>NC_092505.1:77141625-78391625 GCF_047511675.1 Marmota flaviventris
ATCAATGAATAATTAGTAAGAAAGTGGCCATGTGGCAGCTTCTCTGGTGTTTTTCTGGTTTAGAGCGTTTTCCTTTTGCCAAAATTAATCATGGATTGTGAGCCTCTAACTTCCCCCTTCACCTGTTTACTGTTCCCTAAGACTATTGGTAAAAGGAGGAGAAGGTGCCATGCCAACAGTTGTTTGATGAAGAAGGGGTGGAAATACTAGATCAATTGAATTTCAGTATACTTCTTGAGAGTAAGATGAAAACGAATATATTAAGTTTCATGAATAAGATATTTCATGAATAAAGATATTTGGAACTTTTGTCAGATTAATTTGAGTACAGATCTGGATTTTCTTACTACTTTTTGAGTCTTCATGATTATGTATGCCAATGTTCCTAATGAAAATATGAATTAAGTGTCTATATTACTGATTTTAGCTGTGGCCTCTTTTTTATGCCTTTATTGTAATTAGAACAATAATGATGAAGGACATGGAAAATAACATTCCCCAAGAAAAGGGAAATGACAGTCCCTAGAGAGAAAAGGAGGACAGTGTGATCTGGGAGGGGAGGAAGGGAAGGCAAACAATGGGCTCTGGACTTTCATCCTTTCCCAGTAACACTGAGTCCTGGAAGGGAAGACCAACAAATAGGCTCTTGGCTCTGGATTTTTATCCCAGTAACAATGAGTTTCAAGCTTTTACAACAGATTCTGTGAGTTTGAATGAGTTTCGAGCTTTTACAGCTGTTTTCCTGAGTTAGATTTTTAACCTGCACAAATAGTTCCTGACTGCCCAATCGTAGGTCTGTAGTGTCTAATGATTAGGACACACTTAACATTTGGCTACAATTAACTCTCATTAAGACCTATAAAGAGGCTGGGGCTGTAGCTCAGTGGGAGAGTACCTGCCTTGCACGTGTGAGGCACTTGGTTCAATCCTCAGCACCATAAAAATACACATCTACAACTAAGAAAATATTAAAAAGAAAACCTATTAAAAACAGAACTTTCTTGTCACCAGTTGCCATTTTCTTCCTTGAGAATGTGCCACGTGCCATTCCACTACTGTTTCATGAAGACTGCTTGCTGATTCAAGGTCTGCTACCATTTTCAGTTATTTTTGCTTACAGATGAGAATAATGGAAACTAGTATTTGTTGAGTGTTTACTCTATCCAGTAATTACCATCCTTTACATATACATTTAGAGTGTGTGTGTGTTGAATGATACAGTAATAGAAAAAGGCCTGGTGGGTACAGCTGTTATGTTTAAGAGGTGAGGAAACTGAAGCAGATAGGTTAAGTAATTTTCATAAACTAGTAAGAAGTATATCAGGATCTAAATCCACAGCTTGTTCTCTTCACTATGTTATATAACCATTCACTTATGATAGAACACATGGCATTTCTGATCCCTGGCTGGTGTGGGTATCATCTGTTATACATTGGGGGGGGGGGTTCACAGTGGGGGGTTGGCAGGGGGGGATGTTAATTAATAGAATCTATTTCCTGAATAATATTCTTGGAATAGAGGTGGTGAGAAACTGACAGAATCATCCCATAGTGACCTCAGTTGGCTCTCCCTTGCCCTTCTCCTCCCCCCACTACTTGTAGGTCACAAGGAGGCTCCCTGTGGTTAATGGCTTGTGCATGGATACTAACTGGATAGCATGTGGACAACATGACTTGAGTTCTAGTCACTCCTTTTTTTTTTTTTTCTTGGAAAAGTCCTAAGAAAATAGTATTAAAAAATATTTGGAAATAAAAATGGTCATAAGGATAGAAATGTTTCTGTCATTGCTCTTTTTGCTTAGGGATTAATTTTTCTTCAGCCTAATCAGCAACTGATAGACTCCTTGTAGCATAAATGATTTTAGAATTTTTTCAAATTTAGAATGATAGCCTTTTATTTTAATAGAATATCCTTTTCTCAAACCTTCATTTTTCTCTCCATCTTGGCCCTTTTGAGTTCAATTCAGCAAAAGTTTATTGATCACGATCCAATATAAAAGCTCTGTTATGGAAGGGAAGGTACAATCCCTTTCCTTAGATGCATAAATAAGACTCCTGCAGGATGATCTGTGGTGGGAGATGTAGCAAATGTAAAAATGAAGTAGTACTGTACATAGATGTGAAAAAGGTTACTATTATTTTGTTTTACTTGCAAGGAGCCAACAATTCATGGAAAGGAAAAATTTGAAAGCAATCAGGTGAGGAAAAGGTATTCTTTGTAGAGAAAAAGTGTAAATGAAGGTGAATAATTGCAGTGTGTGTTTAGGTAGTGGTAGGGGTGTGGCTAGAGACAAGAAGTGGGAGAGTAGCATGGGAAATTGAGATAGGAGCCTATGTTTTGGGGGCCTTGATTATTATGGAACATTTGGATTTTACTCTGGGGCAACAGATGCCATTGTAGGAGGTGGGCAGGGGATGAATTTTAGAAATCCAGCTACCCTGAAGTTTGTGATGGTTCAGGGAGAGGGAACAAGCACCTAAACTCTGGGAACAGAAAGTTCTGGGAGGGCAATGGAATGTGAGCAGGTGACTATTCTGGGGATGGGAGGAGGAGGAAGGGGAGGAGTCGATGTTTCTTGCTTCTGAGACTTCCACTTTTGATAGGTGAGATTATTTGATAAAATTAATTGAAATAGGAAGAAACAGAAAACAACTTGTTTGCCTTTTATTTTGTTGTCAATGCTTATAAAAGATTATTTCTTGAAATGATCTGATGTATTTTTCAATTCTCCATAAAGTATTTTTGAAGGAACTAGAGAATTCATCTGTAAAACATTTACTATAATATTAAAGGATAAAGGCATAAAATAGATAAAAGTGTTCTTGGGATGTGTTTATTTTCCTTCAGAAAGGAAAAAAATCAAGTTCAACTGTATAATAACTATAATAAATAGTACTGCAAGTAAATTTATAAAGTTTGAACTCTATCTTTTGATCACCCAGAAGTTTTGTTAATTTAATCTTGTCTATAAAAATAGCTTGGGCCTGTTTTATTGAAGAACCTTGGCACTTGTATTTCTTTATGCTGCATAAATGAGAAGTGGAGATCTTATTGATCATTTAGAATTTTAGTTTGAACTTGTAAAATATATTGTCCCTTTTATTTTTTGCAGAGTCCTTTCTTATATTAAAATTATAATATTATTAAAAATTATTTAAAGTCAAGTTTTTCCCACTGGCCTCATTGCTCCCTGCCATCTCAAAATACCTTTTTTTTTCCTTTTAACTTTTTGGTGACTTTAAGCCATTTTGCTGATAGATATCCTTAAATAACATTTTTTAGTAATAATAAAGATAAATTTTCTGAGTCCTTGAATATTCAAAAGAATTCTTCTTTGCCTTCATATTTGAAAGATAATTTAGTTCTGTATTAAATTCTAAGGCTACAGTCTTTCAATGGAGTCTTTGGAGATTATACCATATCTATATGTTTTTTCTATTGTAATATATTTATTTTGTCCTTTCATTAGGTCTATCTTATTTTTGAAATCCAAAAGTCTCACCAGGATATTCTGGATATATTTTCTTTTAATATATTTTGATTATCAGGGTACTTTTTTACTATAGTACTGAATTTTTTCATCAGTTCAGGAAAAAAAAATATTTTTCTCCCCCTTCTTTTATGGTTATTTCTTCTCTGTATTCTCAGTCTTTCCCAGAATCCCTAAGGCATAGTTTTCAGTTTGGTCTCCCTCAAGCTTCACCCCAGGAATTTGCTAGAATGGAATTTCTCAGCATAGAACTACCACACCAGTTCAGTTCTACCACAGAACTGCTGAATCTGACTTTAAGATGGGTCCAGAAATCTGCTTTAGCAAGTTTCCAGTTGATTCTGATACAAACTAAAGCTTGCATCCAGCAATCCACAGTAAGACAATCACAAATTATTAGTGTGAGGTAAAATAGCCAGACTGAGCTATTAGAAAATGACCTCTATCTGCTCTGCCAGAGGTTGATCAGAGACACTGCTGACCCACTCCCTAATGTTCCAGTGCAAGTACTCTAGGATCCTAGTCCTGATGACAGTGTCTTTTCCTAGATAACTGGTAAACTTTATTTGGAATTCTCTATGCCAGTAGCCTTTACTATCTTGTACTTCTTGGAGAGTGGACTGGTGGATAAAGCTGGGAAGAGTCCTTGAGTTATGGGGGCATGTTGCTGTATGTTCCCTCTTGACCAATTCCTAGTGCCCCTGCCCTGCAGACTGTCCTCCATTTATGATGGTCCCACTTAACATTTTTTGACTATGTGATGGCACAAAAAAGCAATATGCCTTCTGTAGAAACCAAACTTTGAATTTTACATTTTGATCTTTTGGTGGTTTGGCGATATGTGGTATGATAGTCTCTAGAGATGCTGGGCAGCAGCAAGCCACAGCTCCCAGGGGACCTTGAGATCACATGAAAGTAAACAACTGATACCCCACAGTGTACTATATTGCTCAGCTGTGATGTTTAGTAGGCCAGGCATATTAAATGCATTTATGACTTAAGACATTTTCAACCCATGATGGGTTTACTGGGGTGAAACCCCATTGTATGTAAAGGGGCATCTCTAGGTTGATTCAGGAGGAGGGAATGTTTAGGTGGTTGGTCTAACACATGAGATTTTTAAAAGTGGTATAAGAATATTTTAAGTGAGATAGTTTTTGCAAATGTTTTAGTCCAAAACCATATAAACTGAAAAACTGAAATGCAAGTATACTTCCCAGTATTGATTCTTTTGCCCAACATTGAATTTCAATTCCCTCCTCTGTAAAAATAAGGCTAGTGATACCTATTTTGTCAGACTCTTTATTAAGATCCCATGTCATGACATACCACTAAACTGGTCAGGGTCATTCAAGTGAATTTGGGCTGACGAAAAAGACACACACATAGAAAGTACCTTTCCTTTGGGTTCAGTGACTGCTCCTCAGCCACAGCTCCCACAATGGAGGCATGGCAGGCAAGAAAGAGGAGGAACACGCCTTGAACCTGGGTTTTATTAGTGGAGAGAGAAAATCCACAGAACATTCTATCCCCAAAAGGGCTAGATGTAATCCAAACTCCAGGTGATGCCCACTCCTGGAGCTGCACCTCTCTTATCTGAGTGGAGGTAAAGTCCAAACACATTGCAAGGGGTGCAATACCTGTTCAGTACCTCTTTACTCAGGACTTAAATATGTGTACATAGCTCCTGTCCAGAGAGGCTCCCGACAATCCCATATATATAATTTATTTTTTAAAACAATATAATGGAGAAGAAACTCTACACTCAAACTAAGTTGAGTTTGAATCTAGTGCCTACACTTAGAAGCCAGGAAAACTAAGTTTTAATTTTTTATATTAGTCTCTGTATTAGGATGAATTCAGTTGTGCTACAATAACAGGTGATCCTCAAGTGTCAGAAATTTAACATAATAGTTGATTTCTCACAATGCAAACCAGGAATCGGGGAGGAGAAGGCTCTGTTTATACCATCAAGAAAGCTGATGAGGGCTCCACCATTTCAGAGCTGGGTAAGAGAGAAACTGGAGAACTGTGGGTAGGCTTTTTACTACCTCCGCTGGAAGTATATGTGCCATTTTCACTTGAATTTTGTTATTTAAAACCAGGGGTATTGGTTTGTCAATTGGTGTTACAATTAATTTTAGTAGATATTATGAAATTGCTTTCCTAACTTCTATGTAACAGTATTCTAGAACGGCAAAAATCTTTGAAAGGACACACTTATGATTCTCAGTAACTTTTGGAAAGTTGGATTAAAGGACTGTTTTAGTCAGCTTTTCTGCTACTGTGACCAAAGGACTTGACAAGAACAGTTTTAAGGGAGGAAAAGTTTATGTGGTAGTTTCAGAGGTCTCAGTCCATAGATGACCAGCTCCATTGCTCTGGGCCCAAGGTGAGGCAGCACATAATGGTGGAAGAGGACAATAGCTGAGGACATGGCCACCAGGAAGCAGCTCTGCTCACCAGGGACAAAATATAAACCCCCAAAGCATCCCCCGAGTGATACACCTCCTCCAGCCCACACTACCTTCCTACAGTTACCATCCAGTTAATCAGGGGATTAATGTACTGATTAGGTCAATGCTCTCATAACCCAGTCATTTCACCTGTAAACTTTATTGCATTGTCTCACACGTGAGCTCTTGGGTAACACCTCACATCTAAACCATAAGCACATTTACCTTTTCTTAACATGCTTCTCTTTTATTTGAGTGGTTTAAAATATTGTTAATTTTGTAATAAAAGGCATGAGATTCTGTAAATACAAACATAAATGACCCAAATTTTATGTATTGTGATCATTTTTTCCAAGTTGTCTTATACTGTTTAACTGAAAGGGAACAGTGAAATATAGAACAAATTTGGTGTATGTATGAGGACACTCTTGTTCCTCATTCCTCATTTGCTGGTAGTGGCACTTATCTCTGTTACTTCTGCTTGAAAAAATTCTGTTCTCATCTCTTTTCAGGTCTCTGCTAAAATGTCCCTTCAGAGAGATCTTTTCAATCACCTATGTAAAAGATCCCCTGTAGCCATGCTCTGCACCATACCTTTGTCTTCCTTGTTCTTTGTTTTTCTGCACTTATAACCATTAGATATTCTGTATACTTACTTGCTTTTTTGATTGTCTTCTTGCTAAAGCTTCTTGAGAACAGGGCTCTTGACTATTTCACTCATTGCTGTATCTGTAGAGACCAGGGACTGGAATATAGACATTCCATGTGTGCATACATAACTCACAATATTCTTTTATACAATTCATACAATTTAGATGCATATGAAGGAAAAACAAATACTTGATGAAAGAATGAATTGGTAACCCATATGGTTATTTCAAGGATGAAATGTGAACTGTAAGTACATAACACCCTTGGCATCCCTAGCACATGCCTATAATCCCAGCAGCTTAGGAGGCTCAGGCAGAAGGATCATAAGTTCAAAGCCAGCCTCAGCAACTTAATGGAGTGCTTAGAAAAAAAAAAAAAATCTTGGGATGTGGCTCAGTGGCCTTGGTACCAAAAAAAAAAAAAAAAAAAACCCAACCCCCCAAAACCCTTGGCATAATACATGGCATGTAGAAAGTGCTTAATAAATATTTTCTTTTAAAATTAATAATTACTAGTGAAATTTATCAACTTTATTAATATCCAGAAGATAATTCTTGTAACATTGTAGGAATCGACAAATACTAGCTCTAAATATGAATAGCAAAAATTCCATAGTAAAAAGCCCCAAAATATAGGGAACCAGATACTGATAATTATTTAGTCCTGTTATCATTCTCTAAATTCTCTGATTCCCTGAGGACTGGTTCTCCTTAGGTCTGATGTATTTTTGGATCCTTTCTTCAAACTATCTACTGCTTCTTTGTACTCCTATTCTAATCACTTAAAAGTGCTGTAGTTTGGATTCTGAATGTCCCCCAAAGGCCTATGTGTAAAGTCTTGGTCCTCAGCTTGGCACTATTGGAATCTAAATTAAAATATAATTCACACTAGAGAGGAATGTATTTTTTCTATAGTATTCTTGGAAATGCCCAGGAAACGTCCATACCGCATGACTGCATGTAATATTCTGTAGCTGGCAAATATGCCTTCTAGCACTGGTGTTAAAAAATAAGTGTAGATGTGACATTTTTGTTTTTTATGTGGCAATTTCCTCTATCATTACATTTTAGCCTATAAAAGCAATAAAATGTCATATATATTATATATATGACTAGATTTAAAATATAACTTTGCAGACATACTAAATTGTTTTGTTGAGTGAATCAGTATCAGATTTTGTTACTTTAGAAAAATTGCTTTTTAATTATTTCTTTCCAGAGGTATGATAAATCTTTCAATTTATTCAGAAATAATTTCATGCCCTTCAATAAAATGTATGTTTTTATGTAAGTCCTGAAAACTCTTGATAAATTTTTTAAATTTATTTTTTATTTTTAGGTGGACATAGTATCTTTATTTTACACTTATGTGGTGTTGAGGATTGAACCCAGTGCCTCATGCATTCTAGGCGAGCACTCTACCACTGAAAGACAACCCTAGCCCCTTGGTAATTTTTTATAGGCAAATATTCTATAGTTTTATAGCTAATGTGAATGAGATCCTACCCCCATTTCTGCTTAGACATTGCTGGAAAAGAGAAAAGCTACTGACTTTTAGAAATGTGAAAATAAGTAACTTTGAGGTTCCTGGTTGAAAATCAAATTCAAAGATAAAATATTTAAAATTTTATTGCTTTTAAAGCCTAAAATGTAATATTAAATTGCCATGTAAAAACAAATTATTCCATGTATTATTCATTTATTTTATCAAACAAAGCATGGATGTGTAACATTTCTTAGGCTGTCTGGGAAATGGGGAATTGTTGGATATGGCAAATTATAAGCACCTCAAAAGAAGTCTAGGGCACTAAAAGGGAAGTCTTAGAACAATTGTGTAGGAACAAAATTAAGACTGTTTGGACTTTGAGTGGTGGACACTGGGGAGCCATTGAGGGCATGTAAAGAGGGATTATAAGCTTATATCTCAGTGGCTATTTTAAAGTTTGTGTGGAAACCTGTTTGTAAGCTCTGGGAACATCCCAAGCACCAGATTGATGTTAAAGGCTACCTTCAAACCGTGGCATAGACAATGGAGAGGAAGGACAGATGGGTGTGGCAGTGTCCCTAAGGCACAGTGGAAGGGCTTTGGCAACCAAGCTGGTGTGGGTTGGGAGAATTTCTTTGACTTCAGTAGTTCAGAACTGGCTGGTGAAGAGGAGGCTGTTGCCTTTACTGAGAAGGAGAGTTTGAGGAAAAGCACATTGTTTTGTCTTTGATTTTTGCAAACTTTGAACTTAATTCCAGAGGGCATATTTCTGGTGCTCTCAAGTGGGTAGTATAATGGGGTTATAGCCTGAAAATTTTTATTAGTCTAAATTTGGAGCTATTATTATTTTCAAGTGGCAAAATTGTGAACTTTACAAAGAGTTTCTAAATAAGTAGTAAAAAATTTTATGGTACAATATAACACTCAATTTTCTTTTTTTTAGTTGTCCCTGCCCCCCATCCCCCAGGACTGAATCCAGGGCCTTGCACACTCTGGACAAGTGCTCTATCACTGATCTACATCCCAAACCCCTTTTTAAAAATTTTATTTTGAGACAAGGTCTTGGGAAATTACTAAGGCTGTCCTTAAACTTATAATCCTCCTGTCTCAGCCTCCCAAGTACCTGGAATTACAGGTGTGTACCACTGTATCTAGCTTCTTTGATTATATTTTTGGCATATTATTTTAATCTTTTCCTTATTTTTATTTCCTGAGGACCAATAACTAAAGAAGGGATTTTTTTTTCTGAAATTCATGTCCAATTTGGTGAGGTCTGAAGGAACAATATGTTAAGTACAATTTGAAAAGTTTTGCTCTATTTTTAAGTTCGACCTAGAAGTTGAAATCCTCTATCTCTGAGGTAGACGCCTCTTCTCTCTAGTGTGAATGGGAGGTGTTTACTGCTTAGTGTCTAATATGGCTGCTGTTGCCGCAGTCTGGCTGGGCACAAAATCACGAGCCACCACACAGCTTGTAGATTCAAACAGCAACTCTTTATTCCCGAACTCATACCAGCCGTCTACAATCACATTCTGGGGGAATCCACATTCTCTGCCCAAATCCACCCCCACTGGGCTTCTGTCTCCCAAAAAAATACTGTCTGAATCCCATGAGAACTCAAGGGGAACTCAGGCAGCAGGATACGCCCTATTCCCAGCAGGAATAACCTTAAACCTGGAATGTCCTAAACTGGGAACGCCCTAAACCCGGATCCGCCCTGGTCCTTGAGCAAGGTCACCTACATGCAATGTCACTGCAAAATGTCCTATTTCCACGAGTCCTTCTGAAAGACCCTCCGATTCCCTGTCCAAGAAAGACGCACGAGGCACTGGCTGCAAAAGCAAGAGGCGATTTATTGATACACAGGCGCCTGCGGGTGCTCAGTGAAACCTCAGCCGGAGCTTCGGTGAACTGGCACACCGGGCTTTGGGGCACAGATCTTTTATAGGGAATAAGTGGGTTAGTTCTTAGCATAGCACAGCGACAGTCTTCCTGTTGGACCTTCTGAATCCAGTCAGTGGGTCACCTAGGGGGTAAACTTGTTTTTCAACTTATTGTTCTTGGGAAAACCATAGAATGGCATCCTGTCTTTTTAATTCCTATTTTAAACCTGCATCCTATCCTTTTAGTTCCTGTTTTTAAACCTGCATCCTCAAGTTTGACCGTTAGGGTTATCTATATGGAACATCTTGTGGTAGCATTGTGCAGGACTTGAAATGCTACGTGCTGCTGGAGGGGTCTTGACATGGGGGTTGTATAAGGGAGCATCTTGCAGCTTCAGGGCCCAGGGGTTAGATTTCCTAATGTTGGGCCTGGGGCCTTGAAGTCCTTCATTCCCCCCTTTTCTTTATCCGGGATATAATCCTATATCCATTGATCTATCTGCTCAGAATTCAGCATTTGCTCAGTTGATGGCTCAGCATGTTGTTGGAGTACTTGATATTGCTGTGCGAGGACCATAGTTTGGATTACGGACAGTCTTTCTTTCATAAATTGCATTAATTTGTTAAATATGCAGGGTCCAAATGTTAAAATTAACAGTAATATAATCAAGGGGCCAGCTACAGTAGATAATATAGTAGTTAGCCAAGGGGATTTATTATACCAGCTTTCAAACCAACTTTGGGAGCCTCACAGGGATTTTTCCCTTGCATCCAGTCTTTCTCTAAGCTTTGTCATAGACTCCCTTACTACCCCTGTGTGATCTGTGTAAAAGCAACAGTTTTCCTTTAAGGCCGCACAAAGTCCTCCTTCCTTCAAGAATAATAGGTCCAGACCTCGTCTATTCTGCAAAACAACCTCTGATAAGGAGGTTAGGGATTTTTCTAAAGCAGTTACAGAGGTTTCTATTGCTCTTAGGTCTTGTTGGATTGCAGTCTCCAGAATCCCTAGCTGTCGAGGGCCCTCAATCAGAGCTGCAGCCCCAGTCCCAACCCCTGCCAATACTCCTGCTCCTAACAAGA
Organism: Marmota flaviventris; assembly: GCF_047511675.1. Taxonomy (NCBI): domain Eukaryota; kingdom Metazoa; phylum Chordata; class Mammalia; order Rodentia; family Sciuridae; genus Marmota; species Marmota flaviventris. The sequence goes on from NC_092505.1 coordinate 77,152,672, forward strand.
CTGCCAGGGTAATGCTGATAGGCTCTCGGGTGAATCGAGTCCTGCTCATGAAATGTCCCTCAAATTCTTCTGTGGAATAATAGAGTAGCCGTGGATAGATCTGGACTAACACACAAAAATCTTTAGACTGGTTGAAATTGGCTATCGCAACACAGGGTGTAATCCCAGTGTTACATGCCCAGTAGAGTCCTGTTGGAGGCACTAAGTAGCTGGATGTGTCAGAGGATGACACGGTTGCAGTACGTGCACAGAGCTCTTTTAACATAGAGGAGCCTCCTATGCATGTTCCTGAACCGGTTACTTCAGGCAGTGTCAACCTGTGTCTTGTTTCCCAGTTGCAGCTAGTGGAGGTGCCATAGGTGAAATTCCCATTAATAGCTACTCCTTCATAGTAGGGGGGGGGGGCTTGCCTGGAGGCAAATCCAGCAGGACTCAGTGAGATTGGGCTGGGTGGAATTGAGGGCTTGGTATCCCCCTTCAACTAGGTCCATTAGTCTTTCTCCTGACCCTGGTAAAGTAGGATTAGTGACAACTGCCACGGTCGGAGGAGTGGAGGGGGTTGGACAGATGGTATTAGATGGGGACGTTGGTCTTGAGGGTGCCTGTTTATATTTTTTTTGGAGGAGGAGCCTTTTGGTCTTGGAGTATCTTGTTAGGGCCTATCGGCTGGGGGTCAACTTTTATAGTTAACCTGATTTTGAATAGGACCCCCGGGTCATATGCAGTCTGATGATATACCCGTAGTCCCCATAGCTTCCCTTGTAACCAATCTTTTGATGTTCTGCCTGCCTTAGTAAAGGTAATGTTTAAGGGGTTGCAGGCAAACATGGTGCATGGCCCGTCCCCATACCATAAGGTGTTGACTGTCCCAGGTGTACTTTTACAATAGTCTGTAGAGAGTGGGGGCTCATTTTGCTTTTCTCTTTTCACTTGGATCAAATCCCTGGATGAGCTAGGGTTCCAGTATGCATCCCCCGTAGTTTCACATCCCCAAGCCTTACAATAATAACTTTCATGTTGCCCACATTTACGTGCTTGCGACTTAGTTCTCCCGTCCCTGGGGCATACATAGAATGATTTTTTTTTCTTAGAGCTGCCCGAGCCCTTGGGTCCCTACATCCTGCCGGATAGCGTGAGCAAGGGCAGCCCCCGCTGGAGATGCACACTTCTGGCCCACTCGGTTTAGCTGGGTCAGTAGTTGGAATATCAAAGTCTTCTGACCCGGCCAGTATGTGACAAAGATCTGGCTCCAGGTTAGGCCACCAAGCCCAGAGGGGGTACTTTGTGGATGTTTTTTCCCAAATTATGTCTCCCGCCCCCGATAGTATTTGCCATGTCTGGCGTATAGGCCGATTGGGATCATAGAGTTGGTGCCTAGCAACTGATATGGGGAAGATAGAGCACAGAGCAAGAAAAATCAACAGCGGGTAAGTCTTATCTTTAGCGGGTTCTGGGTGCGTTGCAATTTCCATTCAGGCTCTGGAGTGGCGTCTGTGGGCTCCTGTGGATGTGCAGCTTTCACGTGGGAGGCGTGGATCCAAGCGGTGATGCCGTCCACTTTGATTGCAGTGGGAGTGGTCAGCAGAATGGTGTAGGGTCCTTTCCACCGCGGTTCGAGGTTCTTGCTCTGGTGCCTGCGTACCCAGACGGTGTCTCCGACCTTGAAGGGATGTGGCAGCAAGGGGGTTTTAAGTTCCTCTTTGTATGCTGCTGCTAGAGGCTTCCAGACCTCGTTCTGGACCAATTGCAAAGCATGCAAATGAGTCTGCATAGATGGGGTGAGGGAGGCATAGGTTTCAGTTTCATAAAAGTTAACAGCGGGAGGTGGGGCACCGTACAGGATTTCAAATGGGGTTAGTCCATGTGGGCCTGGGGTGTTTCAGGCCCGATACAAGGCTAAAGGTAGGAGTTGTACCCAGTCTCTAATGCCAGTTTCAAGTGTCAATTTAGTTAAAGTCTCCTTAATGGTTCTATTCATCCTTTCTACCTGTCCTGAACTTTGGGGTCTATAAGCACAGTGTAATTTCCAATTAATCCCCAATGTATTGGCCACCGCCTGACTTACCTGGGAGACGAAGGCAGGCCCATTAAATGTTTCCTTTCTGGTCCTCACTATCAGGATCAAAGGGAGTAAACCTCCGATAAGCCTCTTTTAATCTCTTTAAGAAGGCTGTCGGAGTTTCCTCTGACCCCTGGATAGTCTGTCTTACCTGAGCCAAATTGATGGGCCGTCGCCCTGCTCCATGGAGACCCGCTATGAGTAACTGGCGATAGAGACGTAGGTGGTTCCTACCTGCTTCAGTCGCATAGTCCCAGTTTGGCCGGGTTAAAGGAAAAGCTTCCTTAATCAAATTTGTGAGTTGGGTGGGGCGCCCGTCGTCCCCTGGCACATTTTTTTTTTTTTTTGCGAGCTTCCAAGAGAACCTTTTGTTTCTCCTCTGTGTCTAATAGAGAAATCTTTAATTCTGCTACTTAGGGCTGGATAACCATATTAGCAAACATCAAGTCTACCTGCGTTGGCTAGAAATAAAAGCCTTAGACTAAAACTACTCTAGCAGTCCTTTAACAGTTATCAGGCATTTCTGTCTAAGAATCTCTCTTGTAGCCTCCAGTCTACTTATTTATGGAAGTTACATTTAACTATTATTATTATTTAAGATGTCCAGGAACAGCTGTGCTTTGGCTTTTACTGTCTTTGCTAAGTGTTTAAGATGAAGCAAGTCAAACTGACTTTTGTTTCTACCTATTGTTTACAGTCAGCTGAGTTATCCTGGGAGTCCTCGGGAACTTCATAGCAGCTTTTCAGTTCTGCTAGTGCCATTTGCGCTAGGATGGGCCCAGGCCTTGCTTGACCATGTGGCTTCCCTCAGAAGCATCAGGGACGTCTCCCTTTTTTAATGACCCTCCTCTTTACAGCAAATGCACCGATTGGCTTTCTGTCCTCCACTGGTCTCATTAATCTCCCTGCTCAGGAGGTTATGTGGCCTAGAGTTGCTGAGCCCTTTGGAGAAGTCCCCTATTCCCTGATTCAGACTGACTCAGAGGGCAAAAGCCGAATATTGGTTTTCTTGGCCCTTTTAATTTAACTAATTTTAAAACTTGATCTTAAACATCCAGCAAATAAGTTAACAGCCTTATATTAAGAGCACTGGGCTTTAATGTTTATCTCTCTATCCTGTAGGTGATAACCCCTTATCTTATGTTGGCCCAGGTTGTGTTCTTAAAGCAATACCTCTTTAAAACATTAACAGGCAATCCTTAAACCATCTATAAGTAAACTACAAAACAAAACTAACTAGGGTAGAAACATATTTAGCTTATATAATAGCTACCTTGAATTCTAGCAGGGTTATACATCATAATTTTCTGTTTGAGATCCTAGTAATCTTGGCACAAACCTATTTTTGGACACAACTTTAACTGTACTGAAATCTTGCTTACTTTTTTATAGCCACTTTCACATGTAGTGAGATGGGACAGAGCCTTATCTCAAGTAAGGCAGGGCTCTTTATAAATCTCAAGTACTATAGTTCTGAAGCTGATCGTTTTACAAAGTTTACATAAATTGTTGTTCAAGTTTACATGAACATTAGCTAACACAACATAATATCATACCTAAAACATGAATTAAAGGCTGAAAGCTTTTAACCTTTTATAGAAAAGTAGTAATGTACTTTTGTGTTTTGCAATAAAACCTTTACATAGATTAGGCTCTCATTAACTTAAAAATACATAAATTGTATCTCCGTGTAGAAAGTAACATGGAACTGTACATACCTTATTGATAACGAGTTCAGTTATAGAACACAAATGATATAATTGAATCTCTAACATGCTTTTTTTTTTTTTTAACCTAAAATTACCATACAACTTTAGAACACCAGCTTGATATAATGTTCTTTCGAAGCTTCTACCTTACAGACTTGTATACCTGGAAGATATGAACACATTAATAACACCATAATTATATAAACCTCTTTTTGTTCACATTTTGAAACAATACTTGTAAACTTTTAAATTTAAGCAGAGTTAACATTTTATTAGGGCCTTTTTGAACACCTAGAGAAACTTATAAGCTTAATTTTGAGGACAGGAACTGCTATTTTGAGCAGACACTTTAGGCCTAAGGCATTTTAACCTTAAGTTATATTTCCAGGTTTAGATGTTGAAAATTATGATACAAATTTAAGAAGCAATTTTTAAAATTTAAAATTTTATATCTTTTTACATTAGAAAAACTTGTTCACATAAAACTGGAAATAGGATCTCTACCATCAGAAGAAATTTCTTTGGTACCTCTAAACCACTTTGCTTGTTCTGAAGTTTCTAAAGTAGCATTGAGTTACATTAAATTTGCCCACACACTGCCATATATATCTGAAATTAAGCTTTGAAAATTTCTAAGACTATTGCTATTTAATTATTTAATGTCATTTTTATGAGCCAGACCAACGTTTTAATTGCTCTTCAGGCTACCCAGTTCAAAATTGAAATTTTTTAATTTTTTTTTTTTTATCCCAAGTATTTAAGTTTTCTAGCATGAACTATCTGAAATCAAACTAAACAATTGCTTAAACCCAACTTTTAACTGCAAGATAGTGCAATGCTTTAGAAACCCATTCAGATACCAGATTGTTACAATAAAAATTATTATTATTATTATTTTTTTTAGACACACATTTAACCTAGATTATCTTTAAGAAACAATCAGACAACCAGATAAGAAAATATCTCTCCAGGTTTTGAACTTTCATTTAATTATGACTCCTATCAGTGGCACCATAGACTTTCCCATGAGTGGACCAGATGTTTTCACGTAGGGGCAACTATAGGTGTAAAATCAAGGGTCTCAGCGTGACTGGCTTTACTGCATTCAGTGTCCCTTCTTTTTAAGTAAACAGAGGTGGCGTAATCCTTAAGATGTAGATAAGGACCCAGGGAACTCCCCAGAGCTAAATGGCTCTGGCAGCTGCTGGGAGTCCCTTAATCTTATCTTTCACCCATAGGATCAGTTCCTCCAGTTTGGTTTGACCTTAGGCATTAGGCATTTTTTTTTTTTTCCTAACTTTTTAGTAGCCAGCTCCCAAAAAGTCCATCCTCTGCTTGCAGTTGTTTCGAGTGCTAGGCTTCCCCAAGAAAGCAGAGTGGGAACTCCTTAAAAGTCCCCTTGAGAGTGTCAAAATTTGTGACTGAAAATTTGGTTCCCATCTCTAAAGCCAATTAACACTAATTTAATAATGAGGACAGGGCTTTGAGAAAAGTCAAAGCGAGATGTGAAAGTTGTTAAATCCCCAGCAGGCATCTCTATTTGCACTCAAGCCGGTTATGGGGGGGAAAGAAAACATTGCTTCCCTAGTCTCAGTATTCAGCCTTAGATGGAATTTATCATCCGCCTTGGGCTGCATTTCCAAGCAGCCCGACTCCAGGAAGACCCGTTCGCTTCCTGGGGTGGAGGGGCCGGGAGGAACAGGGACGGGACAGATCCGCCATACCGCCGGGTGGAATCCTCCCGGCAGACTGCGCGGACCCCACCCATGCAGGAGGAGATTCGCAGAGGTCCTGAAAGGTTAAAAGCCATGATCTGGATGGCCATGCGGCCCCGGCTGAAAGACAATCTCTGACTTTGCAGATTAGAGAGAGAGATGGAGGGACTCTCCTGGGGGCCATTCAACTCCGAGGGTGGGCCAATATTGGCCACTCCGTGGTACAGAGTGTTACCAATTTTTTTCTTCTTAACTGCCACGGACAAGTTGTTTGCCCGCTCTTGAATGTCTTGCCAATGATCTAGAGTGAGGCTCAAAGGGGTTGTTAGTGATTGTCCCATGTTATTCTCAGAGAGGAAATAGAGAGACAGACACAACGACACAAAAACGAAACCAAACAGTGAGATCGCTGCGCGGCTTCGGTGGAAACCGAAAAAATCAGATGGCCTGGGAGAAGTTTGTACTTCTCCGTCGCCTACAAAGATGGTGTAATCCTCGGAAACACCGGGGGCCCCAAAGAAATGGACCCCTCTGATCCCTGGGACGTCTCCCAGGGTGGCAGGGGAGAAGTCCGAGTTCGTCAACTCCTTCTCAAACTGCCTCAGAATACAAATCGACTACAGAACTGCCTCAGAATACTAAATGACTATGCCTAGGATCATATAGTCTTACAGACGCTGCGCGGAACAAAGAACAGATAGCCAACAGGACAACAAGACAGAAAGTTTGAGCTGGCCAGCTTACCTCCCAGTGATGTCGGGAGTTCCTCGGGCAGGGATCCGGATGGGGTTACAGGAGTTCTCCTGGCTGGCTCGCCAAATGAAAGACCCGCCGATTCCCTGTCCAAGAAAGACGCACGAGGCACTGGCTGCAAAAGCAAGAGGCGATTTATTGATACACAGGCGCCTGCGGGTGCTCAGTGAAACCTCAGCCGGAGCTTCGGTGAACTGGCACACCGGGCTTTGGGGCACAGATCTTTTATAGGGAATAAGTGGGTTAGTTCTTAGCATAGCACAGCGACAGTCTTCCTGTTGGACCTTCTGAATCCAGTCAGTGGGTCACCTAGGGGGTAAACTTGTTTTTCAACTTATTGTTCTTGGGAAAACCATAGAATGGCATCCTGTCTTTTTAATTCCTATTTTAAACCTGCATCCTATCCTTTTAGTTCCTGTTTTTAAACCTGCATCCTCAAGTTTGACCGTTAGGGTTATCTATATGGAACATCTTGTGGTAGCATTGTGCAGGACTTGAAATGCTACGTGCTGCTGGAGGGGTCTTGACATGGGGGTTGTATAAGGGAGCATCTTGCAGCTTCAGGGCCCAGGGGTTAGATTTCCTAATGTTGGGCCTGGGGCCTTGAAGTCCTTCACTTCCACTAAGCAACATGGGGTATGCTGGCAAGGAAATTGTCATACCTACTTGGCTAATGGCTCCCAGCATCTCCCCCTTTCTGATTAATTAAACAACAAGCAATGTGGCTTAAGGACCGTGCCTGGTAGGTTGTCCAATTCAACATATGGTTCTTACCCGTCATTGGAAAACTGACCTTTAGGCGTCAGCCTCCTGTCTTAGGTTGATACCACTGCAATTGGATCATACCCGTCACTGACTACCAGTCCAGCATATAGCCATTGGCCCCCAAATTTTAGACCATCACTAGCAGAAGGGAGGAGGATACAGAAATGCCACGACACCAAGCCAATTGACAGCTCCTTGGGAAAAATTGCATCACTGGTGATACCATCAGCAAAGATATGCCAGCACTACCACAATTAACATGGGGTGTGCTGGCAAGGAAATAAAAATTGCATCACTGGTGGCTCCCAGCAGCTGTTACTGGAGCCCCTAAACCAGGACAACCAGATGGTCTTGCACAATTAATTCTCAATGAAAGCAAATTTTGAATACGACATCCTGGTTATGAAAACAGCCCTGGGCTCTGGCCCTTCTCTGAAAAACCTGCTATGATCCAATGTCTACTCTGTTCCTGATTGTTTGGGGGAGTTTGGTTTCCATTTTTGTCAGCACCAAAGCATTTTTGATTTACCAACATACTTGGCTTGGTTTTTATTATGTAATTTCAGTAAAATAGGCATAACATAAAATTTACCACAGTCACATTTTTATGTGAATACCAAAGTACCCAAAAGTGATGCCTCAGAAGCAAAGTGTCTCTGATCTTTGCCTGCCTTCCTGTCTCATCCTTCATTCTCCTACAAGGCCACTCACAAAAGCCAGAACAACTCTTCCCCAAGGCAGATCATAGATACCAGAACCCTTTCTCCCCAAAGCCAGCCCAAACCCCCAAAGTATTCCTTTAATGTTCCTCTGCCTTTTTGTGTAAGAGTTGATTGGCCACTGGGCTGTGATTGTGGCTGTGGTTGTGGTTGTGGCAGAGTGCTTGCTTAGTGTGTGTGAGGCACTGGGTTCTATCCTCAGCACCACATAAAAATAAAGGTATTATGTTCATCTACAACTAAAAATTTTTAAAAATTTGGCCATAAAATAATCCCCTGATTGTAGGCCATAAGAGCCCCCCATTTCAGAAAGGGTCCTGCCCCATACCTGGGAGGAAGGTATCCTGCATAAAGAGGCCAAGAAAAATCTGGACAGGCCTTGCCAGGCTTCCTCTCAGTCTGCTATGATTAGGTCATGCCTACCTCCCCCCACTTTTTTTTTTTTTTGGTATAAGAATTTAACTCATGGGTGCTTAACCACTGAGCAACATACCCAGCCCATTTTTTATTCTTTTTATCTGAAGGCAGGGTCTCACTACGCTGCTTAAGGCCTCGACAAGTTGCTGAGGCTGGCTTTGAACTTGTGATCCTTCTGCCTCCCAAGCTGCTGGGATAATAGATGTGTACCACCACGCTCAGCTAGGTCATATCCTTTTTACCTAATCACGTGTCAAAGCATCAGTCCAAGCTTCACTGATCCATCCAAAACATAAAAATAGATGGTTCATCTTTGGGTCTTTGGGTCTTCAACCTAATGTTCCATCTCATGATCAAACAAATTTGTTATGGCTTTTCCTTTATTATTTCTTTTCCTTTATTATTTCTATTGCCATTTTCTTTTAGTAAATCAGGTATATAACTTTCAGAGGGAAATTTTGAACTTCCCTGTACAACCAATCTCTAGAACTCTTTTCATCTTGCAACACTGAAACTTGTACCCATTAAATAACCCCTGTTGGCTCTCCCCACAGGCCTCCACAACCCCCATTCTGTTTTTCTGACTCTCTGAACTGACTACTCTCAGTACATCATATAGGTGGAAACATTCAGTATTTGTCTTTTTATGATGCTTTCCTGGTTTTGATCTATCTCTTTGGGTGGGAATTGATCTCTCATCAGGCTTTGTCACTTTGTGTACCCACTAACAAGATAAAGGTCTGGACTTTTTGGAACCTCACTGATATCATGCTGGCCTACACAAACCATCCTCTGCTTCCCCCATGCGCCAAGACAATTAGATGTACTAAAAGAATGCTTTAACCACATGTAAATTCCTATATCCATTTCACTTTCATTCAAATCATAGAATGGGAAAGAATCCTGAGGCTCCAGTCTGTCTTACAGCAAAATATGCTGCTTCTTCCCCCTCTAACCTCTCTTCCAAATCTGTAGATAGATTAAATATATCAATGGCAAGAAGCAAGATTTTGCAAATCAAAAGCCTAGGCAAATCAGTTCAAAGAGCTAGAATGTAGATGCAGAAAACAACCACACCAGAAGTTTGACATTTACATTACACGTTTTTCTAAAGACATTATTATCAGATACTATTTAAACAGTGATTCAAGTCCTTCTGAAAACTGTAGTCTGACAAATTAATCTCCCCCTAAGAAATATTCCTCTGGATGACCTTGTTTGAAACCAAAGATGTTACCCTTTGGAAAGGATGTTTGGTTAGTGTGACTGAGGCTCAGCCCCAGAGAGTGTTTTTACAATAGATCTTGGTGGATCTGGCATGCAGCTGGATGGGCACTGAATAATTACAGTACCAGCAAGAATCTAAGGGTTTAGTAATTTCACCCAGGTTAACCCACATAGGAGTGGGGAGTGTAATCTGATCGTAGAGCTCTTTTAATAAAAACTTTACCCCATGGGCAATTTATGATATATGATTTAACCAAGTGCTGTTGTATACCCAGCACTTAGCACAATGCCCAACACACCACAGGAACTCGGTAAATATTTGTTGAATGATAAAAAAAATTAAATCTCCAAATCTCTCACTTGTCAACCTACAGTTTGAGTTCATATCTGTCATCTACTACTATTAACAGTACATTTAAGTAGCATTTTCTAGATTCCAAGGAGCTTAAGGAGGTGCTAAATGGTCTGGGATTTGCATCCCCAACTTGAATAACTGAGGCTATTAGGATTTTTTTGTGATCTTCCATTGATTTAATAGTTTGTTCCTGTTGCTTCATGAAATATACCATTGGATAGGGTATTATAATGTTTATTTGTTAGAGGAAAAAAAAAGTGAGATGCCTGGCCACAGCAGGCTATTTTTTCCACTTAATGAAAATTCCAGGAACTAGAAATATGCTGGAGCTGGAATCATACGGGATTCAAGGAACTGATTAATATGGATGACAATGCTTTCGCAGGAAGCCAGAGTCCAGTTTCCTTTTCAACTGTGATGTTGTCTGTATAGTCTGGTCCCCAACATGTGGGCATAGCAGTACCCAAAGGGGCCTTGGAGTTGGAAACTGAGGAGAGAGGCAAGGGTTTGAGTGTGTTAACCTGCCTCCTCAACCACTGCCTGGAGCAGAGCCTCTGGTCTTTTTGAAGATGGAAGTGCAATGTGCTCTGTACATTTTAGGTACATAGACCAATGCATTCTTATTTTTATGTAAGACATTTGAGTTGGGTTTTCATCACTTGCAATCCAGAGACCCAACTTGTGCAATAGGTCCAAGAAAAGAAGAAAAAGGACAAAAGAAAGATAGTAAGAGGGATGTCAAGAGTAACATACTTGAACAATATTATGGAGGTTTTATTTAATTCTTGGGACAGAGGCTGGAGCTAGGGAATAACTTCAATCATTTATAGTAGGATTAAGGTACAGTCTAGGAAGGCTGGTACAGACGTTCAGAGTTGGTGGGAAGAAAGTGGGAGTGTCAGTAATGTCTGGATATATTGTTGTGTAACTCCACTTTTGGTTGACACAGATTTTTTTCAGCTCTTCTGGGAATATCTGAAACAAGGGACAGGTGCTTACCATAGATTTACATAATCAATGTGAATGTAATAGAACCAAATTATTTAATGTCTAAATGAATTAAACACTTTCATGGACTCATTTTTTGATCTTGTGTGAATGATAGACCTAGTTTATGATTGTTAACTTTTAACAGAGGTTTCTTATTATCACAGTATGAGTTTCTATGTACATTTGAGCTCTTCCATTCAAGTGCAGGGATCCAGAAGCACCACTCTAATTTCTGGCAATCACACAGAGTTTTATCCAGGCCCTATTCACTTACATTGACTTCTGTGGGTCACATGCATCCAAAAATGTTTCCTGACTGGCCATATTTTCCTCTGTCCTCCTTGGATGCCTCCTGCTTGGCTGACTTGATTCTAATGGACAAGGGGGATTTGCATGTTGATGGGCAAGCTTGTCACTACCCACTTGTGGTCACAAAGGTATAAGCCAAGGCTGAGCCTTTTCTTGGGTATTTTGACTTATGCCTAGTCCCAGCCATAGTCACTATTTTGAGTTTCCAATTTCTTCAAAGGAGGTATTAGCTAGGTCTTAGAGGTCTCGGATCTATTTTATAGATGCTTGGCACAAACTCGACCTTAGACTTAGAAATGTATGTCAGCTCTCTAAACCTGTGTTGCAGGGAAGAGGGTGTAAGTGTCGATATGTCTCCAAGGGAATTCCTGGACAATTCACTGGAAGTTTCAGATGTTGGTCTGGTGATCTTCTTCTCTGAGATGATTTTATTTATTTTTTATCTTTAAATTTTTTTTTCTGAGATGATCTTTAGAAGGCAATCTGGAATTCAGATTAAATTCTTGACAGGATTCTCCAGAGAAATAGAAATACTTTGCGTGTTGTATGTGTGTGTTTATAATTATGGCATATGTATTTTTAAAAATTGGCTCAAGCACTTATGGAGGCTAAGAATTCCCATGATCTTCCCTTTACAAGTTGGAGTCCTGAGAAAACCAGTGGTGGAATAGGAATCCCATAGGGTAAACCCCATTCAAGGGCAACAGAAAATTATTAAAGCTCATGCTGTCAGTTCTTTAAACCTGTGTTGCAGGGGAACAAAAATTTCAGCCTTGTTTTGTCTCCAAGGGAATTCCTAGACAAATCAGAAATTTTCTCTGGACAAAGAGAAAATTCTCCATCCTTCATCTCTTTCTTCTATGCGTGCTCTCGACAGGTTGGATACTACCCACCACATTGGGGACAGCAATCTTCTTACTGAGTTCTCTAATTCAAACACTAATCTTATATGGAAACACCTTTACAAACATAACAAAAATAATGTTCAATCTGGGCACCCCATGTCCCAATCAAATTGACACAAAATTAACCATCACAATTCTCTACAGCTGTTAATACCCATGCCTACATTTTATTCTCAGCTAATTATCATCAATGAAATTGCATTGGCTTACACAAGGTCTTTCTAAGAAAGAGCTTATTAAGGGGAAGGCTGAGGTGGGAAAGGTAAAGGTGGACTACGAGATGAGTCTGGGTCCCCTTGATTTATGGAAAGGGTGTGACAGTGTGGCCTGGTATATGGGATTTTTCCCAGTAGGAGGGGGAAAACTTGTTGAGGTCTGAGATATGAAAGACACAGTTGGCACTCTACATGTAATGCTTTTTATTCATTCATTGCGGAGCTGAGTCTCTGCTTTTAAGTACAGGTGGCCCTCTGTATTGGTGGGTTCCACACTGTGGGTTTAATCAGCCTCGAAACAAAAATATTCAGAACAAAAAAATGGTGTCTGAACTAGAAGATGTACAAACTTTTTCCTTCTCACTATTCCTTAAACAATATAGTATAACAATTATTTACATAGCATTTATGTCATGTCAGGTTTTATAAATAATCTAGAGTTGATTTAAAATATGTGGGTAGATGAGCACAGGTTATGTGCAAGTAAGAAGACATTTTATAACAGGAACTTGAGCAGCCATAGATTTTGGTATCCATGGGGGTTCGTGGGACTGATCCCTATGGATACAGAAAGAGAACATACTTCAAATTCTCACTTCTGAGAAACAGACTCCTTCACTCTTTCCTTTGTAACCCTCCTTTTAGTTTTCTCCAAGAACTCTGATACTACAGCAATCAGTTTTAGACTGCTGCCATCTCTCTCACTCTCCATCTTTCCAGGATTCAACTACATAGAGAGGATACCATCTTCTATAGTATCACAGTTGAAGAAACACTCATAAAACATGGTCTGTGTTAATGTGAGATGTGACCTAGTTCTTAATCAGAGCCAGGTTTGTTTTCTTAGTGGCTATGGGGATCAAACCAGGACCTCAGACTACACAAGAGCTTTGCCACTGAACCACATGCCCAGTTCCAGATTTTTTTTTTTCTGTAGCATTTTTTTCTTACATCTTAAACACCAGTTTGACTTTTTCTAAAGAAGAAAATGAAGGAGTCATTTCTTAGACCTTTCCATTAGGGAGTAGACATTTTTAAAACAACACAGTTTTAGAAATATCTGGGCAGCATATAAACATACTCCCAGAAGAGTGAGCAGGAGGCACTCCAGTTGGTTCCTATTACACTCCAGTGAGAAAATCTAAGCCTTCAAGGGACTTAGAGCTTTGGATCAATGCTGTCTTCCGATGAATTAAGCACTCAAAGTTAAAGGAAGTGGTGAAGCAGCTCAGAAGTGGAGGCCAGTTTGGCCAGTGCTGTTGGGGTGAAGTGAGTGATCCTGTTGGCTGAGAGCATCTTCCCCCAGCTGGATCCCAAAGCTGGGAATTTTAATAACTTTCTATGATACTTCGTGTAGAAGCAGGAAACCATTCCAAATCCACGTGTTCTCAGCACTTGTTTGACTCATTGTCAAATGTCCTGATCTTTCCAATGTCCTCCATCCTTGTTGACCAAACAAGTCAAAGTCAGGAAACAGGTAAAACAGCCTGCCTTCCTGAACAGGCAGACACGTGTGTTCTGATAAAGCTACTGGAATATTTAATAGAGTATAACCATGCAAGTTTCATTTTACTCACGGTGGCTTCAGTGTTGTTTTTGGAATGGCAAAAGGTTTTGGTTTGAGCTTTGTTTGGGATTGATTTTAATAAAAGACTTTAGGGGACAGCTATTCCACAGGGAAATCTGAGTTGCTCCAGGATAGAAGTTTTTTCATATTTGCTTAAAATGAATTTGCCTTGAATTAGATTTAAAATGTGACCATGTCTACTGCTTAACATCCCAAAGAATGTTATTTTGTATAAAACTGTCAGACATGAAATGTACATTTTGAAATATAAAAAAGACTAGAACTCACTAAATATTAAACACATGAGTCTTTCAAGAAGGATGGGGCTCCATGTATGTATGAGTTTGTTGGGATGAACCTAGCTACTATGTATAACTATAAAACTCTAATAAAAAAAACTTTTTAAAAATCTGGGAAGTAAAATAAAACACAGGAGGATGAGTGCTTGGCATATAGTAGATGCTCATGCAAGGTTATAGTTGAAGGAATGGGATCTAAAAGACGAGTAGGCTGAAAAACAGCATTGTGTTTAGTGAGAAAAATAAAAATGTATTTATCAGCTGATATTTATGATGTAAAGTATTTCTTGATGGTACTTAACTAGTAAGTAGTTGAGTATTTATTAGTTGATCCATTTTGAACAGTTTTTATATCAATTACTAAATAAAATGCTGTTTATTTAGTAATTGATATAAAAAATAGTACTGTTAGTACTGTTGCCTGGACAGCAATTGTTTTATTCCCAAAGAAGATGCTTTGCTCAGATAGTGCTATTTTTTGTAGTATCAACTGATGTTCTTTTTTGGCGTGGGGGGGGGGGTTACTAGGGATTGAACTCAGGCACTGACCACTGAGCAACACCCCCAGCCCTATTTTGTATTTTATTTAGAGACAGGGTCTCACGGAGTTGCATAGCACCTCACCATTGCTGAGGCTGGCTTTGAACTCTTGATCCTTTTATCTCAGTCTCCCGTAGAGGAGGGGGTCCATAGCTGGTGTCCAAAGGAGTGGGGGTGTCCTGCCCATTTTATAGATTTCAGATTTCCTTTCTTCTCATGCCTTCTCCTCCTCTTATCTTTCCTACTGAGCAAAAGGTGGAGTGACCAAGGGCAGGAAGAGAGCCATCCAGGGGGTATTCATTAACAACTTTTTTTTTTTTTTTTTGCAGGGAGGAACAATTCTCTGCAGGCAGGTATCCTTGGCAAGGGTTCAGAGGAGGGGGAAGCGCTCTTGATGTTTTGTTGTTTTATTTCCTTTAGAATCAGCTCCTATTTACTGATCCAATGATTCAGTATCTACACTGACTGTCCTTTTGCCATGGTTTTACGTGGAATGACAGGCTTCCAAAGGATAAGGTTTCAACATAGATATTTGAAGTTGCTAAAGCTTTTATTAAAAGTGAATAAAAAAATCCTCACCTTTCCTCAAAACACTCTAAAGAAAATGATGCAAAGGGAAGCAGATTGTTTTAGGAAGCTCAAATGGCAGATTTGTGATAAATTAATAATAGTTGTCTTTTGTAAAACTTTAAAGTTTCAACACCATGAAGTCTTTAAATGAAATAATGTTTTATATCCATTTTTTCCCCCATTGGATAATGCATTCAGGAAGGAAACTGGGTTTAACATAACATTATTTTAACTGAGCAAGGGAAGTGCATGCTGTCACTTAGAGGCAAAACTAGTCTCCAGAAATTATAGGCAAAACAACCCAGAGTGGGATGTGAAGAAGTCAATGTCAGACTACACCATGGTCAGTCTTTCTAGGCAAGCTTGGGGCAGCTTGACCTATACACATCCAGCTGATTTTATCTAGGCTGCCTGAACTGAGGTGCTGCCACACCCCTGTAACACTGCAAATGGGTTGTGGACCAAAGGGAAAATGCAGGAATTAGAAAGAAGCCAGTTAATTAACATATTCTTCATTATCATTCAAAGCAGGAAAACTATAATATATAGATGCTCTTAGGATAGGGATGGAAACATATTCTTTTAGGCCAAGGTGAGTTGTTTGATATACATTTATTATATAAATGGGGGGAGTCTCTATGGCAAGGAGTAAAATTGTGTCAGAAACTTTAGTGAAAATAAACAAGCTCTAGGCTAAAGTTGAAGTCCTATAATATTCTATCCAAGAACTTAGTATATACCTTTTCATATCCAATTTTGCATATTTCAATAGAATTTAAAATTTTCTTCGTATGGTATTCTTATTAAATGGACTACTATGCAATTTCTTGTTTTTGTTGTCACTAAGAATAAAAATTCTTTCCTTTTTCCATTTCTCAGTGATTACTGATAAATAGGGAAAATTTATTTTAAAAATCCAGTACCTATTCATTTCACAAATTCCTATTAATTTTCTCTTGTGTGTGTTTTTTTAGTAGTCTCATCAATAAAATGATAAGTCTTACTTTTCTAATGATTTTTACATGGTATTTATTTTTTCTAAAATGTGTGGTGTGGCATTTACTATCATTAGTGAATGATACTGGGGGTAGCCATCATCTCTGTCTAGTTCTTAATGTGATATTAATTTTTGAGAAATAACTTATTTAAGTAATTTCTATTTTACCTAATGTCTCTTAGAAATCATGGTTTAATTTTGACTTTTTCATGCATTTATTGTTATCACCTGGTGTTTCCCCTGTTCCTTTTGATGTTTTATTTTGTTGATTTTCAGATGTTAAATCTCCCTTTCCCCTGGAATAAGTTTTATTTGGTCATAATGCATCATTATTCTCAGGTATTGGTGTATCCTATTTGATAATATTTTATTTAGATTATATAAAATGGGTCTAAAATATCCAATTTTAATTGACCCAAGTTGGAATCTGTCAGTCTTACATGTAACCATGAAAGTGTCTGCCATTGTGCCTTCTCAGTGGCTTTTCTTTCACAGCCACTGGTAAAATCCTGTCCATCACTCAAGACGTCCCTCAGCGTCATTTCATCTGTGAAACCTTGCTTTCCTGTGGCCCTTACTGCATAAAATCGCTTCTTATTCCATTTCTTTGCAATTTGTTATATTGTCAGAGACTAACTTTCAAAAGGTTAACATGATATTTATATACAATACATTGTGAGCCTTTGTCAAAAATTCATTTGACTCATTAGTGATGGAACCAACAGATGACAAATTGATTTAAAGAACTTTTTTGACAAACAGATAATTATGTAGTTTGTTGGGAATGGAATTCTACAATGAATTGGATAAATTAGAGACAAAACTAGTCAAAGTCCTAAAGGGCAATTAAATTTTGTGGGTTTTTCTTTCTTTCTTTTTTTTTAACTGAACAGTAATAATTTGACTCTGTGGACAAAAATCTGAGATTTTTTTTAGTTTTAATTTTTAGTTGTTGTTAGACCTTTATTTTATTATATGTGGTGCTGAGAATCGAAGCGAGTGCCTCACACATGCGAGGCAAGTGCACTACCACTGATCCACAGCCTCAAGTTTTTACCTACAAGTTTTACATAGCCTCACAGAATCAATTTTAAGAATCAATTTAAAGAAAGGTATATTTTCTCAGGGAATTAACTAATACTGAGAGGGGCCTATCAGAATGATGTGCTGATGTGACATCGAAAGGATTCGTAGACTTCTTTTTGCCAAATTTCCATGCTTTGAATACTTTTTAAAATACAGTAGTATAGGGCTAGGGTTGTGGCTCAGTGGTAGTGCACTTGCCTACCATGTGTGAGGCACTGGGTTGGATCCTCAGCACTACATAAAAATAAATAAGTAAAATAAGGATATTGTGTCCATCTACAACTAAAAATATATTTTAAAATAAAAATACAGTAGTATAAACCCACAAAAGGTACAATGTACTTTGTTTGAATTATATGCATATTTTATCTGTCAAAACAGTTTAGAAGAAAACAGTTTTGAATACATCACACAGTCTAAGGTTTGAGTCTTGGCCCTGAAAACCTGATCCTTACCATGTATGGTTAGTATGGTTAGAGGAGAGGTTTGGGACTGTTGGAGGAATAGAAAATATAGTTTTAGGGCTTGGGAACAGCAGGAGAAAGTGCCTTAAGATGTCTTTTGAATTCTTATAACAACTCATTATGACATTTTTCACCAGACAGAGCGTATAAATGGGGACCTAGTGACAGCAGAAAGCTGACATTCCTGTTTTTGCCTCTAATTGCCTACATAGCACTTTGCATACTCTTTCCTGTAATATTTGAGTTTACCCTAAAAGGGGAACCATGTCATACAAAACAATATGACAGCCTCCGGATCTCCAATCTGTTTTTCTTAGGCTTGAGTTTCTCCCTTGGGGGTGGTGGCTATTCCTGATATTATTTGGAGCCCCTCGTGGCAGTGGAGATTGTTGGAGAATAGAGAAACCAAGAGAGCTTTTTTGGATATTCCCAAACTAATGAGTATTTCCATCTGTAGTTGCATTTTCTTCTGTAATTGAGGTGTTTTTTTTTTTTCTTCTGCTAGAAATTAAACTCATGGTCTCCTGCATCTTAGGCAAGCATTCAGCCACTGAGCTACATCCCTGGTCTTAACTGGGTATATTAACAGGGAAGATTCTCCTGACAAATAGTTTTTGCAGAGACCTTCTTTCCCCAGGGACAGTTCACATAGGTTCATATGCATGTGAGCTCTTGCCTTAGAGTGAAACAGGAGAAGACTTTAAGTACCTGTTATCCAGTTATTGAGCGCTAATTTGTACCAGTTGCTATAGAGTAAAAATGAAAAGGAACTTTCCTAGCCCTTAAGGAGGTAGTTCAAACTGACTAGTTTAAGTAGAACAAACATAATAAAAGGTCAAACAAGTTTGCGAATTAAATTGAACAAAATGCTGTACAATGTAAACCCAGCTTGAAGCATTTGTTGTGAGGTTTTTGGTGCTCATTAGAGATCACATTCCAAAGTCATTGAGAAATAACTCTAAAACTGAAGGATGTTGTTCAGTGAGAGGGTTTGAGTAGTTTTATGTATTCAGCATAAAGATTAGTGTAAAGTGCTTTTATATGAAATATCTAGGAGTTCATGCAGAAATATTCCTGCCTCCGCTCTCTGGTATGTTTTTTGAACATTGCTTTTGTTTTGCCTTTTGCTTTTGCCTGGCAAACATATTAACTTGGGAAAACAATTCGAGAGCTCTTGTACCAAAGTAAGTATGTGCTATATGTCCTGTCTGATCTTGTGAGCCCTTTGCTCCTGTTTTCAAAGACACAAATGTGAATTTCCATAGGCTGATTAGTCATTGATTTCCTTTCTTTCAGTAAAGAGAATGATAGTTTTAAAATTATAAAAGTTAGGTATAAAGTTATGGGGATGCAAAGATGTGACAGTGCAAGAGGTTTTTAGAGCATAGGTGGCTTAAAAAATGTGGTACTTGAAGTAAGTGCATAATTAGAAACCAGACTATCCTGAAAGGTGTTTCATTAATTTTATGATTATTAAGAATGTTCAAGTTAGAAGGTTTTGTATCTTTGAGAGTAATTTTTTTAAAGCCTTCTTTTGCCACAGATTTGTTGCTGCTATGTAATAAATCATATCCCATTTATTTAATGATGAAATACTATATAACTGAGAAACTGAAAGAAAAAGCAGAGTTAAATTGTGCCCTCGGTCAAATGGACCTAACAGACCTCTACAGAACATTCCATCCATCAACTACAGAATATGCATTCTTAATGCCATATGGAACATTCTTCAGGATAAATCATATGAAAGGCCGTAAAAGAAGTCTCAACAAATTAAAAAAAAAATAGAAATTATATCGAGTATCTTTTCTGACCATAATAACAAAACCAGAAATCAATAACCAGAAAAACTTTGGAAACTATGCAAATACATATAAACAACTTATACTTTCAAATAAACAATAAAGAAAAAGGAAATCAAGAAAGAAATTTTAAAAATTCTTGAGACAAATAAAAATGGAAATGGCATGCCAAAATCTATGAGACAGAAAAAAACAGTATTAAGAGTCTATAGCAACCAATACTTACATCACAAAAGCAGAGAGGTCTTAACTAAGCAACTTATTGTTGCATCTCAAGGAGCTAGAAAAATAAGAACAAACTAAACCTCAAATTATTAAAAGGAAGGAAATAACAATCAGAGCAGAAATAGACATATAATCTAAATAAAAATGGGCAATAAACCTAAACACACACTTCTCAGGCAAACAGGTACATGAAAAATACTGAACATCATTATTAGGAAAAGGCAAATCAAGACCACAGTGAGATTTCACCTTACTCTAGTATGCATAGCCATTTTCAAAAGGACTAAAAAATAACAAATCTTGGAGAAGATGTAAAGAAAAGGGAATGTTTCATGCTATTAGTGGGAATGTGAATTAGTGTAGCTATTATGGAGAACAGTATAGAGGGTCCCTCATAAACTAAAGATAGAACTACACATGATCCAGCATTCCCCCTACTGGGTATATATTCAAAGGGAATGAAGTCAGCATACCAAATAGATAAGTGCATGCCCAAGTTCATTGCAGCACTACTCACAGTAGCCAAGAAATGGAAGCAACCTCAGTGTTAATCAGCTAATGATTTGATAAAGAAAATGTGCATATACACACAGAAATACTATTCATCTGTTAAAAAAAATCATGTGACAGCCTGGGTGGAATTGGAAGTCTTTATATTAAGTGAAATAAACCAGGCATAGCAAGACAAATACTGCATGATCTCACTCATGTAGCATTTAAGAAAGTTGATCTCATAGAAGTTGAGAGTAGAAAAGCAGTTATGAAGGGAAAAGGCACATTGGGAGAAGGGAGAGACAGGGAGAAGTTGGTCAGTGGGTACTAAGTTATACTTAGGAGTAGGAGGCTCTGGGATGCTTCTGTAGAATAAGCTGACTAAAGATACTGATAATGTACTGTATTTTCCAAAAATCATCTGAATGTTTTTAGCATTAAGAAATGATGAATAGTCAAGGAAATAGATATGTTTAACCTGATTTAAACATTATACAATGTATACATGTATTGAAATATCACATGGTACTTTATAAAGAATGAGTGGGTAGAAAGGAAACAGGGGTAGTTGGTCTAAAAAAGAAGTGTGTAATAAAGATGAATTTCTAGTGACTCCCTCTCAAGGGTTATAAATTTAACTTGTGTGTGGAAGGAGCAAAATACTTAAAATACAAATAAAAGTCTTTCTATCCAAGCACTATCCCTCACTCATATTCGTGCTGTAAAGATGGGATTAGATCCCTTATAAGAGACACCAGAGAGCTTGATTCCTCTTCTTCCCTGTGCCATGTGAAGACACTGAGAAGGCAGCCATTTATAAACCAGGAAGAAGACCCTTACCAGACCAAACCATTCCAGAAACTTGATCTTGGATTTCTCAGCTTAAAGAACAGTGAGAAATAATTGTCTTATTTTATTTTATTTTATTTTTTTTAATTTTTTATTGTGGGTTGTTCAAAACATTACAAATTTCTTGACATATCATATTCCACACTTTGATTCAAGTGGGTTATGAACTCCCACCTTCACCCCATACACAGATTGCAGAATCACATCAGTTACACATCCATTGATTTACAAATTGCCATACTAGTGTCTGTTGTGCTCCACTGCCTTTCCCATCCTCCCCCCTCCCCACCTCTCCCCTCCCCTCCCCTCCTCTCTCTCTACCTCCTCCACTGTATAACCCTGAGGGTCTCCTTCCATTACCATGCAATTTTCCTTCTCTCTCCCTTTCCCTCCCACCTCTCATCCCTGTTAAATGTTAATCTTCTTCTGTTCTTCGTCTCTACACTGTTCTTAGTTACTCTCCTTACATCAAAGAAGACATTTGGCATTTGTTTTTTAGGGATTGGCTAGCTTCACTTAGCATAATCTGCTCTAATGCCATCCATTTCCCTGTAAATTCTATGATTTTGTCATTTTTTAATGCAGAGTAATACTCCATTGTGTATAAATGCCACATTTTTTTTTATCCATTCGTCTATTGAAGGGCATCTAGGTTGGTTCCACAGTCTTGCTATTGTGAACTGTGCTGCTATGAACATCGATGTAGCAGTGTCCCTGTAGCATGCTCTTTTTAGGTCTTTAGGGAATAGACCAAGAAGGGGAATAGCTGGGTCAAATGGTGGTTCCATTCCCAGCTTTCCAAGAAATCTCCATACTGCTTTCCAAATTGGCTGCACCAATCTGCAGTCCCACCAGCAATGTACAAGTGTACCCTTTTCCCCACATCCTCGCCAGCACTTGTTGTTGTTTGACTTCCTAATGGCTGCCAATCTTACTGGAGTGAGATGGTATCTTAGGGTGGTTTTGATTTGCATTTCTCTGACAGCTAGAGATGTTGAGCATTTTTTCATGTACTTGTTGATTGACTGTATGTCCTCCTCTGAGAAGTGTCTGTTCAGGTCCTTGGCCCATTTGTTGATAGGGTTGTTTGTTTTCTTATTGTCTAATTTTTTGAGTTCTTTGTATACTCTGGATATTAGGGCTCTATCTGAAGTGTGAGGAGTAAAGATTTGTTCCCAGGGTGTAGGCTCCCTATTTACCTCTCTTATTGTTTCTTTTGCTGAGAAAAAACTTTTTAGTTTGAGTAAGTCCCATTTGTTGATTCTAGTTATTAACTTTTGTGCTATGGGTGTCCTATTGAGGAATTTGGAGCCCGACCCCACCGACTGTAGATCGTAGCCAACTTTTTCTTCTATCAGACGGCGCGTCTCTGATTTGATATCAAGCTCCTTGATCCATTTTGAATTCACTTTTGTGCATGGCGAGAGAAAGGGATTCAGTTTCATTTTGTTGCATATGGATTTCCAGTTTTCCCAGCACCATTTGTTGAAGATGCTATCCTTCCTCCATTGCATGCTTTTAGCCCCTTTATCAAATATAAGATAGTTGTAGTTTTGTGGATTGGTTTCTGTGTCCTCTATTCTGTACCATTGGTCCACCCGCCTATTTTGGTACCAGTACCATGCTGTTTTTGTTACTATTGCTCTGTAGTATAGTTTGAAGTCTGGTATCGCTATACCGCCTGATTCACACTTCCTGCTTAGCATTGTTTTTGCTATTCTGGGTCTTTTATTTTTCCATATGAATTTCATGATTGCTTTCTCTATTTCTACAAGAAATGCCGTTGGGATTTTGATTGGCATTGCATTAAACCTATAGAGAACTTTTGGTAATATCGCCATTTTGATGATGTTAGTTTTGCCTATCCATGAACAGGGTATATTTTTCCATCTTCTAAGATCTTCTTCTATTTCTCTCTTTAGGGTTCTGTAGTTTTCATTGTATAAGTCTTTCACCTCTTTTGTTAGATTGATTCCCAAGTATTTTATTTTTTTTGAAGATATTTTGAATGGAGTGGTTGTCCTCATTTCCATTTCAGAGGATTTGTCGCTGATATACAGGAATGCCTTTGATTTATGCGTGTTGATTTTATATCCTGCCACTTTGCTGAATTCATTTATTAGCTCTAATAGTTTCTTTGTAGAGCCTTTTGGGTCTGCTAGGTATAGAATCATGTCATCTGCAAATAGTGATAATTTAAGTTCTTCTTTTCCTATTTTTATGCCTTTAATTTCTTTCGTCTGTCTAATTGCTCTGGCCAGTGTTTCGAGAACTATGTTGAACAGAAGTGGAGAGAGAGGGCATCCCTGTCTAGTTCCAGATTTTAGAGGGAATGCCTTCAGTTTTTCTCCATTCAGAATGATGCTAGCCTGAGGCTTAGCATAGATTGCTTTTACAATATTGAGGTATGTTCCTGTTATCCCTAGTTTTTCTAGAGTTTTGAACATAAAGGGATGCTGTACTTTGTCGAATGCTTTTTCCGCATCTATCGAGATGATCATATGGTTCTTATTTTTAAGTCTATTGATGTGGTGAATAACATTTATTGATTTCCGTATATTGAACCAGCCTTGCATCCCAGGGATGAATCCTACTTGATCATGGTGTACAATTTTTTTGATATGTTTTTGTATCCGATTCGCCAGAATTTTATTGAGGATTTTTGCATCTAGGTTCATTAGAGATATTGGTCTGTAGTTTTCTTTCTTTGAAGTGTCTTTGTCTGGTTTAGGTATCAGGGTGATGTTGGCCTCATAGAATGAATTTGGAAGTTCTCCCTCCTTTTCTATTTCCTGAAGTAGCTTGAAAAGTATTGGTATTAGTTCTTCTTTAAAGGTTTTGTAAAATTCTGCTGTATACCCATCTGGACCTGGGCTTTTCTTAGTTGGTAGTCTTTTTATGGTTTCTTCTATTTCCTCAATTGATATTGGTCTGTTTAGGTTTTCTATATCCTCCTGACTCAATCTGGGCAGATCATATGACTTAAGAAATTTATCTATGCCTTCACTATCTTCTAATTTGTTGGAGTATAAGGATTCAAAATAGTTTTTGATTATCTTCTGTATTTCTGAAGTGTCTGTTGTGATATTGCCTTTTTCATCCCGTATGCTAGTAATTTGAGTTCTCTCTCTCCTTCTCTTCGCTAGCATGGCTAAGGGTCTGTCGATTTTGTTTATTTTTTCAAAGAACCAACTTTTAGTTTTGTCAATTTTTTCAATTGTTTCTTTTGTTTCAATTTCATTAATTTCAGCTCTGATTTTAATTATTTCTTGCCTTCTACTTCTTTTGCTGTTGTTTTGCTCTTCTTTTTCAAGGATTTTGAGATGAAGTATGAGATCATTTATTTGTTGGTTTTTTCTTTTTTTAAGGAATGAACTCCAAGCAATGAATTTTCCTCTTAGAACTGCTTTCAGTGTGTCCCATAGATTCCGATATGTTGTGTCTGTGTTTTCATTTATCACTAAGAATTTTTTAATTTCCTTCTTGATGTCTTCTATAACCCATTGATCATTCAGTAACCTATTGTTCATTCTCCAAGTGATGTATGCTTTTTCCTTCCTTCTTTTATCGTTAATTTTCAGTTTCATTCCATTATGATCAGATAAGATGCATGGTATTATCTCTACTCCTTTATATTGTCTAAGAGTTTCCCTGTGACATAATATATGATCTATTTTTGAGAAGGATCCATGTGCTGCTGAGAAAAAAGTGTAACTGCTTGATGTTGGGTGGTATATTCTATATATGTCAATTAGGTCTAGGTTATTAATAGTGTTATTGAGTTCTATAGTTTCCTTATTCAACTTTTGTTTGGAAGATCTGTCCAGTGGCGAGAGAGGTGTGTTGAAGTCTCCCATGATTATGGTATGGTGGTCTAGTAGACTCTTGAACTTGAGAAGAGTTTGTTTGACGAACATAGCTGCACCATTGTTTGGGGCATAAATATTTATGATTGTTATGTCTTGTTGGTGTATGGTTCCCTTAAGCAGTATGTAGTGTCCCTCTTTATCTCTTTTGATTAACTTTGGCTTGAAATCTATTTTATTTGATATGAGTATGGACACTCCTGCTTGTTTCCGAAGTCCATATGAGTGATATGATTTTTCCCAACCTTTCACCTTCAGCCTATGTATGTCTTTTCCTATCAAATGCATCTCCTGTAGGCAGCATATTGTTGGGTCTTGTTTTGTGATCCATTCTACTAGCCTGTGTCTCTTAATTGGTGAGTTTAAGCCATTAACATTTAGGGTTATTATTGAGATATGGGTTATTCTTCCAGCCATATTTGTTTATTTCTGTTACTAAACATGGTTTGTTTTCCTCTTTGATTATTCCCCCCCCCTTTACTGTCCTACCTCCCACTGTTGGTTTTCATTGTTATTTTCCATTTCCTCTTCCTGTAATGCTTTGGTGAGGATGTTTTGAAGAGATGGTTTTCTAGCTGCGAATTCTTTAAACTTTTGTTTATCGTGGAAGGTTTTAATTTCATCCTCCATCCTGAAGCTTAATTTCGCTGGATACACAATTCTTGGTTGGAACCCATTTTCTTTCAGTGTTTGAAATATGTTATTCCAGGATCTTCTAGCTTTCAGAGTCTGTGTTGAAAGATCAGCTGTTATCCTGATTGGCTTACCCCTAAATGTAATCTGCTTCCTTTCTCTTGTAGCTTTTAAAATTCTCTCCTTATTCTGTATGTTGGGCATCTTCATTATAATGTGTCTAGGTGTGGATCTCTTATGATTTTGCACATTCGGCGTCCTGTAGGCTTCTAGGATTTGGGATTCTGTCTCATTCTTCAAGTCTGGGAAGTTTTCTCGTATTATTTCATTGAATAGACTGCTCATTCCTTTGGTTTGGAGCTCTGTACCTTCCTGTATCCCAATGACTCTTAAGTTTGGTCTCTTAATGTTATCCCATATTTCTTGGATGTTCTGCTCATGGTTTCTTAACAGTCTTGCTGAGCTGTCTATGTTCTTTTCCAGTTGAAATACTTTGTCTTCATTGTCTGATGTTCTATCTTCTAAGTGTTCTACTCTGCTGGTAGTATTCTCCATTGAGTTTTTAAGTCAGTTCATTGCTTCCTGCATTTCTAGGATTTCTGTTTGTTTGTTTTTTATAACCTCTATCTCCCTGTATAGTTGATCCTTTGCTTCCTGGATTTGTTTGCGTAATTCGTCGTCGAAGTGATCTTTCATTGTCTGATTTTGCTGTTTAATGTCTTCCTTGATACTCCAGATCATCTGAAGCATGTATATCCTGAATTCTTTATCTGACATTCCATCTGCTGCAGCTGTTACCTCTTCTAAAGTTGCGTTGACCTGCATTGCTTGTGGTCCTTTCTTTCCTTGTCTTTTCATACTGCTTGTGTATCTTTCCTGCAGGTGCAGGCGGCGGCTCTGCTCTCTCCTTATTCCAATTGGGGTGTCGTGGCTACCACGCCTTCAGGTCACTGGGCCTGTTCTGGGAGCTGGCGGCGGCTCTGTTCTGCCCCTACTCCAATTGGGGTGACGAGTGTACCACACCGGCAGGCCACCGGGCCTGATCCGCCGGTCGGTTGCAGGTTTGCCTACCCTGCAGGCGCGGGCGGCGGCTCTACTCTGCCCCTACTGCAAATGGGGTGATGTGTCTGTCGTACCAGCAGGCCACTGGGCCTGTCCCGCTGGTTGGTCGCAGATCTGTCCACCTTTCGGGCACGGGTGGAGGCTCTGCTCTGCCCCTACTCCAATTGGGGTGTCGTGACTACCCCGCCTGCAGGACGCTGGGCCTGTTCCTGGCACGGGCAGCGACTCTGCTCTGCCACTACTCCAATTAGGGTGGTGTTTGTACCACGCCGGCAGGCTCCTGGGCCTGATCTGCCGGTCTGTTGTAGGTCTGCCTACCTTGGAGGCGCGGGCGGCGGATCTGCCCTGCCCCTCCTACCACGCCTGCGGACCCCTGGGCCTGATCTGCAGGTTGATCACTGGTCTGCTCACCCTGCGGGCACGGGTGGCGGTTCCGCTCCGCCCCCACTCCAATTGGGGTCACGTGACCACCACACCGGCAGGGCCTGATCCGGGCGTGGGAGAAGGATCTGCTCTGCCCCTACTCCAGTTGGGGTGACGTGTGTACCACACTGGCAGGCCACTGGGCCTGACCCGCCAGGCTGTCACAGGTCTGTTTACCTTGCAAGCGCGAACCGCGGCTCTGCCCTGCCCCTCCTACCACGCCCATGTACCACTGGGTCGCGGGTCTGCTCACCTTGCGGTTGCGGGTGGCGGCTCCGCTCCGCCCCCTCTCCAACTGGGGTCACGCGGTCACCACGCTGGCGAGCCGCTGGGCCTGCTCCGGGCGCTGGCGGCGGCCCGGCTCCTTCCCTCTGGCTCGATGACAAATTGAGGAGACTCGGGTGACTGTGCCTCACCCCCCCCTACCAGGAGACCAACTGCTTATGTCACCACTGGTATTGATGAAGTTCCCTCCTCCGCCGCTTTCTGCAGACATCAGATCTCTGCCATGTTGGTATCCTATGCGAATGGCAGCATTTCGTTCCCCTTGCCGGGCGACCAAAGCACCGGGTGAGTCCTGACCGGCCCTCAGCAGGACCCGGACCGAGAAGCAGTTTCCGCGGGCTCCTAGCCCCGGGCCAGGGAAGTTCTGGGAGCCGGAACTCGGCCACTCCGTGCTCGGTGTAAGCTCCTATAAATGTAAGCTCCAAGAAGCAGTCCCCGCGGGCTCAGTTCCGGGAGCCGTAATTCGGCTGCTTAGTGCTTGTTGTATGCTCTGGTAGGAGCAGGGTCCAAGAAGCAGCCTCCGCAGGCTCAGTAGCCCTGGGCCAGGGCAGTTCCGGGAGCCGGAACTCGGCCGCCCCGCGCTCGGTATTCACTCTGATAAGATCAGGTTCTAAGAAGCACCCAGGCGCTGAGCCCTAGCAATCTGTCTGCAAGCCGCAGGCGAATTGCAGCCTGAAATTACCTGTTCTATGGCTGAATGAGCTGCGGTCAGTCGAAAACAGGGGTGGTGACGTCAGTTTACCAACATGGTGGCTGCTGGCCTCCTCTGTGGTCTGACCGGTGTGGAGAACCGAGATGGACCGCTTCCTTCCCCCGTCTCGAACCCAGAATTCAGCCCTGAGTACGGTGCTTGCACGGCTGGCAGAAACTGCAGCGCTGTAACCCTGCGTCTCTATCCCAGCGCACGCTGCAGATTCTAGCCGCGGGGCGATTTGCTGAATAAGCAGTGTTACCCTCTGTGCGACAAACCTCTCGCGTTTGAGTCCCCGTAGCTGATCCTCGAGCGATGGAAATCCTTCCTCCAGGTTCCGGAGCACCCCACTATTGCTGGAAATTCCTAACAAGATATCCTTTAGCCGTCCTGACTTGTCATACTCCCACACAGTGAAGCAGCACACGGGGGCAATGCACTCCCCTCGCCGCCATCTTCACTCTTTCTAATTGTCTTATTTTAGTCTATTTTTTTTTTTTTTTTTTTTGGTAGAGGCTGAAACTGAGATACATGTTGTCCCAAATATAGCTATCATACCTGCTCTGTCTTTAGCCAAAACACTTTTAGCCTAGTGTCTGATCCTTTCTGGGAACTCTACTGTGTATCCCCAAACCAAGCCATCCAGGAAATCTTGAAGGCATTCTTGTAAGGTTCGAATGACTTATTACCCAAGGCCTAAAATCCATCAACAGTTATCTCTAAAGTCTTTTTTTTTTTTTACCTTTTAGCTTCCAAAACTTTTCTAGAATCCTGGTGGTGTTTGGCAAGTCATGGGTTACAAAACTGGTGTTACCTCCTTTAGGAATCCTGAATAGTCCAGTGTATTGCTTGGAAATATGCTAATAGTAGGTGCTTATGTCTTTGAGGTCTCAGCGGAAACAAGAAGAGGATTTCTATTCTTTTTTTTTTTTTTTTAGAGAGAGAATTTTAATATTTATTTTTTAGTTTTTTCGGCAGACACAACATCTTTGTATGTGGTGCTGAGGATCGAACCCCGGCCGCACGCATGCCAGGCGAGTGCACTACCGCTTGAGCCACATCCCCAGCCCTCTAGTCTATTTTTAGTGCATTATTATTTTACATAATAGTGGGGTTCATTTTGACATGTTCATAAATGCATATAACATAGCTTTTCTATTTCAATCCCAAATACTACCCCTCTTCCCTTCATCGACCCCCTTCCTCCACTCTTTTGCTCTCCCTTCCATTAATTTTGTTATTTAAATTGTTGCATTATATTTATGTATAAAATTGTGATGCCTTGTGTTATAGTCCTACATGCACCTAGTAAATTTGTTCAATTTCATTCCTCTATTCTTCCCAAGGTTTCCTGTTTTAATATCTTGTTATAAAAATATTATTTTGGGGCTGGGTTTGTGGCTCAGTGGTAGAGCACTTGCTTCACCTGTGTGGGTTTGATCCTCAGAACTACATAAAAATAAATAAAATAAAGGTATTGTGTCTACAACCTAATACAAAATAATATATTTTAATTTTTTTTTTTAGATATTTGAAAATGGATAGCCTAGAAAGAGGAAAAGAAAGTGGCAGTCAGTGATACGAGGTGCCCAGGCTTTGCAGGTCTGAGCTACCTTAATACAGTTTTATCATTACTACATCAAAACATAATGGTTCTAGCCCATTAAATCTGCATTCTTTTTGTCAGACATAGCAACCTCCTTTCTCCTGTTAATTTATATCTGAAATTTTTGAAAAAAATCTCTATTTAAACTCCATGTGTCCAATTTTGCTTGTCTTTTGTTGAGTCTTTTGTATACTGATGTGGCCCTTTCTACATGCTACTGAAATTTCTACATGGCATGCAATTTCTCTATAGCATTTTACCCACAGAAGAAATTCTTACAAAATTGAAGTTAATCCTCCCAAACCATGCCACTATCAGCCAAGTTTATTTAATATTCTAAATCTTTTGTTGTCCTTTTACCAATGTTCATAGCATATTTACCAGGAGTAGATTCAATTACAGGAAACAGTTCATCCATAAACAGCAACTTTTCATTCAAGTTCAATCACAGGATTTCAGCAATTCTTCAGTCCCCATTTCCAGTTCTATTTCCACCCCACCTGCAGTTACTTCCTTTACTGAATTCTTGAACCTCTCAATGAGGGTGGGAATAAACTTTTCTGAAACTCCTTTTAATGCTATTTTGATCCCAGCTTGTGAATCATGAATTTTATTAATGGCATCCAAAGTAGTAAATCCCTTCCAAAAATTTTTCCATTATATTTTCTCATGTATGTGGAAGTTAGAGCAAAATGAGGCAGGTGTTGGATACCACAAAGATAGAGAAGATCAGTGGAATAGAAGAGGACCAAGAGGGTTGAAGGAGGGATGGGAAATGGAAGAAAATGAAGAAAGAATTTAACAAAGTTATATGCATGTATAAATATACCACAGTGAAGTCCATATTTATGTATATTTATAAAGCACCAATAAAAAATAAATGAGTGAGGCTGGGCATGGTAGCATCTGCCTGTAATCCCACCAGCTTGGGAGGCTGAGGCAGGAGGATCCCTAGTTCAAAGCCAGCTTCAGCAATTTAGCAAGGTCTTAAGCAGCTCAGTGAGACCCTGTCTCTAAAATAAAATACAAAAAGGGATGGGGATGTGGCTCAATGGTTAAGTGACCCTGGGTTCAATCTCTAGTACCAACATAAATAAATAAATGAGTGGAAGGAAGACCATTAGAATAGAGAAAGGAGAATTTTTTTTTTCAATGATGAGTAAGTCTCTACAGCAAGCTTAAAATGCTCCATAAGCCATGTTGTAAAGAGACGTGTTGTCATCTAGGCTTTGTTGTTTCATTCGTGGAGCATGGGCAGAGTAGATTTAGTATAATTCTTAAAGGCTCTAGGATTCTTTAAAGGGTAAAGAAGCGCTTGCTTCAACTTAAAGCCACCAGTTGCACTAGCTGCTAACAATATCAACAAAAAATATCAGCCTGTACTTGGAAGCTTTCAAGTCAGGCATTGACTTCTCATGCTGTGAAAGTCTTAGGTAGCATGTTCTTTCAATATAATGTGGTTTCATCTTTATTGTAAATCTCTTTTAGTGTAGCCACATTCAACAATTATCTTAGTTAATCTCTAGATAACTTATTTCAGTTTTTATATTAGCATTTCTGTACTTTGTATTTCTATGTTATGGACATGGCTACCTCTGCAGCTTCCTTAGCTCTCTATTTTGATAGAATTAAAGAGAGGGGCTTGTTCTGGATTGGGTTTTGGTTAAGGGAGTGTTATGGCTGGCTGAATCTTCTACCTGGGCCACTAAAACTTCCCTATGTCAGCAATAAAACCTTCTGACTCTCTTAAAATTTGTGTGTTCATTGGAGTAGGACTTTAACATCTTTCAAGAACTTTCCTATTCAGTTTGGTCTTTTGGAACAAGAGGTTTAGCTTTTGTCCTATATCAGCTTTTAACATGTCTTTCTCACTAAGCTTAATAATTTTTAGCTTTTGATTTACAATGAGAAATGTGTGGCTCTTCTTTCAGTAGGATGCTTAGGGGACATTGTAGGGTTATTAACTGGCCTAATTTCAAGATCATTGTGTTTCAGGGAATATACAAGGTCTAGGGAGAGAGATGGGGGAATGGCTGGTTGGTGGAGCAGCCAGAATACAGAGCATTTATCAATTAAGTTTACTGTATTATAAAGGCATGGTTCAGGGCACTCCTAAACAACTAGAATGGTAACATCTGAGATCACTTATCACAGATTCACTGTAACAGATATGTTGAAAAAATTTGAAATGTAAAAGAAATGTGACAAAGACACATGAAGTAAGTACAAGCTATTGGCAAAATGGTACTGATAGACTTACTTGGTATAGGGTTGCCATAAACCTTCAGTTTGTAACAAATGCCATATCTGCTGAGTGAAATAAAGCACATCAAAATGAGGCATGCCCATATTCTACTTACCATCTCTCTATATTTGACTATTCTAAGTACCTCCTATAAGTGGAATACTACTATTTGTTCTTTTCTGTCTGGCTTATTTTACTTAATATCTTCAAGGATCATCCATGTTGTGGCAAGTGTCAGAATTTCATACCCTCTTAAGGCTGAATTATATTCCATTGTGTGTGTATACCATATTTTATTTATCTTTTTATCCACTGGTAAACATTGAGGTTGTTTCCACTTTTTGGCTATGAACATGGGTATACAAATAACTGATCAAATCTCTGCTTTCAGTTCTTTTGGGTATATATACCCTGAAGGGAATGGCAGATCATGTAGTAATTTTGTGTTTAAGTTTTTGAAGACTTGTCAAACTTTTTTCCATAGCAACTATACTATTTTACATTCCCATCATGAAATAACAAGAGTTCCAATTTCTACCAACACTTTTTCTTCTGGGGGATTAAATATTTTTGAAAAAAAAAAAAGCTATTATAGTGGGAAGAAAGTGGTATTTCTTTGTGGATTGATTTGTATTTGCTTAATGATTAGTGAATTGAGTATCTTTTCAAGTGCTTATTATCCACTGGTCTATCTTTAAAGAAATGATTCCCTTGCCTTTTTAAAATTGCATTTTTTATTGTTGAGTTGAGATCAGTCTTATTTTAAAAAGAGTAATAAAATTGAACTCAATATCTTTGTATATAAAACTCAGTTTTTTGTAATATTGATTTTTCTGGAATTTCCTTGCTTTCTTAAATTGTACTTTTTCCTGTTAAGATTTTGTAATTGGACTTTTGCAATTACTGGGAAATTGAGATTTTTTACTTTTGTATCTGTGTTATGAAATGCTGATGACTGCACTATCTGGCATGTATTCTAATTTAGTTGCTAGTTGGATCATCTACTTTGTCTTGTTGGCCAAATTGTATTTTTAAAAGTTAAAATTTTATGGGACAAAAATCTATAATCATCTATTTAATTTTACAAATTATTTAAGTAGTGATGTCCTTCATTGTGTTATAACATAGCAAGTCTATTTATTACCAAATTGGATGTATGAAGACTAACAAAATACTGTGATCCTCAACTGAGAAATATCTTACAATTATTTAAAGGGCTTTAAAAAAATCTTTGACTAGATAAATTAATATATTAAATTTATTCCCAGGGTAAGATTGAATGGTAAGCTACATATCAGTTTCCTATGGCTGTGGTAACAAGTTACCACAACCGTGGTAGCCTAAAGCAACAGTTCCAGAGACAGAATTCTGAAATCAATTTCACTGTGCTTAAATCAAGAGGTTGACAGGGCCAAGCTCCCCCTGGAGGCTCTAGGAGAGAATTTGCTTTCTGGTCTCTTCCAGCCTCTAGGGAAGCATTCCTTGCATTCCTTGGTGTGTGATTCTTTCTTCAAAGCCAGAAGCATACCATCTTGCTTTAGTTGCCTCATTGATTTCTAATTCTGGAGTATGCGAAGTCTCCCTCTGCCTTCCTCTTATATAGGTATTCATAATTGCATTTAGGACCCATCTGGATAATCCAGGATACACACCCATCTTGAGATTCTTAAATAAATCACATTCGAAGACCCCTTTCCCTCATATATTATGATTGAATCTGAAATGTCCCCTGAAAACTCATATTTTGAAACCATGATCACTAATGTAGCAAGGCTCAGAACTAGGGATTTGGGGCAATGATTAGGGTTCTGAGTTCATCAATGGATTAAACTATTTGATGGATTAAAAATTTGAATGGTCTATAGGGTGGTAACTTCAGGCAGATGGGGTATGGCTGGAGGAAGGAGGTCACTAGGGCCCCTTTCTCCCCCGCCCCATCTTGCTCTCTCCCTTTCTCTTTTCCTCACACCTCCTTGTTTCCTCTCCCTGCCCTCCCTTTCCCTCCGAGCTGTCAAGAGTTGAGAAGCTTTGTTTTATCATGTCCTTCTGCCTTGAAGTTCTGCCTTATCTCAGATCTTTAGCCTAAGAACTGAAACTATGAGCCCAAAATGTTTCCTCCTCTAAGTTGTTCTTGTATTTTGTCACAGTGATGAAAAGATAACTAAAACACCATGTAACATAGCAGAGGTTCCAGGCACTGGGAAGTGTGTATCTTTCAGGGAAACACTTTTCAGCCTAATATAACCTATGCAAGACTGTCCGGAATTTTAAAAAAAGAAAATGGAAATTATAAACATCATAGATGTCCTTGAACCTCATTTTTGTAAATAAACTTCAACATGATTTATCCATTTTATTTATGCTGATTTCTCCATTTTCTTTTCCCATTTTGTTCTGCCTTGATCACTTCCCATTTGAATTCTGTTCCATGCTACTGATAGATAACAGTGCTTTCAAAGGTTTGTCTGTAACCATTAAGCCAAATCCTGGAACATCTCATTTTGATTCTCATCCTCCTCAATCTTGAAACATTCAGTAGACTATTTATTATTAAATGCTGTCTTCTGCAAATACTTGCAATACTCGGTCACCTACTAGCTCCTCCCCTTCTATTATAATTAATTATTGTAACCAGTTCTTTTTCTTTGTTTTTCATTCTCCTACACTATGATATTGAATGTTTTTGAGTTTCTATGGATGACTTTATTTTCTTTGCACAACTCAGATTCTTTATCTTCTTTTGAGTTTGACTACTGTTTTATGGAGACTTGGAAATGTTTACCTTTGAATTTGAATTCTAACATTATACCTTTGACAATTGTTTATTTCTTGCTCCTTCCAAGAAATGTACACATAGATATCCTGATGTTATCTCAAATCTAGCATTTACAAAAATCTTACTTCTCCTTCTAATCAGTTTTTGCTCCCAATTGCCATGGAGGTAAAAAATGCCAACATTATGCTAGAAAGTTTGATATTTTATTCCCTACAGTTAGGCTTTGTTATGTTATTTTATTCTTAGTGATAACAGGTTTATTTCCTCCCTCAGTAATGTAAAGCAATGCTACTTGGAGTGTGGTACATGGATTAACAGCATCAGTGCCACCTGGGAACCAGTAAAAAATGCAAATTCTTGGTCCTATCCCAGATCT
This sequence comes from Marmota flaviventris, assembly GCF_047511675.1. Lineage (NCBI taxonomy): Eukaryota > Metazoa > Chordata > Mammalia > Rodentia > Sciuridae > Marmota > Marmota flaviventris. The sequence continues at coordinate 77,187,664 of NC_092505.1, forward strand.
ACTGAATTAGAATATTTATTTTAAAACTGTATTTTAGGAAGCCTTACATGTAATTCTAATAAACTGGAGTGCATCAACCAGTGGTTTAGAATTGAGCTTAAACTGACAATGCTCTGTGCCTAGATTACCCCAACACCACCGTTTTTATGATTATTTTCTTTTTATAAAATACTTTATCAATATATTGTACATATTAATAGTATTCAGTGTTATATTTCCATCCATACAGTATGTACTAATGAAATCCAACCTCCCAATATCCACTGTCTCCCCCACCTCCCCCCACACACCCTTCCTAACCTCTACTAACCATTATTCTACATTCAGATTGACTTTTTTTTTTTTAATCTTTATCTTCCACACATAAGAAAGCACATACAGTACTTGTCTTTCTGTGTCTGGTTTATTTCACTTATTATGTCTTTCAGTAGTGTCCATTTTACTGCAAATGTCAGCACTTCTTTCTTCTTTGAGATTGAAAATTATTCCCTTGTCTACCACATTTTCTTTATTTGTTCATCTGTTGATTGGCACCTAGATTGATTGCAAATACAAACCATTGCGAATAGGGTTGCAGTAAACATGAGTGTGTAGGTATCCCTTTAGTGTGCTGATTTCACTTCCTTTGGCTATATATCCAGAAGCGGGATAGCTGGATCATACAGTGTGTCTATTTTGGAGGAATTCCCATAGTATTCTCCAAAATGGCTGTACTAGTGAATATTCCCACCAACGTTGTATGAGTTCCTTTTTTTCCACTTTCTCGCCAACATTTATTTTTTGATTTTTTGATAATAACTTTTCTACCAGGGTGAGATAATATTGCATTATAGTTTTAATGTACGTTTCCTTGATGGCTAATGATACTAAGCATTTTTTTTAAACACTTGTTGGCTATTTATATTTCTTCTTTTGAGAAGTGTCTATTCAAATCATTTGCTCATTTTAAAAAATGGAATTGCTTTGCTTTTAAAGTTTTTTTTAGTTCTTTATATATTTTGAATATTTATCCTGTATCAGAATAATTGGCAGATATTTTCTAGAAGTTGTCTTTTTACTCCATTCAGTGTTTCTTTTTCTGTGCAGAAACTTTTTAGTTTGATGTAATACCTTTTGCTAGTTTGTTTTCATTTCTTGTGCTTTGGAGTTCTTGTCCAAAAAGCCATTGCTTGTATAAATATCTAGAAGTGTTTCTCCTGTGTTTTAATTTTAGAGTTTTGGTTCTCACATTTATGTCTTTGATCCACTTTAATCTGATTTTTGTGTAGGTGAGAGGAGTCAAATTTCAACCTTGTGGATTCAGAGAGTTTCCCCAACACTATTTATTTATTTATCTTTCCACATTTTTTATTGGTGTATTATAGTTGTATGTAATAATGGAATTTGTTGTTACATATTCATACACATATACCATACAACAACATAATTTTGTTAATATCATTCCCTAGCACTTCCCCTCCTTTCCCTCCTCCCACTCTCTAGACCCTTTCCTTTACTGATCTCCTTTTGATTTTTTTCATGAGAACCCTGTGTCCCCATCTTTCTTTTCCTTTTTCCTCTCTAGCTTCTATATATGAGAGAAAACATGACCCTTGACCTAAATTTGGTTTATTTCACTTAACATAATGTTCTCAAGTTTGTTCCATCTATTTTCCTGCAAATGAATAATTTCATTTTTATTTATGGTAGAATAAGACTGCATTGTGTGTATATATACATTTCTTTAACCATTCATCTGTTAATAGACTGGTTTCATAGTTTGGTTGTTCTGAACCGCACAGCACCATTTATTAAAGGGTTGTTGTCTGTCCAGTGTATGGTTTTGGTGTCTTTGTCAAGAACCAGTGGGCTATAGATGTGTGGATTTATTTCTGGGCACTATTTTATGTTCCATTGGTTCATGAATCTGCTTTTATGCCAATATCATGCTGTTTTACTTGCTATCATCCTGTAACATGGCTTTAGTTTTGTGCTTTTTGTTCAAGATTGCTTTGAATATTTTGTGTTTTCTGTTCCCATATGATTTTTATGATTGTTTTTTCTAGTTCTATGAAGCATTTCATGGTACTTTGATGGACCTTGCATCGACTTTGTAAATCACTTCAAATATCTTGAAGGCTCTTTCTAGCTGGGATGTTTCAAAATACTTGTCTTTTAAGTTCATTTATTTTTTTTTCTTGATCTAGTCTATCTAGTGAGGCTTTCAAGTGCATGTGTGTGTATTTCTTTATTAAATAGTGAAATTCTTTCCCCTTTTCTTACAGTTTTTGTCTTAGACTTTTATCAGCTTCATTTGTATGTGTCTGTATATGTACACAGATACATGTATACGTATGTGTATACATATTTGTATATATATGTATGTGGCATATGTACTCTTTGATCTTTATTTTTTCTTTCCTCTAATTTGGGGTTTGTTTTGTTTTTACTTCCTTACACGCAGGTCCTTGTTCTTTAACATTTTTCTATTTTTTTGATGTAAGAATTATTGCTATACACTTTCATTGTAGTGTTGTTTTAGCAGTATTTCAAAAACTTTGGTGCATTATTTCCATTTTCATTTGTTTAAATAATTTAAAAAGTTTTCCATTTTGAGGTTTTCAATGACCAATTTTTCATTCAAAACTATGTTATTCAGTTTCCATGTATTTATATAGTTTCTATTTTCTTTTGTGTTTGATTTCTAATTATATCCCATTTTGGTCAGAAAATATATTGGATATGATTTCATTTTTTAAGTTATGTCTTGTGTCCTCATATAGTGTATTCTAGAGAAAGTTCCACAATTATTATATAGTGACATTCTTTCCCTTGTCTTATAGTTTTTGTCTTAGACTTTGTCAGATATAAGTAAAGCTACTCCTGCCTCTTTTGGTTTCCATTTGCATGGAATTTGTAGTTGTGTGCTTTGATTATTTTCGTATGTGGGTGTATGTTTGTGTGTGTGTGTGTTTACTACAATTTTTTCCTTTGTTATTATTATGAATTTTATACAAAACTTTTTTTTTGATACCAGAGATTGAACCCAGGGGTGCTTAGCCACTGGGCCACATCCCTAGCCCTTTTTTATATTTTATTTAGAGACAGATTCTTGCTGAGTTTCTTAGGGCCTCACTAAGTTGTTGAGGCTGGCTTTGAACTTGTGATCCTCCTGCCTCAGCCTCCTGACCTGCTGTGATTATAGGTGTGTGCCATCACACCAGGCAAAACATCTTTTTTTTTTTAAATTGGTTCTTTCTATGCATATATGACAGTACAATTCATTTTGATATAATTTTACAAGCATGGAATATATCGTATTTTAATTAGGATCCCATTCTTATGGATATACAGATGGTGAAATTCACTGGGACATATTCATATATATATAAATTATTTCAGATTCATTCCACTGTCTTTCCTTTTCCTATCCCCACTCTCTTCCTGTTATTCCCCTTTGTCTAATCTACTAAATATCTATTCTTCTCCTCTCCCCACTTATTGTGGGTTAGCTTCCAGATATCAGTGAAAACATGCAAGCGTTGGCCTTTTGGGACTGGTTATTTCACTTAGCATGATAGTCTGAAGCTTCATTCATTTATCAGCAAATTTCATAAAGTCATTCTTCTTTATGGCTGAGTAATACTCCATTGTGTGTATATACCACATTTTTTTAAAATTCATTCCTCTGTTGAAGGGCATGTAGGTTGGCTCCATAGCTTAGCTATTGTGAATTGAGCTTCTGTAAACATTGATGTGACTGTGTCACTATAGTATGCTTTGAGTATATACTGAGGAGTAGGATAACTGGTCAAATGGTAGTTCCATTTCAAGCTTTCTGAAGAATTTCCATACTGCTTTCCACAGTGGTTGCACCAATTTTCAGTCCCACCAGCAATGTATGAGTGTACCCCAACCTTGCCAACATTTATTGTTAGTTGTATTCTTGATGATTGCCCTTCCAACTGGAGTGAGATGAAATCTCAGTGTAGTTTTAATATGTATTTCTGTAATTGCTAGAGATGAACATCTTTTTCGTATATTTGTTCACTGTTTGTATTTCCTCTTCTATGAAGTGTCTCTTAATTCCTTTGCCCATTTATTGATTGATTTATTTGTTTTTTAGGGTAAAGTTTTTTGAGTTCTTTATATATCCTGGAGATTAATGCTCTATATGAGGTGCAGGTAGGCAAGATTTTCTCCCATTCTGTAGGCTCTCTTTTCATGCTTTTGATTGTTTCCTTTGCTGTGAAGAAGCTTCTTAGTTTGATACCATCCCATTTATTGATTCTTGATTTTATTTCTTGCACTTTAAGAGTCTTGTTAAGGAAGTCAGTTCCTAGACCAACATGATGGAGTGAGTGGCCTACTTTTTCTTCTGTCAGGCACAGGATTTCTAGTCTAATGCCTTGGTCCTTGACCCTCCTTGTCCCTCCTTCCTATCTTTTTCATTATTTAATCAGAGAAACAAGAATTATTCTTTATAAATTTCTGAGAATTATAGCTAACCCAAGTATTAGTTTACCTTAAATCTTTCTATGGCATAGAACCAATTTATCTCATAGTTTGGTCCTAATTAATTTAAACCAAGTGAAATTAACTCATCTGCATCTATTATTAAAATCACATTTTAAATGTTTGCCTCATTGATTTCAGTTACTATACTTATAAATCAATTACCAACATTTATTTAAGGAACAAATCTTATACCACAATCTCAGGCACAGTCTACATTATTAGAAAACATGTATTCCTTTCAAATTACAGCAATTTTAATAAATCTAAATTAACAGGCAAAACCATGAAGAACACTGGCTGTGGTTGTGGCTCAAATATAGAGCACTTGCCTAGAATGTGTGAGGCCCTGGGTTTGATTCTCAGCACCACATATAAATAAATAAATAAATAAATAAAAGATCCATTGACAACTAAATATATATATATATATATATAAAAAAAACCCTATAAACATATTGCTGCTTAAAATTTAAAACATTAAATGACACTTTAATAAGTAGAAGAATGGACAAAATTATCCTCAATTGTGAAGGCTGAAATGTAAAGTCCTTTGCTATTCTGTTCTGCTGAATTTCCAACAGCTTTGTATAGGTTGGTGGAATTCCAGACTGATGTTTATATGAGGTTGTGTTTATATGACATTTAGCAACCACTGGCACATATCTCTTTGAGGTTTATTGTAACCAATATAAATAAAACTTTGTGAAATGAATTAGCTATGGCGGCTTTCTACTTTTGTTGGCACATTTTAAAAGTCACATTTACCTGCCTTAGTATAGAACCCTCAGAATCCAAGGGTGGCGAGCCCGGTTACCTGGCTTCTTAGGCTATCTTTTCATGCTTCCACCTCTATTTAATCTCATCTTCAACCCCCCTTCACATTAATGATCTGTCTTCTCATATCCTCTTAGAATTTTTAAGTACATTAATTTTTTGAAAAATTAATTTCTTCTAATACAGTATTTTATATTTTCATTTAATTTTTGTCCCATTATAGCAGATTTCTTGTCCTCTAATTTACTCAAATTTTTAAAATATTGTGACAGTCCCTGTTAATAATAACAAAATATTCTCTGTACATCTTTCTCAATCTCTTTAACAATTAGCTCTGTTAGACCATGTGACTAGTTTTGGCAAACACACACACACACACATACACATTGGTTGGTTAAGGACCAATGTGCCTCTACCATCTTTTTCTTTTATCTGTGTAACTGGAGGTAAGAGATTTGAGATGCTGGAGTTTCAAGCTTGAAGATTTGGGGCCCTGAGTCACTGCTTGGGCGTCTGATTTATATCAATGTGAATGAAAAATTAAAAACATTGTATTTAAGCCACTGAGACTTCTTGATTTATTTGTTACTGGAGCGTGACCAAGAATTACAATCTAATATGAATATCTTTAATAAACTGTGAATCAGATAAAGGGGATGAAAGGCTATTTAGATACCTATTTTATAACTACTAAATGGAGTTTAGACTTAAATCATTGGATTTCTAAGTGTCACTTTAGAAGTTCCTTCAACCACAGAGATATTTCCTGCATGGTGATGAAGATTTAAACTGTTTAAGGAGGCTGTTCCCCACTTGATATTTAAAAATTTATAATATTGATGGCAACAGACTTTGTCACTAAAAATAATTTGAACTACTGTCTTAGCACATTTATTCTTTCCAAAGAGTTGTATATACTCATAGTAGGAAATAAATTTTAATATGTACACATTTTTAATTTAGGAATATAGCAATTAGAAAAGGAGTATGGGGTCTGTTATTTCAACTGTAGTACACTCAAAGTTGTATACACTCATTGTAGGAGATAAGTTTTATTATATACACAAAAATAAAAATGATAAGAATTCTTCATATCTTATATAACAAAAGATAAATGTTTCACTTTTAATCTTAATAATATTTATCTCTTAATGTTTATCTGTTTAATAATGTTGGATAATGTTTACTTTCATTTTTTAAAAAATTTGTATATGTAAGTACATGTTCTTATTTCAAAGCCTTGGAATACTATTTCCTTTTGGTTTTTCATTTAATTATACTGTAAGCTCTTTGCCATGTTATTTAAAATTTCTTTGTAAATATTATTTTTTTCCATTTTAATTCAAATTTACTTTTGATTAAGGTGATAACCATGGAAATTTCAATCTGTTTATTTGTAGCATTCTTTTTTTTTTTTTTTTTTTTTGGTACCAGGGGTTGAACCCAGAGGCACTTAACCACTGAGCCATATCCCCGGTCCTTTGAGACAGGGTTTAAACTGCTTAGTGCTTTGCTAAGATGCTGAGGCTGGCTTTGAACTTATGATCCTGTCTTAGCCTCTTGAGCTGCTGGGATTAGTGGCGTGTGCCACCACTCCTGGCTATAGCATTTTTATAACCACATTGAACTTCTGAGAATAAATGTGTGGAATTAAGGCTGTGGATACACACATATATATACTGATTAAACTGACATGTGGAAGACTCTGCTATTCACTTACAAGAAGTTGACTTTTCATTTAGGAATATAGCAATTAGAAAAGGAGTATGGGGTCTGTTATTTCAACTCAAATATTTATTGCAAGGTACTGTTCATTGCTGTGGATAGAAAGATGACCATCCTTGCCGTAGGAGAGCACATGCTCTAGATTAATACTTAAATAAATAAATTGGTTCTTGACTGCCTATATGCTAGATCTGAGGAGATATCAGGCACCAAAAACACTTGGATACATTACACAAGGTACACTTACCTGAGTGATATAGAAGGAAGTTGGTACGCTTCGGCTACTTAGCAGAGATCAGCATTTTCCAAAGAAGGCAGGTATCTACCCTTTCCTGTATGTGGTTGCAAATGGTAATGTCTGAGGATCTGAGCGTGTGTTACACCTTATGGGACCATTGCTCTCCCCATTTTGGTACAGACTTCTTCATAATGTTAAATTTAGCTAAAGATGATCTCATCTGGGCCAGTCCTTTTTATGAACATGTGACTCAAGAGTTGCTCATACTAAGAACCATAGTCGGTGACCCTGCAACTGGAACTTATGCTGTTTACATCATCTTGAGATTCTCAACGATTTGTCATTGAATTTATATCCATAAGTAAAGTCTGATGAGACAGTGGAACATGCACTGGGGACTTGGAGCCTTAGTTCATGGGTGGTTCTGCCTCCTGCCACTGCCCTGACTCTCTAAATGGGGCTCTCAGTCACTACCTCCTCTGCCCCATTCAGTGACTATTTCCCTTTATACCTGGTCGGGGAGTGGGCATGGGGAAGGTTAATTTTGGGCACTAGTACATTCCAAGTCACAGAGCAGGGACCAAGATATTGGTGATGGTCTGTACTCACTTCATCCAAGGGAGTATAAGATTAAGTAACAGCAATGAAAAGAATAAAACAATAAACTGAAACACTGTGACAGATCAATCAAGGGACTATAGAAGGCAAGCTTAGCATTTCTATTCTACCTTTTGAACAAGGGGCCCACAAATTATTTTGTTGGCTTTGCATTTGGGACAGGATTATCGGTTTTGGAGCTATACAACATTTGATGGTAGAATAAAGTATACTGATGTTACAACAGACTTCTCTTTGCCATCTTCTCTATTCCATTCTCTATCCCCAAGCTTAAAAGTCCTGGATGAAGTACTGTTCTGAATTTTATGAGGCAGAACAAGAATAAAAATCAGTTAATTACCCGAGTATCTTAGGGTATCATATGGACAGATTGTTAGTCTAGCTGTAGGGTCCATTTGACATTATTCAAAATATATTCAAAATATTTATTGGTATGAGAAATCCTGAATTCTTATAATTACCATTCTCTGTGGGTATAAAATTAAGACAATGTATTCATAAGCACTGTAACAGTTTGGTTCTGTGGACAATATTTATGGCTGTAGATACATAAGATAAAAATAAACTGGGCATGGTGGTGTGCACCAGTAATCTCAGTGATTTGGGAGGCTGAAGTAGGAGGATCACAAGTTAAAGACAGCCTTGGCAATTTAGCGAGTCCCTGTCTGAAAATAAAAAATAAGGACTAGGATTACTTCTGGGTTCAATTATCACTAGCCTCCAACCCCACAAAGAATGAAAATATACAGAACACATTTTAAGCTAAAAAAAAAAAAAAAATCAGAAAATTCAGTTTGAATTAGCATGAGGAACTAGCTTAATTAACATTTACTTTTAACCTAATCTGCCATCTATTCATGCATTTATGCAATTCACCAAATATTTATTGAGCAAACTAGATATCCGGGTCTTTGCTAGGAACTGGAGACAGGATAGCAAGAAAAAGAGATGTAGCTCCTGGCTTCCTGAAGCTTCAGACCAACAAGCAGGAAGGGCATTAATAAAACAGCACATGATTAAATGTGAACAAATTGATAAGTCCTCTGAAGGAAAGAGATAGCTTGATAACAGGGAACTCTATACTAGAAAAATGGAAAAAATTTCCCTCTAAGATAGCTGTTGTTCAAAAGCTGAAGAATCGATAGGTAACTCAGTGAATAGGACTGAAGAAGGAGAAACTTTTGCAAAGGTACTGTGGTGTTGGGGACCCATATGAAGAATTAGAATGTCTGTGTGGCAGAGTTCAGAGAATGAGAAATTTCTGTGAAACAAGTCTAAGGAGTAATCCTGGACCAAACTGCAGGACCTGGTAGATGGTACTAAGAATTTTGATTTGTAGTCCAACAACCATGGGAAGATGCCAAAAACATTTAAGCAAGGAGTTGGAAAAACGATGTCTCAAGATGAGATTTGTGCTTTGTTAAAGCTGTTGATTGCAGTATGGAGAATAGATTGGAGAGTCCAAAGTGAAGGCAGAAAGTCCTGTTGGGAGGTTAGTGCAATAGTCCAGGTAAGGAATCATGGCAACCTGACTTACAGGTGAGGGTGGAGGCAGAGTTGCATGGATTCAAGAGATATTTAGATAGCAAACTTACTGATGCATTTAATGTAGGAGAGGGTTGGAGAAGTGTCAAAGACAAATCAAAGTTTTTTTGTTTGTGTGTGTTTTTTTTTGGGGGGGGGGGAGGGGTTTGCATACCTTGATAGATAGTAGGCTCCTTCACTGAGATAAGAAAAAAAGAATATCAGATTCCGAGATAAACATCATGTGATCAGTTTTGAGATGCTTCAGTCATCCAAGAGTAAGTGTTTTTAAGGAGAAACTTGTACATCTGGGTATCTGGCTTTATAATACGAACTTACAGATGGGGAACTGAAACCTGGCAGATGAGAATGTTCCTGCAAGGGAGACAGAGTCCTGTATCTTCAAAACACAGGGAAAACTGTCTCCGGAATGAAGAACTGATTCAAGGTATTGAGAAGAAATAGGAAGGGTACTGAAAATATCTATTGACTTTTTTTTAAAAAATATCTGGGTCCTCATTCATATCAGCAAGAATCACTTGCATGTGGTGGTGGGATAGAGGCAAATTGAAAGGGTTGGGAGTAAGTTGGAAGTGAGAAAATGGGAACATCATTGCAGGCTGTTCTAGATAGGTGTGGCTGCATAGAAAAAAAGAACAGCTGGAGAGAAATGTTCAAGGCAGTCTCAACAGTGTAAGATAGGTGGGTGAGATGACTATAGAGGTCTTGATATTACTAAGAAGCAAAAAATACATGTATTTGTAATTTATGCGTAAGGCCCATTGGTTTCATGAAGTTGTAATGTGGGTCTTTTCCCATAGTAAGCATTCTTTCGATACTAGCCCCACAACACTCATGATGTATTGCCTTCTCTCTGGAGAGCAAGGTGAAGGCTGCATTAAGTTTCTGATAAGAATGAGCAAACGTGAATATGTTTACATCATCTGCATAGCAATGTTCTCTGATGTGATTCTTCGAGATTACATCACTGCCCTTGAAGCAAAATTGGCTTTGAGCCTTTTGTGATTGCATATATTGTTTTATCCCCCCTCCCAAATGGTATGTTTTTGGAGAAGGTCATGAGGAGATGAGTAAGATTTAGAATAGAGTTGGCAGGACATTTTTTACATGCGCCGTGCAGTTAAAATTATAACTAGCGATGCTTTTTTCCTACCGTGTTAGGGGAGAGTCAGTTATAAATAGTCAGGAAAACTGGATCAGCTTTCAATTTCCATAAGTCTATTTTAAGTATTGCCTATGAATGCCACGAGGAATGTATCAAGCCCGGGGTGCAGGGCATTCAGTGCTGCTTTCTCATCTTTGTATTCTCTGCTTTTTGTTGTGAACGTCGTCAGGGTCAGTGTTGATAATTTTGGAGACGTTTTGGTGAGCTTTTCTACTCCTTAGATCCCATTGCACTTTTCTCTCTGTTCTTCTGTACATTCACCGTGGGTGCTCCAAGTTTGACCCAGATGCTTCTAATTTTTTTTTTTTTGTTTTAATCTTCAAATTGTTGTTGGTGCTAGTTCAAATCTGACAATTATGTAAATATCTGACATCATTAATATTTTAACTTCAGACTTTCTTTTCCCTAGACATTTGACTTTTATCTGCCTGCCTAGTGTAGTTCTCTGATTGTAACTTCCAACATCCATATCTTTGTTCCTTAAAGCAGTTATTAGTTATCCTGCTTGATTTTCTATTTCTATAGGATAATTTTTCCAATTTCAGGTTTCAAACAAAGCTTTCACTTTTCCTTTATGACCAATCCAATACGTTGTAAAACTTTTAATTAACTACTTTAAATGAATACAGGCATGTGTCCTCAGGTAACAGAGGAGTCTACACAGCAGTAATTTTCTCCAACTTCCCCCATATTTCCAATCTGAGAATAAATGTATTTTAACTGTTTTTTTCCTTCTAGTAGTTACTTCAAAAACTGACAATGTGTTTATGACCCCTGTTATTCGTAATCAATAAAATAAATCTGCTCCCAGATGAAAGATACATTTTAGATTCTTCTGTCTTCTGATGTTGTGCTATTTATATTTGTAGTTTTAATTTTTTACTTTTGTTGCTTTAATCAATATAGACATTGACTTTTTGTCTTTCAACTCTTGGTATTGTTACTTTTTTTCCATCTTTTTTTGCATTTTTTAGTTTGGTTCTTTTTAGATATACATAACAATAGAGAGTGTATTTTGGCATAGTCCATATACATGGACTATAATTTATGCTAATTAGGATCCCATTCTTGTGGTTTATACATAATGTGGAATTTCATTGGTTGTATATTCATATCCCTCCCCTTCATTCCCTTTGTCTAATTGAATGAACTTCTATTCTTCCCTCTCCCACCCCTTATTTTGTGTTAGCAACCATATAGCAGAGAGAACATTCAACCTTTGGTTTTGGGGGGACTGGCTCATTTCACTTAGCATGATAGTTTCCAACTCCATCCATTTACCGAAAAAACACCATAATTTCATTTTTATTTATGGCTGAGTAATATACCATTGTTTTTATATATATATAAAAATATAAATATATCACCTTTTCTTGATCCACTCATCTGTTGAAGGGCATATAGATTGGTTCCGTAGTTTAGCTATTGTGAATTGAGTTGCTATAAACATTGATGTGGCTGCATCACTGTAGTGTGCTGATTTTATGTCCTTTGGGTATAAACTGAGGAGTGGAATAGCTGGGTCAAATGGTAGTTACATTACTAGTTATATGAGGAATCTCCACACTGCTTTTCAGAGTGGTGGCACCAATTGCAGCAATGTATGAGTGCATCTTCCCCTCCATCCTTGCAATATTTATCATTACTTATATTCTTGATGATTGCCATTCCAACTGGAGTGAATGGGATCTCAGTGTAGTTTTAATTTGCATTTCTGATATTGCTAGAGACGTTGAACATTTTTTCATATTTGTTTACCAATTGTATTATTCTTTGAGGTGTCTCTTAATTTCTTTGCCCATTTATTGATTGGGTTATTTGTGGGTTTTTTTTTTTTAGTGTTTTTTTAAGTTCTTTATATATCCTAGAGATTGATGCTCTATATGAGGTGCCAGAGGGCAAGATTTTCTCCCATTCTGTAGGCTCTCTCTTCACATGATTGTTTCCTTTGCAGTGAAGAAGCTTTTTAGGTTTGCCATTTGTTGATTCTTGATTTTACTTCTTGTACTTTAGGAGTCTTGTTAAGGAAGACATGAAGATTTGAGACTACATTTTCTTCTAGTAGGTACAGGGTCTCTGGTCTAATGCCTAGGCCCTTGATCCACTTTGAGTTTTGTGCATGGAGAGAGAGAGGGGTTTAATTTCATTTTGTTGCATATGGATTTCCAATTTTTCTCAGCACCATTTGTTGAAGAGGCTATCTTTTTTCCAATATATGTTTTGGTGCCTTTGTCTAGTATGAGATAATTGTATTTATGTGGGTTTGTCTCTGTCTTCTATTCTGTTCCATTGGTCTTTATGTCTGTTTGGTGCCAGTATTGTGCTGTCTTTGTCACTATAGCTTTGTAGTATAGTTTAAGTTCTGGTATTATGATGCCTCTGCTTCACTTTTGTTGCTGAGGATTGCTTTGGCTATTCTGGGCCTCTTATTTTTCCAAATGAATTTCATGACTGCTTGTTCTATTTGAATAATTTCATTTAAATTTCAATAGGAATTGCATTAAATCTATAAAGCACTTTTGGTACTATGGCCATTTTGACAAATTAATTCTGTCTATCCAAGAACATGTGAGATCTTTTCATCTTCTAAGGTCTTCTTCAATTTCTTTCTTTAGTGTTCTTTAGTTTTCATGATAGAGATATTTCACCTCTTTTGTTAGATTGATTCCCAGATGTTTTATTTCTCTTGAGGCTATTGTGAATGGAATAGTTTTTCTAAATTCTCTTTCAGCTGGTTCATCACTTATGTATAATAAAGTGATTGATTTATGGGTGTTAATTTGTGTTCTGCACCTTCACTGAATTCATCTGAGTTCTAGAAGTTTACTGGTTGTTGTTTGGTGTTTTTTTTTTTCTTTTGGGGGGGGGATTGTAAGTATAAGATCCTATTGTTGGCAAATAAACAGTTTGAGCTCTTCTTTTCCTATTTGTTTCCCTTTAATTTATTTCTTTAATCTCATTGCTCTGGCTAGGGTTTCAAAGACTATGTTAAATAGAAGTGGTGAAAGAGAGCATCCCTGTCTTGTTCCAGTTTTTAGAGGGAATGCTTTCAATTTTTCTCTATTTAGAATGATGCTGGCCTGGGGCTTAATATATATAGCTTTTATAGTGTTGAGGTATGTTCCTACTATCCCTGTTTTTCTAATGTTTTGAGCATGAATGGATGCTGAATTTCTGTATCTATTGAGATAATCATGTGATTCTTGTCTTTAAGTCTATTGATGTGATGAATTACGTTTATTGATTTCTGTATGTTGAACCAACCTGGCATCTCTGAGATGAACCTCACTGTATCATGGTGCACTATCTTTTAAATATGTTTTTGTATGTGATTTGCCAGAATTTAATTAAGAATTTTGTGTCTATGTTTACCAGGGATATTTGTCTGAAGTTTTCTTTCCTTGATATGTTTTTGTCTGGTTTTCTCATCAGTCTGATACTAGTTTCATAGAATGAGTTTGGAGGGTCCCCACCTTTTCTATTTCTTGGAGTAATCTGAGGAGGATTGGGGCTAGTTTTTCTTTGAAAGTCTGGTAGAACTCAGCTGAGAATCCATCTAATCCTGGACTTTTCTTTTTTATAGACTTTTGATGGCATCTTCAGTTTCATTGCTTGAAATTGATCTGATCTGTTTAAATTTCTCTGACCTGATTCAATTTAGTAGGTTGTACCTCTGTAAGAATTTACCACTGTCTTCAATATTTTCTAGCTTATTAAAGTATAAATTTTCAAAATAGTTTCTGATTTTCATATGAATTACCATAGTGTATGTCATATTACCTTTTTCAGCATGAGCTTAGAAATTGAGTTTTCTTTTTCTTCATTAGCTTTATTAAGGATTTGTGAATTTTATTTATCTTTTTTCAAAGAACCAACTTTTTGTTTCATTGTTTTTTAATTTTTTCTTGTTTGTTTCAATTTTCTTGATTTTGGCTCTGATTCTAATTATTTCCTGTCTTCTGCTTTTGGTGTTGATTTGTTCTTTTATTCATAGGGCTTTGAGATATAATATTAGGTTGCTTAACTGGTGACTTTCCGTTCTTTCAGTGAATGAGCTAAATGCAATGAACTTTCCTCTAGAACTGCCTTCATAGTGTCTCAGAGATTTTGATAATGTTGGTTATTCTTATTTACCTCTAAATATTTTTTTTAAATTTCATCCTTGATTTCTTCTGCTATCTGCTATCTTGGTTATTCAGTAGCATATTATTTAGACTTCAGGTGTATTCTAATTTTTGGGGGGAGGGTGGGCAGGTACCAGGGATTGAACTCAGGGGCTCTCACTGAGCCACATCTCCAGCCCTATTTTATGGTTCTTAAAAATTAATTTAATTAGGTAAATATGACAGCAGAATGCATTTTGATTCATGGTACACAATTGCATCACAGCTTTTCATTTCTCTGGTTGTACACAATGTAGCATCACACCATATGTGCAGTCATACATGCCTAGGGTAATGATGTCCATCTCATTCTACCATCTTTCCTGCCCCCGTGCTCCCTCCACTCCCCTTCCACTCCTTTGCCCAGTCAAAGTTCCTCCATTTTTCCCATATCCCCCTTACCCATTATGGATTAGCAACCACTAATCAGACAGAACATTCATCCTTTGATTTTTTGGGGGGTTTGGCTTACTTCACTTAGCATGATATTCTCTAATTCCATCCATTTACCTGCAAACACCATAATTTTATTCTCTTTTAATGCTGAGTAATATTCCATTGTGTGTATATACCACAGTTTCTTTATCCATTCATCTACTGAAGGGCATCTGGGTTGGTTCCACAGTTTAACTATTGTGAATTGTGCTGCTATAAACATTGAGGTGGCTATGTTACTATAATATTGCTATTTTTAAGTCCTTTGGGTATAGACTAAGGAGTGGGATAGCTGGGTAAAATGGTGATTCCATTCCAAGTTTTCCAAGGAATCACCATACTGCTTTCCAGATTGGTCGCACCAATTTGAAGCCCCACCAACAATGTATGAGTGAGCCTTTCTCCCCACATCCTTTCCTAAATTTATTGTTGCTTGTGTTCTTGATAATTGTCATTCTGACTTGAGTGAGATGAAATCTTAAGAGTAGTTTTGATTTGAATTTCTCTAATTACTAGAGATATTGAACATTTTCTCATGTTTGTTGATTGAATGTATATTTCTTCTGAGAGGTGTCTGTTCAGCTCCTTAGCCCATTTATTGATTGGGTTGTTTGTTTTTTTGGTGTTAAGTTTTTTGAGTTCTTTATATATCCTGGAGATTAGTGCTCTAATGTGCATATGGCAAAAAATTGTTTTCATTCTGTAGGCTCTCTCTTCACCTCATTGATTGTTTCTTTTGCTGAGAAGAAGCTTTTTAGTTTGAGACCATCCATTTATTAATTCTTGATTTTATTTCTTATGCTTTAAGAGTCTTGTTAAGGAAGAGTCTAATCCGACATGACAAAGATTTGGGCTGACTTTTTTCTCTATTAGGCACGGAGTCTCTGGACAAATGACTAGGTCTTTCATCTATTTTGAGTTGAGTTTTGTTTATAGTGAGAGAGAGGGGTTTATTTTCATTTTGCTGCATATGGATTTCCAGTTTTCCCAGCCCCATTTGTTGAAGAGGCTATCTTTTCTCCAAAGTATATTTTTGGTGCCTTTGTCTAGTATGAGATACCTGTATTTATGTGGGTTTGTCTCTGTGTCTTCATTTTGTACCATTGGCCTACTTGTTTATGTTGGTGCCAATATCATGCCGTTTTTGTTACTATATCTTTGCAGTATAGTTTAAGGTCTGGTATTATGATGCCTCCTGTTTCACTCTTCTTGCTAAGGATTGATTTGGCTATTTTGGGTCTCTTATTTTTCCAAATGAATTTCATGATTGCTTTTTCTAGTTCTATAAGGAGTGATGATGGGATTCTAATTGGAATTGCATTGAATTTGTGTTACACTTTGGGTAGTATGGCCATTTCGGCAATATTAATTTTGCCTATCCAAGAGCATGGGAGATCTTTCCACCTTCTAAGGTCTACTTCCATATATTTCTTTAGTGTTTTGTAGTTTTCCTTGGAGAGGTCTTTTACCTCTTTTGTTGATTCCCAAGTATTTTATTTATTTATTTATTTTTTGAGGCTATTGTAAATAGGTAGTTTTCCTAATTTCTCTTTCAGAGGATTCATCACTAATGTACAGAAATGCATTTGATTTATGGGTATTGATTTTATATCCTGCTATGTTGCTGAACTTATTAATTCTAGAAGTTTTCTGGTGGAGTTTTTGGATTCTCTAAGTATAGAATCATGTTGTCAGCAAATAATGATAGTTTGAGTTCTTCTTTTCCTACTTGTGTCCCTTTAATTTCTTTCATCTGTCTAATTGCTCTGGCTAGAGTTTCAAGGACTAAGTTGAATAGAAGTGGTGAATGAGGGCATCCCTGTGTTTTTCCAGTTTTTAGAGAGAATGCTTCCAATTTTTTCGCCATTTAGAATGATGTTGGCCTTGGGTTTAGCATAGATAGCTTTTACAATGTAAAGATATGTTCCTACTATCCCTAACTTTTCTAGTGTTTTGAACATGAGAGGGTGCTGTTTTTTGTCAAATGCTTTCTTTGCACCAACTGATATAATCATATGATTCTTTAAGTCTATTGATGTGATGAATTACATTTATTAATTTCTATATGTTGAACCAACCTTGCATTCCTGGAATGAACCCCACCTGATCATAGTGCACTATTTTTTTAAAAATGTTTTTGTATGAGATTTGCCATAATTGTATTGAGAATTTTTGAATCAATGTTCATCAGAGATAATGGTCTGAAATTTTCTTTCCTTGATGTTTCTGCCTAGTTTTGGTATCAGGATGATACTAACTTCATAGAATGAGTTTGGAAGGATTCCTTCCTTTCTGTTTCATGGAATAATTTGAGGGGTATTAGTATTAATTCTTTGTCTTGTAGAACTCAGCTGTTAATCTCTCTGATCCCAGGCTTTTCTTGGTTGGTAGGCTTTTGATGGCGTTTTCTATTTCCTTGCTTGAAATTGATCTATTTAAATTGTGTATGTCCTCTTGACTCAGTTTGGGTTGATCATATACCTCCAGAAATTTGTCAGTGTCTTCAAGGCTTTCTGTTATACTGTAGTTATAATTTTCAAAAGAGTTTCTAATTGTCTTCTGTATTTCAGTAGTGTCGTCATGATATTTCCTTTTTCATCACAAATTTTAGTAATTTGAGTTTTCTTCCTCCTTCTTTTCATTAGGGTGGCTAAGAGTTTGTCAATTTTATTTATTTTTTTCAAAGAACCAGCTTTTTATTTTGTTAATTTTTTGTTTCTTTTTAACCAAGTCAAGTTAAAAATCAATTTCATTGATTTCTGCCCTGATTTTAATTATTTCTTGTCTTCTACTTTTGGTGTTGGTTTGTTCCTCTTTTTCTAGGGCTTTGAGCTGTAATAGTTACATTGTTTATTTGTTGACTTTTTCTTCTTTTAATGAATGAACTCCATGCAATGAACTTTACTTTTAGCGTTGCCTTGATAGTGTCCCAGAGATTTTGATAAGTTGTATTGGAGTTCTCATTTACCTCTAAGAATTTTTTTTATCTCCTCCCTAATGTCTTCTCTTATCCATGCATCATTCAATAGAATATTGTTTAGTCTCCAGGTGTTGGAGTAGCTTCTATTTTAAATTTCATCATTGATTTCTAATTTCATTCCATTATGGTCAGAGAGGATGCAGGGTAGTATCTGTATGTTTTTGTATTGCTAAGAGTTGCTTTGTAGCATAACATATGATCTATTTTGGAGAAGGATCCATATGGTGATGAGAAGAAAGTGTATTTACTCACTGATGGATGGAATATTCTGTACATGTCTGTTAAGTCCAAATTATTGATTGTATTATTGAGGTGTATAATTTCTTTGTTTAGTTTTTGTTTGGAAGATCTATTCAGTGGTGAGAGAGGTGTATTAAAGTCACCCAGTATTATTGTGTTGTGGACTATTTGGTTCTTGTATTGAGAAGGTTTTTTTTGACATACATAGATGCCCCATTATTTGGGGCATAGATATTAATGATTGTTATGTCTTGTTGATGTATGAATCCCGTAAGCAGTATGAAATGTGCTTCTTTATCCCTTTTCACTAGCTTTGGTTTGAAGTCCACTTTATCTGATATGAGTATGGAAACCCCTGCTTATTTACAAGATCCACTCGAGTGTTACTTTTTTCCCACCTTTCACCTTCAGTCTGTGGATGTATTTTCCTGTGAGATGAGTCTCTTGAAGGAACATATTGTTGAGTCTTTTTAAAAAAGACAAACTAGCAGATTAGATTTTAATTTATGAGTTTAGGCCATTCACATTCAGGATTGTTATTGAAATATGATTTGTATTCCTGGAAATTTGATTTTTTTTAACTTGACTTGGTTTCTCCTTTGATTGGCCTTTCCTTTAGTGTAGTCCCTCCTTTTGCTGATTTTCATTGTTTTTTATTTCCTCCTCTTGGAATATTTTGCTGAGGATACTCTGTTTTGCAGACTTTCTTGCTGTAAAGTCTTAACTTTGGTTCATCATGAAAGGTTGAAGTTTAATTTTGCTAGATATAAGATTCTTGGTTGGCCTCCATGTTCTTTCAGAGCTTGGTATATGCTGTTTCATGATCTTCTGGCTTTGAGAGTCTGGGTTGAAAAATCAGATACGAATTGGTCTCCCCCCATATGTGATCTGATTCCTCTCTCTTGTGGTCTTTGATTCTATTCTTACTCTGTATGCTAGGCATTTTCATTATAATGTGCATTGGTGAAGATCTGTTGTAATTTTGTACATTTGGCGTCCTGTAAGCCTCTTGCATTTGGTTTTCCAATTCATTCTTGATGTTTGGCAAATTTTCTGATATTAACTCATTGAAGAGATTGTGCATTCCTTTCGTTTGAATCTCTGTGCCTTTCTCTTCCCAATAACTCTTAGATTTGGTCTTGATGCTGTCCCATAATTCTTGGATATTCTGTTCATGGTTTCTTACCATCTCCACTGTGTGGAAACTGGTATTTTCCAGAATGTATACTTTGTCTTTATTATCTGATGTTCTGTCTTCCAAGTGATCTAGTCTGTTAGTAATGCTTCCTATTGAGATTTTTATTTGGTTTATTGTTTCCTTCATTTCAAGAATTTCTGATTTTTTTTTTTTTTTTTTTTTTTTTTTAGAATCTCTTTTGCTATCTATATTTTCTCCCTTATCTCTTTGTTGGTGTGATCAATGTTTGCTCATTTAGGTCATTCTTTAATTCACAGATCATTTTAATTACAGATATTCTAAACTCCTTTGACATTTCATCAACTGCACTGTCCATGGATTGTTATTGTAGTATTATGGCTTATTTGGAGCACTTTCTTCCCTTGTTTTTCCATGTTGTCTAAGTGTCTTATTTACTTGCAGTGTAGATGGTAAGTATTACAGTTTCTACCCTATAATCTTGTATCTGTTCAGATTATCTGTACCTCACTTTGGTTTTGGGCTTCCTGCTTGTGTCCAAAAGAGGGTGCTACTACAACTAAAGGTGGTGGTGGCAATAGTGGAGGTAACTCAAAATACCAGTGGGTGTGCCCCAAGATGAATGCAACCTCTTTGAGATATGGGGTTGAAAGTGTGGACATTATACTGGCTTTAGGATGCCTTCTCTGAGATGCCACTTCTTGTAGTCCCTATCTGTTGTTACAAGGTGGAGGCAACTGCACGGGGAGGGCTATGGCGATGGCTGCAGTGTCCCAAGATGGATATGGGTTAGGCCTGGTCTCCCTGGTGGGTGGGTTGGGGGGAGGACCTGGGCCTACTCTGTGTCTGGGCTCCCACATAGGTTGGTAGAGGTGGTGCTAGGCCTGGGTCTGGATCCGGCATAGGTCTGCAGGGGTGGGTCTGGGCCAGGGTCTGGGCTCTGGCATGGGTATACCAGTTGGTAGATTGGAACTAGGCTTAACCTGTGCCTGGGCTCCTGCACGAGTGGACTATTTTATATTTTACTTAGAGACAGGGTCTCACTGAGTTGCTTAGCCCCTCACTGTTGCTGAGTCTGGCTGTAACTTATGATCCTCCTCTCTCAGACTACTGAGCCACTGGGATTACAGGTATGCACCACCACACCCAGAGCTTCTCTTTTTTTATTTTATCATTGATTTCTAATTTTATTCCATTATGATCTGATAGAATGCAAGGTATTATTATTGCTATTTTTTGTAGTGCTAAGAGTTGTTTTGTCGCCTAAGATAGTCTATTTTAGAGAAGGATTCATGTGCTGCTGAGAACAAAGTGTATTCAGTCATTGGTGGTGGAAATATCCTATATGTCGGTTACGTCTTAATTATTAATTGTATATTTTAGTTTTATTGCTTCCTAGTTTTTGTTTGGAGCATCTATCCAGTGATGAGAGAGGTGTGTTAAAGTCACCCAGTATTATTGTGTTGTGGTTTATTTGATTATTGAAATTGAGGAGGGTTTGTTTGAGGTATGTAGATGCTCCATTGTTTGGGGCATAAATGTTTGATAGTTATGTCTTGTTGATTAGTATTTTTTCTTGTTCTCTTTGTAAATTAAAAATGATGCCCCTATTTTCCCTTATAACTTTATTGAAGCCCACTTTCCCCTTCTATCTGCAACCACTTCTAAGTTTGCTGTGTTTGATTGTCTCTAAAAGTTGAGAGCCAGGAAATGCTGTCTACATTATTTAACATTATAATACATATCCACATCTGGGTCCTCATTAAGTTTAATTCTTCTCAGATTCAGTGTTGTTATCCTTAGGCTCTGAAGGAATATTTTTGCAGGTCTCTTGAATCGTCTATCACCTAACATCAATAACAATCACATAACATCATTTCTTATTTGAGTTTAACATTTAAAATGTGACTTTTAAAAAAATATTTTTTGAGTTGTTAATGGACCTTTATTTTAATAATTTATTTATATGCAGTGCTGAGAATTGAACCCAGTACCTCACACATGCGAGGCAAGCACTCTATCACTGGACCACAGCCCCAGCCCTTAAAATGTGACTTTTTTTTAAGAAAAGGGACTTTTTAATTCTTATCCTCCATTATTCTTTTAGAGACATAATTTATGTATAATATTTATCCTTTTAAAGTGTATGATTCAGTGACTTTTAATATGTACATGAAGATGTGCTATTATCACCACTTATTCCAGTGTATTTTTATTACCCCCCAAAAGAAACCTCTTCAGAAGTCATTCCTCATTCTTCCATACATCCCGGCTCTGGAAACCCTTAATCTATATTCTTTTGGATTTACCTATTTTGGGGCATTTCCCATGAATTGAATCATATACCATGCATCTAGGTTCATCTATGTTTTCATCCATATGATAGCACATTTGTTCATGTTATAACATGAATCAATATTTCATCTTGTGGCTAAACAATATATTATATGGATGTATTTTAAAAGTCTATCATTCGATGGAAATTTGTATCGTTCCCACTTTTCGGCTGAATGGCTAATGCCACCACAGACATTTGTGCACAAGTTTTGGCGTGGGCATACATTTTAATTTCTATTGAGTTTGTACCAAGAATGGAATTGTAGGGTTATATGAAAATCCTATGCTTAACCTTTTGAGGAACTGTTCTCAGAAGCAGCTGCATCACTTTACATTTCTACTAGCAATGCGTGAGAGTCCTGATGGCCTCACTTTCTTGCCAACATGGGTTATTAATGACGATCTTATTGAGTGTGAAGTGGTATTTAACTGTAGCTTTTATTTGCATTTCTGTAATGACTGACATTGAACATTTTTTCATATGCCATTTGCACAATTTTATGGAGAAATGTCTGTTCAGATTTAAAAAAAATTTTTTTTTGTATTAAGTACACATGAGAGATTTTTTTTTAACTAGATTGTCTTAACAGCAATCCAAGGCTATGAAACTTACACCCATTTTTTTTGCCTGAGAGTTTTACAGTTCTTAATTTTAGGTCTTGGATTCATCTTAAGTTAATTTTTTTTTGTGTGTGTGGTCCTGGAGATTGAACCTAAGGTCTCATACATGCTAAGTATGTGGTCTATTACTGTCTACATCCCCAGCCTCTTAAGTTAATTTTTGTACAAGATGTGTATTAGGTGTATAACTTCATTATTTTGCTGGATATCCAGTTGTTATCCTGGACCAGCTCTGAGTAAGATTGAATAAAGACATTCTTTTGAACAGGGTCTTCCTAGGAATTGCAGACAGTTAAAATAATGACAATTCCCTGATAATGGGAACTGCTATCCAGTGGCTCCTAGGCTCTGGTTTCTCCTGTGATTGTAGATTATTGCAAGACTACAATTGCACTAGAAATGGGGCATTTAGGAATAGGGCCAGTTAAAATGCCACAAAACTGTCATTACTGAGATCCAACTTTTTTTCTGATTATAAATTATCTCTGGAATGCTGTAAAACCGGTGTTAATTTCCATAATTCTAAAAAAAAAAGTTGCTGTAATGTGGTTTTATAGTATTCTTCTTATTTCTAAAAAAATATTAAAAAGAAATAAGGATACTAGAAAGCCATATCAGGGAGACTTTTGGATGTCCTTATTTTGCCATTTCTATTGATGTTACCTCTGTACTATTATTTTTACAGTCTATTTTCTAGTCTTTCAGTCATATTTACTTTTATTATGTAACTTAAACACTTTTTTCCTTGGAGATCTCCTTTTCAGAATCTCTGCCACCCAGTCCAATCTTTTGTTATTTTCCTTGGGCCTACTGTATGGCTTTTATCTGGAACATTCTGGATTGGACTCACTGTTTCTAGATGTAATATGCTTTGTTGTCTTATTCCCCCCCCCCTTTTTTTTTCTGGAAAACATTCTCAAGTAGTTGCTTGAGGAGGAAATGGTATATGAGTAGAGAATGGCTGTGTGTTCTTTCATTTGTTAAATGTCTTGTTTCTTTCACCCTTGATTGATAGTTTGCCTGGGTATTAAATATTAGGTTTAAACTTCTCACTCAAAATTTTTGAATCATTGATCCTTTGTGTTTCTTTCTGTTATCTGGTACCATAACAATGATGCACAATAAAGTTCCTTAAAAGTCATAGCTTAAACAAACTAAATCATTCATTTACTCTTGATATTATGGGTTGCTTGGGTGGTTCTTTTGCTCTCAATTGAATGATCACATGTCTGTGGAGAGCTGAGAGTAGCTATATGACCATGACAATAAAACTGAGATTAAATATATTTGAGATCTGGCTAGTAACTGACTTGTCTAGGATGACTTCATCTAGAATGATTCAGCCATCTTCCATGTAATTCTCTTATTTCCCCAGCAGGCTGCCTAAGTATGTTGCCATGATGGTGGCAGGGATCTGGGAGAAACAGCGAAAGCACACAAGCACATTTTCAGATCTCTTCTGACTTCCAATTGGTCAAAACAAGTCACATGCTGAAGTGAGGAGAGAGGACTACAAAGTTAGCAAGGCAAAGGGTGAACATGATTTTGGGCCATTAATAGAGTAAATTTACCACAGTGTTTTAGTATTTAGTGCTGCTGATGAAAATTTTGGTGCCAGTTTTGATTTTGTTTGGGATTTACTTTTTTATTCTGATCTAAAAATCACATAATTATATATCTATGTATTTTTTATTTTTAAGAAATAATTTTAAAGTATACTCAGTGGGCTCTATCTAAAGGTTTATCCTTAAACTTTGAAATTATCTTTTTCAATTTTTTTTGCCATTTTCTTATTGAGATTTCTGTTAATTAAATCTAGATTGTCTACATGTCTTTTATCTTTTACATAGTTCATGCCTCTGTCTTGTTCTGAGAGATTACTAAAATTTTATTTCATTCAGTCATTGTAGTGACTGGAATTTTATTTATTCAATTTTATTTTTGCTACTTAAAAATTCTTTAAAGTTATTTTTTTCTTCTTCTTATATCATGGATCTAATTTCTAAGAAAATTAAAACTTCTTTTGTTTTTTTTAAAATGTTCTTCTATACCTTGACCTATTTGTTTCTACCAAGGATTACGGTTATTTTTTGGTTTGTTTATGCTCTTCTGGGGGAGGGAAGTATATTTGTGTTATAATGTTCCTTCTCATTTCCTAGTATTCTTGGTTGCTTATGATTAAAGGATAGGATGATTGGCATGTGTCTTTATTTTTTTTTTATAAATGGCTTTATTTTCCAATTACATATCTTTACTGAATGGAAATTATTACAAAGTGTCCATGTGGAATGAGTAGTTTTTAATCAACTGGCCTGCTTTACTGTCGGGAAAGAAGTAAGGCAATTATTCAAGAAAGGGATAACCCCCACTTCTTAAAATGTTAGAAAGAAAACACAAATATTCACAATAAAATCCTTGGCTTTCAGCAAATGTTTAATTTATTTGTCAAAGAAGCATCTGTTGTTTTGTCTGAGTGGTAAATGCTTATGCTGTGAACTGTGGGTGGGAAATGCTGACTGGTGCAGAAGTCTCATAGAGCTTACTTGTTTACTCATAGAGCTTACTGGATTACTTGTTTCCAGCCCCATTGGACATTTGTATTAGTTAGCTTTGTGTTCCTGTGTCCAAAAGACCTGACAAAAAAATCTTGAAGGAGGAAAAATTTATTTTGGCTTATGGTTTCAGAGGTCTCAGTCTGTAGTTCGCTGACTTCATTGCTCTGGGCTTAAGGTGAGGCAGAACATTTTGGTGGAAGGGTGTGGCAAAGAAAAGCAGCTCTGGACATGGCAACTAGGTAGCAGAGAACTCTGATCACTAAGGACAAAATGTAAACCCCAAAGGCACACCTCCAGAGACCTACTTCTTCCAGCCACATCCTACCTACCCTATTACTGCCTAGTTAATTTGTATTAGTGGATTAATCCAGTGATTAGGTCACACTTTATAATCTACTCCTTTCTTCTCGGCAAATTCTTGCATTGTCTCACATGTGAGCTTTAGTGGGGACTTCTCATATCTAAGCCATAACAACACTCATGTCCTCAATTGTCTTTAGTTTTGCTAACTGGTGACCATGTCCTTCATAATTCAGGTGTAGCTGGAGCTCTCTGCCAAATAATTTTATGTTTAATAAAAGTTTTTGAAATATCTTATTCATTGGTAAAACTATTTCCTTATGCTTTTTTATTATTGTGGACTTATTTTTATACCTATATATCTTTGTTTCTATGTGTCTGGGAGAAAATGGAGACAAATGCATGTGTGAGCTTGTTGCGTGAAATCCTTAAACTTTCAGGAGGCTCGTCAAGTCATCTTACTCATCACTCTACCCCCATTGATTATTTTTGTTCCTTTCTAATTTTCCATTTCCTCACCCACATATTTTTGTCCACCATCCTCTAGCATCTTGGGAGGCTGAGGCAGGAGGGAGGTGTAAGTTTGAGGCTTTTCAGCAATTTAGTGAAACCCTGTCTCAAAATGAAAAAAATAAAAAAAAATTAAAAATGGCTGGGTATAGCTCAGTAGTAGAGTGCACCTGTGGTTTCAGTCCTTAGTACCACCAGTAAAATAAAATAAAAGGGCTT
This sequence comes from Marmota flaviventris, assembly GCF_047511675.1. Taxonomy (NCBI): domain Eukaryota; kingdom Metazoa; phylum Chordata; class Mammalia; order Rodentia; family Sciuridae; genus Marmota; species Marmota flaviventris. The sequence goes on from NC_092505.1 coordinate 77,213,742, forward strand.
ACTTTCAATCTGTTATAAATTATTTTCCCTATCAGGTCCCCTTAATTAGCATAGATTTATCCCATTCCAGTAACTTCAGTGCTTTTTGGAATTTCCCATATAGTCAGACATTTGCAGGATACTATGGAAAAAAATTTTAAGTAGAAGGAACACAAGAAGATCTATTGCAGTTCTCACTATTTTAAAATTGTACTTAGCCTATTGATGTCCTTTTAACTAGACATGGCCAGAGAAACTGGATTGAAATTTACCAATAAAAATTAAGTTTGAACCCCTACAGAGTATATTTCCTTGGAAACCTTAAAATCAATATGTGCTAAGGATTTTTATTGTAGTTTCTCTTTCTTATAAAGTATATTTTGGAAAACTTCAATAATACATAATTTTAGAGAATATTTTAAAAGAAAGTAGATAGATTCCATACCTGCCTTTTCATTCAAATTGTTACATTATGCTATTTTGGTTGAATAAAATTCACCCTCACTGTTATAGATTAGGATGGATAATTTGAAGAGAGACAGATACAGAATTTAGCTGCGTTCTATGAAGCTGGACATTAAAGACTTGTAAAAATGTAAAACAATGCCACACTTTTCACTAATTTTTTTTCTTTTTCTTAATATTTTTTATTTGGAGACAGGGTCTCACTGAGTTGTTTAGGGCCTTGCTGAGTTTCTGAGGCTGGCTTTGAATCAGTGATCCTACTGCCTCATCAACCTCCCCAACTGCTGGGATTATAGGTGTGCACACTGTAATCACTAAATTTTTGTTTGGAGAAAGATAATCCCTTTTTATAGTTTATCTATCCATCTATCTATAAATATATATAAAATATATAATATGTATATATTATATATATATTATTTTGGCCAAAAGGCAGTTGTCTTTATAATTGAGAAAAACAAATGCATACAGATACAGTGCAGAACAACTAGCTTGATATTAGAGCATTGGTGATGCTTATTAACATGTGCAAAATTTAAGACATGATGGTCATTCTTAGGGAGGCAGGATTGAGTTTTGAGGTGGCTTTCTAGATGATGCAAAATACATTCACATAAAGTCTTGAAGTCCTACAATAAAGGGAAAGGTTTAAAAACATTCCTGGAATACTTGTAAATAGTCCTCACCATCCTCCACTAGTTTTATACCCTGAAAGAAGAATTTTCTGAAGATATTAAAATAATGTTACATGTGACTTTTTGGGAAAGGTGTTTAACTAGGCCTACTTCTCTCATGAGAATACTCCGGTCCTCTAATCATTTTGATAGGAATCCTAACTGACCTGCATTTATTAACTTTCTGGATTTTGCTGAAGTTTTTCTTTTCCTCTTAAAGCTCGTTTCTGATTCTCATAACACCCTAAACCCGCAGTCGATATAGCCCTAGGCTACTTTCTAGCATATCTATATACTTCCTACCATCAGCTAAATTGTTTCTTTTTAAAATCTTCTTCTAGTTGTAGTTTGCTATAAATCGAGGGCATTTTTATTATATTACCTGATTATACTACATGTTAATGAAATAAATCTTACTTGTGTGAAAATTAAGGTGAACGCTTTATAGAGCTGATAAAAACATAGCCCCATACCTGCTGTGTTCAGGTAACAGCTGAGATTAGAGGAAGGGGTATTTGCACTCAAATTGCTGACAAGGGACCTTGTATTTTTTCTTGCTCTGAGACTAACTGGAAATGGAAGTATGATAGTGTGATAATTTGCCCTGTACAAAAATTTGTAGAAAGTGTATGTTGACATGTTTTAGTTAAAATGTTTAAAGCACCAATCATTTTCTTTGATTGTTCACATTAATCAACTTTTAAACATCCATCTATTGGTTCTGCGTACATCATATGTGAGAGTATCGACTGTATTTTTAATCAGTCCCATTACCAAAATCTTTGGTCTTAGCTGGGAAATTAATACTAATGCTAAGACAGTTATTCATTTTTTTAAATGATCTCTTATAGGTTCCAATGTTTTTTTTTTAAAGCAGATGATATATAACTATTTTGATCCTTGAGGAGGGGAAGGAATTAGAAAAGAAAAATTATAAGGCAGTTATCTAAAAATTATAGGTATGTTATTATTTTTACTTTAGTAGATGCCCAGGCAAGACTTGATTGGTTTCACAGGTCTAAAGCAGTACTTTTGTTTTAAAATCTCCAAATGTTTAGGAATTCATGTTTCTAGGAGGCTGGTCTTTGAACATTTGTATTCCTGTCTCCTTGTGTTATGGTTAGATATTAGGTGTCCCTCAAAACTCATGTGAGAGACAGTGCAAGAAAGTATAGCGGTGATGAGACGTTTTAACCTAATTAGTGCGTTAATCCCCTGATAGGGATTCACTGGGTAGTAAATGTAGGCAGATAGGGTGTAGCTAGAGAAGGTGGATCACTGGGGCATGTCTTTAGGGCATATATTTTGTCCTTGGTGAGAGCAGTATCTCTCTCCTTCCTGGTGTGATGTCCTGAACTGATTTCTTCCACCATTTATTTTTGCCATGATGTTCTGTTTCACCTTGGGTCCAGAGCATGGAGTTGGCTATCTATGGACTGATAACTCTGAAATGGTGAGCCCCAAATAAATTTTTCTTTCTCTAAAATTGTTCTTGGCAGATCTTTTGGTCACAGCAGTTGAAACGCTGACAAAAACACTTTATATTCTCTGATTGGTGCTGAGTAGCCTGTTTGGATGGGAGTAATTTAGTTACATGCATATGGCCACAGAGAGACTGAAGCTGCTCTTGGCTAAGGTCTTGGACTTGAAAGAGATGATTATGTGCTATATAGGATTCCATAATCACTGAGTCCTCTATAGGCCCATGCAGTTCTAACACCTGTGTAGATATTTGAAGATGTGCCAGCCTGTGACCTGCTTATTTAACGAACAGAATGTTCTGCAGTTTTACACTAAGACATTTTAAAAATTCAGGAACAATACTGAAGAGATTTTACTTCTGAAAAAATATATATATTACGTGACTCACCATGTGCAAATGCAAGGTACTTTTTCCTGCATGTTGGACACAGTGGAGTTACTCCAACTCTTTAGTTTACTTTTCATAAGCTTTAATAACAGAGTTTTGAGAATTTCCAATAACCCAGATTATAGATGGCTGCACAGTTTTGAAAACAGCAGTGGTAGTAGGATGGATTTTGCCATGCTTATTTAAAAGGATGTTTGTGGTTATTTGATGAAACGAAGAGCTTAATCAAGGATTATGCCTTTTTATTCCCTTTCTAGATGCAACCTAACATTTTTTATTAGATGTTTATCTGATAATGACAAAGTCTCAGTTAATGTCAAAATAAAAATATTTTTAATTTAGTTTGACAAAGCCACTTTTTCTTTCTCACCACCCCTATTCCTTGTGAGTGAACTGAAATAGCTAGAAATATATCTTTGCAGGAGACATAATTATTTGGTTGAACAGATACTTTTGGAAGTCATTATGTTTACTTCAGAAAAGAACTTGATTTAGAATTTTTAAAATCCTCCTTTGTGTGATTTATTTTCTTTTTAAAAGGACAATATTTATAGTGCAGTTTCAAGTTCACAGCAATATGGATTGGAGAGTACAGAGAGTTTCCATATATTCCCTGCCTGCGCACACACAGCTGCTCCCCCTATCAATATCCTATTCCACAGCAGTACACCTGTTAGAGTTGATGAACCTAATAGGTCATTATCACCCCATCCAGGATTTACAGTAGGGATCATTCTTGGTGTTGAATATTCTGTAGGCTTTGACGAATGTACTCTGACATATCTGCCATTGTAGTATCATACAGAACAGCCTCGTGGCCCTACACATTCTCTAGACTCTGCTCATTCCTCCTGTCCTCACCTCCAACCTCTGGAAACCACCAATCTTTTTATTGTCTCCACAGTTTTGCCCTTTGCAGAATGTCATAGAGTTGGATTCATAGGGTGTATAGCCCTTTCAGATTGACTTCTTTTACTTAGCAACATGCATTTAAGTTTCTTCCATGACTTTTTTGTGCCTTTTTTACCTTCTTATTTTAGATGCTTAAAAATATTCCATTGTCTGTACCACAGTTTATTTATCCATTCACCTACTGAAAGACATTTTGATTGCTTACCAGTTTTGGTAAGCTTCTGTGAACATTCTCATGCAGGTTTTTGGGTGGGCGTAAGATATTTACCAAGGATCACAACTGATGGGTTTTATGCAGTTTCAGTTTTGTAAGAACTGCTAAACTGTTTCCAAAATATCTATACCATTTTATATTCAACTTCATAACAACTTTATAAAATGGGTACTGATAAGGTTAATATGCAAAAGTGTTTAGATTTAAGCAGACTGGTTATACTGAGGTAAGGAAATAGTCTTAGGTCTCTTCTGATTCAGAAGTTTCCACTATTTCTTCTGGTCTGCATTGCTTTTCCTAAATACAAGCCAGAGTGAAATAAATAAAACATTTATAAATCTATCACATTGAATATTTTTTTCTGAGTAATCTTGAAATATGATGGTAATCACTGGTTGACCAGAAATATTACCAGAAATACCATCACTGGTTTTTTGTATGTTAAAATTGAGGTTGAGGGCTGGGAATATAGCTCAGTTGGTAGAGTGCTTGCCTAATAGTCACAAGGCCCTGGGTTTAATCACCAGCACCATACATACAAAAAACAACAAACAAATCAAATCAAATCTCTGGTCAAGCTTGCTTAAGTGATGTGTTCAGGGTCACATTATTAATCAGTGATGGAATCAGTTGTTCCAAGTTTGGTGGGCCTTGGATTTTACTCATGGTTCAACTGGTTTTTATTAGTACAACTGATGTTGTTATGGGATTGTTCTGCTATATTGGCTTTTATTTTTAAAAGTTTTCTTTTTTGAGTTTGGTTGGGTGAGGTGGTGCATGCCTATAATCCCAGCAGCTCCAGAGCCTGAGGCTGGAGGATTGCGAGTTCAAAGCCAGCATCAGCAAAAGCAGCAAGGTGCTTAAGCAACTTGGTAAGACTTTGTCTCTTAAAAAAAAAATACAAAATATGGCTGAGGAATGTGGTTCAGTGGTCAAGTGGCCCTGAGTTCAATCCCTGGTTAATAATAATAATAACTATTATTATTATTATTATTATCTTGAATTTGGCTTTTGTTTTAAAAAAAGTTTTGCTCTGTTTGATCATATATACATTATTAAACAAACAGACAAATTCAGACCCAAGTAATTTGGAAAGCTTGAATGTTTTAAATTAAGAACTTGCGCAAAAATGTTTTTAGTGTATGTTTCATAAAACTAAGTTTTTTCTGGTTGCCACAATCCATTGTTCCAATCTCCTGGGACTCCACTAGTGTACAAGTTCTTAAATAGCAGTGATGTGCTCATCCTCCTGCTTCTGCTTTTCAGCAGTTCTATGCTTCTTATGCTCAGGTTCAACAAATATTTATTAGATATCTACTTTGTGTCAGGCTGCATATGGGTGAAGGTACATAGCGTGGGGCTTATGTTATTTGGCTCTTATTTTAACATTATGAATGAACATTAGGTGGACAGGAAAACAATATGGCCTCTTTTCTTTCACTAAGTATTATTCTGTGAACATTTATTTTGCTTTGTGCTTCTGGGCTTTGTTTCAGTAGACTCTTTTTAAATTCCTAGATTAAATACAGCCTAAATCTTCTCCCATAAAATGTGTCCTAGTTTGATTGATCTGTTGGGTTATTGAACCTCTAAAAGATCCCATACCAGTTTCTTTCTCAGTTTTGATGTTTCAACTATCCGTCCTCAGAGCCAGAACATTTCTACCACATAGAATTTGACCATTAGGATTGTGGAAAAAATTAAGGGAAAAAAACTGCAATAATGTCACGAAGTCATTCTTCTGTATGGCTGAGTAATATTCCATTGTTTGAATATACCACATTTTATTATCCATTTATCTGTTGAAGGGCACCTAAGGTTGGTTCCATAGCTTAATTCTTGTGAATTGAGCTGCTATAAACATCCATGTGGTTGCATCACTGGAGTATGATGATTTTAGAGCCTTTGGATATGTACTGAGGAGTGGGATCTGGAGACTATCATGCTAAGTGAAATAAACTAGTCTCCAAAGCCAAAGGTCAAAGCTAAGCCACAATAAAGTGGGAGAGGGGAAGAATAGATACTCAGCGTATTAGACAAAGGGGCATAAAGGGAAGGGAGGGAGGATAGGAAAAGGAAAGACAGTGGAATAAATCTGCAATATTTTCCTCTGTGTATAGATAGGAATACACTATAGTGAATCCCATCATCATGTACATCAATAAGAATGGGATCCTGATTAGAATAAGATGTATTCCATGTTTGTATAGTTATATCAAAATGAATTCTGGCACGTGTAACTGAAGAGAGACAATAAAATAGAAAAAGAACTGCAATCATGATTATGGTAAGCATCACTTAAACCTAACTATTAGAGAGAAATTAAAAACCCTGATTATTGCTATGACATATTAAAGAATCTTAAGTATAGCAGATGAATTTTCTGTTGGAAGAATGAGGTGGAAAGGGAAGTTTAGAACAAGTACCTACTCTATTCTGAAAGAGCAAGGCATCCCAAATAGATATGTCGCTCTCTGGATTCAGTCTAGTTAGGTAAGCAGTGTGCTTCAGCTCATGCCTCTTTGAACCTCAGCTCCTTCAGTGATGTCTTTGAAAATAAGTTCTCCCCTCCCATATCCGTCTCTTCCCCTCAATCCAAGTGTTGCTTGGCTTCTCTGTCATCAGAGTCCAGGGACTTCAGATTCTAGACCTGGCTGTGAGTAAAGTTTTGGTACATGTGTCATGCACCTAAATTGTTTGATGGGACTGGGGTGGAGGAGTCCCATATTTCTTGGGTTAATGGTATGTTCCCATGACTTATTTTTTACACTGCAAGAGAAATGTGGCTACTGTTTCATGATGTATGTAGGTGATTCTGAAACACAATGTTTCTGGGTTATTTGTTTAAAAAAGTGGTGTGTATATGTGCACGTGTAAATAACAGTATCTGTCTAGTTCCCTGGACCTTCCCCCAATATTCTCATACCCTTTCTAACCATGGCCTATGATATTACTCTTCCTCCAAGTAAATATCTTATGAAGGGTTTTATATACTTGAATCTCTACTACTTTGTATAAAAGTTTATAAGCACCCCCGCCTCCCATGTCTTCTCACCTCCCTATCTTTATCTTTTCCTCCCAGGGCTAATTCCGTTTAATACTGCGTATTTTTTTAAAATATATTTTTAGTTGTAGATGGTCACAATATCTTTATTTTTCTGTGACGCTGAGGATTGAAACTCAGTGCCTCATGCGTGCAAGACAAGTGCTCTGTCACTGAGCCCCAACCCCACTCATTAATACTGCATATTTAATTAGCCATATTATACTGTGACTATTACTTTAGCTCATTAGCCTAAATGGACCTCAGAAGAACAGCTATCTATCCTCTATCTTCATTATTCTATCTATAGTGCTTAGTACAGTGTCTAGCCCAGACAGTGGGTGCCAAAATATTAGAATGAAGAAAGTCTATTAAAAACAGAACTCTTGGGCTAAGGATGTGGCTCAAGCAGTAGTGCGCTTGCCTGGCATGCGCGGGGCGCTGGGTTCGATCCTCAGCACCACATAAAAATAAAATAAAGATGTTGTGTCCACCGAAAACTAAAAAGTGAATATTAAAAAATTCTCTCTTAAAAAAAAAAAAAAACTCTAAGTGTATGTACTCTGAGAATGTACTAGTATGTACAGACACAGTTCTTATTAACCTTTTATGACCATAGTAGAAATATTAAGTTTCTTTCTCATTGTCTGAACTACAGAAGGCATCACAACTAAGCAAAATCTATTCCAGCGTGTCTCCATCATTTCTTTGTTCTTGTTTTTGTGAGATACATTAAGGTGTATATGGATAGCCCGTATAGATTCTTGAATTAGCAGAACTGAATTAGAAGGTTGAATCACCAAGTTAATTCAAATTTAGCACCTACCTTTACATTGTAGAAGGAGCATACTGATAGAATAGCAAAATGCTCTGGGCTTAAAGGTGAGATAGGTGATCCCATGGTAGGTGATTACTAAGTTGAAGGCAGTATACTAGGATGACATTGAACATTCAAGTACAACCTCCCATGAAGCCCCTGGTTAACCTGCAGACTATTTGATGTCCTCTTCTCCCGTGGGCCACAGCACAGAGCATTACTCATGGAGACCTGTTCCTGGCAGTGTTTCAGTGCCCTAGCTTGGCAGAGTTTTACATGGAATTCTATGGCTACAAAGCAGTTCAAGGAAAAATTATGGCCCCTGGGAAGGGTTCTTAATGTTTATACTATGAGGTATGGTAAATATTTTTTCTATAAATTAATCAAATTTTTTTCCAAGTGTCTTATTTATTCTAAGAAGTAAAGGAAGAGGCTGGTGACCTGTCTGTATTCTCACATCAACAGCCACCAGGCATTTTAATTTAAGGGAAAACAAAATCTGTGACCCACTTTTAAATAATTGGGGCTGATTAACCTTTGTTTAAATTCAACTAACTTAAAATAAACAATCTGGAAATAGGTTCCTGAAATTTTTTGGTAGGAGTGGGAGAACATGGTTATATAAACACAGTGAGAAGAGACTTTAACTACATGGATGCTGGAATAGTGGGAAAGTTTTACTTCAATTTTCCTTGGCTGGCTTATGTAGAAATCAGACCCTGTGCTGGTTTCAACAGTGGGTTATTTTTATACATGTATGAAACTAAAAATGACCTTTATAAGTATCTATATTTTATACTTGTATAACTTTTTAAGGAAAAACCCTATTTGTTCTTTGCAGAAACAGGGCTATCTTTCATCTCCTTCAAACTGATCTGAGAAATTCTTTAACCTGGAGACTCAGCTTTGCTATTATTGCTAGCTGTGTTACTTGGGTACAGTATCTAACATTTCTGTGTCTCAGTTTGTTGGAACATATTAAAGAGGGAGAATTGTATTTTCTGGAGCAAAAACTGATTATGAACAAATTGTGTGTTAAGTCCTATACTTCTGTTAAAACTCAAGCATAATTAATACATCAACACTAAAGAGATTGGTGTGGGTAATAATTTTATTGTGAATCTACATGGCAACACAAACATACTAAGCTTTATCTTTAAAAATTACTGGCTCCATACATTAAATTTCCTCAGAGAACAAATAATTATGCATTTTGTTCGTAGAACCTAGTGTATTTATAATAATTTGAGTAACTTTTAAATTACTTTGTGTATATATTTAGTGCTTATCAAAAATCTAATTTATTCAATGGCTAATGTTTTATAGCACTAAAATGATTGTTTTTCTGTTCCCATTAGCCAAAATTGGTTTCAGTTTAAAAACAAAAAATGATTGTATATTGATCTTTTTTTTGCCCAAGTTTACTTATTCTAATTTTCTTTAGATAAATGTCATTTTAACCAAGTCTATTGTAAGCTTTTCTTCATTTTCATTTTTGGTTTTGTTTGAAACTTATAAAGGATTTTTGAAATATAACGCAACATACAATTGTTAGCATACTATTTATAAGGGAACTGATAATAGACTGACTAAATCTATTGCAAAAAAAATGGGATTTATACAAGAGGAAGAGAAAAAGATGAGAATAAAAAATGATGAATCCTTCAGAAAGAATAAATTGTCTTACTTTCTTTGGGTAAGACGTGGATAATGAGCTGGCAGCAATCAAAGACTCTTCCTTTGGGCTGCTCATGGATTCTCCACAAAGTCCTTGGAAATTCCCTATCGCAGGTTGTCCATATTGTGTCTGTCAGTGTATTTCATTAGCATCTCCATCTCAGCTTGGCTAGGAAAGGCCCATTTTTCTTATTGCCGTTTTTCATGACTACTCTATTGGTTTAGCTTCCCTGTTGCTGTTGTAATAGGAAAATTGGTAGCTTAAGCAACACAATTTATTATTTTATAGTGTGGAAGTTAGCATCCAAAGTGGGTCTGCAGGGCAGTGTTCCTTCTGGAGGCTCTCAGAAGGGTTTATGTCCACACCCTTTCCAATTTGTAGAGATGGCCCACATTCCTTAGCTTAGACTGGACAACTCTGAACTCTGCATCTCTTGTCACAGCTCCTTCTTCTACTCTACCCTTCTGCCTCCCTCTTCTAAGGATTCTTGTGATTACACTGGGCTCACTCAATGGTATGGTTTGTGTCCCCTCCAAATTTTAAGTTGAAACTTAATTTTCAACAATATGAAGAGATGCAGCCTGTGGAAGATGATGAGTGTGCTGACTGCAACTAGTTACTCTTTTAGCCCTTCTGCCCCTCTATCAGAAGAGGGCAAAGTATTCTTCTCTGAAGGATGCTGCAATGAGGCATCATCTTGGCAAGCAGAGGGTAGCCCTTGCAAGTTGCTGGACCTGCTAGTGCCTTTAGTCCAGATAATCTTCCCATCTAAGGGGCTTTGTCTTAACCACATTGCAAAACCTGCTTTTCTATCTAAGCTGATATGTTCACAAGTTTCAGGGATTAGGATGTGGGCATCTTGTGGGGTGCACATTTTTCTGCCTGTCTCAATAGCACATTATAAGGCACATAGATATGAAGAACTGAAGGAATTATAATAAGGCTTATAATTAATCAGGAGTGCAAAACAAAACTTGATGGTATTATGTCAATAATGAGAATAAATATGCCACTTGTAATTAATAGTTCTAAGGCTTATTGACAAAGTACTTAAAATAATATGGATTTGGGGGGCTGGGCATGTGGCTCAAGCAGTAGCGTGCTCGCCTGGCATGCACGGGGTGCTGGGTTTGATCCTCAGCACCACATAAAAATAAAATAAAGATGTTGTGTCCACCGAAAACTAAAAAATAAATATTAAAAAATTCTCTCTAAAAAAAAATAATATGGATTTCACAGTCTCAGTAAAATCCATTAAGGAGATCTTAATGTGATTTTACTTTCTTCACAAGGACTCATTTATTGGTTAATAATTATTATAAACTATGTGCCAGTCCTGCTCACACAGAATCTTGCAATGCAAAGAAGATGACAGATGTTGGTGAAGTTATTACTTTGATGATCGATATGATTACAGATACAATTGCTGGCAGCAAAGGGTGTGGAGAGTTTGATGAAGATGTAAATGAAATTTCTAACCTCATGTGAAAATAAGGGTGGTTTCAGAAGTAATGGAGAGAAATTTCTAAAAGTTCTTTAAAAACATTAGTTTTGTCTTCAGGATCAATGGTCTAGGCATTTAATACCATAGGAGCAGTAACTGTAAAAAGTGTCAGTCACTATTCTTCTTTATCTATTTTGGGCATTTCTATTGAAAACTTTGCTAAATGGAAACTTTAAGTTTTTCTTAACTTTCAGAAGTTCTACTTTGGTACCATTTTTAGTCTAATGGTCTAATGATCATAAGGAAAGGAAGAATTTCTGTTACTTTAATAAGCCTCAGGCTAGTGAAAGGAGAGAGATGAGTGCATTTGCTGCTGCTACAACTGAATTGCATAGACTAGGTGATTTGAAAAGATTTATTCAGCTCACAGTTTTGGAGGCTGGGGGGGTCCAAGGTTGAGAGGCCACATCTAGTGGAGACCTTCTTGTAAGAGACTCTCTGCAGAGTATCAAGGCAGTGTAGGGCTTCCCATGATCAGAGGGGCACAGCCAAGAGAGAGTCAGACTGGCTTTTATAACAGACCCACTCTTGAGAGAACTCATTAATCCCCTTACACAAGGGCCCAGTCACGACCTAATTGCCTCTGAAAGGCCCTGCCTATTGTACCTCTTTGTTTTTTTCTAAAAAAGAAATGTATTTTATTAAGTATTTTATCAACATGTAAATTGTACATATTAATGGAGCTCAGCATATTTCCATCCGTACATATAGTGTGTATTGATCAAACCCAGCCACTCCCCTCCACACCCTTCCCAATCTCTAGTAATCACTATTCTGCTTGCAGATCTGTTATTTTTAGTTTCCACACTTGAGATAGAACGTGTGATACTTGTCTTTATGTGTCTGACCTATTTCACAACATGATGTCCTCTAGTTCCATCCATTTTGCTGCAGTTGACGAGAGTTCATTCTTTATTGCTCCTGTGTGTGTGTGTGTGTGTGTGTGTGTGTGTGTGTAAAATCACATCTTTATCCATTCATCTGCTGATGGGCACCTAGACTGATGCTATATTCTAGTTATTATGAATAGTGCTGCAATAAACATGAGCATGCAGTTATCTCTTTGATATGCTGATTTTATTTGCTTTGAATATATGCCAGAGGTAGAATTGCTGTTTTTTATGGTAGCTCTATTTTTAATTCTTTGAGGAACCTTCATATCGTTCTCCATAATGGTTGTTACTAATTTATATTCCTACCATCAGTATAAGATTTATTTTTCTCCATATCCTGGTGCCACCTCACTACCTCAAAATGGGGATTTCATTGCAACAGGAGTTTTGGTGGGGACATGCAAACCATAGTACCATGTCTTCATTTTTCAGGTGACTGCCTCTATGATGCTGGTAAACTGCCTGACTACTTCATTAAAAAAATAAATAAAAGGCAGTCAGTCTGTCATGTGTACTCCAGATATTATAAGAAATTCTCATTTTCTGGGACAATGGTTTGTTGAAGGCAACCATTGGCTGACACAAGGATGCTTCCCCTAATGCCAGGAGCTGTGGAATCCCCACCATTGTGACATTCTGAGGAATAAAGAGCATTCAGCATTTTTTTCCCTATATGGTATTGGGATTGTCTTTGGCCTTAGATTGGTATTTAGCTATAATGTAACTGGTATTTAGCTCTGGAGCAAAAATGACATTACCCATCAACTTCAGATTTGCATATAAATTAGTAAGTGATAGTTGTTACCTGAGATTCTATATGGTCATGTCTTAAACTGTGCTGATATTGAGGTGGTTTTCTTTTTTCCAGGTGTACCTATGACTTTTTTTTTTAATTGTACTACAGCTCTTGAAACTTTTGTTTAGGTTTTTGTCCTGAGCTCTCCATCATTGGATTATAGTCTTAGTGTAACTTCTCCAAGAAGATTGACCATTTCAGAACCATTGAACAAATTCTTCAAGTGATGACAGTTTTTGTTCATTGCCAACAGACTACTGGCTCAAAGAGACAATATATGACTCTATATAAGAAAAATTCCAGAAGAATCTAACTTCTTATAGATAGTACTTCCTTAGAAACAGCATATTTTGTGGGCAAACAGACTTTATATTCTTTGTGTTTTCATATTGACTTTAGTTGTTATTTCCATAGTGCTTGTTGTTAAATGCATGTTTTTGTAATTACCCTCTATGGTTGCATAGAAAATTTTGGTTTGGATAATTCCAGAACAGATTTTATTCTGTAAAGAAACTACTGTTAGGGCACACCTATATTCTGTTTAGACATAACACCTCATCTGTATTAAAGGCTTTTCATTTTGAGAGGAAAATATTATTTTTTTATTCTTTAGTTTTAGAGTAGTACTCTTAGAAATTTATCTCTGTGAATCTTAAGAGCTCAGAAGTTTGTAAAAGGAAGGTTATTTAAGTTTTACAAACTTTCATACAAGTTACTTGATATTAGGTAAACCTTGTGATTATTTTTCTTAGATTAATTTGATCTCTAACATGCTGCCTCTGATAATCTCTTGGTCATATAAATTTGATATATGACAGAGTTATTAAGGAATTTAAAGTGGCTTTATCAGTTTGAGTAAGTGGAAAAATTAATTTCTTATTTAAAATGCTTGACAACTTGATTTTATTCTCTGTAGTTTAATCTTTCTTAAAATAAAGCAACTAACAACTAATAAATTAATATTAAGCAAAAGCTAATTTAGGGTAAACACAATTTGTTCCTAGAAATGTTTATTTTTCACAAGACTAATTATTGCTTTTGTTTTGATAGAACATGTAAATAAGCACATGCCACTGTAAAGATTAATTTATTTCAAATGAAAATCTGACTTATACAAATTTAATTATTAATATTCTCTCCTAACTTGCCCTGTTCTTTTTCCCTAATCCTAAAATATTAACAAAAGGAAACAAAACAAAAATATCAACAACAAAATAAATTCTTGAGTGTTGGAATAGAAGTATTTATGTCCTACTGAGATTAAGAAGCAATTCTGAGCAGTACCTGTTTTATCAATTTAGTGTCAAGTCCTAAGGAAACCACTAGTAATGACTCCTTTTACCGGTGGTTTATTATTTCTTAACACCTTATTTAGAATACTTATTTGTACCAGGATGAAGGAGTGATGGTGCAGTCTTTCAGGAATCTGTAAAATGAAAGTCACCCAGATGCTCTGAGTGAAGTAAGTGAGCTGATGCCTTTTGCATATTGGAAGGACTGACTCCATAGAAATGTGAGAAATGCTGCCACATATTCTAGTTCTTAAAAAGAAAAAGTCTGGATTTTGTTTATGAAGTGTACTGTTGTTTAACATCACTAGTGAATTAAAATACTGCACAGAAAAGAAAGCACCACAGCAGAATGGGCTGCCCAATTGAGACCATCAGAGTAAATGGCATTTAGGTTCCCTCTGGGAGCTAAAAAAAAAAAAAAAAAAAAAAAAAAAGTCTTATAATGGCTATAAATGGCTATATATTTTTGTCTAAGTTCCCATTCTGACAATTATACTATCATGAATATGAAATTATAGTTTCAAGTGTGCTATTCTATCAAGTCGGGGAACTGAGCAGTCAGTCATTAGACATAACAGATAGTCGATGCACTTTCTGACTAAATAACTTTTGTTCTAGGATTTTTGGTTAAAGAAAATGTGTTATCTAACTCTTTGTTGTAGGGACTATAATTATTTGAGGAAAAGTTTGTAGTGAAATTACAACTAGTGGAAAATTAGAATTTCAGTGTCCAAAAATTCAATTATAGGTATTCTTCAAAATATGTCTCATTGGTATTTTACTCTTGTATTGGTTCCTCTATTAGAAGTAAGGTAACTTATAGAAACAGTACAGAAAAAGGAAATGCTGGAATGCTTGGTCAGTTTTAAATCTTCACTGTTGGGTCAAAGATAGTTTTCAGCAAAGCCCTGAAGCACCTGAGCAGAGATCAAGGACAGATTTCTTTTGGTCAGCCATTCACATGTTAGTGTAACTGAGTTCCACATTCTTTCTGGAGGTTATTAAGTAAGGTGAGTGATGGAGGCTGGATGTGAGAGGAAGGCAGATGGTTTGGGAGGCCCTGGGAGAGACTCAGACACATTGCAACTCTTCTATGGTTTTAATCAAGGTCAGCTGCTTACTTCATAAGGTGTTAGACTTTGTTTGGGGTGGCTATTTCCTATTTGATGAATCTGTGCACATATGACATCATAACTACTCAGGAATAGGACTTACGGAAGGGGAATTTGATTGGAGGTCTGACTGTGGAAGGAAAACTCAACAGAGATGGCTATTGGGCCAATAAAGGTAGCAAAGAGGAAGATAACCTTATGTCACACAGTAATGAAGCCTCATGTACCTTTTCCTAATCTGGACTTCAAAATAGTGCAGGAGGCTGAGAGTGAAGGGGAGGCCATGGCCTAGTAGATAGGATTCTGCGAGAAAAATCACCCAGAAATAAAATATGCTGTGGTTTCAGCCTGGGGTGAAGTAGAAGACTTTCAGAGTGGCACCGGGGTGGAGGGGCATCAGGAAGTTTGATTTTTATGTGAAGGTAGACATGATATTTACTTATCATGGCCATAAAAAGCCAGTTCCCTTGGAGTATTAGCAAAGAAGAAAATGCCTACAACACATTGCCTGAATTACCTGAGAAATTAGTGTAAAAGTTCCTATTCATCACTTAAAAAAATAATCTCTGCAGCATTTTTCCACCTTTTTTATATTTGGAAATTCCCTGCCATAAAGGTCTTGACCAGAAGCAGAGTCCCTCTCCTGCTATATAAGCAGAAAATTCCTTACCACTGTAGAAACAGAAAATTCTCAGAAAGTGTTTCCCTTTTATGGCACTTAGCTCAAATACAGTGGCAGCAATTTTCAATCTAGAGTTAGTGAAGGAAGCCAGACTCAGAGGTGGGGAGGAGCTCTCTGAGGGCAGCAGCAGGTGTATTCTTTGGTAGCACGTTCAGGGCTGGGTGCTGGAGTCAGGGTAGGGGCTGCATGTCCCCAGTAGGAGGTCCTGTGCTGCACCTCAGAGCCTTCCTTTGTTCCTACCTGTTCTGAGCCTGATTTGCCAGCCTTCCTAAAGAATATGTGATACCAACATCTGTTACTCTTTTCATCTTAAATCAATTAGTTTGTTTCCATCCTTAACAACTGATTAGTATATGAAGAAATCACATCAATTTGCAAACATGGTTCACATTATGCTTTGAATATAGCCCTTGCTGCTCTGTCACTGCACCTTACTTTTAAAATGGACATGTTTCTTTCTCTTCCTCTCTCCCTCCTCCTCTCTAATGCATCCCCTTCCCCAATCTAAGGAAGCAGGGTTACTTTTCTTTCCCATCCTAGGCAGAGATACCTGTCCTTCAGCACACACCCACCACAGAAGTAGTTCAGACTTGGGGACTATACCTGAAGGTCTCAAATTAACCATCTCCCAAATTAACAAGTGAATTAAAACTCTGACAGAACACATGTGTTATGGTTTAGATGTGGTGTCCTCTAAAAGTTTACATGTGAGACAATACAAGAAGGTTTGGAGGAGAAATGATTGGGTTGTAAGAGTCTTAACCTGATCAGTGAATTAATCCCCCAATAGGGATTAACTGAGTGGTAACTGAAGTGGTAGGGTAGATAGAGGAGGTGGGAATTGGGTCGTGGCTTTGGGATATTTATTTGTATCTAGTGAGTGGGGTGCCCTCCCCCTCCCTCTCCTTCCAGATCATCATGTGCGCTGGTTCCCTCTGCCATACTCTCCGGCCACGATGCTCACCTCCCTTAAAGCCCTGGGGAATGGAGCCAGTCTTCTATGGACTAAGACCTCTGAAACTGTGAGCAGCCCTCAAATAAACTTTTCCTCCTCTAAAATTGTTCTGGTTAGGTCTTTTAGCCACAGCAGCAAAAAAAGCTGACTAAAACAACATGGAATGTACCCTTTGAATCACCTCTTTTAAAGCCCCTGTTCCTCTGGATGAGCAGAATCATAGCCTCTAGGACAGGAGTCCCCTGTGCTTCTCCTTTGCTAACAAAGCAATAAATTTTTTTTCTTTTTCTCAAAACCATGTCTTTGTTATTTGATTGGGATCAGGGACAAGGACCGAGCTCTTGGTAACACATTCAGCTCCTGAAGAAGAGAACATGATGGAGTTTAAAGACTTGGAAATTAAATAGAGCTTTTAACTACAGAGGTTTTATTTCCAAGTAACATTCTGAGATGGGGAAATGGAGAGAAAGAGAGATAACATAATTCTGTATGGTAACTGAGGAGCTCAGAGCAAGGCAAAAAGCAAAGGAATCTGGAGAAATGGGAAAGCTTAATGTCTTCTCTCTACACATTAAGTAATTTGTATCTTCTATCTACTTTATAGTTTTATGGTCTGTGATGGCAGGTCATTGCTTCTCTCATACACTGTTGTAAACTCTGGTCCTTAACAAGGGGCCTGGCAAAGAGCAGTTGCTGTAGGATTTGTTGAATCAATTTTCATGGTTCTGCAATTTCTTGGTTCTTGGAAAAAAGCAGGCAAAATAAAGTTTCAAAGAATGATGTATCTTTGGTTTACTTCTTTCTAAATGCTGTAAAATCACTCCCTAATTAGATTGTTCTTTTTCATGGGGTTATCAGGAAACCCTTCATGTATTTTCTGCTTTGCAGAGAATCCTTCACTACTGCCGACTTTCTCCTCGTGGTTTGAATTTTGGACAACTATCATGGGGTAAGGGAATCTTTTTGAAGGCTTTTTTTGTGAGTTGAGAATGTAAATGTGTTACTGCAAGACTGCTGTTGTAGGGAGTCCTAAAGCAAATAAAACTTAGACTTGGGGGCACAATGAATGCCAGGACTTTTTTTTTTTTAATTAAAAAAAAAAAGTGAAAGGAAAGATTATGATATCACCGCAGGAACTGCGTGTACTGGGGCCAGGTGCTTTGTCTTTGGCTTTGGAAGCCAACAGGCCCATTTCCAAACATCACAGCCCAAGATGGCCTCATGATCAAAGAGGAAGATAATTGAGGAAAACGTTGGCAAGCTCCTAGTCTTTTTTCCTTTGCTTACCTGATAACAAGATATTTTACAATGTTTTCACAATAATGTTAGGAGTGGTTTTCTGAACCCTAACTTTGTCCCCATCCATTTATATATTTGAGAAATCCTGTAACATATAAAGGTTTTTTGAGGATCAGTTCAATATTTTGCTGTAGAATGGGATATTATATTTACAGGAGAGGGTGGCAGTTACTTTTGTTGATGGCACTTAGCTATATATGACTCTTGCTTAGTTTCACATGTAATCGTATTGAAGTTTGAAGCCTGGAGTTCAACAGTAGATAAAATAAGCATTAAATAAACAACTTGCTGTTTTCTTGAGGTTATTTTAAAAGCCCATGTTTACATTCCCACTATTTAGCTCAGGATATGTATACATTATGAAATTTTGTATTTGGTCAGAAAACAAACATTTTCTGTGACAGAAATGGTATTTGAATTAGAAAGCCATTAGATATTAACTATGAGGGGACAAAGATTTATAAGGTTAAAAAAAATTAAAAACATGTAGAATAAACTTCCCCTTCAATAGGTGGTTCTAAATCTTGACTGCACAATGGAATTGCCAGAAAAGCTTTAATAACCACTGATGTCTGTCACACCCTAAGTCTGACTTTTCTGGTCTTGGGTGTGTCCTAGACATCAGGATTTTAAAAGCTGCCTTAAGTAAAACTGTTTGATACTCTGAACTGTATTGGAATTTATAGACCTCATTTAGGAGTTTCCTAATGTCAACTTAAACAATAGCATGATCAAATACAGCTATCAGTCAGCAAGAAGCCACATGGTGTTTAATCCTGGTTCTTTCTTTAAATTCAATGGCAGATTGTGTACTTCATTTAATGTCTGTGCTTCCCTCTCAAACTGTAAGCTCTTGAACATGTAGAGCATCCCTGTTATTCTCCATTGTATGTTATGAGGTTCAAGCAGTGTTGGGCATAGAAATAGGCCTTTAGTGTGTAGTGAATACAGAAACACAAAGAGATCTGATTTACAAATACCAAAAAGCATCAGATCAGGTGGTTGTTGTGCTAAAATTTATTTCATGGACCTCAGTTGCCTTTGCCTCTTCTCATTTCAAAGCTCTGATTCTCTATCAACTAAACTTTCTATCTTAGTCCATTTTCTGTTCCTATTACTGCATGCAGATTGGGTAATTTATAAAATTAGAGAATTGCTTGTTTGATAAAAGACAAAATCACAACAAATCTTGTTTTGCAGATCTTAATCAACTTGTTTGCTATTCTAGAATTAGGGAGTAGTCTGGATGGAAAATGGTTCAGAATGCCCCACCCCACCACATATGTCATTGAGAACCAGAGAAAATGTAGTGACATACTGTTATGGATTGAATCTGGAGTGTCCCCAAAATCTCATGTGTTGAAGGCTGGATTGCCAGTTTATGGTGTTGTTCAGAGATGGTGAAATCTTTAGGTAGCCGGGCCTAGTGGAATGAAGTTGTTATTGGAATTACGCCCGGAAACAGTGAAACCAAGTGATCATGAACTGAAACCTTCAAAATTGTGAGCCAAAATAAATATTTTCTCCTTTAAGTTGATATATCTCAGGTGTTTTGTCACAGTGATAGAAATCTGATCAATACACATAGTGAAAAAGGAAGTGAGGCACTGAGCTCAGTTGCTTATAGTTTGCATCTATCTTATTTGAACATGGTTTGAATGGTTGGTTACTTGTGTTTGGCTGAGACTCTGCTACTCCTTACAAGAGAATGTTGTAGTCTGTTTACATATAAGGTTAGGATATGTCACTATGTACAGAAAAACCCTTAGGCTAAACTTAAAATCTATATGATGGCAGCTTTAGACCAAACTTTCAATAATCTTCCAGAGGAATATTTTCACAAAAAATTTATGTCTCTGGACATTTATTTTAAAGAATGAAACATTTAAAATCTTGTAACATACATACACAAAAGTGTACAAGACATGTAGTGTATTTACAACAAAGAAATATCCATGTAAACACCACGTTCAAGAAAGACAATTTTTAGTATCCCAAAAGCTTCTTTCATGTCCTTTATCAAACATATTCTCTTTCTCCCAAAGGAAGTTATTGCCTTGACAGCTAACATTTCAGTTTTGCCTGCTTAAAGAACATTACATGAAAAACATGCTATATACATCCTTTTGTATATATTTCTTTTTCTCAGAATTACTTTTGAAGTGGCTCATGGTTTTATTTGACTCATTTTAATACTATGTACTGGTCCATTGTTTGGATAAATTGCGATTTTTTTTTTCATTCTACTGATCAATAAAACATTTGGATTGTTTCCAGTTTGAGAGTCTCTGAATAATGCTACTATTGTAAATATTTTCATACCTATCTTTATGTATATGTCCATGCACTTCTGATGGATTTATAACAAAAGTGAAATTGGTCATTATAGGATATGAAGATATATTTCAACTTTTGATATTACCAAATAGTTTTCTAAAGTGTTTATTCTAATGTACAACCTCATAAGCGTTTATTCCCATTATTCCTCCTTCACCTCAATATTTGGTGTCTTTAGTCTTATGTAGCCATCCCAGTGGACACATGCTGCAGCGGATCTCATTATGGCTTAAGTTTCATTTCCTTAGCTACTCACTTGAGTATCCTCTTTTGAAGTGCTTGTTCAGATTCTTGCCCAGATTTCTGTCGGGCTGTATCTTTATCTTATCATTGGTCTATCTATTGATTTTATGAGTTCACTGCATAATTTGAATATAAGCCCTTTTTGACTTAAATTCTACAACTACCTGTGCTTGTCAGCAGCTTGCTTTTCTATTCTCTTAGCATTATCTTTTGATAAACAGAACTTTTTAATATAGTGCAGTTGATCAATCTTTTTCTTTTTGGTATTTGTATGTGTGTATTCTGCTTAATTTTTCCAACACTAAGGTAACAAATGATCCTAGAAGCTTTCTATAATAATGGGATTGTTCTGTATCTGTGCTATCAATTACTGTTTCCAAGGGCTAATAAGCATTTGAAACATAGCTAATGTGACTGAAGAATTGAATTGTAAATTAAATTTTGAATTTAATCTGTCTTGTATGGCTGGTTGCAACTGTATCAAAGATACAATACTAGGCATTTTATTAGTTTGTATTTTGCATCTAGAGCTACAATACAGATGAGATTTTATATATATATATATGATCTCATCTCATGTATGATATAGTATAAGAGGGAAGTAAACCTTTTTCCTCATGAATATCCAATTGTCTCAGGACAGTTTGTTGAAGACTTCTTTCTTTGTCACTCTGCAGAACCACTTTTATGAGGCTTGTACTCTTGTCAGTTTGAAGACCTTTAGGTCAATTCTACAGGATCTCAATTATGCAGATTTACTAATTCTTCATTGGCTAGCTTAAGTCTTTTTCTTTTATTTTTAAAGACATCTAAACTATTCTCTATATTCATATATTTCTATACAAATTTTAGAGCTAGCTTGTCAAGTTCTATACACATATACAAAATTTTGTTGGATTTTTAAATGTTTTTATTAGTACATTGTAATCATATATAACAGCGGAGTTCATTTTGACATATTCATTAATGTATATATTATAGTTTGCTCTATTTCAGTCCCCAGTACTTCTTCTTTTCCTCCCCTTCTCCTTTCTCCAGATCATCATCTTCTATTCTTTTGGTATTCCTTATTTTTATTTTTAAAATTGGTGCATTATAATTATACACAAGTGGAGAGCATTGTGATACATTCACACATGTATCTAGCATAATTTGGTCAACTTCATGTCCGGGTTCTTCTCTTTCCTCACCTTTGGTGCCCTGCCTCTACTCTACTGATCTCCCTTCTATTTTTTATGAGATCCCCCATTTTCATTCCTTGTCTTTCTCTAGCTTTCTTTATATGAGAGAAAACACTTGACACTTGATTTTTGAGTCTGGCTTATTTCACTTAGCATGATGCTCTCCAGTTCTATTCATTTGCCAGCAAATGACATAATTTCATTCTTTATGGCTGAGCAAAACTTCATAGTGTGTATACCCCATGTTTTCTTTATCTGTCTATTAATGGGCATCTATTTGGTCCCCAAACTTGGTTATTATGGATTGTTCTGTATAAATACTGATGTGACCAAATCACTGTAGCTTATTGATTTTAGTTCTTTTGGATAAATACCAAAGAGTGGTATAGCTGGGTCATATGGTGGTTCCATTTCTAACCTTGTGAGGAATCTTTTTAGGGGGGTGGGTACCAAGGATTTAACTGAGAGATACTAGACCACCGAGCCACATCCCCCACCCTATTTTGTGTTTTATTTAGACATAGGGTCTCACTGAGTTGCTTAGTGCCTTGCTTTTGCTGAGGCTGGCTTTGAATCTGAGATCCTCCTGCCCTAGCTTCCTGAGCCACTGGGATTACAGGCGTGTGCCACTGTGCCTGGTTTGTGAGGAATCTTCAAGTGGCTACAAAGTGATTGTACTAATTTGCAGTCCTAACAAAAATGTCTGAGTATACCTTTTCCCCCACATCCTTGCCAGCAATTATTGTTATTTATATTCTCAATGATTGCCATTCTAACTGGGATGAGATAAAATTTAGTGTAGTTTTGATTTGCATTTCCCTGATTGCTAAGGTTGTTGACATATTTTCATATATTTGTTAGTCAAATTTATTTTTTTCTTCTGAGAAATTTCTACTTAGATCTTTTGCCCATTTGTTGAGTGGAGTATTAGATTTTTTTGGTGCCAAGATATTTAGTTCTTTGCATATTGGATTTTGATAAGGATTTTATTGACTATAAGCTTTTTGTGAAAAACTGACATTTTTTTTTAATTTTTTTTTTTTTAGTTTTTGGTGGACACAATCTTTATTTTATTTTTATGTGGTGTTGAGGATCGAACCCAGTGTCCCGCACATGCTAGGCGAGCACGTTACTGCTTGAGCCACATCCCCAGCCCAAAAAACTGACATCTTTATACTGTTGATTTTTCTACATGTTCCTTAAATGATATTTATATTTATTCAAACACAATTGTAATTTTTCACCTTTTATTAATATTTTTCCCAGTGATTTGATCTTTTTGATGCTATAATTAGAATCTCGAAGTATCTAATTTTCTTATAGTGTAGGAATGCAGTTCAGTTTTGTTATGTCAATAGTTGGCAACTTTGCTAAACTTGCTTATTCTAATATAGTACATATTCATTTATACATTCTACAAGCAGATATATACAAGTAGTGACTATTTTAATTCTTTTGCATATTCTCAAACTGCTTCTATCTTTCTTTTTTCTGCAAGAAACTCCTCTACAAAATTAAATAATAATGTAGAGTGTGAACATCCTTATCTTGTTTCTAATCTCAGGGAGAAAACTTTCCATAGAGTATCATTTTGGATATGATATTTGCTACAGTTTTTCACTATTAGATATTCTTAAAAACTTTTCCCCCTAATCTGCTAGGAATTGAATATAAAATTTGATCAAATGCTCTTACATTTTTTTGAAATGATTAAATAAATTTTATCATTTATTCTGCTGTTGTAGTGTTCTGATTTTTGGATATTATACCAAACTGTATTCCTGGAATCATGCAACTATATTATCTTTCCGTATCAGTTAGCTAAAATTTTATTTAGAAATTTGTATAGGTAGTTTTTCTTCTATGACAAATTTTTAGAGCAGTTTTAGGTACACAGCAAAATTGAGAAGAAGATACAGAGACTTCCCCTATACCTCCTATCCCCATATATGCATAGCCTCCCCTATTATCAACACCCACTCCACAAGAGAGATGATTTCTTACAGTTGATAAACCTATACCAGCATATAACAATCACCCACATGTCATAAATTAAATCAGGGTTCACTTTGGCTGCTGTACATTCTGTTCATTCAGACAAGTATGTAATGACATGTACTGACCATTATTGTATCATAAAAGGTTTTCATTACCCACCCCAATACTTTATGCACTGCCTACTTCTCCCTCCAACCCCTAAACATGTAGTAACCACTGATGATTTTTTACTGTCTCCAGTTTACCTTTTCCAGAATGCTATGGAATTGGAATCGGCGACATTTAGCCTTTTCAGAGTAACTTCTTTTGCTTAGAAATATGCACTTAAGGTTCTTTCCTGCATTTCCATGGCTTGATTTTAGTGCTGAATAATACTCTGTTGTCTGGATGTACCTCAGTTAATTTATCCATTCACCTACAGAAGGCTTGCAAGTTTTGACAATTATAAATAAAACTTCCATAAACATCCTGTACAGGTTTTTGTTTGAACATGTTTTCAAGATATCTATGGCTTTGAGCAAAGTTATTCTGTACAAAGTTAGGCCCATCTCATAAAAAGAAAGTAATCATTCCTTCATGGAGGAATTTGTATAAAATATGTTATTTCTCAAAAGTGGTTAACGGAAATCATCATTAAAGACATCTAGACTTGAATATTTTGGGGGAGTGGGAAAAAAGAGTTAAAATTATAAATTCACAAATTAAGGATACTGATCCAGGGTTGCTATTTCTTTTTGTGTCAATTTCAGCAAGTTATGTTTTATTTTCTGGTAATCTGTTTTTTCTAAATGATCAAATTTAATGTCATAAAGTTATTCATGATATTTTCTTATTCTAATGTGACTGTCTAGAATTCTGCCTAACTTAAGATTTTCTTCAATTTCCTTTAATAAGTCTTTGGTAACTAATTTTTAAGTTACTAAATGTAGGGAAGAGCAGTACTTGTTTATTTTAAATGTTTTTCTTCTGATCATACGTTTATTGTGGAAAACTTAAAAGCACAAAAGAGGAAGTAGCATAATCCATGGTCCTGCCACCTGGAAAAAAACACACCACAGTTACCATTTTAGGATGTCTCTTGCTAGTTTTTTTTCATGCACATATATTTGAAAATGTATATAGTAGTATATTTTGTTAACTATTCTATACACCATTTTAAATTGTTTTTTGATCATTAAATCACAATAATTTCTCATACATATTTTAATAATTTCGTATTCATTAAATGCACATTATCTGAGATCATTGTAATGGTTATTTCTAAAATCTTGCTATTTTAAACAATATTGACATGAAGATCTTTGTAAATTTCTGATCATTTTCTTGAGATAGCCTATAGAATGAGTCAAGTCAAATGCTTGAGCATGGATTATATGTATTCTCATCTACTGGCAATATTCATGAGGGCTCAACTAAACATAACCTGGTGACATTAGTTTTCACCAATGTATTGTGAACAGAAATGCATCTCTCATTTGTAAGTTGAGTATTTAAATATGGCTGTAGGACCCTGCACTGTTCTTTCTCTTTATCCTGACATATCAATTAGGACAGCTACCATCTTGAACATTACTATCACCTGTAGATATCAGAATCAGAGAGCCCTTTGCTGATGCATGAAGGATGGGTGACATAAGCAAGAAAAATAAACTGCTACGGTTGGACTATGTAAAATTTATTTATTGGAAACTTAATCCTTAAATTAATGTGTAAGTAGTATTTGGAGGTGGCACCTTTGAGAAAGTAATTAGCATTAAATAAGGTCATAAGGGTGGTAACCTCATAAAGGTATTTGTGGCTTTAGTAGGAGAGAAACCCAAGGTTGCACCCTGCTCTGTTTCACAATGTGACACCTTCTGCCTAGTTATGATGCAGCAAAATGACCCTTGGCAGATGCAAACACCATGCTCTTTGGAATTCCCAGCTACCAGAATTGTGAGATAAATAAAATTCTATTCTTTATAAATTACCTGGTCTGTAGTATTCAGTTATAGACTCTAAGGTTTGGATGTTGTTACTTCAGTAAAACCTAGATATTCTGAGTGGACATTTTCCCAATCTTTGCTGTCCTAATCACACATTGATTTCTTAAATACTATTATATCTATGTTCTGTTAGAATAATAATATTAAATAGTATAATAGTATTACAGTACTATTGTCACCAACGTAGTACTTTGATGATTAGAGCTTTAATATTTGATTAGGTCAGTTTCTTTTTCTATTTTTTTTTTTGTTTCAAAATTTCATTTGTTTTCCCCTCCCAAATGAATTTTAGAAATCAGTAAATTAACTTAAAAAACTGATTATTTACGTTCTATATTATTACTTATATTTCATTTGTTTATTTTTTAGGATTTTCACAAGTATTATTTCAGTTGTTAATTAGATATATCTATTCATTCTAATTTTTGTCTTTCATTGTTTTCTGCCTTCTCCCCTTTCTTTTCATTTTTATGTTTGTTTTCAATCCAGTTATAATTTTATAACTTAAATCTTAATCCATTTATTCTTATTATTCAAGGTCAATACTTTGATATTTGGTCTGGATTTTACTTTGCTTAGCTCATATTTTGCATATTTAATTTCTATTGATTATATTTTTAATATATAGGTAGATTTCTTTTTAAAATAGTGCTAATTTATGTCTTAACTGAAAGTCTAATGTTTTTACTGGTTCTCCCACTGCAGTGGGTCGTGAATTCCAACTTCTGTCACTTTGGTACTAGGTAATTGCTGAAATTTTGGCTTCATGCTCTGGCATTGGAACTGAGTTTTCTTGCTTGGTTTTTTCAACTCTCACTCTACATGAGTAAAGATTAGGAGTTGGCAAATGTCTGGAGGGCAAATTGCTGTAGCATTTCAGGCTCTGCTTTCTGTTATTCCCTTCCAGTTACATTCTGACATCTTTGATCTGTGTTTCCCCAGCCTGGTGAAGTCTACCACTTTCTCCTCAGGGGTGGTGGTCCAGATCACCAAACTCTGAGGGAAAATCTAGTCACTAAGCAGCTTCATCTTAGGCTACCTACTCTACCGTGTCTTTGCCCCTCAAATTCTGATTGTCCCGGTTACTCTTCAATGCCTTCACTGATGCCTTCAAACATTTTTCCTTTCAGCTTTAATTGTTTTTTGGCAAGAGTATTGGAAATAGCTAGAGTACAAGATTTTCCCCTTAATTTAGTACATTCTTTTCTTGTATTGGTCAGTTCCATTTTCATTCTAATCTTTGCCTTTATTCTATTATACTTTAAACTCTTATGTTTTAGAAAAAAACATTTTTTTTACTTTCATGCATTAAAGAAGCAAAGAAGATAATTTAGTAGATAATTTCCAAAAATTATCTTCATTTTCCTACCCGAAAATCATTTTTCACACATACCTGGTATCCCTTAGGCAGTTTTTGCTTTCTTTGTTTCTTAACATTGCTTTACTCATCCTGGAAAAAAAGAAATCTTTGCCCAGGTTCTGTGTTTAGAAGAAGAGAAAGAAATTATATTTCTCCAAGTCCCCTGCATTGTTCAGTAGGGTGTGGAGTAAATTGTTCATCTTTTTAAACTGAAGAAGGGTGTTTTTATTAGACATCTACTAGCCAGATTTCCATGGTCAATGAATCACTGGTTTAGAATGGCTCTGCTAGATTTTTCTCTTGTCTCTCAGCTGAATTCACTGACTTAGAAAGAAGTTTATTTCTGAATCATGTGAGGACAACAGCAATTCTTTCACCAGAGTAGTCCTTAAAATGTAACACTCTCAAATGCACTGATTTATTTGCCTCTTCCTATATTTCACCCTAATTTTAAAGACATAGCTTCCACTTATGTGTGTTTTAAGCACCAACTACCTCAGGATAAAAAAGTTCATATTGAATAAGAATTTGGGAAGAAGGATGCCTTAAAAGTTGTTTTGTGTGTGTGTGTGTGTGTGTGTGTGTGTTGAAGGGGAGTGACTGCCAAGGGTGGATAAGGAAGAGCAGGGTTTTCGCGTCAGGCAGTCCTGGGATTTTGTATTGGTGACCCTGCTTTCAAGCTGTGCAACAATAGGAAGTTCATTTAAACCTGACTTAGTGATAAAATCTGGTCTGAGAGGAGCACTCTCCTCAAAGTATTATTATAAGGACAAACATGATATAATCAGTACAATCTTTGTACAATGAAAGTGTTCCTAAATATTAGCTGCTATTATTAACTTTATTCTTTTTCTTTTTTATTAGTTCTTTTTATTTATACATAACATTACCATTCATTTTGACATAGTTATGAAAGCATAGAATATAATTTGCTCTAATTTCATACCCAGGGCTTCCTCTTTCCCTCCCCTCCTCCTTTCCCCAGTTCCCTTCCCTCTACTCTACTGATCTTTCTGTTATTAACTTTTAGTTTTGTAAATTAGAGCCTTGTGAATGAAAATAGTATATATGAATGATATTCAATGTGGTATATTTATATATTTACACAGGAAAGTTTAGGACAGATTTATTCTACTGTTCTTCCCTTATCCTGTCCCTCCTCCTTCCCCCTCAATCTCCTTCCCCCTCAATCTCCTTCCCCCTCAATCTCCTTCCTCTAATTCACTGACTCTTCTATTTTCATTAAATCTCCTCCCTTTTTCTTTTTTGTTTAAAATTTTCCCCCTTATTTTGGATTAGCTTCTGCATATCAGAGAAAAAATTCCACCTTTGACTTTCTGGGTCTGGCTTATTTCACTCGGATGGAACTGGAGGCTATCATGCCATTTACCAGCAAATGCTATAATTTTATTCTTCTTTGTGGATGAGTAATACTCCATTGTGTGTATGTATGACATTTCCTTTATCCATTCATCTGTTGAAGGGCACCTAGGTTGATTCCATAGCTTAGCTATCGTGATTGAGCTGCTGTAAACATTGATATGGCTGCGTCACTGTAGTATGGTGATTTTTTAAGTCCTTTGGGTATATACCAAGGAGTGGAATAATTGGGTCAAATGGTGGTTACATTTTGAGTTTTTTGAGGAATCTTAATACTGCTTCCCAGAGTAGTTGCACTACTAATATTTTTCTTATTTTATTAATACATATTAATAACTTTCTGTTTGGAAACCAGACTCATTGGGGGAAATCCACTTACCTTGTTCATTAAGCAGGTTTTATAGTATTTGTAATTTGGTGAGGTGGGGGATAGGTCAAGTGGAAATTAAGGGTGTTAAAAAAAAAAAAAAAGAGAAATGTTGTAGGAAGTTCCTTTGGCTAGTTTTTGCAGCACAAGTAATGTAGCCCAGTCCACATAGAGCCTGGGCATAGCTCCATTACAATTAACTGTTATTTGTTATTCTTAACTGTGACTTTAAATTTTCATTTCTGTGCTAAAGGGTGTTTAAAAAAAGAAAAAAAGAAACCTTAGAGGCAAGTTAGGAGACCTGTATTCTGGTCCTGGATCAGTTATAAATAGGGTATAATACACCTAGGAGTATATAGCTTATCTTAGTGCTTTGGTTTCCCATCTGTGAAGTGAAGAGGACAAGATGCTCTCTACAGCTTGTGAGTTCTAAGATATAACCATTCTGGGAGGGGAGGCTTAGATAGATATGACAGTGGTATCATTGTGTGGAAGATTCCTAGTGAATAACTGTTGATTTCCCTCTCTTTCTCCCTCTGTACTCCAACTACCTACTCAATCGGATTAAGTGAACTTGAGTTCAGAATAAGACATTAATAGTTCACAGTGTCATCATTTAGATGTGTGATCTTAGAAACATATAAGGTCCTCACTATACACAGTACACACAAAAAGGCCCTTAATTAAACACATGAGATGTATTAATCATATGCTCTTGAGAAAGCTATAAAAAGGACTCATTCCAGGGCCAGATGTGCCCTTGGAAAGAATTAGGCCAGCAAAGAGAAGGAGGGATGAGAGTTTCATCCATGATTATTCCCATCTGTTGTTCTTTAAAAAAAAATTCCTAAATGGACACTAGATGTGGAGAAAATTATAAGAAGCCAATATTAAAGCTGGACTAAATGTGTTGAATTAATAGGTTAATAACTCTAAATTTTAAAACAGGATTCAAGATTTCAAATTTTGTTAAAGCCTCATCTGCTTGTTGCCTCTTCTTAACTTTGATACTTCTATCATGAGCCTATGACATACCATCTATTATGGCAGATAAATCCACTCCATGAACCTTAACTTGATCAGATCTTTCCACACAAATTTTTGGACATTTAATATAGCCACCCAAACACACATGGAGAACAGAGACATCAGTTTTCCTCATTTAAAGAGCAAATACTTTTAACCCGTAAATGGGGAGATCTCAGCAGAAGGTATGTGAATGTTTGATACATCAACAATTAACGGATACACATGCTGCAACACAGGATATATTTTACATCATTAACTATTCTACCTTTTCTATATAACAACAGAGCTTCAGTAGGATGGACCTTCCATGATTATTAGTATTAATAAATAATCAAATGAATGATCACAGGCATATATATGTAGTTGATGTCTATAAAGTGTAAAGGACTGAAATACTAAGTTTATTTTAACTGATTTAAACTTCTGTGTTTCTGCTCATTGATATAACTTGAGATCCTACTATAAATTTATGTAAGAAGATAGTTTTATGAGTATTTAACCTAATATATTTTCATTTGAGGCAATTTTTGAAGAGTTTTAACTTATTTTTTTCCACAAAGTTGAAAAAATCCCAGGCTTACAGTGTTTCTTCTAAAATACTTTGAACTCTAGTTAAATGTGGAATCTTTAAGCATTTTTAATGTGAACTTTTAAGGATGGACATACTTAAAAAATAGCAACTAGATATTTCGTTCTTCGTGAGATCAGATAAAACAAATAATGAACCAAAGCACAGGTTTGTTTCCTTCACTGTCATTTCTCCCAAGAAGTTAAGTGGAGAGGTTTCATTCATCACAGCTGTAGAGAATCACACTGAAAAGAAAAGCTGTTGCATCAGGCCATGGGAAATGTGAACAATTCCAAGTGAAATAGGGCGCTCTTTCCAAAGTCATTTTACAGGAAGGATCAGGTTCTCAAGTCATCTATTAAAACAAATTTGCTGTTGTTTTGTTTTCTACTTTAAATGAAGGAAATGTGATGCAATTTTTTATATGTTCACATGTGTACCTAGTAGATATCTTAAACTAAGAGAAAAATCTTTGCATTAATAGGGACAAAAATATTAACACACTCAATATTCATGTGATTTGTTAAATAAATCAATAAACTAACCAGTGCTTCAGTATTTCCTCATCTTCTGGGTCAGTGCAATTTTTCCAAATGCCGTCTTAAAGGTGTCTGACATCTGAGAAAGTGAACTAAAAAGTAAAAGTGCATTACCCAGCTCCTAACCATAAAATGTTTGGGAAAAGTTAAAATACAAGCATGTTTTATTATTTATTTCAGGATTGGGGATTGAACCCAGGCCATTACACATGATAGGCAAACACTCTACCTCTGAGCTACCCCCCTAACCCCAAACGTGTGTTTTTAATAAATATTTGTTAAAATTGAGAAAAATCAGAAAATAGAATAAGAGAAAAAACATCCTTTAATGAGAGAGAAGAGCAAAGCCCAAACCAGATGACCTCTGGGTCTGCCCAGATGAGATGACCTGAAAGACAGTTCAATATGAGAGCCAGGAGACTTGGATCTGCAGGAAATATGTGTGGGAGGAGCTAGAATTGTCTTTCTTATATAAAGTCAGAAGTCTGAAATGGCTGTTTTGTTTCTAAAATTGGTTTTAGAAAAACATGCTAAGAAAACTAGATCAAGAGTAACTGTTGTGGAAACTGAGAAGAAATTGTTACCCTAGAGAATTTGGAGCCAAGAACGGCAACCTTCCATGGCACAGGAATTACAGTGGTTCCTATCATGTATCAACCTGCCTGAGCTCAAGGGTGCTCATATACTTGGTAAAACAAGTATTATGACAGTTATTCTGTGTGTGTCTGATGAGATAAACATTTGAACTGGTAGAGTTAATATGTATCTATACATATAGATATATCTTCTGTTTTGTGCTTCTCAGTGTGTATGGGACTCATCCAATGTGTTGGGAGCTTGAATGGAGCAAAAGGGCTGAGGATTCTTTGTCTCTCTGATTGTCTTTGAGCTGTAACGTGGGTTTCTCCTGACTTTCAACTCAGTCTCAGTCTGGAAGGAACTGTACCGTTTGCTTCCTAGGGTGTCCAGCTGGCTAGACCTTCAGACCTTGAAACTTCTTAGCCTCCATGATAAGTTAATTCCTTATAATAAATCTCTTTCTCTCAACAGAAGATATATCTATATGTATAGATACATATTCTATTTATTAGGAGCACATAGTATCCTATCTATTCTGTTTTTCTGGAGAAAGATTAATTTAGGGATGAATAGATTGGCCATACATCATTTTTCCTTTCTTCTCTGGTAAAACATCAAAATTGAAATGACACTCCATTTTTTAGCAGAAACACTGAAATTGAGAAAACAGTAGAGAGATACTTTTAAAGTTTAGGGGGAAAGATTTCCATCCTGGAATTCTATGTCCAGCCATCTGTCAAGTGTGAGGACAGACTAAAAGCCTCTGACAGCAAGCTCTTGAATATTTTGTCCCCCACATCTCCTTTATCATGAGATCATTGGAGGATGTACTTCATCAAATTAAGGGAAAGGGGAAGGTATGAAAAACCCAAATACCCAGGAAATAGATTTCATAGTACATTTCATAGAGGAGTGAAATAAAAGGAGTTCCAGGATGATAACAAAGGGAAACTTCAGAGTGAGAGCTTTTCTTTTAAGAGCAAACAGTCTGACTTCAGAGTGAGGGAATGAAGGGATCCTGGCAGGGTATTTTTTTGGGAGGTGGGTGGGTACCAGGGATTGAATTCAGTGGCACTCAACCAGCTACATCCTCAGCTCTACTTTTCATTGCTGAGGCTGGCTTTGAACTCAAGATCCTCCTGCCTCAGCCTCCAGAGCCACTGGGATTACAGGTGTGCCCCATCATTCCTGGCTCTGGCAGGGTATTTTTAATGAAAACAAAATGTAGTGTTGAGGGGGGCTTCATGGCTCTAATGAAATGTCTGGGGTCTAAAGTGGTAAGAAAAAAACTAGAAAACTAAAGGGGAAAGATCAATTATTAACATCTCTGAAAAAGTGAGTTTTTAAACAGATTCTGCATAGTAGTGGAAATAGCAAAAAAGAAAACCTATGGAATGGGTAAAAATATTTACAAACTGTACATCTGATAAAAAGCCAATATCCAAAATACATAAGGAATACAAACAGCTCAGTGGCAAAAACAAATATACAACCTAATTTAAAAATGAGTAAAGGACCTGAACAGACGTTATTCCAGAGAAGATCTACAAATGGCCAATAGGTGTATGAAAATGTGCCCAGCATCACTAGTCATCAGGGAAATGCAAATAAAAATGTCAGTGAGAGATCTCTTTACACCTGTTAAAATGGCTGTTATCAAAAAGTCAAGTGATAACAAGCATTGGCAAGAAGGAGAAAAGGGACCCCTTACACATTGTTAGTGGCTTTATAAATTGATGTAGATATCTTGGAAAATAGCATGGAGGTCCCTCAAACTAAAAATGGAACTACCATATGCTCTAGCAATCCTACATACAGGTACACATCCAAAGAAATTGAAATAGGGATCTTGAAGAGATGGCTGCCTCCCTATATTCACTACAGCATTATTCACAATAGCCAGGAAAAGCACACAACCTGGGTGTTCATCTGTTGAGGAATGAATTTTTAAAATGTGGCATGCACACTCACGTGTATACACACACCCACACATCCCAGAACATTATTCAGCCACACAGAAGAAGGAAAGCCTGCCATTTGTGACCATGTGGATGAACCTGGAGGACATTACACCAAGTAATGTAAACCAGACACAGAAAGACAAATGACTGCCTGATCCACTGATATGCAGAACTTAAAGAAGCTGAATTCATGGAAACAGTAGAATGGTAGTTTTTAGGGTCTGGATGGTTGATGAAGCCTTTAAGGAGTGAATGACTTTTAACTTGTACTAATTGTTTCAGAGAAGAGAAAGAGAAAACATTTCTACTAATGTTAAAGCAGTTATATCCCCTGAGATGGGCAGAAAAACCATCTCTTGAATACACCTCTATCCTGAACACATGACAAAGGATATAACAATAGCAGATGGAATTAAGGTTTCCAATATGATAAAATAAGGAGATTAATCTGGATTTTCTGGGTGGACCCAACAGAATCACTGGGGTCCTGAAAAGGATATGAAGGTAGCAGACGAAAAAGTGTGGTGTGATATGGTGAAAACTCCACAGGACAATGCTGGCTTTGAAAGAGGAGGAACTATGAGCCAGGGGATGTGAGTGGCCTCTAGAGGCTGGAAAAGCAAGTTTATACAGAGTATTTATTCCTGGGATATGACCTCAAATTGCAAAGTTCAGATATTGTGGCAAATAAGTCTTACAAAGATTATTTTTTAAATGTCACAATTCATCAGATTTTCAATAGGAAATTGATGGCAAATTCACTGTCAAATACAGTCACTACAGGCTACATTTAGCTATTTAAATTTAGGTTAATTCAAGGGAGATTTATTAACCAAAAGGCTAATTATAAAGTGTGGTGGGCTGTACAGGAAGTTCAAAGGATAGCACAGGAACTCGGGGGAGCAGGCTCTGGACTCTGGCCACTCCTAGGTCTGCAAGGATAAGGCCAAAGGAAAAAAGAGGACTCCTACATGTGACGGGGAGGGCCATGAGGAGCAATGTCTTTAAAAGAAACAAGGAGGGTTTGAGAGTGTGGCTCAGTGATGCTTGTTTGGTATGTACAAGGTCCTGTGTTTGATTGCCAGCCTGCAAAAGAACAGTAATCTACCTAGTGAAGCAGCCAGACTGAGGTGACCAGTCTGAGTGGGAACCAGAGGATTAAATAACCTGATTTCACTGTCTTCTCTCCCTTGTCTTTTGCCAAGGATCCACAGACTGAGCCTAGCAAGGAGGCCAGATCCAAGGGATTCTAGTGAAATGGCCCAGACAGGGCAGAGGCAGGGTAGAGAAGAAGGGCAGTACATGTGAAGGGGCAAATGGAAGAGAACTGGAGAAAAAAGTAACATACCATGTGTCCCTATTGTGAAAATCATGAATAGCAAATGGTACTTGTAGTTTGGAACAAAACTTGTAAGTAGATAAAGCAGAGATTCAAAATTTACTCAAATAGAAATGAGGGTAACTTGTCCTAGGAAAATGTAAATGATGCAAAAAGTAGCTCAGAGATGACTCGCTTTGATGTAGGATATGCTCATTTGATGTTTGACAGTGTTTAATGAAATGTGAGTTGGAGGAAATTATATTCTAAACAAATTTTTATGTCATATATGATTTAAAGTGGACATTTGAAATGACAGTATCAAATGTGATCACAAACATGACCATATTATGTTTTTATATTCAAGTTATAAAAATTTTGTATCTTTTTTAGAAGATAAATTTATGTTTGGGATGCCTATTAACAAAACATAATGTATAAAAAACTCTAGAGAAAATGGCAGTGATAAATATGAAAATGGATGCTGAGAGCCATAGACGAGTCCGAATGACACATGGCATTTTTGCCAGAAGTAGTGGTTGAGAGGTGATGCCAGCGAGTTCTCCTGGAGTTCCCGTTGAGTTCCAGTTGAGCTCTCACGGGGATTCCTGAAGAGTTCTCATTGGTTGGGGAAGTGCCTGAGGAGGGATTTCCGGTTGGTGGTTCCTGGAGGAGCGGCGTGGCCTTCGGAAGAGTTCCCAGGAGCGTGTGTGGAGTGTGCTGGTGAAGTTCAGAAATAGTTTGTTCCTGCTTCAGTGGCTCGTGATTTGTGCCCAGTTTTTGGCTCTTGCAAAGGATTCCTCATTTGTGATATCATATACAACTATGGCTGCTTGTGCTCCTCTGTAGTACATTGGTGCTAGGCTGTGGTATCGTTCTTGACCAGCTGTATCCCATATGTCAAACTTTACCATTGTGTCATCAAGACACACAGTTTGGGTCAGAAAAGCACCTGGAAATCTACAGCTCTTTTATTTGCTAGATCAGCCTTGTTTCCTGATAAAGCTATTACAATGTTGGGACTTGCTTGCCTCTGAAGTTCTTTAACCCAGATCATGAGTTAGAACGGTAAGAACCAGTAGTTCAAAGAAAAGGTGAACAAAGTGAAGGATAAGTACAAGAAGAAGTTTAGTAATCAGGGGAAAACTTAAAGTGAGATACTGTTTAACACCATTGGATTGGCAACTTTCAAAAAGTGGGCAAGTATTTCCAAGAACGTGTGTCCTACACCACTAGGACTCTTGGACACAGCTGCTCAGTGTCCATGACTCCCACCACTTCCTTCCACATTTGCCAGTTATCTTCTGAAGGCCCTTTCCATCTAGGCCTAGGAAGATGTAGGTTCACCTGGAACCTCTCACTCACGTACATGGAGAGAGAGGTAGAACATGTTTACTGCTGTATTTTTGTGAAGTAATCTGATACCAATCAGTAAGGGAATGGGTAAGATGTGGTTTGTTCATAGATCGGAAAAGTAAGAGCAATTAAAGCAA
Source organism: Marmota flaviventris (assembly GCF_047511675.1). Classification (NCBI taxonomy): domain Eukaryota; kingdom Metazoa; phylum Chordata; class Mammalia; order Rodentia; family Sciuridae; genus Marmota; species Marmota flaviventris. Next base: position 77,250,265 of record NC_092505.1, read on the forward strand.
ACCAAAGCAATATACATCAGCACAAAGAAATCTTGTAATCTAAGGTGGCAGAAGAAGCAAAAGCTTCAGAATTCATATTGAAGAAGAGCATTCCTAAAAACCAAAGCAATAGTCCATAATGATTTGTATTCAGAATGTAGCAGAAGTGTAAAAGCCTGGGCTGGAGAGCTCTTGCCATAGTCCTCTTGGTAGCTGCCTCTGGGTAGGAAGGGAGGGAACGGGCCTGGATGTGTGTAGGCAGCATGCAGAGTACATATTTTGGCTTGAAATACTTGAATCTGTATTTGTTTATATTGTGATTACATTTACACCAAGTTCCCTTTATGTCCTCAAACGGTCTGAATACATTTCTAAGAATTTCAAAAATAGCCAACATAGTTGTTTTCTATTTGAGGCAAATGGAGATTTTTTTTTTCTTAGTGTTTTTTTTATATTGTGATTTTCAGGGAAAATTATAAAATTGTTGACTGGAGTTATCATACCCATTTTAGATATTTTATTTCTCTACTAGTCTCTACTCCCAGTGCCAGGACTGTTAAGTGGAAGAATTTGATCCCCAGCTAATGGAATAGTGAGAAAACAAATGCAGTCCAGCAGATGGTCAGTTGATAGCAGATCATTTAAATTGATTAAACATCTTTTCACCAGTTCTAAAGTGACAGGCTTCTAAGATGGAAACAGTATCTGAGAATGAAAAATTTCAACACCCTCCTAATTTATATTGTCACTTGCATTTGTGGCATCATTCTTTGTTAAATATTCAACCTTCAAATATAATTACCACCCATAAACAGAAACTAGACAATTTTGAAACATCTATCACTATTATTTGTCACTACTGTCCCAATATTTCATGTATCTGTTTCCTTCCACAAAATACTTGAGCTACATTGTTCTCTCTTAGTTCAGCAGGGCTCTCAGACCTCAGCTTGAATTAAATCCTTTCCCTCATTATTTCTCTGTAATTGCATTGAGCATGTATGTGTGTTAATTTCTCTTGCTTTTTCCCTTCTATCTTTAGGAAGTTTTACTTTCTTATGAAAAGTTTATAGATTAACCCCACTGCTGTTTTTCCCATCTTATTATGTCCTGATCTATTCCTATTTAAATAACTGCTGTCATTAAAGGATTGCACTGGGGTGGGGTAGAGTGGGGTGATTCCATTTGTACATGCTGCCTGGTCTGCGTTAACAAAAATGTATGGAAACTTGCTAAGAATACCTGATGTTATCATGGGAACAGAAGTATAATAGACTCACTAACAACCCACCAATTTCTGTTCTACCTATGCCTCTTGTCTAAACTTCTGCCTACTCAACACACCATTATCTCTGATAATGGATATCTCTGAGCACCTCAAACTCAACATATTGAAGGTACAACTCACATCACCCCCTCCACCCAGATCCCTCATTCCTCCATGTTTTCTGTTTAGTCAATAGCATGTTCAGCCACCAGGATGTGCAGGTTGGACTGGCATCCTTAAAAATGGATCTTCTTTTTTATTTCTTATATCCAGTTTTCTTCTAGATTTTTGTCAATTTTGCTTTCTATATATATCACACATTGGTCTGGATTCAAGCTCCACACCTTCAGTGGTCACAGGGACCATTACGTTTAGAGAGTTGTTCACTGATCTCTGTCTGCTTCCTCTTGCCATCTTCAATACACTCTATATATTGTGACCTAGAGTGAGCATTTCAGAATGCAAATGCAATCCTTTCATAAATACCAAAACTCTCAATCTGTTTGCTTAGTAGAACATTGTCTTTAGGTTAACCACCAAAATCCCTTTCATGACTGGTAATGCTTTGTAAGATCTGACCCATTTCCCCTCATGCTCCTTGGGATCAGCCACATTATGACACAATATCATTACTCCTCATTGATGTCTGGATGACCTCTGTGACACCCCGTTCTATCTAGTTGACCTCTACTTTCCTTTCAGATTTCTTTCCCTTGACATTTCCTTAGGTGAGTTTTTCTTGATCTTTCTGGATCATTCAAATTTTCCTACTATTAGTTCTCAGAGCACTCAGTATCAATGTCCTCCTTAGCACATAGTACAGGTGCAATATTGCATTTGTTTGATTTGGGTATTTCTCCTTCTGAAACCTGCATTGTCTAATACAGTTGCTACTAGCCACAGGTAGCTATTTAAATGTAAATAGGTTAATTAAAATAAAATAAAATAAATTTAGCTTCTTAATCACCCCAATTCCAAGCACTCAACAGCCACATGTAGCTATTATCTACCATATCAGACAGCACAGAATGAACATCTCCACTATCATACGAAGTTCTATTGGATAGCGTTCACCAGACTAGAAGCTCTGTGGCAGAAGAAGCTGCTCTTCTTCGTGTTGTCTTTGTTTTTCTTTCTGTATCTATCTTTACCTTGCTGTTGTATTCCCAGGGTCAAGCAACATGTCTGGCCCACAGAAAACCCTCCCAAACAAATTTAAAAAATGAGTGTAGGATGTGAGGATGATGTTGGGCAGTCAAGGATGCCTCAGATTGTGGAATTCTTCACTAGGGCTTTGCATCGTTGCTCACCAGGTCCTTGGCCCTATGTGCTTCTCACATAGTCACTTTTTGACACTCCTGCACAATGCTTCATTTAGCTGTCTCAAAATTACACTTGGACATGGCCTGGAGATCCTTCATGAATATTTTATAAGAGAGGATTCTCTGTGGAAATAAAAAAGCACCTGAGTGAAGCTCTGTGTTAGCAGATTTTATCAGTTTGGGCAGTAAATGTCATATCTGAGGTGAGTTCTTATGCCCAGTGGAATATGACAAATGAGGTGAGGGACCTTATTTCTTATTTTGCTTACTTTAGTGTAGTTTTGTTTTTAGTGAAGTATGGAGTTTAGGAAGTATAGTCTCAAACAATTAGGAGGGGCTCTGGTTTCATGGAAACTCAGGTTAAAGCTGGAAAACATCATATAAAGCTCTATTGCTTTTACCAAGGGTTTGAAAATCATGGTCCATGGGCTGAATCTGGCCCCAGTGCCTGTTTTTGTAAATACAGTTTTAGTGGGGAAAAAGAAATATCCATTCATTTATTCATCTCTGACTGCTTTTCCCTGACCATGGTAGAATGGAGTAGATGTGAAAGAGACATTGTAGTCCACAAAGACTAAGTCTTTACTACTTGGGGTCTATATAGAAAAAGTTTGCCAACCCCTATTTTACCCCAGACAGGATCAGATTTTATTATTGGAGGTTTGTTTGCCATTAGTGGGCACCATTGACAAAATGGTCATTTTTCTTTCTCATTGGCTTGCTTTATTACCCTTCCTTCTACCCCTAAATACTTAGATTTTTGAAATCTGAAATTATAAAGAAAAGTTACAGAGCTGGCCTCTCTTTGAGGCAGCTAGTTGAGCATCAGGCCATGGGGTACAGTCACAGGCAGCATGTGTGAGGTAAAATGTTCCTTGCCTGGCTGAGGGCATTGAGAACTGTCATATTGGGAATGTTCTGGAATGTGTTCCTCAGGGTACCGCGAGAGCAAAACAGGAAACACAGGGCTCTGGGAAGTGAGGCTCCATGTGGGTAAGTGGTGGGAGAATTGGGACCAACAGACAGACCACACCTTTTGAATGGAGAGAAGGCTGCCAGTGGATCAGGGTTAGTGGGAAACTGAACCCAACTGCTGTGCCCAGAGAGGGAGAAACTTAGTCAGGAAAACTTGATGATTTCCTGGGAAACCTCCTTGGGAGTCAAATGGCAATAAACAGGTTAGATTTGAACTAGAACGAGGGTAGACTGGCGGGTGGAAACAGGATCTATTTGAAGGAGGGTGGCAGGAGGGCTTGAGTCTTACATGGAGACTTTTCATTTTACCTCCAGATGAGGTTACATATAAAGTTGCTTGGCAACACCGTCAGGTTTAAAAGAAGACGGTGAAGTTTAAACTTGTAAAGCTTCTGTGGCCCTGTGTGCACTGTGTGTTTGTGTGAGTGTGTGTATGTGTTTAATGTGTAGGGACTGCCCCCCACCCTGTCCACATACATAAAATAAGTGATAGGCCACACAGCATAAACTCTGGAGTGAGGCTGCTTTAGTTTGTATCTTGTCTCTGCCATTGACTAGCTATGTGACCTAGGACAAGTTATTTAACCTCTCTGTTCTCTAATTCATCCATCTATAAAATGAGGATAATAATCATATCACTTTGAAGTACTGTGAGGATTAAATGAGCTTACATTTTTGAAATGCTTGGAATTGGGCTGCACATGATGAGTGCACTCAAATAGTAGTGGCCTCTATCCCAGGCTCAGATTCTTAGGTTAGAAAATGGCTAGCAAGGAAAATTGAATCTGAACATAAAATTAATATGGGATCCTCTCTGCAATGAACTATGCATTGACATAAAAGAATTTGTGGGTCTGGGATTATGGCTCACTGGTAGAGCACTTGCCTAGCACGTGTGCGGGACTGGGTTTGATTCTCAGCACATTAAAAAAAATGAATAAAATAAAGGTATTGTGTCCATCTACAACAAAATTAAAAAGAATTTGTGTTCTTTCCTTTTTAGTGGAGCACAGTTCTAATTTTTTTATTTTAAATTTATTTATTCTAATTTGTTATACAGGAGAGCAGAACACATTTCAGTTCATAGAACACATATAGAACACAAATTTTCATGTCTCTGGTTGTTCACAAAGTAGAGTCACACCATTCATGTCTTCATGTATGTACTTAGGGTAATGATGTCCATCTCTTCCACCATCTTTCCTACCCCCATGCCTCTACCTAAAGTTCCTCCATTCCTCTCATGCTCCCCCTATCTTCATTATGGATCAGCATCCACATATCAGAGAAAAAAATTGGCCTTTGTTTTTTGGGGGATTGTCTTACTTCATTTAGCATGATTTCCCCAACTCCATCCATTTACCTGCAAATGCCACGATTTTATTCTATTTTAATGCTGAGTAATATACCATTTGTTTATATACCACAGTTTCTTTATTCATTTATCTATTGAAGGGCATCTAGGTTGGTTCCACAATTTAGCTATTGTGAATTTTGCTGCTGTAAACATTGATGTGGCTGTGTCACTGTAGTGTTATTTTTAAGTCCTATGGTATAAACTGAGGGGTGGGATAGCTGGGTCGAATGGTGATTCCATTCCTAGTTTTCCAAGGAATCTCCATACTGCTTTCCATATTGGCTGCAACAATTTGCAGTCCACCAGCAATGTATGAGTGTGCCTTTTCCCCCACATCCTCACCAACACTTATTGTTGTTTGTATTCTTAATAGCTGCCATTCTGACTGGAATGAGATTAAATCTTAAAGTAGTTTTGATTTATATTTATCTAATTGCTAGAGATGTCGAACATTTTTTCTTGTTGATTTATTGTATTTAATCTTCTGAGAAATGTCTGTTCAGGTCTTTGGCCCTATTGATTGGGTTATTTGTCTTTTTGGTGTTAAGTTTTTTGAGTTCTTTATATATCCTGGAGATTAGTGCTCTATCTGATGTATGAGTGGCAAAAATTTGCTCCCATTCTGTAGACTCTAACTTCATCTCACTGATTGTTTCTTTTTCTGAGAAAAAGCTTTTCAGTTTGATTCCATCTCATTTATTGATTCTTGATTTTATTTCTTACAGGAGTGTTAAGGAAGTTGGGGCCTAATCATACATGATGAAGATTTGGGCCTACTTTTTCTTCTTTTAGGCACAGGGTCTCTGGTCTAAGTCCTAGGTCCTTGATCCACTTTGAGTTGAGTTATGTGCATGGTGAGAGACGGGTTTAATTTCATTTTGCTGCATATGGATTTCCAGTTTTCCCAGCACCATTTGTTGAAGATGCTATCTTTTGTCCAACATATGTTTTTGGCACCTTTGTCTAATAAACCCACATAATTGCAGTTATCTTTTATCTATGTGTCCTCTATTCTGTACCATTGGTCTACCAGTCTATTTTGGTACCAGTACCATGTTTGTTACCATTGCTCAGTTGTATAGTTTAAGGTCTGATATAGTGATGCTACCTGCTTCACTTTTCTTACTAAGGATTGCTTTAGCTATTCTCTCTCATATTTTTCCAGATGAATTTCATGACTGATTTTTCTATTTCTATGAGGAATGTCATTGGGATTTTTACTGGAATTGCATTTAATCTGTATAATGATTTTGGTAGTATGGTCATTTTGGCAGTATTAATTCTGCCTATCCAAGTACAAGGGAGATCTTTCCATTTTCTAAGATCTTCTTTAATTTCTTTCTTTAGTGTTATGTAGTTTTCATTGTATAGGTCTTCCACCTCTTTTGTTGATTCCCAAGTATTTTTTTTTTGAGGCTCTTATAAATGGACTAGTTTTCCTAGTTTCTCTTTCAGAGGATTTGTCACTGATGCACAGAAATGCCTTTGAGTTATGGGTGTTAATTTTTATATCCTGCTACTTTGCAGAATTCGTTTATTAGCTCTGGAAGTTTTCTAGAATCTTTTGGAAACTCTAGGTATAGAATCATGTCATTGGCAAATAGTGATGGTTTGAATTCTTTTCCTATCCATATCCCTTTAATTTTTTCATCTGTTCAGTTGGTCTGGCTAGAGTTTCAAGAACTATGTTAAATAGAAGTGGTGAAAGAGATCATCCTGGAATTTCAATTCTGGAAAATTGAACATAGACCTAATTTTTAGAATTTTTTCATTTATGAACAGACTGTAAAATAGAGTGATGTGTCTGTGTAGAAGCTTCATGCCATTGATTCCAAGTCTTGCTTTCAAAAGAGCATAATATAATACAACACAGAAACAGAAAGGATTAGTAAGGCAAGGAAATAACTCAGGTGGATCTTTTTTTTAAAAAAGTTGTGGAATGGAAAATATATATATACACGCACACACAAATAAGCAAATTACCATCTTAATCATTTAAAATGTACCCTTCAGTGGTGTTAAGTACATTCATATCGTTTTATAACTGAGCTTGAGAGCTCTTTCCATCTTGCAAAACTGAAACCCAACACCCATTACACTATGACTCCCAATTCTTCCCTCCCCAAATCCTTGACATCTACTAACCTACTTTCTGTTTCTATGATTCTGATGACTTCTAGGTATCTCATGTAAATGTAATTATTAAGTATTCATCTTTTGTGTCTGACTTATTTTACTTTGTATAATGTCCTCAAGTTTCATTCATGTTGTAGCATGTTCCAGAATTTTCTTCCATTTAAAGGTCAAATAATATTCCATTGCATGTATATAGCACATTTTGTTTGTCTGCTTATCCATCAATAGATGCATGGGTTACTTCTGCATTTTGGCTCTTGCAAATAAGCTGTTTTGAACATGGATGTGCAGCAGGCAGCTGTTTTTATGGAATTCTTCTATGACACGGCCTCCTTAGTCCCCAGCATAGTGGAATGGGCATAAGCCAGAGCCAGGTAGACCCAGTTGATAAACTTAGTTTTATTCCTTACTGGCTTCACAGTCTTGGGAGGATTACTTAAGTTCTCCAAGCTTACTTTGTTGTTTGTAAAAAGGAATAGTGACATTTAAACAGAATTATTTTAGGTGTTAAATGACACTTCATTAAGACCTTGTACAATGCTTGATATATAGAAAGAATTCAATAAACTCATGTCCCTTTATTCTCTGTGCATAGCTCCTCCTCTTATTTTTACTTCATTATAAGGAGAATCACACACATATTCATGAGAGGTGAAGTAGGCTTGTGTCATTAGCACTTAAAATAAAATCTTCCAGAGTCTTAGTAGAGTTGGTGCAGTATTGCTTAACTAAACAAATATTACACTGTTTCAGGGTTCTTTGGAAAGAACATTAACATCTCCAAGAAGCCTTATAATCCTATCTTTAAGTTGCCTTTCTTAAAAGCAGGAAATATTATTTTTTTTCCCAAAGCATTTCACATACTTGAATTTAGTTCAACCCAAACTTTGGGAGAATGCCAGTGCTGACCAACATGTTCCCTAATGCCTAACTCAATCAGGCCCACTTGCTTGATCTTGATCATAATAAAGGAAATGGGACCTTTCCATGCTCATGTTGGCAGCAAGCATTTGATTTCATTTCCTTTGGGGTGTGTCGTTGAGATAAAAAACTCTTCGTGGTACATTCTACATCCTAAAGAACATTATAGTATAGCAAGCTATACCAGTAAAGGTCTGTTTATTTAAACTCAATTTAGTGATATAAATATTTAAAATATCAGCAAAAATGAATGTAGTTTTAAATACTTGGAAAAGTGTACAGTGAGAATATGTAATTTTAAATCTTGGCAATCACTATAAAGAAAAAAGGTTATCAGATTTGTTTTGCTTCAAAAATTGTTTAATGGTTATTTTGCATTGCAGGAGGCAGGAATTTAAGAGAATGGCCTGAATTTGGTCAAGAAAAATAATGTAAATTAGAAGAAATTCTGGTAGAGATGATGAGAAAAATTGTATAAGCACATACCAGTATTACCTGTTTTAAAACATTTGCCACAAGAGTACAAAACAGCATTTTCATGATTCAGTTTGACATTAGTCAGTACTATAATGAATAGACATAAATGACCTTGTTTTTATTTTTATGGTTTGGATTTAGAATACCCCCCAAAAGCTCACGTGTTGCAGGCTTGGTCCCCAATGCAGCAATGACCAGAGGTGAGGATTTGGGGAAATAATTAGATCATGGCGGGTCTGACTTCATCAATGGATTAATCCACTGAGGGATTCACAATTTGATGGCATTATTAAGAAGTGATGGAAACTATAGAAGGTAGGCCTAGCTGGAGGAAGTAGGTCACTGGGGACATGGAAGAGTATATCTGGTCCCCATTCTGTTCTTGCTGTATCTGCTTCTCAGCTGCCATGAGCTGTGCAGCTTTCCTCTGCCATGACTTCCTCCATGAGGCTCTGCCTCCTCAGGCCCAGAGCAAGGGAGCCAGTCAGTCACAGACTGAAACCTCTGACACCGTGAGCCAAAATAAATCTTCCCTTCTTTTAAGTTGTTTGTGTCAAGTATTTTGTCACTGGGATGCAAAGCTCACTTACCACCCAAGTGCAGATCATGGTCATTGTAGGGAATCCCTTTCTCCTTAGGTTTAAGTAATAAAACATACCTTGCAGGACAAGTTGAGGAACCTGAGAAGCTTTCCAAAGACCTCTGGGAGTTTGTTCTTTTCAAAGGATGAAGAGAATTCTAATTTTACAGGATAGGAATAAAAATAGGGCTGATGTAAGCAACAGATGGTCCTGAAATTTGAGAAAGTTCTAGGGCCATTGAGTATATCAATATTGGTGGAGTCCATCACCTTCCTAGATAGGGTGGATTTGAAACCAAGTAATAGCTGAGGATATTAATCCACCCCCCTCTTTGCTTAGCCTCAGGAGAAACTGTGGTGCCAGGCATGGGGTAAGACACAGGCAGGGATCTGACGGCATTGCAGTCCCTTCGTTGGAAAGAAGTTCCAAGTATTGGACCTGTTGTTGCTGAGATCCAAGGCAAGATAGAAAAGTCACAGTCCCTCCATTACAAAATAAACATGTTGAATGATTACTGTCTGCTGGGTGCCATTGAGACAGGGATTCCTAAAGTTCATCATGCACAACTCCTGCCCTCAGGGAGCTTACCTCAGGATGATCTGTCTGCTCAGTGCTATGTGGAGCACATTCCCAGTATTTCTAGCAGGTGCTGAGTCAAAGATGTGTGACATCTCAAAAAGATTATTCTTATATTCTTTATATCCTTTTCACAAAGAGGAAATTGAAGGAAGAGAAAAGAGGGATTAGAGTCAGTGTAACTGCTTCCAGGAGGAATCAGGATGAGGCATGGTGAAGTGGGGAGTTAGTGGATGCCCAAGGAGAGGACTTGGAAAAGGAGGAGGAGGATATCCCTGAATCAAAAGGAGGTCCAAGGTGCATTTCATAGATGCTCACAAGAAGACAGTATAACTTTAATTATATGGTTCATAGTATATAATAATATAATTTTTGGTGGGGTCTGGGTGACCTAACGTCACCCTCTCCTCATTCAGCTGAACCAAGTAGATCCTAAAGGGATGAACTGACTTGCCTTAGTTAAAAGTAACAACCTTTTTTTTTGTTGGTGGTGGTGGTACAAATACTCTCTAAATATCCGTATCTCATTGAATCAGAGATGGTTCACATGCTGGTAATTTAACAGAAGCCTGCTACTTCCCAGATCATCAACAATTTACTCAGTGTCTGAACCCAACCAGCACTTTTCAGAGATCTTGTGTAAGTACTTGCTGGACTGTTTGTCACTGGCCACTATTTAAGGCTCTGGCTCTTTGCAGACACCACTTCATCCTGGCATCTTTGCCATTCTCCTGGCTGGTCTCCTCCATCTCCCTTTTAGGCTCTTTGACCTTGTTCCTTTTCTGTTTTGGTGCTTCTTTGGGTTCTGCCCATTTTTTTTTCTGGTCTTAACAATCCCCACTCTTTCCACACAATCTAATCCCCTCCTAGGTCTTTGTCTTTAATATTCTCAAGCTTAGATCTCTCTCCTGCGTTCCAGCAGTCTTCTAGGTGTCTCCCCTTGGCTGTTCTGTGTGAGCCTTAAACTAAATAAACACAAAATTGAAAATATCAACTTTTCTCCCACCCTTGCCCTGTACTTCCAAATCTCTTCCTCCTTGATTCCCTATTTTTTCTTGGCACCATAGTACTTGGACTTCTCAAGCCGTAGACCAGAGGTTCAGCTTTGGTTTAATTCTCATTTTGTGCCAACATTGTTTACCTCTGTAGTTTCTGCCACTATCCCAACTGCTGTTAGGTTGGAAGGCCATCCATTCCAGCCTGGATTCCAACCTGCAGAAAGTTAGTTGGCATCCTTGCCACTGTTCTTGCTCCCTAACAACTATCCACACAACACCAGGGAGATCGTTCTGAGGAGAAAATCCTAATACTGTCGCTTTCCTGCTAAATAATCATTCTTGAAAGGCTTTCCATCTTCTGTAGGATCAAGTCTAAATTCCTGAGCATGGCATGGAGCCCTTTGTGATTTATAGCTAGACTTTACCTTTCTTTTAGTATTATTGACTTTGTCTCTTTGTCCCTTACTTTTGTCTTTTCATATTTCAAAATACTTTCCATTCTTTGTAATTTCTATGTTCTTCTTTGCTTTGTTGTAAAATCAAGGATGCTTTCCCTCCCCATTGGTGTGTTTCCATGAATCCTTTGAATCCTGACTCAGATGTAATCTCATTCCAGGCTGCTCCTTCTTCCTTAGTCTGGTTCTCCTGTATGCTGCCCCTAAGTGTCCAGTGCTGTCCCATCCCAGGTTATTCTATTGGAATTCTGGGTCTATTTATTTGATCCTTCTCCCTCACCCCTACACAGGTTCTCATTGAGAACAGGATTGAGGACTTCCATCTCTGTGTACCCGATATCCAGCAAGCATAGTGTACAGCGTGTTACTATGTTTTTGAGAATAAACCTTTCTTCATAATTCCCAACCAGTGATTCTCAAAAGTGAGGGAATTGGCTAAAAGACTTGATGAAAATGCAAATGCCCATGTTCTGGAATGCATCCACACTGCAACATCACAGCAAATCAGAATCTTGGGAAGCAGGGTGATTGTTATGTACATTATTGAAAACAAGATGTGGTAAAAAAAAAAAAAAAAAAAAAAAAAAAACAAGGTATAGTACTGGAAGTATTTTAAAATCTAGAATCATAGGAAAAACTAAATATAAATAATGCTTTAACCTGATGATGAAACTATTTTATGCCCATCAGAGGAGAAAAATGAAAATAATGTGATACCTCAAATGTTGTTTGTGATACAGAGAAACTGGAATTCAAACATTGCCCATGGCTGTTTGGATGGTAACTTGGCAATAACTGGTAAAGTCAGAGGTGTGTATGCCCTTCCAGTAATTGACCCATCTAGGCATTTAGGTCCACAGAAAGTGCAAGCTAAAAATGTGTTTTCAGAAGGGATAGGATCAGATCAAATTTAATGCCTGATGTAATTGTGGGTGGGAACATAAACAAATTTTGGTTTTGGCTGATGTGCAGAGACCTTCCTTGGCTCTCTCGGCTATCAGAGGGCGTGTTGAAAACACTGTCTACACTGACTTCCTGGATATGCCCTATTTTAATGGTGCCTTGTAAACAACCTCATTGGCATTTTCAAAAGGAGCTATAATGTAAAAGCAGCATGTGATGAAGTTCCATGATGTTTCCTTGCTAGGGCTTTCAATTTCTACCTGACCTTCGAATGTTTAGTTTGCCATGACTCCACTTTTTTGACCCTCTATGTACTTCTCTAAGTAATTGTATGTTTTTCCACATTTACATTTCAAATTCAGATAGCTCCTCTGAATACAGATCTCAAACAGCCAATTGCTCACTTAAAATCCCCTGAACATCTCATGGACAAACCAAATTCTAACACTGAATTTAGGCTCTTTCCATACTCCCCCGAAATGTTTTAATGCTGTGAACACATTGAGCTATGATATCACCATCTGCACAGTTGAACCTACCCAAACCTGGGAATCATTGTTGACATCACCTTCTCCCTTACCCTTTACAGCCAATGCATCGCTAAACTGTTGATCCTACCTTATAAACACATTTAAATGCATTGACTTGTCTACAAACTGTTACTCTTGGTGTCTTTCTGGTTTTTGTATATGCACTGTTTCCCCATATTTGTCAGCCCCATCCCTTCTCAATCATATTTAGTCCCCACTCCATTTAGCTATATCCACACTGGTATCCAAAGTGATCCCTTATGCAAATCTTAATGCATTGCCTCTGCCTAAAACATTTCCTTACTTTCTATTTATTTGTTAGGTGTATGAGGTGTCCCCAAAAAGTTCATATGTCAGATGATATGTGAGATGTTCAGAGGTAAAATGATCATATTGAGAGTTGTAACCTAATCGGTGGATTAGCTAATTAATGAGCTGCTGTAGGTAGGTAGGATGGAGCTGGAGGAAGTAGTTCACTGGGGGGTGTGCCTTTGGGGTTTATATTTTGTCCCTGGTGAGTGGAGCTTGCTCTCTCTCTGCTTCCTGGTGGCCTCACCCTTCAGCCTTGATGTTCTGCCTCACTAGGGCCCAGAGCAAGGAGTTGACCGTCTTTGGATTGAGACCTCTGAAAATGTGAGTCCTAAATAAACTTTTCCTCCTCTCCATTGTTCTTGTCAGATCTTTTGGTCACAGTGACAGAAAAACTGACTAAAACACCATTGCTCTTGGGTTCCACCCCAGAATCCTTCACTAGCTCCACAGGTCCTGGTCTCTTCCTGCTTAGAAGCCTGTAGAGTGTAGAGTGCAGACTGTAGAGTGAGAAGTCCCAGTCTTCTCAAATCCAGTTTCCAGTCACACTGCCTCCTTTTTAGTTCTTCAAGTGCCTCAAGCTCCTTCCCAGTTCAGGGCTTTGCTACATCTTGCTCTCTCTGCCTGTTAACTGCCCCTGGTCACCACCTCCCAATTCCTCCACCTAAGTCATGTCTCTTTTTTCTTTAGCTCTGGGCTTCAACATTGCTTTCTTAGAAAAGCCTTCATGACCACCTGAGAAAGCATTACAGGTTCTGCAGTAATCAAGTCTACACTTGGTAATAACATTTAATAATAAAGTAGTTAAACACTTACTTGCATAATTGTCTGCTTGCCTCACTGGACCATAAGTTTCACAAGAACAGGACAGTATTTCCCATTCAAGCTTCATCCCCAGAGCCTGCCTGGTGTACCCCAAGTATTCTCTGAGAAAATGTCAGGCTTCTGAAATGGCTAAAGAAAAGGAAAACAGTTCAGTTTCCACTCCCTGAGTTACAAGGTACTATACAATATTTGGAATTGAGTTCTTTTTATTGTTTCAGAAGACTAATCTGGGATAATAGTCGTAAATGGTGTCTAAACATAAGTGGGAGTAAATATGTAGCTAGTATTCATTTTGTGCTTAAGTTTTTCAAGTGGAGGTGACCAAACCCTGTGTACTTTAGGCAGATTTCAGAGGCTGTGAAGTTGATGGTTAGGAATGCCTTTTTAGAACCCTTTTTAGGATGACTCCTCAAAGATCTTTAGCCAAACAGTAATTGATAGTCATGGGCTGATGAGTGATGAGAGAAGGATTGACTCCCCCCCCCCAAATGGTGTGAATGTCATGTCTTTGATACAGAAATAAAATGAACTTGGGCTAATTTTATTCCACTGTTCTTCCCTTTTTTCATCCCTTCTCCCTCCTCCTTCCTATCTTCCACTCATCTCCCTTCTATTTTCATGGGATTCTTCCCACCATTTTTTTACCCTTATTTTGGTCTAACTTCTATATATGAGAGAAAACATTTCACAATTGACTTTTTAAGTCTGGCTTATTTTGCTTAGCATGATGTGTCCAGTTTCTTCCATTTACCGGGGATGACATAATTTTTTTCTTCTTTATGGCTGTGTATAAAACTCCGTTGTGTGTATGTACCACATTATTTTTTTTCATTCATCTGTCCACAGCACTTGGGCTGGTTCCATAAGTTGGCTACTGTGAATTGTGCTGCTATAAACATTGATGTGCTTGTATTGCTATAGTATACTGATTTCAGTAGAAGAGAAGGCTAAAAGATAGGCAGATGGAGGACATGCCATAAGATCTTTTCATTCTCTAAGAATCTTCTGCTCCACTACAATTTCTGGAAGGAATCCAACCTAGATTTATTAGCCATCTTCTTTCTGTGGTTTAGTTGATCGCTGAAGGCTGGCTCCATGGGATATAATAAGAGAATTGCCTGGCATAAAGGATATTCTGAAAGGAAAGTGGCATATAAAACACAAATTGTACCTATTGATTACTTAGCCAAGGGCTAGCCCTGTTTATTAAGAAACATTCCTGACTGTCTCCCAGGAGGACCAAAGCTGGAGTAACAGCTGTAGGTGATTCCCAACTTGGCGAAGGTTGCAATAGCCATTAATTCTTCAAAAATGAATCTTGCATGTTTCCAAGTTTTAGTTAATGAAAGCACAGAGTTGCAAGAGGGAAAGACTCAAAGAAGGTCACAGCTGGGAGAATCTTTAGAGTCTAAATTAAAATTCAGAGATGTAAGATTGGAGTGGTTATATGGCTTCTTCAGGGCTATAAAGAGTAGCAGGGACAGGACTATAAGCTGAGTGTCTCTGACGTCCAGTCCAGTGCTCTTTTTGTTGTGCAGTGCTGGTGATTTTATGAAAACCTCCAGTAGGCACTGACATGGAACAAATCTTTTAGTTAGTAACAGTTCATTTAAGATTTGCCACACATTACTTTTAATTCTTATTAATGAATCCTGTAGCCTTATCTGAAGGAAGAAACTGGCATTTGGCTGGGTTTCTTAGTCTAAGCAAATAAGGACTGGCATTAATAGTCCTTGCCTTCCTCTGGGAAGAGAATGTTACTTTCACATTCAGAAAATGAAGGATCGTAAGTTTAATGATTGGAACAGGACAGTGGTATAATGAGCAGATTTACTACCATGAGTGTGAGGATAATTAAAATTCATCTACAGATAAGTACTGTAAAAATAGTGCTCCAAAGTAGATTGCTGGGGAAAGAGAGAGGAGTGATGCAATTAGTCAGTCCCTGATAGATTGAGATTTCAAGGTTTCCATTGACTTACTTTTAAAATCCAGGTGGAAGTTGATGAGCAGTTCCACACTGGAACCAAGATCATCTGTAATTACTACGGAATTGTCACACATGTCAGTAATACTTATGGCTCATGTAAACTGGAGTCATGTTCTTAGCTTCTCCTCTCTCCATCCCTTCCCCTCTCTCTGCCCCTCTCTTCTCTCTCCCTCTTGCTCTCACTCACTTGTCTGTAAGATCAAATAGAATAGGACATTTCAGACTTTTGATGAAAGTTTATTATTGTCTTTGTTATTATACTTGACATCCAAGCATAATATCTAACTCAGTTTCCAAGTTCACTGAATCTAGAACTCAGTGAGATAGGAATTCATTCAGTTCTGTACCAGTTGGTTAGTAGCTGATATTTCTTCTTCTTTTTTTAATAGAGAAAATTGTCACATCTCTGTATGTTTCTTTTTCTGGTATGTTACTCAAGGATCTTCAAAGACACAGAAATCTGTATGGATATATTAAAAAATTGACTCCAGTGATTATGGAGGCTGAGAAGTCACATGATCTTCTCAGCAAGCTGGAGAACCAGGCCAGTGATGTAGGTCAGTCTGAGTCTGAAGGCTTTAGGAGCAGTAAGTGTCAATGTCCAAGGGCAAGACAAGTTGGATATGCCAGCTCAAACAAAAAGAGTAAATGTGTCCTTCCTGACCCTTTTGTACTGCTTGGGTCCTCAGAGGATGGGGTGATGTCCACCCATATTGATGAAAGTAGATCTTTTTAACTCAGTTTACTGATTCAAATGCTAATCTCTTTCAGAAACATCCATATAAACAAATCTAGAGATAATATTTTACCAGGCATCTGGGCATCTCTTAGCCCACTCAAGTTGATATATAAAATTAACCATCACAAATCCATTCCTGTTAACTTTGTATCCATATCCATCTCCTACAATCATACGTGATCTCTAAATAATGACAAAAATAAGATGATAATTTGTCTTGACGAAAGTATCATGTAACAACCCAAAACATACTAATCCCTTTTCCAGAAGAGGAGCTAAAGTCCTTGAATGATGTTTACTCTTCTGTTACCCCATAACTTAAACATTATAATGAAAAATTAGCCATACTTCAATACTGATTTAAAGTCAATATGTCTTATGGTATGTGATATGGAAACAAACAAAATAATCATGTGGAGAACTTTGCCCTTGTGTTGCCGGATATTGCCACCTAGCTGATGCTGTAATCATCTTTAAAAGGCCATTCCACCATTCCATTAAGCCACCTCTTCCAACATGGTGGGGAATATGGGAAGACCAGTGAGTTTCAGGAGCATGGCCTATTGTTCTATGCTTTGGTGCTTTAGAATGGAATGTTACTTTTATTTCACCCCAGTTTATGATATCTTCTATCTGAGGTTTTTAAGACCCTGATCCCCAAGGATTTGGGAAGACTTAATCCTTCCTTGGAAGCTGAGCACTAGATCTGATAATTAGATGTTGAACTATTTTTCTAGGAAATGATGTGACTGTTATCTTTCCTTGACCTCCGTATTTCCTTGATCTGTCAGTTTTCCATGGAACAACTATGTTCCATGGAACAACTCACAGTTTAAAATCTCAGTGGTTTTCCTCCTGTTAAACATAGTTAGATTTTTTATTTTTGTTTTGTTTTTTACATTTGCATATTGTAGTATTCGATGCAGCTCCTCTGCTTGAGAATACACAACCCAGGGTAAATACAGTGCATTTTCCCAGTGTTCAGTTTTATTCGAAGACATGGAAAAGGTGTGGTGGGGTAGGGGGTTGCACTTTTACATTCCTAACACATTTTGTTATCCATACTCAGAGACAAAATTAGTTGAATCCTGTTTCCTTTGGATATATTTTATATATATGCATATATATTCACACATATATGTGCACTATATATATACACACATATATATACGTGTGTGTATGTATGTGTATATATATATATATATATAACAAATCACTTAAATTTTAAGACAAAGTAAAGACTAGAAAATTTCAAGTGTGTGGCAAGTGTTTTAGCTAAGGCCAGGTTCCAGGCTCATAATGCAGAATCTTTGGGGTTATTCAGTGAAAATGTATGAGAAGAGCCTTTACCATATTCTCTCATTTGCAACAAACTGTCTCCTTGCTGAAGGGGACTATGATTAAAAACAATTAGGGCTGAAATATTTATTGTTCGTCTTTGAAAGTTTTTGCCCATATGAACATGCTCTTGATACCTCTTTCTATCTGCCTTTGGAAATAGTCAATTAACAAATAGTTAACCATATTTTGTTTTATTTCCAGCCAAATTCATGTTATCAACTTTGGGGTCAGTATGAAAGCATTCCCTTCAACTATCCAAGAGAGTGAGCTGCACTGTTTACTCCATTATGAAATGATTTCTTCTAGTATACTTTTAAAACTTTCTGTGTTCTAGGATCAAGTATTAGTGCCCACAATGTTTAATTCTATAAAAACAAACATTATTTTAAAAGCCCTAGATATATCGCATTGTTGTCTCATATATTTTATAATGCTCTTTTCTATTACTGGTGAAGTCCAAAGTTCTGAAATTAAAAGGTAGGTCCTACCAGGAGCACATCTTTGAGATCTACAGATTCGGTCCAAGGGTGAGACGGATCCCATGCCAACAACATTATTTTCCTAAGAACATCAACAATTACATTGGCTACAGGCTGTAGAACCCAATGAGATTTAGGGACGAGCTAATAGCTAAAGCCACTTCTTGTCATGAGAATATTCCATATCACATCTGCTTCCATGGGAAAACACGAGAGGAACTGCCCAGTCTGAATATTCATTCGAAAGCAGCCTTATTATCAGCTAGAGAGAGACCTTGGACAGGTGGCTGTTGCTTAGGATCTTTTCCTCTTGGTCAGTTAAATGTTTTGATTTCAAAACTAACTTCTTTATCTGCACTTGGGTGCAGGTAAGATTTGAAAGGCACTGTTATGGGTTGTCTACAGATCTTTAGTTCTGATGTAGTAGAAGGACTCATCACGCAGGGTCTTGGGGTTACTCAGTAAAATGTGTGAGGACATATTTTTACCATATTCTCTCAGTTGCAACAACTGCCACCCAGTTGAAGAGGACATTGTAGCAATGGTTTTCCTGTGTCATTGATGGCCAGAGATAGCTGGTTCTTGCTACTGAGACTCACGTGAGACTAGCTTGTGTGTGTCGGGGGGAGCGCATGGGCGGGGGGGGGGGCGGGCTTGAGATTGATTTAAACACACATGCAGATACACAAATATAAATAGATATCAACCTTGCTCATGATTCTGTCATTCTCTTAAAGAGAATAGGAAAGAACTAGTAAAAACTTCTTGGAAAAAAGAAAACCAAATTATAGTCAAAATGTTTATTGGTGAGCATGGAGTCTGAGTGAGGGAGATGTTCTTGAGATTTTTGTATCAAGGTGACTTAGTGTGTCATTCATTTCTCCAACCCGGAGAGCCCCTTCTGACAAGGGACTGAATCCGCATGTCCCTATAAAGGCAGGCACGTTGACTCAGGGTAGCATTTCAAATTTTCATTCACTCCTATTTGGACTGTGAGAGACTTTCTAGAATGTTTGCTCTTTGCAACTTTTTCTCATTTCCAAGCAATTTTGTAACAAGGTCTCAATTAAGACATATTACACTAGTGATTTGTGTAAATACCTAAGGAAGAAGCCAACCTTGTCAGCCTCAGTCTCTGGACCAGGTATTTGCTGATGACTACTGAGGGGAAGCTGCTCCCTGTCATTGGCAGAAATGGTTTCATCTTTAATCCGTTAACCTTGAGTCAGCACAGATGTTTTCTGATAGATTTAGTTTCCTTGAATTCTCTTTCTGAACTTTCTCTATTTCAGTGATTTTACATTAATATATTTATTAAGATTGTATACATACAAAATGTGTGTATAAGTTCTGAAGAAAAATAGTAATGAGCATTCATCTATTTACAATCAGATTTAGAATAGAGCATTAGTAACACTGGTTGCTTTCTTTGTTCATCTCTTTGGTTCCAGCAATTGATAGCTCCATCCTGAAGTTTAGGTTTATTGAAATACTTCCACTACATAAGGTGACTGACTCATAATGGGGTAGGGAGAGGGAGCATGGGAGGAATAGACGATCTCTAGATAGGGCAGAGGGGTGGGAGGTGAAGGGAGGGGGCAGGTGGTTAGCAATGATGGTGGGATGTGATGGACATCATTATTCTAAAGTACATATATGAAGACACGAATTGGTGTGAACATACTTTATATACAGAGATGAAAAATTGTGCTCTATATATGTAATAAGAATTGTGATGCATTCTGCTGTCATGTGTTTAAAAAATAAAAGCAATTTAAAAAAAGAAATACTTCCACTACTACTTCTATCCACTCTACTACTACTGCTTCTTCTTCCTCCCCTTCCCCTCCTTCTCCTCCCCCTGTTCCTCCTTCTTCACCTACCTTTTACTCATCCTCCTCAGTTTTTATATGAATATAACCTTAAAATATAACAAAATATATTCTGTTGGGTGTGGTTATTTGAACTTTGTTAAGATGTTATTTTCAATACAGTCTTTAATAAACTGCTTTTGAAATTCAACTTTGTGATTTTATTGTCAATAATGTCATGGTAATTCATTCATATTCACTATTGCACATTATACAAAATGTATTTCCAATTGATAAACTTTTGAGTTCGCATTTTAAAAAATTGTGAGTTTAGCTAGCATAAACATATTTGTACATTTCTTTGAGGGCAGACATAGTATTGCTGGTCATAGGGTATGCTAATATTCAACAGTACTGATTAATATAGCGCTATTATCGAATATTGCTTTCCCAAAGTAATTGGGCCAACATACACATATACTGGCCCGTATATAATGGTTGCACATCTTTGTCATTATTTGCCAGGAATCATAATTTTTGCTAATCTAAAGGTATAAAGTGCATTTCTACTAGTAAGCAAAAAGATGCAAATGAAGAGTCAAGTGAGATGGGACAATTGTCATGTGTTTATTGTCCATTTCTCCTTTTTCTCCTGTGACATAACTAAACCCATTGTTCACTATTCTGTGTTGTTTATCTTTTCCTTATAGATTTGTAAGAGTTTTTATGTGTTGGTTTCCTGACTTTGTCAATTGTGTGTGCTGCAGTTAACTCAGTTTGTAACTTGTCTTTTCACTTTACTTATAAGGTTCTGTTGATGAATAAAATATTCATCATCTTAAAATGGGTGAATTTATTAGTCTTTTTTCATTGATAGTTCTTTTATGTATTAGGATGACCTCTTTTACTGAGGTTATAAAAATATTTTCTCACAAAGTCTTAAAATCTTGCTATTTACAGTGGTGTCCTTAATTCCCCTGAAATTGACTTTCATATATAGTGTAAAGTAAGAGCTCAGTTTTATTTTGTTCTGTATAGCATCAGTTCTGTCAGCAATATTCTTAGGGAGCTCCTTCCTTTCTCCAAAGATCTTTAGATAATATGTATAACATTTCTGTTGTCTGCCTCAGGACTCTTCATTCCATTTTGAGAAAAAAGCTGAAAAACAAAAATCATGTATTATAAATTGATATTTAATATTTATTTATTAGTTCTAACCAGTTATACATAACAATAGAAAGATCTTCAATTTGACATTGAATTTTATGAAGTTTTTTTCTCCTGAAAATATGATGTCATATGGTTTTCTCTATTAATCTGTTAATGTTGTAAAAGACATTTATAGGCTATTAAACCACCTTTGAATTCCTACGATAATTCCAACCCAGTCATGATGGTTAATATTGACACCTATGTATATCTGTATAGGTATCTATATTTATCCACATATGTCTATACCTTTAACTTGTAACTCCTGGATTTAGTGTGCTAATATTTTGTTTAGGAGTGTTGCATTTGCATTTGACTAGAATTTGCCTATAATTCTATTTTGTCCTGTGCTTTCTCACTTTGTCATCAATGTATTGGGAATGTTCCTCTCTTTCTCTCTTCTCTGGAAGAGCTTAGAATGATTTTTCTTTAGAAATGTCATGGAATTTGCCTTAAAGTATTGGTTTTATTATTATTTTTTTGGTCTGGAATTTTTAAACTACTAATTGAATTTCTTTCATGGCTGTGGTATATTTAGAATTTCTATTATTTGACATGGTTTTATAAAGTTGTATTTTTTCCCCTACAAAAGGCTCCCTCTTAGAATCCCTGGACTGTTACTATAGAAATCTTGGGTTTGGTTACCCAGCCTTGCTGGTCTAAGCTTGCAGTATCCTTGAAGATAATGATGGTGGCATTTACTTTGGGATAACCTCTGTCTTATTTGACAACCTTTAACTCTCTGGCAGCTTATATATATAATTTTTCAGCAATATCTGGGAAGATCTTCTTCTGTTCCATCCCTAAAGAAAAAATATCACCTTTAGGTAACCACGGAAACTCTTCTCCCTTTACTACAGGTTCTGAGATTCCACCCACGGTATAATTATCTCAAAATAGAAGAAGCACTGTTTGGTATATATGTGCATGAGGGTACTCAGTGGTCTTAAGGGACTCATTTTCTTTACTGTAAACACAATAAAGTCATGTTTATTTAAAATAAAATAACTTATATACTGAATTGGCCTTTTGTGCATCTGAACTAGATCTGTGTTGCCCCTTGCAGCCTCTGCATGCTTCTCATTTTATCAGCAGTCTGCTAATGTTAGAAGCAGATCTAACAGAGAACTTCACATTTTTGAGGAGCTAGAGTTAGAATAGCTAATCTTGATGGATTAGCTATTTTCTTCATAACAGCCATTTGCCTTCTTGTCCCTTACCATCTCTCATTTCATATTTCAGAAAGTGTCCAAAACTGAGGAGTGACAGGGTCTGCCTGCCTCAAAAATTATGCCAGACTGTGTTCAGAATATGCTGAGTAGAGAGACTTCTAGGGAGGAAAAAGTAAGATCTGATTGCCCCGCTTTCCTTACCCCATATCCCCCACCCCCAACTGCTCCTTCTAAGCCCCCAAACTCCTCTCTTGAAACTCCTCTGTTGCCAGCAAAGCTTATTATTAATTCCCAGGAAATTCTTCTCCCAGAAGACAACTTCTGAGTTATCCCATACTGTTTCTGCTCTAAAACAGAAATAGGCTGCCAGTGGGGAAAATGTTTCTTTCCCATGTTCAACTTATAATTATATGCATGTTCCATAGTCTTAGGATCAGGGGAATAGCAGGGGCATTTTATAGCAGGTTCAACACTTTTTCCATAAACAACCAGATAGAAATTTTTTTTTAACTTTGTGGACCACATGATCTCTTTTGCAACTATTTATCTCACTATAAAAGCAGTCATAGGTAAAATGACAATATATTAACAAATGGTCATGACTATATTCCAATAAAATTTTACAATATTTACAAAATTAGGCAATGAACCATATTTGGCCCCTGCGCCACTGTTTTAAAAGGATTTCCCTTGAGGTTTGCTGCATATAGGTTGCTATCATTCTTTTGTTTAAAATGGAACTTCTCAATCACAGCACTATTGATATCTAGGTTGGTTAATTATTTGATATGAGGGACTATTCTAAGTGCTGTAGGACATTTAGCAGCACCCTGGCCTCTACTAGCCAGATGCCAATAGCATCTTCTGAGTTGCAGGAACCAAAATGTTTCCAGACATTGCCAGATGACTGCTGGGGTGTTGTGGCAGGTGGAAAGTCTTCCTTGTGGAGAGTCACTGATCTGAAGTGAGGAAGATGACAGAGCACAAGTCACAATTAGGGGCCTGAAAATTGATTAACTGTCTGAACATAGATGGAGGGAAGAAATATATTAGGTATTGAGGTGAAAAGGTAGGCAAGGTGTAGATCATCCAGGTCCATATAAACTTTCATTTGAAGGCAACTTGGATGTCACTGCAGGATCTTATGGAGTAGGGTGTGATGGTATGTTTTGTTTTATAACGGTCACTCTTTTGTGGGATGGAGGTTACCAAAGGATCGAACCCAGGGCTGCTTAATCACTCACTGAGCCACATCCCCAACCCTTCTTATTTTTATTTTGAGACAGGGTTTTGTTAAGTTGCTTAGGGCCTTGCTAAGTTGCTGAGGCTGGCTTTGAACCTGTGATCCTCCTGACTCAGCCTCTCAAAGTGCTGGGATTATAGATGTGCGCTACTATGCCGGGCTATAATGGTCACTTTTGCATCAGAAAAAAAAAAATGCTTTAGGTAAGAGTACCAGTGGAAAGGTTAGTAAGATCCAGCCTTGGACTATCACATCTTGAATGATGTTGCCTGGTTGTTATTAGGAAACTCACAGAATTCATGTAATGCTGATCAAATTTAGAAAAGATTGACTAGTACCATAAAGCAAACCTTCAAATTACTGAAGACGTAGCTGGCCTTAAAATTAAGCTCAGATATCTTAGAGCACTTTTTTTGAATACTTGCTGGGAAAATCATCTTAGAAAACAAAACTGCCAGGGATCCTTCTCAGCTGTGATTGTGAGTCACAGCAAAGATGCTGACTATCATTATGGGATGTGTTCAACAAGCTATTGTAAGTAGTAAAATGAATAAACTAGCTATGTTGTGGGGATCAAGAATTGACTCTTGAATTGGAAGGAACCTGAAAGTCCAATATTCATTTAACACATTTATGACACCATCCACAATTGGTTATGTCATCTCTGCTTAAAACAACCCTGTGACTTGGCTCCCAAGAAAGCTCATAACATTTTTCAGACTATAATTATTATATGCCTCTTTTATTTCTTTTTTACTCCTACAAGATACAAGATACTTGGTATTTATTTCTGGAGAACTGGAATAGATGCATTGAAAAAGTGTTTATTGGGTGGTTTTAGGAAAGTGGGCAAATTCTCATCCAACTTTCTTTTGCTGAAGTTTCCCCTTAATTTTAGTAATCCTCCTATTACAGTGTAGATACTAGGTATCCCCCAAAAACTCACAAGTGAGACAATGCAAGAACATTCAGAGGTGAAATGATTGGGTTATGATACCCTTACCTTATCCCAGCCAGTGAATTAATCCCCTGATGGGATTAACTTGAGTGGTGACTGAAGGCAGGCAGGTAGGGTTTAGCGGGAGGAGGCAGGTCACTGGGGGCGGCATGCCTTTGGGGTATATATTTTGTTTATGGCCAGTGGAGTTTCTCTGCTTCCTGATGTGATGTTCTGAGCCACTTCCCTCTTCCACATCCTTTCACTATGATATTGTGCTTTACCTGGAGCCCCAAGGAATGGAGCTGTCTGTTTATGTACTGAGACCTCTGAAACTGTGAGACCCCCAAAAAACTTTTCCTCCTAAAGTTGTTTTTGTTAGGTCTTTTGCTCACAGCTATGAAAAAATCTAAAAAAACCCCTCTTGATTGGAAACCTTCAAAAAATATAGATACTACATTCTCCAGGTAGTCCTCTGTGAGGACACAAAGATGAGAAGATGGTGTTTTTGCCTACACAAGGCTCACAGTTCAATGGGAGATGAGGGAAGGGACCAGATGTTAAAATAACAAGTATGATTGCTATAATTTGTATAATGTGATATTTTCTTTGTCAGTATAGAGGAAGTAATGTTACAGTGACTTACCTAGACAGTGTTAAATTGAACTTCTTGAAGTAACTTGTTTAAAGATACAGTTTGTAGGTATCTCTTGGATCATCTTGTCTTCCTTCTGTCTGGCAGCTGATTCCAATTCCACCTCCTTAATCAACCCCCTATTGATTCTAACTCTACTTCTTTGATAGCTATTCTGTTTGGGTAAGTTCATCTGTTACTGGACAGAGGACAGAGTACAAACCTAGACAAGTCAGAGGTGCTCAAGGAGATCATTCAGGAGAGGTGGTCACTTCAGCCATCAAGTCCCACCAGAGAGACATTTTCCTGATCACATACTTCTGTAAAAACCCTAAAGCAGGGGAAAGAAACATCAGGGCAATCTGAGGAATTCCAGAATATATGGTTCCCATTTAAATGAGGTGGAAGATGAACTTGAAGATCAAACTGTTTCATATGTAACAGTTTAATTCCTTTTCTAATGTGCTCAAAGTCATGTCCACCAACTTCATCATCCATACATTGATAATCCAATGAAGTAACTCAAACAATATCCTTTCAGTGCATATCTGTGTGAGAACTGAAGCATATGACTATGTATCTACCAGTAAAAACAATGTGAAATACTATAAACCGGAGGGCAGATAAGAATTTTTTTTCCTATCTTCTCCTACCCCCACAATCTGCCACATACTTTGTTGATAGTGTAATGCTTTGGGTAAAATTTGTTAAATTTCATAAACTGAAGGGAAACCAAATTAAGAGCTTTCTCCTTTAGACTGACATATTTTTCAGTAGTATAAAACTATTATAACTAGTACTGAACAGAAGCATATTTCTGCCTCTAAAAGCACAGACATATAAAATTTAACTTTGAGTATGAGCGTTTTCCATTTTTTAAGTTTGAAAAAGCAGCAATTCACTTGCTAGAAGGTATTTTGTTTGCTCTTAATGAATCAGGAGAAGGAATATAAATAGGAAAAAATCACTTAACTTTGCACATGTATAAACATAATCTTTATCTCTAAAATGAAAAATCATATTTACCCTAAAAAAAATGCTGTTTTTTTTTTTTTTTTGAGTAAGAATTCCAGGAAAAGGGAAAAACTCGTTACAACACTTAATCCTTCTTTTTCTCTGTGACTCATGGATTCCTTTTTGCTCCTGATAAACATAAGTATCTTTGTATCTGCGCATCACCCTGCTTAACGCTTCATCTCCTCCTGTCTTCCAAGATAGAGCCATGGGGACACTTTGAGGAGTCAGCTAAGGAGAATGCACACTTAGAGCCCACACCTGTTAATCCCCCATCTTTTCCAAAAGAGTTTCTTATTCAGCTTTAGACTAAGGGCCTTTGTGAAGGAGTCCAGCACATTTTAACATTTCCTGCTTCCACTCGGAGCCAAAAGTATAGTCCCAGTTTCTTCCAAAATGTTTTATGAGCAAAGAATCATGTGCTCTGTAATCATTCTTAAAGATGCCTCAGATTTCACACTTTGGAGACAAAGAAGGAAAGCACATTTTCTCCTGATTCCCCAGTTCATATGATATATATTTGGAATGTTCCCTTTTTCAGCTGGATTGAGGTTTCTGGAACACCATGTTGGGAGGTCATGTGAAAATACACACTTCTTGATTTGACAAATGATGTTGCTTCAGGCATAAATGATTAAGACCATTTAGTCACAAGTAAATTGGTGAGGTCAGCAATGGGTCTCTTCATGACTTTTCCTTCCATCCCCGTGCCATTCCCTGTCTTGATGCAGACTTCTCCAGGCTTTTGAACTGGCATCCTTGTATTTTTCTTTTAACCTGCTCTCTAAATGGGTTATAAAGGACTGGAGGTGTGGCTCGGTGGTACAGCACTTGCCTAGCATGCATAAGACCTTTGGTTTCAATCCCCAGAATGGTAGGAAAAAAAGAGTTATGAAGACAGATAGTAGTCCACTCACATTGCCTAAAAATAGCTAAAGACTTCTCCTTCTAAAGTAAATTCACATTTAAACAAGACCTTAAACTCAATGTCTGTTTTCTATAGACTGAGGAGGGGGAGGCCAGAGCTTCCCATGGCAAAATGATAGAAGTAGAAGGGGACAAAATAATCTAAGGAAAAAAAAATATTATTCCAAAGTCCCTAGTTAAATATTTATGCTCCTATTATGTACAATAAATATGGAAAAGTGAATTGCAGATGGTTTTCTTGAAAATATAAACTGGGAAAAATAGTGGATATAAGGGGCTAGTGAGAGTACAGACAGCAAGAGCTAGATTGGGGAAGGAAAGAGTAGACAAGGACTGTAGGATTTAGGGCTTTTTACTGGATTAGAGGCAGCTGAGGCCAAATCATGGGCAACAATTTAGAAAATAG
Organism: Marmota flaviventris; assembly: GCF_047511675.1. Classification (NCBI taxonomy): domain Eukaryota; kingdom Metazoa; phylum Chordata; class Mammalia; order Rodentia; family Sciuridae; genus Marmota; species Marmota flaviventris. The sequence continues at coordinate 77,277,778 of NC_092505.1, forward strand.
CTACAGTGGTTCAAAGTGAGGGGGGGCACACACACATGCTCACACACACGTTCCAAAAGTGACTGTACTACCACATCCCTTCCCTCTCTCCATGCTGCTTTTCCACATAACGATTGGAAGTTGATGAACACCAAAATATCTTTAGGACATGTTGCTATTGTACAGGAAGTACTTGCTTATCATAAATATCTGAAAACTATAGGACAATGGAATGAAGAAAGTATTCTACCACATAGAGGCAAATGGTTTTGATTTATATCCTTCCAGTTTTTAAAACTTCACACATAGTTTAATATAGTTATATCTACATAGTATTTAACATTTTATAATGTATACTTTTCTCTTAGAATTTCAGGATTTCACATTTAGCCAATTTTATGTGGTCCTTAGTTATCAATCTAATTTGCTGATAAATTTGTTCCTCAATTTATATAACCAATATTTTGTTACATTTTATGTGTGGTCATATATGTTGCAAATATTTTTACTTTTCACAAAAATGTTTAGATGAGCCTTATGTTTGAACCATTACCTTGGCATGTATTTTCCAGTGTGAATTAATGAGCCAGAGTATGAATATTTTTAGGGCTCTGGCGGTCATTCCTAAAGAAGAATTAAGAGGGTTCGTTTTGTTTTGCTTTTAGTATAAATGAACTAATTTCATTGTTTGGGTGAAACTCAGGGACATGGAAGACACTGTATATCCAAAATGGTAAGATAGCTAGGAGAGATGTCTCAACACACACTGTCCTTTCACAATAGCTATATGTTGGTTTCCTCAGGCACAATCAACCAGTAGTGGACTTAAAAATGCTTCAGCAAAAACTCCATGTTTATCTTTATTGCCTTGACTTTTTAGCTCTTTTAACTTTCCCAGGCTAAACTATTTCTATTTAACATCCTCATTTTCCTTATCATTTTGAAACATCTTGTCATAGTAAATTTTTTGGCAGTTTTTGTGGTTTTATTTAAGCACACACAAAAAGTGCACATGATCTGTCTATTCCTTTTCTTCACCGTGCAACCTGGCATTGGAATTGGTGACTGATGCCCAGTTGGGCTGCTCTTTTCACGATGGCTTTGTGGTTCTTAGAGGAAACATTGTGTGCAATCTCAGCACAATAAGATTCTTTCCACATCAGCAGCACTTCCAGTTCCTTGACATTGTGGACCCAGAACTTCCAGAAGCCACTGGACAGCATGTACGTTGTTTTCTTGTTGCTCCCATAACCAGTGTTGGCCATTAAGATATGGTCCTTGAATCTTCTCTGCACCCTCTTGTTAGCACCTCTGAGTTTCTGCCAGTTATGCTTAATTTTGACTTTTGGGCCTGACTGGTGCTGGGTGAACTTCTTGATCCAGCCAAATAGATGGCTGCCACATCTGTAGGCAGCACCAAGGAAGAGTTGTCATAGTAATTTTGGAGAAAGTTTACTTTTTTGGGGAAATTTCACAAAGACCTTCCCATTCTAATCCTCCCAACCTTTAACATACCAGGTTACATGGCAAAGGATAACTAAGGTTGCAGATCAAATTAAGTCTGCTGGTCAACTGATCTTAAAAGAGACTACCTTTGATTATAGACCCAATGTGATCCTCAGGGTCTTTAACAATGGAAGAGAGAGCATAAGAAAAATCAGAGGAAAAGAGGTGATGATCAAAGTAATGTCAGAGATGCAATGTTGCTAACTTTGAAGAATGAGGAAGGGAGCCAAAGCCAAGGAATGCAGGCTCTGGAAACTACAAAAGTCAAGGAAACACGTTCTTTCTTAAAGCCTCTGGAAAAAGATGCAGCCTGGCAGATCTTGATGTTAGTCTCCCCAAACTTGTAACCAGACTTCTAAACCACACAACTATAAGATATTAAATTTGTGTTGCAGGAAGTCACTACATTTTATGGTAATTATTTTATGGCTGCCCTAGAAAACTAATATAGTAAGTTTTAATTTCTAAAGTATGTTCCTTTGCCACTGTGTTTTCCATTTTATAATGTTTTCATTTTAACCTTCAGTTTATCGATTAATCAAACTGTCAGTGTTCTATGTTAGAGACTATATTAATCTATTTTGTGTTGCTATGACAAAATACTTGAGGCTAGATACTGTATAAAGACAAGAGATTTATCTGGCTCACAATCTGGTGGCTGAAAAGTCCAAACATCATGGTGCTGGCATCTGGCAAAGGCCCCCTGGCTGTGTCCCAACATGATGGATGGCATCACATGGCAGGAACATGGAAAAGGGATCACATGAAGAGTGAGGACGGGCCAGGCTTACTCTTATAACAACCCACTCTTGTAGGAACTAATCCACTGCTATAAGTCCTAACTCATTCCCATGAGATGGCATTAATCTTTTTTGAAGGTGGTGCCCCCAAGATCAAATTATCTTCCTTAAAGTTTCAACCACTTTAAATCTGTTATATCATGGAATTAAACCTGAAGTGCTGATGGAGATCAACCATATTCAAACCATGGCAGAGGCTGATGCTTTTCTTGCCCTTTCATCTCATAACTTCACTTGCCATTTAAAGACTTACCTGAAACGAGCACTTTCAGGAAGATCCTTGCACCCCCTAAAACTAGGTAGGGTTACAGAGACCCTCTTGAGTTTTCATATGTTCTTGTGTTCACAGCCATTTGTAACACTAAGCACACTAGTTAGTAACCAACTGGATTTCTTTCCTTTTTTTTTTTTTTTTTTTTGAAAAAGAAGAAAAATTGAATGGTCTCCCTCTAGTGCTAGAAATGATATCTTTTAAACCACTGTGGTCCAGTGGCTTAGAGTATTTGGTATGCTCTGTGTTCTCCATAAATATTGACCAAATGAATGAAATATCTCAGTGTACACAATTTAGTGTTAGGGAGAGTTTGGAATTTTATCTGCCCAGGAATGACAATCTGAGTGACAGAGATGATGCAAGACATTGGCTTACAGTGGTTGGCATCTCAGATTGGTTTGCAGACTAGTTTAAGGGGCAAGCTGTGCATGCTGTGTTGGCAGATGGTTGAGTTATTTGGAATAAGAAATACCAGTCTTTTGGAAAAAAATTCAAAAAAAACCCTATCACCATCCATCTGATGATCCAATTTAATACCCTACCTGAGCACTTGTACTAGGAGTAGGTCATTTCATAAGTTGAGGGCCACCAATTTTTAATTTAGGCAGTGGCAACTTATTATACATTGAGTAAGGCTATATTTAGTCCCATAAACACTCTATCAGAGAGTTGCTTTCTATATACTTTGTGTTTCAAGCCTTGTTCCTGGAATTAATATCAGATGTTTTGGGTGAATCATAAAATTTCAAGAAAGGCCATTTCCTTTCATTTTTACATGGGGAAAGTAGGGAAAAAGTTTTTCTCAGAATTTTCTTGGGATAGTAACTGAAAATAAATTCTCTGGAGAATTTAATCCCTTCTTACACTACGCCTAGGATCTTGTTAGGTTATGGATACATAGCCTGTGTCCTTAGGGGAACTTATTTTACCATGTTGAGGCTGAAGAACCTCAGGAGGTTTGTGTTTGTAGAAGTTCTTGAATTGGAGATAAGTGGAGATAACTGGGTTTGTTATTCCTGAAGTTCTTGGGGTTCTTGGGGTTGATGCTAAAGGAAGAGAAAAGAATTGAAAACAAGCTATCAAAGAATGGATAGTTAGGTGAATGGATAGATTTTAAAAGTGAAATATGGGTGGGTAAGTAAGGTCCTCTATAAATCACAAAGTCTTTTAGGATAAATTCAAGCGGGACCCCATTCAAGTCCATAGCCTGATCCTGGTTTTCGTTTCCTGCATATCATTCCATCATCTTCTCATACCTCTCAAGAACACATTCTTTTCTTGCTTTATCCTCCAATCTGAGCTGGACATGGTGGCACATATCTGTGATCCCAGTAACTCAGGATGCTGAGGCAGGAGGATTACAAGTTCAAAGCCAGCCTCAACAACTTAGCAAGGACCTGAGCAACTTGGTGAGAACCTGTCTCTAAATAAAATATTTTTTTTAAAAAAAGGGGGGGCTGGGGATGTTGCTCAGTGGTTAAGTGCCCCTGGTTCAATCTCTTATTACCCCCTGCCCTCTACCAAAAAAAAAAAAAAAAAAAAGGTGGACATCTTCCAATCTGTCCTGACTGTATTTATGAACTCTAATGTATCATTGCTGTATACTAGCTCACAATGTAACTTCTCTAAGGGATCCTTTTATTCATCAGCAAAAAGGATTTTCCAAAGTTTAATTGCAGATATAGTGAATGAAGGAAGAAATTATGATACACTAGTTTGTGAGGGTGAGGTACACCATTGACTGTGTTCCTTGGGCAAGTCTCTTAAATTGTCTGATTCATATCTTTGTCATCTAAAAACTTTCACAGGGCTCTTAATGAGGATCAGATAATGTGAAAATGTATGGTTTGGGAAATAATTTAAAAATTGAGTGCTACTAGGGGAATTCTAGAGAAATAATAAATCATTTAGATTTTTTTTCCTAAGTGGATTTTGAAGTGTTGAAGAGAAGACCAGCTAGCTCTTCTGGAAAAAACTGGGAGGAATGTTTTAGAAAACCAGAAGATAGAAAAGACTGATTTTAAAGCTATATGAGGGAATAGAAATTATACCTTTTTTTTAAGTTGGATGCTTAGTATGCATTATGATGTGATTAGCCTCTCTTCTGTCCCAGTATGAAATCTTCAGTATAATCTATATGATTAATGCTTTTACACTCAAAATTGAGGATGGAGGAGATCACATTCAGATCTAACTGACCTCAATAAGTTATTTGTTTATTGAGCTCCAGCATTTTTTATCTATTAAAATGGACATAACAGTAACACTTTCACTAGATTAAGGATTAAGTAACATAATGTCTATAGGGTACTGATATGGTGTGGGACACTATACAGTGTAAACACTATTTAACTAAATCACTTTTCTTGTCATTGTTATCATCACCATCATCACCATCTTAAATGTCCATATACCCATTGTGAAAATCAAAACAGTAACAAAAGCTCTGGTAGTTATAAGTCACTGAGTACTTTCCAAGTACTAGGTAGTATTTGAAGCATTTACACATATTAAATTATTCTCACAATGATCTTCTGAGGTAGAGATTACTACCACCAGTTTACAGAAGAAGTTAAAGTACAAAGAGGTGCAAGAATCAAGTCATCTGACTAAAAGTAGTGTGTATCTGTTTACTATATAACTTTATTTACTATACAACATCTCTATAACAATTCCATGGATAGGCCATTCCAGGATTGGTCCTAGAATCAGTAACATAAGGCCCTTGTGTTTTTGCGCTTTTCCATATTGTTGTCTCATGAATACAAGATGGCTACCATCATGTAAGCATTCCTTCACTTAATAATATTCAAAGCAGGAAAAAGTGGGTAGAAGGGAGGTATCTTCATGTAAGGTGGGTTGGTTTTTGTTTTGTTTTGTTTTGTTTTTAAATAAGAGTGATCTTTTCTAGAAACATGTTGGCTAGATTCCCCTCAAATTTCAGGGAATACAACTGGGTCAAATGGTCTACCCAAACCATCCTCTGCATGGTAAGCCAGCTTTCTCAAATAGGAGGAAGCACAAGGAGAATGGCTATTCAGTTGGCAACCAATAGTGATGGGACCACTTTGATATATCTTATCAGCAGCCCAAGATGAGATTCCCAGGGATGGCTGCCTTCACTTCAAGAACTGGAAACTTTTACAAAAATAATCTCAATGTGCAAAGAATTTTTTTACACCTGTTTTCTATTATTCTGTATAGTCTAATGTTGTGCTCTGTATGATGAACACATTTATAAAATGAGAAGAAAGCAAAAGGTTAAATATAAGTACATTTGAATTAAAAGGATTTTAAAATTTATTAATCAGATGTATATCTGTCTGGAACATCTAACTATTTAATGCATCATTTCTAATAAGGGATTAAGGAAAAAGAAAAAGTGAAATAATCTACTTCTACAACTAGTTTGAGGCTCATTAGGTCGCTGATGAAGTTGTCCAAATATTTGAAGAGCTTTAACCTAACAAGTAAACTTGTGCTATTCTAAAATAAAATGTCATCCCACATTAATTTTCTTTTGGTGGATGTGGGGATATTGCTATTCAGGGCATTGAGAATATACATACTTAAAGCTGCATGGAAGAGTAATTCTCCTCATCTTGGTGAATATTTACTTCACAAAATATACTTTTCATCTTTCCACTAAGTAAACAATTTAGTTACTTTGTCTTCTGATTTACATCTCTCTCTCAGTGCTGTGGCTATCAGCACATGAAAAAATAGATGGTGTTAAGTAGTGTGTTTTTGAAATTATATAACACCAGCCATCATCTAATCTGATTTTCTTAGTACCTGTTCTACCGAGGACATTTAACACATTTTTGCATTATTTATTTGACTTCTCTCCATATTTATTATATTTGTACTTCAACCTACAATTATATTTGTGTTTTACATCTTTGTATATGCCCACAAGCTGTTGAAATCGGCATGTTTTTAAAAGTCCAATGAAGAAGTAAATTATGATTCTTAAAAAAAACTGGAAATTTATTATAGGTGAAATTCCTTTGTCCTTGATAGTTATTCCTTCAACTGGAACAGAACTTACATCAATTAAAGTTTAATCAAGCATGTTTATTTCGAAAAGAGAGATAAATGGATCAAAAGAAATTTATTTATTCAATCTTCCATTCTTTCATTACATTATTATTTAAAATATGAATGTTGGTTGCTCTCCATTAAGAGTTTAAAAGTTAGTTGATATGATCAAGATCAACACTATACAATTGAACTGTAATATGTTTATGCTATCCAATGTGGTAGCCTATATTTGGATATGAATATTAAGCACTTGAAATAGGGGACTGTGATTGAGGAACTGAATGATTTAGTTTAATTAGTTTAAATAGCTTCAAGTGGCTAATAGCTAGTATATTAGATAAGTGTTCAGAATATTTTCATTTCCTCATTTCTCTTTATCCTCTCACTGGATACATTGTTATCTGTTATAATTCTCAACCATAACTTTATAAAAATCTTAAAAGCATTTAATTTCACATCAAATTTTTTCCATAACTTCAAAACACTTTGTGTGTGGGGATGTCCTAGGGATTGAATCGAGGGCCTTGAGGATACTAAGCATATGCTCTATCAATAAGCTACACCCCAAGCTCCCAAACACAATTATTTTAAGCTGAAATAGGGACTGGGAAGTAAAGTATCACAAAGTCAAAACATAGAACATTATAAATAAAAATTTTGTACACTTTTGTCTTCTTAGTGATTGTTACTTTAAATCCTCATAATAGTCAACTATTATAAGCTGTCACTTTCTAAAAATATTTTATTCTCAGTTTAGAACCATTTACTACATCTTTGTTTTTAAATCATGATGGATTCTCAATTTGATTTAGAATGTCTTTCTCTTTGGAATACTTTTTACTTTATTTCAGTGAACTTTAATTTGCAACCAGAAGAGCCTATAAATGCCTATCTTATCAGAGAGATGTGATCTCACCTTTGCTTAAAAAATTCTTCCATTCCTGAACTCTGCTTGCAATCCTCATTGTCCAACCCCTGAAAAAAGATGCAGCAAAGTTGGGAAGTCTTCAGAGAAGAGTCCCTTCCATAAAATAATATCTAAAAGATGTGGGCTGTATAGTTTTGGAGACCACATTCCTGACTCTTACCATCTCAGGTTTAAAGCACATCGCCCCTCCCATACACACACAATAGTAAGTAAGAGCCTGGGTGAAAGATGCTCCTTTTGAGTGCATGTTCCTAGGACCACCATCCTCCTACCTCCCCATCCTGCTCAGCTACACCTGTATTTCTTCCTTGGCTTCCCTGACGCTGTGCTGCAACTTTCTGGCTCCTTCTCTGACCCATCTTCCTGTTCAAAGTCCTATGTCTGGTTTACTTATTTCCAACTCAGCTCTTGATCCCATCCATTTTTACATTAATTGAAGCTAGGATGAAAGATATTCCCTCCACCTGTACAAGATCCAGTAGGTACTCAACACCTCCATGAAGACAGCCGGATTTAGACAAAACAAGGTTTAAACGTGTCCTCCAAAGAGCATGTGTTGGAAACCTAATCCCCAAGGCAACATTGTTGAGAGGTGGGCCAAGTAAGAGGTGATTAGGTTATGAGAGCTCTTTCCTCATGAATGGATTAGTGCTGTTATTAAGGTAATGGGTTAATTATCATGAGTGTGGATTTGTTATAGAATGAGTTGATGCCTCTCTCACTCTTTCCCTTTCATGTAATGTTTTAGTTAGCTTTCATATTGCTATCACCAAAGTACCTGATAAGAACAATAGAGGAGGAGAAGTTTAATTGAATTTCACAGTTTCACAGATCTCAGTCCATAGATGGCCAACTCCACTGCTCAGGGTCCAGGTGAGGCAGTATATCATGGGCAAGGGCATGGACAAGGGAAGCTACCTCCTTATGGTGGGATAAGGATACGGAGAGAAAGAGGGAGGGGAAGGATCACAGGAAAGATGCGCTTCCTATAGCCACACCTCAACCACCTACAGTTACCACTCAGTCCTTTCAAACTAGGATGAACCCATTAGGTAAAAGCTCTAATAACATATTCATTTTACTTCTGAATATTCCTGCATTAACAGGAACTTTGGGGAACACCTCACATCCAAACCATATCACATGCTCTCTTGTCATATTATGATGCAGGAAGAAGACCCTTGCCAGATGTGGGGCCCATTGACTGTGGACATTTCAGCTTCCAGATCTATAAGAAATACATTTCTTTTAAAATTATCCAGTCTGTGGTATTCTATTGTAGCAGCTGAAAATAGACTAGGACAGAAAGCAAACTTCATAGCTTAAAGATGTACAATCTAGTTCTTAATGAAGTTTGTTTCCAGATTAATAGAGAAGACTCTTTATGGTCTTTTACAAGCATAGGCTGTTAATTACATTAAGATAATGAAACCAAAAACTAAAGGTTAAGATGCTTTTGGACAGACTGAAGAATGACCTGCAAACAAAACTTAGGCATTTATGGGGCAGTACTTCCCTATGCTATAAAAACCATTGGGGAAGAGTTTCATGCTCTAGCCAAATGTACCCTCATTGGAGCAGGATACTCATCCAATTGGATCATGAGTCTGGTTTAGCACAGTAATTACCGAAACAAGGTTTGGGCTTAAAACATGGAACACTGAATTTCCCATTTCAAATGTGAGTCATATTAAAATTATTTTTATTAGCATCCCCTAGAAAACCACAGCATACCTTTGTATTATTAACTGCACATATATAAGTCTTTAAAAATGCCCTAACATAGTTTTTAACATACCAGAGACTAAAAAAATGTGGATTGATAGGTAATATGAATATAGAGTTTATTTCCAAATTTGAAAGAGTTATGGTCTAATGGAAATCTCTCTTGAAATAATGGAATTAATGTTGAACACTTAAAAAGTCAAACATGAAATGACTGAAAAATATAACACTTATTTAGAGCTGGGTTCTAAATGTCCTCTAGACTCATGGAATTCACCCATATCCCCAAAGATAAAAATAATGTAAAGAAATGATGCCATATGATTATTATACCAAAATTCCATTTGGGTCTTTTTTGTAGAAAAAGAAAGTAGAGAACAGGTTCCCAGATTCCCACTTCACATTTGGACACATGTTTTTGATACAACTCCTGTGTATGGGGCTTGTGTGTTTTACTATACCTTGTTCCAGAAACAAATTAAAGCAACTTATAAAATCACATAAATTAAGACTCCAAGTAAAATAAGCAAGAAATAAGGGTGGGGATGAAAAATAGAGCCAGGAATGATGTCAGAAAATGCACATCACATGACCTATATGCTTAGTGTGGGTGGGGGACACATTGGCTGTGGTTCTCGAGCAATATACACAAAAAGTGAACCTGGTTATAATGTCACAAAATAAATAGTTTCTCAGGAAAAAAGAAGCCATAGCTGTTTTCTTTGTGTCAAAAAAATAATCAGAAGTTTTCTCCAGGATTTTAGTAAAGTATATGATTTCATTAATAAGCACTAACAACACTTTTACTATGCCCAAAAGGGGGGTTCATGGCTGAGCCTTACAGTGGACTTGAATATAGGTGTTTTATCAAAAGCACTATACTAAAGCAAGACCTAGTAAAATATTTTAGAGTGGGCCAAAACTACTGTCAAGAACTGGAAGGCTCTGCGATTTTACCCTATCTGCAAGCTAACATTGATAGTTCATAGATGCTGGAATGAGACACAGGACTCCTCGGGCAAAGGCAAAGGACAATTAGAGAAATAGCAGAGGTCTGAATAGCAGTATTTCTATCAATTCTGAGTCCCAATTCCTACAGGCCAAAAGAGGTACAGGTGATATCACAAAAGAAAACTGAGCTTGGGGAACTTTGATGATGGGAAGTAATTATCCATTCTCTTTGCCTCAGAAAGAAACAATATCTTTATTATATGAGTCAACACACAAAAAAAGTTCTGTCTTCCAAGGCTGTCTACAATACAAGCATTCTTAAAAAAGATAGTCTGGACCACAGGAAATCAGTGCATCTGCTCATGAGATGGGGCCCCTTGGAGAATTGTTTTCCAACAACATTCTAGACCATACTCAAACTTTCTCTATGTCAGTCCAGAACTATCTTTTAGACTGTTTGGAGGAATTGAAGGATGTTTTTCCAGTGACACTTAAAGCATTGTTATGTTTTAGGCAGGGAGGGGATGATAAAGAGAAGAGGCATGGTTCCTGCCTTCACAAGAAACACAGTACATATTTTATGTGCTTTTCAAGCAGTTGTTCCTAAGTGTTCTTTCAACAAGATTTTTTTTTATTATAAATGTCAGTGATAAAATTCAGTAGTCTACAATCTCACAAGTATCTGGAGCTTAGCATTTTCATATTTCCAAATAAGATACTGTGGCTGAAGAGGCATTTGAACAGGATGAGGGTTGGTATTCTCTTGAGAGAACTGAGAAACCTGACAGAATGTACCAATTATTCCACAGTAGTCATCTGCAATGTACCCATGGCCAGAGGGTCAATTCTTCCTTGGGATGAGCCCAAAATCCTTCAATGATTGCATGACCAAAGCCCTGAAGTGTTTATTCCCTGTGAGGAGGGACCTACATTCTGGAGGATTTGTATCCCTCCTGCCTGGGTGGGAGATCTGACCTGACAGAAAATGTCTTGTTAATTGAGAAGGTGGGAAGTCCTGTGTGAGATGGGCTCTTTCTAAAGCCATGATTCCTCCCGCCTTTGGAGAGTTATGATAATACTGTCAGCATTTTTACTGAATGGTCATTTGTCCTAGCAGCCAAGGTAATGCAACCACCTTTCTGACAAAATAATCAGATTGGCCTTTGTTTAATTAGCTTCCAGTCATTTCCAAACTGCAAATAATGACGGCTAATGTGCATGGGAATTGTTCTGCTAGTCACACAGAAGCTGATGGCCCAATCCCATCACCCAACCCTCACACCAGCCCCTCACACAGTTTTGAAGAACTAGCCGCCTTGATAACATTTCTGCTGGTATTGTTCCCTCAGAAAACCTGTCATTTCCTGCTAACACTGTGGCTCCACTGGCTTAGCTGCAGGGTAATGGCATATAGAAGCAGAACCAGCAGGGTCAGCTGGATGACTGTCCAAACTTGGGTTTGAGGGAGCTGCCTGTTGAAGTAGAAAATCAGAGATGAAAAAGACCTGTTAAATAACCCAGTCCCTTCCGCAGCCACTGCCAGAGCATTCCAATGGTGAGAGGTTGGACCGAGCCAGCTCCAGATGACTTTAACAATGTGCCTCTCACACTTTATTTGGAAGACAAGGCGCTCTCTTCAAGTTTTCTTTTGGTGAGTTTTCTACCTATCATTTCATTTGACCAGTTATTCCAGTTCCCTCTTACTGTTTTTGGTTCAGCTATAGCAACATTGTGAAATAAGCTGTTTTCAAAAACTCAATATAAGCAATATTTAAATTATTACCCCTGTCATTCCAGCAATGTGCCTATATTTGGGGCCAAGTGCTGTAGGGGGAGAGGGCACATGCATGGACTTCAGAGGTAATTACACCCAGGCTAGAGTAGATTCTGTTTACTGGAGGGCTTTACTTTTGTCATTTATTTCTGTCACTTTCAGCAACTGCTGAGTGGCAGGTACTACTAAATACTTTCTAAAATTCCTACTAGAAAATTTATGAAGTTGGCAGAGTCATCTCTATTTTTGAATTTAAAATTTAGCAATTAGGAGTAGAAGTGCTGGGTTAAATGGCCTGCTTAAAATGCTGGCTCTGTTGCTCAGGAGCTGTGAACTTGGGCCTTCTATTGCACCTCTATGTACACTTTTTCTACCTGTTAAGTGGGAGGAATGACAGTGCTTTCTTCATTGGTCATTTTGAGGAATAAATATGTTCATATGTATAAACTGACCAGACCCATGCCTGCAAAAGAACAAGCACTGAAATGTAATTGGTATCAAGGAAGTTTGTTCGGAGGCACCTTGCTAGTAAGTAGGGTAAAATCTTCTGTTCCAAAGTCTGTCTAAATTATTAATCATTGGAGTACACTTGCTTGATCAGGACACTTAACCTCTCTGGGCCTCTGTTTTTCTCACTGATAAATGGGGAAAACACCATAGTGCCTGCACCAAATCAGTCCTATTGCAGAGCCCAGCTCAGAGTGGGACTCGATTGTTAATAGTGCTGTCTCTATATCCTACTTGTAGAATGTCTGTATGTATATATATGATTATTCCACATTTATATTATATACTAAGTATAGCTAATAGCCCAGGTATTACTCTTAAATGTTTCTCCTAATACCGGAAATACAGGATAGTTTAAAGTATATTTTATGAATTTACTCCCATTTCAAAGAATAGATTTGGTTTACTGGATAACCGAAAACAGTTTCCTCCCTAACTAACAAGGTTTCATTTTACATTTTTAATGTTCTGATGGTCTTAAGTGTGTCTCTTTCAGATTCTTTAAAATAGTCTATGGAATGTTTTTTAAATTGCCCAAATTCTTTTTCTTTTACAAATGTAGATTGGCCATAATTTCAATCTTTATTTTACAGAGGGAAGAGAAGAGACAGTTAGAATTTCACAGAGGGAAATATGATGATTTGTTTTTGCTGTTGTGCCTTTTTTTTTTTTTTTGGTGTGTGTGGGAAAGGGTGTGATGTCATCTTGTCTCCACCCCCTGTGAGTAAGCCCACAGCACAGCTAAGTGCAGCCGCCTGCCTCTGTCACTGGGAGACCATCCACTTAAATGCAGCTCCAGGGTTGCGAGGCACCCACCAGCATCACTCCCCGGGCGAGGTGGCAAATGCAACATGCTCTCCAGCTTGGGGTGTCTACTTCTCTGTGGAAGTATTGCACTTGCCCTGGGAAATGCACAGAAATTGCCAAAAGGCAAGTAGCTCTGATGTTTTATGTTTTAAAAATATTTTTAAGAGATACTTGTTTTTAAACTGTTAATATTAAATATGATCTGCTTTATCATATGGGGGAATAGATTTATGCTGCAGAAAGTCAAAGTTCAAATGTGTGAAGGGTTTGCTTAAACTATTACTCCACACTCCCCATTATTTACTTTTCAATTGCAGCTCTTTATGGCAAAAATGAAAACCAACTTCTTGGTTGGGTATGTTCAAGGGAACTGGAATGGTATAGTTTCAAGTTACAGTATTTGTATATTGAATCATGTTATGTAAAGGGCTATTATAATTTGTCAGTTATTTGCTGTTTTTATCACTCAGAGACTAAACCAGCACAAGTTTAAAATTTAAAAGAAGCTAATTCTGAAATCTGGAACCTTTGGCACAAATCTCAAGCATACCTGTTAACCAGGAGGTTGAGGGAGTCTAGGCAGGTCTGACCAAAGTATGGTCACGCGCTAAGTGGTAGACACTTCTCTCCAGTGGAGTTTGGAAGAGGGTTTGATGTGTTGGACAGGACACTCCCCCTTTCTCCTGCCTAAACTGCTCTTATTTTAGTGTTGGTATTTTGTTTACAAATGCCATTAGAAGAAAATTAAGTTCTCTAAATTTAGACCTCAAAAATGCTTTAAGCCCATCGGCACTAAAACAAGAGGCTCCTTCCTCTCCTGTCTTTGTACAGAAATCTTGTGTGTACTTTCGTTCCTTTGCAGAGGTACTTTTGGAAGCCAACTTTAGGTCTGTGAAGGCTTTTATGGCTGAAGACTGCTGTAGTCAGCAGGATTATGAAAAACAGGCTGGAATTTACCGTACAGTTATGATGGAAAATATTGGAGGTAACCCAGAGCCACAGGCTTGTCAAAAACCTGGCGTGCATAATAGAGTCAAGAAAAGTTGTTAGTGTCAGAATATTCAGAAGATCTTGCCTGGGTCCTTTCCTGGAGGGCTCACTCCAGACTCATCTTCTCACAAGCAAAAGCTGCTCTTCTTTCACTGGGTAAAGTGAAACTTGAATCCAGAATGTGAAGGCTGAAGCACTTGGCCGGTTGGTATTTCACATGATGATGTGAAAAGCAATAAAAAGGCGAAGTAAAACTTCTCAACTTTGATCAAATAATTATGCAAAGAAAAAAGAAAAGCAAACACTATCAGATCTTTTTCTTATACCAAGAATTTTGTTTCTTGGTCATAGCAAACTGTGATTGAAATAAGTCATGAGCTACCGGCATTTAGAATTGACCCTTCATAGTGATAAAACATTTAACAATAACATATCATTTGAGAGGAGTCTGGGGTTTTTCTCCATCTCAATACCTATAGATGGTTTTATTTTATTGTCTGTTCACCAAGTAGAGATGATAGCCAAAATTTGGTTTATTGCAAACTTCTGCAAATTCCAAGTGCTTTAATTATTTTGCATTCACTAAAAGCAGATCTCTTAATACAGTTTGCCTTTATTTTCAATGGTAAAGGAAAAAAAGAACCATAGTTGTAAAAAATAATCATGAAATATTTGTCTATTTAATTGAGTTTTAATCTGAAGTGTTTTCATCCAGGTTCTTTTGTAAATTAAAAAAAAAAATCTGTTATAAAATAAATGCCATGCCTCACTGTTTTTAGTGCTATTTCAAATCATGGAAGCTACTGAGGGATTTTTAGCTGAAGTCACCTTTCCCAAACTGTGTTCCAGGAATAGGTGTTCTGTCCTATGATGGGGGGGGGGGGGGGGGGCTATGTGTGACAGTGGGCAGGCAGCTGTTTTTTGTCAATAACTTGGGGAACCTTTGATGCTTTGTCCATATAGGTTGGGTATTCACAATAGATGTTAGCATTTTACAATTTTTAACCCATTGTTTCTCAAATTCATTTAACTTAAAACCTGTTTTTTTTTTTTTTCCCCAGTATGATGGTAATAATATCTTGCCAGGGGTTTGTCTGTTCCAGAACATATTTGGAGAAATGCTGGGCTATAATAGGATTTAAAAAATGAGAAGGGAAAAAAAGGTTTTTCTTTTTTTTCTACCTAATTTAGAGTTAGTTAAGGACCATGTGTTATTTAAGATTCTCATTTTTCATAAAACAGACCATATTAACAGATTTATAAAACAAGTGAATTTAACTACACAAACAAGTCTATTATCCTCATTTTACTCATTTTGCCACAGACTGATAAAAACTTCATTACAGGCCAATATTTGGAAATCACTGGCTCAGCTTGACGTTTATTTTCTAAATGAAGGCATCCAAAGAATAGAGAAGTTGAGTGATTTTTCCCATGTTAATGGCAGAGCCAGGAGTGGATACTGGGTTTCTGATTAAAAATCCACTTTCTACCCTATTTCCCACTTGGTAAGCAGGGTCCCTCACCCAAATCTTAGGCATCATACCCTATAGCATATGTGAGAATGCTATCCTTCTTGTGAATAAAATTGATTCTCATACAATGTTTAAAGTTCATCTTAAATTTCACATTTTCCTAAGACAAAGTTACATTTGATACAAACATTTATATATATATATATATATATATATATATATATATATATATATATATATATATATATACACACACACACACACACACACACATATGTGTATATATATATATATTTACATATATATGTATTGTTTAATTATTTGTAAGAAATCATCTGTTACATGTCATGTGCCTATATGCTAATGACTATATTCTTTGGCAAGTTACTTTGCTAAGCCTCAGTTTTCTCATCTGTAAAATGGGCAAAATGGTACCTATCTCATAGTATTTTAGGATTAAATGAGTTAAGAGATGCATAGATTTTAGTAAAGGGTCTTATACATAACTGGCCTCCAATAAATTCTTATTCCTAGTATAAAGGTGGCTCTATATTGAGTGCACACTGAATAATATATGATCTTTTGTTGAAACTGTAAGATAAATCTCTGAGATGGCTTTGTGGTGTGTCATTGGTGGACAGGTGGGGTGAGATAGTGACCTACTGTTTTGTGTGACCACTGGGCAAATCATCTGCCCCCTTCCAGTCTGATTGTGCTCCTTGCATGTGGGCAGACACTCTCCAGGAAAAGCTGCACCTTTGCCTTAGGATCAGGGTTTCAGTAGAGAAAGAGATGGGAAAGGCTGCATGGCTTCTCTAGGTGAGAACCACTTGAACTTTCAGGAGGACAATTGGACTCTAACACATAGGCCCCTGAGATGAATCACGTTGTTTTGTACCTTAGGAAGCCCCTGTGCTCCAGCAACCTTCATAACCTTTATTCTTGCACCATAGAAGTTTCTTCTCCCCATCACACATATGAAAACAAAACCACACGGAATAAAGGGAGCCAACAAAATCTTATAATTGGACATCAGAGGCTTGACACACCTGCTAAAACTCCTGTGTATGGAGGATTGTATTCAGCCTGAAGGCAAAGGATACTGTTATTAGGCAAGTCTATCATACCTCTCTTTAAGGCACGTGTGAGGAAAACCACAGAGGAGCATCGAGTAGCAAGTATAGTCACATGGTCAGGGGGCCTGGGGATCTTGGGTGTGATTCTTGTCATGTGGCAAAGGGAATAGGTAGCTCGCTCTTTGTCTGAGGTTTTACCTGAAAAGGTAGACGTCTCTTAGTTCAGGTATTAAAAAACAGGAACAGATGATATAACAGTGACCATCATCATGGCTATTAGCTACTACTGCTATTGTTTTCATTCTCATAGATGACATTTTTTAATGTGTACTACATGTGGTACACATTATATATTATTTTTCTGAAGAAAAGTAAATAATAGGTATTAATAAATAATAATTATTTATTATTATTTCCCTGTCCTAAGATGGAAGAGATCTGATGGTTCCCCTTAATTATTATTTATTAATAAATAATAAATATTTCTGTTTGGCTAGCAAAGGAGAAACATAGGGGACTCCTGTCCCAAAGGCTGTGATTCTGCCTATCATCAGGAACAGGGGGCTTTTAAAGAGGTGATTTAAAGGCTACATTCCACATGTTCACTAGTCAATTTGGGAGACAGTCATTTCTGAGCTCTTCTGATACCATCCCCAAATTCTGGATTACTTTGTTTCTATGGTGGGTTTGTACTCAAGGACAGATAAATCTGCCTAATATGGGGGAAGAGAGGTAATCCTGTTTCCCATGAGATTAGGGAGTAGGAGAGTTTAAGGAGGAGGAGGGAGAGAGGAAGAGAAAGAAATGTGTCCATTTTAAAAATAGGTTGCAGTGGCAGAGCAGCAAGGGCTATATTTAAAGCATAAAGTGGACCACTGTTATATTTCCCCACTGTCAATTTCCAAGTTCCACTTCTGTGGAAAAATGGGTGATGACATCTCCAAACTGCTTCCTGTTGAAAGGGGATGAAGTTGGGGGAAAGTAACCCAAAGTCCTTGGTCTCTATCAGGTGGGGTGTGGACAGTTAAGGGTATTTAGTATCAGAGCAGTCCAGAGGTCCACAGTAGCAGATGGCAGGTGACTGGACAAGGCATCCATAAGGCAGGGATCATGCTAAGATGATAGAGCTGCATATTTTTAATGAGCTAATTAAATTGTCTAAATCCCCCTGCAAAGTGGGTATCCTATTGCTTGCATTTTGTAAAGCATCAGATTATGCCTCCACGTGTTTAAATAACTTTGCCCTAGCCACATAGCCAGCATGGCCAAGATATTTCCCTTGATTTTGATGAAATATCAGCTCTGTAATCTATGTAAAGATACACTAGTTATAAATTCTACCCCATGTTTATGGAGAGCACTGAGACTGGGGAGACAAAACTTGACACCTGTCTTCAGGCAACTGGTGTTAGTGGAGGAGATGGGGTAGAAAGGGATAACTCCAATAAAGTGGCATCCTTCTCCAATTTGGGTGAAGCACAGTGAATTTTGAGACTAGCCAAAAGGACCAAATCCAGACTGGAGGTGCCAAATATTATAAAAGGCACTCAAGTAGAAATGTGAAGGACAAATGCATTTGGGGGCAAGAAGAAGGATGGCTGAAAAGTGAGGGGCCTTCCCAACAGAGATGACTGCTGGGCTCAAACTCAGCAATTACTAAAGTATTGAGAGGGTAAATGAAGACCAAGAGATCCACAGGATGCAATCGACTATGCCTTTCTTGTCTCTGTTCTGAGTCCTTATGATTTATTACAAAGAGGACTTAGAACGTTATCTTTGGAGAGGCAGGCTTTTCTTGTTCTGTAAACTTTCCAGCCACTCATCTCAGTACTGGCCTTCTCAATCTTAACTTTGACAAAACAAAAATGTGTCACTCTAACAGCACATTCCATGTCTCCAAAGGGTGGTTGATACTTGTGAGGGTTTAGGGACCATCAGATCTCTTCCATCTTAGGGCAGAGAAGTTGGGAGGTTGATATGGGGACTGCAAAGTCTAGTGGAGGGAGTTCTGATTTTATTTGAATGTTTGTGTATTGCTAGGACTGTATTAAAGAGTACATTAGAAGGAATAGCCCCGCTGCTAAAAGAAAAAAGTTGGGAAACCATAGAATTATTTTAGTATTTTTTAAAGCTCTAAAGTTTCTTGGCAGATTTATTGCTATGTTTGTTTATTTGACCACTGATTATTGAACATCTACTAGGCAAAACTGAATGAGATTCAGCTGTGTTATAAAAGAACTTTAAATTAGGAATGTAAAAAAAAAAAAAAAAAACAACTCAAGGTTTAAAAATAAAATTCCCCTAGATTAATGATATACATCATTCGTTTAGTTTCATACACTGTTCAGTTGGACAATGAGATACAAAATCTTAAGGAATTTTAGCTTCTCTTGATTCAAGTTAATGAGACAGAGCTGACCACTTGAGAATAGAATTCATCAGTACTATATTGTCGCAAAGAAGATTAAAATGTTTAGGTAGGTTCATGCGAGTTGATGAAGGGTTTTGCTAAGATGAAAGTGAGACCTTGAGTGAAGGGACAACCATTCTTGAGATACAACCATCCATTCTATCTGGGTCACCATCCTCAGAAAGAATTCCCTCTTAAGTATTCCCTGATTGACATTTGTAAAGGTAGGCGTAAAAGAGGTGAATTTAATAAAAGTTATGTAAAAACAAACATAAAAATAAAAGTTAAAAATCTAATGTGATCAATTGCTAGAACAATAAAATAAAAACAAATCTGTTAAAAAATGACCAAAAGTGTAAACAAAACAAAACTAAAAACTGGGTGTGGTGGTACATTCCTGTAATCTCAGCTCCTTGGGAGGTTGAGGCAGGATGACTGCAAGTTCAAGGCATCCTGGGTAACTTGGTGAGACCTTGTCTCAAGATAAAATAATATAAAATTAAAAGTCTATAGATGTAGCTCAGTGGTAGAGGAATTGTCTAGTACGTGTGAAGAGCCCCTGTGCTCCAGCAACCTTCATAACCTTTATTCTTGTACCATAGAAGTTTCTTCTCCTCATCACACATGAAAACAAAACCACACAGGAGTAAAGGGAGCCAACAAAATCTTATAATTGGACATCAGAGGCTTGACACACCTGCTAAAACTCCTGTGTATGGAGGGTTGTATTCAGCCTGAAGGCAAAGGATACTGTTATTAGGCAAGTCTATCATACCTCCCTTTAAGGTATGTGTGAAGAGCTGGGTTTAATCCCCAGTACCCCCGCCCCACACACAGTAAATATAAATAGTATCAGCTAAAAAAAAAAAGTTCTAAAAACAAATGGAAAAACAATGCATTAAATACATACATTTCATTAAATATAACCAAATTACCATATACCAGGTTAGGTATTTAAGGCTGTGCTTACGTAAATGATCTCTTTTTATCCTCACACTTGTGAAAAGTATATTGTTAGTATCTTAAAGAATATGGTAATTATATTTTTGCATAACAAATTTCCATAAAAGCAGCTTAAAATAATGCATTCATTGTTTCAAACTTGCTGTGGGGTAGGAGTCAGCCTGGCTCAGCTGGGTCTTTCATGAGGCTTCCATGAAGGTTCTAGGGCTGAGTCTCATCTGAAGGCCTGGCTGGGGAAGGATTCCCTGACAAGCTAATGTGGTCAAAAAATTCATTTCCTGAAGGGTCGTTGGTCTGAGGGCCTCATTTAATCACTGGCCTTCATTGGCCAGCGGTCATCTCAGTTCTTTGTCAGATGGGCCTTTCTACTATGGCTACTTGCCCAGAAGAGTCTGCAGGTAGACTTATGTAGCCTAATTGCAGAAGTGAAGGCCCCTCTCTTTTGCCATATCTTGTTGGTGAGAAGAAAGTGAGAGGTAATTATATTCTTAGATTATCTCAGAGTCTACCTGCCACAAAATGTTCAATGGTAGCTTGAAGTCACTAAGTGATATAGCAGAACCATGGACATAGGAAATCTGACTCCAGAGGACACACTGGTTTGAGCATAATTACTCAGTCCATCAACTTCCCACAGAATTCAGCCATTACTGGCAGATGCTCAGTAGGCAAACTGCTTATTTGTGTCCCTCCATAGTTGGAGTTGATTCTAGGAAATTCCCGAAAATTGAGGTAAGTATGTTAAGAATGCAAAGGCATCCAATATGAATCTTCTCCGTATGCAACAGGCCGATTGGCACCTAGATTCCTTTGTTGATACAGAAACCTTTAATTCTGTTACTTAGGGCTGGATAATCATACTAGCAAACACTAAGCCTACCTGTGTAGGTTAGAAATAGCTGTAGGCTTTAAACTAAAAACTACTCTGGAAGTTCCTTTTGATAGTTATCAGGCATTCCTGCCTAAGAATCTCTTTTGTAGCCTCCAGTTTACTTATTCTTGGAAGTTACATTTAACCATTATTATTATTTAAAATGCCCAGGAATAGCTGTGTTTTGGTTTTAACTGTCTTTGCTAAGTGTTTAAGATGAAGTAGTCAAACTGACTTTTGTTTCTATCTATCGTTAACAGTCAGCTGAGTTTCTCTGTAGTTCATCAAGTATGGTTAATCCATATAGGGGGCCACACAAACCAAATTCCCTCAAAATAGAGGAATTGCTTTCATTGATGCCACCATCTCTCAAAGGAAAAAACATAATCAAAAATGATTTTTAAAAATCTGAAAAAATATTAAGCAGTTAATATGTATGAACTTGGTCATGCAGTCCCAGTGAAAATGTGCTTCAGAAACATTAGTAGAGTGGCTTTTAAAGTAAATGGAGGAATTATAATGAGGGTAAATTTGTGGTTGGGGATAGAAGGTATACTTTTGTTACTAGATGTGATGGCGGCAACTCAGAAAATTTTCTCTCAGATGCTATTTCATGTTAATAAAACAGCAGTTCTTCCACGTGCTCTCAGGAAACAGAACAAAATTTAGGTAGTACAAAGAAATATTCTCAGCATGACACTCAGAATCTTGTAGAATGTTTAATAATACTTGAGCACCCTGTGGGTCTTTTATTTAGCCCATAGTCTCTTCTTGTGTTGGAAAGATTTTAAAGGTTTTAGGAGGCACATGGTAGGGAAGGTTGGCTTGGGGGTCTCTGGGAAAGTTCTGTAGGTAGCAAGACTGAATCAGGATTTAGTTCACTGCTCATAATATTTACCTGTGTTTCCCACTGAAAACCTTCCATGGCGAGATAGTTATGGTATGTAATAGATTTTTCTGACCCAACAGAACCCTGATTTATATTCCCTGGGATTTTGCTGGAAATTTGGGATCCTCAGAGTTAGTCTGAGGTTTGAAGCCATCTTAGAACACAAGCTATAAAGTCAGCTAATGTTCCTCTCACCAGAATTCTGGAAAAAAAAAAAAGAGGTAGAAGATTTGGTGCTTCCATAGATAGTTTGTTACCATTCTCTAGTCAAGGATTATGCATCTAATGCCCGTCCATTAGAAACCCAGACCAAACTCACCCACATCAAGCACCTTCTGATCAGATTAGAAATTACTTGTAGAGAGCAGCTTTGCCCACTTCAAACCTTACCTTACCTTTTCTTCTTTTAACATAAGGTCACCAGTATTTGTAACATCCATCACAACAGTTCTAATCCTGGCTGCACATGAGGATAACTGAGTTTTCAAAATTATCAGTAATGCTTTACTACCCCTGCCTCATCACAATTCCATTAGTCCAGGGTAAGAGATTTTTAAAATATTTCTCTGGTAATTCCAATATGGCCAGAGCTATAGAATAACTAATCAACATTTTTTGAAAATGTGCATGTATAAATACTTGATAAATGCTCCTGGAAGAATATAGAGTAAAATTTAAAAGTTGCAAGTAAATTATTTTGCTATTTGAATTTTACTTTCTATCTAAAAGTTATTATTGTTATTTTTTGCCTGATTCCAGGATTTTAAAACACTATTTGGAATAATTTTTCGGGCTTCCTTCTCAAAGTACAATACAAAAACGCTTAAGATTAAGATTAACATTTGTTTTTAGTATTAGGACATAAGTGATATTCTCTAATTTTATAAAATCTCAGAAGCCAGATCTGAGAAGCTGTGACTGATTTCCTTTATCGGGACTGAACTTACATTTATTTTTGTCATCCAAGTAATATTTTAAAATCATCATATAAAGATTACAAAGAGGAGTAGAACAATTTCTGCCTTTGAGGAGTTTGAAATCGGTTCTATTTGACCACACAAATGTCATTTTATTTTATGTGAAATCATCAGTGTCTTAATTCTTTGTCCTCATTTAACAACTGAATTTCCAGGAGTTAAGCCATTCCACCGTGTTGTCATACACTAGCTTTGATATACATAAAGAAATTAATTCATGTAATAAGTAAGACAAACCAAGACCTCATGAGCCCATCAGTGAATAACTGATGAATTTTGAATTTTGAATAATGAATTTCCCTCCTCGCAAAGTCCTGGTCACATGATTTCTTTGGGAAATGGTTTCTTTCATTGTATACATTACCATATACATTCTGGCTCATCTTCTTCTGTTTTCAGGACAATTTTTGAGCACATAGGAAATCTTATGACCTAAAACCTCTTTGAAATGCATTCCACTGCATCTTCAGAACACGGAAAGGTCTTTCCCTTTTGAGCAGTGCACAAACGCTTCTGAGGATCTGGAACTGGGGTGCTTTTGCTTCCAATGTGATGCCAAGGTGGAGTTTCAGATTTCCTTTTTCCTTGAATACCATCCTTTGATTTTTCCATTCTGTTGGTTGGTAAGAAAATGTTCTGGTTCCAAGGGACTCACTGAAAGTACACTGTGCACACGCATGTGAAGGCTTGCAAGACCTCATAGGCCTTCTTTCTGAGAGACCCAGATTCTGTCGTTGAAGGAGGAGTTTGGGGTGGCTGCCAAAGTCTTGCTGGCAGAGAACTCTGGAATTTAGTCCTGCTCCAGTTATGCTGTCAGAGGAGGCAGGACAGTTCCTTCTCCTTTCACTTTCCAGATGGAGTTAAACTACCCCTAACCAACTGGTTTAGGACAGTATATCAGATAATCTGAAGTCTGCCCCTCCGTTCCTCTTCTGGTCCATCTTCTTCAAACACCCCCTGATGATCCTGTTACAGAATTTTGCTCTAACTGCTCATATTTTCAGTAGCATTAGAAGGAAAGTTTTGATGGATATACTTTCTTATTCAGGTTTATCCCAATCTGTAGTTTCATTAAAAATTGAGAAGGTAAGTATTGAAAAATAGCAATATAGTGTTCTATTAGATTGAAAATATCATGATTTCTTGCTCATTTATCTTGGCATCAGCAAGCTTGAAAATTCACTTATATTCATGTGATGAGCTCTGGGTAAAAGCACAGAAGTAAATGTGAACCTGTGAACATCAGAATTCTTCCTCTGAAAAAAGAGTATAATAAATATCAGTTCTTTTTTTTTTTTTTTTAGCTTCCACAAATAAATGATATTAGGATGACTTTAATGGCCATAGTAACTTTCTTAACCAAGGTAAGAGGAGATGTGGAGACCAGGCGCACTTTTAAAATCTCTTTGCCTTCTGTGGCAATGAGAGAGGGACATCTGCTGGAAGCTCCACAGTCTGGAAAAGATGCTGAGAGATGAGAACACCTTCTTGCTGGGTGTCAGTGGTTAATGTGTTGGGATCTGCGGTGTGGCAGCCTCACACTGAAATGGGCTCTGAGCAGGAGAGTCAAGCCATTGTGGATGCTTTAGACATAACCCTTGCCATCAGCATCACGCTTTTGTTCCCTTGTCCATCTCTCCCTACATGTATTGGGAAAGTCCTGCTCAGAATAGACTGGCCCTTTATTGTCAAAGATTTGGGAGCACACGTTGTGGTTCTGGGGAGGCAGCCCTGCATGACTTGCTTTTAGCTAGGTGCTTGCTATAGTCTGTCTGGTTGAGTCCCAGGCATTGGATTGGTGACTGATAAATCACCAGATGGGACCCTTTTCCAGCCTCCCTCTTTTCGTTCCTCATCCTTCTCTTTCCTAAACCTTAATCCCTTTCTTTTGCCCTGCCTCTTCCTCCTGCTTCCCTCTTGTCCTCTTTCCCCTTTCTCTCAACACTATAAGAGTCCTCAGAGTATTCTCCTGGCTTCCACCCGCAGCCACTCCTGCTGGCCACTTTGGCTCATGCTTTCGCCTCACAGCTGACTCCCCATCTGTTTGGACGCACCAGGAATCATCCTTTAGAAGACAATGCACACTTTATATCTTTTTCAAGGCAGGATTATTATTTCTATGTCATGTTAAGTGTTCTATTAGATTGAAAATATCATGATTTCTTGCTCATTTATCTTGGCATCAGCAAGCTTGAAAACTCACTTATATTCATGTGATAAGCCCTGAGCCAATCAGATCGCACCAACCCTAACTGCATGTTCACACCATAGTTCATTCTTAAGTAGCCTCAAGTATAGCACATGTATTATGTCCTGTGAAAGTTGGCAACAATACACGCATGACAAAAGCTAGATATTATAGTGTCATGGTGTAAAGTTGGTTTTGTGTTGGTTCTATTGTAGTTGTCGTTGGATATTTTGAAGCAGTTTTTTTGTAGTTTTTCCCAAGACTTATATTCAAATGCCATGTTTTTCTTCATTTGACTTGTAACCAACATTTCCATGAAACTGAGCTTCTGTGTAAAGTATCCCCAGGAAATGTGATCCTCTCGTTGGCAACCAGATCACAATTGTAGGTATTTAAGTTCTTTTCGACATGCCAGCTTCCCTCTTTGATCTCCATTCTTGGGCTCACGGTTTTCTTTGCTGTACTCGACAGATGTCTTCCAAATTTTCCTCTCACTTCATTAACAGCCCTCCTCTTTCCTGCTTTCGTGTCTCTTCAAGTTCTGATCCCTATGCTTGGAAGACCATCCACTCTACCTTCCATAGGAACTTTGTATAATTTCTTGGCATTTAGACTTTTTCAACCATAACCTATATTAATAATTGAATAAAAATACATATAGTCAGTCCTCCATATCCATGATTCTACATATTCTACATCTGGGGATTCAACCAATTGTGGATTGAATGTTTTTGAAAATAAAATTTCATCTCTACTGAACATGTGAAGGCTTTTTTTTTTGCCATTATTCACTAAAAAAAATAAAACAACTACTTACAATAGCATTTACATTATAGTATGTGTTATAAATAATCTAGGAACAATTTGAAGTATTTGGGAGGATGTGCATAGGTTGTACACAAATACTACACCATTTTACACTAGGGACTTGAGCATCTATGGATTTTGATATTGGTGAAGGATTCTGGAACCAATTCCCCATGGATGCCAAGAGAAGACTATGTATTAAGTTTCCAGATGTGTGTGTGTGTGTGTGTGTGTGTGTGTTTGCATATGTGTCCTGTGCTAAGTTGTGCTGGTTCTCCTTGTGATACAAATATAAATGTTTTTATAAATATGTATAAACATGTTATCTATAAATACATAATATATATTAGGTGAAAGTCTGTGAGAACTAATTGAATTTGGTGTGATATTATTGATTTTTGATCCACATATTAAAAATAGTGATTTAGTATTTTGCTCCTATGTGTAACAATCCCATTACAAAACCGTTTATAAATAGTCTTACCCTGAAGCAAGTGACATTTTTATTATCCTGTTTGGGAACAACTCAAATATTGATATTACAACTGAATCACTAGAATGACTGACTAGATATATATCATTGAATCACTTAGAGGTGTAATAGTACTTCATACTATAGTTTAGCCTAATTTTCTTCTCTACATATTCTTGACAAATTCCATTTTCACACCTTTTTATGAACATCTCGGTGATTTTTACAAATATTTTCAGGTGCCTTTCTCAGCTATTTATGAAGAACATGCATTGAGTTTTATAATCCCCTAAATTTGTCAGCCGAATTGCATTATATAACACTTGTTCTTAATTGGCCATTCGACTCAAGCATCTGTTTTCACTTATGTCGGAAAATTAAGACAACAAGCATTTACTGTGGTGTTTTCCAAAGTCGTCATAACCCATGGCTCAATGTCCTCTGCAAGGGTTTTGTGGTGTCCCAGAAACATCCATTTCAAATATTCCTTTTCCTGGCTGGAGGTTGATAGGCCACAAAGAGACCACAGACATTAACACTAAATAAACTTCCTGTAAATTATCAAGTAATTTAAAAGGCATTAAAGGATAAGCATTAGCAGAGTTCAGATGCTTTTAGGGATATCTCTTTCCAGGGACTTTCTTATTTCGTGAGTGTTTGTTTCTTAAAAAGAGAGAGAGGGAGAGGGAGAGGGAGAGAGAAATACTTAATCTCCATTTATCTACTCTGAGCCTAAAATCTCTTCTTCCTTCATGTATTTGCATTCTATATCCCCAAGGCCTGCTTTCAGACCACAATTAGATGGGAATTGTAAAAGAACAAACAAACAAAAAACAACTTGAGTTTTGTTTTATTGAAATTCAGCTTTTTAACCACCTGGAGAAAATTATTCTTACACTCAGTTTGAACATCCCTAATACAAACACTGAAATACAAAATGCTCCCAAATCTGAAACTTACTAAACACCAACATGATACCACAAGCGATAAATTCTACCACTGGACTTCACGTCATGGTTACAGTTAAAAATGCTAAAATTATTGTGTAAATTGTACCAAAAATAGTGTAAAAGTACCTTCAGGCTATGTATATAAAATGTACATGAATCATAAATGATTTTCATGTTTAGACTTGTATCTTATTCTCAAGTTTTCTCATTATATATATGTGAATATTCCAAAAGGCAAAAAAAATCAAAATATGAAACATTTTTTAATTCCAAACATAAAGGATAAGGAATACTCAACCTGTATTGAGAAACATGGAATTGCTGAATGTTCAAGCTGTAGTAAGCATCAGAATTTCTACATGAGCTTAAAAACTTAGAATGCATGGGTACTGTTGTCTGTAATCCCAGCAACTCAGAAGGCTAAGGCAGGAGGATCTAAAGTTGAAGGCCAGCTTGGGCAACCTAGTGATATCCTGTTTCAAAATTTAAAAAGGATTGTGGATGCAGCTCAGTGGTAAAACACCCCTCGGTTCTGTCCCAGTACCAGAAAACAAAAAGTCAACTCAGTATGCTAGGTCTCATCACTAGTTTCGAATTTGGTAGATCTGACATGAATGTTGAGAGAATGACAATTCTTAACAAGTTCCCAGGTGATAATAATGCTGCTGATCCTTACACCTTATTTTGGAAACCATGGACAGTAAATCTTTTCAGAATGAAAAGTTCTACATCATCCATCGTCACCATTCTAAGGCAACTCAGTTTCATGTTCTGATAATCTGCCTGCTAAACAACTACCATTAATGATTCTGATGAGATTAACAATATATTGAAAAATAGTACTGATCTTTTAATATAATCAGCGTTAAGCAGTGGGGCACTAATTTGAAGAAAGTGGCTTATATACTCTTAGCTAACTTACTAAGTTTTTTACCTTAAATTAAGACTTTGTGTTTAACATTGCTTTTTATTTTGGATTATCTAGTCTGGAGAAACTCTGCTTTCTGCAGTTCAGTATGTAGTACCTATCTATAGGAAAAGTCTGACTTGTGAGAATGAGAACAGCTAGCTCTTATGGTAAACTTGCTGGCTGCCTTTTAAATTTAGAATCTATCTTTTACCACAGCTAGCTGGAGCCCTAGGCAGCATTCACTTAATGTAACCTTGTTTGGTGGTGATTAATGTTTAAAACTTGATTGAAAAGGTTTTGGTGACATTATAAGCTATTAGTGGGAGTCATTTTGGGTATACATGTTGAAGTTAATGCCTAACACTAGCTAAAGGCATGTGTAACCCAAACGCAAGAAAAGTATAACCCAAACGCAAGAAAAAATCCATTATAAAGTATGAACAGTTGACCAGGTCAATGAAGATAAATACAATTGTGAAACTCAAAATAAACTTGGTACTTCACATAAATATTTTCTGTCATTTTAACTTTCACAGGCTGTCAGCCAGCCTGTCAGCTCATATTGGACATCAGCCTATCGTGAGCATTAGCTATGATATTTGTACTTGGCAGCCAGCTGAAAATCTTGTACATGTAGCTTGCAGGTTAGTTTCTTTTCTTGGGACATCCATAAAACCTTTGAATTAGTTTATATTTGTGGGTCTGTGCATTTTTCAGGAGTATTGAGTTTTGGATATGAAGCTTTTCAAGAAGTCTAAGAGCCAATAAAATTTAACTGTCTAGACAGATCCTTTTTACTCAGAGAATTAGAGTAGGTCAAGTAAGTGGCTAGAAGAACATGCAGAGACTGCAGAGACGGTTATGGGGTGTTTATGAAAAACTTCATAACTGAGATGTGAACACATTTTAGTTTACATAATTAATTTTGATGTGGCTGAAAAAATTTAAGCGTGGAAATAAGAGTGTCCAAGATGGCCCTTGATTGTTCTCACCTCCTGTTATTCATGCTCTTATATGTATGATCTTGCACCCTAAATCAAGGCTGGCTCATATATCCATTAGAACACAGAAATACGGCAAAGATCTGCGACCTCAGAGGCTAGGATGTAGAAGACTTTGTGTTTAACAGTGCTTTTTATTTTGGATTATCCAGTCTGGAGAAAGGCAGCTGTCATGTCATAAGGCGCTCATGCAATCCTGTGGAGAGGTTCATGTATTGCTGGACCTAGAATTCCTGCCTATATCCAGCACAAACTTGCTAGCCACAGGTATGAGCCATGTTGGAAGTGCATGCTCCAACCCAAGTCAAGCCTTCAGATACAGCCTTGGCCAATATATTAATGCAATGTAGCATTAGATGCTGAGTCAGAATCGTCCAACCGAGCTGTTCCCAATTTCCTGGTCCACAGAAACTGTGGATAATAAGTGCCTTTGTTGTTTAAGCCACTAAGCTTTGGGTTAATTTTTAAACTCTACAGGGAGTGTATTTTCTATCTTTAAATTTTTTTTAAAGGACTATTTAAGTGGAAGAAATATAGAATGAACTATGTTTATAAGTTTATTTATTGGCATACAGTTTTGAATATGTAGTTCTGCCTATGGGCCAAAAATAAGTGAGACTAAATTCTGGAAGAGAGTTTTTGGATCAGTTACCTTTGCTAGGACCATGAAACGCTGGGCATAAATGCTAATTAAGTGATTGTAAAAATATAAAAACAAATATCCCTTTAAAGAAAACTCAGTGTTTGATAGTGTAGAGCAGCTTAAAGACCATCTTTTCTGAGGGCTTCATAAATGGCCTTCTCCTTCATTCCAGAGGCTAGGATGAGTTTTAGGCCAAGGGTGTGGATCTGTATTGGTTCTGCTATAATTTAGGAGAGTCAACCTCTAGGCCCCAGATAGCCTAGAGAGAGCCAGATCCAAGATCCACCCTGTAGTTGACCTACATTACTGAGTTCCCCTGAGGAACAAATGGGCCTCCTGGGAAAAACCTGGGTCAGGCCAGGCTCTCATCTCCTTGGCCTCAGCTTCAGTCCCATGGTGAAGTTTCTGCCTTGGCATTCCTCATGGAATTTTGTCTCCAGGGTAGGCATTATGAAATTTCTTATCTCTTATAAAAATCATTTTATAAGCACCTAACAAAATAGGAAGAATAGAGATATAAAGAAGAAAAATGGGTACTGTCCCAGTGTAGTTGATATCCTAGTAAAACGAATTGACAAACTAAATAAGGTAAATAAATAAATAAAGGCTACAACTGAGGAACAAATAAAGCTAAATCTGGCACAGGAAAAAAAGGAATTTATTTTGCATGGGAAAGTTGGAAGATCTTTGAATAAGGCCTTTTCTGCCATTCTGCAGGAATTTTATGGTATTTCCACAAGTGTTTTATTTTTAAGAAGCTTCATGTAGGAAATTTTTTTCTATATTCTACCTACAAAGAGTGAGCAAATTTTTCTAACTCCAAACCAGAATATGTAATATATGTAAAGGTAGTGCCAAAGACACAGGGCTCTGTGTAATGTTCTGGGGCTCTCTTTATTTAAAAAAATATATATATATAACAAAACATAAATTTGGCGAAGCAGTTTCTATCCAAGACCAAACCTCAGTCTGCGTCTCTAGTCTTTTTTACTAATGTGTTCATTGTTCAGGGAATTGCAAGGCCTCATGTAGCTTCTTGCTTTTGCTTAGATTTAGGGCATGTAGAACTTGACCTTCCCCAAATGTCTTATCAGAGTTGCCAAGGAAGGGCTGCTTTTGTAGTAAAAACAGCTCATTTCCTACCACTCCTTTTATCCACCCTCAATAAACATACCGAATTAAGCAAGAAACATAATCAGGCTTTTGAATCAGACTATTTGTGAAGGATATGGTGGACAAAGAAAAAAGTCAAAGCAAAAAAATGGAGTCAGGTCTGAAAGTATCATCACAATAGTCAGGTGCCACTGGAAAAATCACAACTGTGACAGAAATCAACTGTTGTATAACCCTTTTTCATCCTGTCCTTGAAATGTGGGTGCCCTTCATCCTCACTGGCTCCTGGATGGCACTGGGGACCCCTTATCAAGAGGTCTGACTTTTAGAAGTGGAGGTGTACAGCTCACAGGTTGGATTTTGTTATCTTGCTTACTGAAGTTGAATTAAAGAACAATACAATAAGGAAGTATCTTCTAATGATTGACTTTTATCTACATATGCACACGTTTTTTGCCTTCTCAACATCCTGATTTCTTTTTGTTAAGACAGGTAATTATAATAATGTTCTTTACAAAATTTTCTGTACTGTTACTAATATGTGGAATGATTAAATAATCTCCAGACTGTTTAAAAAAAAAAAAAAAAAAAAGGACTAACTTCTTGTCCAGTAGGAGAACTCTCTTGCCTGGGCTTTCCACAAACAACTTGTATATTGTCTTTTAGAGAACAAATATCTCAAACAGCATCTTGGGCAGGTTTGGCTTTCTAGAATATCCTTTCTTGGGATACCTGTTATCCTACACCACATCTTGGAGCAAACCATGACTTTTTTTTTTTTTAACATTACTCTGTTAGTAAATATTCTGATGCCCTTCAATAGATGAATGGATAAAGAAACTGTGGTATATATACACAATAGAATATTACTCAGCATTAAAAGAATAAAAGTATGGTATTTGCAGGTAAATGATGGAGTTGTAGAATATCATGCTAAGCAAAGTAAGTCAATCCCCAAAAACCAAAGGCTGAATTTTCTCTCTGATAAGTGGATGCTGATCCATAACAGGGAGGGGGAGGAATGGGAATAATGGAGGAACTTTGAGCAAAGGAGAGGGAGAGTAAGGAGGGTAGATGGGGGCAGGAAAGATGGTGAATGAGATGGACATCAGTAACCTAGATATGTGTATGACTGCACATATGGTGTGATGCTACATCCTATACAACCATAGAGATGTAAAGTTGTGCTGTAATTGTGTACAATGAATTAAAATGCATCCTGCACTCATATACCTCATTAAAATAAATAAATTAAAAATATTCTGTAGTTATAGCTTAATCTAAGGAATAAGAAAAACATGACTTTTAAAATCCTTTTCAAATTTAAGCATGCAAAGATATTTTCTGATTCCTACCTGATTGCTTCATCCAGTCTGATCACTTTTTTAGTCTGTCAGTTTTAATCAAGATTTAAAATAGTTCTGGCTGGGCACGGTGGCTCACTCCTGTAATACCAGCAGCTCAGGAGGCTGAGGCAGGAGGATGGAAAGTTCAAAGCTAGCCTCAGCAAAAGTGAGGTGCTAAGCAACTCAGACCCTGTCTCTAAATAAAATACAAAGTAGGGCTGGGGATGTGGCTCAGTGGTCAAGTGCCCCTAAGTTCAATCCTCAGCACCAGAAGAAAAAATAATTAAATCTTTTTTCTTAGAAACCACATCTTTTCTAAAAGATAATAGACTAATTAATTTGCTGGAACCCACACTGATTTTTTTTTTTTTTATCAAATGGGATAAAATAAGGAAATTGGTTCCATTTGCCTGACACACTTGGAGTATTCATATAAATTTAGTATTAACTCCTTTTCTGCATGTCCCTTGCATTCTCAAATCAACACAACCCCAAATCCCACAACCTAAATTGAATGCCATATACTTTTTTCTTCTTTTGGCTTTAAGACTCAATTTCAACCTGCTTTAAACACTTTGATCTCGAGAGAAAGATGCTAGACAAATTTGGGCATCCCATATTATGCAAAAAAAGGAGAAAGCTCTCCCTTTTATCCATAATCACAATGTGATTATGGATGCATAAGAAGAAAAGTAATCACTGAACTTGGAAATAAAAACCTCTATTTTAGGATTTACTTTGCTTTTAATTGGATGGGTATCCCTGGAGGAAAAAAATTAATTGCTCTGGGTCTTAGTTTTCTCATCTAAAAAACACAGAGCATAATACAGTTGATTCTCATTGTTTGCAATAGTTATATTCTATAAAGTTGCTGCAAACATCATATTAGCCAAAGCTGAACAATTGCTTCCATGTTCCTGTGAGCCTCTGGTCATAATATTTTCATCAATGGATAGGTATATTACCTAGTTTTATTTGGGTTTCTGCTAGAAGATACCTTATTTAATATATGTTGTTGATTCTTTAACATTGAAGTCATGACTGACACACTATTGCTCATGCCTGAATGAAGTTTACCTCACTCAGTTTTTCTCCAAAAGGCGGACTGTAGCTTTTGTGTTCAGAAATACTAGGTAGCCTGTCATCATTACACTTAGGGACCATTTCAAACAGTTAAATCTCCAATAAAAAGCATAAAATCGGGGAAACTATAGCACTAAATATACTGTGTGAAGGACACTTATTTACAGTCTGACAGCTGAAGAAAGAAGGCAGAGAGTCACCTTGGTCAGCCTCAGCTGGGAATGTGCACATGGGGTGATTCAAGTTTTTCACTGCTTTGAAAAACCTGAGTGGACGTGTCCACAGATAACTGTAGAAGTGCTTTGAGTATTGACTTGGAGGTTACAAATAAACTTTTTAAAGTAGAAACATTTGCAAACATGGAATCTGCTAATAATGTGGATCAACTGACTGTATTTGCTGATCTTGCTGGTTGACGGGAAAGGACATGGTGATTCTCCTTATTATTATTTCCCAGCCACAGCCCAAGAAATCTAGAACGTTCATTTGGAAGAAAAGAAGTCTCATTGCTTGGGCCTCAAACACCATAAGCATATTAGGGAAACTGGAAAGCCTATTGCAAGTGCTTATTTACCTTTAAAAATATGCATTAACATGGAGATAACATCAGAATGAAGAGCCTTGCCTGTCAAATAATAAGTTCATTGTTTGATTTCTTTAAGGTGGGTACAGGCTTGTTGGAACCTGGTTGTTTTTGTGCATATTTGTGGATTCCTGTAGGGCCATTTTTAAACTCAGTGATCATCCATCACTTTTCTTCTTGGCTCAGAGTAATTTTTACATCTTAAAGGTGCTTTGTAAATATTTGCAATCACAGGTTTATTTGTAGATTCCTTTCAGTTATAGATAGTTTTTGTTCACATAAAAAATTAATTTTGCTTTTCAGTTTACAAAGCACTTTCACATTATTGTCTGGCTTATTTTAATTTCCATGGCATGAGCTTTATTATAAAATGGTACAGATGTTGTTTGAATGTCAATGCTACCTTTATGAAATTAATGGATTTTAGATACATTGTGCTACTGAGGTGAAGTTACCAGGTGGCAGAAATGTTTTCATGGGAGTGCAGTGTCACAGGGAGAGATGACATTCCATTTCCAGTTGCCCTTCTTTCTACCTCTTTTTGGAAGGCACACCCTTCTTGACTGGCAAGAAAATTCATTTTAATTTCCACTTTAAAATCTATTTTGATGACATTGTTTTTAATTCATTTATTAAAACATATGGTGTCGTTAGTATAAAGAGAAACATCCTGATAAGCAGAGGAGTAAAATTCAAGTTCCATCCACATTTTTTAACATCTATCAAACATCAAGATTTGAACTTGTTTCTTTCATTCCCATTGCATGATATAAATCATAATAAGGCATTTTTGATAATGCAGGCAGGGATGGGGGATGATTCAGAATGGGGTGGCTGGCATAAATGTGGAAGGGCATTTTGCTTAGGGGGCCCACCCACATTCTCACTGCTCTTCTTTGAAGAGCTGGGGCCCCTGATATGATTTAGATATTAGGTGGCTCCTAAAAGCTCATGTGTGAGACAATATAAGAAAGCTTTCAGGTGAAATGATTGAAGTTTAAACCTAATCAGTACATTAATCCTCGGATAGAGACTGACTAGCTGGTAACTAGGCAGGTAGGGTATGGCTGGAGGAGGTGAGTCCCTGGGTGTGCCTTTGGAGTACATATTTTGTCCTTGGAAGGAGCTCTCTGCTTCTGGTGTGATGTCCTGAGCTGCTTTCCTCCACCACACTCTTCCTCCATGATGTTCTGTCTCACCTTGAATCCCAAGGAATGGAGTCAACTGTCTGTGGACTGAGACCTGAAACTAAAAGCCCCTAAATAAACTTTTCCTCCTTTAATTGTTCTTGTCAGGTCTTTTGGTTGCAGCCAAAAAAAAAAAAAAAGCTTACTAAGACAACCCCTAAAGACACGTTGCTCCATTCCAGACTTGCCTTCCGCTGGCAGGGCTGTAGGCTCCAGACCATCCCATCACCATGCTCTATCAAAATGTCTGTCAGGACCTCATTCCTAACAAGAGAAAGCTCTATTTTTAAAATTTTATTTTTAATTAACAGGAATGAATTGTATATATTAATGGAATTCAGTGGGATGTGTCAGTACACTCTCACTTATAATTAGGAGTTAATAGTTGGTGACAGCTCAATGTCTTATTCCCCTGGGACAGTTGCTTCTTATCTAAAGGGATTGTGTAGATAAAGCCGTAATGCAAGAGAACCAGGTCTGTCTGCTCTAATAGGAAGATTTCAACCACCAGGTGTATCATAGGGGAAGAATTTTTTAAAGCATATGAGTCATCCTTATGTCTCCTAAATCTCATCAAGTAAGTGATCACCTGTTCTATTTACCTGTCAAATGGGTCCTGGAAAAAGCACCAACCTGAAGACAGTCCTGAAAAAGATAAATGTTTGCTTAAAACTTGTGAGGACTATTAGAATAAGGCTGTATATTGAATCCAGAAAATGGTATCAGTAGCTACCAAAACTGCTCAAACACACCACAAGAAAGCACTTCAAAGGTCTCTTTACTTGATGGACTCCTCAGAGTAACTCATTTTTAATTAGGATTTAAGGGAGAACTCTTGATGGAGCATGTGCCCATGTAAGTGCCACTGTCTCATTGTTTCATTATGGAGATGAAGTAACAGTTACTAACAGGTACAGTTCCCAGCCTCCTCCATCTCTCTCTTCTCCACTCTCTAAGGAGTTCTTCCACCTTCTCCACTCTCTAAGGAGTTCTTCCACCTTCTTCACTCTCTAAGGACAGGAAGAACAAATGCTATGGGACTAGAGAAAAGTTTTCAGCACAAGCTAAAGAGCTACTCTCCTCAGTGGACTGCCCTGGGAAGAGAAGGTAATAAGCCAGGAGCTCATTGGCTCTCAGCTTTGAAAAGGAGTCTGGGGAATCTCTTCAGAGTAGGTGAGAACATGTAAATTGAATGGAAGCTGGTGTGTTTCAAGTTCTTTAGCTTTCCTGAATATTTGAAAAAGAATAGATAAGACCCCAGATCCCATTCTGGCTCCATAAAAATCCCTCAATGTCACATTACTTTGCAACTAGTTACCTGGGAGTTGGTTTTATGTTGTTATACTGTTTAGTGTGTGTGTTTGAGGAGGAACTATAGCTTTCCCCCCAGGTATCCAGCTGGGCACTCCATTTTTCACAGGAACAAAAACCAAGATATTGTAAAGCCAAATTGATGCTCCTGATTTTACCATTGAACATTATTATGAAATTAGAAGCCTAACCTCTGTTTTCAATAAAAAGTCAGTAATTCATTCAACATATATTTATTAATTGCTTACTCTATTACTCAGGCCCTGTAGGTAATTGGATGAAGTTAGGATCGTCCTTTCCTTTTTCCCATAACATAGATATGAATAGCTTCAGAGGCAGTTGACCATGCGGGCAGATAGCCTGGAATAGAACTGGGGCTGCAGCAAGACTTCAGAGGAATGGCTAAGATAGACTTGATCTCTACTCCCATGGGAATATTCTATTGAAAAAAGTCTGTCCCCTATTAAAAAATATAAAGTTTGTGAATAAAGCCCATATAATAATGTTCTCTGAAGAAAGTTTATACTATAGCTTTTTGACTAAGGCTAAGTTTATATGAACAAGAAAAAAAAAGTAAAGAACATATTTTCCTCTAAATTTTAAAAGAAACATTAAAAAAAAAAACCCACATCTGTGCTGCTATTATTGGGGATTTCCTCTGACTTTTGGCAGATGATTCACAAAAATGAGTTAACACTCTCAGATGTGGACTCCTCCTATTCCACCCTGACTCTATTCCAGCAAAATCCATTCTTTTCAAAAAAGCATGTTTCCCCCCACCCTTTGATGGCATAGATCTGTTCTTCTCTCTGTTCAGAGCTATGTCTTGAGATTTGAAGATTCTAGTGTTTTTCTTATTGTTAAATGCACATTTTTAGAAAAAATGTTGTTCTGAGGATAGCATTTATTATTTATGCTTGTAATTGATGCAGATTTTTTTCAGTTTTATAATAAAACACAGAGTCAAGGATTTGCTGTTAGGCATGTTTATTGGGTAAGCCTATGCCCTCAGTACTTGGCTCTTGGTCTCTCTGCATGGGGCAGCAGAAGGTGCCTGGTGCGGGTCTGGGTTGCTGGGCAGGATCCCAGGGTTCCATTTCTAAACCAACACCATTGGTTAACTTTAGAGCCCTATTTAAGTCTTCTAACCTTGCTTGGCTTCATTTATGTCAACTTTAAAATGAAGATCTTAGTCTACAATCTAAACTCCTCTCTGTCTCTAAAACTCGGGCTATTTTACTTACAAAGGAAGATTACTTTGGGAATTGACTTGTGGCCTATTGCAAGCTACATATGTGGATGTCTTGGCTCTGACCCAGGACTGTGACTTTCCTGCTTCATCGTTTGCATCACTTAGATCATGTCTGCACCTCCCCACCCTTTTTCAAGTACTGGATCCACGTAAGATGAGGCAATAGTGACCCCATTGGTTAAATGAGATTATATTACTCTTCCAGTGGGGTCTGAAAAAGTTTAACAAATCCCATAGGGCCCAAATCTGTAAGAAAAGCTCACATTTGAATGATAACCTGAATTTTTTTAGGACAACAAATTATATTTGAGATCTCTCAAATAGATTGTTCCAGATTTGTTTTTCTTGATAGGATTCTGGGATTCAAATACCTGTGTGTTATAGTAACAGAATAGAAGACTGGAAGTAACTTCTGTCATTTTCAGAATACGAATCAGGTATGGCCAGATTGTTCTGTTAGAATTCTCCAAGCTCATCCATGGCAGCTCAGCCTGGGCCTGCTGAACTCCACCGAGCCCTGTTTTCATGCCAGTTCATAATTTGATAGCCCCTTCCCAATCTCATTCATTTTAGTCAGTTTTCTAAAAGCTGTGGACTACTGACCTAAATAGTTACTATTTTTGTGTATGTGAACATATATTTTTGTGAAGGCTAGGCTGAATTTAGTCAAGCTATTAACTTATTGTAGATTAAAATTTTATCTCATAAAATATATGTTGAGATACTTTTTCCTTTAAATTTTTTATTTTGTGGTACTGGGGATCAAA
Source organism: Marmota flaviventris (assembly GCF_047511675.1). NCBI lineage: Eukaryota > Metazoa > Chordata > Mammalia > Rodentia > Sciuridae > Marmota > Marmota flaviventris. Next base: position 77,316,337 of record NC_092505.1, read on the forward strand.
CTCAAGCCCTCATGCATGCTATGCACAATACTACTGAGCTACATCCCCAGCCCAAGGCATTTCTATTATTAGACTAAGTTAGCAACATTTGAATATCAAGCTAGTTGAAATCATTCTGCCTTATGGATTGTTTTTACATTGATTAAAATCAGAAAAATGCAACAAGACATGGACAAGTCACTATAAAATTGGAATTATTTTTATTTCATATTCACTTTAGTTTTATTTGTGATATTGGTGCCCCAAAGGTTCAATAGTTCCAACATATCAAAGTAGCATCAATAATCTCAAATGTTTGTTTTAACAAAATATTAATATAATAAAAACTTGACCCATCCTTTCAAACTGTTGAGAATCAAATGATGTTTACCCTCACTAATTAGAGTTTAGAGCCCCAAACCTGAGAGGATATACAGCTTAGCTATCTCTTTCAAGGATGAGAAAATTAAGGTTAAAGAACATTAAATCAATTAACTATGATCACACTACTAGTCAAGAACAAAACTGGGTCTTCCAGAGTTAATCCCTCATAGCTAATAATATTCCATATTGTTTTTTAAAGCATTACAATTTATAGAACTTTAAAATCCATTGCATATACAACATCATTTGTGTTTTCTAGTATAAGACATTGTGCTTATCATGGTGGAGCGTACAGAGATGCAGCATATGAACTCCTAGAGGCATAATCATTAATGCACAGCCACCAACCCTGACATCTAAAATTACACCTTATGTCTTAAAAGAATAACAACATTCTCAGACTAATCTTTTTTATGTGAGATGGATCAGGGAGGTATATTTAAATGTTGTATTCATAAAATTCCTATAATTTAAACCATGATATAATTTCAAAGGTTTAAGAAACTATTTTGCAAAATCATTTTAACTTCTCATTTGCAACACAGCTTTGTGACAACAAAAAAATCTTTTATTTTTCTTGTTTAACTTAATTTCAAGTAAGTGGCAGCAAATTTTTTTCTTGAAAAGATCTGACAGTAAATACATTAGATGTTTGTGGGACATATGGTATGTATCATTCTCAAGTCTGTTGTTTTTACAATAACAGGTGGTGCACTGGAGTTGGCCCATGGACCACTGTTTGCCCTTTAGAGCATGAAGTTGAGAGATAGCATTGCCTGCCTTGCTTCACCTCACCAGAGGGAAGTCAGCAAAAGCTAAGCTGATGGATAAAGGTCTTACTCAGTGTTTTAGATGATCAAATTAGAGAGACTGGGTTTATTGATAACAGATCTCTTGCCGGCACTCATAGTCCACACATGAAGTCATCCTTCTCTATTTTCAACATAACAGCTGTGCACTATGGAAACATTTAGTGTTGTGAGTCCAGTGTGATCACTTCAGGTTGGGGAACAGAGGCATTCTCAGGAGTAGGAAGCCAATCCTGCTTTCATGTATCTCTCTGAGGATTAAATTGGGAGGAAAACTAACCTAGTTGCAGAGAAGAACCTGGTTCATGAGCTTTTGTTTTTACCCATTTTTGTTCTTGGGTGAAGTCTACCTTTAATCTGGGGATGTGGTAGGTGAATGCATTCATGCATTTTAGATATCCCTACAGTAATGGTAGCATTTGTCGATTGTAAAAATCATTAAAACATTAAATTGAGCATGTGGAGTGCAAGGACTTTGTTTTTGTCCTAGCTGTGTCATCCCGGCAAAGTCATTCAACAATCCAGGCTTCTGGTGACCTCATCTTTTATGGTCTCCAAAGTTCTTCCACTTCTAATATGCCTTGATTCTGTTTTCCAGAGTGCCCAGAATAATGCCTGACACACAGAAGTTTCTCCATAAACTTTATTCAATGCTATATATCAATCCTTTTGATATATAAACATAAATAATTGATATATATAAACCCAAATGATAATTAGTCCGTTCCTCACTAAAATCCCTTCTCCTAATGCCAACTTGAATGGTTCCTCTACTGTTTTGTTTTGTTTTATTCACAATAAAGGCTTTTTATCACTGCTGTAGCAACTCAATAGATTATTTTGGTCCAGCAATAATTGGGCAATTTTTAAGGACAATTGCTAAAAGTGTGACACTGGATTTTTTTCATGAACCCTGCTATTTAAAGAAACAGAAGTAATTAATGGTTTGAATGGCTCAGAATTCTGTCACAAAGCCCATAAAGTTTCTGAGTTCTCTTAGGCCTTGAGTCAAGAAGGGCTTAAGAAAAAGGGGGATGGAAATGAGGATCCTTAATGTGCCTTTACGTAGATTCATGATTCTGCTAGTTCCGATGTTCAAGGTTTGGCTTTATACCCTTACTGGGAAAGGGTGAAATAGGAGTTGCAAATGACCAAGAAGAAGTCTCTTCCCCCAAGTTTTCTCTTATCCCTGGATTTATACTGGTAGAACTAAGGTAATGTAATTAGGATTTTCTTACTAATATAAAAATTTACTATGAGCTAAAAATCACCTTAATTTCTTAGCAATCATTACAGCATAATAGAAATTGGCTATAGAACTCAGGGACAAGGTCTGGACTAGATTCATAAATTTAGGAATCATCAATACACAAATGATAGTTCAAGAAGTAGAAATTAATACAGTCACCACAAAATGGTTTCAGAACGGACCTCAAGGGCCTCCAGCACGTAATGAACAGCTAGAGGAGTTTGAGATTACACAAGGAGCAGTCAGAGCAGCAGGAGAATGTGGCCAACAGTTAGAACTGTCTACTGAATTCTGTGAAGTGCATCTCTGTTGACCTTAGAGCTACTTCATTTGTGCAACTGACACAGAAACAACTCTGCAGAAGGCTTAGGGGCGAGGGAAGTAGAAATAGGGAGGAAGGGCAGTGTTGGGAAATTTGGCCATGGAAAGTACAGAAGGCAGGAACAGGAAGAGAATTCGAGGTCAGCTGAGGACGTGTGGCTGTCATTTCTGAGATGAGAGAGAGTGGAACATTTGCCTGTCAGAGAACAAGGTGAAAGAAACTGATTGAATAGTGCAGTTTTCCTGGAAAAGAGTGGCCTTGTGAGTAAGATGTGGAGCATAGCTAAAGAGAGTGTCTTTGGATAGGGGGAAAGATGATTGCTGTTATGCAGAAGAGAGGAAGGGGACAGGTGCTGACGTAGGCAGGTTGGTGTGTTTAGAAGTGAGAATTTAATGAGTTTCTAACCCAGTGGCTTCGGTTTTCCTGAGAGAGAGCCTGATGAGTAAGGGGATAGCTCTGAGGAAAGGGCTCCAAGTTTGACATAATCCTGAGGAAAAGGGGAGAAGTGCCCACCCATCCACCCCCAGGAATGAGGACCCACTTGTGACGTGCATTGCTCACTCTGCTCTCCCTTTAGCAGCATCCCTCCCATGCTGCTCTTTCTCTTCTCTCATCCCCTTGAGTACTGCTTATTGATGCCAGTCCCACCTCAATCTGCAGGGAACTATCACTTCCCATAGCATGTGTGATCTTTATCTGAGCCCTGGGAGACAGCATGCCTTGCTCATCTTCCATTTGTTATTAACACAGGTAGCTTCTCAAACTGACTGATTCAAAATTGAAATTCAGATGTGATGGTGGGTGCTGGGGTGATGCATGTTTGTTTGGGTAGAGCTTTTTAGTGCCTATAACTAGGTCCTAGATGATTTCTTTCACCTCATTGGTACTGTGGGGACTGCCTTTGCTGAGTCCTGCTATTTAGAAAGCATGCCTCAAGTGGCCTGATATAGACCCTGAATTCGTTTTCCGTTGCTGTCATAGCAAATGATCACAAACATAGGAGTTTTAAACAACATAACTGTATTATTTTATAACTCAGTCAAAGTCTGAGTGGAATAGACTGGTTTCTCTGTTCCAGGTCTTAGAGGCTGAAATAATGGTGTCAGCAAGTTGTGGGCTCTTATCTGAAGGCTCAGGAAGGAGAATCCACTTCCAGAGTCATTCATGTTCTTTGCAGAATTGTGTCCCATGTGTTTATAAGCTTGCAAACACTTTCCTTGTTGGCTGTTGGTTGGGAGTCATTCTCAGCTCCTAGAGGCCACTCAGATTTCTTGTCATGTGACCCTCTTCCTTTATCTACAAAATCAGCAACCATTTGGTTGAGTTCCTTGCAGGCTTCAAAGCTCTCTGATTTCTAGTTCTGCCTCATTTCTTCTTCCACACAAAAAGTTCGCTACTTTTAAAGGAGTTGTGCAATTAGACTGGAATCACACAGATAATCCACAAGCGTCTCCCTATTTTAAGGTCTCTGACCTTAACTATATCTCTAAGTTCCTTTTACCATTTGATGTGATTAATCTTTGTTCTTTGGTAAGTAAAGTATCTTTTTGCTGTGAATGTGTCTTTCCATTTTTGCATTCCAGGTTTTATCTTTTGCCTTCAGCAGTTTGAAGATGTTATGTCTAGCAATGGCTTCTGTTATTTGTGTTTATTCTGTTTGATGGTGTCTGAGCTTCTTGGACATGGGATTTGGCATCTACTATTGATTTAGAAAATTCTTCCACTAATTTTCTCTTCAAATATTTCTTCTGCGTTTCCAATTACACGTATATCAAACTAGTTCATATTGTCCTTCTTTCATGCTCTACTTTAAAATATTTTTTCTTTGTCTTATGTTTTCTATTTCTGAGATTTTAATTTTGTTTGTTCTTATACTTTTCTTCTCTGAAAATATCAGTTGATCATATATATAGTCCAAGTTTTCTACTAGAGCCTTAAACATATTTATCCCGATTATTTTAAATTCCCCATGTGATAGATCCAATATCTTTGCCATATCAAAATCTGGTTCCACGATTAATTTGTCCCTTCACAGTGGTTGTCTTCTTGCTTCTTCGTAATCATGTATACATTTTTTTGTTTGTTTTAAAACTGAGAGCTTATGGAGGACAGTAGAGATGAAGCTAGCCTTTCCTTTTGTTAGGCCTTCAGTGGGGTAGTTTGAGACACGTGAGTTATTAGTTGAGATAGATCTGTGGTTTGTTGTCACGATGGTCATCTCAGGGTCCTTGCTCATCTTCCCACAGGGTTCAAGTTTGTCTCACATTACCTTGGAAACTCAGGATTAATTTACTTGAGGTTATTTCTCCATATCTTTTCTACCCTCAGTATTTTCTCTTCCATTTGAGTCTATATACCTCAAAGGAGGTTTATATCCATGCTCTTAATGGGTAGACTGCTGTTACGTATCATTCAAAGCTTATTAGTCTGTTGGTGGGGGTGTGGAAGGGTCTCCTCTGTTATCAGATCCAACCTCAGTCTTGAGTGTGCACTATGTCCTGGTTTTAAGGAGTGGGGTCTGTCTTGTGATCCTGCCTCACTCTGAGCGGAAGATCTCCTGTGGCTTGGTCTGGGAGGTATTCCTGCCCCTTCTCTAGGGATGGAGCATATTTTCCTATCCCCTTCTGCCAGATGTAGTACATGTCCACTTGTGCTCTAAGCCAGCCAGGTTGCTATCCTTTCCCTGTGGGATTAGGCTTATATTCTCATAGTGAAGATAAGCCAGACAGTTCTGGGTGGTGCTCTGACTTTGCCTGCCCCAGGCTTGTACCTCAAGGGAAGCTACTGTAGGACACACTTGCTGCTGTTTCCAGTCTTTCCTATTAATAACTATGAGGTTCATGGAGAAGAGTCATGTACTGGGTGCAGATTCTCCTGTGCCCTTGGCTCCCAGGAGTTCTATATTCTCTTGATAATGCACACAGGCCATTAGGAGTTCACTAAAATTTTAGCCAAATTCTTTTTACTAGCTTTTGTGGCATCCAGTGGCCTCTCTTTGAATATGCTTGTCTTAAATTTCAAGTTTTTTCTGCATCCACATTTCTAAAACAAGTTTTAGAAACATTGCACATTGTAAGATTATTTGGTTCAGTTTTCTTTTTCCTTTTTGGTTATAAAGCTGGAAATGATGTTCTCCCTAACTTGTTATATCATGAATGGAAACTAAAAGTTGAATATTTTACAGAAAACTTGAAGCACTTTTACATCATATTTCTGTTTTACAATTGTGGCATGTGGTACTACTTTAATGAGTTTATTAAATATACATATATACACATATATGTGTATTATATACACATATATATTTATGCATATGCATATATATGTGTGTTCATAAATGTATGTTTATTTCATGTATGTGTGTATGTGTATATATTTGGGGATATTTACATATGATAAATTATCCTGGGTAAAAATACTGTATTGCTTGTCCCTCTGGGTAACCATGTTCTCAAAGTACATTGTTCCAAATGAGGTGAGGCCACAAATAAATGCTTATTCTGGCTGTTGCTTTGTGTCCCTCATATTCTCTCTGCTTTGTTCTCTGTCTCATTTCCTAATCCATTTATCTTTGTAGAACCAGCCACATGTTTCCCAACTTGGACTAATTTTATGAAAGATTTCACAAATCATCATAAGCAGATATGCCGAGTTTCCACACGATTTCCTGCATCGTGGGCTGAGCTGTGAGCAGTGGGGTCCAGGAGCAGAGTTATGTTCTGGTTCTTGTTGGCGAGAAGCTTACCCTCTCTGGGCTTCCGCTTCCTCATCTGTCTGTTTTCCTCTGTGTTCACTGGCTGCTTTTCAGTGTCCTTTGGTGATTCATTGTCATCTTACCAAGTTTTAAACTAGAGTGTCTGAGGCTGAGTCCTTGGATCTTTTCTTTCATCTCCTTATGTTCCCTTGATGATCTCATCTAGTCTTATGATTTAGAAACCATCTAAACACAAGTTCAAAATTCTATCTCCAGCCCTGACCACTCCCCTTAACTTCAGACCCATTGAATCAACTCCCTACTTAACATCTCTACTTGGCTTTCCAATAGAAGCCTGGGATTTTTCGTTTCCAGAATCAAGCCCTGAGTACATTCTGCCCTAAGGTTTCTTAGCCAATAGCCTTCCCATATCAGTGAAAGACAACTCCATCTTCCCATTCATACTGAAGACATCTGTAGCTCCTTTCCCCTCATTTATCTTACAGTTGATTCATCCACAGATCTTTTCTGTTGTACTTTCAAATTTTATCCAGAATTTTTAGGTTTCCATTCTTCTCACATTCTCTCCCATTTTTGATTCAAACTAACATCATTTTAGATTGTTTCCATAATTTCCTAACTGGTTGCCTGTTTGTGCCTTTCAGATCTACAGCATAGCATCCGGAGTGATCCTGTCGAATTATAAATCAGATCTTATTGTTCGTCTGCTAAGAAACCTTTTTTGGCTTACCACCTCAGAGTGAAGGCCCAATGCTTCCCTGTGTCCCATCGATTTAGTCTAGTTAGCTCCAGTTTTACCTCTTACCATTTCCTTCTCTCTTGTCTTCCCGCAGCTGTGGTTACCAGGCATGTTCCTTTCTCTGAGCTCTGCAGTATTCCTCCCATCTAGAATGTTCTTCCCCACACATCTGAATGATTATCCTCCTGTCTTTCTTCAAGTCTATCCAAAAGTGAGATCTTCTTTTCTTCTCTATCAAAGATTGTACACCTGCTCCACCTAAGTCTGACTGTATGCCTAACCCTTCCTTATGTGCTGCCCTGATTTAGTTTCATCCACAGCATTTATCATCTGCATTAGTCAGGTCAGCTAGAATATGCTTCAATAATAAACATCCCCCCTCATCTCAATATCTTTAAAAAATATATATATATATATATATATATATATATATATTATATATACTTTTTGCTCGATTACATTTATTAAATGATTGGGACCTCTATTCATTGTAGTCACTCAGGGCCCATGTTCCATCTGGTCAATTTATTCCCTAAGGTAAAGAACGGAGTTAAAGAGTCTTGTACCAATAATATGTATTGGCATGGTGTTGGCATATGTTCCTTTTGTGTACAACCTACTGGTAAGAATTTGTTACATGTTCACAATTAATTTCAAGGAGATGAAGATATACAGAATGAGAAGGGAATCAGATATCAAAAAACAGCAGTGATATTTGCCCTATCATTTGGTATACAATGGCTTACTTATTATCTCTTTGTCTCTTTTCTTCATCCTAAAATGTAAGCTCATTGACAGTGTGGCTTTTTGTTATGTCCCATTTGCTTTATTCCATCTTGTAGATGAGAGCTTCACTTATTCTAGATGCTCAGCAAATATTTATTGAATGAATGACTGACTTTCTATAAAGATTTAAAGAGGATGCCTACCTTCTTTACAGATTTGCTGATAGATGTAATAGATTCCACTTGTAAAGTATTGTTAATACTATTAACTTATTATATAATTCTAATTAGAAGACATCTTTGAAATAAGAAATATAAAAATTTGTCAGAATGATGAAAGATGCAAGTAGAGAACGGTCTAACTTGAAATATTATGAAGAGGAGAAGCAAAAAGGTCAAACATCTAATATGGAAATTACTATCATTTGTAGGGAAAAAAAGTTGCACAATGAACATGTTACAAAGGGAATATAGATCAACACAGTCATTCTTGACAGTAAAGTCCATCATCATTATATTAGAAGGCCAGCCTTGGGCTGGGGTTATGGCCCAGCGGTAGAACTCTCACCTAGCATGTACAGGGCCCAAGGTTCTATCCTCAGCACCACATAAAAATAAATAAAATAAAGGTATTGTGTCCAACTACAACAACAAAAAGTAAATATTAAAAAAAGAAGGCCATCCCTGTGCCCTGCCCTGATGATGCTATTGAGACAGTGTAGCACACAAGCCCATCAGGAACAGGGCTGTCTATCCTTCTAGGGCCAAATGTGTTGCTTTATTGGTCAGACAGCAAGCCCCTTGTGCTAGAAATCAGTAGCTGGGATTTTCAACACCAACACCATTGTTTCTGCCTGATAACACTCATGCTGATTACCTTCTGTGTGGTTATGGAGGGGAGGCATTATTTTTCTGCTGATCTAATGAGGGGGGAATATGTCTTGATTTCCCTGCCCAGTCCTTCACCAGCTAATTCTGTAAAAAAAAAAAAAAAAAAAAAAAAAAGGAAGAAAAAAAAATTTTAAAAATGAAAGGAATGATAAGCACATTTACTTTTGCCCTGGCCCCGTTTCTGATAATAATGAGAGCTAATAGGCATTTTCCACATGTGCTTTTTGTGTTCTAGATATATATGACAAATTTTCTGGCACTTCAGTTGAGCCTAGGATTATGGAGGAAAAGCTGACCCATGAGTACTAATGTGGATGAACTAAAAATCCCTTGCCACCCAGATTCAATTGTTGTGCTAGACTATCTACCAAGATCATCTATGAATGATGTAAAGGTCTGTGGACCTATGTGGAGCCTGTTTTATCTCATACCACGTGTTTTTTGAAGGGACTGGATAAAACATGTTATAAAGAAGTGTAATTCATTAAACCTAGTCAGTTTATTGCTACTTCATTTATTTAATAGACTGTAACAGTGAAGGACAGAGGAAATCAATATGGATGAAGGAGAGACAGCCAGGGAATAGCCATTCTAAAAATAAATGTAATGAAGGGAATTCAGGGAAAATATGTAAGTGAAAATAATCCTTAAATTGATTAGAAGTAATTCTGTGACTAATAGCTAGTCAGTGAAATTCTATCCAAATGGCAATTCCAGGATTTCATGATTCCAAGTTCTGCTAATCCTTTTTATAATTTTTCCAAAGAAATAAACTAAAGTTGTTGCCTTTTTGGTCTGACGTTAATGCTTCCTGTTTGTATTGTTGATTCCAAGTTTGGGCTGCTGCTGATGCCACATTAGCAAATAACAGTAAGTCTTTCAGATGACCACTGAGTTCTTTCTGAAAGACAAATATCATATATGTATCCCTAAATGTCATGTTTGAGAGGAAAATGTTCTAATGAACACCAGAAGTATAGTGCCTAGAATCGTTGTACCTAGGCCTTTGTTAATCAAACTAACGTTGAGGAAGGAGAAAGATATTCAGTTTGTTCTAAGGGCTAATCCACAGTCTGACCCTCGTGTGTCTGTCCAGTGTCATCATGACAGGCAGAGAGAACAGTTAAAATTATTTTCAAGTCTCTTCCAACTCTGAGGTTCCAAGTATCTATGAACACGATCCTTCTATTTCAAAGTGGTCTGTGTTCTTGTTGTGACCATGTTCAGAGTTTGCTGTTCCACATGGCTGCCTGCTTTTGGAGTTGGTGTTGGTGTTATTAATCTGAAATGCTTTTCCAGGACAAGCCTTTTATTTATTTCCAAAGCTAAGCTGAAGTCTTATCCTCCCCATGAACATTTCCCTGCAGAATAATCTCTGCTCCCTCTAAATTAAATCAGTCTCAAGTACTGCTTTGTATAGTAACAGTCTTTGAACTACATGGAAATATCCTCAAGGGCAAAAATAGTATTGATTCCTCTGAGAAGTGTTCCTAAAAGCATCTTCAGACCTCAGAAATTTTCTTCCCTTTGCAAAGTTACTTTTTGCCTGTATCCCTTGTTGTGTGTTAGCATTAGCTCCTAGAGATCAGTTTTATTCCCCATTGAGGTGTGAGGTAGCAGCATCTTATTCAACTTTGCATACACATGATTTAGCCTGGGCACCCAATATTTTTTTGTCGATCATTTCTCCCTTTATAAGCGGAGCTTTATTTTGACCTTTATGCTGGGAGTATTAGGGAGTCATCATCCACTGTTTTGGTCCAGCCTCAGAGTGGAAGGGGGAAGGGGTAACAATAAAGTAATATTTAACAATAAAGTAGTACAGTGTTAATCTGGAAATAGTGAGAAGGATGGATTGGAATGGTGACGAGTTTGGTGATTACAAAGTTGGGTAAGACTTGATTTGTCTTTTTAGCCTAGCTTTTGGATATTATGCAAGCACAGAAGACTCAGAACTCAGAGTTTGGGGCACAGAGATGTGTTTTGTCTGGAAGGGGATGAGGACATCTTACATGGGGTTTGAGAGAAGCATACGTGAAACGTGAAAACAAATCAAACATGACATTCAGAGAATGTAGGATGAGGTTTTAGAAGTTGAAAGAGAGAGACAGTGAGAAAGAATAGAGCAAGTAAGCAGCTCAGTGGAGCTGGGGAAGAGAAATTTTACAGAATTACAAGGAAGACTAGTATAGAAAGTATAGTTAGACCTTGTAAAGGAGAAACCCACAATTCAAGGTTAAGATGGTTTTGTCTTTACATCCCCAAGGCTTTGCTCATGGACCTCTCCCCAGCAATATTTTTAAATTATAAAATACCTATTTAAAAATAGTATTTATATATGCTAACAGGTCAAATCACATAGTGCAAAATGTTTTTTATAAAAATTACAATTAGGAGGCTAGTGTTGAAGCTTAGTGTTAGAAACTTGTCTAGCATGGGTGAAGCCTTGGGTTCAATCCTCAGCACCACAAAGAATAAAATACAGGTTACAATTAGGGAGTTTAGTTTTTTCTAGTATAAATGATGCAGTGTGTATATACATATGCAAATGTTTTCCTGTTTATTTTTTAATAAAATTATATGTACTTATTGTATACAACATGATATTTTAAAATATGTATACATTGTATAATGACAAAATCAAGCTGATTAACCAAGTTTTTACTGTCTCACATACATACCATTTTTGTGGTGAGAACATTTAGCATCCACTCAGTAATTTGCAAGTACATAACACATTGTTAAAAACTATAGTCACCATGTTGTAAAATAGATCTTTTGAATTTTAAGAATAAAGTTTTTAAATGAATTCAACTAGAAAAGAAGCGGTTTTTGACAAAAATTATAGAAATTAATTGTAGATGAGCTATCGGATGCATTTTATTCTTAGAGTCCAGAATGTCAATAGGATGATCTGAGATTTTATTCAATAATAATAGAAAATAAACGGGTGAAGTTAAAAATAATAATCAGTGATTTTTATTGGACAGAGTTAAGAAAAAAAGCAAAATAGAAATTGTAGGGAAACACCAACTCATTTAAAACTCATTGCAAGTGATTTGTATGATACAAAACCATCATCCATATGTTGTTTCTCCTAAGAATCTATTCTATTATGATAAAATTATTAGACTCTGAGATGATCTGCACTGAAGTAGGCAAGATTAAACAGGAGAAAGTGGAAGAGAGACAGTCACTCTTTTCTCAAAAGTTTATCTTTTCACAAAAGAACCACTGCTCCAAAGACCCAGGGGGACAGTGAAGCGTGTTTACATGTAGACTTCTCCAGGATGGATGCCAGTTTTGTCGCCCTTGAAAGAGGGCTCTATAGGTGGGTGTGGTACAGGGACTGCGGCAGACCAGGCAAGAAACAAACTATTTTTGAGGAAGATGGTGATGGTTGGGTTTGGGGTCATTAAGGAAAGTGTCATTAGTTGAAGAAGCCCAAAGGACTGGAACTGAGTATTGAGAACTAGAAGTGCAAGTTCCAGCTTACTAGTTAGCAGTTAGGTTACCATTGAAGCTTTGAGTATAAGGGAGTTCTGTGAAAATGCAAAAGCTGGAACTTTTGGTGAATTGCACGAGGGCCAGAGGAGGAAGAGAAGTAAGGGAGAGGGAGATTCCACAGAAAAGTGAGAACCAGGATGCCATGCATCCCAGAATGAAATTGAGGTGTGTTAAGTGTGTATGTGGTACACATGGAAGAACTCTGGGGTAGGCAAATTTTTTCAGAGCTATGGAGAAATAATGAGTAATGAGAACTTCAAATGTTTGAAACATGGACTTCTCCAATCAGCATTAGACTTGTCTCAAATATTTTTAGAAAGTTAAAACCATTAAAATTATTCTAATGTTAGAGTGGGAGATAACAGATGCACAGTCAGAATGGAAGATAAATGTTAAGAATTAGTCCACCATTGCTCTTTAGAGAGGACTTAGGTGTATCCTCAAATTCTCAGTTGAATTTAATATGCTGGGATTAGAGTCATAGCTCCTGGTCATGCTGTCCCAGTCCATGAAAATGGAAATCATGTTAACTCTGAATGATTGGTATCAGATGCCCACAATAGGAAAGATACCAGACATAAAGTTCATGTAGTTTTTTGATGGATATAACCTCTATAAATAATTCTTCACATAGAAGAGAGAGTCTTCTTTATGGGAATATGACATGGGATCAAATGTTTATCATCTTATATTAATTTTAAATTAGTGGGTGAAAGGAGTGTTTTGACCAACAAGTGATTTTAATGTATCATGCCTTACATAGAAATGTCTTAGGAAATTAATTAGCACAGATATCAACACCCAATACTCATCTTTATTCAGTCTGACATTCCCATCCTCCTGTTGTCTGGACAAGTCCTTGAAATTCAAGACCCATCTCTGATGCCACTTCTGATCCAACCATTCCTGATTAGTCAGTGTTCTGAATGACTTCAGCATGTGATTTATCTTTCTGTGTAGAAATGTTCAGTAATAACTCTCATAAGTTTATATCCTCCAATACTATATAGTTTATTTGAGGAAATACAATGTTTACCTTAGAATTAACTCCCATCAAGCACAATATTTTCCACTTGAGTAAAGTGTTGTATGTGTTCATTCATTCATTCAAAATGCATTTGTTGAACAGCCTCTCTTTGCCAGGTACTGTTTGCCAGGGTAGTATGTTTGTATAGCTTAAAACCTATATACATCTTTCAATTCACATTTATGTTTATAAAATAAATTTTAGGATAAAATACAAAAAAAATTTAAAAATTCAAAGTATGCTCAACTTAAAAAGAATGTGTTGAGATCATATTAACAATGACTACCACTGAGCAATATGGTTTAGAAACTCCTTTTCACAAACTATTTCATCTACTCACCCCATTAAATCCCAAGGGTGAATCCTGTTTTATAAGGGATAAAATGACATTTAGACAGTACATGAATCATTCATACAACAAGGACAATTTGGGGTTTAGCCTGAGAATTGAACACAGGTTTTTTTGGCCATTACATCCTCTATGCATCCTTCCTCTCTAAAGCCCTATTTCTTATAGGATCAGATAAAGAATCTCAAGGACAGGAAACAACAATATTCCCATAGCTGAAAATCTTAGCTTTATCTCACAAACAACATAATTTATCCAATGGCCAAATAAATTTAATGTAACAGATCTCAAATGAAAAACTGGTCTTGAATCTTATAAGACCAATTTCTCATCCCTAAAATCAATACCAAATTTCATCAACGTAAATTCAGTTTTGAAATGATTGAGATAATTACTAAGCTTTGCTAACTCACCGAGATGATATGGAGTTTGACTATATACTATCATAGAAAGATTTCTATGAATTAATTAAAAGACTGTGCAGTCATTTAAATTAAGGATATGGAGGAATATTTATGCTAAAGAAAATACGGGTTATAAGACAACATTTAGAATATAATCCCATTTTTGTAAACTGTTGTATATTATACCCAGGAAAAAATGTCTGGAAGGACATATAAAGAATCTTTGTAAATATTTCTCTTGATATTAGATAATGGGTAATTAAAATATTTTCTTTCATAACTCTTTTAAATTTCTTATTAAAATCTGGATTATTTATATATTTCTTTAAGTTAAAAAAAATCAGTGCAGAGATTATTGTTACGGTACAGGGAATGGAAATGAAAATGTGCTACTAGCTTGGGATGAACAATGAAATGATGTGACTTGGTGAAGACAGAGTTTAGTAATTTGTAAGTAGCAAAATTCTCAGGGGGGACAGGGGGCCCATGCCAATAGAGCAATTGAATGCCAAATACTTTATTCTCATTTAGTTTTTGGCTTAAAATGAATAACAACTGATTTTAATAACATGTCCTCTTTGCAGGAGGGACCTGTATTGATTGAATTCCATTTAAACTGTCATCTACTTGTAAAATATTGTTGGTGTTTTTCATTTAAAAACAGCATATGTGTTTTTCTGTTTAAATCAAATCTTGCTCCAGGCATTTGAGTTACTTGCTTTAAGGGCTTGCGAGGCAACATTTTTACCATGTGGCTATAATTGTCTAAGATTTAAATTTCAAATTAACTTCTCAGAAATTTGGTGTGTGTGTGTGTGTGTGTGTGTGTGTGTGTTTAACTAGGGAAAATAATTTAGGTTTGTTTATAACACACTGGTGTGTCTTTTAACGTGACCTGTAGGGAGCCTGCGAGATCTGACTCCTCTGTCCTCGGTAGCTTATGTCCAAGCCACAGATATCTTTTTAAAGCTCACTAATTTTGCCTCAAAGCCTCTGCTCACGCAGCTCCCTGTGCCTGAGAATGCTGTTCCTGGTCCCCCTCTCCATATGCACACTGAGGCTTTGGCTGACTCATTCCTGTTCACACTTTAAATTTGTTGTCTCTCAGGTCACAGCAGTTACTGAGCCATGGAAGGTCTGGGCACCTCAACAGTATAATCTTGGATTTTTGTTCTCGTGTTCCCTTGTGTTAAGTCTGTTTCCTGCTACCAATAAACTGCCTTAAGTTCTATTTTTATTCTCAGCCTCATAGCTTCTGCTACCTAATGGTCAACTTATTTCAGTTCCTTAGTATGACTCCTAGCCTCTCTTCCTTACTATATAAATTAATTCATCCCACTTGGGGACTCATGTTTGCATTATCTAAGGAACATTCTTCCATGGATAGTCAAAGCACAATCTAATTTCTTCATTTTCAGGTTTAGAGTTTTGAATGGAAATTGGGGGAAATTCATTATAGTTCCTATGTTCTAAATATAAGAAAAATTAAAAGAAACTTTGTAACATTAAAAAAAAAGTTGTAAGGCATGCTTCCTTCTTATTTCTATAACTTAAAGTCAAAGACTTTTTTTTCCCCAAAATTGATTCATTCAGTTACATATTGCTAGCATTTAAAAAATGTTATAAAATTCTATTTTAAGCACTTAGTCTAAAGCTTGGGTCACATCCATCATGTAAGATGAGAAAATTTTAATAATGTCAGAATGGTAGGAAATGATGCCAAGCCATTTTGGCTTTCTTTTCCTCACTTAGGAAAGTCCAAATGCTGCATTAATCACAAACCGTCACAGATATCAGCAAGAGCTATATACACATTTCAGATATGTACGTCATCAGAAATGGCAAGATTTTATTAATATTGGAAAACATTTGGGGCATTTGAAATGTTTTAATTCTTACTATGAAAAAAGAAACAATTATAAACTATCACTGTTGCAGGAAGACCCAAAGTCACTATAGATAGCTTTTTATTTCCGTAATCAGAAGAACAGAACTGGAGCATTTGGTTCACAAGGAGGAAGTTTAAATTGTCACTAAATATATATTATATAATAAAATCCATCATTTTCAACCCATGGTGCTATGGTTTAAAGGTGTCAGTTCCTTATTTTTACTTTAATTTTAAATACAAATAATAATGATTTCACTTTAATTTTAAATAAAAATAATAATGATTCTAATCTCTCCAGAATTGGCTAATTTTGGGATGCACAAATATTCATAACTAGTATAGGTAGTCTTAAAAGTAGAATGACTTGCGATTTAGAAAACAACTCAGTAATTTATCCTTCACCAATCATTGCTATGAATGTCAATGATAACTATTGTTTTGCAAAAGTTTCTCTTATGTTCTGGATAAATTGGAGTTGTTATAATAAAACTGTTATAATAAAACATTTATTATAACAAAGTAAGTGGTCTTCATTAATGACTAAAGAGATGTCCCAATGTCTTTGTTTTGTGCTGCTATAGTAGAATACCATAGATGGAGTAATTTATAATGAACAGAAATTTGACTCTTGGATTTGGATGCTGGGAATTCTAGGAGCGTGAAACTGGCACCTGCCCAGGGCTGCCTTGCTGCTTTGACACATGGTGGAAGGTATCACATGGGGGGAGAGGGGAAGAAAAGACTGAATTGATTTTATAACAAACCCAATCTTAAAATTATGAATGCACTCCCATGATAATGGCATTATCCATTCATGAGTCCTTATGACCTAATCATTTCTGAAAGTCCCTCCTCTCAACATTGTTGCATTGGAAATTGAATTTCCAACACATGAACTTTGGGAGACACCTTTAAACCATAGCACCATGGGTTGAAAATGATGGATTTTTATTATATAATATATATTTAGTGACAATTCAAAAAATGAGCTATATTCTTATTACTATCACAATTTGGACTGTTCTTGAGAAGAAATCACTATCTTAACAATAGAAAAATGAAAAAGTTTGGGTTTCTTAAAAAGTTAAGCATAAACTTACCATATGACCCAGCAATTTTACACCTACTTATTTATCCAAGAAAAATAGGAACATATGTCCACACAAAGACTTGTACATTAACTTTCATAGCATATTCATAATAACCAATCCAAATATCCATCAGCTGAGGAATGAAGAAAATGTAATATATCCATAAAATAAAAAGCTATCCAGCAATAAAAAAGAATGAACCAGTGATACAATATAGATGGATGAATCTCATAAAAATTATGCCGAGTGAAAGAAGCCAGATACAAAAGACTCCATGTTCTATGAGTCAATTTATATTAAATTACCAAAACCCCAAATAGACTGATGGTTGCCTGGAGCTAAGGTTGGGAGCAGAGATTGACTGTAAATAGGTACAAGGGAATGTTTTAAAGTCATGGAAATGTTCTCAGAATGGATTATAGTAAGTGTAATAAATTCTAAAAATCCATTAAGTTATATAAATTCACAAAAATCAAACTGTACTCTGTAAATGGGCAAATTTTATAATATGTATTATATGTGACAGTCACACACATTCTTTCCATATGTCTATGAAAAAGTTTTTTGTATTTAAAGTGCAATTTTGGAGTCCCATGAGAAGTAAATATCATCCAGAGATTATTAGAAGAATGTTACATAAAAATTCATTTTGTGATTTATTTTGATTTTCCTGCATTTTAATAAGAAGACAATATTTTGTCTGATGTTAGGAGATCTCCTTGAAAATTAGATTGAGAATGGATTTGAGATTCTACAGCTCATTTTACAGAGGAGAAAAATCAGTCTTAGCAAGGACAGGTGACATAAGGTCAAACACAGTAAAAGCCAAAGCTTATGGCAGAACCCCTTCTGTTTCTTCCACAACTGCCATTAAGAGGGAATGACCTGCTGTGAGGTTAACAGCTTAACAGCCTTTCCTGAAGCTTCCTTAAGGCTCACAGCCTGCTCTGTAGTAGTACCAGAGGCCACCTGCTTATGCTGTCATGGCATTTTAACCTTTTTCCTGGAAGATTTTTGATAGTGAAATCTCAAAATAAACAGCTATATACATGAACATTGGGTATGCATTCCCTAAACAAATTACAACTCACGAAGATACCAAATGTCTGATAAACGATAGTGAAGCCGTGTGTTCCATCTCAGGCTGATGTGTTTGTAAAAAGTCCTATTTAAGACAGTTTTGTGACATGTTTTATCAAGAACATTTTTAGTTTGCCCCAGGAGCAATGTTATCACAATGGAAATGTTTAAATCTTTTATGTGGGCTTTCTTCAAGTGTTGGTAGAAGTTGTAGATTTTCTACTTTATCCCATAAAGAAGCACTTTAATTAAATTCAACTTCTACTTGGTCAGTGGAACTTCTTGTGTGCTTGAATTGAAGTTATTGAAAGAAGGATAGGAAAAGGAATACCAATCCTTTTGGGAAATCACCCAAATAGAGTGATATTAACTACAATAATTTCTTTTTGTGTGTGTGTGTATTTTTTTTTTTATTGGTTGTTCAAAACATTACAAAGCTGTGTATTTTTTTAAGCTTGGGTTTTGAAACCTGATCATTCTGAGAATTGTAGAGGCAAGCAATTTTTTTTTCATATGAAACATGTTTAAGCTTACCTACTTTAATATTTGTGAGAATCATTCTTAAACATAGGAAAGTCAACATTACACTCTGTTGTTGGAAGGGGCTGGCCATGTCTTGTTTTCTATCAGCTCAGCACGAGTGGGAAAGGTGTCAAAGACCGTGAGTATCATGCTCAGTCCTTAGCTCTCCAGTGAAAATAAAACCATGATATGGTTTTATCTGCATTTACTTAAATGTTACCATTAAATGCTATAATAAATGGAAGAGTTTTAGTTTTGTTTTCCTGGTAAATAACATACAAATAAATATCTGGAATGACAACTCAAAGATGTAAAAATGTTGATTTTTGAAGCTCTACCCGTGAAAGTGACAACAAAAAACAACCAATGCATTGAGCAAAGTTGGGAAATCTTTGAAACTGCTGTCTTGAGTGCTAAAAAAAAGTCTTATGAAAAAGACAGTCTGCTGTGTGATTCTATTTAATTGAAGTCTAGAATGCACAACACTAGTCTGTGGTAGTAAAAGTAAGAACAACAGTTGTCTCTGGGAGGATGGGTAGGAGTAACTGGGAAGGGGCATGAAGAGACTTTTGGGGTTGATGGTGATGTTCTAAATCTTGTTATTGGTTGGAGTTCCATAGACATAGGGCATTTGGACAAAATCAGTCAAGTATAGTTAGAATTTACAAATAATAAATACATAAATCCTATCTCAAAAGAAATGTAAGTACATATTAAACTGTAGTTAATATGCATATTGAAATATTTAGGACTAAAGCTACTCAAGTGCATCTTACTTTGAAATTCATTAAAAATAAGATGGATTAATGATGGATAGAAGGATGGAGAGATGGAAAAATGTGATAGAGCAAGTAATATAAGAATTATTGACTTTTGGTTTTGGCTGTATGGATTACTGCACATTTTCAACTTTTTTTTTTGTAATGTTGGAAAAATACCCATCTTTTCTTCTAAGAATTGGTTGGATTTAAAGACATGTAATGGATTCTCAAAGATCACAATAATAGTTCAAGTATTTTTTAACATTTTCCCTGAAGTGTCTCCAGAAATTATAATTCTAGTTGATTAGAATTCACAGAATATGTTCAAAGGCTAAAATATATGAAAAATTCTAATGACAGGAAATTGAACAGAGTTGTGAATGAGGTCTTTTTTTCCCACACTGTATTACACATCTGTAAATGTCTTTCAAATGACATTGGGCTCATTAATTTCGTTTTGATGCACTGAATTTGGAAACAGTAATGGTTCTCACCAGAATTACTTAATTACTCAAGCATCAGAATTACTCAAGTAGCTTGTGGAATACAGATTGCTGCATCTACCCCAGAGTTTCTGATTCAGTATAACTGAGATGGTTTCTAAGAATTTGTACTTCTCACAAGTTCCCAAGTGATACTAGCTCTCTAATCAGGGGACCACACTTTCACGACCCTGGCACCCACCTTCCATTTGGAGAGCCCATAGCCATTAGCTCTTACTTTAGTTAACAAGAGAATAGAAGCAAATCCTCTCCATGGATTTTCAAAAATCAACAGAAAAAGAAGGGCAATAAGTCTTGTTAAATTCCTTAGTCTGTTGATGTCTTTCTTTACATGTATTTTAAAAATTACTAAGAATCCACAGGTTTTCTAAGTGGTACAGAAAAGGTGTTACAAATATACTTTGACATGCATTATTTTCTCCATCACTTTCCCACTTATATTTGGGATACCCTCATGAAATAAAAGCTATTTTTATGACTAAAATAACCTTAAAAGGGCATTTTATTTGTACATTCTTTTTACCCCTTCCATCACATTTAGAGTTTCTCTGCTGTGGCTGCATTGTACTAATTATGTTACACAGAAATAGACTTATTCATCTGCCTAATTTATTGGAATGTAGTCTTTGTGATCAGACAAGTCATATTTGAATTTATATCACTAATACAAATTATCTAGTAGTTAATGAATGGATCAAATGAAAAGCAGATTAGTAAATATACATGTTCCCTTTTTCAGTACGATTTGTGTTGCTCTGACAGAATACCTAAGACTTGATAATTAATAATGAATGGAAATATATTGGTTCACAGAACTGGAGGCTGAGAAATATCAGGTGCCAGTATGTGGCCAGGGCTGCCTTGCTACATCATCACATGGAAGAAGGCAAGAGGGCAACCAAGTAAGGGGGAGGGGATTCTGAATTCACCCTGTGGCATTAATCCATTCTACTTGCCTAACGGGAGGGACCTAAACACCTCCCATTAGCCTGCATCTCCCTACAGTGTTGCAATGGGGATTAAGTTTCAACATGAGTTTTGGAGGGAAAAAAATCATTCAAAACCATTGGCTTCCTCAAGGAAAATAAAAATTTTACCATAACCTTTTTTTTTTTGTCATTTGAGAACTATCCCCATGCACTTATTTCAAATATATGGTTATTGATTGCATGTGGTTGTCCCTCCCACCATCCCACTGCACCTCTTTCCTTTTCAAATTAACATAATACAGACTTCAAAGAAAAATTTGAGAGATTCAGATTAAGGGATTATGTGCAAGTGACAACAGTATATGTCTCAGGATGAGATGTCTTCAGAATGAGAAGCTGCTGCTTTAGAAGGTTGTTAATGAAATGTAATTTTCCTACTTGGCTGTTGGTTGGGTTATAAAGTAGGTAATGAAGTTTTTTGCTCCTTTGGTAAAATTATTAACTTTGCCAAATGGTGCTTAAATATCAACACTGGCATGTTCAATCTGTCTCATTCAGGCATCCAAAGTCACCAGACGGTGAAGTATTGGCCTGAGGACTAACAGCAATGGGAATTCTGACCAAGGTGGAAACCGGGGTTATTTTGGTTGAAATGGAATAATTTATACCAACAGCTGAGCAAATGGATACAAAGTGCTCCATTAGGAAGAAAAGATTTTCTTTCTGGACTTAAAGCATTTCTAAATTCAATATGCAAACATCCTCAGGGTATATGGTAACCATAATGTCCTAATAAATAGTTAACTAATTGACTCCTGGGAATCAGGTGTGGCTTTATGAGGGAAGCTCTCCAGGTGGGCAGGGAATTATCATTTCTTGAACTCTGAGAGCATGTTGCATGTGGGAATATCCTTTCCACTGGAAAGCTCAATTCAAGATATCCTGGAGAGGCCTTGTGCTATTCTGCTAGCCTGGAAACTAGAATCCTGAGACACCATAGTTGGTGCTTCTTACTAACATATGATCATATCTGAGTAAATGAAAATCTAAGTTTATTTAAAGGCCCCATTCCCTGGCACTGGAGCAACTGTTCATATGGTTTATGAGATTTTATTACATTTTTTTCTCTATATTAAGTGTCATTTTTCTTCACATTTGTGAAAATTTTGCTGTATCTACTTGTTGTAATCAGGATTTTTTTCTTATGTTTTCAGATTTTTTTTTTTTAATGAAACACAAGTAAGGATGCCTTTTCTCTACCTCTTTGCTGTTATTTCCTGAATGTCCAGAATCTCTTTCCCTCTATTGTTCTTTTCAGGTCCCTGATTCAACATCCATTCTTTAAATATATGGAGAAAGAATTTCATTGTAAATTAGGGAGCACTATGTTCAAAATATTTGTTGTTCTATGTCCACATCTATCCTACACAGGCTATCCCACCACCACTATCCCTTAACTTGGAATTTAGACAGGATTTTCCTAGCTATTACTCTGTATTTTTAATTGCAGGTCTGCATGGGCACACACAGTACCACCACAACCATGGAAGCCATTTAATTCCTTCTACCTGCCAACCTTGTTCTGGTATACCATCATGTCACTGCAGAATAGACCCTGGCTTTCCCCATCTCTGTAACCCCCTTAGAAAGGCTCTCCTCTTGATCAAAGGTCATTCAAGAACTGACAGAAGCAGTTTTAATAACATCTAATATTATTTATTATAGCAACATTTAATTTTCATTCTCAAGGTGTTTAACTGAAGCTATCATGTTTTTTCCCCCTCTATTATGGAAAATTTCCACTAGTAATCACCAAATTTCATGTTGTTAATAAGAAAAAGTCATGCTATAGACTATAGGCTCTGTAGGATCAGGAACTGAAGATAGCTATAGACTGCCTTTGTCCATTCAGTTCAGTCTGTGGGTACCACAGAAAAATTACTGAAACTTTATATGTTTTTCTTTCCTTCCTTTTTTTTTTCTCCCTAATACCTTTCCTTGGAGCATGGAACCAGAGCAGGCAGAGTCATTTGAGCACCAACCTATGTTATGCAATCCCCTTTTGACTTTCTAAGAATCCCCTTGACTTCCTAAGGCAAATGTTAAACTAGTGCCAAGTCCGACATTAAAGTTGTAGTTTGTATAACAAACTGTAACTGTAACATTAACAGCAATGTTAAATATATAATCTGTGCCATGAACTATAATTTTTGGAAGCTTTTGAATATGTCTTTAGGTAATAATTGCCCTGATTAAAACAAAAACTTAAGCTATAAATGTCTTAATAAGCTGGTGTGACCACAAGGCATTGGAGTGTTTTCTATATGTAATCCACCGTCTATAAAAACCATAAAATACATTTGATACAGTATTGTTAACTTAGGCATTGTCAATGCCTGAGAACTTTCTTAATGATACACAAGTATCTATACATATATGTGTGTGTATATATATAATTTGTTGAATGATAACTAATAATATTAGGCAGTGTTACTTCTACCAATGCTATAATAGCAATATGCTTTAATAACTTTCCATCAGGCAGTCTGTATAACGTGGTTACAGAGATATGGACGGTCATGACCCATTCTACAATGGCATAATGGCATGCCCGAGATTCAATCATGTTGCATATATAACTAGTAGTTTGCTCAGTTCTGTTGCTGAGTCATCTCACATTGTCTGAATGGGCCATATTTTTTTTATCCATTCAGTTGATGATGGATATTTGTGTGTGTCTCCAGGTTGATGCTACTTTAAAATATTTGCCACAAGTTTTTGTATAGATATATTTTTATTTCTCCTGGATAGAATACCCAGAAATAAAATCAATGGCTTTTTGGTAATTTCTCAACAGTTTTCGTAAGTGGCTATCCTATTTAGTATTCACACTTAAAATGTGTAAAAGTTCCAAATTGTGCCTAAGATTTATTATTGTAAGTCCATTTGATTTTAGCCATTCTTGTGTGTGTGGTATATCATTTTGGTTTTAATTGTCATTTCCTTGATATTGATTGGGATTTGGTAAACTGTTACTTGAAGGACAAACCTAGACCAATACCTTACTTTTGCACTTCTGTGACAGAGTTGATTAGTCGTGGTAGAGAACTCTGGATTGCCAACTCTGAAATACTTGCTACGTGATCTCTGATGGAAAATCACCTGATGACCATGATGTTGAGCATCTTTTCATGTGCTTCTTGGTCACCATATATTGCTTTTAGTGAAAAATCTATTCAAGTGCATTCATTCAAATCCATTTTCCCTTGTTTTGTTGTTTTATTGAATAGAAAGAATATATATTCTGGGTACAATTCCTTCAAAAGATTTATCTTTTGCAAATATTTTCTACCCGTCTGTTCAGTCTGTTGTTTGCCTTTTTTTTTTTTTCTGGTTCTTTGAAATTTCAAAATTTTAAAAATTTGGTCAAATCTGTGTCAATTTTTAAAACCTATACTTCATATAACATATCAAAATTGATGGGAATTGATTTAATTAAGTGTCTTAGAAAATTTTGATATTTGTATAATAGCATAAGTCGCTGAGCAAGTAGAGGTTGGGACTGTAAAATTTGCACAGAACACATTACATACTATGGGTAAGAATAGGGTTATACTTTTAATTCTGAAATGACTCATTATTTTATAAATATTTTTAAAATATATTTTTTAGTTGTGGATGGACACAATACCTTTATTTTATTTATTTATTTTTATGTGGTGCTGAGGATGGAACCCAGGGCCTCACACATGCTAGGCAAGTGCTTTACCTCTGAGCTCAAGCTCCAGCCCATGACTGTTTTATTGACATCAGTATTACTGCTTTTCTTTCACTTAATATCCTAAGGAAATTAATTCTATATCTGATTTACTTCATGCCCAAACTTGCTATTTACAGTATTTCTAGTTTCTTCATTAATGTTTTAAAACATGGAGACATATAAAGCCAAATTAATTATTGTTTGTATATTAATAAATTCTTTACTTTTAGAATAGTTTTAATATTTTGCACTTTTTTCTCTTGTAGTAATTTTATCATCTTGACCAACTTGATATCAACAATTTAGAACATGTTCTGAAACATTGTGGAAAGTATAAGATAATCTTAAGAGAGATCAAACATGAAAAAAATCCCTCCTACTGAATATACTTTAATGGTGATTCCTTTCTCACAAGTCCATGACTGGATGCCCACGACAGTTTAGCTGGCTTCACTAAGTACCCTGTGTTTGGGCTGTTTCTTTACAGAACTTGACTGGAACTGACCACAGCTTCTCTGAAACAATAGCAACCTGCCCACTCTGGTTGATTCAGAGGGATATCTTGAATTTACAATGCTATTTTTAAAAACCTGTTGTTTCCAAACCCACCCCTTCTGACCTACTCACTGTTTTTAATGCTGCAGGGCATATATTTACTTTCAAAAATGAAAAGTGGATTGATTCTAATTTTGTTTTGAAAGACTTTTCTTTTAGAATTTCACAACATTCTTGGAAATATTTAGAGATACCCTAGGGTGTTTGTTGCAAACAGAGGATTAGAAACCATTGTCACAGAGCCAAGATTCTACTTTGCCAATGTGCAGTTCCCTCCCCTCCACGAAGGCAAATTAGTGTTGCTTTTACACAATGCTTGCATTTATTTTTTATTTTTATTTCTCACATCTGTTGCCATACATGCTTACTTCTCTTTACTCCTGGACTTTCCCAGGTAACATATATGCTACTTTACTTACAAATGTTATACTAGCTAGGCTTGCAATACATTGTATGATTTTCTATTGTCTTTACCTAAAGTCACTCAGCAGAGTTCTAACTACTAAAAACTATTGAAAGATAACTGTCATTACATGACTCAGGTTCCAAGCCATTAAACCAGAATTATTAAAAATAGATATAAAAGTATTATTTAAAGATTAAAAATTAATTTTGGAGGTACATAGATATAGCCCCCCAATATTGGAGAAATTGTCAAAAATTGTCAAATGTCACTAAATATTTCAAATTTTCATTTGAAGAAACACTCAACAAACTTATTTGGAATAAAAGGGAAAAAATCTTGCTTAATCATTTTGCTAACCACTAAAAGGAGCAATGAGGTAAGAACCAGATGAGTAAAGGGATGTAGAGAAGGCAAACCAAACATAGAGGGAATCTGTCCTGGGTGAACAGTGTGAGCCAAGGTGGAGAGCCAGGACCAAATATGTACTACATAAAGCAAGAAGATTATACTGGCCAAAACCAAATGAGCTTTGGTAAGAAGTTATAATAGGAGAAATAATGTCTGGTAAGGTAACAAGGGACATGACTTCCTAATTTTAAATAAAGAATTGGATGATGATCTTGAAGTATAAAGTTGGTGATACTGTAGTGAAGTGAGATTTGTCTACCTCTATTTCTTTTTTTTTCAGGACATTTTTAAAGTTTAGTTCTAGATAGTAGTATGAATCCATTTATGTAACTGTATTTATTAAGGCTGCCCAGACTGATTTTGGTTGAAGCAGAATAAACTCAGTTATGAAACCTTGGGGAACTAGTGTTGTATAGATGTGGTGTTTGGTATTTATACAATATAAAACTTCAATTAATGAGAAATAGAATACGAATTGTTAAATTGGTAAATGCAGTCTTTCCAATAGGCAAGATATTTTCAAAATAGTAAATCTGTGGATAATAAAATAATTCAGTCTTGCAATCCTAACCTCGAGGGTCAGGCATGTTTTGGAATTCACAAATTTGAGGCATTTTAGAAAAGTATTAGACCAAATGTTATATAACCTCTTTAGTGAGTTCTTGCCCAGTAAGCACCACTTAACTAAGCACATTTCCACAGTGAAGCATGTCAATAGTTATACTGAGCAGGCTCAGAGACAGACGAAATGGATTCAGGATGGTTCAGAGTTTTGTTGCCAAATTTGTTTGAGATGAACTTGGGGGGAAAAAAAAACATACAAAGGTTTTTGGATTTCTGAATGATGGCTAAAGAACTATGGCTAAAGGATGGCTAGGCAATCATAGAACAACTGCTATGTGCCAGCTTTAAGTTTGTACCATTTCCCCTCATCTTTGTAAATAACACAGCAAGAATGGTGGCTGTTATCCATTGTTTACAAAGCAGGAGGCTTAGGTGCAAGCGTGTCCAGGGAGTTGCCAGAGTGATGAGTTAACCATTATCTCATAGTGATGATAACAGTTGGATTTGAACCCTGTTCCTTCTGGCTCCAAAGACAATGTTGTTTCCTTACTGTCTGGTCAAGACCTTTAGTTAGTGTGATTATCTGTTCCTATTGCATCATTGATTTAAAAAAAATGTCTTGAGAATTGAAGTAATGTCTCCCTTCTCACCTTTCACAGTCTCTCTGGGAAAGTTGGTCCAATTGTCACTGATAATCTAATGACACTCAGTTGAGTCTGTACCCCAGTCCTGAGCATCACACTTAGATACTCAACTCCCTGTTGGGCGTCTCCATGTAATTGTCTCATTGACACAGTGAGCTCCCAGTGGAATTCGTCCACTTTCTCCTTAACCATTTTCTTCCTTCCACATTCCCTAATTTACTACCTTTGCCACCAGAAACCTTCCTTCTCCTCTCCCTTTCCAACTTTATCCATGACCAATTCCTGTAGCTGTGGTGTTAGAAAGCAGAACATAAAGGGCTAAAGGTTTTCAAAGTGTAATAATTCAGAGTTTTTTTTTTTTTTTTTGTTGTTGTTTTTGTTTTTTGTTAGTGGTGGGGAGATTAGTACCAGGGATTGAACCTGAGGGCACTCAACTCCTAACCCACATCCCCAGCCCTTTGTATTTTTTATTTTGAGGCAGGGTCTCACTAAGTTTCTTAAGGCCTTGATAAGTTGCTGAGTCTGGCTTTGAACTTGCAATCCTCCTGCCTAAGCCTCCCAAACTGCTGGAATTATAGGTGTGCTTCACTGTGCCTGGCAGTAATTCAGTTTTACCAATAAGGAGATCCAGGTCCTTTCAGTATGAGGTGAAACAGAAAGCCTAAATTCTATTACCTGCTTGATAATAAACTACCAAGTATTGAAACCACACAACATTAGTTTTCATTCTCAGCTGCTTTTTATGGTATTAAGTCCATTTTCCTCATTGCTATTTAAAAAATTATTATTTAATTTTGTAATACTTGAGACTGAACCTGAAGGTACTTTGCCACAGAGCTACATCCCCAGCCCTGTTAATTTTATTCTGAGCCTGAGTCTCAATAAACTGCTCAGGCTGGCCTCCAGTGTGGAATTCTGCTTTAGCCTTTCTCATTGTTGGGATTACATGTGTGTGCCACCATGCTGGGCTTATTGAAGTCTATTTTTTTAAATATCAAAATTGGCTACATTTTGGGCACATTTGGGCATGTCTGCTATGAGCCTTGCAAAGTTGAGAACATACTTTCCCAGAACAATGCTCTAGCAACTAACCCTTGCTGCAAATTTTGGTGGGATACAAAACAGGTAAAGTAACAACCACATATTTTTGTTTGTTTGTTTCCATCATTAGGCAAAAAGCCAAGCCTTAAAGTCCACATCAATACCACCAGTGACTCCATCCTCTTGAAGTTCCTACGTCCAAATCCAAATGTAAAGCTTGAAGGATTTCTGCTGGGATATGGCAGCAACGTATCTCCAAACCAGTACTTCCCTCTTCCCACTGAAGGGAAATACACAGAAGCTGTAGTTGGTAAGGTATTTGGGGATCAGGCTCAGAAAAAAGGGAGGTAATGGTTGTAACAAAATCTTGAGATTTGTGTATCCATTTGTTCTACATCCTTGACTGGACCAAATGCTAGAATCACAAATCATCTTCATAATTGTTGCAACCCATAGCACAATTCTTTATATTAAAAATTTTACTGCATGAGAAAATAATAATTATCTTTATTGACATTATACCTGTAATCCCTCCCACATAGCTTAATGCATAAGGGAAAAAATTAGCTGAAATAACTAGACTTATTCCTATATAATGTAATTTATTTACATAGTCTAACTTGCCTTATGCTGTCTTTCCTCCCTTCTGGTAGAAGGTAACAGCCACAACTTTTTAAGTGTTTCTTTATAAAAGGCTACCTTTAAAAAGAAAAAAGTATTGCATATTTTAAAATTTAGCATATTTCAGACAAAAAAAATGAAAGTTTTTCTATATATTATGAAATTGTATATATCTTTGAAAATATTTTAATCGCCTCCAGATGCAATTTGAGCATGTGGGTCACCTTCAAGACTTCTCCAGAAATAAATTATTTGCAAATAAAATCCCTTTAATTTTTTTTTTTTAAAAGAGGCTCTCTGTTGTGAATACTTTGAAAATCCATGATGAGATTTATATTTTGTTCCACTGCTAGGTTTGTTGCTTAAGAGGCTTTCTATGAACTTCAGAAGTTCAATGCTATAAGTTCAACCACTTTATACCAGCTCTGGAATCTACACATATATGCAGAGAATGTTGAAGATGAATCTGTTTTGTCCAGCTTCTTTTTTCTCCTAGAGAAGTCTCTATTGTATTTGAAAAACAAGCAAGAGGATAATACTGTCAGTTAAACATGTAGACTAGATTTTACATAAGATAATCACTTCAAAGCAAATCTGCTACTTTTTAATCAAAAATTTGTGAGAATTAGCACTTTGGAAAAAATACAATAATACTAATCTTTTCACATGAACCATAAATAATTTGAATGTTTGCAAATATTTCCCACTCCATTCATGCAAAAGATGTAGGCTCAACTTCACACAAAAGCACCAGAAGCACTCTCTACTCAGCACTAGAAGTCACATTTCACTTATGATAGACTTTTATTTGATTGTGTAAATTGGGAATTTGGTCAATTGAAAACTTACTTTCTATATCAGATGAATTCAATCTTAAAGTAATAGGAGTCAAATTACTAATAAGAATATGTGTATGTGCAGAAAAATAAAATTTCTAGCATGAATATTTTAATCTTTCACACTTTCAATAATAAAGACTGATCAAATGAACTAGGAAATTTTTATTTATTTACAGTTGCTTTCATCCTTTAAATTTTTTATCATAGAAAATTTCAAACATAGGAGAGAGCATCTTGTGATGAGCCCTTAAGTTTCATCATGCAGCTTGAATACATACTACTGATTTGCTAATCTTGTTCTATGTATTCTTTCATACAAACATTTTTTTCTTTTTGGCTGGTGTATTTTAAAGCATATTCAGACATTTCATTTTAATCTGAAAGTGCTTCATTATGCATCTCTAATCATTGAAACATATTTTAATAGTGTCATGCCTTTATTATAATAACATTTTATACCTAGTTCATACTTAAATTTCTCTGTTGATCTTAAAACTAGCTTTTCAGGGTCGATTTATTGGAATCAGGATTAAACAAGGCCTGTGTGTTACATTTGATCATGTCTCTTAAGTTTCTTCCTTTTCTTTTGATTTCTAGAGAAATTTGGTGGTTTAGCATATAGAATTCCACATTCTTTAATTGGTAGCTCCTATTCTGGATTTTTTGAACTACTTCCTTTATCCCTGTGTTTTCTATGAAAAGATAATCGGATCTGGGGGCTGTTTTAGATTTGGGTTTTATTTGGAGGTGAGAAATACTAGTTTATAAAGTGGTACTATGTGATTCCTAGGGACTCACAAGAAGAGGTACATAATGGCTGTCTGTCCCACTTCCTGACCCTAAGACTGTTTGGTGTGCATGTTTAGACGTTCTATTCTGATTTATCTATTTTAAAATTATTTTGAGTTTTAATATCTGATGATGATCTTTGCTCAGATCCATTATATTATACAAGGGTTGTAAAATGACAATTTTCTAACTCTAGCATTCCTTATGCCTTTTTAAGCTGATGATAAAGAAGATTTTTCTCTCTTCTGTCATCTACTTTTTCATTTCCTTTGTATGTTTTTAGGGCAAATGGCATACAATTCTCATTGCTATGAGTTGGTTCCCTGGTAACCTCCAGTGATCACTAATAATATAGTTCATTTAGGATCAATAAGAATGTATTGATTTTTTAATATATTGATAGGTTTTTTAAAATCAATATATCACTTCTCCATCTCCTGAGATTCTTCTCAATGACTAGCCTGACAATGGTCATTTATTTACTCTGGGAAATATTAAACTATGACTTTCTTAAAGTCAAGGTTTATGTCATATTCTCTGGTTATTCACATCAGAATGATTTATGTTGAGTAGATAGGTAATAAATATTTGTGGTACAGATTTGAATGGACACAAATCTGTGTAGAATATTTAGACTGTAGGAGGCCATGGGAGACTGTTTAATCTCAGATCCATTATTTTATATGAGGGTTGTAAAATGACAATTTTCTAATTCTAGCATTAATTAATTTAATCTAAGCTCTGATGTCAGGTAAGTAAACATTTGAGCCATGCAGAATAGATATAACATAGATAGGACTCTGTATATCTAAAAGAACTTTAGGGACAAAGACTCCAGAACTCTTAGGACATTATTCCAGGGGGCATTTAAAAAAACTCTTACCCATACTTTATATCACTGTATTTATTTTTTTAGTCCCCTTTCTCTTCTTGTAGTCTAGTGGAAGTGGAAAAACATTCCTCTTACATATTTCTTTTTTTTCTTATTTTTGTATGCCAAGGAATATTTGTGCTTTTCCTTTTATTACTTCAAAATGGACTTGTGTTCCAAGTGTTATTTTTGGTTGCTAAAATTGATTATTATGGTTTCCCATGATTGTGTTTGCTTTAATTGCTCTTAACTGATTAAACAGCTCTGTATCAGCTTTCTGTTGCTGCTGTAACAAAGTACCACAAACTTGGTGGCTGAAAACATTACAAATACCTTACCTTGTGGTTGCGGGTCAGAAGTCCAACATGGGTCTCAGTGAGCTAAATTCCAGGTGTCGACAGAGCTGCATTCCCTTTTGGAGGCTCTGAGGAATTTTGCCTTTTTCAACTTCCACAAAGTGCCTGCTTTCCTCTTTTACTTGAGAGTCAACAACATGAATCAAGCTCCTCTCATAACATGTCACATCATCCTGACCGATTCTCTTTCTCTTGTACCATCAGTGGTTCTTGTGATTGTCTTGAGCCCACATGGCAAATTCAGGATACTCTCCCTATTTTAAGGCTGGTTGATTGGCAACCTTAATTCTATCTGCAACTTTAATTCTTCTTTGTCACATAACCTCATGCATTCACAAGTTCTGGACATTAGGATGTGGGCCATCTTTGCGAGGCTGTTATCCTGTCTGCCACAAGCTATATGTTTGAAATTTGTGTTTCTATTTGATTGCCTTTATGTACCAGATTATTCTAACATCCTTCTTGAATCTGTTCATTTGAAACAGGTCTATTTTTTTACTGATGTGATGTGGGCAGGTTAGTAAATTCATGATCATAAAGTGATGAATTGAAATCCCTTAGTTCAAGGTGGAGTATGAGAGCAAAGGATTTTTATGTCTTTATGGAAAGAAAGCATCACTTACAGCTCCTACTCTTCCTTTTGAAATGGAATAGTAGCATTTT
Source organism: Marmota flaviventris (assembly GCF_047511675.1). Lineage (NCBI taxonomy): Eukaryota > Metazoa > Chordata > Mammalia > Rodentia > Sciuridae > Marmota > Marmota flaviventris. Next base: position 77,348,731 of record NC_092505.1, read on the forward strand.
TTTTTCAGTTGCACTGAAATGTACCAAAATTACTTTGATTATCAAACGAATACTAAGCCTCATTGCCTGACACATCTCATATGTTGAATGGTTTATTTATTATTATGTCTCATTTTGCTATGGAAATGTTCAAGAAATATTCTGAAATGTTCAAGTTAATATTTAGTGCTTTGTATACTAATATTTCAAACAATCATTTATACATGTATTTTAATATCTATCAAGTATAGACAGATATTTTCAAGTCACTTATAGGTCTGACATGCAAAATAAAAAATGAAATAATCCCTTTTTATGTTTTGGAAGTTCATATTCATATGAAATTTCTATAAAAATTGACTGAAAATTTTAGAGGACTAATTGCAGCAGTAGGAAAAAAAAACTAGTATTGCCCTAGGTTGCTGGGACTAAATATTAATGGCCAAGAGAGTCCTGCTATGATTGAAAAAGCAGGATTCCCATTTAATATGTCCTCTAGGTTCCCACATTCTTCTTTTCTGACTCTCATCCTGAGTGTTCTCACTTCTGGTTTACATTTTTAAGTTTTCACTTCTTTTATCTTCAGCTGCCAATAATTTTGCAAATATCCAATAAAATAAAAAATGAGGACTCTAATATTGAACGTTAAGACTCATACCTTATGATGTTCAGTTGACCTCTAAGATCTGAATCACATGGGAAAGACGTTATAGACGGACCACCAGTTGTGAGTGGAAGTTGAAGAGTTTTATTTTGCTATTCTTCTTGTAGGAAAGATTTCAATAAAAAGAAAAATATCGTAGCTTTACCACTACCACAAATTCTGAAGGTTTGTCTTCCAGCCAAGTGTTAGGAATCCAACAGGATTAATAAGGGTAAGGGTTTTAATTTTCATGTACTTCCCCTGTTAACCCGCATGTTCATTTCCCTGAGAGCACAATTTCACACACTCAGTATAGGCCTCTCAGCTGCACTCCCCAGGCAACAATGTGCCTCTAACTCCTCAGAGTGATTCTGGGGTTAGGGAAGAGGGGACAAAATGCTAGTGCCCTGTAAACCTTCTGAACTGGAAAGAGGCCTGGGCCAGAATGCTAGAACAGTGTTCTGGGAAAGCTCAGCCTCTGCCTGAGAGATGTAGAGAAAGATATCTAGTACTTTTGAGTTAGACCTGAGTTAAAAATTGAACATCACTAGTTATTGTGCAGTAGTTTTGAGTAAGTCATTTAATTCTGTAAGAGAGTTTCATTTCTGTCATATATAAAATAGAGGATAAACTTTTAGAAACGATGTAAGACTATGGATGAATTAGATAAAGCAGCTAGAATAGATTCTAGCTCAGAGTATTCATGCTTTATAAATTTTGTCAGTTGCTGCTATAATAAACTGAGATAGTCAATCTAAACTTTTCCAAGCTTTGTCTCAATTGCCAATGATGATTATGCTAAATCTCCACTGAAGTTCTAATCAGTTCTAAGATTTTAGTGCCCAGGTTGAAAAACCTTGGTCTGAGTGGTGCCCTGTGGTTTGATTTTATTATGTATTATGGGGTGGGGAGTTGGTGCCAGTAAAATCATAGCAGTAAATTATTTTAGTAGAACTGTTGGTTTCTGAAAAGAAGTAGTCATACTCATCTTTCTATCATACCCCAGGTATGCTTTTTTGATAGGGACAACTCTCAAAATAAAATTAAGAGACAAGCAAAAATCTCTCTTCTGCAGTCATCATCTTTTTTTTTTTTTGCTGGTTGGGGGGCGGTACCAGGGATTGAACTCAGGGGCACTCAACCACTGAGCCACATCCCCAGCCCTATTTTGTATTTTATTTAGGGACAGGGTCTCACTGAGGTGCTTAGCGCCTTGATTTTGCTGAGGCTGGCTTTCAACTCGTGACCCTCCTGTCCCAGCCTCCCAAGCTGCTGGGATTATAGGCATGTGCTACTATGCCCAGCCAGTCATTATCTTTTAATCATTAGGTGGAGATCCTTGTATCAAAGCTGCCATTTGCTTTTGGTGAATAGAATTCACCAAAATTCTTGGAATTTCATAGCTGTGGCTTCCAAAGAAGAATATGATGACTCCCCCAATCTCAATCTCTAGATTTTACTTTTCTTTTTTTTTCCCAATATATTTTTTAGTTGTAGTTGAACACAATACCTTTATTTTATTTATTTATTTTTGTGTTGTGCTGAGGATCAAACCCAGCGCCTCACAAGTACTAGGTAAGTGCTCTACCACTGAGCCACAACTCTAGCCCTAGATTTTACTTTTCTAATCTTATTCTAATAAAGCAATTTTTTAGTAAGAACATAGCAAGAATTTTGACCTGCCCTCCATGGATCAAAATAAGAGGATGACAGTTTCATTTTCTAAACGATGATAAATTTATCTCAGCAAGTTCAGATCAAAGATTAATAGTTTCTTAATCTGAGATTTATTACTTTCTTTTATTTCGCAAGGGAAGCTTTTCAAACAGTTTTGAATAAAGTTTACTTACTAAAGTTTATTTATTCAGATATGAATAAATATAAATTATGTGCTTATAAATTTTAATGCAATTGATAGTCCTATATATTAGTAATACTCTTTTCAAGTTTTATGCTTAATTTTAGTTTGTATAGAAAGCTGAAACAAAAGCACATTTTTTTCCTTCTATGACCACAACTCAGAACTTTGGCTATCTTTTTCTATCTTTGTCACAAAAATGTTTAAGCATGCTCTATTCATTTACAGAAGTGGGATGAAGTATAAATAATGGAGATTGCTACTACTTATTATACTGAAGGATAAATATCACAAGAAAGATGGCTGTGGATTTACTGGAAGAAAATTGCTAGAAGTAGAGGTTGAAGATAAATAACTGAAGGAACTATATAGAGAATTAAATATATTTTAAAAATAATTGGAGAAAAAAAGAAACAGGAGAAACCAATAGGAGGAAACGATATAGTGCCAGCCATTGAAACCAGCTGAGCACCCTCTTCTCTGGCAGAATCCTTGGAGAATTAGCAAGGCTGAGGCAGGAGGATTGCAAGTTCAAAGCCAGCCTCTACAACTTTTAGCGAGACCCTATCTCAAAATATAAAAAGGACTGAGGATGTGGCTTGGTGGTTAAGCACCCCTGGATTCAATCCCTGGTACAAACAAACAAACAAACAAAAAAGGAGTTATGAAAGAAGAGAGCAAGGCAGCTGCCAACTGGGAAATAAGAAGCCATCCCCAAATGTGGATGAGATAGTTACTGTGCAGGTGGCGGTATTTGTTCCTTCTTACCCATAAAGAAACTGAAGCTCCAAATGTTAAAACTTCCTAAGGTTATCTAGCTAGTAAATAGTAGTTCCAGGGACTGGAGTTGTAGCTCAGTGGAAGAGCTCTTGCTTAAAATATATGAGGCACTGGGTTAGATTCTCATCACCACATATAAATAAATAAACGTCCATCAACAACTAAAAAATAAAATAAAAATAAAAAAATAAATCATTCTGGGATTTAAACCCAGGAATATGGCTTGAGAACTTGAGCTCTGAACTACTATATTCAATTGAGGGAATTTTATCTGATGTTTTGCTTCTACAATATCCTATAAAAAGTTTTTTTTAAAAGGTCACATATTATGGCTACTTAATTCACAAAGATTTAAATGAATTAAAATATGTTCTGTACTTACTGGGCCCCCAAAACTTGTTCACCTCTTCCATCACCATCTCTATGGATTATGTGGGGCCCATCTGTCAAGTGCTACCTCATCTGCTCTGCATAAGGCCAGCTTTCACCAGAGCAGAAAACATTGGTGTCCCTTTCCGTAAATATCCTAGAGACTGAGCATTTTCTTTAGCGTGAATGTTAATGAATTGCTGTTTGCTTTTATTTTCATATTTTTGCTTTTTTTCTGCTTTTGAGAGGAGTCTCACTGTGCTGCCCAGGCTGGCCTCAAATCCCCAGCTTTAGTGGCCCTGCCTCAGCCTTCCAAATAGCTGGAAAAAAAAAAACAAAAAACAGGCACATGTTATAGCATCCAGTTCTAGCATCACTCAAGAAACTGCTATTTGCTTTTTTGTCATTTCTGCCCCAACACTTACCCAAATAGAAAACTCCCAAGAGCTAATGACCTTACATTGCTTTTGACCTTCAATGTTGTCTTGAATTTAGAAACACAATAAATAAATGAATGAGTGAGAAAGAGGAAAGTTTGAGACTTAGGAAGTCTAAAACAGCTGTGGGTACCATTTAAGATGGATTCTTCTTTTGTTTGAAACTATCTTCAAAATGTCATCTAATTCTTTGTTATTTCCCTGGAAATGGACTTATCATTTGGGAAGTATTTGGCTTTAAATCTTCAAATGAAATCCAAACTTTTCATTAAAAAAATTAGGAATCAGAGAATCATTTGATTTCCTTCCAAGGCACAAAGTTAAGCAGAACTGAAGTAAACTTCAAAAGGGCTTTTTAAAGGTATTGGCCTAGTGGGTACCAATTTTTTAAATAAATGCATGCCATCACTTAAACAATTCACCATGAGTTTCTAGCAGAAAGGCCTATGTTAATAATAGGTAACCATTTCACTATACTTTAGTATCTTAACATCTTTTCAAAGTTCTATTTTTTCTGCTGGATTCAACTACAAGGATTTTCACGGTTTGCCTGTACTCACCAAATGATAAACTATCTCCAATCTATCTTTTCTTGGAAATACAATAAAACAAATTCATAATATCTCAATATAAAGTACATTCTTTTTTTCAAATGTAATACACAGTACACTGAGACCAACATCTAACTTTATTTAAAGTTCACTTTCAATCATATTTAAAAGTATCCCCTAAATTGGCTAATGGTTCCAAAAGGATATATTATCCAAGATTCACTGCAAGAATCTGCCTATAGAGAAGGAGTCTTATTTGGACAGATAACCCTCTAATTGTTCCTTTTATTGGCAGTTATCTAGAAAACAGATATATAAGATAGTGTTTATATTTTAGATTTTCATTCAGTTTTAGGGATACATCTCAAAACCAAGGAACATAGTCATATCGGCTTTCCTAATGGTCCATTTTATTTCTCTTTATATGTTTCACTTTTCTAAGATTCTCGGTTCTCTTTGGCACATGTGAGTCATACCAAGTGCCATCCATGAAGGTCAACATTCAGTTAGATTCTGTTTTGTATTGTTCCCTGTGAAGTAGATACTCTTATGATCCTCTTCATCCTCATGAAGACAGTGAAGACGGTTGACAGTGTGTATAATTTCATCTTGTCACGTCTCACCAACTGAATGTAGGCTTCTTGGGGCCAGAGTTGAGTCTCATTCTTCCCATATACTCTACAATCAGGGTCAATATGTCTACAGCTGTGGTAGCTGCACCCTGACTTTTCTGGAGAAAGGTTTCCTATCAACAAAATAAAAAGTCTCTAGTGATCTGTAGCGGAAATCCACAACTGGGTTGTAGGGGAAAATCATTCAACAGGGTTTAGGAGTTGACTCTACCCTCTTGGTTAAGTAGCTATCATGGTTTATCTGTCACAGTCATGCTTTCCACTGTTATAACATAATTGTCAACTATGCTTCCCATTCTCTCAACCACATCCCAGTTTACTTGGAAAATGACATGCTCAATCTACATCATTCTTAGCATGATCACCAAATCTTTCACAATTGGGTCCCAAAGTGATAGCCCAGCCTTTTCTTCTGCCACTGGGAACACTGTGTCAAGAAAAGAGGAGGAAAAAATCAAGGGAATTTGGCCACAAGTTCATCTCTCCTGAGTTCCATTCACCAGGTGGGCACATAGTAGCTGAGTGAACATATATTGGGTGGAGGGTATTATCAGCCTGTTAGCTGATGATTTAATACTTTTGAGCACCTACAATGTTCTGTGCTAAGGAGTTTATGGGAATGGTCATTATATCCTTATAGCCACCCTGTGAAGTAGATACAATTATGATCCTCATCATCCTAAGGAAGACAGTGATTCCCCAGGAGGTTGAGAAATCTACAAGCAGCAGGTTGAATCCTGTGCCTTTGGCCACCGTGCCCTGGTGCTTTCCCCATGGCATGTCAGTGTTCTGGTATTGTTTAACTCATCTTGTGGGGTAATTCCTACTGCTCTATCTGCACATGGTAATGCTGACTAGAGCATTTAAAAGAAAGAAAAAAACCTTACTGATTTGAAGGCTTTGACTTTAGAGACCATCTGAGATCTAATGTGACCTAGGCTTATTACTTGAAAGAAAAATATACAAATGAAGTCCGGAGTTTTCAGTAGTCCTTCCTGGAGAGAAAATATTAACAAAGTGCTGAGTTCATTGGAAAATGTGCGTGTGCATATATGGGCTCTACTTCAAAAGCAAGCCATTGCCAAATCTTAAACCATTTAATGGACAACACCCCACACTAAATTTCTCTGTGGGGTGCAAATATAAAATACAGACAAAGAAAATACTACAGACAACAAAGCCAACAATTTTAATGTCTACCAGGTCTTCTAAACTAGAAAAGGATGTGTACTGTCTGTTGGAACAAGTGGGTAAGATGAATTGTTTATTAAATATTTTTGATGTCAGTGAGAATTTGTCAAGAGTGTGAAAGTGAAGCAGGGTTAATTTGGGACAGTGACTGAATGAGATGGTCCCAACTCTGTGCCAGGATGACAGGAAATGAGATTACCTGAAACAGCAGACTTGTGACCAGTGTGTAGAGTCTGGGAGTCAAAGGGTCAGGTCAGTGCTGGTTTCATGAGCAGGTGACCAATGCCCTCAGAGGACCCATGTTCAAGGTTTAATGTAGTGCTGTTGCAAACTTGAATTTTTTAATACTTCTATCTTTCCATGTTGTCTTGGGAGGTCCTATGGGACAATGGCACATGTGCTAAGGACATGGAGTCTGGTCTCTTGTGCCAGCTCCTCCCATAGTTTGGTTCTCAGCTCTCTTGTCCCCCAGACTCTGGTGCCCTTGTTGTCTGGCTACACTTCTACTTCCCACTCTGCTTGGCAATTTGGACTGGCCTCTACCTCAAGCAGGGGACTCAAGAGGGGTCAGAATGTACACACCCTGGGGTGACACCTGGCTGGACAGAATGGCAGCAGTTCTTGCACACACTGGCAGTGTCACTGTGCATTCAGTAGGGGATCTGTAGGGAGCACACAGTATGTCTCAGTACAGATTTTGCAATCGCTTGAGGCTTATAGGTCAGGGTAGCAGACCCGTGGGAAGGGAAGGTACAGATGGGGGATAAAGCATTTGGATCTTGGGACTGCCAGTGGTGGAAGATGGTCTTAGTCCATTTTCTGTTGCTGTAAAACACTGGGTAATTTATCAAGAAAAGTGATTGATTTTTGTCCCATTGTTCCAAAGGGTGGGCAGTTCAAGACTGAGTGGCTGCATCTGGTAAAGGCCTCATGCTGCATCATAATATGGTGGATGGTACCAAATGGGGGTGGCTATGTGGGGATGGTGAAGAGGTGCATGCAAAAGAGAACATGTGTGTATGAGAGAGTGAGGCAAAGTGGCAGGCTCACCCGAAAACCACCCGCTCTCCAGATAACTAATCCTGTCTCATGAGAGTGAGAACTCCCACAAGACTGAACCAATCCATTGGTGAGGCTAATGTCCCCATGATATGATCACTTCCTGTTAAGCTACATCTTTTAGCACTTCTACCCTGAGGAATTAAGCCTCAATGAAAGTTTTGCTGGGGACAAATTATAAATCCTACATAATGCCATGCTGTTGGGGTTTGGAGTAAGGTGGGGTATGGAGAGGTAGAATGAAGGTCTGTACTCACCTGCACAAATTAAGTAGCAAAAAAACACCATGATGAGTCAAGACAGACAGTGGAAGAAAGAAAATATTTCATATTTTAGTGTCTTTAATAGTATTCTTTTTCTCTGCATTTTTTCTTCTTTTTTTGTGGTACAGGGCATTGAACACAGGGTGGCACTCTATCAGTGAGCCACATATTCAGCCTCTTTATTTTTTATTTTGAGACAGGGTTTTGCTAAATTTCCCAGGCTGACTTTGAACTTGTGATTCTCCTGCCTCAACCTCCCAAACTGCTGGGATTCCAAGTATGTGCTGCCAAGCCCAGTTTTTAATAGGGGTGTCATCTTTTAATTTTGTATGGGACCAACAAATAATATAGCTGGACCTGAATGAAGTGTGTGTTTTCAATAGCACTGCCTCTCAAACACTCACCAAATGAAAGAAATTTCCAATAATGTCTCCTTCAAAGGAATGTATCTTTGCAGTGACCTTCTGTATGGAAAAAGAGTATGTGCATCTTCTCTTCCAGACAACCTTGGTAGGTTGAGGGTGGTGAAGGAGTATAGCAGAGCTTTGGTAGCACACTGAAAGGAGAAGTCCTGTGTTTTAGTCAGCTTTTTTTTTAATGTCTGTGATCAAAAGATCTGAGAAGAAAACAAAAAGGACTCATGGTTTCAGAGATCTCTGTCCATAGATGACCATAGCTCAGTCCATAGCTCTGGGCCCAAGGTGAGGCAGAACATCATGGTGGAAGGGTGAGGCAGAGAAAAGCAGCTCAGGACATGGCACCAGGAAGCAAAGCATCAAGGACAAAATAGAAACTCCAAAGGCACGCTCCCAGTGACTTACCTCCCCTAGTCATACCCTACCCTCCTACAGTTATCCAATTAATACTTATCGGTGGGTTAATTCACAAGTTAAGTTAAAGACTCTTATAACCCAACAATTTCACCTCTGAAAATTCTTCCATTACCTAATCCAAGAGCTTTGGGGTACAGCATATAACTCAACCATAACTAAATTCTTTCTCCCCAAATAGCCTGCCTTCCTGCTCCCCTCTACACCCTCTCTTCCACTCACTGACTCCACAACATGGAGATGCAGAGCTGCTCAGTGCTGTCATCAACCCTGAACAACTTCACTTATAACACATACGTCAACATAAGCTCCAAGTTTCCTTTGGAACAGGTCTGTGAGCGTTCTGGAATCCCATCAGTGACAGTGTTCCTGCTCATTTTTGTGCTTGCTGTGTAACGTGGCTGGATAAACTTGTCCCATCCCAGGGGCCCGAAGACTGCATTTTAAAGGCTAAAAGAAGTCAGAATTCTCTTTGAGCCAGGGGGCATAACAGTATGTACTGTCAAACTGGGTGTGGGCTCATTATTCAGCAGATTTTGTACTGTTCAATGGAAATAATTACCAAATACTGTAGGATTTGCTTTAAAATCTCCTTTCCAATTATTTTTTCAGGCAAAGAAGGGAAAGATTTGTTATTCTACACTAAAACACAACTGTTTATAAGAAAAATGTAACAATAACAACAAAAGTTCTATAAGTAGTCTCATCACAGACTAACTATCCAATTAAAATTGGAGCTTTCAAAAATATTATTTATTTTGATAACAGTGCAATTTCCCAGCCCCTAAATATTTTTTCATTCTTCTTACAAAGCCTCAAGCTTCCTGCATTTTGATTCTAAGCCTCTGGTACTAAAGGGAGAGAAGAATAGATTCATTCTTTCTTTCAGAACATATTTATTGAGCAGTTGTGAATTTTCCAGGCTTAAAGGTACATAAATGAGTAAAGCTTGAATGGGGAATGTGTGTGGCCCAGGTCCAGATGATCTTCAGCCACAAACTTTTTCCACAGGGGATTAGAAATACTTTAAAAGATTGAGGACTATGTGAGTTTGTGATGATTATAATTCTATAGACATTCTTTTTTATGTACAACTAAGGATAATGTGTGCTATTGAACTAATTTATTAAAAATACTAAAGTTTTATTCATAAATTTAGTAAACATAGTAGAGTTAGTGCAGCAATAATATTATGCTATTCTGTATTCTACTTGAACATCTGGCAACCATGAGACTTTACAAAGCTACAATTTAGCATATGCCCAAGCAGACAATGGGATTTCCACAGTTTTCTAAAGAAGTACTCCATTCGTGGTTAGTTAGTTGGTTTTTCCAAAAGGGACCCCCGCCTTCCTAAAAAGGAATCAGTGATGTTCTTGGATTGAGACTATCAATTGCTGCTGTTCTAGTCTTTGCGTATGTAATTACTTTAGGGTCACATAATTATTATCGATGTATTTTGTGGTAGGTTTAGTTGTGCTATTGTTGATTCTGCCTGTGGAATGATGCATCTGTCCTATCAATACTACCGGACGCTGTCATATTCCAGTAATTGGGCTTCAGGATGATTGTGGACTACAGTTTAAATATGAATCATTTGCACCCCATTGCTGAAACCAATTTGCTGTCATGATGTCAATTTGTTATTATTGCTCAGTTCTCTGTCACCAGAATATAAGAATGGGTGGGGTGGGTGGGGAACAAGGTTGGTCACCATCCTGAAATTTAGAAATACCCAGTAAGTGACCTTTCAAGAAATGAATAGATACAAGTAGTATTTTACATTTTTTTTAACCTTTCAATTCCCCACAGCACTGCCCACCTCTCCTAAACACTTTCTTAGGGAAGATTCCCTCACCCTCTTTCCCTCATGGAGCAGCAAGCCAGGGCATGTGTCTGCAGCTAGACAGGCAACTGAGGCAGAACTGTAGAGCCAAGGGCCCTGGTGGAGCTTTCTCTGCTTGTCTGCTCCATGGCCACAGTTAGGTCCCTTTTCTCAGATCCAACAAGTAGGCAACAAGTTCTCAGTTCAGTACAGAAGCTGTCTGCTAAGTATTAAGAGATAGAATCCTCAAAATTAAATCGTACACACACAGTTTGGATTACAGCTAAATATGGCATGTGATCACACAGATACAAACAAGAAGTGGTAATATTACCATTATGGAGATTTTCATAAGCATGATCTGTTTCAAGTTTTATAAGTGATTTTAATTCTTACTATGGGCTTTATGGCGAGCTATACTGACTTCTAATTAAAAGTTAACCTTGTTACATCAATTTCTAAAGTAGCTTTAACTAAATTATATCACTATTTTATATAAACTAAGAATTAATAAAGCCACTAATAAATGACATTTTTCATATCCCTTAGGGCTTTTATTTTGTACTTACTGAAAAAGCATCCTTTAAATTATCAATGTATAAATTTCATCTTATCTATTAGTCTTTTTTGTCAAAATTTTATTTTAGAAAAGTTTTATCTTTACAGCTTTTCTATAAATATAATGCAGAAAATTTGGTACTTTAATATCCATTTCATCCATCATTAACATCTTACATTAGTGTGGTACATTTATCACAAATAATGATCTAATGATACATTATTAGTAGACATATGTATTCTATTTGATTTCCTCAGTTCTTGCCTAAGGTCTTTTTTTTCCCTGTCTGGAATACCATCTAGGCTACCACATTACATGTCTCCTGTAGACTGTCCATTTCTCAGACTCTTCTTGTTTTTGATGACCTTGAAAGTTTTGAGGGATCCTCATTAGGCATTTAGTGATGTTCTTCGATTTAGTTTTATCTGAAGTTTTTCTCATGGTAAGACTGTGGTTTGAATTATGGGAAGAAGATATCTATTACTTTAAAAAATACACTAAAACTACAATAAAGAAAAGGAAAGGTTGAGAGTCCAACTTCTCTCCATTTGACACAGAGTTACCAATCTCCTTGCCTTTCCATACAGTATCATTTTCTGTGCCATCAAGAATACAGGTGATGTAGTGTTTTAGAAATAGTTCTCGGGGGTGTCTTCCAGATCGCTGACCCTCTTCTGCCAGTTTTGAAGCTGTCACTTTCTTGACCTTAAAGATGTCATGCAACAGCAGCAGGATCACAGCTCCCATCCAACTGCACCCTCTACCCTATCAGAGACCATCAATTTTAAAATGCATTGGAGAGGTGTTCACAGATGTGGGAAAAGTGTGTCTTAGACTCAATGAAATATAGAATTCTGAATTTTTCATATGCCATTTCTCATAAAATGACTTTATATTCAATACTGCCAAATTACCATTTGGGGTTTAGACCTGATGTGTTGCTTTTTATATCTCTGAATCTAATTCAAAGCAGTAAACTCACACCTGCCAGATTAGTATGAAATTAAATTTTCATTAGGACTACATTTCTTCCCAGTTTTCAAAATCCCAGGGAACCAGTATGGTCCAAATGGAAGTCTGTCTGACTTTCACATGCAGTTGAAGAAACCCAGGGTAGGCTCCTTTTGGAACCCTCTCTCTTGTACTAAGCCTCAGGTGCGGGCCTTCCACCATCTGATCAGGTGCCTGCTGGCCAGAATCCTAGCATGGATGGCACAGATCCCCACAGAAGGCCCTTACAAGCAGCCCACTGGCTCAGTGCCCAATGTTCTCCCATTGGTCTTCTGTGAGGCAGCTCAAGATGCCCATTCTGTGTGCACCAAAGCAGTAGCTTCCAACATTCCTGCCAGCCAAGGAGATCAGGGTTGGAGGCAATTCTAGCCTTTTCCACTGGGACCTACATAGAGCTGTCTCATCCCCTCTAGGGACTCAGCAGGAGTGTTCTTTTTCAACTTCTAAATCACAATAGGAATAATCACACTTTTTTATCATCAAAAATGAAAATGATTACTCCCTAAAAGTGTTTACAGTCCTTAAGAGGCTGAGGGCCAAGGTAGAATATATTTTGCTCTTGAAACTTTTCTCTGGGTCTTGAAGGTCATCTGACCTTGATTGTATTTAAAGAGACCTAGATCTTTAAAGCAGGATAGTCTCAGCAGAGGGAATCTCTTCCCTCCCCTGCCAGGGTAAAACCTACTGTCTCAACAGATCTGATCTGTTATAAGAAATTGCAAGCCAGACTGTCTTTAGTTTACCTGGAAAGTGCCTCTTTAAATCTTATGATTTCAGGGACTAAGGAAAGGAATTGGGAAGGGCACTAGGTGAAAAGATTATTCCCAATTATTGTTTTATGCCCTGTGTCTATTTATTGGAGAACTTATATTTTTCTTATGTCATTAAGTAGAATATATTATGTATAAGCACTACTGTATTAAAGTAAATTTACTCACACGAAGCTGCAAATTGCTAATCCTCTGATTTGAGATCCTCTCTGAGAGAAAAGGAAAATTTTTATAAATTATATACCTATATGACTTGCACCCAGAATATATAAAGAACTCTTACAACTTCGTAAAAGATTAATAACCCAATTTAAAATGCACAAAGAATTTAAATGACCAAATTATGTTTGAATATGTCACAATGAATCCCATTATTATGTATAATTATAAAACACCAATAAAAATCTTTAGTTAAAATGAAAAAAAAAAGGAAAATCTGTTTTATGATTGAAGAAGATAAACACATTCTGTACAGAGCAGAACCACCTCAAAGTGGAAAATGGATTCAGTCAGTATTTGATTTCCTTAAACAGAAAACTGTCTTATGCTCTCCCATAGGACATTTTCAATATTAAACAAATTAAACAAATGTGTAGACTCATAGCAACAATATATACATTGTGGCCTTATCAGAAATTTTGCCAAAACCTAGTATGTCTTAATTTAGAGAAGGCACATGTTAAAAATGTCAATTTACAAAATTTGTGTACAATACAGTTATCTTAAATTTTCATTCCTACTAGTTAAGCCTATGCAATGTTGCAAGGTAGTTAATTGTGCTTAAAAATTTTTAGAAGTCTTGAAATACTAGAAAAACAAATACAGAAGCCAAAGATTGTGTTATGATCTAAGACATATGATTACATGAGCAACTTCAAAATAATTGTTATGTTCACAGTCACTTTGCATAAAGCATAGGCTGTTACTGCCAATTACAAATTGGAACAGATTTCAGGACCTGCGTGCATGTGTAGGCTCAGTGCTCATTAAATACTTCCAACATATGTGTATTGTGGGACTCTTTGTGCTCCATCAGAAATATAGACGCAAGAAGATAAAACAACTAAAAACATTTCCATTTCTGTTCTGCACAATTTTTCACATGTATATGTATTTCTTTCCTGCCAGACTAATGAAAATGCTGCACAAAACTAATTCAACTTTTTATTTAATTTTCATTACATGTGCATTCTATGAATGTTTTTTTTCTCTCTCTCTGATTTATGGATAAGGAGAAATAGAAAAGGAATTACAAACTGCCCTATCATTTCCTTCCTTTCTGTTAATAATTTTCAGCATAAGTGGTTGGCTAACACAGAGAAGTAATAGGAGTGAGAAGCAATATGACAGGATTCCTCGATCATCTGTGTTTCTTCAAACACCATTGCCTCCTTTCTCCATTTAAAGCAAATTTGGACTCAAATGGATAGTGTGGCATGTCAGAGCTCTCCGTGAGCTCCTCCATACTCCTTAGCCAGAGAAGTGACATGCTTGTCCCATTCATTCTACTTTAAGTCTTGCTGAATTCTGCACACTGTGGATCTTCGGGAATACTATTCTAATGAAGCACCTGGAATTCTGTGTGCAAATGGAGAGGCAAAAATTCACAGACACATATGCCCATCTCCAGTGCTCACATGCATGCTCAATGGTCTCATCTGACTTTCAAAAGACAAGTTCATAGATGAAAGTATTGAGAATATCAAGATGGTGACAATGGGGTATTAAGCGAAGCATGGGCCCCTATGAGGATGGGCCCCATGACTATTTGTGTTCGTACCTGTGAAGCTCATTTTGCCTCAGTGACCTCACTGACACCATTGTCATGAGGAGTAATTCAGTTATGGATGTAAAGTTCTCAACAGTCTCTATCACATAGAAAGCATTTGGTACATGGCAGTTTCTTATTACCTGAGTCCCAATAAGCAAGAGTTCCAAACACATGGGACTCTGGAATAGAATGAACACTCCTTCATCTGTGTGGTATTCACAAGACAACTATATGATACACAAACACAATCCTAAGGTGAGTTAGAGAGGTTGCCTGGGTTGCTTTCTACACTAGTGGTTATTGTGGCAGGTTATAGCAAATTGTGCTCTGGAGGGTGTCTAGGAAAAGACAAAGGCACAAGTCATTAAAAGCAATTGAGTTACCAGATTCTCTGTCTGAAAATGAAGTCAGCTCTGGACAAATTTGAGCAAGAAGGCCTCTGATCCAAACTCATAGAGGGGAAATATTTAAATCCAGAATGAAAACAAAATTAAGATCTGAGATTTGCTTAAGCAAGAGGGGATGAACCCTGGTTGACCACAGCATCCAAATGAAATTTGGTGTAGAAAGAATTTTAAGGTCTGGAGTTCCTGAAGAGATGTTGTAAATAATACTCATCAACCAGTTAATTCAACAGAGCTGCTGATAAATTGGATTTTGTGTGCCTTAGATACATTTGGTTTATTCATGTTTCACCAACCATTCATCTTGGAAGCATCAGTTTAAAAAAAGAATATTTGATAAATTATTAGTCCCTTTTGAGTTAGCACATACTGATTGCTTTAACATAATTTTGTTAAAACCTAAATATTTTTAAAAGCTTCTTTATTAACATATTTCAATGATACATTTTTTTTTCATGTGGAAATTATACCAACCTGTAAATTGTGACTTTGTTTAAAGAATGTTTATTAGAAATGACTGGTTAGGCCGGGCACAGTGGCGCATGCCTGTTATCCCAGTGACGTGGGAGGCTGAGCAGGAGGATCACGAGTTCAAAGCCAGCCTCAGCAATTTAGCTGCTGCCACAGCTTCTGGGGGGTGAATGAATCATCACAGTGCTTTTTCACAAGGGGGATATAAGAAGGAACCACAGCCTGGGCACAGCTCTGCACAAAACGAAACACCTCCTCCTTGGATAGAGAGTCAAGAGCATCAAAAAAGATGTCTCTAATAAAATACAAAATAGAGTTGGGATATGGCTCCGTGGTTCAGTGCCCCTGAGTTCCATCCCTGTTCCCCCTGCCAAAAAAAAAAAAAAAAAGAACTGGTTAGATATGAAAATAGTATGAAAAGTTATGCAGACAATACAAATATAGGGATTATAAATATTCAAGTTCCCATGAAAGCAAGGAATTTCAGACCATGCAATAGGTGAGACCCACATGTCATATGCAATTATTACTTTCGTTCTTATTTTAGAGCATCAGGCTACCCCTCTGTGAAGCATTTGACTGACAGAATGAACATGATCTGACTTGTTAAAAATCTCCTTATAGAGAGAAGGCAATATAGACATTGACTGGCATAATATCTATCTCTAGCATTTTTTTAAAGACCTCTCTCCTGCTCCTGCCCATTTGGCTTTGAAAAATCTGGATTTAATTTTTATCTTAAAAACTCAATGGGCTTATTGGGAAGTATTAACTTTCTGAATTCCATGGTCCTCTCATTCACTGGTGCTGCGGTTATAGAGGGTCATGAACTCCCAGGAATGCTGAGTCAGGGTGTGGGTGTGCTACTCCAATGCCGCTGCTTAAAGGATTTGACTGATAAATTATGTTCTTGCTTCCAGATGCAGAGCCCAAGTATCTGATAGTTGTACGACCTGCTCCCCCTCCAAGCCAAAAGAAGTCATGCTCAGGTATAGTCATTTTTATTGGTTTTCTTTTATTAACTTTAAACCACAACTTTTCATTTTTTCTTTTTTCTTTTCCCTATAGGAAAGCCAAATGCCTTGGAGATGTCTTAGGAATGTATGGAGTAGGTAGATGAAATCCCTTGATCCACAGGTGACCCTGTTGGAGAAGTTGCTTAGCTAAGTGGTAGAAGCTGCTTGGGATCTTGTGCCAGCATCACTTACAAGCAGCAGGGGTTAGAGATACTTAACCTTTTTACAACTGTGTTCTAATGTGTGATAGGATTGTAGAGAGCATAAAATGAGATAGTGACAGGTCCTGTTCTGCTCATCAGAGGCTAACTCCTGTTAACCTTATTCTGTCTGTGACATGAGCACTTTTGCCCACCATGATGCCTTTCAGCTTTCAAGGGCAAAGTTTTTTGTCTAACCTTTATTCAAGGAGACTGTTTACATTTCAAAAGGATAACTCATTTGTACATGTGTTGAATGGACTTGAAGTTGGGTTTTAGTTGCTCTTTCTCTCTCCCTTCTAAACCTCTTCTTTGTATTCAAACAGAAGAACAACTCCTTTCATAAAGCTATAGCAACAGCAGCACCCAACATTCTTTTTTTTTAAACTTTATTTATTTTTATGTGGTGCCGAGGGTCGAACCCAGGGCCTTACAGGTGCGCTCTACCGTTGAGCCACAATCCCAGCCCCAGCAACCAACTTTCTAAGTGTGGGAGGATTGGAATCAGGAAAGTAGGTGACATATGAATAAATACACAGACACTTACTGCATGACAAAAGAGAGATTAGAAGTGTACAATGTCTAACTTACTCCTAAGACTTCTCAGATCAAATAAGTGAAGAATTGCTGAAAGAAAAGGTGGTAGAAGCGGTAATATACTTTTTCCATCTGATACAGCATCTTCCTATCTCCATAGAGTTCGTCAAAGTTTTGCTTTGTTTTTCTTATGTGAGCTGTTATCCAAATAATTATTATTTTTTTAATGGAACACTGGATACCACCCAGAAAAAAGATCTTTGTTGTTGTTGTTGTTTGCTTGCTATATTTTTTACAGGGATAAAACACAAGAAAGCATTCAGCTATTTAATTATACTGAACACTGGGGCTCTTTGCAACTCTGCAACCCAGGGATGATTGCCAGAAATCAATTACCACAATCCCCTCCTCTCCTTTACCTTGATTTCCCTTTCTTTTAAGAGCAGCCTTGAATGGTCAAGTATTTTGAGAAATATAAAATATTATCCTGACCTCTTTTATTATCTCAAAGCCAAAGGGAAATCTCAGTAATTTCTTCTGACTCGTTGCTGAGAGTTTTGCAGGCAGTTTTTCACACACTTTAAAATAATTGTTCTCCCAATATTTCAAAATGCTGAACGAGAAAATAAAAACTCATGACTGTATTTCCTTGGAATATGTTTTCATGTGAGTATTTATTGAACTGATACAAATATCATACTATAAATAAAAAAAATATAGAAAGGAAAGTGATCACATCTTAACAGCACTTTATAACTTCATTTCATTTTGAGGTTTCTATGACACTGGCCTTAGATATTATTTTTCACTTCATTATGACTAACTCAGGAAATTGTTTCATCTTGCTCAGGATGTGATACTCCACCTTTCCTTTTAGGCAGTGGATATAGTTTTTGTTTTTGTAATCTGCATTTGGGAGTGATGTAATAACTAATGGATTAACTTTTTCTCATTTTATATTTGCATCTACCACATAAATTTGAATTATTTAATCATTTTTGCATTAAGATCTAACCTTAGTTAAGTAACTATTTGATGGGTCATACAAGCCTTAGGTTACCTTGGGGAAAGAAAACTCTATATTTCATCTCTACATAGTATTTTCTTTATACATGGTGAGCTAAACCAGTGTGTAGTAAAAAGAAAACTAGATAATGATCAAGGAGACCTAAATTTGAATTTTGATCCTGCTTTCCATGTGACTTTGTATACCCTTGATCCTTCCCTGGCCTTTACTTTTTATCTCTAATACAAAAATGTTATATTACATTAGTAAAAATCAACCTAGAAGTGGAATAAATAATATCAGAATCATCTATAGGCTTTTTCAACCTGTATATGACCCACTCTTAATCAAGATTTTCATCTGCCCTCCTTGGAGGTCATACATGGACCATTTGAATCACTATCATATGAGGTATGATTATAGGTAGATCTGAAAAATATTTACCTAGAAAGATAAATGCATGTTTGCAACCAAGGAAATGATAACTATCCTTGTACTGTATTTTAAACATCTTTTAAAAAATAGAGTATCCTAGCTGAGAAAGTTCTGGTGTATTGTTGCACAGTAGAGGGATGTTTTTAGTCAGCTTTTTCACATTGTGACAAAAAGACCTGACAAGAACAATTTTAATGGGGAAAAAGTTTATTTGGGGCTTACGGTTGCAGAGGTCTCAGTCCATAGATGACCAACTCTACACCTCTGGGCCTACGGTGAGGCAAAACATCAGGACAGAAGGGTGTGATGGAGGAAAGCAGCTCAGGACATGACGATCAGGAATGGAGAGACTCCCTTCATCAGGGATAAAATATATACCACAAAGCCATGCCCCCAGTGACCCAACTCTCCGCACCACACCCTGCTTTACTGTTACCACCCAGCTAATACCTATGAGTAGATTAATGCACTGAGGATGTTCAAGCTCTCAAAACTTAACCACTTCACCTCTAAACTTTCTTGTGTTGTCTCACAACACAAGAGCTTTTGGGGGACATCTAATATCTAAACCCTAGCAGGCGACTGTATGTGTTAGTTTTCTGTTATTGTAACAGATACCTGAGGTAACTAACTCATAAAGAGATCATTTGACTCACAGTTTTAGATTATGATCAGTTGGCCCCATTGCTTAGGGCTCTGGTGGCATATCATGGCAGGAATGTATGACAGAGCAAAACTGGTAACCTCCTATCCAGAAGATAAAAAGAAAAAGAGGAAGGGACTGGAGTCCCACAGTTCCCTTCAAGAGCACACCCTCGGGGAGCTAAAGGCCTCTCAGTAGGTCCTACCTCTTAAAGGTAGGTTCTAACTTAATAAAAGGTTCTACCTCTTAAAGGTAGGTTCTAACTTAATAAAAAGTTCTAACTTTTATTAGTGCTGTGGGCTGAGGACCAAGCCTTTAGCACACTGTCCATTGAGAGAGACTTTTGCAAACCATACCATCATAGATGACAAAGTGCAAATAACATAAATTTTATTATAAAAAAACTAGATGAAAATATGTTGAATGTTTTTACCATAAGGAAATGATAAATGTTTAAAGAGATAGGATTATGCTTTTTAGAACATTACACAATATATGCAAGAATTGAAATATTACATGGGATTTTATGAATCCGTAAAAAGTAAAAAGAGGCAACTATCCTGTATTAAGGCAATTTGCTACCAGAAGTTTATATATAATCTGAACTCAAAAGGTTTCTTGCCAAATTAACAACTACAGAACTTAAAGCAATATGAATTGCACAGTTTTCAAAAGTATCTTATTTAGATAACCACCAATAGGCTCAGATAAGGGGTACCCTCCTACCCACCTTAATAAAAGTTACAAGGCTATTTTGCTATTTGGCTCCATTAGATTAAGATAATATGAGTTCTTCCTTATAGCAAATGAAACAATCTCGTGAAATAAAAGAGGGGATTAAATGGGAATAGAATGGTGCATCTTTTATGTTCATTCTGTGTAGTTTTACTAGGCTTCCTTTATTTTATTTATCCTGATTGAACCAGTATTGGTTCCATGGTTGATTTTCTTTCTTCTTCTTCTCATTACTGTAGTTTCAAATACCTGCCTACCCACATACTTGAATATATAGTGATTCATCAGCATAATTCTTGGCATTTTGCAAATCCAATTAGTCCCATTCCCATCAAAACAACTGTGCTTCCTATACTACTCCTGTTCTTCCAGTATTATGGAAAATGTGTGGACCTTTTCCATTTAGGTACTCATTGTAGATACATGGTTTTAAAAACTTTATACCAAGGAATTTTGACCCACAAAAAAAATCAAAAATTAGTATGGTTGGTTATGGTTTATATGTATACAGATACATATTTGCATGCATACATATACCCATGCACATAAATATGACAAAGGGTATTTTCATTTGATCATGCTAAAATTCATGGAAAGGATTAATGTGTGAACCATATGAAAATAAAAGGAATTTAATGTTTTCACACACTTTAAAAAAATCATCTTACCAAGTTATCTTTATGCATTTTACTCAAATATCAAGTACACTAAATGTTTCCATAATTAACTTGCCTTCTGTCTTCATAGGTAAAAGTCGCTCTCGCAAACCTCTGCAGCTGGTGGTTGGCACTCTGACACCAAGCTCAGTCTTCCTGTCCTGGGGTTTCCTCATTAATCCACACCATGACTGGACATTGCCAAGTCACTGTCCCAATGACAGGTAATTCATCATAATGAAAAATGTTGGGTTTTTTATTTGAAAATTAGCACTTGCTTTTAATAGTATTTGAACATGCTGTAGAAGAACATATAAATACCAGGACCATAAGCACTTACTTATCACCTGTTAGATGTACTATCATTATAGATGGAAAGGGAGCACAGATACTTAAGTCAGGGGCCCCACCTTTGAGAGTTATGATCTCCCTGAGCAGAAAGCACAAAGATGTATGTTTCATCCCAAATAGAAAGTACATGGGGGAATGAGCCAAATAGCAAATGGACAGTAGCAATAATATGTGCAATAAAGCTCAGAGGAGGGGACTGAAGGTAGTTAGGAGAGACTAAAAATTTGGAAAGTTGCTTGGGGAAGGATGGATCTTTGCTCTGATGTTTGAAGAAGTGCCTGAAACAGTAGTCCTCAAAGGATGGTCCCCAAACCAAGTAGCATTGCCACAAATGGGAACTTGTCACAAATGCAAATGGCAGGTTTCCCTCCAGATTTAAGAGAATCAGAAACTCAGGGTGGGGCTCAACCACCTGTGTTTTAACAGCCTTTCCGATAATTCTGCTGCCCACTGAAGTTTAGAATCACTGGCTTAGAAAACAGGAGAGACACCTGGGGGAGATATAGGTAGAGAAAAAATAGTGGAGATAGAGCCACTATCTCTTTGGCAGAACAAGTAAGAAAAATCAAGCATATTTTAAAAACACTGCCATTTATTCATCGTTCCATCAAGTGTATATACTTGGCACCGTATGAACATGTACCAGGCACTATGCTAAACACTGAATCACGATACTAAATTGCTTACAAAATAGCATTTGCTTATTATAAATATTTACTACATTAGTTTCAACATTTAGAAATTGAACAAACATTCACATTTTTAAGCTTCAATAAGGATTTTTAAGTTTTTTGTTTTAAGTACAAATTGATTTTCAAATTTGCAGAGTTTTATTCCCCTTTTAAACAAAAAAAAAATTTGAGGTATAATTTAAACAATAGTAAAATGCGCAGACCTTATGTGTATGTTTGAGTAATTATAAATGCATAAAACCATGCATTTTATAAAATCAAGAAATAGGACATTTTATCACCCTAGAAATCACCTCCCTCCAGAAGCAGTCACTGATTTGGTTCTATCACTGTAGATTGGTTTTCCTACTCTAAAATTTTATATGAATGGCATCAGATAGTATGGGAAGGTCTTCCCTATCTTCTTTTATTCAGCATATTTTGAGATTTATTCATGACATCATAGGTATCAATCAGTCATTCCTTTTTTAATTCCTGAATGCTACTCCACTATGTAAATATTCTAGATTATCCATTCCCTTGCTGGTAGATATCTGAATTGTGTTGGGTATTGGATTTTATGAATATATATTTTATAAACATTACTGTATACGACTTTGTGGATATATGCTTTAATTTCTTTTAGATAAATACCTAGAATGGGAATTGCTGGTTACCTTTTTTTTTGGTCTAGTCTCCCATCTCTCTTCCTCAAGCAATATACAAGGTTCTTGTTTGTCTACATTGACACTAGCATTTTGCATTGCTAGCATTTTTTGCGGCATCTATTCCATTGAAGCAGTATCTCATTATAGTTTTGATGTGTACTTCCTTAGCATCAAGTATATGAGTACTTTTTCATCTATTTTTTAACCATGTTTATATTTTTTGTGGTTTTATTTATTTTTGTCTTAAAAGAGAGGCCTTTAAAATGTTTATAAATTCTCAAAAGTACCTTTCACATGACTTTGATTAGGAAATCTACACTAAAAAAATTAAAATTTTTTTCTTAATATGTTCATGGTTCTCAAGAGATAAATATTTGGAAAAAGGCACACAGAAGATATTTCCAAAACCCAATATTTTGAAAAATAATTTTGAGATGCTTCAAAAATCTGAAATATTCCTTATTTTACCCACCACTAAGTTCATGTCTTATTTTGCTTGGAAAATGTACTCTTGAAAGCACATGTTTTCTTGAGATAATTCCAGTTGTTAGTGGGTTATTCCAGGATGTCAATGCTGAGAAAATAAACATTTAGGGGTTGCTTTTTATCTTCTCTTTATTAAAAAAAAATTTTCTTTTGACAAAGAAAAGAAGAAAAAGAGGGAGGAAAGGAAGAAGAAAGGGAGGAAATCTGATAGTTTTATATCAAAATGCAACCTTACTTGAACCATTAATTTGCTTGATAAATCTTTGAACCTGTTCCAACAGGTTTGGTAACCTGAAAAATTCATAAACATTATTTGTATAAAATTTCCTCCCTGCTTCCAAGTTGCTCTCTTAATTTCTCTTGGTCCGACAGACATTTCCAGGAAAGATTTTATCTGATGAGCGGTCCTGATGGATAGAGGTTGCCACAGTTGGACAGCACAGGGAGACATGAATACAGAAAAATGAGGACAGGTGACAAACGGGGCTGAGGTGTTGAACACAGGCACTCAACTCTAAGCCCAAGCTACACAGACCATAGCACATCTCACCCTCACCCACACACATACCTGTGGCCCTTCCCTTTTCGTCAAATAGATGGAGCCAGGCACATCAAATCACAATATTCCAAATCAATAATTCCCCTTTAACTAAAATTTTTGAAATTTAATAAATAGTGAATTTCAAAAACAGTCACAACAACAAAAAAGAAACCTTTGGAGTACATGTGGATTCCATTTTTCAGCCTCTTTTCTCCCAAGTTAGTAGAGTTAATAAAGAGATGACATTTAGAGTCCTTGGCATATTTGAGAAAAATTATTAGTCTTTATTTGAAAGTGTTAGAAATGCTGTGCATATTCTGAACATCCAAATAAATCCACTATAACTATTAATAAGTGTAATTAAAAGCATACTTGGTGATATCTTCCCTTACATGTTCACACAGATTTTTTTAAATTTAGAGTTCAGACCAATCAAGTAAGTTACAATAAACAATAATAAGTAAAGGGAATGACTATTTCTTGAAAATTGGAAGATTACACAGCTGAAATGTTCTTTCAGGAATATCTTCTTACAAAACCATTGGAATCTAAATGCCCTTGGCTTGCCACAGGAACACCAAGTGGTGTCATTTTTAAACCACTGAACTCAAATATCTGGAACCCTCAGTAAAGTCTCTGATTTACAAAAACCATTTCACATTTGTCTGTACAGCCTTCTTCATCCTATGCAAATGATATATTGGAAAAGTTTTTCCTTTGTCCTTTGACTTGGATGAGTAAGTTTCCAATGAGAAAAATGCCTGCTTTTTTTTTGTTTTAAGCTCAGAAGTATTAATGGAAATCATTTTATCTTTGTGGTGCATTTCTATTTCTATTTGCATGGGTTCTATATGGGTCTTCAATGGTTTTAGATCTATTTCTGAGTCCACACTGGAGAGAGGTGATGTGCTTTATTTAAGGTTTTGTTCTTAATGAGCTTTAAATGGAAGAGTGTACACATTTGTCCCCAAAATGACTAAAGCCAAAAAAATATTTCCAAACTGTCCCAGATGAAGAATAAAATATGTTTTTAACAGAAATTTATGTCACCATTAATAGCTTATTTTTTCTTTCCCATGTTTCCAACTCGTTAAAGTTTTCAAGATTGCTTTAGTTCTCCTTTGCCAATTTATTAAAGCATTATAACTTGTTTAGAAATAATTTTCACATTATTCTGACACTTTCATATTGGGCTTATTTCCTCTTAATGTAGAATGAGGGCTCACCTTTTTGGCTGGTCCAGAGCAGTCTTTTCTTGCCTTTTATTTTTTCTCCCAAGTTTTAAAGAAGTGGGTATTTTCAATGCTGAAGTCTCTCTTGATTGAGCCCGATGTCTGTTACCCATTTGTGGAGTAGTGTAAATTTAAGTTCTATGAGGGCAGGGACTGTGTGCATCTTGCCTATTATTGTCACCCCAGTCCCCATGCCAGGGTCTGGAACATTATAGACCTTAGTAAATACATGTTGAACAAATACACAGTGAGATATCAACATTTTAACTTTTACATATCACTATTACCTCAAACTCTACAAGACAAAATTGAACTCGCACTTTTTCTCTTGATAACCTCATTTATCTTTTTATTATTTGGGGAAGTTCCATCCCTTTACCCTAATTTGAGGACTTATTCACTTTTGACATTTCATCTGATACAGTCTATAAAGGCCCCATATGGTTCATTTTTCTTTTGAGAAGTATCTATATTCATTTCACCATTTCCACACTAATAATTCTAATCCAACTACTCCTCAGTGGAAGCTGTCTACATTCCCTGACTCATTTTCCTACCCCAGTCCATCCTAGCTTCTATAACTGAGGAAATCTGGACCATCCACCATCAGCTTACTCTCTCTTTTTTTTTTTTTTTTTTTTGGTACTAAATTAATCTTTACCTCTACCTCACTTCTCTTTTTTTCCAAAGAACCCATCTTTGACCTAAGACAGTGTTCCTGATTCCATTTCTTCCCACGAGCCTTTTCTTCCTCACTGTTCTCCGCTCTCTTACCCCTTCTCTGCCCTTAGTGCCTTGCCTCCTACTTGTAAGCATACTCAAGATTTCCCTAACCCAAACCAAAACCATCTGTTGATCTCATGTCTTCCAAGCAACTTTTCAATCCCTTAATTCTAAAGCGTCTCTGAATTATCTGCTACATACTTGATTTCTACACCACCCACATATTCATTTTTCCTGGCTTCCATTCCCTTTCTACCATTTCATGAAAACAACTTTTAGTGGTCACCAATTCATTGCTAAATCCAGTAGAATTTTCTAAGCTATTACCCTTCTTAGCTTCTCTGTGGAATTGAAGGCCATCCCCTCAATCCTGAATTCTTTCTTTCTTGGACATTTTTCTTCTTGCTCCTCTAATCATTCCTTCTCTCCTTTGCCAACCTCTTTTCCAACCTACAAAATGTGAAATAATGTTCTGTCCTTGGTGCTCTTATCTTCATGTCCCCTTATCTATGCCTTGTCTTTAACTATCACCTGTTAGGTAAAGCATTGCTTCTCAAACTTTGATGTGTGTACAGATCTTTCTGTGGACTCTGTTAAAATGCAAATTCCAATTCAGTGAGCCTGGGGAAGATCCCAACATTTTTCTTTTCTAAAAAGTTACCAGTAACTAATGTTGCTGTTCTACTGAGATCAGGAGGAGTGGCATGGATGTCAATGACTACCAAACCTGAAACTCTGACCAGGACCCATTTTCAAATTTATAAGACTACATTTTCAGTTACTGTGGAATATTTTCATTAGAAGACTAAGGAACGATGATCAGCACATCAAACTCAAACTAAGTTCATATTTTTATACTATTAAAAGAATAATTTTACCATCACTTTACTTTCTTCTCACATTTGAAAACTTACTTTTGATTTTTATGTTTCCTTTCCTTGGTACTCATATTCCATAAAGATCTAGTCTTATCAATTCTTTTTAGAAATAAATTTTCATCTATTTCCTTTATTCATTTTGTTTCTTCCATGATTCATTTTCTTGCTTCTCATTTCTGGACTGCCCTTTGAGTAAGATCATTCCCTCTGATTTCTAATTCTTCTACTCCCAGTAAACCTAGGTTCTGTCTTCAGTGCAAAGCTTTATTCATCTGCTGAGAAATCTCTACCAAATTCCCTGTACCAGGTAAAAGGGGACATAGACGTTCTCAAAAAGCACTTCTCAAAACATATCTGAGCTATGCTTCTAGGGTGAGGAAAAAATTTGGATTAGTAAAAGAAGAAGAAAGAACATTGACAATGGAATGTGTTAGAAAGTGTCCTTTGACATGAAGAAATTTTAAAAAAAGTATATAAGAGATGTTTTAGAAAATGTAATAGCTATTTTATCAAAACATAAGCATTGGACCCCAAAAATTATATATATATATATATTCATCCATCCCAAAATATGGTCAGTGGCATACAGTAAGGTCGGGTAGTTTGTAGACAGGCTAAATTTATTTATTTATTTATTTTTAATTTTTTTTTAGCATTTATTTTTTAGGTGTAGATGGACACAACACAATGCCTTTATTTTCATGTGGTACTGAGGATTGAACCTGGGTCCTGCCCATGCTAAGCAAGAGCTCTACCACTGAGCCACAATCCCAGCCCCAGACTAAATTTATTTTGATGTTCTTCAGTTTATCTACTGGGTATAATTCATCACAAATTAACTGCATTTTCTACCTCTATCTCAGTACTTTATTCAATAGAATGTCTGATATATTGCTGGAATAAATTTCTATAAACAAAGGATCTGAAAAGTCCAAATCACCTTCTCAGAAAATTGATGTGAAAGTCAGTAAAGATACTTCCCTGAAGTCATGCTACTAACATGTAATTGACTAGTAATCTGGTCAAATCACTCCCTCCCTTTTCTATTACATTCTATGGATTCTTTAAAGCTATAATAGTCAATGTTATACTGAGACAAATGCCAGTTGAAGCAGACACTATCTGAAACAACTCTAACCCCTTCATTAGGATATGAAATGCTCTATCCTGAACATCCAAGTTGCTGGAGGCAGGTTTTCCAGAGATCTGGTCTAATAACATTCACTGGATGCTGTCTGTATTTTTAAGAGACTTGTTGCCTCTGTGCAGTGTCCAAGTTTAATCATTCACAAAACAATTAGATGCAACCAACATTTGATCTTGAATGTCCTCAGACAATGAGAAGACTATGACTATAGGTTAAGTACACAGTAAAGCAATAAAGAGCCCTGAATTATGTTAAATGTTATTCTCTTTTGCGGTTCTTCCATTTGGGGTTATTTTATGTTTTGTTTTGTTTTTTTCCATTTCCTCTTGCCAAGCAGAGAGGAGAAAGAGTCCCTGGAAAATCAAAAAGTATTAAGAGTAAGAAAACAGCATGTACCCGGCTCTCTCACTGATTATCAGATTTTAGGTACTTAGCCTCTCTTTTGCTTCTATAGTAATTCTTGTTCTGTTCAGGGTTTATTATATGAATAAACTGAAATAAATAAATAAATTAAAATCTTAAGGCCTCTGCAAATTTTACTTCAGCTTGCATTAGTTCTGTAAGAATGCTGCATTTTGGTGAATGAAACCCTATAAAATGAATAGCACATTGCAAAATATAATTGAAGGGACTGGGGTTGTGGCTTAATGCTAGAGTGCTTGCCTGGCATGTGTGAGGCACTGGATTTGATTCTCAGCACCGCATATAAATAAATGAATAAAATAAAGGTATACACACACACACACACACACACACACACACACACACACATATAAAATTGTAGACCTAATGGCTTAAATCACATTTTTGTTGTTGTTTGTTAGTTTTGGTGGTTTTTGGTGATTGAAACTTTGGCCAGTTAGAGCTCTTACATTCTCATATTTAAATGACCCAATGAGAAACTAAATATCCATTCTATTCATTCTACAAATACTTATGGAACACTCTCTGCACAGGAGGTTATAAAGCACAGTTTATTATTATGGAATCTTTTTTTTAATCAAGGAAAATTTACTTCACTACTTCTAATATAACTAGACAGTCCCATACGCTCTCTCCTTTAAAATTCAGAACTTCCTTTGACAATTACAAACTTGGGCAATGTTGACAAGGGTGAATGCAACTGAAGAAGGGAAGGGCTGCCTGCCATTTGGTAGGAGGGAGCCTTTTGATGGAAATTGAAGAAATTTTCAGGCTGAAATTTGTTTAAACATGCGGTTAAGTTTAGGGTTTTTAAAAAGCACAGAATATTTCTGTCTTGTTTTATTCACAGGAAGACAATATGAAGTTGAGTTTATTGGAAAGCCTAGACGCTGGCCTTTTGTAATTTGGTTTGCAGTGGGGCCCCAAATCATGCGAGCAATTAAGTCCTCAGTAATGTGTTCATCCTAGAGAGGCATACTTGTGGTAGCCCATCTGGTCTGATTTTAGCTTCTCAGTGTTTCTCTAAAGTCTTGTAAGAGCCAGGGCAGGGATAAAATAACAAAAATTTCATGTAACATACTTGTCAAGAAGTGTATTTCATAAATCACTGTTGATATTTTGACTCACAAGACACAAAGGGCTTGTATTCTATAACATTTTTTACCAGTAGCAGTTAGTATTTTGGCTAGAGCAGCCTCCTTCCCTCTGTCTGCCATCTGCTGTTTTGGAAGGGGGAGCAGAGCCCTGAGAGCAGCTTTTAATGGAAAGAAGCAAGCTAATGGATGATTCTAGGAATTTCAGTGCTTTGTAATTAGAAACAAAGTAGGCTGAATATACAAATGCATTCCCTCCCTCCTTCCCTCCCTCCTTATTAAACTGAAAACCCCCTGCTGACTCCAAGGGTGCAGAAGCTTGTGCAAGGTCCCTCACTTAAAAGGGCCAAAGTTTGTTTTAATACCCTATTGTCACTATCTTAAAATCTTTAATAATACTTTTATACAAGGGGTCCACATTTTCATTTTACATTGAGACTTAGCATGACTCTGTCTACACTTTCCAGCTGCAGAATATATGGTAGCTTAAAAGGTGAGTAAACTGGAATTAAAGGAAAAGAAGACACTAAAGGAACTAAATTAAAGAAGGAGCAAGCTCAGCTTTTAGTCAAGCAAGCCCCACTTCTTTAGTCAGGAAGTCACAATGTGAGTTGGAGGAAAATGAGCAAGAAGTCTTAAAGAATCAGAACTCTGTGGAAGTTTTGGGAAGAAATGTTCAAGAATCCTTGAAAAAAATGACTCTGCTATAGGAGTCAATCCTTGAAAAATGACTCTCTTTTTTTTCAGAAGAGAAAATACTCTGAAAAGATGGCTAAATTAGCTTCAGAACTAGCAAAACAACAAGAAAAAGTATTTCATTCAGGTGAAGAATGATCCTGAAATGAGGATAAACATTCCTTAAAGTAGCAAGGGGTATTCTGCTTTAGACAACGTCCTGCCAAAGAACAATGATAAAAGTGAATGTCTGTGAACACTACTCCATAGTCTAAGAAAAAGATTAATAGTACCAAGTTTGCATTCTGACAGTGAAAGTGAATATTCTACTTCCAACTCAGAGGATAATGAAGAGGTTGCTTGAAATATGTAGAGACCACTAACGCAGTCATTTTCATCCAAAAGATTCAACCTCAGAATACAGTATGTTCAGCTCCTCTTTACAAAAAAACACCTTCTAAGAAAATGAAAAAAGATAAAAAAGTAACAGTAGAGAATATTTTGAAGCTCACAGTAGTTCAAAGTTTTAACCTCTGATAGATAATTCCAGAAACGTCAGTGCTTTGTAAAGTAGGCTGAATATACAAATGCATTCCCTCCCTTCCTCTGATAGAACACTATAGAAGGTAAAGAGAGCAAAATTAGACCAGCAAACTCTGCATAATTTATTCAGCAAAGTTTCTTCTTCCTTTTCTGCTGAACTTAAACAAATCAATAATATAAGAAATTATTTCATAAATAGATGCTGTAGTTATACCTTGGGTTCCACATTGTGCTTTATGGTTTGGGTTCTAAGATTTACGAGAAAGCTTTCAAACCACTATGCTGCAAGATTCCATTCATGTTGCCACCAGTGGCTTCTTTTCTGGAATCAGTAAATATTGATTTCTCTAACAGAAGAAGTCCTCGATATTATGGGTACTTTCCAAAGTATACTGGACCAATTAGACTGGATAGTAAACAAATTTAAAGAAGATTCTTCTTTGAAACTCTTCCTTTTTTTGTCCACAATTTGGATAGCTAGTTATTGAGAGGAGACAAGAGTCAGCTAATAATTGAATAGTTATCATCTTTATGTAACATACACCTTATTGCATCTATTGTTCACCTCAATGTACCTCTTATGTGGGATCATGCAAAGCAAAGTCTTTATAACTGGCTCTGGTATGAAACTACTACATATAGTTTTTTTTTTTTTTTTTGAGAGAAGGGAAAAAGATTTATTGCTTTGCTAGCAAAGGAGAAACGCATGGGATTCCTATCCCAAAGGCTGTGATACTACCCACCAGCAGGAATATGGGTCTTTTAAAGAGGTGATTCAAAGGCTACATTCCACCTGTTCTCTGTTGGAGTTGTAATTTGCTTTTTAATTTGGGAGATAATCATTTCTGAGCTCTTCTGGTACCATCCCCAAGGTCTGGATTACTTCGTTCCTATGGTGAGTGTGTACTCTGAGAAAGGTAATCCTGTTTCCCCCAAGATTAGGGAATGAGAGAGATTAAGGAGGAGTAGGGAAAGAGGAAGAGAAAGTAACATGTTCATTTTAAAAATAAGTTGCAGTGGCAGAGCAGCAAGGGCTATATTCAAAGCATAAAATGGACCAATGTTACATTTCCCCACTGTCAGTTTCAATTTCTACATTTCATTTCTATGGAAAACTGAGCAATGACATCTCCAAGCTTCTTCCTGTGGAAAGAGAGCAAAGTTGGGGGAAGTAACACAAAGTCCTTATTTGCTATTGGGAGGTGGAGGGGAGGCATGGACAGTTAAGGTTATTCATCATCAGAGCAGTCCAGAGGTCCATAGTGAAAGATGGCAGATGACTGGATAGGGCATACATAGGGCAGGGATAATGCTAACACAATAATAAATAGGACAAAGTATTACTTTTTTGTGAACAATTAGCATAAATCAATTGATACTTCAGCCAGTCTCTGAAAACCATCAAGACTAACTCATAATCATATCGGTGAAAAATAGATTGAGTTTATCAATGTAGGAAATTAAGAAGATTTGTAGGTCTATGAGATCATACTCAAATTAACTCAGGACAAACTTGTGACTCTAGAGTCCTTTGTGATCATTATTATTAGGCACTCCCACACAAGAACAATTTCTTTATAGTCTCCAGCTCTATTTACTTTTGGTAGGACTGACAGAAGTGCACATTTTAAGTTACATTAAAAAAAAAAACACACATTGTTTTTTCCTTTTAAATGTCCATGTAGGACTGTTCTTAGGCTACACTCACCTGCCAGGTATTTAAGACCAAGTCGGTCAAAACTGACTTTGTTTCTGTCTCCTGTTAAGAATTAGCTGAGATTCTTCAGAGATCACTCTTGGGGACATATGTGAAGACTCTTGGCTCTTCACTCATCTTGCTAAGGATTACTTTAGCTATTCTGGGTCTCTTATTTTTCCAGATGAATTTCATGATTGCTTTTTCTATTTCTATGAGGAATGCCATTGTGATTTTGATTGGAATTGCATTACATCTGTATAGTGCTTTTGGTAGTATGGTAATATTCATAATATTAATTCTGCTGTCCAAGAGCAAGGTAGATCTTTCCATCTTCCAAGGTTGTCTTCGAATTTTTTCTTTAAGGTTCTGTAGTTTTCATTATAGAGGTCTTTCACTTCTTTCATTAAGTTGATTCCCAAGTTTTTTTGTTTGTTTGTTTGTTTTTGAAGCTATTGTAAATGAGATAGTTTTCCTTTCAGAGGATTTGTCACTGATATACAGAAATTCCTTTATTTTATGGGTGTGGATTTTATATCCTGCTATTTTGCTGAATTCATATAGTAGTTCTATAAGTTTTCTAGTGGAACTTTTTGGGTCTTTTAAGTATAGAATCATATCGTCAGCAAATAGTGCTAATTTGAGTTTTTCTTTACCTGTCCATATCCCTTTAATTTCTTTTGTCTGTCTAATTGCTCTGGCTTGTATTTCAAGAACTATGTTAAATTGAAGTGGTGAAAGAGAGCATCCCTGTCTTGTTCTAGTTTTTAGAGGGAATGCTTTCAATTTTCTCCATTTAGAATGATGTTGACCTGGGACTTAGCCTTTACAATGTTGAGATATGTTCCTGTTATCCCTAGTTTTTCTAGTGCTTTGAACAAGAAAGGGCACTGTATTTTGAATGCTTTTTCTGTGTCTATTGAGATGATTGTATGATTCTTTAAGTCTATTGATGTGATAAATCACATTTATTGGTTTTCATATGTTAAACCAACCTTGCATCCCTGGGATGAATCCCACTTGATTGTGGTACACTATCTCTTTGATATGTTTTTGTCTTTGATTTTCCAGACTCTTATTGAGAATTTTTGCATCTATGTTCATTAGAGATAGTGGTCTGAAGTTTTCTTTCTTTGATGTGTCTTTGCTTGGTTTTAGAATCAGGGTGATATTGGCCTCATAGAATGAGTTAGGAAGTGCTGCCTATTTTTCTGTTTTCTGAAATAAATTGAAGAGTAGTGGTGTTAGTCTTCTTTAAAGGTCTTGTAGAACTCAGCTGTGTATCCATCTGGTCCTGGTCTTTTTTTTGATTGGTAGAGTTCTCATGGTGTCTTCTATTTCATTGCTTGATATTTGTCTGTTTAAATTGTGTATGTCATCCTGATTAAATGTGGGCAAATCATATGATTTAAGAAATCTATTGATATCTTTGATATTTTCTATTTTATTGGAGTACAAGTTTTCAAAATAATTTCTAATTATCTTTTGTATTTCTGTTGTGATATTACCTTTTTCATCATGTATGTTAGCAATTTGAGTTTTCTCTCTCCTTCTCTTTGTTAGTGTAGATATGGATCTGTCAATTTTATTTATTTTTTTCAAAGAATCAACTTTTTGTTCTGTCAATTTTTTAATTGTTTCTTTTGTTTCGATTTATCTCTAATTTTAATTATTTCCTGTCTTCTGTTTTGGGTGTTGATTTGTTCTTCTTTTTATAGGGCTTTGAGATTTAATGTTAGGTCATTTATTTGTTGACCTTTTCTTCTTTTAAGAACTGAACTCCATGTGATAAACTTTCCTCTTAGTACTGCCTTCATAGTGTTCCAGAGATTTCGATATGTTGTGTCTAAGTTCTCATTTACCTCTAGGAATTTTTCAATCTCCTCCTTGGGTCTTTTGCAACCCATTGTTCATTCAGTAGTATATTATTTAGTCTCCAGAGGTTGGAGTAGCTTTTATTTTTTATTTTGTCATTGATTTCTAATTTTATTCCATTATCTAATAAAATGCAGGGTAGTATCTCTGCTTTTTTGTATTTTCTAAGAGTTACTTTGTGGCATGTAATATGGTTTATTTTAGAGAAGGATCTATGTGCTGCTGAGAAGAAAGTCTATTTGCTTATCGAAGGATGAAATATTCTATATATGTCAATTAAGTCTAAGTTATTGATTGTATTATTGAGTTCTATAGTTACTTTGTTCAGCTCTTGTTTGGAAGATCTGTCTAGTGGTGAGAGAGCTGTGTTAAAGTCGCCCATGATTATTGTGTTGTTGTCAATTGACTCTTGAACTTGAAAAGAATTTGTTTGATGAACGTAGATGCTCCATTGTTTGGGACATATTTGTTATGACTTGTTGGTGTATGATTCCCTTGAGCAGTATGAAATGTCCTTCTTTATCCTTTTTTATTAACTTTAGCTATTCAGATATACCAGTCCTCAAAAATCCTAATTAATGCAAAGTACTTGGTTTCACATATGTTGGTGATGTGAGAGCAGGAGAATAGAAGGGGAGGAAAAAAAAAATCTCAAAGTAAGACACCAGGACTGTTAATTGTTTTGGTTGGAGATCATATCTTTTCTGCTTCCTTTCTCAACCAATAGGTGGGGTTGTCTGTTGTTATCTGGTATCTCTGCCTTCAGTATGGTGAAGGTAACCAGGGTGGGAAGGCTAGTCCTGGTGCAGGGCACCTGGAAGTGAGGCATGGCATCTGCCAGTCCCTAAAAGGAGACTGCACCTCAAGGGTCTCTTTTTGTGTCCTATCTCCTATGTTGCCTGAAAATTTCCCAGTTCCTGGTCTCTCTGTTAGTCTCCAAACTGTTGCACCCTCCCCCTCTCCCTTACTAGTTCCCATTTAAGGGACCTCTCTCACAGGCTTCCTGTGGGTGGCGCCCTGATCGCACTGCGCACCTGTCCCACTGAGACCTATTTTGTGTTGGGCAGTAACTGTGCCTTGCTGGGGAAAGGGAGGAGTTGGAAACCCTGTGCTTGACCAGCTGAAGTTCCAATCTGGGAGCTGCCCCCACCAAAGATAGAGAGGAAGGTGACCCAAGATGGAAGAGAGCCACTTCCAGAGCCAGGGGGTCAGGTCGGGTGGGGTGAGCCAGGCAATGGCATTGTAAGATGTATTCAGAGATGAGCTCTGTGGCGTGCAGTGTTGCAGCGGTTTTTAGAACCTGTGAGATGTCCTCAGGTGCAAGCAGACTACCACGTGTAGGGGACTATGGCAGTAGCTGCTGAGTCACCAGATGGAGGCAACCAAGGGATTCCCATGTTGGTAGATGGGAGTCCACAGGGTAGTGGTGGCTGGAGTTCCTGTAGGTGAGTAGCAGTTGAGTGTCCTGCATGGGAACGGAGTGGTATCTGGGAATTCTGCTCTGGTGCTGACGCGGTGATCCTGCTAAAGCCCTCGGGAACCCTGAGTGGGCTAGAAGTCGGGAGTTTGGAGTCCTGCTCTAACACTGAAGCCCGGGGCCCTGTGCGGAGGCACAGTGCTGGTGATTTCTACATGAGAGCAGCAGTGTAGGGGTCCTCTATCACTCTCAGAGAAGCAGTATTCCCACTAGTTGAGACCTGGGTCACAGAGCAACACAGAATGCTGCCTCCTCCTGGCCCACCATCTTGGCTCTCCGTATGTAGGTTCTAGAGTCCCACTTAATCCCGACACCTGCACCAGTGGTGCCATGGATGTCCCCAGAAAGAGGAACCAGATGTGTAAAATCAAGGGTCTTGGTGTGCACACTGGGGGACTTACCAGATGGCCAAGGGTGTTGCAACTTTACTGAGTTCAGTTTCCTTTTTCTCAAAATGGATCATGATGGAGCAACCTGTACCATTCAGGAAGAGAAGGCAGGAGTTCCCTGAAGCAAAGGGAGATTTGACAGCTGCTAGGATAGTCTCTCAGTCACTTCCTTTACTCACAGGATTAGCTCCTTAGTTCGACCCAGGCAAACTCACCCATCTCCTAACTCTCCGGCAGTTTGCTCTCAGCAAGTTCACCAGCCACCTTGCATCCTCAGCATGGAAGTAGGGTTTCTTAGAGAGCCAGGCCTGCCCAAGAAAGCTGGAGCTGGGACTGTTCTCAAGTCGCATCTGGGTTGCCAATTTGTTGCCAAAACTCTGTCCTTGTTCCCAATGCCAGTCCAATAACAAGGACATGATTTTGAGATAAAGCAAAAAGGTTTATTGCTTTGTTAGCAAAGGAGAAACACAAGGACTCCTGTCCCAGAAGTTGTGATTTTTACATATAGTTTTTATACTAAAGAAACCTCCTATAAGAATTTTCTTTTGGTTAAACAATCTGGATCTCTACCACTTGGTTCCCTGACTCAAGTTTTACAAAGCCATATCCCTAATCCAATCAAGATTTACTTTTTGGCTACTAATATCCAGTATCAGCTGGATAACCAGGGTTACTCTTCATACATTGGACTTTCTTTTCCAGGTTTTTACCAGCACTGTCAAGAGGCATTCTTTGTCAATAGTGTGTGACATTCCTGGCCCACTTAATGGAATTCAGGGACCACAAACTTACAAAAACAAAGAACTGACAGAGTGGAATATTTATTAATTCCTGTTGACAGTGGAACATTGACTGATTTCTTGGAAAATGAAGACAAGGCTTGAAGCTGTCCTTTGCTCTGATCCTTCCTTGCAAGGACAGTTGTGCCTAGCCGCCACTCTTCTAGTCAAAAGTGTTGCGTTTACATACAACATTAGATTATTTTTCCAGCGTATAAGATATAACATTGGGAGGGGGGGATGTCACCTTTTGATTAGTCAGGCTGTTATATCATCTCTAGTACTATGCAGTGGTCCTTGAGTTGGAGAGAATGTGCTGTTCACTCATTACCTCTCTGGAGACCTTTTGCTGAAATGATCAGTGTGCTCAGGGACTATTTGGAACTTGATGCTTTTGAATTCTTTTCTACTAGAGATATTATTCCTAATTTTGAGGGTCTTTTAATATTCAGCTGATTGTTTGCAAATGTGCTTGTTCAAGGACACAGAAGTTCAAAGATGGGTATCATGTAAGTGTGCTCTGTATTTCAGAACAGGTGAATAGAGAAAGCAGATCATTTCTTGCTGTTTAACTTAAGAAAAGGTCTGATGGAGAAGAAGTAGGTGATCTGCCTTTCTCTTTTTGGATTTAGGCTACATATTTAGGGGGTGACTGGGTAATACCATTGGGATAAGGGGATAAATGTAAAAAGTATATAGGGTGTATACCCAACCTAGAAAGCACATCAACTATAGCTCATATTTGGAATAGTCATTATCTGTGCCATGACCTTGACCTTCATGATGTAAGTGAGAAGCCAGGCTAGAGAAATTAAATCTTGACTTGTAGTTTATTAAATTTTTTCAGAACCCAAAATAAAAACACTACTTTTTTTTTTTTTGAATAAAGACATTTTCATGAATAACATGCAGGTGAGTAATGTATTATTGGTTGGTGAAAATCTTGGTTTCTCTGTCAAGTAGAAATAAAACTCACTGTAAGGCATTTCCATTTTTTCCCTTAAAGTGACAATTTCAAGCCTCCTATACATTTGCATAAACCTTTTTTCATAGGAAAGAAATAAAGGCTAAGCTTAACCATCATTGTCTTATAGTCTTCACATACCCCTGGAAATATTTCACACTTGGAAATAAGATTCTTCACTTAAATATCATTGTAATAACATCTGTACTGCAGAAGCTTTTCTCATTTCTTACCCTGTAAACCCTTTTCATGAAAATATTTCCAGAAATAATTGCAAATTTTTTCATTTATTTGTGGTATATAATTAATTTCATGTTGAATCCACCTGTTAAGGGTTTAGTCTTTAATGTAACTACTAACCAAAAATATGTGAACAAATTTGTACCTGAATATGAATTTAAAAAATTTCATAGTACCAAAGGATATTCAATGAATGTGAATTTCCTTCCCGTTTCCTGATCCCTAGTCCTTAGGCATCCACTGGCAGTAGTTTCCTAAGCATTCTTCCAGATCTAGTCTGTGCATGTTGGAGACTGTCTTTCTTTCCTTTTAAAAACATAATGGTAACATGATACTTGCTAGTTTGTACCTTGCTTTTTTTTTTTTTTTTTTTTTTTGCTTAATATATCTAGTTTTGACAACTGTTGACAGTATAAAAACTTTGTAAAACCTTTAATGATCTAATGTGTAAATTTTTGCATTTGCCTTTAAATATCTACTGATTTATTTTTATAATTTTTGAGTCTATACTATTTGTAAGCAGTATGTGTTAATAAATTTTATTATTAATAAAAAGGCAACTTGGATAGATTTTTTAAAAAACAAGAACTACTTGGAGAAATTGAAGAACATCAAAATAAATTTAGTCCTTCAAGGGTGCACAATAAGTATTTTTAGCATGAATAAATGAGTGACTTCCTAAAGCTTGATATAATCTTAATTTTCATTTATCTAATTTTGATGGGGTGGAAAGTGAGGCATTCATATTAATTTTTTGAGAAAAAATTAAAGATGAAAGAAAGAACCAAATGCCTGTTTCCATCATCACAAATAGCAGCTGTTATTTTATTTCATTTATTTAAAATGTTTACCTTAAAAAGCAGATAAAGTTTAACTAATGCCATTTTTATCTCCCTCTGCTCTTTGGAAGACAAAGCACAATCATAAATGTTGGAATCTTCCAGTATTTTTTCTCAATTTATAATACTAGGAACAATAATAGTAACATTTCATGTGATGGTTTAACATTTCTGTGGATGGCATGAAACTATATGCTTTGTTCTACAATTTGCTGTCTTCGTTCTCTATATTATTTGCTGTGCTAGTTCCTTCATTCCCATTACTGTGTGCAGTAGTCATGAAACGCCCTTTCCTGCTCTGCCTCACTTAGGCTGTGTAAAGTAGAGCCAGAGCAGCTTTTCTTTATGTTGTGGTTCTGCCACTGCCCGTGGCACTGGGCAAGTTAAGTGATTGTTCTGAAACTCAGTCTTCACACTTACGATAGAGGATTAATAATTTTTACCACTTAAGATTTGTTTGTGACAAATAAATGAGGAAGCATATGTAAAACAGGATGTAGCAATGATGCAAAAAATGGTGGTGGAGATTACATATTTGACAGATCTAACTCAGAGTATAAAGAGACTCTAAGCAAAGGCCCCATAATGACAGTACTCTTGAGTTTGCATTATGTTTTCCAATTGTACCCTTAACTTGGCTGTTGGTCTTAATTCTCTTTTGTAACAATAAACTTATTTCACCCTTAAATTGTAGTCCAGGATACATCTTGGGCTCATCTTAAAAAATTGAATGTTATTACCTTTAAGATACTTTCCTTGGAATTAAAAGTCTTAAATTTATAAAATTATGAAACTATAATATTAAGTATTTATAAAATAATGCCTATATTCTTCTCTGTAATCAGAAAGGAGTGAATGATGTTTTCCAACTTCATTTTCTAAAGCTGCAAATAACAGAACTGAGAATTATGGATTCTATCAGATCATAAATGGCTATTATATGGACCCCCAACTTGCAATTTGAAATTAAAAACATAAGCACATGTTGAGCTATTTTTTTCATATTCTCTGCAAATTTTTAAAAACCTGAACAGTCCAATATTAAATATAGTTTTCTGAGTTGATTGAAGTCTGAGATACATTAAGAAACTTGAAATTATATTGTGACTTTCCATGTGATTTTAAGGTATTATATTTTGGTTCAACAGATTTTACACAATTCGCTATAGAGAAAAGGATAAGGAAAAAAAATGGATTTTTCAACTCTGTCCAGCCACTGAAACAATTGTGGAAAATTTAAAGCCCAACACAGTTTATGAATTTGGAGTAAAAGACAATGTGGAAGGGGGAATTTGGAGTAAGATTTTTAATCACAAGACTATTATAGGAAGTAAGTATCTGGAATTGTTTGTTTCAGTAAGATTTTTGTAATTTTTTTCTTTTTTCCCTAATTATCTATTTTTAGTTATTGCATGATATGAAATGAGTTAATTTTCATGTTCTAGTATTTAAGAAAATGCAAGAGGGTGGAGGATGGGAAAGGCAGTGGAGCACAACAGACACTAGTATGGCAATTTGTAAATCAATGGATGTGTAACTGATGTGATTCTGCAATCTGTGTATGGGGTGAAGGTGGGAGTTCATAACCCACTTGAATCAAAGTGTGGAATATGATATGTCAAGAAATTTGTAATGTTTTGAACAACCCACAATAAAAAATTAAAAATAAAATAAAATAAAATAAAAGCAAAAAAAAAAAAAGAAAATGCAAAAAGAATACAATTTAAGTATTTACATTTCAAAATCTTTATTTAATAATATGATTTTTTTAAATAAGCAGTTTAAAAAATTGATGTCTCTACTGATGTCATAGGCCCTTGTAACATATTTTGCTGACCAGTGAATACAACTGAGCTAATAATAATAATAATAATAATAATGTTCTTCTTGTTGTTATTATTATTATTATTATTTATTATTATTACAAATGTTTAGAATGGAAAGATAGACCAGCAGAAGTGGATATAAAAATATTTGGGGAGAACCCTCAGTTTTCTTCTAGTTATCCTTTCATTAAAACTTTATTGGAATCAATATTTAAAAGGCTAGGATGTAATATAATATGCCCAAGATAGAGCATGAGTTGTAGTCATCTTCATAATGATGGGCTGAAATTGATTTGGGAGCAAGAAGAATTAAAATAATGTCATTTCCCCCTTTTTTTGTCAGGTAAAAACAAAGTAAATGGGAAAATCCAGAGTACTTATGACCAAGTCCACACAGTGGTATGTACCAGTTCACTTTTAAGAATTTTTAAAAAATTATCTGCATTGTATTTTTATTTAAATAAGGAAAGAGTCCAATTAGGAGTTACTGAAACTGGATTAACTGATTAGCAATGGAGAAATGGTTTACGTGCTTAATGTTTTAGGAATTAGCTTCTTTTTCTGAGAACTATGATTCCAAATTATCTCTAATTTGTTTGAAGCTCTAAAATTCTGAAATTTTCATATAGTCATTCTGTTATTTGAATATTCTAGGTATTTTTAGGTAATGCTTCTTCTATCATGTGGATCGTTTTT
Organism: Marmota flaviventris; assembly: GCF_047511675.1. Classification (NCBI taxonomy): domain Eukaryota; kingdom Metazoa; phylum Chordata; class Mammalia; order Rodentia; family Sciuridae; genus Marmota; species Marmota flaviventris. The sequence continues at coordinate 77,389,575 of NC_092505.1, forward strand.
TAATATAACACTTCAAAAGCCAATTGATTGGTCCATGCTCTAGGTACATTGCTAAAGTTGAGATCTTTCCTTTTTTACTTTCTATCACTTCCTACTTAAAGTAGCCAACCTTTTCAAAATGAAAAAGCAATCAGTTTGGTTTTAAAACATGCCCAGCTTCAGTTCAGTACTGTAAATATTTGTGTGGTTTGTGAGCCAGGCATTTTTCTCTCCTGCCTCCAGTCTAGATAGCTTTTTATGTCTCACTTGAGCAAAAATTTTTTTCACAGTCTGCTCTGGGACACATCATATCAGTTATGCACTACTTAGTATAATGTAAGCCATTGATACAGCCACATAGAGCTGTTTGCATTTCAAATCACATGTCCAATTGTAAAGCAAGAACATTATGTTACTGACCAGGATGAGGAGTTACTTTGGTATGAGGAGTTACTTTGGTAAGAACAGGAAAATTTAGTGCTGGCTTTGTTTCTTATGTATTGTAAGTATCCAGCCTGTGAAATATCCTACAGTTGAATGAATGCAGAAGCTCTCATCATGGGTGAAAATTTGCACTTCAGTGTATAACATGATCTGTCTGGATGGTTATCTTTTTATGTCTAATTAAATAATTCACAGAATACTCCACTGATCATGTAGCCCAGGGGTAATGGGGTGGGCGAATACATGCTTAGGAGGACTCTTTTTCTTTTTTTCTTTTTGGTTTGTATTTGGTGCTGGGGATCAAACCCAGGGTTTCCCCTGTTAAAAAACAAACAAAACACAGGATCTACCATCCCTAACCCAGAAGGAGGACTCTTTTCAGTGACAGAAAATGGTCTTGGATAAAATAGGACTGAGAATTAATCCTGATAAGACAAGTTGTTTCTATGGTTTCAGTTGGCAGAAAAATGTGTTTACTATGAAATTCTTATCAAATAATAATTACAAGCATTACATTATTATGATTGCCAGGAAACTATTTTGATGTTGTATCAGTAAATTTTGTGTTCCTGTGACGAAAATATCTGACAAGAGCAACCTAAAAGAGGGAAAGTTTATTTTGAGCTCAAGATTTTAGAGGTTCAGTCCATGGTTGGCTGACTTCATGGCTTGGGGCCTAAGATGTGGCAGAAGAAAGCTACCAGCTCATGGCAGCCAAGAGACAGAAAAACAGAAGGGTTCATGAACATCTATAGTCCAGACCATGTCCTCAGTGGCCTACTTCTTCCACCATGCCCACCTGCCTACAGTTACCACCCAGGAGTTCATTCACATCATTAATCCATTAAATGGTTTAATCCATTGATGAGGTTACAACTCTATAATCTACTCATTTACCTCTGAACATTCTTACATTGTCTAACACATAGGTTGTTTTTGTTTGTTTGTTTGTTGTTGTTTGGTGAGGGATGAGGGCAGAAGGAACATTAAAAATCCAAACCATAACAGACGTATTTCAAATCCCAATACAAGAAAGGGATTGAAGCTAAATTCCCAGGCCTGGGTTTTTTCTTTTTCTATTTTTTTTTTTTCTTTTTAGGTTTTGCTATTTTTTTTTCTTACTTTCTTTTTTTAGGTTTTGCTATTTTCCTCACTGTCTAAAATTTAAAAGTTCAGAATGTAAAAACAGTGGAAATGCATTAGCAAATTTATCCATAACAAATCTTATAAAGACTAGTATAAGACCATTTGTGTTCTGTTAAAACTTTAATTTTTTTTTTTTTTTACTTTTTAAGATTTTTATTTTATTGGTACAAATTTATGGGGTTCAGTGTGATCATTTCATACATATGTACATTACATTATGATTAAACAGGAGAGTTAACATTTATAAGTCCTTAAAAATAAAAAAAAATTTGATTAGCATATAATAATTAAACAATATTATGAGGTACAATATGATATTTCAGTACAAGTATACAATATGTACTGGTCAAATTAGAGTCATTAATATGTGCATCATGTTATCATTACTTTGTATTTGGAGCTTTCGAACTCTTTTGTGTTTAATACGGTACTGTGAATTATGATCCTTCCACTATGCTGTAGAACCTTAGAGTACTCTGTATCCAAACTCCTACTGTATCCTCACCCTTCCCAACTTCCAGTAATTGTATTACACATTCAGATTGACTTTTTAAAGCATCTATATATCAGAGAGAGCATGTAGTATTTGTGTGTTGAACTTAATTCACTTAACCTAATATTCTCTGATTTCATCCATTTTGCTACAAATAATAGGTATCTTATTCATCATCTGTTTAATCAGTTTGTAGGCATTCAAGTTATTTCTGATTTTTTATTTAAATGATGTTATAGTGAACTCATCATAAAGCTTTGTTCACATTTCTGATTTTTTCCTTAAAACAAATACCTAGAATTACCTACTAATAATTTTACATTTTTAGCCTTCCTAATATATATAGTCAAATTTCTTTCCAGAAAGTCTGTACCACTTTACCGTCTTGCCAGGAATATGCCAGAGTATATCTTCATATAATCCTCTCATTGCCAACATCATGTATTTCCATCACCAAAGCTTTCACCAATGTGATAGTTTTAAATTACCATTTCTCTGATGGATGATAAATCTGTACTTTCTTCACTTGTTTATTAGACATTTGTGTTTTCCATTTAATGACCTTTATTGCACTTCTTTGTTTATTGGACATTTTGTGATCTTTTTTATTGAATGATATAAAGAGTTTATAGATTAAAGAACATTGATCCTTTATGATATCATCTAGAACACATTTGTTATCAATTAATTTTGTTTATTGGAATTTTTGAAGAAGGCAAGTCTTAAAATTTGCTCAATTGAATTATTAGACTTTTCCATTGTCATATCTTCAGTTGTATTATATTTTAGAAAGCCTCTCCCTCTCCAGAGAGCAGATAAGTGTATTTCCATCCAATTTCTAGTTTTACAAATGGTTTTACTTTGCAATAATTAAACTCCAAACTATATGGATTCTATTTTACTACGGTGTGTGTGTGTGTCTCGGATCCAATCAGTATTGCATAGAAAAGATAAATCTTCTCTACTGCATATGTGGATTAATGTAATAGAATTGCTCTTTAATCCTCTTCTAGAACAGTCCTCATTCTTTGTTGTGAATGGTTTCCTAGGAAGAAAAGCTTATCTCCAACCTTCTTGGCTGTCATGTTCCATCTTTCATGTGATTCAATGATGTCATTTTTTTTTCATTCCTTCTTTTCGGTTATCATATCCCAAAAAATTTTATTTATTTTGGCAGAATATTTCATTTAGTGTGAGTTACTCAGCAGAATTAGGAAAGCTGATTGGTATTTTACTATGGAGTAACTTAATTTTTTCTCCTCATCATAAAGAGCCATGATAGGAAGGGTTAGGGAGAAACTTCCTGCATCTCTGACACACAGCCAAACATTTTATCACTTCAAGCTGTGAGGTGGAGCACCCGCAAGCAGCCAGCTCTGATGAGCTGTACTTTTAAACTCTTGGTTATTTCCAAAGGAAAACCCAAATTCATTGAAAAGATATATTTAGTCTTCTCTGTGAAGCTTTCTTTATGATTATTCTCAGAGCAGCAGAAAAATAAACTGACATCTGTGCTCTTGGATGCTGTCAGACATGGTAAAGTTAAAAAGGAATTATGTGGGACAGCCTTCAGCCATCCTCTATGACCACATAGAATTGATTCTGAAAACCAGTTTGATACTTCAGAGGTATATTTCAGTCCAAATAAAGTCTGTGCCCAAATATTCACCCATGTCTTCTCTGAGACTGACTTTAGAAGGCAGTATTTCAAGAGATGTAAAATTAATTCCAGATGTTTTACTTTTCAAGGTTTCAAGCAAAAGATACATTGAAAACGGGTTCATTCATTATACATTCTTACACCTAAATCTTATAAACAGCAAAAACTCCTTGATACCTTATTAAGGGGATTATTTGAAATGGGAAAAATTGTGTGAACTCTAGGCCATCCTTTTGAAAAAATAAATAATATTTAGGTTAAAATTTTTGAATTGAATTTAAGGTACCCCATCTTATCCATCTGCTTATGTTATATATTGTAATTCATGTATCTAATTGTGTTTTGCTGGTGAGTCCCAGTAGAGCTGTGGCAGAGATATGTAGCAGGATCTCTTCTGATGGGTCACTGCCTTTGTCCTACCAGTTGTTAAATACTTTGAGTATCACTGCTGCCTATACCTCTGGAAAAATCAGAAAGAGTATATGCATAAACACAGCTGTATTCTTTGTAACAAACTGTATCACTTAAGACTGGTGTAATTAAGAAAGAAAAATACACTTACCGTGATATTTGAGCTATTTTTCCCTTCTTGAGAGTCTATTACCTTTTTTGAAAAAAATATCTTTTTAGTTGTAGATGGACACAATACCTTTATTTTATTTATTTTTATGTGGTGCCGAGGATCAAACCCAGTGCCTCACACATGCTAGGCAAGGACTCTACTACTGAGCCACAACCCCAGCCCCATCTATTACATTTTTTAAAAAACAAATGTTTACTATTAGAGGTTTTCTTATTTCAAGAAATAATATTAGAAAAATGACTAAAATTTTAATACATTATCTCTTTTAAAAAATTTAGTTATCTAACTAGTTCATTAAAGAGAATCAATTTTTAAGTGAGTGGCACAACAGATTTTGAAATACAAATATAATTGATCAAAATCTCCTAGTGTTCTCCAAGATAGAACATTTATTTTCACTTTCTTTCTTCTATTCCAAATCCACCCATATTTTAAGAAGTCATATCTTTTATTGACAAAAATAAGTGTTACCAATGTTTAAAGTGTATCAACAGATGAGTCATGTCAATAAAAAGAATTGCCTTTTTAGTCCTACCCATACTTTAAGATTGTGTATCCTTCCACTCTTAACAATCCTTGTCTTAAGCAGGAACTTGAAAAATATATGTAGACCAACCATATCATCAAAGGTATATGTCTCATCCCTTTTCTGCTGACAAGAAATTCAAAGACTATGAGAAGTAGAATGTTAGGTTCATTCTAGCCAGATCTTATATTTTATATTGAATCAGTATGTTTAATAACTTTCATTAGAACATCCGAAAAACTGAATTATAACAATCCCAAGTTCCTCTCATGTGGTTTGGCTCTTTAGTAACTGAAATTTTATTTTGAGTAACCTTTAACCCCAAAGTGGACATTTCTCTTCTTTCTCAGGGCCTGAAAATAGTTACATCTACAATAAATATTTTGACACCACAAAATCTCCAAATAGACACACCTACAAAAAATAGCATTCTTATTAATTTTATTAAACCTAATTTTTCAAACAATATCAGGAGGAAGTTAGTATACTGCAAGGTCAATTGAAATTTCCTCTGCTATGCAACTGTTGCAGCCATTGTGCTTGTTTCTGAATAAGCATAGGCTTTCTCTAGCCATGACCAAAAAAGCACACTAGATTTGTCTCAAGAGCATTTCACTTTACCACTTCAGCATTCTTTCCCCATTAATTGTCACCATCTGCATACTCAGTCACAACATCCAAGACAAACAGTAAAAGTAAGTTTTCTTAATCTCTCTACTCAAGGGAAGTATGGTTGTGAAGGGACAGGTATCTAGAAAAGTAGAAACAGATAACATATCTCTTAAAGGGCAGCAGGTAAATATATTAACTTTCTGGCATGTAATAAATATTTTAAAAATACTTGCTAAATGAAGGAAAGGGTGAGAACTGTTGGAGGAAGTAGTGACAGATGATTACAGTAAGCCTAGGGGTCAGAAAGCTACAGAACAAAGAGAGTCAGTGAGAAACTGCTTAAGAATTGCTTCAGAGGTAGTGTCCATGGAGAGTGGTGTTGTGCCGATGCCATGTGTCTTACTAGATCTGTTTTGCGTTGCCATAACAATATCACAGACTGAGTAATTTACAAAGAACAGAGACTGATTATAAAATTCTAGAGACTATGAAGTCCAAGATCAGGGAGCTGGCATCTGGTGAGGGCCTTCATCCCATGGTGGAAGGCAGAAGGGCAGGAGAGCATACCTAAAAGGTGGAAGGAGCCAGGTTCTTCCTTTTTTCAGGAACCCATTCTAGTGTTAACTAACCAACTCTCCAGGTAATGGTGACCTAATTTCCTCTTAAAGTTCCCACTGTTGCATTGGAATTACATTTCTATCACATGAACTTTGAAGGACAAATTCAAGCTATAGCACCATAATAGCCCAAACTGCATGGCAGCCTGCAGAACTTTCACTCCCTCTTCCCCCTGCAACCTTCTCACCATCTGTACCTGTGACTCCAATGCACAATGAACAATAGGTGTCTTTTTAAAAATATTGTACATCCTGGTACCAAAACAGGCGGGTGGACCAATGGTACAGAATAGAGGACACAGAAACCAATCCACAAAACTACAACTACCTTATATTTGATAAAGGGGCTAAAAGCATGCAATGGAGGAAGGATAGCATCTTCAACAAATGGTGCTGGGAAAACTGGAAATCCATATGCAACAAAATGAAACTGAATCCCTTTCTCTCGCCATGCACAAAAGTGAATTCAAAATGGATCAAGGAGCTTGATATCAAATCAGAGACACGCTGTTTGATAGAAGAAAAAGTTGGCTACGATCTACATACTGTGGGGTCGGGCTCCAAATTCCTCAATAGGACACCCATAGCACAAAAGTTAATAACTAGAATCAACAAATGGGACTTAATCAAACTAAAAAGTTTTTTCTCAGCAAAAGAAACAATAAGAGAGGTAAATAGAGAGCCTACATCCTGGGAACAAATCTTTACTCCTCACACTTCAGATAGAGCCCTAATATCCAGAGTATACAAAGAACTCAAAAAATTAGACAATAAGAGAACAAACAACCCAATCAACAAATGGGCCAAGGACCTGAACAGACACTTCTCAGAGGAGGACATACAATCAATCAACAAGTACATGAAAAAATGCTCACCATCTCTAGCAGTCAGAGAAATGCAAATCAAAACCACCCTAAGATACCATCTCACTCCAGTTAGATTGGCAGCCATTATGAAGTCAAACAACAACAAGTGCTGGCGAGGATGTGGGGAAAAGGGTACACTTGTACATTGCTGGTGGGACTGCAAATTGGTGCGGCCAATTTGGAAAGCAGTATGGAGATTTCTTGGAAAGCTGGGAATGGAGCCACCATTTGACCCAGCTATTCCCCTTCTCGGTCTATTCCCTAAAGACCTAAAAAGAGCATGCTACAGGGACACTGCTACATCGATGTTCATAGCAGCACAATTCACAATAGCAAGACTGTGGAACCAACCTAGATGCCCTTCAATAGATGAATGGATAAAAAAAATGTGGCATTTATACACAATGGAGTATTACTCTGCATTAAAAAATGACAAAATCATAGAATTTACAGGGAAATGGATGGCATTAGAGCAGATTATGCTAAGTGAAGCTAGCCAATCCCTAAAAAACAAATGCCAAATGTCTTCTTTGATATAAGAGTAACTAAGAACAGAGTAGGGTCGAAGAGCATGAGAAGAAGATTAACATTAAACAGGGATGAGAGGTGGGAGGGAAAGGGATAGAGAAGGGAAATTGCATGGAAATGGAAGGAGACCCTCAGGGTTATACAAAAGTACATACAAGAGGAAGTGAGGGGAAAGGGAAAAATAATACAAGGGGGACAAATGAATGCCAGTAGAGGGGGCAGAGAGAGAAGAGGGGAGGGGAGGGGGGATAGTAGAGGATAGGAAAGGCAGCAGAACACAACAGACACTAGTATGGCAATATGTAAATCAATGGATGTGTAACTGATGTAATTCTGCAATCTGTATATGGGGTAAAAATGGGAGCTCATAACCCACTTGAATCAAAGTGTGAAATATGATATATCAAGAACTATGTAATGTTTTGAACAGCCAACAATAAAAAATTTAAAAAAAATATTGTACATCAAATTCAAATAAAATCAGGTAGTGATTGTTTAAACACTGCTATCTTAAAAGTTATCACACTATTTCATTTTTTGGAAGGTTCAGGTTACAGATATTTCCTTAAACATTAATAACACATGGAAAGGATGCACCTTGTGGATTTCTATATGGGGATTTTAGATTCTTTGGCAGAGATATATGAGGTAGCAGGACTTTCCTGATGCCCTTTAAAAACATTACCTTTTGCTGTACAGCTACTCAGGAGGCCAAGGAGGAAAATCTCAAGTTCAAGGCCAGCCTCAGCTACTTAGAAGATCCTGTCTCAAAATAAAAACTAAAATTGACCACAGATATAGCTCAATGATAAAGTGCCTTTGGGTTCAATCCTCAGTACTGGGGAGAGGAAGGGGAGGAACCTACCTGTTGAGATGTAGCTATCTAGTATCAGAGCACCTTTGAATTGCAGATTAGATAAGACAGCAATTGTAGGTCTAGAAAGAATTGCATTCTGCAGCTAAATGATTTCCTTATTTTTGGCAGCACAAATTGTACCTGTAGTCTTGTCATCAAGTTACTAGAACATTGGTCTGTACTCAACTAAGAACTCAGAAACTGTTCCATTCATGTGAAGAGTAAAATATTTTCCATTTGTCCTTGTCGAAAATTTGTTTGTCTTAAATTAATCATTACAGCACAGGGAATAAAATTGGTGTAATACAATTCAAAGGCTACAAACACAGCCACGTGTAGGCATTTCTGCTATAATGTGTTAGGTGTCTCTGAAAAACTTCACATTCTGCAGAACATGTACTAAGTGACAGGATTTGTAGGGCAAATATAGGGTACACCATTCAAAAACTTTTGTAACTATAGCCACAGACCTACCAAAAATGACCCTTGGTACCTAGAAAGGTAATGTATCTCCCCCACCAGGAGGCTTTCATGTAACTGGAAGTTGCTATACCAGTCATTTAAAATTCTCAGAGGGTTGAACTCAAGAGAAGAGATCACTAGTATCTGGGGAAGGGAGCCAGTAGGATAGAGGCAGAGGGGGAATGAGGAGATGTTTTAGTCAAACAGGAAGAATACATTTTTGAGAATTAATTCACAGAAAGATGACCAGAATTACTAATAACATGTAATTCAACATTGCTAAAAATAAGTATCAAATGACTCACACCCCATAAAAGGATAAGTAAGGTAGTTAGACAAGTTAATTACCTTGATTTAATCACTCTTTGTTGTATGGTTTTATCAAAGTGTCACATTGTATCTCCTAAATATATACATGTAATTATGAAAAAAAACTAAAAATATAAGTGGCAAAAATAAATGCTAATGGTTTTAATATAAAAAAAAAATTCTTAGCAGTGGTAGAAACCGTATACCTGCGGCACTTTTCCTGAAGTTTCATAGGTAAGAAGTAGATAGTGCAGGTAGAGGGGAGCCAGGTAGACTGATCTTAAGGGGGACACAAGAATATAATATGTAATGAGCCTGTCTGCCCTCTCCAGAAAAGGATTCATGTGGAAATGCTGACAAAATCTTTCTATGGTAAAGCAGAAAAAGGAGTCTTCTTAGAAGTGCAACCTTCAAACTGAGAATCTTTGTCTTTCCCATTGAAGGTTATGCTTCTATTCCTCCTCTTCTACTCCCTTTGGGGAAAAAAATCATGTCTAAATTGTATTTAAATCATTCCCCTATTCACCAGAAGTGCACAAGCTAGGTTGCCACACAGAAGCATATGTGGTAGCTGAACAGACTATAGATTAAGGTAACTTTGCCTGATTGGAAATGTAATTCATCTTGTAAGGAATCTGGCATACATGAAGGTATGCAACACAAAATCACTATTAGCTCCTAAGAAATAACTACTATTAAAAATAACAAAATCATGATGTCTTTCCTTTTTGTCTTTTGTCTCTGTTTGCTATAAAATTGCAACATACCATGTATGCATATTTGTATTCTTTGTATTTATTCATAATCTGCATATTTTTCCCAGTATATTAAATAGAAGTAAACATTTAGACCATATAATTTATTTAATAAAACCTATATTTTTGGAAACTAAGGTTGTTTTAAACTATGGTATTAAACAACCTTATGTGTAAACAATTATCTCTATCTGATTAATTCCTTAGGCTGAGGAGGAAATTGCTAGGTCAATGAGTACACATACCTCTTTGCAAAAACTACCTGATGGTAGTAAATTAAATATAAGTACCTTAATACAAGGAAAATAGGCTGGTATTATGGCCCTTCTTCAACATGGGCATACAATTCATTAAAATGATAGCATGTAAATAAGTCTCTTGCTCACAACTGTACACCCCTATTTGCTCAGTATCTCACGTTCACCACATGCTTCACAATCAACAGGTCTGTTACATGGTGTGTCTACATCATGAACACAAGTTAGACCAGGTACCAAAAATTCAAGGACCTTTCAGCTCACCTCTGACCTCCCACATGTATTTGCTGACCTTCTCTTTGTGTGTCTACATGTAGCTCTCGTCTGTTTTATCCTTGGCTCCTGATTTTGTCTGGCAGTGACTCTGCTTTAAAGCATAAACCTAGTGCCAGCCAGTGTATGGTGTCAAAACCTTCAGTGCGACCTCTGAGGCAATTTGGGTGAGGGGAGGTAGTATAGTCCTCTGGGATGTGCCCTTCTAATTCTGAAGTCCCTTGTGTATAAGTAGGTGCAGAATGGTTGAATACAGGCTTTGAAGTAAGAACTGTCTGGACCTAAGTCCCAGCTCTGCCCTCTCAGGCAATAAAGGCTTGGTTCCAGGAGCTCAAAGAGGTTGTGGTGCCTGTAGTAACAGCAGCTACAACAGGGTGTGCTTGAACAATGGTAGCTTAGCATCTTTTTGAGAGGAAATATAAAGACAGAACTTGGCTGGGTCACTCCTCAAATCAAATGAAAATAAACCTATATTCAACATAGAGGAATTAGTTTCTGTCCCTTGCAGTTTTTAACTAAATGAGAATTCTGAATAAATTGCTTCCGTCAATCCTTTGGATAATTATTGTGGAAACCAGGTGAATCCAATAAAATAGAGGCAGATGTGGGTGGTAAAGATCTATACAGTCACTATTAAACCTGCTTGACAGAATTCATTAAAGACAAGGAAGGACTATTTCTTTAGGTCATTAGAACTGATATGGAAGCTGATTTTTATTCCTCTCTTTTCAGCCAGCGTATGTCCCAAAGAAGCTAATCCCAATAACAATCATCAAACAAGGTAATTAGTCTGCTCTCTGGGTACCTAAGAACTAGTTTTAATATACTTTTAAACAAAAATAATTATATATTTTCTCAAACACTCTGATTTCTGCTTTTCAGAAAAAAGTTTGAAGAAACTAGTATGGTCTAGTAAATTAGCACTTAATAGGTAATTTGGGCTCTTGTACCAATATGCAAAACCTTGAGCATAACTCTGGACAAAGCAACCATAACAAGTATTAAATTTTTAAAAGTCACTTAAGTATGTGGAGCTTCATTCAGGATTAAGATATCATGCATAAAGAAAGCCATTAATAGAACATTTACATTAAGATGTGAAATGAAAACTGTGATTTAGTGGTCACTTAGGGAAAGTAAAGATGTTCAGGTTCTAAGAATTATGTATATTTCAGTATCCAGTTGTTTTTGTTTTGACTTTGTTTTTCGCATTATTAAAATGATTCCATTATTTCCAGAAGATTCTTGATAGAAGAGGTGAATCCTTAAATAGTTCTTCTTTTAAGAAAACAAAATGTCCTAAGTGTACTTTCAAAACAGGGTCAGTTAGAATTGAAATTATCTCTGCTTCAGGCTGCATTTTGTGCTAGTTTTAATTGACCTGGGGAAAGGGCAGTTTTCAGGGAGTAGAGATACAAAGGAAATCTTCCAGTAATTAGAATGGAACACTTTATGATAGAATAATATCCTTTCGTTACCTAAAGGCAGAGGTATTTAGGTAATCCTCCTGCTGGCTGTGTAGCCAGACCACTGAATTGTTTTTTATTAATTGATAAACTTGGATTAGGATATTCATAGGACAGATGGCTTCACATTATTAGCTTCTTACTGCCTCCTCTTTTGTTTTGTTTACCTCAACTCACTATTTCTTTTGTATTTCAACAGTGATTCAGAATGTTACTCACAAGGCTTCCACTAAATCCCCAGATAAGACTCCCTATGGAGGACCGATACTAGGTGAGTCAACCTTGAAACCTATGTCTAGAATCAGCAGCTTAGACTGTCTTTTAATAATAGGGCCCTCAAGGAGTTTTGCATTGTGAGAAGAGCTGTTAAATTGTCAGTCTATTTCCTTTCACTGTGTACCATCCTGACCTCTGTGCCTTCCAGGCTAGCAGCCAAGAGACACTGCCTTTATCATGGTGTGTTCAAGAAGAATCTTTAGCCCATGCCCAGTGGGAATGATGGTGTTCATCCTACATGCCCACAGGGTTGTTTGAAGTTACATAGGAGTCTGTCTTGTATTGAACTGCTCTTTTAAAAGTCACTGTCATTGGGTTGGGGATGTAGCTTTGTGGTAAAATGTTTGCCAAGCATGTAGGAGGACCTGGGTTCAATCCCTATGACTACCAAAAAAAAAAAAAAAATCATTGATAATAATCTTGGTTCATCACACATCTTAAGCAGACATTTTATAATTTTTTAATCTATAGATTAAATCCAGAGGATTTCAGTAGTTCAGTTCTAAAAATGAAAAACACTCTATTTCAAAGGTATGATCATATTTTCTCCCAACATTTTAAATTTGAGGTCAAAACTGACTAACCAAAATAAACACTAAGCTTCATATTCTAGTACCTGGTGTTCTGAGCTTTATGTCATGATTGATTGTCTTCCCCCTATCTTATTTATATCTATTTCTTTGCAGTTCACCTTATTATACCAGGTCCTAATGACACCACTGTAAAACTTCCTACATCCATTATGTTTGAGATTTCAGATGCAATCAAGACACAATTAGGTAAGCAGCAAAATTCTACATTGACTTTTCAATGACTGAGTACTAGTACTGACTCAGGATTCTTAGGATATTCCAGGAATCTTGCAAATGAGATGTTTGATGGCAAAGTAAAAACCAGGAGCAAGGAGGTTGGAGTGTTAGAGATATTCATACAAATCACATTCTGTTACAAATATAAATATTTAACTATAGATGTTATATTTATATAAATGTATTTACATATGTTTTATAGACTCATTAAACTATGCTATCAAGGGGCCACAAGATATAGTCAATGAGAACTAATTTAAAGGTCAGATATATTAGAATTACTACACTTGAGATTGATATTGCTTCCTACTTCTAGAAAGAACTGTGTATGATTTCAGTGTTTAAAAACAAAACATAATTTTTGAAAATAGCAACAAAATCCACTAAAAGTGAGGCCAAGGAATAATTGTGGTGGTCTCTGGGCACCTTCTCCTTTTGAGTATCAAATTAGACTCTTAAATGTCCCTGTAGAAGAGGATCTCAAACTTGTTTGAGGATCAGAAGCACTTGATGGGCTTATGAACCTATAGACTGCTAGGACCCTGAGTTAATGATGAAGAGGATCTGGGGTGAGGTCTGGGAGTTTGCATTTTTAACAAGTTTCTAGGTAACTATGACACTACTGGTCCAGGGACCTCACTTTGAGAACCACCCCTCTATCTCTGGAGAACATTTGGATTGTTGGCAAATGGGAAAGGAAACAACATCATGTGGTACAAACTGAACAAGACATAAAAGAGAAAATGTTTTCTCTGAGCTAAACACTACCTAAGAACTTTAGCATTTAATATGAAATTGAATTAAGAAGTTGTGTGGATGAAGAAAAAACAGAAGCCTAAGCCCAAGTTTGGTAGCTTTCAATCAACAAATACTTATTAAGCATTACTCCATGCCTGAACTGCAAGTTCCTAGGAGCTATAATGGTGAGTTACACAAATTTATGCCTGCACGTACTGGAACTTCAGACACTATACTTCAGGGGAAAGGTCACTCTTTCAACAATGGAGCAAAATTAAGTTAATGCGTTTTCTTTTTTAGTTGAGAGAGAGAAAACACATGGCAAATGAGATATAACAAAAAGACTTTTAATAAAGTATTGTGGAAGGGAGGCAACATGATGGGATAGAGCCATCTATTCTCCATAAGACTGAACAATAACAACAGGTATGTAGCTGCCTGTTGAGGTGCATGACAGGGGGAGAGAGACTGGAATTTACTGAAGAGATAAAGGTGAGGTGAAACCTCGAGATTTTGTATAATAGACTATAGCAAGAGAAAGAGTACACCAGAACCCTGTTGAATAGCAACACATCCAGGGGAAGAAAATTATCCCCTTAGCCTAGGCATAAGGGAAAGAGAAGTCCCAGAGAGCTCCATTGGTACAGAATGCAATCTAAATGCTGAAGAGAACTGGGATTGACAAAGAGCTGATTTTAGTAATTCCCTGTATTTCTCCTGTAATCAGGAGCCATCTTAAGAAAAGTCTTACTGTCTGAGCTTATACTCTTTTGGGGGACAGAAATCCTAGCATTTTCCACTTCAAGGACCCTGTAGCCATTTAATTAAGAGGCTTCAGCAAGTGCATCTCACTGGTTAGTTTTGGCTTGGGGAGTGACTCTGACTCAGGCCTGCTTAGTTTTATGGTATAGGAAATGCACATGGCAATGCAGAATGTGCTTTCCTATAAAATCAACGGTTTAGGTTTACATGCCTTCTGAATCCAGGGAGTGCAGTCTCATGTGGGTTTCATGTGGGAGCCAGGTCTGAGGTCACCATGGTCAAGGGCAGCAGAGCTTATGGATTCTGAATACTGCTGCTCCTTCCCAGCACAAGATAAAGACTCTCTGTGACTCCATCCCTCCTCTCTGCTCTCAGAGGTGTCTGGGTTCACATCACAGTGCTTGGGTTGGCCCAGCTGATGGACTGTGTAGAGTATAAATCAAAGAAGATAATCTTTGCCTGGTACATTTTGCATTCCATGCTAGCTTGTTCCAGCATGCAGTGCAGAAGAGAGTAGAATTGTATCTAGTGTCAACCACAAATCACTCCTGCTAGTCACCCAGCTGAAAAAAAAATAGGGCATAAAAAACCCATAGCCATTGCATGAGAGGTGCATAGTCTAAGAAGACCTGAAGAGAAGCTCTGGAATCATCTACCCCAACACCATCATGGAGCACCTCAGAAAGAAGGGTTTTATTAAAAAAAAAAAAAATCCCCTTTTTCATGTTTTTATGCTTCTCCTTTGTCTTTTTTTTCCTGCTTTTTCATTTTTATTTATTTTTCTCCTTTTCAATTTTTTAGTTTTTTCTATTTTTGGTTTTTATCAATATTTTTGTGTGTGTGTGTGTGTTGCCAGGGATTGAGCCCCAGGGCCCTGTATCCATTGGATGGGTGCTTTTTCACTGATGTACACTCACAGCCCAGCTGGGAGGAATTATATGTTATTCCAGTGTGAACTTTAACAGATACTTCAACTTAAAGAACAGGGGAAGCAAAAGTTCCCAGTCATCAATCCATCATGCAGGAAAAGTTAGGGGGGGCTCTGAGGTTCACTCCTGGACAGGGACCCACATAGTAACAGCAGAGAGGAATAATACAACCATTGTGAACACCGCATATATAAGGGCTCTCTGCATTAATCATGCCCACGTCTTATCAGATCACACATTGTTAACAGGACTGTGGGTACCACAGAGAGGGAACTGTGATCTCAGCCCATACCTCGCCCTGTGAAACACCGGTAATTGTAGCAGTGTACAAACTAAGAATGAGAGCTTCACAGTTGGAGCAACCGGTATCAGAATTGCTTTCCAGTAACAGATTCAATATCAATAGTACCTATGGAAACTCCCAACCACCTAATAAAGGCTTCCGCTCCCACTTTAGGAATAACCACAGGGTTCACCCAATACTGTGCTGTATATACCAAACCTGCTCAAGTTTTCAGAGGGCCCTCACTCTTACAAGACCTATGAAAGAGTGCTTCCCTCAGATTCTTATACTGTATCCAAACCCACTAGTCACAGCCAAAAGAATCCATGGAGAAATTAAACTATAGAGTCTAATAGAAAATAAACTCAATATTGGACAACAAACCAATACTCTAAGATATGCTGTAAAGAGAAAACTGCTTACTAAGAAAGTCATCATACAAAAGTAGAAGAGCTATCCATATAAACAGATGTACAAATCTCAAAAACACAGGAAATATGAAAAGCAAGGTAATATGACACCTCCTAAAGTTCATAACTCCCTAGTAACAGATTCCAAAAATAATGAAGTGGATGAAATGCTAGATATGGATTTTAAAAGAATAATCCTAAGAAAGCTCAATGAAACCCAAGAAAATACAGATAAATGGTTAGATGAGTTAAGGAAGATAATGAGGAAAATTCAGTGAAGAGATAGAGATTTTAAAAAGAAGCAAACAGAAATCCTAGAACTGAAAAGCACAATAAATCTGATAAAAAATCTCTAATGAAAGCCACAAAATAGACTAGACCAGGCAGAAGAAAGAATATCAGGGATTAAAGGCAAGTACTTTGAAATTTCATACTCAAGCAAAAATAAGGAATGAAAAGAACATACAAGATCTCTGAGAAGCCCTTAAAAAAATCAAATTTTTCAGCTCATCAGCATTCCTAGTCAGAAGAATTATAGGCAGATGATGTAAAAACAACAACAACAACAAAAACTATTCAATGAAATAATAGTAGAAAATTTCCCAAATCTTGGGAAAGACATGGACATCCAGGTACAAGAGGCATTTAGAATAGATATAACCAGAATAAAAAGGACCTCTTCATGACATGTTAAATTGCCTAAAGTATAGAACAAAGAAATAACATTAAAATATGTAAGAGAGGGCTGGGGATGTGGCTCAAGCGGTAGCACGCTCGCCTGGCATGCGTGCGGCCCGGGTTCGATCCTCAGCACCACATACAAACAAAGATGTTGTGTCCGCCAAAAAACTAAAAAATAAATGTTAAAAAATTCTCAAAAAAAATATGTAAGAGAGAAGAAACAAGTTACATATAAAGGCAAACACTTAAGATTAATAGCAGATTCCTCAAAAGAAATTCTAAATGCCAATATATCATGGGGTGATGTATCTCAAATCCTAAAATTTAAAATTCCAAACTACCAACCAAAATTACTATTCCTAGCAAGGCTTATTCTTCAGAATTGAAGAGAGAAATAAAGACCTGACATGATAAGTATAAACTAAGGGAATTTATGACCACTCGACCAGAATTACACAAAATGCTTAAGGAAATCCTATAACCAGAAGAGAAAAAAAAAAATCACCATTGTGAGAGCACATGAAAACAAAATCCCACAAGAAAAATAGATATACAAATTACAAATAGGAAAGAATCAGTAGAGTAAGCCATCAAACTTCAAAGACCGATAAGAGCAAGTAAGGAATATTTAAAACAATCAGAAAAAAAAATCAGGAATGAGTCCATATCTTGAATAGCTCTGAATGTGAATTATCTTAATTTTCCAATGAAAAGACACTGCATGAGCTAAGAACAAGATCCAACCGTATGTTACCTACATGAAACTCACCTCACCAGCAAAGATATACATAGACTGAAAATAAAATGATAGAAAACAAAATCCAAAAGCAAGCAGGAGAGATATAGAAGGTCACTTTATAGGGAACATATAGGGAACAAATCATCAATAAGTTACAGTGGTTATGAATTTACATGTCAAAGCATCCACTTTTGTAAAAATACAAAACACATGTACCAAAAAAACCTACTAGACATAAAGAGAGAGATAGACCCCAATATCATAATTCTGGATGACTTCAAAGTCCCACTCTCACCAGTAGATAGAACATATAAACAAAAAATTTATAAAGAAACTAACAAAAAATTGCTAATTTGATAACAAATGAAATTACAAATTAACAAATTATACTCTAGATAAAATGGACTTAACAGACATTGTCTTAAACTAAACCACATATCAGGCCACAAACCAAGTCTTCACAAATTTAAAAAAGTTGAAATAGTATCTCACATCTTCTCTACTCACTAGTAAAGAATGAAACTAGCAATCAGCAGATAGACACTGTATAAATTATTCAAACACATGGAAAGTAAACATCATACAAAACCTATGGAGCGCAGCAAAAACAATTTTAAGAGGGAATTTTATAGTTTTTATAGTGAGTGCCTGTATTGAGAAAGAGAAAGACGCTGCACACCTGTAATCCCAGTGACACAGGAGGTTGAGACGGGAGAATTATGAGTTCAAAGCCAACCTCAGCAATGTCAAGGCTCTAAGGAACTCAGTGAGACCCTGTCACTAAATAAAATACAAAATAGGGCTGGGGGTGTGGCTCAGTGGTTGAGTGCCCCTGAGTTCAATCCCTGGTACCCCTCTCCCCTCAAAAAAAGAGAGATCTCATATGATCTAAATAAGAATCTCAAGGTCTTAGAGAAAAAAACAACTAACCCAAAACCAGTAGTAGGAAGGAATAATATGAATCACAAAAGAAATAAATGAAATGGAGACTAAAAATAAATAATACAAAAGCTCAATGAGTTGGTTCTTTGATAAATCAAGCAAAATTGACAAAAAGAATAGGGAATATTTTGAAAAACTGTATGTCAATCAATTGCAAAATCTAGAAGAAATGGGCAAATTTCTGAATGCATAAGACCTAGTAAAATTGAACCAAAAAGATATTTAAAAATCTAAATAGACAAATAAAAAATAATGATATTGAATCAGTAATAAAAGGTCTCCCCACAAAAAAAAAGCCCACTGCTAAATTTGACCAAAATCTTAAAGAATAATTAACACTGATGTTCCTCAAATTATTCCATAAAATAGAAGGAATCCTTCTCAACTCATTCTTTGAAACCATCATTACCCTGCTACTGAAACCTGACAAGGACACAAAAACAACAAAAAAGAAAAACTATAGACCTATATTCCTGATGAAGATAGGGGCAAAAGTCTCAATTTAAATACTTGCAAATAGAATTCAGCAGCACGTTAAAAAGATCATATACCATGATTAATTTGGTTTCATTCCAGGGATGCAAGGATGGTTAAACATGTGCAAATCAGTAAACACAATACACATAAGTACAATCAAGGATAAAAATTACATTATCATCCTAACAAATGCAGTCAAAATTTAATAAAATTCAACATCCCTTGATGATAAAATCTCTGAACAAAGTATCTATAAAAGAAGCATACCTCATTATAATAAAGGCTATATATGACAAACCCATAGCCAACATAATACTGAATAGGGAAATATTCAAAGCATTTCCTCTAAGAACTTTTTTCCAATTTTTTTTCTTTGGAAAACAGTATCATGAGGAGATGTTCAGTTTTGTTCACACAAAGCCAAGCAACTCAAGTTAGGCAAAAATGAAAACAGCAATTTCCATCTCTCTACGTGTTTTTCAAATATCTAGACCCCTTAAATTTTGCATAAGTAGAATTATTAGGATATGGAAGTTAATTTTTTTTATATTTTTCTCATTCAATGCTAGGCAACCAGTAAGAGTTTTAAAAAGTAAAATCTTAAGTTTCTCTCAAGTATTAATTTTAAGAAGTTTCTGGAAAGAGAAGGAGGAAAACCTTAGGTAGATGAAAGTATACAATCCAGGATTTTTGCACTCATCTGTTCTCTGCCCAGAGACTAAATTTTTCACCCTGTTTCTGGGAAGGACTTTTTGGAAGGAGAAGGAAAAATACCCAACCAATCTCATTTTCATTTTGTCCCTAATGTGTTCACCAAAACTACAAAGATCAGGGTTTGTGAAGGATGGTCAAAGTTGCTTCCCAGACGACTGGTGCCACTTTTGAACCAGAAGATGCTATGTTTTATTCCTTAGTCTTGAGTGATGTTTCCTGTTCATTTTTTTTTTTTTGCCAAGTTGTACTTGCTACCTTAATATGAACTCAGCCTTTTGTGCTTTTTCTAACTTAGGGAATTATATTGGATGGGGTTTTTTTTTTTTTTTTTTTGTATGATTCAGGATAGTGCTATTTTAATAAAAATGCAAATAAATGTGTAAATAAAAATAGGAAGTATCTTTTTAAACAAAATTTCTGGGAAAATACCTGTCTTAAACTTAGCATATGAAAAATTTCTTTTGCACTGAAGAGACTAATACTCAGTGTGTTTGAAAATATCCAGTATATCCAAGGAAAATTCTATCAAGTGTATTATCCTAACAGATCATGTTTCAAAAAAAAGACATGAAATTTGTCTTTAATCTTTTATTGTATAAAACATGTTTGGATATACATATATTTAGTGAAATAGTTACTATAGTCACATCAACTAATATCCAGTCATCCCCTTTCATAGTTAGTTACCTTTCTTGTGTGTGTGATAGGAGCACCAAAAATCTACTTTCTTTTCAAATATCTGGCATATAGTACAATATTATAACTGTAATCTTTGGGTTGAATCTTGTATTTCTGAACTTAATCATCTGTACCTTTTACTTTCTGTCCTGTATTTCTTCACTTCCTATCCCAACCACCCCCCCCCCAGCTATCTGCCATTTTATTCTCTATGTATTTGAATTTTTTAAAAAATGGTACGTATCAATAAGATCATACAGTATTTTTCTGTACGTGCCTGGTTGGTTTTACGTAGTATAATGTTCTCTAACTTCATTCAAGTTGTTACAAACAATGAAATCTCCTCCATTTCAAAAGCAGAATAGTATTCCATCATGTGTAGATACCAGTTTCTTGATTCATTCATCTAGTTTCTAGATACCAGTTTCTTGATTCATTCATCTGCAGTGGATCCTTAGGTTGTTTCCATATATTGGATGCTGTGAATAATGCCTCAGTGGAGATGGAGGTGCATCTATCTCTGAAGTGCTTGCTTCGTTTCCTTTGGGCATTTACCCCTTAGAAGGATTGCTGACTACCTTAAATGATAGCTTTATTTTTAACTTTTTGAATCATCTTCATACTATTTTCCATAATGATTATAACAACTTAAATGTTCCTTTCTCTACCTCCTTGTTTTCTCTTGTCTTTTTGGTAATAGCCATCCTATTGAGATGATCTCTTGTGTTTTTAATTTGTATTTCTCTAATGACTGGTGATGTTCATCACATTTCCCACTGACCATTTTTGTGTCATCTCTTCAGTCTTTGCCCAATTTACTTCAGATTATTTTTTTCTATTTTTTAAAAATATTTTTAATCAACACATACTAATTATACATATTTATGGGGAAAAATATGACCTTTTAACACATGTATTTAATGTGTCATGATCAAGTAAGAGTAACTGGCATATCTATCACCCTAGTGCACTTGATTGCTTTAGGAACATTGAAAATCCTCTCTACTACTAGTTTTGAAATATTCAATAAACTGTTGTCAACAATAGTCATTCTAGTGTGCGGCAGAACAGTACAGAGTTGTATGAATTCTTTATGTGTTTGGGATACCAGTCCTTATCAGGTACATGGTGTGCTAATCTTTAGACTCCTCTTCGTTTTGTTGATTGTTTCCTTTTCTGCGCAGAAACAATGTTTTTACAAAAAGAGCCTGGGCATAAACAGTTTTTTATACTACCAAGGGAGAAATAAACTTTCCTGAAGTTAATTATCACTGCAATCCAGAAAAGTTGTATTTTTTAAGAGAGTAAATTCCAAAAATAATATCCCTATTCCAGCAGAACCCATCACGGGACATCAAGAGATGTAATAGCTTTTGTTCTAGGAACACATGGTGTGAATAATGAAAGAAATAAACAAGAAAGCGAGTATTACACACTCATCTCCAAGGGATATTCAAAGGGTTTGCCAAAGCCAAGACTTAGCCTGCCAAATATTAAGGGAAACAACTATGCTGAAAAAGGTACAGAAGAATAATGGAGGAAAAGGAATTTCCTGAATCTTAGGTTGCATTTAGTTGGCATTTTATTTTCCTATTGCTGAGACTGCATAGTGTTAGTGAACACTCACAGGTTGACAGGAGAGGTCAAGATTCCCCCATTTAAGTATCTTCTCTGTCTCCCAATTTCTCTGACTTCTGAAATGCCAGATTTAGAAATAACATATGTCTTTATAAGGAATTAGTGAAAGTCTAAAAAAAATACAAATATCTCTTGGAAAGGTAGTTTGCCTTTTTTCCCCCAATAAGTCTAGTTTGGGGTTAACATAATTGAAAACCAAGGACTTGTATTGAATATAAGGAGCTAAAGCAGTTTGGAGCATAAGTCTAGGATCTGAAGGTTTGAAAAAATGGAGAAGAGTCTTAGGCAGAGAAGCATTGAGAACATAAGATATTAATAGGGAGAAAATTAGCACAAATCACCCTGATAGAAAAAAAGACGCTGGAAAAAAGAAAAGGAAATTTTCATTTTACCTTGAAAGAAAGAAAGAAACAAAGACAAATCTTCCTATAGTGCGTATTTAAAATACCAGAACCAGACCTCATGAAAAATAAAAATTTGTAATCTGAATGTTTCTTCATATAATCATCAGAAACAGTTCTAAACAAGAGTTGTTTACAAAAGATGTCAGGAAAATGTTAGTAAAATTTAGAAATTAAAATATAAAGATATATATATATATATATATATATATATATATATATATATATATATATTTTTTTTTTTTTATAAAATTATACTGGGTCTAGTTTTAGTTATGGAAGAGAATCCTTTTTCTTTATGCCATGCTAGCCAACTATGAATATTGATAATAAACTATTTCTGTTGTGCAAACAGGCTGTGCAGTGTACAAAACACACTCCACAATGGGTGGCAAGTATGTTACCATTTGACAGCTTTCAGATCCTGCCTGAGAATAATAAGCTCTCTGAAGGAATCACCTCCATTATATATGGAAAAGTGATTAGACAATTAGAAAGCCACCAACGGGTTAAACAATGAGATGGCTTTCTAATTGTCATTAATTTAAGTAAATAACTAAATTTAATGTGCCCACATTAACTAAAAAGAAGAAAATGGTCTTCATAAGAGTAATGTGAACTATAGAAGAAGGTTACAAAATTTGCACATTCAAAAAACTTTGAGAGAACAAATTAAATAGGTGGTTCTTACCATCAGGTGATTACCCCAGGGAGTATCTAGCAATGTCTGGAGACATCTCTGCTTGTCACAGTGGTGAGAGTGCTATTGGAATCCAGTGGGTAGAAGACAGAGGGGCTTCTAACTGTCCTGCAATGAATAGGGCAGCACTCCCCAACACACAAACTATCCAACCTCAAATGTTGACAGTGCCACTATTGAGAAACCCAAGTTCTTCATAGCCTTTGGACACTCAAAACAACAACAAAATCCTATCTGATTCTTTAATCAGCTCTAGGTGGTATGATCATGGTATCTAAAAAAATGCATGAATTCTTGTATGTCACTAAACTAGTTCAAAATACTATAAGTGGGTCACAGATTGCATGTGCTAAATAATTGAATAGAGTTAATCCCAAGAACATTTTAAAATTGGAGAATGTCTTAATCATTGGAAAAGTCTAGTTTAGAAATATGCTTTCTTTGAAAAAGGACACCCAAATTTTAGAAGGAAGTGTCCCAAATAGTTGCATAAAGAGGAGGAAAAAATGAAAAAAGTAATTTCATTCTTTGCACTGAATTCCCACAGAGACCAAAAGAAAAGATCTATGTTAACATGTGGCTCAAATAAAAGTTACTGTTCGTTCTTTATTTTTTTTTTGACACAATTTTTTCCAAATAACTTATTTCTCTTTGTCAGTTATTTGTGTTTTTTCAAAATTAATGCCGTGGCCTGTTATATTTTTTTTTACCATATATAATAATGGAAAATTTGTATTTATTGATTTCTTTTTTAAAAAATTAAGCATACTTAAATATAAAAATTTGAGGAACTTTTGTAATATAAACTTATACCTTCAGGAAACTATTTATGAATCAGAATGACAAGATTTATCCAAGTATTGTAGTGGCACTTTTTCTTCATGCTGATGGCAACTTAAATCTTACACAATTAGCTGGGGTTAAGAAGAAGGAATTTCAAAGTCTATACTTTGAAATTTCATAAAATAAATTTCATACTAGATCCTGGTAGAAATATACAATGAAGTTGACTGGTAAAAAGGGATGTATGTTTAGTTTTTAAAATGGTTTATTACTTGATGGTGTTTTGATCAAGGTGTTATGGGACACTGTACTATAAGGAAGTGAGGTAAATTGTTTGTACTCTTACTTTTTAGCCAAGAATGAAACTTTGGCATTACCTGCTGAATCTAAAACACCAGAGGTTGAAAAAATCCCAGCACAGCCAGTTACAGGTAATGAGATGAGATCCTTCTGTTGATATTGAGAAAAGAAGTAACATTTTTTTTTCAAAGTGAATTATGTACTAGTCTCTATTTTTTTTTCAGTGAAGACATAGTAGGAAATTTACTTTGATCCCCAAACAAGAGGAGGATCTAGGTCTCTAATGTTTGAGAAATGAATGATTGAATCATGAAGTGTTAGATAATATGTAAGTTGTATATTTTACTTTAAATGAAAGTTGTTACATTGGCATTAAAATAGTTTTACACTAAAATGTATTACCATGGTTTTAGTGCTTTTTTTTCCTATAAAAACCTGAGACCATTTTTCATTGCTTTCCTTTCACAAGTGGTCTGTTTGGCAAAACTGCTTTATATCTGTCACAAGCCTCTAGCTTGATAGCTGTGAAAATACCCTGGAATCACTTAGAAACAAATGCACCTGGGAGATGAACAACCTAGTATAAAGAAAATATGATAGTTCAACAAAAATACTTTAAAGAATGAATGTAGTAAACATATTCCCCAGAGTTTATCACTGTTACTAATAAACATTCAACTTCTCTCAATGAAACTATCCAATCTAGTCCTCTGGGGATACATTAATATCTCAAGTACAGAGTTTTTGCCAGAGCTATACCACCTTATCCAAACAAACTTCTGCCAAGAATTTCCCACAATCCACACTTAGCAAAGTAACTCCGATCTGAAGTCAATTTTTCAATCCACAAAACTGCCATTACTTGGAATATCCATTATAGTTACTTTGTATCAAACTTTTGGACTTGTAGCTGATCCAGAGAAGATATGATTGATGTGGTAATAAGATAGCATCAAGAAACATATTGAATTAGGAATATTTCTGACAGAGCACATATATTCCTGCCTAAAGAGAGATTGGACCTTCATCCCCACCTTCATAGGACCGAGGTAGAAGCTACTTAAGACTACTGAAATAAATGGCTTGGGTGAAATTCCTGGTAGTGTTCTGGTTTCAACACAATTGGTCAGTACCCAGAAGAGCCCAGACATGGCCCAGTGGGTGATTCCAAGTCCTTCTCTGCCTCAAAGCTTCTACCCATTTTTCCAAGTTGTACTTTCTTCTCTTAGCACAGTGTCTGATGAGAGTCTACAGATTTATTAATTCTCTGCCAAACCCTCCTCAGAATTTTCCACTTTAGAAATACTTAGGCAACAACCACAACTTATTATTCAGTATTGTGTTTATTTCATGTTCTTACCCTGCAAAATTCTAGCTCACATTTCATTCAAGATCTCAGTAACCATGGTTCTTCTTTCACCCAAATTATTTACCTGAGCTGTTCACTGCCTTTAACCTAGCAGTTGGAACAGCCCTGTGGTTGAGTATTTGAGTCCTGATCATAATTTCAACCCTGTTCCAAGCTTTATAAGTTTGATGTGGTTTGAGAGAAAAATCCGATAATGTAAGGGCTTTAAGTAAATCTTTTAGCCTTAGGTCATTCTTTTATTTGCCCATTTATTTAATAAACTACTCTGTACTTGTTTACTGTAGCATTGCACTAAGCCCTAGAGATAAAGAAAGACAAAAATAATAAAAATAATAATTAATGCGATAAATGTTTTAACGGAGGTCAGTGTGATGTGCTTTTGCAGAACACACAGAAAAGGGGACCAAGTCCAGAAAGGACAGGTGGGGAAAAGAGTGCCCAGGCACCTGGTCCAAGCCAGGAAGTCCTTAACATTAGGATCTGAAAAGAAATGGGTTGTATAAATATCAGCTGGTAATTCTAAAGCCAACAAATGATGTCTTGTGGCCTTTGATTGATTCATCATTTATCTTAATTAGTTGTCCTTTTTTTTTTTTTTTAAATCTTTCAGTGATTCCTGAAATAGTTCCCAGAACCATTAAACCCACTGTGTCTAGTGAAGTAGATGTTTCAGAAACAACACTAGGTAATTCTAAGAACTTTTTCCCCCCCTTAAACAAAAAGACTGTTGCAAAAATCTCCCAACCTTCATAGAAAAGTAAGCACAGTGCTTTAGCCTGCCCCTCCCTCCCTTTCCTCTCCCCACTGTTCCTCTCTTTCTCCTTCACCCTATTTCCTGGCAGTTACTTTCCCATTTCCTAGGCCATTTCTTTCCAAGATGTAACACATACCTTGATCTTATGACTGATCTTCTAGGCAGAGCTGGATGCTAGATGCTAACTGCATGCCCTTTTAAAGCTGTCTCTTGGGTTGGATATACAGAATACCATCTTTCAACCTCCAACTTTGGAAGGGTGGGAAAAGCCTGCAAGTCTTGACTGTCCGCGCCTTCTGCTCAGATTGGCTTTTGGAAGTCTTTTGCATACTGAACTCAGGAAGAATCCTCCAAAGAGTCCTCCTATTTAATAAGAATTTCATGTTACTCATATTTGCTATTTTTTCCCAAGAGAATCTAACTTGCTTGTTTGTTCTCTTCCCCTGAAGAATTTCATTCTGCACTTGTAATGTTGATATTCTGAAAGTACATCCTTCAAATTTTAACAGCTATATAACTCTTCCAGGTTTGAAAGTCAGTTCACCTCTTGCCATATGAAGCATCAACTGCTTTTGCACTTGAGTGTTGTGAAGGTTGCTGTGTATGATCATGGTGAAGCAAAATCAGGTCATGACTCAAGGTGTTGCTAACTGCATTCTTCTTTATTGCAGTTCTCAGTGAAAGGACTCCAGAAGCATTGCAAACTATTCTAATGCCTAAGTTTGAATTGCCCCTGAGCACTCTAGGTAAAAATGATTAAACACTGCACTTTTATTATTTATTACCTTGGAAATTTTATGTATGCTTGATATAAATCCTTAGGTTATTGCATACAAATTCATCTCCCTAGAAGGAAGAACAAATTGTTTATAGAACCATGAGTTCCTCAACACCCAAGCCCTTAAATGTGCTAAAAATCTGTATAATTTTGAATCCTAAAGAGACCCTTCATATGATAAATGCATTGGTGTATATTTTTTTCTTTTTAGTGGTCACATTTTCATGTTTGATTCTTTCACTCATAGTCATTTAATTGAACAAATTGAATTTTCTGCACAGTTGTTTTTACTCAATTGTCTCTCTTGATAGAGTAGATATATTTCTACAGACTCCTTAGAATTTCTTAGGATTAATTGCTTAGAATTTCTTTATGAGTGCAATATTTAAAAAGATGAAGTAACATATATATAAAACCACATAGGTACAAAAATTACCTTTAAAAGCTATCAGGTAGATATTTTCTAATTCAAATGTATTTGGTGCTTGGTTTAAAATTAAATGAAGCTGGGTGTGGTGGCACATGCCTGTAATCCCAGTGGTTCAGGAGGCAGATGCAGGAGGACCATGAGTTTAAAGTCAGCCTCAGCAGTTTAGCGTGGCGCAAAGCAACTCAGTGAGACCCTGTCTCTAATAAAATGCAAAATAGGGCTGGAATGTGGCTCAGTGGTCGAGTACCCCTGAGTTCAATCCCCAGGGCCAAAAAAAAAAAAAAAAAATGAAATGAAGTATACCTGAGAGCACATACAAGCATAGCTTATATACCTCAGATATACTGGCTTAACTAGAAAATATTGGAAAAGAAATATTACGTTACTGTGCATTTAAACACAAAAGTAAGAAAGATTCATCATTTGACATGAAATCATTCCTGTTGTGTTTACTGACTTTGCAAGCTTGAAATTTTGAAAGTCTCTTCTCTTATTTGCACCTCCAGTCATAACTGTCCTGTGTGTTTCATTACAGCTCCAAAAAGTCTTCCAGATTTTCCTGAGGCAAAAACACCCTTCCCTTTTGAGAAACCACGGAGTACTTTTGGTAATAAATGTACCTTATATTTGATGTTTAAAATGTGGGTGGTGGACTGGGAATGAAGCCCAGTGGCAGGATACTTACCTAGCATGCATGAGGGCTTTGCATTGCTTATTCTGTAGGACACATTTATTGGGTCCTAGCTCTGCAAACCTCGATGAACTAATTAATTCTGTTAACTCAGGCAAACAAGTCATTTCTTTGACAAAAAAAGAAAAGAGAAGAAAAAATATCCTATTTGATTAAATTTTTTCACATTCAGTAAAAATTATCAGTCTATTTATTTGGTGCAATTCAGTTGCTTAGTTTTCTGTGCTTAAAAATGTTGAGAGTGTGATCTGAAGCTCTCGTCTCTCCCTAGCCACTGATCGCATGCTGTATGGATGGGCATATATTGATTTCTTCTCAATACTTAATGACTTTTGATGCAGTCTTCTGGTGACCACTTCACCATACCGGTGATCTATTCCTGTCCTTTTTCTCTTTAAAACAAATACTCAGGAAATTCTATTTCTTTCCAATATAGCTTCAAGTGAAAAGCCATGGATGGTACCTACAGCTAAACCATCTGAAGATTCCAAAGTTGTACAGCCTCAAACTGGTAATTGCATCCTTTAAAAAAAAATAATCTTTTTTTATTTTTTATAGGTTACTTAACTGATTACCAATATATTTTGTGGCAAGTGGAAAAACTATAATATATTCCTTATATTTATATGAATCACATTTTTCCCCAATATAAAAACCAAATGTTTTGTACTTGTTTCAAAGATATATGTTTTAATTTCTGGATACATTATTAGGAGTCTGGCTAGAATGAACTATGAATTGCCCCACTGGTTTTCTAGAGATCTGTTTAGTGACATGAGAGCAGTAACAAAAGTGCATCATGTTAAATCATGTCTGATTTAGCTGCACGAGCTTAATATTTCCCTTGCAAGTGGATACTTGTTTCATTTTTGGTAAAATAATTCAACAAACTTGAGCTTACTGTGCGCAAGCTATTATGCCAAGTTCTAAAATCTGTAAGCACACCATGATAGAGAGGAAAGCCTGCACTTTTTAGGAGTTAATAGCAGGTCTTACTTTCAGTCCCAGCTCTCTTACTAACTATGTGATTTAGCTATTTATCTTTACTTTCTGGTCTTATCTTACTTTTCTCTTGGGAATTCTTGTGTTCGACCTATTAAATTAATGAGCTAACTTCCCATTCTCAAAAAGTAGATTCTCTTTTTTTTGGTACTAGGGATTGAACCAGTGGCACTCAACTACTGAGCCACATCCCCAGCCCTTTTTTGTATTTTATTTAGAGACAGGGTCTCACTGAGCACTGAGTTGCTTAGGGCCTCACTAAGTTGCTGAGGCTGGCTTTGAACTTGCGATCTTCCTACCTCAGCCTCCCAAGCCTCTGGAATTACATGCATGTGCCACTGTGCCCAGCTCCATCATTCTTTATTTTAATGCCTAGCAGTCAACTAAAAAAGAGGCTA
This sequence comes from Marmota flaviventris, assembly GCF_047511675.1. Classification (NCBI taxonomy): domain Eukaryota; kingdom Metazoa; phylum Chordata; class Mammalia; order Rodentia; family Sciuridae; genus Marmota; species Marmota flaviventris. The sequence goes on from NC_092505.1 coordinate 77,419,089, forward strand.
TTCAGCATAAAGAATCATAAGAAACATCCTTTGTGATTGCTTCATAATTTTTTGTTTTATTTTAATTTTTGTGAGCTTCTAATTGTTGTGACTTTATTTTGAATACATGTCATATGAAGCTAGACGTTTTTGTAATGAAGTTAAATACATAAACATTTTGTGGTATACTCCAGAGTCTAGCAGAATAGTAGATTTGAGAAAGGATGAAGAATAAGCCCCTAGACACACAGATCTTAGTCAAGTTATCCTTTCTGTAGTAAATATAATAAGTGCAAATTTAGTAAAAGATACACGATGATATCAAATTAAGTGTGTGTGTCTTTACGATCTCCCCATTTTCTCAAGTAGCAACACAGTTAAAAATTTCCATGGGTTCGAGCCATTTGGGAAACCTGGGATGGGTCTTTTTAATCCTTGGTGTCCTTAATCGCTGACACTAACATTCTAGTACAATTAGTTTAAGTGGGTACAAAAAGAGCAATGCAGCCATCTGAGAGTAAAATCTGGGGGTCCTGAATGTAGTGTCATATTGAGCCTGTAGTTCCACCAGCTATCACACCAGCCCAACTCCATTCTAGTTACAGAGCTACATCTAGCCTGGGAGCATCTCTGTTGGCCTATCTGCAGCACCATGACAGCCCTGGCTGCGAGTCCCACATCCCACCAGAGTGCCAGATCTCCCAAACCAAATGCTTCAGATCCCTTTCATCTCTTAGATTTAGGGCTATGACATAGGTGACACAAAATTCTCTTGGGTTTTCCTTAAGCAGCACTTAGGTTTTGGTTTCTCTGATTTTTTAAAAAAGCAAACTGAAACCTCAATGAAACCATTTATGAAATTTTAGAACCTAGAACATGAATTTGTATATAAAGCCTGAGTTGGGCCAACTACCAGGGAGTATGGAGAGCATGTTTGGGAGTGAGTGAAGACTGCAGAGTTATAGAGAAAAATAGATGATATGGGAAATCCCAATAAAGGAAAGGTTGCTTTTACCTTTAGTCCCAGAAGAGGAATATTCTGGTCTTACCTTGATGGAGTATGGATAACAAAAAATGCAGCAGAAAGCAGCCTCATTATTCAGCTGCTTCACAATACCTGGGCAGCCTTAGGCTGTCAGGGAACCCCAACTGTTAATCCCCAGCCTTCTCTGGGCACTAAGTTGGGACCTGTCATTGGCTCCAACTATTGTTTAGTAAATGACATTTTTAGGCATGAGCTTTAGCCCCAGAAATTTCCCAGCCTTCCCTTTTGACATTTGTCTATTCCTGCTACTTATTATGATCCTTGGACCAAAATATTATTGCTGTAAACTCAATTAAAATACAATGGGCTCCACTATAGGTTTGTTGAATGAGGATCTGCTATCTAACAATATCCCCAGGTGACTTGCATGGCATTCAGATTTGAAATGCACTACCTAATTGTGGTATCCTATGATATTTCACATGGTACAGGCAAGAATCATCAGGAATGGTCACTAACAGAGCATTTTAGGCATAAAATCAATATAAGACTTATTTCTTATAAAGAAATAAAAAATGATTGGGTGATTAAGTATCTTCTTTTTTTTGTTGTTAATGTGCAATGCATCCATATATACTCTAGTAAAAGTATTCTGTGGCAACTTCCTAAGTCATGTTAAATTTCAAGTTAAAAATACATATATACATTATTTGTGATTTTAAGAGTTGATATATTCACATATAGTCCTTTCATTTCAGCTTTTCTTATTTTTAATTGATTTGTGTACATTTGTACATGTATTAAGTTGATATTTCCCATTTAATTTCAGTACATATGATTATTTTCTAGTTACTCAGGTAGCTTCCTGATGCAATTGCTTTTAGAATGGAGAGATGGAGACAGTGCTTAAATGGTGGCTCACAAAATCAGTGGCCCCATTTTTAGTTTATCCTATAACAATATATTTTAGCTGATATTAATGACATTATTATAACAACATATATTTTGTTTTTCAGTATAATGCTTCTATATTTACTGTCAATTTCTTTTACCCAAAGACCAGCAAAACCCCCGAGGAGGGGAATATATTTAGAATTGTTTAATTATTATGATAACAGAGAACACAAACTATAAGTAACTAGAGGATTTCTTAGAGGATGTTGGAAAAGACTTATTGCAGGAATTTTGCTTATATTAAGTGATTGGCAGAAGGGTCCAAGAAAGTACAGTTTTGCTCTGGATTGGCAGTAAGTATGGACATGAGTATCTTCGTGATTCTTAACTAGAAGGCAAGGTAAGCAAAACAAAGCTAAAGGCATGAATGGTAAAACAGCACAAGGTGCCCACATTGGTGAGAATGTGGCAGAGTAAGGCTTGTGGTTTGGATGCTGTTCATGTTTTCATTTCTGTTCTGTGTTCTGAATGATTACAGCATACTCTTGATTTTCCCTTGATCCATCAAAGTCAGAGTGATCTCATCTAATATTGGTGTTCTTTGAAACTGTTGACATTTGACAGGAGGGCGCCATAACCCACTTGTGAGAGCCAGGCCACCCTGGATTCCCAGGCAACTCTTCTCTGGATCAACCACTATATATGATTTATTATTGTAAAATATATTTTACTTTGGCATTACCATTCTGTATCAAAAAAAGCAAGAATGAGTGCTCCAAAAAAATTCTGTACCACTTTTGACACAAAAGACTATTATAAAATTATTTCATTCTGGTTACTGAAATCCCTGGGTCCTTTCAACAGTTTTTGGCAACAGTAGAATAGGCTATTTGAAGTTTGGAATAGCTCAGGAAATATGATATATATAATCATCAAATATACTCTTTTCCTTGTTCAATCTATTTGAACTAAACTTTCACTAGAACTGTATTGTGCAATTTCATTATTTGGAATTGTATTTTATATAAATCTTCTATAAAGTGTGTTTAAGTAGAGTTGATTGGTGGTGATTTCCTTGGGAAATCTAATTTTCCATAGTGTATATAAAGGAAATCATAAAATGTGTTCTGCATCCCAGAATATAACATTATTTATATATTTTGTATTAAAAGAAACCTAGATTTTAGAATACTTAAGTGCTTATAGCAGTTATTCAGGAAAAAGTCCATCTTCCTGATGATACAGTAGAATTGATCCTTTGTTCTATTAGAAGTTGGTCAGATCACTACATTCTCCTTTGTCATAGGAGTTCTAGAAAAGCTCTCACCTATAGGAATAGGAAAGACAATGGAATGAGTCAGACATAACTTACCTATGTTCCCGTATGAATACATAACCAGTGGAACTCCATAGCATGTACAACCACAAGAATGGGATCCTAATTAGAAAAAGTCATACTCCATACATAACATGTCAAAATACACTCTACTGTCACGTATATCTAAAAAGAGCAAATTTAAGAAAAATAGAAAAGGTCTCATCTTCCACCCCCAGTTGAATTATGCACTTGTATGCATGTAATCCACATGCTGTGAGTCATTTATCCACTGGAATAATTAGTATTTGCATGATGATTTTCTCCTAAGAAATCTGAAGGGTTAATTGTACAGCATCAGACTGGTCCTTCCAAAGTTCCTGAAGCTGCCAGTTATTTTCTTTTATATTGAGGAGATGCTCGAGGGACTTAGGTCTGTCAAGATAGAAGATCAAAAGTTAGACTCATTCATTTCTTTCATAGTCTTCTCTTCAGAAAAGTTAAAAGTGAAACAGTGCCATAGAGCTTGCTTTGAATTTTTGAGAACTTTCACAACAGAGAATTAAATGTTCTTCCTGGATCTACATGCCTTCTAGATAGATTAGAAACAATAAATGACCTGTGAGAGACTGGCCAGTCCTTGAAATTTATTCTTACTGTGAATGTGATTACTAATATGCAAGCTGTAGATTAAGAAAGAGATGGGTTAATAACAATCTCTCAGAACTTTGGTTTCTCCATCTTCAATAATATATAAATTTTTCATTAGGTGTTTAGTCTTAGAAATAATGTATGAATCAATTAATAGAATGGAGTCTCACATTGACTGTATCCCTTTCCACCAAACTGACCATCCCAAACTTTCTGAATTGCTGCATACAATTATAATACTAATAAAAACAATAAGAGTTTTATTAAATTATTTAATGAAAAAAAGGTAGAAGAATAAAAAAGACTCAGCGCTTTGGTGGGAAGGGATGCAGTCAAGATCAGTGATCTCAAACGCAAAATGATTTCATGTTTGTTTTATCTATAGAAATCTCTCTGCCTCTTCTTCCCCGAAAGTGTTTAGAATTTCTCTCCAAATTTATAGACTTATTTCTAAAACTATTTTTTCCTGGAGTTCCCCCCCCCAAAAAAAAGAAAACAAAAAACTAGAAGTAGTTTTCTTCCAGAGACTTACCCTGACAGAGGATCAAAATGGATGATGGTCTGCTTAGTCTTTTCATTGCAATTAACTTTGGGAGCTTCCTTTAGGAGGTCATCTCTTATGATTTTCTGTGTTGAATTCTTTCCATACATTGTAGAACTCTAAGAAATTGAAACATGTACTCGAGCTCTCTAAATTATTTAAAGACTTGAAAGTTGAAGTGATCAGCATACACAAAGAGTGGTACACAGGTTAGGAAGTTTGGCCACAGACTCTACTTTTCAGAGCCGTTGAAAAGAAGTAAACTCTACGTTTGGATCTTACAGCCTGCCCTGTGAGGTGTTGATTAGCACAGATCTAGCCCACCCAACTGGATTAAGCCCTGGAGAGAGAAACAGTAGGAATGAGTAGTGGTGTTGATGCTTGAAAGCAGGAAAATAGAAGTCAAGCATAGCAGATGGTTTACAGATTCACTGTGGTCTCTTCAAGATTTATAGCCACAGCCTTTAATTTTATTTCACAAACATTTTCTCGCAGGCAATACTTTAACAGATTTTAAGGCCAAGCAGAAAGGTATTTTGTTTTCCCATTAACCAAAGAAAGCAGTATCCATGAATTTAAATAGCACTGAGAATTCTGTGTGGTGGTGTGTTTTTCTCTTCTGGTTACTTGTTGTATTTTTTCATTACTACTACTTGTATGTTTTTAGAGTCTTACCTCCATGGCAGAGTAAAGCCACACAAACCCATGGAAGGTATGTGTGTAATAGAGGAGCAGATTTGTATACACACATTTGTGTATCATAATTAAAGGATATGATAATTCCCCAACCTAAGCCAGAAAGTCCTTTCAAAAAGCTTAAACTACCTATCTGTCAAAAATTACCATTAATTAATTTATTTAATGAGTGTTTTGCAGATAGATTTTATTGGGGATCCACCATGTACTGAGCTCTGGAGTATATAAGCCTAGTGTGTATAAATATGACAGACTTTGTACTTTAAAAAAGGTATATTGTCTAAGAATTTATGTTTGAAAAGGAAAATATATTACAAGGTTATTAACATTCAAGGAATTTAAATGAAATGATAAATTCTCAATTATTTGAAACATTTTGTCTGTGTGAGATCACATTTTCAGAGCACTATCAGGGCGTTTTCATGGTAGGATTTCTATCCACTAGATTTTTAAAGTAAAAATGCACAGCAAACAAAATGTGATTAACAAATATGGTCTTAGGAAGTTCTAAAGAAGAATATTTTTCTGAAAAAATCTGAAGGTAATGGTAAGTTATTACTGTTTGGTTGATAGCAAGGACTGAACCCAGGGATACTTAACCACTGAACCACATCCCCAGTCCCCCCCACTTTTTAAATTTTTTTTTAAATTTAAAGACAGGGTCTTGCTAAGTTGCTTAGGGTCTCTCTACTTTGCTGAGGCTGGCTTTGAACTTGTGATCCTCCTGCTTCAGCACCCCTACCCCAGAGACTAGGATTACTGGTGTGTATCACTGTACCCGGTCATTACTGCTTTTGTAAGGAAATTAATACTGCTTTTTACAACCTAATGAACCTATTTTGTTGCATTAGAATTCTCTAACAACTTTTGGTCCCATGTATGTTCTTTGAATTCAAGATCAAAGATGCTGCTTAGTTTCAAACAGCTGTAACATTTTATCCCCTACAGAGAGGTGATAAGTCATAATATATGGGAGTATTCTCTGGACTGTTTATCAATTTTATAGCTGGAGTAGACTTGCAGTAACTAGGCCTAACTGTTTTGTGAATTTTACTTTGGCATAGAGGTACATATACAAGAGGTTTTATTCTTTACCTTTTTAAAAATTCTTTTTATTTATATATAACATTGGGATACATTTTGACATAATCACAAAAGCATGGAATATAATTTGCTCTAAATCAGTTCCCAGAACTTTCCCCCTCCTCCCTTCCCTCTCCTCCTTCCCCCCTTCTCCCTTCCCCATGCTTTTCTTTCTGTACTAATCTTTCTGTAATTTATTTATAGTTTTTTATTAGCATCTTGTGGATGCACTTGATGTTGGGATTCACTGTGCAGTATTCATGTACATACATGGAAAAGTTTCATCAGATTCATTCCATTCTTCTTCCTTTTTCCCATCCCTCCTTCCTCCTCCTCAATCCCCTTTATCTACTCTACTGATCTCTGTTTTAATGAAATCCCCTCTCCCTTTTCTCCTTTCTCTCTCTGTTCCTTTCTGGGTTTTGAAAAGAAATTAAGAGCTATTGATTTTCAGGGAACTTTTTAGAGAATTCATTTCAACCCCGTCTTCTCCTCAGACAGCTATAACGTCAGAGTCAGAAGATTAACTCCTGGATAAGATGAGGCGGTGTGCTTCTCAAAGCTGTCCAAATTACATAAAACTTGGCATGAGTGGTATTTGTATGTTTTTCAGTATTCTTTTTTCTTAAGCTCTCAGAAACTACAGAAATAGAAATATCGAACACTAAGTCTTCTGACAAATGTGGTATTTGAATCTGAAGGATGCTGTGAGAACTAGACTTCATTTGCTGGAGGATGGTAGGAGAGGGTATCTGTCCACATCGAATGACTTGAGAGTAACTTGAGGAAAGTTGGCAACCTGGTTTAGAACCTCCAGAATGGTAGAGAGTTATAAATATGAAAAATAAATGCAGGATGAATAAATAAATATCATCTCTTAGAACAAAATTATGGACTATAGGAAAATTGGTCCAATGTCACTTAGTGGAAGGGAGATTTGGGAGATAGGATAACATAAAAACAGTAATTGGCATTTTTCAAAAGCAGTAATATAAATTTTAAAAAAGTCAAGCTATCCATAATTTCTTAGCTAGGATAAGAGGGTTAAATACAAGTTGGTAAACTTTTCCTAATTTATTTAGTAGGAGATGGAGATGATATTGCTAGATCCATGACTTTGAACCTGAATTGAAGAAAGTCTAAAACCAGAGACTGATACCATATTTTTGCCCTTTAAAAGACTATTCATTCTTTTCTGACCCTTTAAAATTGCAACGAGTCTAACTTTTCCATATAATAGATGTATTCTAATATATGTGCATATTTAACTTGCAATATTTTTTTAAAGATTTTGTAAAGAGTAGATTAACCATCATGAATATATTTCCTGGCCTGTTGATATGTTGACAGCACAAGCTGTCCTCTGCTTTCAGACAGTCATACCAGCTCATATTATCTTTCTTATGGTTTCTACCAGCAGTGATACAGAAACACTAAATTGTCACTGAATTACAAGTAACCCCAATGAGTAAATCTTGTGAATTTCCTCCTTTTTGTTTTATTTCTATATAGCAAATTTGAATGGAAAAGGAAAGCAATGTCATCTCCTGTTAGATCCTGCTTTCTCTACTTCTCCATAGTAATGATTTTTTGTGCATAAAAAAGAAAAGTAATCTAATGCTGTTTTTACTTGCAGGTTTAGCTCCTATGTTATCCTGAAAATTATCCCTGCATTAAAATAATTCAATCTTGAGGTTTAAATGTATCTCCCTTTCTTTATTTCATATAAAATTGATCTTTAAAGCAGTGTAGACTGTGGAAGGGCTTATGGCTCATGGAGGAACACAAAACAAAAGCTGTCTCTAAGTAAAATGGCAGAAGGGATGGTGCTGCATGGGTCCTGGTCTTAGCCCTGTTGCTCCTGGTCCTGCCATGGAGTGGAAAATGCACTGAACATGACAGTTCTGGTGTGTGTCTGCAACTGTAACACCCCATTATCAAGAAAGTGCGGATAATGCCAACCTCCCATGTTTCTCAGGGATATTAATAGGGTTAAAGAAGCTGATGTGTGAGAAAGTGCTGTGTAAAGTACTATCCACACGTGAGATATCATGATGGCAACTTTCACTATGCAGAAAGACTAAGCTGTAGACTTTATGCAAATAGCTTCAATGTGACTGCCATTTCCTTCTTTAGAAATCTCTCCCTAAGCTGCCATCTGACTTTATTTGTTTATATTCTTTGAAGCACTTGATTTAGAGCTGGCATCACTTCATTATAAACATATAGCACTGTATTCACATCACCCCAGAGCCAGCGCCAAGCCTTGCTATATAAATCCTGCAGCTCAGAGCAAGGCAGCCAAAATCTAACACAGTGGTGGTGATTGCTAACCCAGTAGTGACAAGGCCAGCAGCTGAATGCTTAAATCTGCTCATACTTACATGGAGCTGTCCTATAGCCAGAATTAAAATATACTACGAAATCTTTCAAAATGAATCAACATTAACATCTCTTTTGTTTCATTTTTTTTTAAAGCAACTTATGATGTTTTCTCAAGTTCTACAACTTCAGATGAGACTGAAATATCAGAGGCCCACACAGGTATGCCTAGTCTTTTGGTTATGTCTCCGGATCCCAGGTGTTTGGACAACACTAGGTGGGCTGTCTCTTTTAGTTTATTCAGAGTGAAAAAGTGCATTCTAGAGCTCCAAAAGGGAAGAGCAGCTCTGTGTGTCAGGAAGCGAACCTACCCAAGATTCCCACTGACAGTTTCTTTATGTTTATTAGTCAATCAGTTCTGTCACATGAGGGAGCTGCAGATAGACTGGGTTGCCTCTGGGGAAAAGTAAAAGGCCTATTGCTCTCTTGCCTGAAATTATTCTGAAAAAGTTTTAGAGGCTTAGGGGGTTTTCTGTAGAGCAGCGATTCTCAAATGGGGGTGATGTGGGACCCCCTCCCCTACACCACAGACATTGGTGATTTCTAGAGACACATCTGGGAGGAAGTGCCATTGGCATCTAGTGGACAGAGATCAGGGATGCTACCAAACCCCTTCAGTGCACAGAGTATCTTCCCACAACCAAGAATTATTTCGCCCTAATTGTCAGTGCCTAGGTGAGAAATCCTGCCATAGACAGTCTCTTGTCACTCATTTGTAGACGGTCAGGTGGGTCTCATCTTTGGAATTCACTGCTCCATTTACAGCTAGTCTAAGTCCAACAAGTTCCCTATGGCAGTTATTTATTATGCACCTACTATACCTAAGCACTGTAGGAGATTCAAAGTAAGTCTGGTCTCTGCCAAATGTGTGCCTGGTATTTTCTGTAAGTGTAGTCTTAGCATTATTTGTATCATGACAAATAAAGGTGAAGACTTTTCACAGCAAGAAGACAATGAAATAGAATGCTCAAGTGGGTTCTGTTAACTATAAAACAGAAGGCATAAGTTGAATGTGTAAATCTACTTTTTCATGGTTTCTGATATTTAAGTTCTTTTTTATATTTTTATTGGTGCATTATATTTGTACATAACGGTGGGATTTGTTACATATTCATACACTCACATGATATAACAATATAATTTGGCCAGTATTATTAAAGTATGTATGTTTTTTGAAGTGAGCTCATCTTCAGCTCCTGGTGAATCACTGGTTTCAAAGTGTTGGTCAGGAGTCCCTCAAGTGTTCTTGATATTATCCTCATGAGGCATAATTTATTACTCACAAGTTCGTATTTTATTCCTGTGGCCTTCTACTGCTTTTATAAATGTTGACATTTATTCCAACAGCAACAAGTGATCCTATTCTGGATTCTGTCCCACCTAAAACTTCTAGAACTCTTGAGCAGCCAAGGGCAACACTAGGTAATGTTTTTAACAGAAAAAAATTGTGCTTTGTTTTCCACCAAAAAAATTCATAATCTATGTGAATGCCTTTCTTCAGAATGACCATTTCATTCCATCACATCTAGTCATTTGTCTCTTTCCTATTTCTGAATAGACGTGTATATGTATTTTTAACACAGGCATCTTTTATATTTCATTTTTCATCCCTCCCCCAACTTCTTCACTGAACTGTGATAGATGGTATTTCCTGCATCCTTAAAGTCCTGAAAAGCTTTGAAAACCACATGGACATCTTCATCATCCACATCATCTCATCTTGTGCATTTGTGGCCTGAATTGTCCTACTTCCATGTGGTGACTCTGCCTAGAATCAGCTACTGAACAACTGTCATTCTAGCTTTTTCCCCCACTTTAAATCATAATTTCATCCATCAGCTTTTAAGACGACATGCATTTCCATCCTTACTCATATATGTGTAGCATGTGCATTGCATGATTCTAAAAGCACGTTGAAATTCTTAAGATACCTCATTTTAACTGGATTATTTGATGGGATGGGGTGTTTGTACTTTCAGCTGCAAGTGAAACACCGTTTGTTCCTCAAAAAATGGAAACCTTTACCAGTCCTGAAATGCAGCCTACAACACCTGGTAACTAATGACATTTGTATAGTGTGTGCTTGAAAGGAACGGGTAAAGTAACAAAAAACAATCATCATGTTGGCCTTTTTAAAATATATTCATGACTAAACATTTCACTTCATTCTCTACCAGGAAACTCTTCAGAGATCCAGTTTGCTAGCCTTAGGATAATCTTCAAATAATTTCCATAATCTCAATGTTTATATATTTTGAAGTAAAATTTCCTTCCTATGTTTCTTTCAACTTAGTCAACCAGAAAACAGCAGCAGAATCCTAGATGATAATTATTTTAAAATATATTCCCTCATATTGAGCACCTTTAAATATGACTATTTCATTCAGAATGGTCTAAGTGTAAAGAACACCACGTAGGCTCTGCAATACTGGATATGTGAAGAAAGATACATAAAAGAGAGGAAGCACAACCTACATTTTATCATGGAAAATTATTTAAATGATAGAGTTCATTAATGCCTGGCAAGGATAGTCATGAACTACAAATGGAAGTTCTAAACTTTCCATTTTCTAAATCTAAGATATCTTATTTTGCATCTGTCCTGCTCTCCACTGTTATCGTTTTGAGTTCTTAATTGTACCTTGTGTTCTGAAATGCCTTCAGGGTGCTCACTTTCACACTTAATTAGTCAATACAGCTTTAGTTCTCCTGTAGAATTTTAATTCCTTTTGACCTGATTAGCACTTAGTACATAATGTTTATAAAGCATGAGATTGGGTATTCTAGGAATACAGAGAAATATAAAATAGCTCTGGCACTCAAGAAGTTTATTAAGCTTACAGACAAAAATCTGACCCCCCAAAAATGTCACTTATGAAAGTTATATTCAGTCTTCTTCTTTCAGTTCCCCAGCGAACTACATCTACCCCTTCTACACCTAAACGACGCCCCAGACCACAAACACCAAGAACTAAGCCTGGTAAATAAATCTCTCTTTAATTTTTAAGGATACTTAATTCCAAATAGACCATGTTCACCTCTTTATTATAAGAAAGAAGTTACATGATTCTATAGGACACTTTCTTTATAAATTTGAAATTAATAATTAAATAATTAATGATACAAAATAAAAATCAAATGTTTCCAATAAGATTTTACTAAGAATTATTTGAATTTTGTGCATGTAAATTTTGGGATAAACCTAGAAACAAGCGCTATTGCCCAGCATTAGAGAATGAGATATGTAGTAGCACTCATCTTTTATTTTATTTATTTATTTATTTTGGTATGGCTCTGTGTTCTAGTGTCTGATAGGCTGATAATTCTCTCTCTCTCTCTCTCTCTCTCTCTCTCTCTCTCTTTTTTTTTTTTTGGTGCCTACTAAGTCTTCAGTTTTCCACTAAAGAAATGACTGAAATGGAAAGGATGATTCTAGCTTTCAAGTTGCTAATAATCTTGAAACGATAAGACATATCAATGAGAGCAAAACATAGATAATAAAACTTCAGGGTCTATAATATTTAAATAGAAGCTCCAAGAAAGTTTAAGGTACAGGCCTCAATATATACATGGAATTTGGATGCAGGAGAAGGAGAGAAACAATGTATGTTGCAGTGCTGAATTTGAGTGGTTCCGGTAGCTTACAACCAGGACATGATATTCTTCACTGTTAAGTAATATACTAAGAATCCTGTTTGACAAACTGGATTTGACCTAATTCTACTTATGTTTATAACATAAATGCAGTTTTATATGAGCTATGCTGTTATAACAGTTTAAAATTTTCTTTCCCCAAACTTTTACCCATTGTACACTTTGAAATTGACTACTAAATATGGTAGGATTTTGAAGGGGTCATTCTGCTCCATCTTGGAGGATATTTCATTATCTCTAGGATAATCTATTTTTCTTTTTATCACACACATTCACAAGAAAGAACCATAGTCCTGGAACAATTACCTTTACAATTTTTTAAAGACCCTAAACCTAAACAGATAACACTGGACGATAATGATATGTGCTTAGTGGATCTGTTTTGTCATCTCACCATGGAAAACCCAGTACTTAGATTTTATATACTGCCTCAGTAGTTATCCTAAATGGCTCATTTGAAGAACACTGAATATCTCATAGACTTCACCAACACCATGACTATGATGCTTGTGGATAGCTGGTCCTACAGTTGTTGATCTGAACTCAGCACTCAGATATCATCCTGTGCTAGCAGCAGAACCACTGCTGCTTCCTGTCTGCCTTTCCTCTCCTAGTCATTGGTTTAGAAACTGGGTCATAAATACAGTTCATTTCTTTAAGGCCTTCAAGTTCTAGTCCAGAATTCACTGGGAAGAATGACCTTTCATTTTAGGGTTAGTGGGATTCCTTTATGCATCAGATCATAGCATTAGGCCTATCATTGAATATTAAATTTGACAATGTGTTTTTTCTACCTGGTGCTTGATGATTTAGATGTACCTGAGAAATAGGAAGAGTGCAAAATAACTAGACTAATTTATTAAAATCATTGTCTTTGAGTAATTACTATAACTATTTAGAGGCAGTGTTATATCTAACTGTTGACATGTTTTTCCAAACCACACAGAAACTTATCAGTGTATTCTATAAAGTGTTTCCCTGTGAATGAAATGTAAAATGATCTTTTAATGGAATATTTCCAAAGTCTTCCAAGATGGTGGGTTCATTCCACTTAACATGTATTTGATTTTTAAGGTTTTTCTTTTGTGTTTTTAGATATTTAAATGCCTATATATTGATTTGATCATTATTTTTTATTTTCCACATCTCAGTATAACGCAGTCTATTTCTTTGAAACCTAAAATTCCTCTCATTCCATAAATGACACATACTAAACCTGGTATGTACCCTGAACTTTTTTATATAAATATTCCCAAAATGGTTTTGAAATTTTATTTTATGCAGTTCTTTGGAGCAAAGAACTTCTGATTTGTTTGTTAGTCTTCAATATATTTTTTCAAGGAAGGTGCAAAACTGCAATGGAACAATCTCCTCATAAGCACCCCCTTTGCAATCTTGGCATTGCTCTGAGCTGAGCTGTGGTGGTTGCATTTATGACCAATGCAGAGAAAGCAGAAATGTAGCACTGGGAGGGATGGAGGACCTCTTGTTTAGGACTACAAAATAGTTTCCAGTACCAAAGTTGGCTGGGGTTCTGATTGCATTAAATAATAATAGCCTTTCAGCTGAAAGGAGGAGAAGTGTTTCTGTTCTCTAAGAACTCTGCCTTGTTTGGGGGTTTCTCAGTTCTTAAGCTGCAAGACCAGAAAGGGGTTGTATTTTTCTTATTCTCTAAGCCTTCTTAATTAGGGCTGATGTCTAAACACTGGCTTCTGTTTACCTCTCAGGAGATTTTAAAGGTGTTTTGCTGAATTAAAAAAAAAGGCGGTTCTTTTGAAGAAAGGGATTCTCTTAAATAAAAACAGAAGTTTTTCTGCTTACGGATTGTGGAACATATTGAATGACCTAAGTCGTCATGTTTTCTGTCCATCCAAAATTTATACAGCCCTCTTGGATTTTTTTATAAGATTTTCAATAGAAAACATTGTTGTTATTATTTTCTAAATTTTAAACTTTTAGTTCTGGGAAAAATATATTTCTCACTATAATGTTTAATGGATAATAAACTTACATTTCCATTAATGGGCATGTTTACATAGTAGGATTATTAAAACAAGACATTTTCTGCTTAAGCAGGCATGATTTGTTTTTGCAATAAAGTGGATAGGAAGAAAATCGTAACTGCTTACAAAAAGAAGTCTCAAATCCCTTTGGAGAAGCAGATTTCCAGGTGTAGGTGTCAGACTGAAGGAAATCAGGGATTAGGCAAAGGGAGTATAGTTGACCATGCATGAGATCTCTGAGTCAGAGAAGTGGGATTAAAATTACCCACTTGGAGAGGGTATTTAAACGAAGAAGCACAGTTATAAAATTGAACTCCTAGCCTTTGAAGAATTCTGACAACTGTATTTGGAAAGGACTTCATGTACATTTATTTTAAAAGTATGCTTAGAGGGCTTTGGAATAAGGCAGTAACAATTATTATGACTAGAGGACTCCTACCAAGCAGATCAACAAATATTATTCCATGTTTAGGTCACTACATTTAAATAAATGTTATTTGTGTTATTATAAGATAAAATTTAATTTACCAATTTTTTCTCCAAATGTTGGTTACAGTTTATATATAAGCTATATTATTTATTTCAGTGGTTTCTGACAAAAGATTTCTGAGAGGAAATTCATTCCTTAATACAAATAAGTGTGGGAAGGTGTGTTCTTACCATTCTGAGGTGTTTGAGTAAAGAGTCTTTTTAATTTGACATTTCCTTTAAAGTAGAACATTTTATTTGGAAGCTAATATGTTTATGTTCCTTTGATTTCTAAACTTTCTAATCACCTAAGAATATTCACCCATTTCCTCACGCAGCAAACATAGCTACTTCAGGATCACACCTACACACAAGGAGTCAAGGTGACCTTGTGTGGTCTTAGACAACATAGGGTACTAACTGGGTCTCTGCAAACCATTTCTTTGGGTCTAGCTTTTAAATTTTTATTTTAGAGAAGGCTACTTTTATAGCTCTGCAGAAAAGTTCTGTTTCTGGACAAGGTTCACAAGAGCACAGAAACTGCCAAAATCTTTGACTTAAGGAACTCACTACCTTCCCTGGCCTCACCTCATACTCCTCCTTTTTTCCACATGGGATGCTTTTCTTTGGTTTTCCTTGACAATTAAGTTAGAGAGTGAAAATCCACATTGGTTTGGGCTTGTTTTCTAATCACAGTTCAGTACATTTCTCAAAGCCACCATGTCCTGACTTGTTCACCTCACACAATAAGAATTGTTTCCCTCTGGAGTAATCTTCAAGGTGGTAATAACATTCAGTGGACCAAAACAAGGGAAAGAGCCCCCATTATAGGGGTGTGTGTGTGTGTGTGTGTGTGTGTGTGTGTGATGCAGCTCTCCCCTGTGGTGGGTGATAGGATTGCAAACCATGTTCCTTATCAGTCACACATCCAAGAAGGTGTTGTATATTTCTGTTTTATGCTGAGGTTGTGGTTTAGTTATTTACAGGCCACTCAGCTTGGTTATAGACTATCTTATGCCTTTATCTTTAATATCTTAAGACTATTTTTTCACAAGCTGTACTTGTTCTTACTGAACATTAAATTTACTGCTGTTAGTGCAATTGGCTTTGGTGTCAACCTATGGGGTTCCATCCCCATCAGTCTTGGTCAGGAACTTAAAAGATGCTACAAATAGCAAATTGTATTTGCTTTTTATTCCTTTAGGAGGCAGTTCTGTAGAAATGAAACTTTAAAATTTCAAAAAAAATTTTTGTTCCTTGATATTTTCACATGTAGATGCTTTCTTGATATTTGTTATATTTCATATACTAATGCTGGCTTTCTTCTTTTCCTATAGCATATGGGACCCTCAGACTCATTTATTCTTCTCCCCCTCTCTCACACACACAGAAGTTTTACGTCAGTGTCTACTTCAGTCTGATGTTTCACTATGGCTTTGCCCTGTATCTGTTAAATCTATTTCTGGACAAGTTCTTAAGAATTAAGAATTCTGGGGTATATGTGGGGTTTTTTTAATCATTGCCCTTTAATTTTGTTCTTTCACACTCAATTTTTATTCTTCTGTATTTTTACTTAAAGATTATTTTTGGCCACAGACATGGTAATGAATGACCATGTCTTTAAGTAGCATCTTGTGCTATTATACATTGCTTTTGGAAACATTGAAAATTCTCTATCTGAACTATTTGTGGTTAAATTTTCTGTTCCAGTTGCTAAAAAGCCATTTACTTGCTATATAGAAATTATTGTTACAGTTTCTGTTTCCTTCTCTACTTCTCCCAAACCTGCCACACCCTCTCCTCCATAAACATCAGAGATAATGCCTGATAATTATAAGAAATGTATAAATAGCAGAATGATGTAAATCCTTTTAAGATGAACAGTGAGTGCCACAGTAATCAATTTCTTTCTATAAGGAGAAAAAAAAACAAAGAATTATTTTTAATTTTAAAAATAGAATTCTTTTTTTTATTTCCTTCCTGAAAAAGGAATGATTCTTTTTATTCTGTAGAATAATATGAAAACTATTGAAAGACATTCATTCTTTTCAAAAGCCCAAATATTATATAACAAAACCACATCCATCATGAGATATAATTTACTTACCATGAATTTGAGCATTCATTATCTATCAAAATGTTTAAATAATATTATTATTTAATTTATTCAGCATTTCATGAAACCTGAGACTGCTTTGGATACCTATTGCTAACCCAAATGGATTGTTTCATGTGTAAATAGATGCTAGTCACTATGCAGAGTACCACATGAACACTCCTGCCCCCTCTTGGACTATAAGTTTAATTCCTGTCTTTGGTGAAAAACTGTCAAGTCCAGCAAAACTGGATCATTCACAGAGCACAGGTCTGGGAACAGGTCTGCCTGGTGGGTGTGTCACTTCTTCCTGCTTCCTTGGGTGAACTTGGCTAACTGCAAGAAACAAAGTGACAGGTGACAGGAAATTCAGAGCCCCCACTGAGAAAGTACCCTGGTCTCCATTTAATGAGTATTTCTTCTGCCACCAGGGGCAGTTGTTAGACTATCAGGTAGCGAGGCCACAGCTGAATATCAGCAACAAAAATGAGAATTCTTATTTTATTGTGGCTTGCGGAAAGGAGATGGGGTGAGTGAGTATCACTGTCAGAAGCAAGGAGAACCTAGTCATTCACCAAGGAAGGAACACTTTGTGGTAAAGAACATTTAATTTCTTAAATGTGGTCTTCAGCATTGCTTTTGATATGATTTGCTTTTGTTGCAGCCCCAGAACCTCAGACTCCACCAACACCACAGACAACCAAAGGTAATGAAGCTTCCTTTAACCACTGAAAACCAATGATCTTTGTTAACATCTTCTATATTCAGTTTCACCCTTAGCTTTGGCTTACTTTTAAAATATTTCTTAATTATCCTCAGGTCTTTATTCCAGCCGCTTTTGCCAGAATATGCACTTTGTGCCTGTGCTTGACTGAACACAGGCTCTGGGACACCCATGAAGCCATGCTGATTTCAATTTGACACCATCTCCATTGTCTGGCCTTATGATCTAGGATTTTATCCTTAGCTTGTTCTAACCTGGTTATTTCCAGCAGGGTATCCTGGCCTCTTTCCCTATGGCATATTTGCATTCTCATTTTGGGAGGTGTTTTTTCGTATTTTTAGAACTCGAGCATTTGCAGACTTTCTTGAAAAGCATTTTGAACTTTCCAGATATAAATGCCCTGATGTGTCACTAGGAAATCCAAGCAGAGAGGGGGAAGATAAACAACCCAACCTCAATCATTACAGCTTCTTTTTCTTCAAAAGAAAAAAAAAGTAATGTGTTCTGAGGACATCTTAGCCAATTACCAATATTTTCCTTCATATTATGAGCTGCTGGTTACTTTATTACATTCACATCTTTCAAATAAGAATCATGCCCCTTTTTTTCCATTTTTCTTTCCAAACTTAACTGACTGGCTCTATTTGTATTCACTTTGTCTAAAAGCACAAATTGATTTAAATAGAAAAGGTACTTATGTGGACAAAATTTTACTCTTTAAATTTGTTCAATCTAGAAATTCAACATTAAGTATATCCCATATTTAAATTTTGTCATATTTCTTTTGGATTTTGATTCCTCCTTGATGATTTTTCATGCAGCCTCAGGACCTGGAACACTGGGAATATAAGCTTATACACTTATTCAGTGGGTGACCTTTGTTTCTTCTTTTCTAATTGTTAGTGTTTTTATTGGCAGGCTCACATTCATGGGGTAATACTTCAATGTTGTTTTCTGTTTGTACATTCTGCTATTCTGGAAAAAAATAGAATCCTGACATAATTTATAAATATATATTATTTTTTAAGTTGCCTCCTTGAAACAATTTCTGAATACAAAGACTTTTTGGATATTGTTGATTTGTGTATTTTTAAAATGCTAAGTAAAGACTTGTTTTTGAATCCTAAGTCAAATAAACTTAATTTTTTTATCCCTAGTGGCTTCCCAAAGCAATCTTTCCCATGTTCCTTTTGAGCATATACCTTCAAGTTTTTATTTAATGTGACTGTCTTTTCTAAACCATACTGTTTTTGATATTTCGCATCTTAAAATGTAAAAAGAGGGAGTTTACAATTCTTTGACCAAAAAAAAAACTTATTGAAGACTTCATTTAGTTGAGTAAATAATAATAGACAGTTACAAAGCAGAAGTAAAAATGGCTTGAAAATGCTTTTAAGATATATGTAACAATTTATTGTCAGTTTATAAAATCACTTTCCTGTATTAACTAGCTATTTTTCTTCTTTAGCTCCACCAAAGACCAAAAGACCAGGTCGTCGCCCCCGCCCTAAAACCACACGCAGACCAGATGTGCCCAAGTCCAAACCTGGTAAATGTGGTGTTCAGGGTTCCAAATTAACATAGAAAGTAGGATATGGTAGTCTAGGCTTCAGGAGCCACCAGCTACTGAAGTTTTAGGAACCAATAGTAGTTGATTTTTTTTTATATGTAATCATCTATACTCACTTTTTATATTTATATTTTCATATAAAGTATTCATATTTTTATTTGTAATCATTAGGCACACACAGTAGAAAACTGGTCTACTAAGTGGATTATCAAAGTAATTCACCTTAAAAATCTTACATCTGATACTTTTTCGTGGCAGATGAGGTACGGGAAAATAATGGGCAAAAAGAGGTAAATGGGAAAAATAAGTGGGAAATCACATTCAGAAAAAGTACACAGTTTAGGCAGATCATCCTAAGTAGAGGCATAATGTTTCCTTCCTCCTGATTCCACCTCTCAGTATAACTGGTATCCTTGGTGTTTTGCTTCTGTAGCTCTGGAACCAGCCACAGTACAACTGGAGCTCTTGGTTCCCACAGTCGGTAATTCTGCCCCCTCCAGTCATGGTCACCGTTGTCACTTTGGCTTTTCTGCTCTCCACCCCAGGCATGACTGCAGTTCTACCACTCCATCACCCCTTCACAGTTTCATTCCATGCTTCTCATTTCCTATCTGGGTCTGAAGAACCTGAAGATAGGAGAGGAGTCTGTGTGCTCATTTAGGGAAGGTCTGTGGTCTTGGACACAACTTCCTGGTTCTCTGCTGACCCTATCCTTCAGCCACATGTGTCTCAGTGTGACTTCTGGGCTCATTCTGGACTGAAAAAATGGCAAAAATGTTTTCTAGTGTTGTGGCTATAATTTCATTGCTTTGCTTGTTCTACTCGTAAGACTTTCTTAAGCTGCATGAATAATGTTGTCTTCAGCATTTTTGTTTATTTGAAAAATGGTTTGGGGGATGTTTGGATAACCAGCGGTTGTTCTTGGTGTAGGGTCCAGTATAAAACTAGTTGTGGCCTTTGTACCTTGAAAACATTAAAAGTCCCAAGATGGTCTTACTGTTTTTAGTACTAACACTGGTGACTAATAATGGTGTTTATAATTATTTCTTTGTAACTTGTTGGCATCCATAATCAATTCATTACTGCTTTACTTTGAAAAATTCCAGAAATCAATAGTCATGTAACATCATTTCTTATGTGTAATATCAAGTATTTCTGGATTATTTTCCAGGTCTCCTCATAAGCAACTTTTATAATTTTATTTTACTGGTTTTTTTTTTAACCAAATAAACCTATCAATGAAAAATAGAGCTAATATACTTTAGCTAATATACTTTTTTTTCCCATTTTGAAACGATTTATATAGGAAAAAAGCCTTATATCAATTCTCATTACTTTTGCTCAGAGACACATCTGAAACATTTCCTGAGGATTTTTTCTTTCAGGAAAAGCTAATGATGCAAGTATGTAGTTAAAATGGACAGTTTTCCCACCTTTGCACCCCCAGAAATTGATTTTAATATATACATTGAATTTATACTATGTCTTCACTCAGCTCATGTATTCTTAATTTTGATAGTCACAGCCATGATCATTATGTTAATTTGAAATACCTTTTTCTTCAGCTCCAAAACCAACCAAGAGACCTAAAACCACACAGAGACCGGATGTACCCCAAATCCAGCCTGGTAATCACCATCTTGACCTATAAATAGGAAAATTGATGTAAATTATATTGATCTACATTATAGCTTAGCTATGGCACTAATTATAGCACCCTTTTTTCTTCAGATTCAAAACCACCAAAGCAATTACTTCCTAAGCCCAAAACCTCAGCCAAACCAGACATTTCACCAACTAAATCCGGTAAACATAATTTTCATGCTTAGTTTAACAAGGTTTTTTCTTTGGAAATGTTATTGAAAATATTGCTGCAAGTATTTACATATCACATAAAGCACAGAAATCCAAATTATTACTATTTTGTTCGTTATCTTCTCAAAGTAGCCACACTAACATTTTGATGCTAAGTGAAGAAATCAATGTATGGGAAATTGGTCGATTTTATACCTGATTATTGGATGGATTCCATTTTATTAAAGCACTTTTTGGTCTTATTCTCTGAACTTGTAATGTCTAAAAGGTTGATTTTTCTGTGTCTGGAACATTTTTGAAGGTGATTTGGGTAAGCACTACTGGGAAATACACATGAGAGGCTGACCCTGTATTCTTCCTTAACGTGTATGACTGAAGAACACCCAACTAGCCAGGGATTGTCTTCCTCTAAAATACCTTACTGGCATTTTAAACAGTAATCTACCAAATAAGAAGATATTTATATAACTATTTTGAAAATCCGTCTGTTTTGTAATAGAAATTTTTTCATAAGATTCTAGTTAGCATAAAATTCTAATTTGCTGAGAGTATCTCTCATAAAAAATTAGCCTATCAAGAAGGCAGTCTATATCAAGTCAGAATAAACAACAGGTTCTGTATCCTCTGAATTAAACATCAGTGAGTACCTAAATGTTACTTACATTGTTTTACTTCTGTTTATCTTTTATGATGCAGTCTTGGAGCTTGACACAGTTGAGACTGAAGCTCCCTCTTCCACCATAGGTAACTGTGTCTTCTTGGTCAATGTTTCCCTGGGCTTGCATCTCTCATCTCTCTTGTCATTATCTGTATTCCCTCATGTACATTCATCCTCTTGGTTTCTAAAAATTGTGTACTCTTTTCATGAAAGGCCACCTTAACATCTGGTTAGGCATTCTTACATCTTCTCGGCACATGGCACCTGAGTATGATTCTTTCTTCACTCACCTGCATCTATTAAGTCACTTGACACTTTAGAGTCATGGGTGCTCTGTCCATCTACCCTTCAGATGAGGAAGTTTCTGAACCTCTGCTTGTATGTGTGTGCAGTTTTTGGATACAGGAGGGGAGCAATGAAAAAGCTGGTTGGAGCTTGTCCTCAGTGTGTTTATAAGGAGCTTGATGACATGTCATTGTCTCTGTAAAAGCCCTTTCTTCCTTGATTCCATGTTCTTCAAATGCACCTGGACCTTTACATTGAAAAATTCATCTTGTGACACTAAGTTTCAAACAAAATTGGGATTCTTTGTTTTTGTTTGAAGGTAATCAGTTATAAATGTCATGCTGCTCTCCTATGCACTGTTGATTCAGAAGAAGCTCTCAGATGTGGATTAAGCCAACTTTGTGCTATGGTGTCTTGAACACCTGAAAAGTCAGTCTCTGTATAAATGCTTAAAAGGTTTTGGTGATGGGAAGTTTTGAGTATCATGTGTAATTTTCTAGATATAACGAAAAATGGAGACCCTAATTTAATACCAGAGTTGTAATTTCTAATTATGTTCAAAACTATGTGCTTCAGAATATTATAGAAGTGCAAAAATCCTGTTCATTGAGACAAAAAATTGCATTATTACCTTTTCAACTTTTCACTTTAATCACCTCTATTTCTACTGTCTCCTATTTATTCATTTGAGATAAATGAATAACGAAACATACTAAAAAGTAATTTCATATTTATTATTTTAAAAAGCACAAATTAATCTTTGCACAATTGTCATAAAGCCCCAGTAAATAGACTGATTAATATTTTTCTAATTCTTCTCACAGCCATCACCCTTCAAAACAAATTAATAATGATGGTGAAAACCTTTCAAATACCAGCAGAAGCTTTTATAATAATTTCTGGAGTTATTTAAAATTGCATGTCAGACACCACAGAGATTTTCTTGGAGTCAGCTTTCTAATAGAATCAGATAATCAAACATGGAAAAATACTTTACATTGGCCTCATAGCTATACAGAGTGCAAAAGGTATGCTTATTTTATAAGATAAATACATAGATAGAAAAGTATGGCCAGTTATTGGTGATAGCAAATATATTTGCCCAAAGTTAAGAAATGCTTTTCAAAAACGATAAGGTTAAGATGATTCATTTTCTTTTTCTGGTTTTCTTACTCTCCATTGTTCATTGTATTACTTTTGTTCAGCTACTACCAAAGATATTGAACCTGTAATTCTGAAAACTGAGGCTCCTGGAACAACATTAGGTAATGGCCTTTTCTGTCTTTAAGCATATGAATTTTCTGCTCATGGTCTTTTCCATCTTTCTGGACTAAGGGTTTTTTTTTGGTTTGTTTGTTTGTTTGTTTCCCTCTCATAAGGTTTTCTTGTCATCCACTCTTGTCATTCAACTGCAGTCCTCAGTTTTAACATATTGAAAGCACTTAAAATACATGACTTGTTTATAAGCCTGTAAGCAGCAAGTGCCAAGAATCAATCAATCTCTCTCTCATATTATCCAGCTTTTCAATGCTTTACAGAATCTGTGTGTCTGCTTAAATAGTATTCTGTGTTAAAGCTGAATTTCAAATACAATTAGGAGTGTCTGCCCTTTCAACATCAGTTATTTTTCTGGAGATGTTTAGGTTTCTATTCTTTCAGAATATTTATTATGTACCAATGACTTTTAGGAAATGAAATGGGCTTTTTCTAATAATTTTTAATGGATTGTGTGCCTAAACAACATAATTTCTATGTATAATCTTCTGAAAGCAGGTGAACTTGCCCAGAGTTAGGAAATGCTTTACAAACATGTTAAGGTTAAGATGATTCACATTCTTTTTCTGGTTTTGGGTCTGAAAACCTGATACCAACAACTAACAACAAAGTTTTCAGAATAGTAAAATAATGTTATATAGTTTATTTTTTCTCAAAAGAATTATCAGTAGGCTAAAAAAAAATTACATATAAATAACCAGCAGAAACTTCCGAATCAAAGAGACAAAATTTTCTCAAAACTGAAGAACATCTAGGAAATATTTAGAAGCCCTAGAATCCTGTGTAATTCTTTCTTTAATATCTAGAGTCATGACTACAATAACCAGTTTCCTTTCTTTAGCTCCAAAAAAACCACAACGTGCAAGAACTCGTCGTCCTCGTCCCAAACATAAAACCACTCCAAGTCCAAAGATACCTCAGACTAAACCAGGTAAATAATATATTGTTCCTGGTCCCTAGGGAACACCTTTGAATATGACACTGTGGTGGAAGTTTAACATGCCATTTAGTGTCACCTCCGTGACCCTTAAGGGTGAAGGCCCAAGTCACAGAAATAAGCTGCTACCAGCACAGTGCTCTGGCTGCTTACACCATATCTTCTTGGTACCTGAGTATTTTTGTTTTTCTGACATGCAGTTATTTTTTCCTCTTTAAATCTGGCTCAGAAAAACTGATGTAGTTACGTGTCTAGTCAGCTAACATTTAATTCAAGTAGCCACATGTTTTATTAAAGGCCACATCATCGTCTGTGAGGGATACTTTAGAAATAACGAATGACTTAGTTGACTAAGGAAGCTGCCCTTGTTAAGACTGTTCACAAATAGATACAGGAATTTTGGGGGAAAGCAGATATTTATTAAATTTTACCCACTGTGGAAAACATAGTTAATTCTTAGCGAAGCAAGGAATCTGTGAATATTTGGAATAATTGGAAACTTAATATTTGTTAGCAGAATGGACAGGGATCATATAAACAGAGGGAGGGGGATGCTGCATGTGGGTGACAATAGGAGGACAGAAGTTAGAAGTGAAACCTGACAGTAAGGCATGTTTTGCTTAGCTGGACAGCCATACTACTTTGGGGAGGGCGCACAAAGAGGACCTTGAATGCCCCACTTCAGTGACTGGATTTGAGCCAACTGGCATGCTCTGTTGCCCTTCAGGGTCAGATCTTTTCTGTCCTGATAACAGTGATGCACTAACAAATTCCATGGACTGAATGACCCTCTATATCTAGCTCTTTCTTTTGACAAAGGTCTTGCTTGGTCTTTTTCCACAGTGGACTCTCAATTTAAAAAAAAAAAAAAAGCATTGTTTCTTTGGATATTCATGACTGCATCTGCTTAAATATATCAACAATTGCATTTATTATGATCTAGGGCTTTGTTTTCTAATCTACAGTGTTATAATTTTTTTTATATTTTCACATTCTTTTCTCATAATCATTAAACAGATGACTAAATATTTTTCTAAACAGTTTTTCATTATCAGATAATATAAAAACAAGCAAAATTGCTATTTCACCATGTAGAGATGCTAATGATGTAACTATGTTATATAAACAAATGTCTAAGGATCCTTGTTTAAGAATTTTTAAAATCTTGCCTTTTAAAAGGGCTATAAAACCAAAGCTGAAGTAGTAAAGTTCATTTTTAGGAGAATTTGATAGCTTTTCTCATGTGTTTTAACATTTTCTTTTTTAAAATTGCTTTTGATCACTCCTTGTACCAGACTTTGGACCTGTGACTCCTGAGCCATCTTTAGGTAATGATTCTTTATCTTCAGCAACTGTCTTTTCTTCTTTATTAAACTTTGCTGTGGTGTTGAATAGATGATGGTGCCACCCTCTGTTATAATCCTCTATGACAGTATTCATCCTAAAATGTTGAAGGCTTTCTTGCATTGTAACAGAAAAACAGCCTGGACTTAATTCAAGGCAGCTATCAGCTGCACATCCCAGCCTGAAATTGCATCACCATGTGGGTTGGAGTCTCTGAACAATATTAACAGCTTGTTAGAGTCAACATCCAAATATGATTCCCCACATGCTCCTCATTGAGACCATTAATGCAATATCGATGATGAGACTAGAAGAGTTCTCTAAGCAACTTGATTTCTATATTTCAGGTTTTATATAGTCATTTTTCACTTTGTTGATGTTTCCGTGAATTTCATATATTTACTCTAGTAAATTGCCAGGAGGAAAGCTTGTCTGGACCTAGTCACCTTAAGTTATAAGGGAACAAACACTATAGGGTTGGTTGGAACATCCCTCATACCATTAGAGTTGAGCAGTGATTTGTAACTAGTTCAGGATTGGAGATACTTCCAAGAAAATAATGATAGTTACTAATCTTTATTTCTTAAATGTAATCATATGTATAATTTTTGTCTCTGGGGAATTCTCAATTATCAAAAAAACTCTATTAATATATTAAACGAGAAAATTTCAATACAAAAAGACAGAGTTTTCTGAACTCAGATTCTTAACAAGTTTTAGAAAACTTACAGCCATGTTATTTGAGCCTCATCACAGTTAGTGGAGCATTAGCACCCTGTTAACCCTAAATTTTCTTCCTTCAGCTTCAATAATCCATCCTCCAAATCCCAAAACTAAAACCATGCCCCATTCAGAAGTACCTCAGACAATACTGGGTAAATATGTGGTGTGGTTTTAAGAACCCATGCAGCCTACCCCAGTTGGGACCCTCCATTCTATGCACATATGATATATTGTAACATGCCCTGCATAACTCTTAAGAGTAGAAGCTACTGATTAATGAGGACAGCGTGAGATGGATAAGCACTTCATGCTTGCTTCTTGGGAAATCTCCTTTATTACCATCTTGTTTCTGTCTCTCTTTTTTTTTTTTAATTTTTATTGTTGGTTGTTCAAAACATTACAAAGCTCTTGACATATCATATTTCACACTTTGATTCAAGTGGGTTATGAACTCCCATTTTTACCCCATATACAAATTGCAGAATCACATCAGTTACACATCCATTGATTTACATATTGCCATACTAGTGTCTGTTGTATTCTGCTGCCTTTCCTATCCTCTACTATCCCCCTCCCCTCCCCTCCCCTCTTCTCTCTCTACCCCCTCTACTGTCATTCATTTCTCCCCCTTGTATTATTTTTCCCTTTCCCCTCACTTCCTCTTGTATGTAATTTTGTATAACCCTGAGGGTCTCCTTCCATTTCCATGCAATTTCCTTTCTCTCTCCCTTTCCCTCCCACCTCTCATCCCAGTTTAATGTTAATCTTCTTCTCCTGCTCTTCGTCCCTACTCTGTTCTTAGTTACTCTCCTTATATCAAAGAAGACATTTGGCATTTGTTTTTTAGGGATTGGCTAGCTTCACTTAGCATAATCTGCTCTAATGCCATCCATTTTAAAGATAAAGCTGCTCAGTATAGTATTAAGCAGCATCAACTACTTTTATTAAGTCCTTTATAATTCACCCAAACCATATCAGCTCATACAAGAGAAGTAAGAGGTATATTTTATTTACCAATTCCCTTGCACTGTAGTAGTAAACAAAAGCTATTCCTGTGTAAACAGAAAGTAATATAAGACAGCATTTTCATGCAAATATAATTTCTTGAATGGTATAAATGGTACATGCTAGGAGAAGCATAAACATTTTGAGGAGGAAAATATTGAGGATAATTGGAAGAAATCACAGGATTTGAATGAATGGAAGGATGAAGGAACAAAGAATGACAGGTAATACATTGAAGCTGCCTCCCCAGACAGGTCAACTTACTGATGTTTTCCTGTTGAATGGCCCATGGGATAAACTAAACCAGAGGGGCTTAAGTTTTATCCCTTGTGCTTCAGTGATTTCTGCTTCAGGGCAGGACCATGCCTTTTTCTGCTCAGAGAACTGAAGATAACCAGCCTATTGGTATCAAAAGCTGAGGTCATTCTTCATCTTAAGTAGCGCTATATTCACAAAGGACTCAGGGTAGTCTCAGCTTCCTTTTGGTTGTTACTGTGTGTTGTAGACAAAGCCCAGCGTGACCCCAATAATTTCCTGCTCCTCGAATTAACACCTTTTATAATCCATTCTTTCCTCCTTCCTCCTCCCCACCCTGTCTCCCTGTCTCTCTCCTGTGATAGCATGGCAGACACTCTGGGAGTGACATCCTCTCACTTTTGCCTTTTGCTATTAGAAGCAAGACACAACACACTGAAGGGGAGGAGAATACACGAAGGTGTTAAGACCTAGACAAGAATTATTCAGTTGGTTTACTCTTAGAGATGGTTTACTCTTCTATATCTGTGTTCAAATATCTGAACTGTTTATTGCATCTGTCATTATTGGTTATTGCAGGAAGTGGGTGCTTTTTGGGCTTTAGCTTCTACAAAAGTGCTGGTTGTCTTTGCAACATATTTTTCTAATAATGAATCAGTGTTCAAGTTAGTTCAAATCAAATATAACACTAATATATCAGTGATCAAGTTAGTTTAAATCAAATATAACACTAATATATCAGTGTTCAAGTTAGTTCAAATCAAATAATTAACCAAGAGCGAGATTTTAAAGTTGACCTCAGGGAGATG
The DNA here is from genome assembly GCF_047511675.1 of Marmota flaviventris. Lineage (NCBI taxonomy): Eukaryota > Metazoa > Chordata > Mammalia > Rodentia > Sciuridae > Marmota > Marmota flaviventris. The sequence continues at coordinate 77,447,235 of NC_092505.1, forward strand.
GTCAGCAGAGTCCAAAGGCTACAACTATTTCTGAATCAAATGAGTGTGCCCAAGTTTGCAGAAATATTCTAAGAAAAAAAAATAGTTTTGTTTTCTCTTGAGTTAAGAATGTTAAAAGTTAACTTCTTAGCCTTAGAAACTTTTACTGGTAAGATGAATTTTTTTTTTTACATTCTATGCATTCACAAAGTCTCTCTGGTTTCTTTTATTACTTTTGATCAGTTCCTGCCATGATCCATGAACCAGTTGTTGTTAGGACTGAGGCTCCAGGGACAACACTAGGTAATGACATGTTGTGTTCATGTACATTTCCTGCCCATTCATCACCATTATGACCACAGCTTCTCCTCCTTCACAAGGCTTCTGCATCATCTCCTGTCATTGATCATCTAAAATGTTTAAGGATATTACAACAGTTTTTTGTCTTTAAGAGAGCCAAGCATGAATTTAGTTTGGTGTATGTGTGTGTGTGTGTGTGTGTGTGTGTGTGTGTGTATATATATATATATATATATATATATATATATATATATATATGCAGTGTACCGCCTTTGAATTAGTGTCTCTGCTCCCATGTAACATTTTGATCACATTCTTTGCTGTTGCATGTCAAATACAATCAATAGTGGTGATGGGGGCGGGTGACATCTATGTCTCATCTAGTCTTAGTGAATTGGCACAGCTATTATAGTGTGACAGTTCTTCTGCAGCTCTAAATTCCTTTATTTTTAGTATGGGCATGATTTTGTGTTTGGATTACCACTTTAGGTAATGATATAGTCTTGTTTCAGTAAGGAGTAAAATAGAAAAGATGTCCAAAGCTAGTGAATTTAAATTATAAGTGCAATCATTAGTATAAAATCATGCGCCACCCCAGCCATAACTCAGCAAGGTTTGGGACCTTTCTTGAATTCAGGAAGCCCTGTGAGAACCCCCTTTGAAATGTCCTTGATATATCAACTCATGTTTCTGTGTGAATTTTGTTTTGCAAAGAAATGTAAATGATATAAAGATGTAGATTATCAAAATAGGGACATATCTTTCAAACTCAAAAGAAAAAAAAATCTCCTGAAACTCAAGATATGAAAACAAGGGTAACCCTAGACACAGCTTCTGGAAACCAAAACACTGCATTAACCTGAGGTTTTCTTCCTTCAGCTCCCAAAATGCCTCAACGAACACGCCGTCCTCGTCCCAAACCTAAAACTACACAGAGTCCTGAAGCACCTCACACAGAACTGGGTAAATGTGTAGGTCCTGGTTAAGGAATGCTAACCATATGGGCCTGTCACAGTGGGGACAATGAGGTCAGGTGATGAGGAATAAGATGAGGAGATGGTGTGGGAGCCTAATTCCTTGTACTCTGTGAACTGGAATTCTTCTCTTTCGTGTATTTAATTTGCTTCTCACTCAATTCTGCTCATATTTTAAGTATCAAGTATATAGTCAACTGAACCAGTTAGAAAACAAATGCATGTTTGTACCATTGGGAGCTTATTTCTTGATAACTGTAAAGTTCTATGAGTGATCATAATCATCTAGGCAGCTTTAGCAAATGTTGATATTTCAGATTATGTGGGCTACGTTTTCTGTTGCATATTCCTTCTTCTTTTTTCTGTTTTTTTTTCCCAACCACTTACAAATAGGAAAAAAAATCATTCTTAGGGGAAAATCACCCTGGGAGGAGGATAATAGAGAAGTTTAGGAGAGAAGGGAACTTATTCTTATCAGAGTCTGTCAGGCTTCCAGGGATTGGTCAGAATATTGCACTGAGACTGCAATAGCTAGATGGCCCCATAGGACCAGTCAAGAAATTTTAAACTCCAGAGTTTGGATTACATTCAAGAACCCACACACTCAGGCTTTCTCTCAGTGTTGGACAGAAGGATGCCTTGCTGTGCTATACCTGGCTGCACCTCATCCTGCCCTACTATGTACTCAAATTGGACAGAGCTCATGGCTCTTTCCAGAGATGAGTTTCCAGTAGGATGGGTTGATCTATGTACTAGCTTTGCATCACCATAACAAAATACTTGTAAAGAAGGGGTTTATCTAGCCCACAGATTTGGAGCCTCAGGGTCCAAATAACAGAGCTCAGGCTGGTGAGGTCTGTACACTGGCACCACCATCTGGCTCAGTTAGCAATGGCAGGTGCTTATGAAGGAGTGAGCAAGTGATCAAATCTCAGGAGGGGCCAAGCTTGCTTGCTCCTTTCATAATTATCTTTTTTTTTTAATACTGAGGATTTAACTCAGGAGCACTCAGCCACGGAGCCACATCCCCAGCCCTATTTTATATTTTATTTAGAGACAGGGTCTCACTGAGTTGCTTAGCACCTCACTTTTGCTGAGGCTGGCTTTGAACTTGTGATCTTCCTGCCTTAGCCTCTGGGATTACAGGTATATGCCACTGAACCCTGCTATATAATGATCCTCTTTTGATAACTCAAGGGGCTACCCCAGAACTACATAAGGCTGTGCAAACTATTTTGTACCCCCCAGTAACCTAAGGACCTGTCACTAGGCTCCAACAGTGTCATCCTGGGAACCAAGCCTTTAAATCACTGTGGACCATTGGGGAACACAAACCAGTTTCAAAGAATGGCAGGTGACTTTGGTACATTAGTTAGACTCAGATGATCAAAGAATGAGAAAAGTGTCAAGGCTATTTACACAGGCCATTATCTAAATACAAAATCGATGTCAATCCCTCTTAAGACAGAAACTGGCATCTGATGGCAGGGGGCACCATATTGCCTCAGCTCCAGTTAACTGTGTTTTGTTTTGTTTTCTTTCTTTCTTCCTTTCTTTCTTCCTCCCTCTCCCTCTCCCTCTCCCTCCCCCTCCCCCCCCTCTCCTTGCAACATGTTGTTTTCCTGGTAGAATTCTTTCTGAATTGAGTGTTCTGAATTTTTATAAATTTTAATGTTGGTTTTTTTTGTTGTTGTTTTGTTATTTTCTGCCAGTTCCTACCACAGTCTTTGAACCAGTTACACCTGTAAAAGAGGCCCCAGGAGCAGAATTAGGTAATGCTACTCTGACCTTTAGCAAGTGCTTCCTTTGCTCATTGTCAAACTCACTGTAACTCTAGTTACAGTCTTCATTATACATGAGCTGAACAGGCATAAAACAATTGCTTCTTGTTTGTAAGAAAATCATTTAGAAATTTAGTTTTGGATATCATCCTGCCTTATAAGTTACTTAAAAATTTTTCCTGTTACTTTGTTTTTTGGCTAACCAGAATTCTTTGTGAAGGTAAATCTCATATTTCTGTGTGAGTATCTGATTCTGGGTCTATGCAAACCAAGCTATTATAGGGAAGTTTCTTTATACATCCTTTGTATTTCTCCCTTTGATTCTAGCTGTGTTTTTTATCTGTTAATATTTGGGTCGTATGTTTTAGTGAATTGAATAATACAATATGATCAAGGTTTATAAGTTTAAATAATGAACCCCATTCTTAATGTTAATCTCACTCCTCTTCCTCTCCACTAAAGTTTAATGATTCTCAACCATTTTAATCTAGGCAAGGAACTCTAGGAAGATGTGATAAAAGCAAAAATATCCATTTTGACTTTCTGAATTAATAACTTCATTATGTATGTGAATTTTCCCCCAAAATATCTTCAATAAAAAAAGAAAATACAGTAACAGAACAAAAGTTTTGTACTAGCAAAGGAACAAAAGTTTTGTACTAGAAAAAAAAAAATACATTTCCTAAAACTTAAGAAAATTTATCAAGCTTTGGAATACTTAGAAATATTTCTTAAACTCTGTTCTCTGAAGAACCATAAGTTTTAAAATAACTAAAGGTTATCTCTTTCCACCTCCAAAAATGTCCCAAAGAAAACAAACTTTGAACCACTCCAAGTCTATATACCTGGGAAGACACCAGATAAATACAGGGTTCTAGGTTTCAGAAGCCTGGGAGTCAGTCACTGGTTGAAAATATAAAGTCACATGTCTCTTAGTGAGGGAATCTCCCCAGGGTTGGCAAGGAGTTTATGGCTGGAAGAGAAGAATAGAACCTTTCCTCTAACTCAGGGTGTTAGGATGTCTTTTTAGTCTATAGGCTAGTTGAATTATTTTTTATTATTGTATAATGTCTGCTTAGATATTTCAGAACTCTTTTTTTGCAGTCATAATTTGATTAAATCTGGTAGATGTTCTATCTATTTAGCATCCTAAAATGTGTGAGTTAGTTTTTCATGTGTTTCTTGAGACTGATTAGAAACATATTTAAGTACAAGGGTGAAAATGTCCTAAAGTCTTCCAAAATTTAGATTCAGATAATCAAGCATTGTATTTAGAGAAATAATTTGCCTCTAGTGCTAAACAAGACCAGAGATGTGAGGTAGAGACCTAACAGTTCGGCCAGCCTGGACAGAATGATCATACTCTGAGTCAGCTAAGTAGTCTGTCATGCCAAAGTACTGCACAGTGGGTAGCTTGAACAACAGAAGCCAATTTTTTTTATAGTTCTGGAAGATAGAAGTCCAAGATCAAGGTGTTGGCCATCTTCTTGCTATGACTTTACAAGGCCTTTTGTCTATGTGCATTCATTCCTAGTGTCTCCTTGACTTCTGAAAAGGAGCTCAGACTGGATTAGAATACCACACTTATGATCCTGTTTAACCTTGGTTCCCTCCTTCAAGGTTCTTCCTCCAAATATAGTGACACTGGATGTTAGGGCTTCAGCGTATGAATGTGGGGTCACACACAATTCAGTCCATAGCATCCTTCATCCAGAAATCTAAAATTATACATTCTAGAAGCAATGTTACACTGAAAAGATTCATGTTGAAGTGTGTGTGGTGGCTCTTCATACATTTTTTAAATGTTATTTTGTCACTTCAGTTCCTGTTACAGACCTTGAACCTGTTACTTCCAGAACTGAGACCCCTGTGACGACACTAGGTAACAACCTTGTGCATTTGCCAAGTTTTTGCTGCTCATTGTACAGTCCACTCAGTCTCCATCCCCATGATGTGCATCCCCATGATGTGGCTTTTCTACCTTTGCGATGGCAGCCGTCAGCCTCTGCTGCCATTCAACCACTTCTACCCTCTGAAGAGTTTGAGCCTCTTAAAAACAAGTTTTCTACTGTTTTTATGAGAGCAGGCATGAGCTTAGTGCAAACATTTATCTTCCAGGTGGCACATTTAAAATCGTCATGTTGTCTTGTACTTCACTTAATGTTTTGTAGTAAAGCTGGTTTTTAAGCAAATTGAGATCTATTTCTTATCTAGGCTGATCAGCAATAATGGCTACTCTTATGCTCCTTTGCACATTTAAGTTTCTACATCTTTTTTTTATAATTCTTTGCATGATGTGTTTTTTTCTTGTTGATACTTTTAAGTAATGTTATATTTTATTATTAATTTGACAACTAGGAAATTACCCAAATTTGAAATCTTCATCTCTTCATGAGTGTGACCCTGATTTCTCCTTCCCTTTTATTAAACATTCCTTTTCAATCATTTTCCCCCAGGTGAGGAAGTTCTATGACTTTTTCAATACTAGTACTACTTTTCATGCCTTGAGTAAGAAACTCAATGCACTATCAATGACAAAAAGAAGATACATAGATATAAAAAGAGTTATAAAGTAAAACTTAAAGGATAATTTCCCAGAACTTTAGAAAATCTGACAAGTTTTGGAAAAAAACTGTCCTCAGTATCCAGAGTTATAAGACGTAGAGTGACACAAGGCTTTTCTTCCTTCAGCAACCAAAATATCACAAAGAACCCGGCGTCCACGACCCAGGCCTAAAACTACCACACCGACACCTCAAGTGCCTCAGACAAAACCGGGTAAATCTGTCATTACTTGGGTTAAGGGTGAACCCTGGCAGTCTGTTCCAGTGGGGACTCAAACTAATGGCAATTCTAGGTAGTAATAGCTCTTGTTCTCCCCGAGTGTGGGGTCACAAGACCTCAGTATAACATCTCTGCCCAGCTTGCAAAGAGAATGTGACTGGGTGAGATCCAGCTGCTGCCAGAATACCTTATTCTTTCTAGTTTCTTCCAAACTATGCATTTAACATATTTCTTACTATCAAATTGCGTTCAAATCATAAAGGAGACACTACTTTGGCAGAGCCAATATGTTCAGTTCAAGTAAACAAATTGGAAATCACCTACATTGGCAACTCTGGGTGATTTGCCCCTTGTAGGAGATTTACTTCTAAAACAGCAGAATTAAAAAGATGTGACTGCATGATGCAAACATAAATCAGTGATCTGGCAGAGGGAAAGATCAAAGTTGGATAGACTTGCCCCTTGGACCCACTGCAGAGTTTGGATCAATAGAGGAAAGAAAGAACCAAAGCAGAAGGTTTAGACAGACCTTCTAAAGGGGGTCAGCTAGAAAGGCAGCCAGTCCAGATGGACTACTTTGAGATGGCCAGAAAGAGATGATGATGCTAGGTTTGGAAGGGTCCATCAGGCCACTTGAAGGAGGATTTGATTCAGGAGCTTAGCTAGGATACAGATATCTACAGTCTTTGATTTCCGCTTTTTGTGGACATAGGGCAGACAGATTCTTTACTGGGCATTATACATTGTTGACCATCTTTATCTTGCTGTCTTATGTGCCATAGTTTGGAGGGAGGTTTCAAACTCTTTCCACACATGATGAGTTCTTGTCAAGATTACTACAGGCCACTTTGCCTGTTAAATTTTATGTGTTTCAAACATATAAACTCTCTTTCTCATCTATGTTTACTTAAATATAGTAAGTACTCAAGTTCAGCTTCTATAGAAGTACAGAGCAATTATGTCAGTTAACAATTTATTTTCTCAGTATATATTAGGTAAATGCATTAAATTATTTTCCAATGAAGAGTTTTCCATATAAGAATTCATTAACTACCTAGGAGAATTTCACATGGACCTCTTTAAGATTCTCAAAGTGGCTAAAGAAGTAAGCCTAAGACCAAACATGACTAAAGTTTGGCTAAGTCTTCAAAGAACAAGTTAATTATTTTTCTTTTCTTCTTCCTTAGAAGAATTGATATTATTAGTAATTTCAAAATTTACTTGGATGTGAATGTTCTAATTTGTTATACATTTTTAAATCTCTTTGGTTATTGTGTTGTTTTGGTCAGTTCCTGCTATAGTCCTTGAACCTGTCACTCCTAGACCTGAGGCCCCACAAACAACATTAGGTAATGTGAATATATTGTAATAACAGTGTCATTCTTTGTGGTCATTCCATTATATTCTTTTAAAAATTAAGAAGGCTCTTGAATTATATGTTGTTTTTAAGAGAACCATTGTGCATAAACCTGCTTTAGATCATTTAGATGGCATGTAACCTGCTTGAAATTGTCATGTCAGTTTGTTTTATTTAAGCAGTGTTTGTGTTAAAGCTCTGCTTTGACCATACCACAGGTCTCAGCCTGCACACACACACACACATCCCTCTCTTTCTCTCTCCCTCTCCCTCCCTTGCCCCCCACAGATAAAGCCATTGCAAGTCTGTTTCAATCTTTTTTCTTTTATTTGCTTACTATTTATTGTTTTTTTTTTCTGTTTCAGTAATAACATATTCTTATTTTAATAGTTACATAGAAAACATGTCAAAGATTGAAAATTTCAATCACAGATTTAGTGAGACTGTCCCACATTGTCCATTCAAATTTAGCAATGGTTCCTAAATATTTTGGTGCCAGTCAAGATGCCCTATGAGACTTTGTAATTCTAGTCTCTATTTCTTCAATTAAAAAGTAAATTTGTCTTCAAAGAATTTCCTATGATAACAGAAGATTTATAATAAGTACATGTATATTTATTTGTCTTTTTGAGACAGAAATCTAAAAAGGTAAATATCTAACCCGCTTTAAAGTCTAGAGTCACATTTTCACCTCGCAGAGCTCCCAGAGCCATAGATAATGTATGTAGTAACCCAAAAATTTCTTCCCTCAGCTCCCAAAACATCACAATGGATAACTCGTCCACATTCCAGACCAAAACCCATGCCAAGTCCTGAAGCACCTGAGTCCAAACCAGGTAAACATTCCTGGTTAAAGTCTCAGCATTCATGTTCCTGGTTTAAAGTCTCAGCAGCCTGATCCATTAGGGTCTCAAGAGTAATCTCAGTAGTTGGGGGGACCAGTACCCCTATGAGAGTGAAGATGCAATGCATGAGCAGCAGCAGTTCCTACTATAGAGAGGTTCAGAGAAACAGCTCGGGGACAGCTGGAGGGCACCCATTGCCTTGAGCCTCCTGACTGCGTCTTCTCTCACGGTGCATTTTAATTACTTCCTTTTACTTTTTGAAGATAAATTTTCTTTAGACAGATTCAGTTCAAATTAAAATATAAACATTGATTGGTTTTGATAGCCTCCAAATTCTATGCATATTTTGAGGTATACATCAAAAGTGGGAGATATATTTTAATCCTCAAACCAGAAAGATATTTAAAAATAGAAGCCATTCCTTTATAAATAAGATATAAAATGGCACTAGGCAGTGTCTAAGCAAATACAAGATTGATTTTGTGATGCTACCAATAAGATATGCAGGTACATAAATATCTGAAGCAGGGAATTAAAGATTAAAGGGTGGAGTCTTGAAATCACTGTAGGAAAGGGATAAGCAGAAGGGTAGAAAGAATAAAATCAGAGGAGACCAAAGTGGAGATCAATCACAAGAGTGCAACTTAAATCCTGGTATAGGGCACATCTTGCTTCAAGTGGGAGTTGAAACCTTTCTGCCTCTCCCCCCATGGTGGAGATCCTTAGAGCCTGACAGAGCAGTAGAGATTTGGTCTCCCCATGAAAGCCTGCTCTTTCTTTGCTGCAAATGGAGAGATAACCCAATCAATTCATCATTACGAGGCCTCGGTGTCTCCAAAGACGAATTCTCAGCAATACCTATACATTCCACTTTGGATTATAAGATAATCAAAGAATGAAAAATTAAGAAACAAGCACCTAACTTAGGTACAGTCAAATGTTAGGAAATCAACTATATTCTTTTCTATTTTAATAGTTTTTTTAAAGTTGCTATATAGTTCCAGAAGCTAAATGGTACTAGAAAGATGCATTTCAAAACAATCATTTTCATTCATTGAAACTATCATTTTGCTTAATATTTTGGTTAGTTCCTACTGCAGAGTTTGAACCTGTGACACTCAAAACTGAGATGTGGGTGACAACAGAAGGTAATGACACATTGTAGTCCTTTGTAAGTGCTCTTCCTCCTTGTTGACTCCTTGCATCAAAATCACAGCCTCAGGTACTTCTGCTTTGTAAGACGACACCATCATCTCCTGTCATTCCATTACCATCTTAATTCTCAAAATATTCTAAACTATGACTCTTACAACAAGTCACCTCTTGTTTTTAAGAGACTCATATGAATCTAATTAAGGTCATATGTTGGGCATGTAACCATCTGAAATTGTTTCATCATTTTGTGTGTTTTCAAGCAGTGTTTTATTAAAGGTAACTTTGAAAAGCAATTTTCTTGGCTCTAACAATGATTACCATGCCAGGAAGTTTCTTTGTGCATCTAAAAGTTCTTGTGTTTATTTAATTATTCATTCATTCATTCTTCTTGGCTATTTGTGCAATATTTGTTCTTTGACAGTCTAGTTGTGGTCTTATTTTAGTAAACTTACAAAGAGCTTGCAATTAATCACCCACTGCCACTTTGAAATTTTTAGTAGTGACTCCCAAGCTTTTTATTCTGTCAGAGTTCTATTAACTACTCTTCACTTCTTGAATTAGTAATTCCATTTTATATCTGACTTACTCCAATGGAATTTGAATTATAAAAGCAAACAGGCTGTAATAATAAAGGTGGTAGTTACAAAAAATTCTCTAAAATATGAAAAAAATTAAGTAAGTTTTAGGAAACTTAAAGCTGTGTATCATGCTACCCCATGAATTTTGAACTATAGACTTTGTAATGACTGAAGGTTTTCTTTCCTCAGCTCCCAAAACATCAAAACGAACCCGACGTCCACGTCCCAAACCTAAAACCACACCAAGTCCTAAGGCTCCTCAGACCAAACCGGGTAAATGTGGGTTTCTGATAAAAGTGTGCATCCTAGCAACTCTTGGAAACCTGTGGTTAATGCCTGTGATGGGAGTGACAGCCTATATCAGGGAAAGCAAAAAGTGATCTACAGTTTCTGCCACTGTCACATTTCCAAGAGAAAATATAGCTGGGGACGTGGGTAACAGCTGAACTCCTCCAGCTTTCTGCATAAGGATCTTCTCTATTACTGTGATCATATTTACTACTGCTTATTTCATTCCATCCTTCTCTTAAAGACAAAATGTCTTAAATATAACCAAGTATTTTTATTTCAAGATATAAACATTAAAAGCCTTCCATCTTCCTACAGCTAATCATGGTTGCCGACCAAACTTGGTTTTAGATTGCCGTGAGCACTTATGAACTTTGAGAAGGACAAGTTTGTGGAGGACAGGAATCCAGATTTGGGGGGAAAAAAGTTGCTTCTTAAAGTGTTGGAGATGAAAAGAGATAGAAGGGAGGTGGGGAGCCCAACGAGGGGCACAGCTTCCTACAACAAGTGGAATCCTGATTCTGGGTTGTGACGGTAGTTGTGTTTGGAGAGGTCTATAAGCACAGTTAAGCATACCTTGAAGGTATGGTTCAAAAGGTTGGATCTTTTCCCCAAAGCATCAGTGATCTTTCCTGTCCACTTGAGAGTACTACATTTTTGTGATTAGAGCAGAGAGCTTCTCTACTGAGTACCACACACTGAGTGAATATCCATTATCTTGGTTTGTTGAGTACCTTTGCCTTGAACGAGATCTCAGCCTTTCCAAATTCAAGTTCTCAACAAGATTATTACAATTCACTTTGCTTTATTATTTGCTACATTCTCCTCTCAAACATAAAAGCTATTTATTGTATCCATACTCTTTTAGAAACGTTATTTTCTTGAAGCTTCTACCAAAAAAAAAAAAAAAACAGTAGTTGTTGAATAGTTAGATAAGTACATCTTTGGTGAAATGTCTGAAGTTTCTAGGATAGCTTTCTACAATACTTGGAAGCAGGTACAGTTACCTAGGAGATTACTGTATTGACTTTATTGAGATTCTTAGAAGATTGTATAAGCTGTGGCTGAGCACCTCTTGAAAGAAAGTTTACCTGGTTACGAGATAACCAAATCTCCAAGTTACCAGTATTAAATTTCAGAAATTAATTGCCATATACCTGTGGAAGCAATATTATATTGGTGATATTTAATTTGCTGACTTTCCACACACATTTATTTCTTTGCTTTTAATTAGTTCCTGCTACAGATCTTGAACCTGGTTCTCTTGGAACTGAAGCTTCAGAAACCATAGGTAATGAGAATGCTATGTCTGCAGTTATGCTTTTCCTGTGCACTATCATACCATATCATTGTATCGCAGGTTCTTCTGCATCATAGGACCATTTCATCATCCTCTGATATCATCCCATTAGTCTTTCTCTTGAAATCATTCTGGGCTCTATATCAGATTATTAGTTGAATTTAAGAAAACTGTGCATGAACTAATTTCAGGACTTAGAACTGTCATGTAACTGCTCAGCCTTGTATCCTGTGATCATGTGCATTTGCTTAAACAGCACCAATTGAAGCTGTATTTCAAACTGTCCATCACCTAGACTTTCTTGTCCCTCAACAATTATGGAAATATCATGCTGCTTTGCTCATATTACCTCTTACTGTTCTAGGGTCTATGGATCTGCTGTTTTAAGGAATGGTGTCCATAGTGAATTGTCAAAATTTTTAATGTGCTTAACTTGGAATATTTAACTGACAGGCTTCTGTGATAGGGTAGACTAACTCATTGTCTTTCTCTAACAGTTTTAAAAGTATTTCTTAATTTTTATTGCATTGGAGGCCACTTTGTATTCTGATGGGCACAGTTTATCAGTTTGGTGGTGTTCCTTAGGCATTCAAACATATGAACTTATTATACTCATAAATATTTTAATAGTAAACAAAAATAGTAGACAGTTATCTCAACTTCTATAGAAGTACAAGACTAATAAATTCTTTTTTTTAGTGCCATCAGAAGAGCATATATTATTTAAATGTCAAAAGCTTGCCAAGCAGACTAAATAGCAAGGATCAGGTAATCAAACATCTTGTGAACTACTTCGTGATATTTAGCTGTATATGCTATTATCTTGCAAGTCAGTATCATGAGATAAACAAGCACCTGGCTGTGTTTGGGAAAATCTACAAAGAACAAATGTCTCTTTTCTCTTAGTTAAGAGGCTTAAAAATCAATTTGTGACATTAACCTTAAAGTGAATTGTTAATTATTGTTTGGTTTATTTTTTCATTTTTTTGGCCAGCTCTTGCTACAGTCCTCGAGCCTGTCACTCTTAGAACCAAGGCTCCAGAAACAACACTGGGTAATTACATTCTGTGTTCCTCAACGTTTCTTGTTCATTTTCAAACCCATTCCATTATCATCATCATCACATTTGTCATCAGCTTTATAAGATTGTCTTATCATCTGCCATAGCTTCAGCCTATATTGCCTCTTCTTAGGAGGGTTAAAGATTCTTTTAAAAAGGGTCCTATTGTTTTTGAAAACTATGCATGAACCTAGAATATCTTCCTACCTTGTAATCCTACTTGAATTTGTGACATGTACTTTTGTCTAAACAGCACTCACATCTAGAGCTGAATTTCAAAGATAGTAGTGTCTATATCTTATCTAGACAGACTGATCTATAACAGTTTTTATAGTACCGTAGATTCTTTGGGATATACAAAAGTTTTAGTAGGAATCTAAGACCCCACCAAGTTAGAGGTTTATGAGTCTCTTCCTTCTTTAACTTAATTTTACATGTGAGTTTTTTCTCTCAAGCTTCAGTGATTAAAAAAAAAGTAAGAGAAAATATTTTAATCTTAAAAGATATATGCCTCAACTTTCCAGGACACAAATCCTAGAAAACATAGGATTTTGTTTCCAAAGCCAACTGCCCTAGCATAATCCAAAATTTCTTCCTCCAGCTCCTAAAATACAACGAACACGTCGTCCACGTCCCAGACCTAAAACCACATCAAGTCCTGCAGAATCCCAGACCAAGCCGGGTAAATCTGAAATTCCTTGGTTTAAGCATTGAACCCAAAGCAATAACCATGGTGGGAAGTTAGAGTCATCATGTTCTCTAAGAACTGTTTGTCTACCTTGTCAAGGCCTTGGGTAATGGTTTATAGCTGCTTCCCCTACAGAACTGTCCAGAAGAACATGTCTTTGGAAGACTCATGGGTTTTTTTCTCTTACATGATTTGGTTTGAGTGAAGTTCTTGGTCTCTCTTTAAAGCTGATTTTACAGCACAATTGGTGTAGTCACCAATGGCTATTTATTGCTATATCTGCATTGAAGCATTTGTTGTAGCATGGCTACATAAACTGTTTGTTGTTTTTTTTTTTTTTACTTCCAAGAAATACAATGAGTTACTTTTGTATATTTTGCATACATATTACCTGAACAAATTTCTAAAGCAATCAACCATACAAGTTATAATCAGAAACTAAATACCATATGTGCAATGGTAGATATGTAGCAGAGTCGGAAGATGTGACTGTCTTCTTCAGTGAACTGTTCTGGCCAGTGTAACCAAATCTCCAAAATGCAACTATTTGCTTCCTATTATTCTAATTTTTTTTTAACAAATGTCATTTGGAATGTTTTGAAAGAAAACACTAGTTTTTCATGTGCATTTAAGTTTTCTTGTATTCATGTTGTTGATTTTAATCAGTTACTGCTCCAGGCTTTGAACCTGATATTCATAGTACTGAGGCTCCAGCAACAACATTAGGTAATGATTTTTGTGACTTTCATAAAATGCTTTTTCTTGCTCGCTAAAAACCATACTGTCATGGCCAGAGTTGCTCCTGCTTCCAGAGACTGCTATTTTCATACCATTTCATGCTTGATAAGTTGCCAAGAGTCTTAATTTTAGCAGATGTCCTTGGATCCATTTAAAAGCATCTATCTTCCATGAATCTCTAAGATTTCATTATATGATTAGTGTTGAATCTGAGGTCAAAATTACTCATCTTCTCTTTGGTGTTTAGATTTATAGAAGTATCATGAACTTCCTCTAAGTAACTTACTTTCCATAAGATCTGAGTACTGTTCTCAATATTCTAAGAAATTAAGTGTCCCTATTTTATTGTCAATAAAAATAAAGCTGTGCCCTGGCTAATCCAGGCTCCCCATCATCAGTGGGCATAACCACTCTTCAGCTCCACCACGGTTTAGCAATGGCTTTTAATCTTTACTAAGTAGGGATCTTTCCAAGTATCTATGCATATTAATATTTATTCCTTCAATCAACAAATGAGCTTTGTATGTGATTTTGGTCTCTAATGGAACTATCTGTGATAATAAAAGATTACTAACTTTTTTTTTAACTTAGGACATAAACTCAAGAAAATATAAAATGCTTTAGAACAGATCCACATACAATGCTGTTGATGGATTCTAGACCTACAAATTCTAGAATAACCCAATATCTTCCTTCTTCAATTTAAAAAGCCTAAGAGGGAGAAGACTCATCTACCTTCCAAGCTTCAAACTTTTTCAAACTTTTTAGTGGAATCAGGAAAGTCTGTTATTTGTGGCTTCTCGGGTCCCTCCAGATGATTGTCTCTGATTGACACTGAAGTGGCTTGCAATCCCTGCTTATATGCCTTAGAAGAGACAAGGCACAATAATAACAGCTCAGCAATTACTGGGTTCATGGTTGAGGGAAATCAACATGGTAGCTTAAATCATCTTGGTATCCTGCCTAAGGATTGGCTCTGACAAAAGATGTATCTTCTTCAGATCTCATTTCTTTTCATCCATAGCTTTTTAAATAGTATTCACTCTGCATGGCTCTCCATAACCTTGTGATTTTAAGGATGTGTGTATTTCAATTCATTGCTACCTCTATCCAAAATCTATGAAACAATAATTCATAATTGTTTTTACAACAATTCTTTCAGCTCCCACTGAACTGCAGACTCTTATTTTGAAACCAGTGACATCACCAAGCCTAGAAATGACACAAAGTCAACTGGGTAAATAGATTGTTTTATCTATCTGGATACACTGAGCTTCAGGGTACAGACTGTGATCCTCTAAGAATTATATTTCTAAGTATAACATATGCAAAAAGAACATATACTCCACAAATTTATCTAAGTATTTTACAGTTCTTATTCCATGGTTGTATATTGATATTAAATTAGTGTTACATTTTATTAATATTAATTGTATTATTCAATGGCATAAAAATGCTTTCATTTTGTTGAGTTTGTTTTGTATCATTTTAGGGAATAATCACATCTTATTAAGTGGTTACCATAACCATTTAGAAAACCTGATTATATAACTTATCTTTTTTTTTTTTTAATCAACAGTAACAAATTTGTGGTTCTCTTTAGTCATGAGCAGAATTTGTGCTCTACTATCTGAAAAGAATGAGTTCAATTATGGCCATCAAGGAAGGAGAAAGTTCTCACTTCAGTAAAGAATGAAAAACTTACCCTCAAACAATGAGTGCTTCAAAACACATTGCCCTTCTAAACTGGAGCAAAATTTTAAAATCTGTGTTAGTGATGCTGTTGCTTGTCCCTTACATTTATTTTTGAAAAATTGGATTCTATCTTTTTCTATCATAGGATTATAATTTCATCTCTTCTGAGTATCTTTTAATTATATAAATGTCATTTTGGTATTCATGCTGAAAATATGGTTATTAATGGTAACGTACAATAATTATATTGTAAATTAAATTCAATTATTAGAGCTTCCTTTAATGTTAGTGCTAATACCATTGTTGTTGTTATAACGGTTAACACTGAATGCTTACCAGGTAGAAGGCTCCTTTCATAATAATTAGTTTGTACTGATTTGTTTAATGCTCACAACAATCCATCCTTGATCAATTGTACTATTTTGTGTCTCCTGCTAGTTTCTGAGGTTCTGGAATCGGTTACATTTAGCACTGAGTCATCAAAGGAGACCATAGGTAAAAATGTTCCCCAATGGGAAGTCACGCATGTATGCTTTTCCATTCTCATTGCAAAAATCATCTTTGGATGTCCTCATGCTTTGTGACTTTTCACAGCCACCTGCTCCTCACTTCTTGTCATGCTTATCCAGTGAGTCTTGAGAGTCATTAAATACAGCATATTGTGTCAGTATCTGCTGCTATGCAAGTTTCATGATTTCCTTATTTAGTTTCCTCTCCCTGAGTGAAACTTTTATTTTTTTAATATTCTGATAACTCTTTTAATATGTGTACATATGTAAATATGTTCACATTTGCACAAATTTCATTTTCACATCATTTTTAATATTCGTATCCATGCTTCCTAAGGATTCATTCTATGTCTTTTTCTTACAAGAACTCTTATGCAAAAATATGTAAAGAAGTAAAATTATTTGCTTTGCTCTGGGTAGTAATTGCCGGAAATACTGCCAGTTATGATGTGATGTGTGTGCATGTGTGTATATGTTTTCCCAGAGAGCACACTGCCTTCATTTTCTGCCCTCATTTCAATCTTATTAAAATGATAATTTACTTGATATCAATCTTGATAATCTGCTTGAATATTAATTATCCTCATGAGCATATCTGCATAAGATTATTAACCTGAGTTTTCAAGGTAAACACAGGATTCCATGGCAGTATACTTTGGGCTGCCCTCCACTAACCAGCCATTCCCTGTTTCTTCCCAGCACCAGTCAAAACAGATTATATATATCCCACGACCAAATCACCTTTCGGGACAGAGGACTCAAAACCTAAAAGTGGTAAAGGTTTTCATGCTACAGTTCATTTATTCAACACATTTTTAATTAGTATGTGTTACATAGTATAGCATAAATGTTTAACCTATAGTACTTATTTGTTCTACAACTGAACAGATTTGAGGAGCTATAGCTACCAGCATTCTTGGATTCTTTGTTTATTCTTTTAATTTTTGTTGTAGTTATAGATGGACAGAATGCCTTTATTTTATTTGTTTGTGCTCTGCCACTGAGCTGTGCCCCAGCCTGCATTCTTGGATTCTGAAAGTGATAATTGACTCTGAAAACAGAAATAAATTTCTGTTTCTCTGCTGTTATCTAAAGATTGGAGCATAAAAACATTTGGAAGTCAGAGACAGTTAAAACATTGGAGAATTGAGGTCATAAAATACAATTTCCTCCTGTTTTTCTTTTTTTCCTGTCTAAATACATTGTTCTATCCATAAATGACAATGCTAATTCTTTTTTTTATTGTTGGTTGTTCAAAACATTACATAGTTCTTGATATATCATATTTCACACTTTGATTCAAGTGAGGTGTGTTGATAGTCAAGGAAGAAATACTTGAGGATAACTTAACTTCTTACAGGTTTTAAAATAGTTCTCCTTTGTTTTGATGCAGTTGTGGAATCTATTACATTTGTATCTGAACCTCCTGTGACCACGCTAGGTAATGACAACCTCAAGCGTCCAACCCATATGCTTTCTGTCCTCATCACACCATCACCAGACCCCTGAGGGTCTCGCTCATTGTGAATTCACATTGCATCACCATTCTTTGTCACACAGTTCATTGTCATTCTTGGTACTTCTGCTCATAACCATTGTCCAAAAATGTCTCTTCCGTTTTATATTAAGCCTTGATCTCCTTTCTCTGCTTACATCAGCCAGATGTTTGAATCTAAAGCATCTCTTTTCTTAACATTAAGCATTCCACCAATTTGGTATTGTGTTGAATGTTTCAGGCGATGCTTTTTTGTATGATGATTCATTTCTACTTTCTTACCTAGCAGCGGACTTCCCATTAACACTCATTCCATCCCATTCATTTACTTTCTGGATTCTTCTTCCTTCATTGTTTAAGTGAAATGCTATATTGCTTAACTGGCTTGTGTCACAACATTTTTTTTTATTATCTTTCCTTTCATGGTTCTTATTTAATATGTCTTTCTAGAATTGTTGAGGAGGCAGGATCCTAATGTGAAGATTTTAAATGTAATAATGTTGCTTACTTCAAACGTGCTTTGAAACCTGGCACTAACTAAGCATTTTTTAAGCTAAATGAGTTACATAGAAATAGGGATGATGTTTTCCTACAGACTTCAATTTTATTTTAAAAAATCTGTTACTTTTCTATCTGTTGTCTGTAATCAGGGTGTGTCAAGCATTTTAGTAACCTGGCATACTTTCCTTCAATTACCATAGAAACGTCATCTCTGCCTTCCCAAACTATAACCCCACCCAGCCCTGATGAGCCTCAGACTGAACCTGGTAAATACTTTATTTCATATTTCATGCATGAGGTGAGTGTTTGCAATGAGAAATGGGTCTCTTCTGGATATGAAGACTTGGCTTCATCACTCTGCTCACAGTCTCAGATGGGTGAGCCTACCTGTCTGATGTACCACTTCTCCATCTATCATCAGTAACCTCTCAAATGGCAATGTTCTATATTTTTGTTAGCAAAATGCTGAAAAACACCCTTTAGCTAGTCTTCAAGTGTTTAACTCGGGAAATCGAAATGTTT
Organism: Marmota flaviventris; assembly: GCF_047511675.1. Taxonomy (NCBI): domain Eukaryota; kingdom Metazoa; phylum Chordata; class Mammalia; order Rodentia; family Sciuridae; genus Marmota; species Marmota flaviventris. The sequence goes on from NC_092505.1 coordinate 77,465,784, forward strand.
CTGTGAAAGGACATTTATATTCTCTTTTTAAGTCTCTGTGTGTGTGTGTATATGACACATTCAATGTGAATACATATACATACATAATCTTAATTACTTTATCATCTTGATTAATTTTAACATATCTCATTTGTGTTTGAGATTAAAAGAAACCTCCAGAAATAGGTTTCACAATATAATCCACATAGAAGAACAGCACTGGCCTGTCACCATGATTATTCAGGGGCCTTACTTTTTTCCACTCATTCCTGTAGTGGTCTGGTCATTTCACTGCATACACATAAAAGAAACTCAACTCAAACCATTAATTTTGGCAAGTCATAAAGTTTTGCTTAGTGTTGTAGTTAGGGATCAATGGAAACAAGTAGCCAAGATGAAAAATTAAGTGTGTCTCTTCTCCAAGGAAAATCTTCTCAATTCCTGCAGGATTCCATGGAGAGAAGTTTTATCATAAATAAGCCATAACTTGTGTTTTGATTGCTCTTAAGTTATTTTTATATGACTCTGCTTTCAGGGGAAATAGGGATATTAATTCTATCTATTGTGCTCTGAAACATTCTAAATATTGCCTATAAACTCTACAGTTTAATTTTTTTTCTAGAATTCTACATTGGGTACATGAATGGAAGCTGTACCTGACTTTTCCAAAGTTTGTCTTCAATAGGCCTAATCATTTATATTTTTGAAATACCTAATTGTAAACACTATTATTTCTTATTCTGCATCATTTTTCATGGAGTTGCTTCATGATGTGCCGTTACCTTCTCATGGTCCTTCATAAATCCTTGGGAAAGCAAATAGTCCATCAGATTGATCCTCAGCAAGTGAGGAAGTTGAGAACCAGAAAATCATGGCACTGTAACAAACAAAGCATTGAATTTTAGCATTGGAAAAGCTCTTAAAAATCAGTAACTTTTGATGAAGAACTTGAGTCTGTAGCCCTGTGATTAGCAAAGGGAGCTAAATCACCAGGCTCCTAAACCAAAGTAATCTCCCACATGTGCTGGTATTCTTCTCTCAACAGGCAAGAGGATTCCACTGAAACCCTGCATACTTTCTGTGTTTTGATGTTTAGTATGAAAGAATCCTTTGCAGATTCATTCAGAAATTTCTAGTGTCTAATAATTCTTATTTTCAGCAAGTTTTTCTTAAGCTGCCTGAACCTGCATGATGTTCATACCATATTTTTTCTTATCTTTTATTGAAAACCCATTTTAGTTCAACCAAACAGGTGCTTCCACAGATGATGCTTGCATATGATAATTACCTTCCTTTGTCAGGTTATACTTTTAATTTCCTTAGCGAAGGAAGCAACAATCAGTTTTACACTGTATATCCTAAAACTTCTTGGGAATATCAAGCAAAGGGATAACGCTCCACAGAAAAATACCTTGGATGTTCAATTTTTCTTCCCTGATATAACCAATAAAATTGTGTTTTGTTTAGTAAGATTAATTTTCCCCATTAGTACTTGCTATTAGCATATACTGTATAGTTGGAATATAATTTGGTAACTTAATTTTTTTATTTAGAAAAAAACATATGTATAAAATAACACACCTAGATATTCTGATGAAATGATGCAAACTTATTATAAGAATCAATTTTATGAAATTTATTTTCAACCTATTGAATAGATATTTTGAAGGAGATATTTCTGAAATCCCAACAGTTCCATTTTGCCAGATGAACATCTTGGATGTCATTTAGTGTGCCTTTGTGTTTTGTTTTCTGTATTTAAAAAATATTGTCTTCCTCTTCTCTGTAGTCCTTTAGAAGCTTTAGTTGCACTTGCTGTGTATTTTGGTCTTCAGTTACTCAACCAACATCTTTAAATTCCTAGAGGCTTAGGTACTGTGATTCTCAAGAAGGGCTCAAGAGCTCCAAAACTATGTCTTTCTTGTAGCTCCCTGGCAGACACCACGTGCTCCTCCCAAGCCAAAAACATCTCCACACCCAAGAATCCCACAAACACAACCAGGTAAATATATTTTATATTTTAAAATGAAAAATTTGAAATGAATAGAGTTATTCTGTTTGATTATAGCAGGTTGAGTTTTTTAACCCATATAAAACAAGTCTTCATCTACTAAAGGTTTTTTTATTATCTTTAGGTTTGATCAAAGAATTTTTCATTGGGAGAGCTTAATTCACTAAGCTTCTCTAATGTTCCCTTATTTAAGATGGGGCTAGTTGAGACCAGCATTTCTTACCTAGGGTAACCTGTCCACTCCCTTTTCCTCTCCCACCTTGAGATTGTCCTCCTCGTCCTTCCACCACCTCTGAATGGACTTCCCCTATGCAGTCACCTAATTTAAATTATCATTAATATATGACCTACCTGCAGAAAATATCTGAGGTGCACCTCCCCAAGGATACCAGGAAATGAAACTTCACTATCACTAGTGGTCTGGAAAAGGAAAATATTTAGCAGCATCAAAATTATTCTTGATCCAGGTAGTAATTCTGGACTCTACCATGAGTATTTAAATCATATCTTGGAAACTCCACTGAAGGAGGGGAGAGAAACTATAGTTTTTGGTCCACACCTGATTCTGAGAGAAAATTTACTTTTTTCTTTAAAGAAAAATTCCTTAAAGTAACTAATAATTTTTAAGTCTGTATTATTAAGTGCATTTTTAGATTTGTTTTAATTAGTTACCAAAACTTTACTATGAAAATAATACATTCTGATGCATAAATATATGAAGGTGCCAAGATAACATTGCCCCAAAGAATAAGAAATTTTAAATAATATATTTGAAACATTAAGATATAAGAAGTCCTGGTAAAAATAATTAGTGATTAATTAATAAATAATAATAGGGCAGGTATGAAATAAATAAAAAATTTTAAAACTAGTAGTTATGAAATAATCAAGTCTATTAAATTTGTTGATAGGAAACTAAAAATCTCACTTTAAAAATGATGTTAAAATTACGTGAGAAGCAGCTCTCAATTTTTTATTTGAATATACATAATAGAGCAAGTTAAAAAGAAAGAAGAAATGGAAATTTTAAAAACACAAAAACTTAATAGATATTGACATACAAGAGAAAAATAAAAAATAAATATTGGGAGTTAAGACACAGGCTAAAAATGTCTAGTTAGTAAGTAAATAAATAATTAAAGGAGAGATGAAGTAATAGAGAAATGTATTCGTAATTTTATCTTAGTACTCTGTAATTATAAAAATAGAATTTGCTCTAATTTCCCATTATTATACTATATTCTAAGTTTCAAATTTGTTTAATTTTGATTTAGACCTTCAGCTAACCTTTCTTGACAAGATGTGTAACTTGAGAATGGATAGATTCACAGGCTTAATGCGTTCCACTCTCTAAAACCTGAAGGGGCTGCCAAACTGTAAGAAGAGTATCCTGTAATTGTCCCAACTGGGGAAGCTTCCAGACCATCAGGATCTCTGATGGAAAGTAGCTGCAACCCTAATACCTCTGGCTTTGTCAGTGCTACTTAATGTAAGGGAAAAATTTGGAAAACTAATCATGAAAAAAATCCATTCTAATTATTTGTTTTTAAAGTAGGTGGAATGAATATCTCTCCTACCCATAATGAGAATACAAATCTTATTTCACAGGTACTAGCATTATCCTAGATTATTAGTCTTTTAATGATATGTGTGTATAATTGACATACATGTCACAAAATATTTTAAAGACAAACATTCAAATCTTAGTACCTCTTCCCTTGCCTTTGGCCAACTCTTGTAAATATGAAGAGGTCATTTGAGTGAGAGAATGTTCTATTTATGTATATAATACCAATGCAAATTATGCTGGGCATAAAAAAAAGAGTATCATCTAATAATAATGTGAATAATTCAAAATGTATCACAATTTTATTTATCCACAACTTTTTTCAGAATAAAATTCTGTAATTGGTCATGTCATCTTTCTTGCTATTTTAATGCAAAGTATATTTATAAATTAGAGAAATTGAAATCTTTATTTGCATTTGAGGACAAAGCAGAATCCAAAATTTGGAACAAGTCATCAAGGCTATCTTATAAGTCCATAAAACTTTGATTTTTAGATTCCTAAGTTCATACATAATAACATTACTATTGTTAATTTTATATTTATAGATATCAAACGTCATACTTATGGGTGCTCCTAGTTTTGGGGAGGATAAACGATATGAAAATCAGGATACAATCAGATTCTTCAATGCCATTTTTATAAAGTTCCTTGAGAAGTTGAAGAAACTATATAGTAGTATGAACCTTGCCTATTTCTTTACCTTTCAATGTAGCTGATAATTCCTTCCTCCCAGCATGATGGTGTAAACCAGAAGACATAATCCCTATAAAAGCATTTCTGAATTGTGAAGCGAACTATAAATAAATTAGATATATTTTCTTGGTGCCTGTTCATTTAGCACCTTGTTATTCCAAAGGAATGGATGTAGAAAGAAAAGTTTAATTTGGAAACATGTTTATTCGAAGCTTCCTGGAGGCCTGAGAAACACAAGGGAGTAGAGTGAACCCACCGGTCCTCAATGGTCCATTGCCTTTCTGCTGTGGCCTGAGGTAACTTGACCCTGTCAGTGCTGGTAGGTTTCCACTCTGACTTCACTAACTTCTTCAGCAGAAGACATGAGAGTACGTTTAAGAAGTCAATCAAACATATCCAAAAAGGAAAAGCACTCTTGCATTTATTTAATTGCTGTATCCTCGGAAATAAAAAAATTCTTTATCATACCCCGAAGGTTTGTTAAGTTTTGTGATTACTCAGATTTTGTTTTCCTAAAAGTATTTGGATTTCTAACTTATCTCCCTGAGCTTATGATTTACTTTTCTGTTTAGCCCCTGGGTCAACCGTATCCTGTTTTATCAGCATTCCAGCTTATTCCTCACCAGGCCTTATGTGTTAAGCATGACTTGAGACACTGAAACCAAAGACTCATGAACTGAATTCTCTCTTTCAGTTCCTAAGGGGCCCCAGCGTGCTACTTCAAAACCAAAAATGTCACCAAGTCCAGAAGCGTTATACACTACACCTGGTAAATGTTTTATTTCATGTTTAAGCCAAACACATTCTATTGCATTCAGCTGTCCTGAAACATGAGAGTTGATATATGTGAGGTCAAGATTTCATTTATGCTGAAATGCCCTGTTGTATCATATGTGGTATGGTTAGGTTATTTCAGAGGTCTCGTGAGAGACCAGTTCCTCTTGTAGGAATTGCTACAAAATTTTACAAAAATTGTAATAATTGCTGTTATTGCAATCAGAAGTTAAAGAACTATGCCAAGGATAGAATGTCTTTCCAAGAACCTGCCGATTCTAACATGCTATACTCAAAATTTTCACCAAACTAAAATATAAAATAATATGGTTTGTTTTTTCTCAACAACAACAACAAAAATGATAACATGGCATTTTATAAATAGAGGTAATGATGTTTAGCAATTTGCTCATAAATTTTTCTGTACTCATTGATTTTTGTCTGTTTTTTTCCCCCTATGAAATTCACCAGGATAGAATTCAGTCACTGAGAGTGAGCTAGAAAGAAAATGTAGATTTTGGCAAGGTGCCCAAATTTTCAAAGTACCTATTATCTTTGGAAATTTCTTATTTGCGGTTGCAACTTTGGTATTTTCATAGTTAGTTTCATGTTTTCAATTAGGCCTTTTTGGTGTGTAAGCTAAAAGAATGAGGGTTTAATTCTAAATGCTTTCTAAAAATTGGGCCCTGTTGTTTAAAGTGATAATTGAGTTAGAGTTCGGTAAAGCAATCATTTTCTTGAATTACTTACTTTAAAATACTGCCAGATTTGGATTAGGGAGAAACCTGACCATGAGCCTTATGAATTTGTTTCCTGATATAATCTTAGAAAACCAAGACAAAAGTAGGTAATAATTCCCCTCATCATTGTTTTGACATAAATGTCATTGTTTTGACATAAATGGGATGAGCTGAATAGAGAATTACCTCCTCAAGTCACACTGTTACTGTCATTGTTTTACATTGCCTTGTGGTCAGTACCATCATCTTCTACAGATTTTATCATTTCTTCCTAAAGCTTATTTTTTCCCCTGAAGTATGTATTATATAATTTTGTTTGTTTAATAGTTCTTTCATAAATTTCCTCCAGAGAAAACATAACCTCACATTGGGATTCAAATCAGGAGTTACCAGAAGTTTGCTATGTACCTGATGGCATATTAGATATCAATGTGTTTTTCCAAGTTTTAGAAACTCAGCACTTTCCTCTTCAAAACCCCCTTAAACTAAATGAGCTATTGATGTGACTAGCAAATTATTTATTTATATTCCATAGATTGTGTTCATATAATAATGCCATGAAGCCATAATTTAATACTATTTTACAACTTCCAGAAGAATTAGAATCTGGGGTAGAGGCCCATGTGAGTCTTTAAATGCTTGTAATAAAGTACAGTGCCTATTCATGGGAAGTGCCTGTCTTTCCCAGATTTGCCCTCATAAAATACTGCAATGCATGTTCAATTCAGTAAATATTGATTGATTTTTATATGCCCAGTTCTACATTTAGGGAAATAGGGATAAAAAGACAATTAGATATGATGTCTGCCATAGAACACAGTGCAGTGAAGAAAACAGGAATATCTATAAATAAGTATAAAATAAGGCAAATCTCAATGATTAGTGAGATAGTGATATAAGCAAAATAAAATAAAACAATACATTCTAAATGTATGAATTGGAGAATACATCATCAAGAAAAAGAGCTTTGAAGCCATTCTTAAAGGATAAGTAGGTATGTAGCTATTGATTTGTAAGGAATCAAAAAGAAGGGTAACAAAGCACTCAGCACTGTTGCTAAACTGCTGGAATTCAGAAGGACTAAATTGCTGGCCATTTTTTTTTCCCTGTGGGCAAGTACAAGATGAGGATGTGAAAAGTCAATTAGACTCAAATGGTTGAGGGTATTTAACATCATGCTGGGTACTTTAAATTTTTTTCTATAGGCAATTAGACATTAAATTGTGCATGCTTTTGTTGTTTTTGTCATGGAGGTGACATAATTGGTTCTGTATTTTAGAAAGACAGTTGTGATTAAAACGTGGAGTATAAGCTGGCAAAAGATTGGTGACAAGAGATCATTGAAGAAGTTTTGCACTAACCTAGAAGGGTGATTATGAATATTTGAACTGATAGTTGTAGGAAAGGGAATAATGCTGAAAGGCCTTTTGGAGATGGAATTGGTAAGACCTAGAAGTGACTGAATGGTATTAGAGAAGGAAGATGCTCTCATTTCTAGCTGGAGCAAGTGGCATATGATATTACCATTAATCAAGATGGAGAATATGGAAGGAGGAACAGAGGCTTGGGTTTATACCTGTTAGGCATACAGGGCTATAAGACTCTCAGGTGGGGATGTCTAACTGGTTATTGAAAATGTTTTTCCATATTTCTAAATGGAAGTCAGGATTTGGGATGAGAATTTAGGAATTATCTTTCTAGATGGTCTTAAATCTTGGATAGCGTCATTCGGTAGAATGTATAGGCTGAGAAAACAAGAGGTCAGAAATCACAGTTACATTTAAGAATTGTGAAGAGAAAGAGGAGTTGCGAGATATTGTTGTCAAAAAAGATCCGAGGGTACCAGAGAGGTTGGGCAGGAAGGGGTCTCAAGAAGGGAAGAGTGGCCAACAATGACGGTAAAATGGGGAGGGGTCAGAAGAGGCTACTGACCTAACAGTGCAGGTCTAGAACCCCATTATTTGTATCATTGGGCTGGATGCTTAGGAATTCAGCAATTTTCAGATTTTAGAAAGGTGAAAGTATATGAACACAATTGATCACAAATATTTTGATAAGTCTGCAGTGAGAAGTATGAATACTACATAGGAATCATAAAAACTGAAAGTGCTTGGATCAGTTCTAGCCACTTTTTGTTGCTGAGTAAATTTTTGCAAAACTATTTTCAGAGCTTCTTTGACTTCAGAACTATGAGCAAGGCATATCCATAGTGGGCTCATGGTTGCAGATTAGTGAATGACAGCCAGACTACAGTGGCTACAGAAGACAGCCAGAGACCAGGAAGCAGAGGCAAATACCAAGTGTTTGATTAAAGAAACGAGAGAGAGATGGTTTGAAAGGGAAGCCAAGGAATGGATTTTTGTTTTCTGGGTTTTGTTGTTGTTTTCAGGATGCTGGACCATTTGAGCAATTGAATAGGTAGAAGGGAAAGAACTCAGGAAGAAATGGAGACATGGATTGATGGTGAGAAATAGGAGATAATAGGAATAATGGAAAATAAAAAGTTTCAGAAGGGAAGGGAGAAAGGGTGTCCAAGAGCACAGGTAATACTTGGAAAGTGGGGCCAGAATAGGATCCTGTTTCCTTTCAGACCAGTGCTAAGGATACATAGCTGAAAAAGGAACTCATAAGTGCCTTCTTGTTAATTTATTTTTTCTTTGAAGTGTTACACTTTATTTAAAAAGAGAGTTAATATAATTGATTGGCCAGTTAATATAAATGTGAATTTGCTTAACATAATTAAGCCTACAATATAATAATGGTAAGTATAAGGAAATCAAAACTGCCTCTCAAATAAATTATCATCATTACTTAGATTGATGAGTTGCCCCCCCGCCAAAAAAAAAAATAGGCAATGTAGATTTTAGGGATTGAGTTCTTGCTCAATTTAGGGTACATATGAAATGTCACATAGGGAAAAGAAAAGAATAATAGCGTGCATTTCTTAGAACTGCAGTGGATCAAGTAGGAGAATGATTCATATCCCTTTCCTGTAAACATTTCTACTTCTTTCCTTTCCACTGATTTCACCTGCTTTAGAAAGTCTGCTGTGGCAGTTTATTAAATCATCACCTCATGGTTAGAAAGAGAAGTGCCAGTTTTAGCAGCTGGAATCCACATTATCCTAGCCTAAATTTCTCAGTAAACTAAAGCAGCAGCAAGTAATGTATTTACAGTATGGTGAATTTATTGGTAGCACATCTTTTCTCAGCTTTTTCTTCCTTCATCCAAGCTCTTCTTTGTATAGTCTAGTACTGTAATTAATTAGGGTGTTTATAAACTCTGGCTTCTTTGTATGTTCATGAATTTTGCAGAGCCAAATCGAAGTACTTTCTCCTTCAACCTCCAAATAAATATTTAGTTTGATTTACAATTGGAAATTCCTCATATTTTAGTGTTTGAATCCCCCAAAGCAAAGATGAAATGTCTAGGATTGTGGTGGATTTTTCTCTAAGATCAGTTCTCCACTGATCATTTTGGAGTTTCCTATTTTCTTTAAAAAAGAAATCTAGATTTTCAAATTCTCCTCAGTGTTACATTTTAGCTCAGAGAAGTTCTGAGAGTCCAAGTTTCTGTTCAATCAACCAAACTCCACAACTGTAATTTAGCTGGTACTTAGTGGCATAGACTAAGAATAGATGTGGCATGCAAGTTAAACTACTCCCAAAAACAATAAAAAGAGAATGTTCATTATATGCTGCCTATTTCTACACTAAAAATAAAGTGGTGCTTGGCTACCTCATAATTCAAAAGCTTTCCCAATCTTACTTCTGAGGCAGAGTTCTAGCCTGAACACTAATTTTTTTTTCCAGCATCATGTAAGAGTCAAGAAAATCACACAGCTTCCCACAGAGACATTGGTATCTATGAAACCTTCAGTGTAATAGGGAAACTTTTCAGTGAGAAAGTGGGCTCAAGGAAGTCTTCCTCACATTGAAACTGAGCCAAATAAGTGTTTTGCCCTGCTCTTGAAATGAGATTTTGGCATAGAAATGGGGTATGAACAATAGGCAAATTTAATATTTTCCCTCATAAGAAATAAGGTATAGGCCAGGGGCAGTGGCACAGCCTGTAATCCCAGCAGCTTGGGAGGCTGAGATAGGAGCATCTCGAGTTTAAAGCCAGCCTCAGCAAAAGCAACATGCTAAGCAACTCAGTGAGACCCTGTCTCTAAATAAAATCAAAATAGAGCTGAGAATGTGGCTCAGTGGTTAAGTGCCCCTGAGTTCAACCTCCCTCCGGTACCCAGAAAAAAAGAAATAAGATATAAAGTTCCCATTCTATTTTGTGAAAATAGAGCCCAAGCATTAAAATTATGCCAGGGACTGATATGAGTAAATCTATTGTTCAGCTGTTTTTGGCTTTCCATATGCACACATGTCAAGCATGAAAGTGTATAACGTATCAAGAGCCCCATCACTAAGGAAGGCAAACTGGCGGCAGCTAGCATTCACTAGCTTGCACAGGCTGGTCTCTAATGACTGGCCAGTTCCTAACGTTTTATTCTCTCCCCACAACAATTGTTTATGCCATTTAAAATGAAACTTTGCCCTCCCCTGAGATATTTCATATTTTTGTCTTTCTTGCTGTTTTCCTCAATATGAAGGCCATTTTATGCACTTTAGCCAAGATAATGTATTTTCTATTGCTGTCAGCAGGATTTGAGCATGAATAATATCAAATGGCAGCTAAACTCTCCAGATGAAAGTTGACTTTCTGTTTGAAATGATCTCAGGGAGACCTAGCTTCTTGGGTTGGGTTTAATTACATTAGTGATTTCACCACCACCCCCATACACACACACTTTTTCTTTTTTCCTTTCCTCAAGTGGGGCTCCAGGGTGAACTGTGACCAACTTTGTTTTTGTTTACTGTCACCAGACCCTTCTCTACACAGTGGCATTTTTGCATTTTGAAGGAGGTGATCTCCTCAGCTTTATCTTAACCATCATGAAAGTACTTTTGCATCCATCATGCTTTCTGGGAAGTGGGTTCTGTTTACAAGAATTACATAGTGTTTTATCATCTTTTTCTTTCAGTTCCGAAAGATGCACTCCTTCCCCATAAACCAGACCCTGAAGTTTCTCAGCATGAATCTGGTAAATTAGTTACCTTATTTTTAGTTATAAAGCATATTTTTTTAAAAAATTATTCTTTTTTTAAAAAAATTATTTTATGGAAGAAGTGAAAAAAATTGTGGATATAAGTATATTTCTCTTTCTTTTTTAAAATTTATTTGAATTAAGTATATATGGCAGCAGAATGCATTTTTGATTCATTGTACACAATTGCAGCACAACTTTTCATTCATGGTTGTACATGATGTAGCATTGCGCCATATGTGCAGTCATACATGTACCTAGGGTAGTAATGTCCATCTCATTCCATCATCTTTCCTGTCCCCAAGCCCCTTCCCCTCCTCTCCTTTCCCCTTTGGCTGATCACAGTTCCTCCATTTTTCCTATGCCCTGCCCCCATAATGGATCCCCATTATGGATCAGAACATTTGGTCTTTGGCTTTTGGTACTGGATTACTTCGTTTTGCATGGTATTCTCCAACTCCAGCCATTTAACTGCAAATGCCATAATTTTCTTTTCTTTTAATGCTGAGTAATATTATATTGTACATCAGTATATTTCTTTGGGGAAAATTTAATCATATAATCTGAAATATAAATGAAGGAATAGTGTATAATAAGTTTATATTACCTGAAAGTGTTTTAATTGAATGAAAGATCATATTAAAATTACAAAACATAATTATGAACTGAATCAACTATTTTACCTCCTTTCAAAATATAAATGTAGCTATGTTTTGACAATGAATATACTTTGAAATAAAAAACAGGTATCTATTCAAGTTTTCCACAAAATGATTGTGAATGAGATATTTAAAGTTTAAGTTTCCTGACTAGCACCTAGAAAGTAGAATTTTCTCAAGTTATAGTTCTTAGAGAATGTTCAAATGATTAAATGAATGCATATAGAAAATATAGAGACTATTTTGACTTTATCAGGTAGGATCTCTCATAAATATGTTTCTTTGATTTGCTTTTGACATAGTTCTACAACCTGTTACCTTTAGAATCGCGCCACCAGAGACAACAATAGGTAATGGTTTTCCCATAATTGCCAACTCTAAATGTTTTCTTTACTACCATCAAGATTGCAGGTCTCTCTCAAATGGTCATAATTGAAACATCGTTCCTTCTCAACCCATCTCATCATTTCATTCTTATCATCACTCTTTCTGAAATAGAGATGCCATGGCTTTCCTGTTATAAAGGCTTTGCTCTGAAGATCAATTTAAGATGGCTCATCACTGAGTGCAACCTCATCTACCTCATTTATCTTCATGATTCCGCCTTACAGTGCCCATCTATTTAACAGTTCCTGCTGGGTTAGTGGTTCTCAGCTGTAGTGTTACAATACGTTAGCATGTGACAAGTTGGAAAGGTACTGTAGAGAAATTATTATTCATACCATTCAAAATGCTGAAAATTGCCAGTGATTTACTTGGTTTTTTTTAATTTTTTTTTTATTGTTGGTTGTTCAAAACATTACATAGTTCTTGATATATCATCTTTCACACTTTGCTTCAAGTGGGTTATGAACTCCCATTTTTAGCCCATATACAGATTGCAGAATCACATCAATTACACATCCATTGATTTACATATTGCCATACTAGTGACTGTTGTGTTCTGCCAGTGATTTACTTGTAAAACTAGAAAAGATATAAAATTATCCTAACAATTTTGTAATTTACTCTGCTCACTTGGGTGGTAGGTAGAGGGTTAGAGCTGTAACTAACAGACCAGAACCATGTCTTACCCTACTCCATCTTGACTAGGTATTCTCATGGAGCTGGTTGAACACAGAATGTCATTTATTATGTGTCCTAAAAAATGGGGAAAATAGCTGAGAACCATTATTCTATTATTCTATAATCATGATCCTGTGAGTTCTATATATACTTAATTTTCTTCTTCATCACTTTCCCTTTTCTATTTAAAATGAAGAAAACTTACATAATACCATTCTGGTGTGGTGCTGGCTTTGAATTAAAAGTTGACAACATTGATACTTTTCTCTTGCAGCTCCTTTAGAGTCACGAGGCATCCCTTTTATACCTATAATTTCACCAAGTCCTAGTCAAGAGGAACTACAAACCACCCTGGGTAAATTTTGTTTTGATATTTCAGTCTAATGAGTAATCTACTTTTTAGAGACTGCCCTTATAGCCATAAGCACAATATGCTTATGGGTTGTTTCCCAACAATAGAAGATCTCTTTTTATCATTATACCAAAAAATACCTGCTTCATTTGATAATTTACATTAACTGTATGTTTGTCCTTCTAATATTCATGCTGATTTTCAATATAAAAATTTCAAGTACAATGAGCCCTTTATATCCATGGATTCCCCATCCATGGATCCAAGTAACCTTAAATCAAAAATATTACCGGGCAAGATAGGGCATGCCTATAATCCCAGCATTTAGGGAGGCTGAGACAGGAGGAATGCAAGCTTAAAGCCAACCTCAGCATAAATGACATGCTAAACAACTCAATGAGACCTTGTCTCTAGATAAAATACAAAATAGGGCTGGGGATGTAACTCAGTGATTGCTCCTGAGTTCAATCCTTGGTACCAAAAAAAAAAAAAAAAATCAAAAATATTCTTTAAAAAATTGTGTCGGTACTAAACAAGAGTTTTTCTTATTCCAAGTTGAATTCACTATGTCAACTGTATAGATTGCATGTACATTATAGTAGGTATTACAAGTAGTATAAAGATTATTTAAAATATATAGGAGGATGTGCACAGGTTATATAAATACTAAGTCATTTTACATAAAGGATTGAGCATCCGTAGTGGAAAGTCCTAGAACCAATCTCCTGAAGATACCCAGGGATTACTATATTCTAAGAAGAAAAGTGTTCTTAGAGCAAAGCTGTACTTTTTTTTTTTTTTTTTCAAAATTTGTGCTGGGTATGGTGGTGCATGCCTGCAATCCCAGTGGCTCAGGAGGCTGAGGCAGAAGGATCATAAGTTCAAAGCCAGCCCCAGCAACTTAATGAGGTCCTAAGCAACTCAGCAAGGCCCCAAGCAACTCATTGCTCAGTAAGACCCTGTCTTAAAGAAAATACAAAAAAGGCTGGGGATGTGGCTCAATGGTTAAGTGCCCCTGAGTTCGATCCTCCAGTACCCCGCCCCCCATCCCCGCCCAAAAAAAAAAAAAAAATCTGACCAAAATCAGACAGCTAGTGTCAAAGCCAGGCTTAGAAACTTCATTCTTAGTCACTAGAACTCCCAGAAGAAGCCCAGTGTTACACATGGCAATGAGTGTGGTGGAAAAATGAGACTACCCCAGGCATCAGGAAGGTGTCACCGAGAAGTTGACACTGACACTGGGTGCTCAAGTTGAAAGGAGAGTTCAAGAGGCATAGATCCAAAATGTCCTTTAAGTTAAAGACAGATGGGAAAGAGGCTCAGGGCAGGAACAGCAGCTAGACTGCTCTACCAAGCATGCAGAAGCAGGGTGAGTCAGGAAGTCTTGGTCGTATGAGCTGAGTCAAAAGACTCAGATATGTTCATTGTATAGGAAACTGATTTTGCCTGAGTCATGGCTAAAAATGAACCAAAAAGAAAAAGTTTCCAGTCCATGCATGTGGGTTCCTTTGTCCTGTGTTTGCTGTGTCCTACACGGCTGTGTTTTAGCCAGTGGTCTTATCCCCCACAACAACCTTCATCCCTTTTCAAGTAAATCCATCCTTCATGTGTGTCTGTTGAAAGGAAGTGACTGAACACATTTCTAATGTCTTTAAAATATTAAAATTGAATGAGAAAATATATCCTTATTGTTACCAAATGCTCATCTGTTCTAGCATATGCTTGGAAAAGAAAAAAAAGTACTTTTCAAAAACGACCACAAGAAATACTTCCTAGTTTTTAAATGTGTCTTGGTTTATTGAAGGAGGAACCATCACCTGCCAACTATCATAAGTATCTTCCTTGTGAGCAGACTCAAGAGAATAAAAACTGGGTCAAGAAGGCAGTATATTACTTACACCAAGTATTTCCTTGGATCCAGTATATGGCAAAGTGAACAATGTAATTTGTTATGTCATTATGATGTAAGAATTTTAAGATAATACCAGATAGAAAGATTATCATACTTACTTTGTCAGAAGTGTGTCTGAATGTCAATAAAGATACACTTTTTTTTCACATGAGGAAAACAGAAGAATGTTTATTCTTATATGGTAAAAATATACGTATTTTCATATGACCTAATTTTTTCCTAGCTCAGCTAAATAATTTGAAGAATTTTTGGAGTCGAAAGATAAATATACAGTTAAAGGACTTTCATACATAACTACATTTAATAGTTACATGTGGGGTCATAAAACAATGATCCTGAGCTAAAATCTTTTGGAACTTTTTATAGTAATCATTAAAATAATAACACAAGGCAGTCAATATATTAAGAATTATTAAAAATGTACCATTAACTGAATTGTCATTATAAAGCATCTTTTTGAATAGAATTCACCCTTCCATCATTGCATGGGGCGGAAAAGAGCATGGATGGTTGTTGCTGTTGTCACTTTCACTGTGATAATCATTTCAGATGAGGTATCTTACTGTGTTTCTCCCCAGAAGAAACAGACCAGACCACCCAAGAGCTCTTCACAACTAAGATTCCAAGAACAACTGAATGGGCAAAGACAACTCAGGGTAATACTATTTCCCCACCTCTGGAGAATAACATTTCCTTGTGTTTTAATCAAGAATGAAATTTTCTTTTCAGGAGATATTTTCTCATCCCAGCCTGTTACTTGCCTTTTTTCGTTTTAAAGGTAGAAGACATCAGCCAAATCAGAATGCTTAACTGAGTATCAGTTGAATGCAGGGAAGACAAATTCTTAGTTGAAGCTTTATTTCCAATGTGTCATCTACTGCTTGATGCAATAATAATGAAAGCTCTCAGGGTTTTTCTTCCTTTTCCCAATTAACCTTAATGGGCCTCATTATTCCTTGCTTCAACTTCGTGTGTCACATTAATCAATAAGAAGAAAACTTTATTATCTCCTCCTTGCCTTTTCTTTCCCATTACTCTTTTCCTCCCTATCATCCATCTCTCCTACTTGATGAAGCATATGGATATTGCATCCTAAGGGGGAAAAAAAAACTAGTTTTGTGGGTATTTATTTTTCGTATTGATACAGCACTTACTGACCTTCATTGACAGTACGTCTGTTGGCAGTGGAGGGCAAACAACATACTGTTCAGCTACAATGGACCAATCAAATTTTACAAATTTGATCATCTTCATTTCTGTGAGCTATGTCAGCTTTGTATACACATATCTCTTGTACCCCCTTCTTGTCAGCTCATTGAATTTGGTTTTTGTTTCAGTACTGGGGATTGAAACCAGTGGCACTGTGCCACTGAGCTACATTCCACCCCTTTTCATATTGGGTCAGGGTCCCACTAAGTTGCCAAGGCTGGCTCTGGATTTGCAATCCTCCTGCCTCAGCCTCCCAAGAAGCTAGAATTACACATATCCTCCTGAGTCACTGGGGTTACAGTGAGAAAAGAAACTATTCATAAGGAAAAAATCTTTTTTTTTAATGATGACAGTATTAAAACATCCAAGGAGTTTTTCTGTGACTTCCTACTTGGGGGAATGAACTCACCTACACAAATCTCTGTTTTATCTTCATGCTCTCAGAAGTCTCTTCTTCCTTATGTTTTTTTCTATTCTACTTGGGTTATAACCCTTGGGGTTTCCATTGTTGCTGTGTTGTTGTTGCTTTAATGACTCTTTTGCCCATCTCTATTAAATGGTATGAAGCCAAAAGCAAACTTACTTAAGGAGTTGAGAAACAAGTTTATTTTACCCCTTATCAATCCAAATTTGAGGGGGTCAATTCGTGAATGAACTTTGATATAACAATAATAAATGATAACAATAAAAAATCTAATTATAAGGTACATACTTTTTCAGAGGGACAATGTTTATCATAAACAAATATGACTAAGACTGTCCAGGGTGCACGCATTTCCTTTAAAATCTCTAAATCTTGTTTGTTTGGTTTAGCTTTTTATTATGTCTTAAATTTTCACTATTTATTAAATTTGAACTTAGTAACCTTCTATTTATTTACAAATATACACAGAAGTCAGAAGCATAATATAACAATAGCCCCCTCACATCCCCATTACCAGCTTTAACCATTAACAGCAGATGGTCAATTCTACTACATCCACATTCCACCCTGATTTTAGTGGTCTCCCCCACTTCTGTTTTTGCAAATCTCTTTAATGTCTTACTTAATAGATGTTTGCATTCTCATAACCTAGCACAATGTTTTTGCAGCAAAATATATAAATATTTACAATAAGCAAGATAAATAAAGACATTCATTTAGCTCAGGCCATGTTGCCAAACATGAAAAACATTTTAGCTTTTGAAAGCTTCACAGATTTTTTTTTTAGGGTCAAGGATGAAAAATCATAGGCCTGCTCTTTTGTTGCTTGGCTTTGACTGTAATGGGAATGTCAATACTGTGTCATCATTACTAATATGTGTGGAATTTTTATCAAATTCCTTCTAAAATATTTTATTAGATATGAATTCTACCGATTATTCTGTATCTGTGGAGGCTCTTATATAATTATATGGATTATCCTATTAGATTTATACAAGGTGTTCTATTTTATTTTATTTTTTATCATGTACTGAGGATTCTTAGTTTGAGCTTCAACTGTGCTGTCCCATGATTCATGCTTCTTTGGATTTGTGCCCAGAATCTTTAGAGTGGACTCACCTGGGATCTATTTGTAGACAACAAAGAACAGGAGGAAATAACCCATCTTCAGGGATGAGAGGAGCATCCACACCTAGGCCATTCCAATAATCCCGTTTGAGAGTTGAGGGTCAACTTTGATAAAGGTGTGCTGCGTCACCTCGTAAGCATGTGCCCGAGCACCTCAAGAACAGAAGATGGTACATCACTATTGAAAGACATGGAGTAGAGATGGAATCGTTCCCCTTTATCCATGTGGCTTTGTGGTCTCCAAGCCCTCAGCTGTGGTGATCCTTGTACCCTCAGCATGAGCCCACGAGTAGAATCTCCAACACTTTTTCCTGTGGCAGCCTCCCTCCCTGCGGTGTCTACTGAGACAATTTTCCTGCAGGGTGCTGTAACTCCTTTCCCTTCCCCTTCTTGTCTCAGCCCACTGTAGGGGTCCACCTAGCCAGGGACACTGTGGAAAATTCTTATTGTTTCAATTTCAACCCTGAATCCCTCCCCTACCCAGGGAAGGCCATGTTCTCTCTCCTTTCACCCTGTAACTGGGCAGAGCATGGGTTCTTCAAAGTGTGCTCCTGTGATTGCTGTTTATTTTGACGTTGTCTTCATACAGTGTTTTTAACTTTAATATGGATTTTCATAAAATTCATATTTAGATATGAAGCCACCTTTGTATACTATTTATTTTTATTATAAGTCACTAAAACAATGTGGCAATGTCTATGCAGGTACATTATCATAGTTCCTTTGTCTTTCTTTCTTTTTTTTAGTTTAAAATTGAAACCCTAGAACAGTTTTCTCAAGGCCATGCTATATTTGGTTGAGTAACTCTTAGCTTATACTTATATTGTATTTCAGCTCTTATTTAAAAAGTGAGTTCTAGATTTAAGACAAGAGACAAACTAGAACAAAAGCTCTGATCCCATAGCTGATTATTTTTGTGCTCTGCTCTGATCTCTTTCCTATCCGAAGTTTTAATATTCATATATTTTCTAGAATGACACAGAACCATGATCCTTGTATTTCTTTTAAACAAAAACAATTGAATATTCAAAGGGATTTATATGAAAAGCTGAAATAGGTTAAATTGACTGCCACTTCTACCACTTTCAATGAAAATTGAAAAAAAAAAAACCATTAGCAAATTATCATCAGGTATTCTAAGGTCTGTGGGAATTAATTCTGTTTTTGGGAGGGCGTACTAGAGATTGAACTCAGGGGCACTCAGCCACTGAGCCACATTCCCCGCCCTATTTTGTATTTTATTTAGAGACAGGGTCTCACTGAGTTGCTTAGTGCCTCTCTTTTACTGAGACTGGCTTTGAACTCACAATCCTCCTGCCTCAGCCTCCTGAGCCACTGGGATTATAGGCATGTACTACCGCACCCAGCAGAATTTATTCTTTATAACATTTTTAACATGTCTTCATTCTGGTCTCTACCCTTAGGAAGGCCCAAGCTGAGCCACCAGAGAATTTCAGGATGCCTCTGCTGTTGTTGGCCTGCAGCGTGGCAAAATCCTGCTCATCACAGTCTTTACATTGGAAGCTTATGAATGAAATATATTATAGTCTATTTTGCAGGTGTATTTTTTTTTAGCTCAGTAGGCAAAGCATTGCTGATTTATGGTTATATAAATACCCACTCAAAATGTGACCAAAATCATCAAAATGATGTAACCTACATACATAGTTTACAAGAAAATTTTTTCCAGTCTTAGCTAAAACATTACCAAGAAAGTTGTTGGCAGTAGGCAGCATGCAGTATGGGGGCACAGTGGGCAAGTAGAGAAGAACCCAGGTGGGAATGACCTATTACAGAATGAATGCACACTTTAAAACTTTAGGAAGTGAAATATTTCAGTGTCTTCTTGCAAATGTGCCTACTTACAATGATCAGCCATTTATTCATTCAGCAAGGCTTTATTAGGTGTCCTACATTTGCGGGCCCTCCAAAACAGGGGCAGAGAATAAGCAGGTGGTATGTTGGTCTCATGTCTTGCCCAAATTCTCCCTCCTTGCTTACCTTTCCTTTATGGGTAGGACACCAGACATCATTTTCTTTCATTCCTACATATAGCATTGTGGATGACACTCACTGTATATTCATTTCAGAGTTCATGAGCAAAGACAATTTGATAAAGACCAAATGTTCCTATTCTACTCTTCTTACCTATCAAAAAAAATTATTTTTTTACCTTTAAAGTTTCTTTTCTCCTTTGGCAAAATCATGCTCCATAGTAACTCTTAATGGAGAGATGTGTGTATGGATGCATGGGTACATGGACGGACAGATAGACAGATGGCTTATATGTTTGTTATGTTAAGTAACATTCTGGTAAAATTAATGCTCTAGGAAAATGTGGCCAAAATGACTAATCTTTAATACACATTGCAAATGACCTTCTTCATCCTGTATGCATCTTTGAGTTTTAGTCATGAATATTTTCACTTGTTTTGCATTCCTTTAGCATGAAGTCTATAATGCATAATTGGACATTACAGCACATTCTTTCTATTTACATGCAAAAAGTGTACAAGTTGTTAGTCCCTAGGCTGATAAGTGCCCATCTAGGTAACTTTGAAATATAAGTTATTAAATATAAAGTGGGTTTTTTTTCTATTTCAGCACCACATAGATTGTATACTACTCCTGTGAGACCCAGAATACCTGGCAAACCACACATCAGACCTGGTAAATTATTTCTGTTTCTCTGATGACCTAAACAATCATCAGGCTGGGGAAAATATGAAATGAATTGAGACAAACAAATTCACCAAAGGTGTATGGGGAATATATATCCTTAAATTGTGATAAAGGACATGCAGAAATTATAATCCTTGTGAAGAACAGAGAGGTTCTGACAAATCCATGGACGCTAAAGGACCTAACGAACGTTTTCCATGCATGTTTGGATTTAGAGACCACTATGGAAATTTATTGATATAAAAGTAGCTTTCAAATGGTGTTTGGGCATTACTCACACACACCTTCAATTTTCCATGACAATTTCAAATGTTATTTCTCTCTTTAGGAAAACATGGTCTCTTCTTAGTGTAAAAGGAGAATATTTTTACTTGATTCCTTTAGAGGATAAAAAATCCAGGCTTCTGAATAATGTCATAGTTACATTTTGCTAAATATTTTAAACTTACTAAATTCTCCAAAGGTCCTAAGATATCCCTCCATGAAACTGAAGGAGATGTTAATGGACAGACTTACGTGATCCATTTAAATTGCTCTTATGCTGAAGCCCAAACTGGATCAAAGACTGGTGTTTTTTGTCCTTTTTCATTGTGATCCTAAGGAATGTTCTTAAAGTTCTAATTGATATAACTCGCAAAGAAATAATCTTGCTCAATATATTTCCAGGCATATGAGAGAAAGAAGAAATAATTTAAAAAATTCTTTTTTTAAATTCTTTGTGTAGAAAGCCCCCATATTTTGGCTGTAATCTTCCAACTCCTAAAATTAATTGGGCATAGAAATCTTATGTAAACATTTCTATGTGACTTTTGTGTCACAATAGCTGTTGATGTGTAACTGCATAAACATTACTACAAAATATATAAACAGTAACAATAATGGTTGACAATGGCTAAATGCTTGCCTAGAGGTACAGTTGAGGAAACTAAGCTACTGAGAAGAAACTAAGATCCTGAGAAAGGGGGGTTCAAAGGCCAGCAATCTGGCTCCAGAGCTGGCTCGTGTAAGCACAATGCACTCGGCTCTCTTTCTTAAAGAGTCTCCTCACTGGACCATGATGCAGATGCCCTCTTAAGGTTTTATAGTGCTATGAATTTGTATAGAACAGGAGAGAAATTTAAATGGTTTCATATTAGTGTCCAATAGAGGATATGTGCAAGGACTATTCTAGTGAAACATCTGTACTAGAGACTTCGACAAAAGGACTACCAACTAATGATTATGAATTGAGGCTTTAATAATAAGTACACTTCAGGTTTGGGGTTTTCATTAGATTTATGTAGTTCTGATCTTCCTTCAGTTCTATTTTGGGATGTATCACATGTGATAAATGTATCAAGGTAAGTATTTCCCACTTAGAGTTATAAAATCCATTGCCAGTTTATTTTCAAGTCAAATATTGAAACCCAGTTATCACCTCAGTACAAATTCAGGACTCTATTTCCAAATTTAAGTCTTTGATTTTTGTACCAGAATGTGGTCTCTAGATCCTGAACAACATTTTTTGGTAATTCATCATTTTTTATTGCCTGGTTAAATGACTTCCAATTCTCTGTGAAGTTTTGTTTTCCTTGGCTGCAAACTTTTAATAAAAAGATATCTAAACTATTTATGTCCCACTTCATTGTAGTTCTGAATAGGACAAGACCCATTAGACCCAAGCCCAGTGGGATACCCAGCAGGAATGGAGTCGGAACAGGTAATAATCATAAATTTATTTCCTTTTGATCCTGTCAAAGCAATAAAAGTTATTATTCATTTTTTAATAATTTAGTTGAATTTACACTTCATTTCTTTTTGACTGGTTTTGGAAATTCTTTGTAAAACTGGAATTCAAAGGTATAATTCATTCCAAAATCAAAACTTCAAATGTCTCTAAAAATATCAAAGAATGTTTCACTTTTCTAAACTCAGCCCACTAAATTAGCTGCCATATACAATCTCACTTCTTAAAAAGAACCTGATTAAATATGAATAATTGAATGAGAATAATGAAAATGGCTGTTGTCACTAATTTCAAAACACTTTCATCCACAGGATGATCTTTCAAATCATCCTTACTTGATTTTGAAAAGTATAATTTCTCACAAGTACCATCATAATTTTCTTAAAGACCTGCATCTGTTAGCAAGCTGGAATGTGAAATTTAAACAAGAAGTAGATTAAAAAATCAGCACAGTTAGCAACTGATCACTGGTTACAGATATATTAATGTTTACAAATCATTCAGTGATTTGTAAATGATCATAAATGACATAGCCCTAATTTGGTCAGTTCTGTGGGGGCAAGCTCAGTTATAGATAATTAGGGCACTGATATGATGAGAATTTAAACACCCATCTTACTCAATGGATAAATGATAACAATTAGCTGCCTTATATGGGATTATATCATCCCCTTGAAATATTTTTAATAGTATAATTTTTATGCTTATGTAAAACATAAAAATCAAAATTTACTTATTGTGTATTTATTCAATCAATCCATGATGGGTTCCTAATGAGAAAGAGATATAACACTTAAAATTATTTAGTCTAAAAATCATCTAAATTTGCTTTAGAATGTTTTTTTTGTACTTTTGATTATTATGGTATCTGAAATTTTAGGAATTTGTTTCTCTTTAAATAATGAGGCAAGTATTATAAAATATAAAAATCAAGAAAGCATTCTAATATCAAGTTGTGCTCAGTTGTACTTTTGATTCTTCCCAACTATAGGATTAGGTAGTACATAATTTCTTTGATTGATATAAACAATCTGACTCTAAAAAGAGGCCTTATCTCTCAGTTCCTTTTGGAAGGAGGATAAGTACAAATTTTTCAATATTTAAATAATTCCTTGGAGACTGCATAAGTAAAAATAGAAGAAAGCATTTATATATCAACTAAGCAAATAAAAGAACAAATACAATTGCTAGCATCACACTTGAAAACCACTAGCCTTCAGTATAATCAAACATGGATCCTTAATAACAAACTGCTAGTCTTTCAGAGGGTAAAATAGAGCATTTGTATATTTTAGCTTATCAACAATGTGAACATTTTTACAGAGCCACTTGAATTGAACAGTGAATGGTATCTAGTACCTTCTTGCATGTTCTTATCCAATATGACTTTGAAAGGATAATATCTTAAATCATTGCTTTTTCAAGTTAGTCACTAATAGAAAATGGACTGATATTCACAATAGAGAAAATGGAATTCATTATTTCCATGTTCCTTGCTCCTCTTTCATCTCCAACCAAAATTTATTTTACATATTGTCTACTTATTACCGTCTGTTGGGTTTCTCTGTCAAGGAGGAACTTGCTGATCACCAATAGGGAGAAAATTCAGCAAAAAGCATTGAGATGTTATCTCCTTCAGGGACAGTCTTAGCTGAGACATCCTTGAATACAAGAGCTGGGTGGCACATCTCCATGTCTACCACAATAATGCCTAGCGACCAAATGGGATTTACTCCCAGAAATGGAAGGTTGGCTCAACATTTAAACTAATGTAATTCAGTAATAGAATAAAGAGAAAAGTCATATGATCAACTGAGTGGATGAAAAAGAAAGATCAACGGACAAAGTTTAAAATTGATTCATGATGAAAATTTGGCAGTTAAGAATTTTTTTTTAAAGTTTCCTTAAACTGACTAAGGGCATCTATGGGAAGCCAACAGCTAACATGATACCTAATGGTGAGTGACTGGATGTTATTCCAAGATTAAGAATACAGCATGGATTCCTACATTTATCACTTCTTTTCAATATCATAGTGGAATGTTGGGCCAGTGCAATAGGGCAAGAAAATAAGTAAATGGCATCAAAGTTGTAAATCATAAGTACTATGAATATCTATGTAATACATCATAAAGGAAAGTTTAACAGCTCTGAGATGTTTGCAAATGTGTTAAGAAATTGGTGATCTAAAAAAAAGTTTTAAAACATTCTCTCCAGTTTATAGGTTTGCCATCTCTACCTTCCTTTGATTCTGTATAGTTTTTATCTGCCTTACTTATAGAAATGAAGCTGTTTGCATTGATATCCTTTATTGACACAATTCTGCTATCTCATCTACACTCTCTTCTAGCCTCTATTATTATTAATATTATTATTATTATCATTATTATTATTTTGGTACTGGGAATTGAACCAATGAGATACACAGCCTTGTGCTTCATATTACTTTATTCTTAATTTTGAGACAGAATCTCACTAAGTTGCTGAGGGTCTCACTAGATTGATAAGGCTGGCCTCAAACATTGCAATCCTCCTGCCTCGGTCTCCTGGGTTACTGGGATTACAGGCATATTCCACCTCACCCCAACAATCAATTCTTGTTGAGAGACTATTTTTGTGTCAATGGAGTTCATGCTCAACTGTGACAAATTTCCCAGAGTATTTATCTTTATTACCCATCTCACATACATTTTACTGTGATTTTTCTTATTGAAGTTTTCAGCTCAGATTTAAAAATTAAATCACATTTAAAAATTAGTTGATAAAGTATGAGTTCAGGGTCTATATTCTTCATGGTCTTAAGACACCTAAGGTTGTATACTTGGAAGATAAAAGAGAAAAAGGAGGGACAAAGGGAAAAACGAACGGTAAACTTTGAGACCTAAAGACTATAAATCATTGATTATTGGGGTCTCTCTAAAAATCTTTCAATAATTCCATTAGCCTTGGGAATCAAGCCTGACTTTTTATTTCTTATTTTATAACATTATCACAGATATTTGCCCTGCAGTATGTTTCTCTCATACCTACATGTACAGATTTTCCTTTATTTCAAAGTTAGGAAGTAGCCTGAAGAGGTTGAGATTTTAAATGGGTCATTTTTTTTTTTTCATTATTCTACTTTTTCAAAGTTTCCACAGAGACATCTCAGTTTAGCTGGTGTGTTCCACATATTAGAATCTTCTAAGTTGGTGAATTGGGACAGAGATGGTATAGCCTATAAAGTTAAAAATATTTACTGTCTGACCCGTTACAGAAAAAGTTTACCCACTGCTCTGCTGGACTCTCTCTGCCTTTCTCCCAGAAGATGGCTATTGCTAAACTGTCTAGCTATTCTCTCTCCAACAAGAATTTATTGAAGGGCCATTATGTGCCAGGCAAAGCATAATTCTGAAGCCATCTTGGCACATGTGATTTGGCAGATACTGTTAAATACCTGAACCCCAGACTCTCTTTCTCTACATCCTGATGAGGAAACCACACTTTACTGCCCCCACATAGAGTATATACTTCACAACAAGAACCCAGACTCCTTGGGGTTAGAAATGTGTTTTTCTGGTCTGTGACTAAATCTTCCAGGCTACTGGCTCATTGCCCCGAAATTTTAGCCAAGAGTTGGGGAAAGGGTGCAGAGACCAATCATCCATTAATATGGCCCCTTTTTGGTCACAGGGAATGAAGTTACTAATGCATATGAAAATTGATTCCCAGTCTGTTTGTTTGCAAAGTTTTTGTTACTATGGCTAAAAATACCCATACCCTTACTTCATTTTGGACAAAAAATTAATTGCTAAGTGGTGAACTATGTAAATCCCAAGATTTTTGGAGAACTCCCATATGGCAGTTGGGGTCTCATGCTGAGACTCAAGTTTTGGTGCTTCCACAGCAGGCTGTGCGCTTTTAAAAGATGTGTCAATTAATCCTGCTTGGGGGAAAAAAGAATTCAAGTCACAGCCTTGTCCAGACTGTCTGACTGAGAGCCAATTCCTGAAGATCCTTTTTTCTGCAATATCTCTTTTACTGGCTTCCTTCTTTCCTCTCCCTGCCTTTGGCCTTCATTTGCTCTCCTCTGACTCAGGGCAACAGAAGTTCACTGGTCTAATCTGACCTGGAGCTCAGTTTCCTATCCCAACCACTTTCCACTGAATCCCACAGCTGCCCTTCCCCGCCCCCCACCCCCCGCCTTTTTTTTTTTTTTAGGGCCCTTTCCAGTGCTTTCATATACTGCGTGATCTTCTATCTATTTTCAAAGACTGGAGAAGGTCCAGCTAGCAGCTGATATGCTATTGATTTGGATACTTACACCTAAGGATTCTGTACAGAAAATAAAAGGAAATGTCTTAGTTTCTTTCGATTTTTTTTTTAATGTCTCTTTTTCCTTCAGTGTTGGGGATCAAAACCAGAGCTTATACATGTTAGGCAAATACAACCACTGAGCTACATCCCCAGCCCAATTTCTCTTTTTGATTAGAAAAGACACGTGGGAATTTATATCAGTCATCTCATTCATAAAGTAGCCCAGCAGAATTTTGGATTCTCTCCAGGGCCTCTCAGTCTTCAACTCATCTGCCCCTTTTGAGGTCTCACCACTGTGATTTGGTGAATCTGCGTGTGCTTGGTCAGGGACGGCTAAAAGCCTGTGACCATTTTCTGAGGCCTCCACACTAGTGGGATTGGCTAGATAACAGAAGCTTGCCATCAAGCCCCATCATATATTGGTGGCATCTCAACTTACCCAAGAGAGTATAGAACTCTTGGGTTGTAGTCATTTAGAGTCAGAAGTAGAAGGAAGGAAATAGGAGGACCTAATGTTTGAGAGAAATGCTTTGGACCCAGGAATAAGTGGTTCTGGATCCCAATACCTCTTAGCTGTGAACCCTTGCACAGATTGCTTAATCTCCTCCTTGCCTTTGGTTCAAATCAGGTCATGAATATGTAAGGTGCTTGTACAATATTGGATCAAACTACTTTGTTTTTCAAGGGTAGACAGCTTCGGAGAATGGCCGTGAATAAGGATCTACTCAAGGCACAGTCTAATGGCCTTCTGGAGTACATAAAAATTCATTTTACCCTCGCCAAGCCAAGTTATCCTGGTGGCACAAATGGGAGTATTTTCCATTCCCTTGTGCCATTCACAGAGTAGCCACTCAAATGGGCCAGTTCCATTACCCCTGTCAATGGAGCACAGGAAGACTGTTTAGCCGTGTGTTAATCATGCCTGTGGGGTGAGCCACAAAATAGTCATTAGCCCCAGAAACATTTTTTCCTACCACAAATAATCAACATTTGATTCATGGTTCCATCCAAACATTCTCATGATTTTATATATTTATCTCTATTCAAGCAGCAGAGAGTGTGAGATTGCAATATTAGGTTCCTCCCTGAATTCCACAGTTAATATGGAAATGTCTCAGTTTTGGAAAGCAAAGCCTCTGTTGTATATTTAATCAGTGAATCTGCTTACACATTGGATGAGATTAAGTAAGTAATATCCCACCACAATCCATGGAATATACCATTTAAAACAGGGCTGTTGTCATTCCTTTTTTACTGTGATGGTATTGCTAATGTACCAACTAGTAGATTACTTTCAGATTTTGTTCTTATTTTTAATATGTAAATTATAGTCAGGTCCTCAGAGTAAGGCTCTTTTTTTATGTTGAGTCATTATGGCTAAAGTGATACTTACTATTTAGATTCTAAATAGGGTCTGTTTCTCTTCTTTCTTAATGAAAACTGTCAGCCACATCAGAGAAGATTATTTTTAATGTTTTAAAATGATAATGACAAAAACTAAGATGAAATATACATTCATTCTCTCTGCTGTAGGGAAGCTACCCAATTCAAGTCTGTATATTTAGGTGAATGACCAAGTAATAACTACCAGGTTGTGTTTGGGGAACTTAGGAGACAAAAAAAAAAAGTCACACAAAATAATTTTCAATTTGGTTTCTTCTAAATAATAATTTGGAGTTCTAGGCCTATTCAGGGAATTCCAAAGTTAAAAATATAGTTGGCAGCCTCAACAGCCTGATAATGGAGGTCAACTAAGGAACATTTTAAAAGTTAATTCATTAAGTATAATCCCAAACATATTGGAATTCTAAGGTATTTTAATGGGCATGGAGGAGTTGGAGGAACATTTTTTTCAACCATAAAATGTACTTACAAATACTGGCAAAAAGTAGTTACTTGCCGTAGATAAAATTCTACTTGGTAAAGCAATACCACCCAGGAAGGCAGTACAGAATAAGTATCATGGAAAATTGTGACAAAACCACAACCTCCAATCCAATGCTAACTTTACAGAAAAGATATAATCAATGAATATAAGACTAGGGATCTTTCTATTTCTGCAGATAGTAGGAGCTAATTAAAATGTGGGCACAAAAGCACCAACACCCCTGCTCTGCCAAGAATGCACATCACCACTGACAGATCTACCAAGTTCCCACGAAGAAGACTTAGTACATTATTTCCATGTATTTATTCCTTCTCATGTTTTCTTGTCATAGGAACCAAGCAAGCACCCAAACCATCAGGTGCTGGCAGAAATGTGTCAGTAGACTTCACCCACTCCACAAAAAAACCAGGTAAGGAGTAAGATGCCGACTACCTCTCAGCAGCTCAGCTCTGAAAACATGCACAGTGACAGTAACTGCAGTAGTATTAGTTCAAAAACAGCATCATCTCCTCACAATGTGTCAGAGCCAGGTTAACAGTTCATGCATATTGCTAGAGAAACATTCCCAAATATTATCTTTGGAGGAATGAAAAGTGCTCTAAATATTAATAAGAACCCATAAAGGGGTACCAATTTAATCAGTACTTTCTGTAATGTTCGTAGGGGCCATGAGGAACAAATAGGAACAAATGCTGCAGTCATTGTGGGTTCTAGTTTTTAATCATGCTAAAGTTATGTTCTTGTATGATTCATTACCGCAGTCTTTGGAATGAAATTCTTTATGTTCCTGATTTGAGAGTATGCTGTATGTAAATGTAATAGGTAAAATTAGGAGGGTGGCAATTCAGACTACCTTTGTTTTTTTAAAGGATGCTGTGAGACTTAGTCTTGCACACAATTGTCTCTGTCACCGTCTTCCTGAGCAAGTGCATGCTCCCTCCTCCTTTTCTTCCTCCCCCTCCTCCTCTGTTCTCTCTTCCTTTCTCCTTCACTCCATTTATCTCTCCCCACCCCCAATATCCTAGGAAGTACTTAAAGCCATGGGGCATTTTCCTGGATTGACAATTTTACTTGAAGATTTTAAAACCAACATAAATAATACAAAGAAAGAAATTTTAAGCTATAACATAAGACTTAAAGTTTAAGTTAAGGTGGACTGCTCCAAAAACTTTAAACTTGCCAACCCTTGTGCAAAATAGACACCTTTGTTCAAATTATTGTACCTCTTTCTGCTGCCCCTACAGACAGGCCAGTTGGAAAAGTTTCCTTCCTCTGGGCTGGCAGCCTAGTGCCAGAGCTATCCAGTGGGAAAGCAGAGTGGGTGTTAAACTTTAGCTCCCACTTCTATCCCCTAGCCAAGAGTCCTTGTGCAGTTCACAGTCACCAAAGTGGTTAATAGTGCCCCTGCTCTCCACAGGCACAGGATTCTTGTTTCTGCCATTAGGGCTACTTTGGTATAATCTCTTGAGAAGTTCTAAAGATGTTTGTCTAATTACAGTTTCATGCTGGAGTTGGGGACAGGTTGGGGACCCACAAAAAAAGAAATAATATGCCTAATTCAAAGCTAAAATGGCATACGAAATTATAGTTTCAAAATCAAAGGCAAGTGGGGATAATGAAGTTCAGAAATGCTTCTTGTTAAGTTTAAATAAGAATCTAAATATGCTGAATTCTATATCTATCAGCCTTTCAAAAGACAGATACACTCATGTATTTTCATTGATAACTAAAGGATATACTTTACCTATACTAATGTACTGCTGGTACACACCCAACATTAATTTAGAGGAATATCAGTGTGTATTATTCATATGTACTTTTCTATAAATTCTATTTTGTCATCAACTGATACTTATCAGAAGTTATTTTTTTAAAAAAACTGTTATTTTATACAATGAATTCTTATGATGGCTTTGTCTGTAATATGACTTCTCAATCCCAATACCAGGGACTCGCCACCCAGCCGGGCCACCTAGATCTGGGCCTCCACGAAGAAAACCTTTACCACCAAATAATGTCACTGGGAAACCAGGAAGCATAGGTAAGCTCATTATGTATCTTCTTTCTTCCTCCATGATTTCAGTTTTACTAGCCAACCACCTCCCTTCCTTGTGTGCCAGCCACTGGCATGGGTGACACATGCTTGTGTTGGCCCCTAAGACTGGACACTGTAAGTTACAGCTTTGAGGATTCATATCCTGAATCTGGATGGGTGGGGTGAAAGAAACAGCCCCTCTGCATCTAAGCCAGCTTGCTTCTTAGATGTCTGTGTACCTGGAACCTAGAAAGAAGCCAACTCAGGCCCTTCAATGAATGGATTATTTGGGACAGATGCTCTGTGTTACCAAGTCCCTAAGGATCACTGAAAATGGGATACCCTGTCGTTGACTTATCATTCTGTCTCCTGAAATGAAATCCTATACATCTCAATGAAAGCTCCCCTATTCACCAGCCCCATGCCAGGCCCAGTATTAT
The DNA here is from genome assembly GCF_047511675.1 of Marmota flaviventris. Classification (NCBI taxonomy): domain Eukaryota; kingdom Metazoa; phylum Chordata; class Mammalia; order Rodentia; family Sciuridae; genus Marmota; species Marmota flaviventris. The sequence goes on from NC_092505.1 coordinate 77,496,468, forward strand.
GGTACTCAGGGAGGAGATGGTAATAAACTACTGAGGTGATTGAGTTAGCCTCCCTAAGCAGCCAGGCAGGGAGGTGTCTTGGGAGTCAAACTTCTTTCCCCCCTCCACATCTAGGTGTAGATTCCTCTTCTACACAGAATGGTCCCTCCCAGGCCTGGGATACTCACACATCCTTCTCTAGCTCCCCAAAGAGGTCTCAGCCTTGCTTCTCTGTTCAATGTGTCTTTGGCACATACTTCCATTACGGCAAAGAGCAATCATTTTATACTTGTTTTATACCTATTTGTTTGCATAGGTTAGGTGAGCTCTATGATGACAGAAATCTTGATATATTTTCCCCAAATTGCCAAAACCATATTCAGTGCTTAGCACATGGGGGATATTTGATAAGTTACAACTGAACAAATAAATGAGTGAAATTAAGAATCAATGAAAATCGATCCAGTTCAGAGCAAAGCTTTACCTCACTGCTATTAAGAGTTCTCCTCCTGGGACCTGACAGCAAATCATAGCATGTTTCTCATGGTTTCTTCTCCTGCCAAATCTCTGCTCCCTAAATATTTGGTATGTGCAATCAGGATAAAAGTATTAAAGGCAACTGTGAAAGATGAAACAGAGAAGGGCTTATGTGAAAGGGAGTAGACATCTATCTTTTTGCTGGATAACAGGAGGGCATGCTAATTGGAAGCTTTTGGGATGTATATTATGATCTCTAGATCCCCATGACTATTAGGATGAACTCTAGAGCCCCGGTGTCTAGAGGAGGAATCGGCCTCATTCATGCTTTTGGTGCTTTCCTGAGTCAAAGCCTCGTGACATGGCCTCGTGAGGATACCAGGTTTTCCTTATTAGTTATAATGTTAGGCAGCTGTGACATGAGTGCCTGTTGCCTTCAGGTCAGACTGAATGAGTCACAGACTGGAGTGTTGCCTGAATGTGCCCGTGGAAAACCCAGGGGACTGCCCCTGCAGAGTCCCCTGGCAAGGCTGTAGGTCTTCAGCTGCAATTCAGTGGCCTTGGTTGCTGCTACATGAAATCATTTTCTTTCCTCTCAGTGAGTGTAGCTTTGGGACGGCCCACTAAGCCCGAAGACAAACCACAAACACTTTCCCCTTCTGAGACTAACTCTGGTCACTTCTCCCCATGCCCCACCTTCCACCACCAATTCAAAGGAAACGGCTGCACCGAGAAGCCAAATGCCAAACAAGGGCATTAGTACAGATTTGACCTGATTGACACCACAGAAAAATCTATCCTGAATTCAGGAAATCCATCTAATGTCTGGGAGTCCTCTGAGGCTCTCTGGCTGGGAGCGCAGTCTTAGGTGGCTGCAGGGCACCCGCCATTTGTCACCTTTTTCTAGATCCACCAAGGCCTCTGAGTCCCACTCTCCTTGCCAGGGTGAAACGGCTGCCAGCATTTCCTGCTGTCTCTGCCAACTCTGAAAAGTGTATGTGGGCTGTGGTGTGACTTCCCTGGGTTTTTCTTGTTGTCTTATTGAGGCATTCCCTCTAGGACAAGAAGCATAAGTCCCCAGGGGTGAATCAGAGGCCATTTGCCTGACTCTCCCAGGATTCCATGCTGGGCCAGAGTCCTCAGGTCCAGCTCAGAGCCCTTGACTCTATGGCCCAAGAAGGACTCTTTTACCCAGAGGAAATAGAAAATCCAATCCAAACTCCACTCTTCTGTAAACACTCAGACTTGCCTGGACCTTGGGATGGATCCGGTTTTAGAGACTTATGAGTATTTTTAAAGTGGAGGAGTCACTGTTGAATATACCAACTCAGAGTAACACTGTTCTGGCACTCAGGCCAGATCATGGACATTATCCTAGGAATTTTTGTTTCCTTCTTCTCTGGCCATCTCCCATGGCTGCCAGTTAAACTTCAAGTTGGGCCATACCCCAATGTTCTTCCTACAACTTCACTAGAATACAGTTCTTCTCCCTGCCTACTGATCACTTCTCTTATCAGCACATCCTCTGAAAACACTCCAACCCTCCCCAACACCTTCCATCTTTTCCCACAGAGATCTGTAAGCATTCCCACTCCTTGCCCCCGCTGTGACCTTATCTAGTTCTTTCACAATATCTGTGATATTTCAATACCCTTGGCTCACACATCTACCTCCATCAAGAACCAGGTCTTATTTTTCTCCAAGCCTGTCCAACAGTGCCAAGCCACATGGTAAGTGCTTACCAAATATTTATTGAATAAATAAATGGGAGGCTTGGCAGTGCTTCTATAAAGTCTTACTACTTTGGCTGTACATTACAGGAATCATCTCATCAGGCCGAGTAACTTCCCCACCCCTGAGAGCAACACTCAAACCTACAGGAATCCCCTCAGAGAGACCAGAGACAGACAAAAAGCAGCCAACAGCTCCTGCCTCCGGAGAAGAGCTTGGTTAGTATGTCAATCAATTTTCACTGGATGCTTAGCTATGGGGAGGCGGCCAGCACCTTGATAATGGGTTCTTCTTCCTGCCCGCAGAGAATGTAAGATAAGTCAGCATACTTAGTGAAGAACAAAAGACATAGATTCAGAAAAAATAGTTTTAAAGAAGCTTGGGGTACCTGATAGGCCAAAGCCACACAGGAGCTGGAACTGGACAATTAGAAAATGACTCTGGTGGTTTTATTTAAGGGAGTACATCAAAGACTGAGATAAGGTTTCAGGGGTGGAGTCTTGCTTCATGGTGTCTTGCAGTCAGCAGGAGGACTGACATCTTGGCGGGTCACATCCATCTCTTAGAGTCTGTGTGGCTACAGCAGGTCACCCCATCTCCAGTGACCAGGCAGAGCTTGAATAGGGTCACATATGTTTGGGCAGTTTTAGCCCGAGGAAATTTCCACGGAAGTTCCCAGACACCAGATTCTCCTATTCACTAGGCTGCAATGCCGATGTAGTCCACACACAGCCCATGGATCCCTCTTCGCTATGAGGTACTAAAACATTTCAAATTGGGGAAGAAATAAAGTCTCAGTTCTAAATCTTCTATTTTATTCAATTTATAATCAATTTGGGCATTTTCAATTTTAAAATTATACTTACTTTCAATACATTGTTGTAGAATACGCTCCTTTCCTTAGTGGACATAGAATGCCAAGTTTGTTTTCTAAAATGATCTAAACTGTACCTGCTACCTCCTATTAAGCCTCATGTCATTACTAACTACACATATCTTAAGTTAGTAATGAGTATTAACCACTTGGTTGTAATTTTTAATTCATTATTTATTATAGTCCAGAACATTTTGCAGCAGGACATAACAAAAACCCTTTTATTGTGGGTAAAAAAGTATAAAATAATAATATAATAATAAGTATAAAAATAATAAAGGAAATTTACCCTACAGCCATATAACTAGAATAAATATTGGCCATCTTCAGTCTTTATTATTTGCCATTGTATTATAAAGCTTTTCTTCTCTTCACCAAAATTGTTTATTGTTTTTCATTCTTAGGTAACACAACTGACTTTAGTTCAAGCCCAACAAGAGAAACAGATCATCTTGGGAAGCCCAGATTCAAAGGTAGGTTTAGTTCTGCATCTTCAGTTTAACACGGCTATTTTAGGAGGGAAGATCAGTCAGACTTTGTTATGTAACAACCACAAAACTTTATTAGCTTACTATAATCAGGATTTATTTTTTGAGTCTCTTCAAGTCAGCTTGGGGTCTGATGCTTAGCAAGGTGCACCTGCTTCTTGAAGCAGGTATAGCTGGAGTCTGTGATATAGCTGGAGTGCAGTGATCTAATTCTGGTAACCAGGATAAGGAACCAACAGTGAACCAGGAGAAGCCATTCTTATAGTAATACAGAGCAAAGAGACATGCCATCCAAATACACAGCCACATTTCAAGCTCATTTTTATGTAGTATCTGCCAATAAACATTGGGCAAAAAGGTCACATAGCCAAGCTCAACCAAGGATGGGGAAGTTTACTCCTTCCATGGACACAGAGAATATGTTTGAATAATAATCTAATGTACCACAGTAGGAGAAACATAATTTGTAATTTTTTTTCTGAAGTGTAAAATTTGATAAATTTTAATGTACATATTCACCTATGGAGCCATTATCACAATCAAAATAATGAACACAGTGTGATTTGCAGACATTTGTCATGATCCTTTATAATCCCTCCCCCTCAGGTCCCTCATCTATCCCTAGTCCCTAGGTAACCACAGATGTGCTATACCATATATTAGTATGCACATTACAGAATTTTATATAAAAGAAAACTTACACTATGAACTCTTTTTTTGTCTGGCTTATTTGGCTCAACATAGTTATTTGGAGACTTATCCATGTTACTCTGTGTACCAGTAGCCCAATTCTTTTTATTACTGACTAGTATTCTATTATACGGATATAAAATATTTTTTTCTCTAAACCTATTCATGATATTCAAGAGTTTATAATTTCTTTTTTACATTATCGATAAAATTACTGTGATCACTCGTGTACACGTTTGTATGGAAATGTGCTTTCATTTCTGCATTTATTTTCCATCCATCTATATTTTTGGTATATCCAAACTTTGCCTATTTTGAGGGGGTGGGGTACTGGGAATTGAACTCAGGGGCACTTAACCACAAAGCCACATCCCCAGCCCTATTTTGTATTTTATTTGGAATCAGGGTCTCACTGAATTGCTTAGTGCCTCACTAAGTTGCTGAGGCTGGCTTTGAACTTGCAATCCTCTTGTCTCAGCCTCCTGAGCTGCTGGGATTACAGACATCTGCCACCACACCTGGCTTTGCCCACATTTTAAATGGAATTGTTTGTCTACCTGTTGTTGAATTTTGAGTATATTCAGAAACGTGCATTGCAAATATTTTCTCCCAGTATGTGTCTTCTCTTTTTAATTAATGAAGCTATTTGCCAATTTTTATATGAAATGCACTTTCTTTAATAAGTATAGTACTTTCCATTAAATTTTTTCTCCAGTATTGTTTCTTTTTTATTCAACTTTGGTAGGTTGTATCTTTCAAGCAGTTAGTCCATTTTATCTAAGTTGTCAAATCTATTTACATTCAGTTCATAATATTTCTTTACTATCATTCTAATATCTGGATTTTTTTGTGTTGTCTAGTAAATTATTGGTTAATCAAAAGTCACAAAGAGAAACTCCCACATGATTTCCCTCTAGAAGTTTTACATTTTTGCATTTAGATTTTTGATGAACATTGAGTGAACGATGTATATTGATTTTGTATATGATACAAAATATGAACACATGTCCTTTCTTGCTTGTGAGTATCCAGTTGTTGTAGCATCATTTGAAATGACTCCTTTCTCCACTGAATTGTATTTATACCCTTGTCAAAAATCAATTGTCCAGCTGGGAGGAAGGAAGATGGCAGCGAGGGGAGTGCATTGCCCCCGTGTGCTGCTTCACTGTGTGGGAGTATGACAAGTCAGGACGGCTAAAGGATATCTTGTTAGGAATTTCCAGCAATAGTGGGGTGCTCCGGAACCTGGAGGAAGGATTTCCATCGCACGAGGATCAGCTACGGGGACTTAAACGCGAGAGGTTTGTCGCACGGAGGGTAACACTGCTTATTCAGCAAATCGCCCCGCGGCTAGAATCTGCAGCGTGCGCTGGGATAGAGACGCAGGGTTACAGCGCTGCAGTTTCTGCCAGCCGCGCAAGCACCGTACTCAGGGCTGAATTCTGGGTTCGAGACGGGGGAAGGAAGCGGTCCATCTCGGTTCTCCACACCGGTCAGACCACAGAGGAGGCCAGCAGCCACCATGTTGGTAAACTGACGTCACCACCCCTGTTTTCGACTGACCGCAGCTCATTCAGCCATAGAACAGGTAATTTCAGGCTGCAATTCGCCTGCGGCTTGCAGACAGATTGCTAGGGCTCAGCGCCTGGGTGCTTCTTAGAACCTGATCTTATCGGAGTGAATACCGAGCGTGGGGTGGCCGAGTTCCGGCTCCCGGAACCGCCCTGGCCCAGGGCTGCTGAGCCTGCGGAGGCTGCTTCTTGGACCCTGCTCCTACCAGAGCATACAACAAGCACTAAGCAGCCGAATTACGGCTCCCGGAACTGAGCCCGCAGGGACTGCTTCTTGGAGCTTACATTTATAGGAGCTTACACCGAGCACGGAGTGGCCGAGTTCCGGCTCCCGGAACTTCCCTGGCCCGGGGCTAGGAGCCCGCGGAAACTGCTTCTCGGTCCGGGTCCTGCTGAGGGCCGGTCAGGACTCACCCGGTGCTTTGGTTGCCCGGCAAGGGGAACGAAATGCTGCCATTCGCATAGGATACCAACATGGCAGAGATCTGATGTCAGCAGAAAGCGGCGGAGGAGAGAACTTCATCAATACCAGTGGTGACATAAGCAGTTGGTCTCCTGGTAGGTGGGGTGAGGCACAGTCACCCGAGTCTCCTCAATTTGTCGTCGAGCCAGAGGGAAGGAGCCGGGCCGCCGCCAGCGCCCGGAGCAGGCCCAGCGGCTCGCCAGCGTGGTGACCGCGTGACCCCAATTGGAGAGGGGGCAGAGCGGAGCCGCCACCCGCAACCGCAAGGTGGGCAGACCCGCGACCCAGTGGTACATGGGCGTGGTAGGAGGGGCAGGGCAGAGCCGCTGTTCGCGCTTGCAAGGTAAACAGACCTGTGACAGCCTGGCGGGTCAGGCCCAGTGGCCTGCCAGTGTGGTACACACATCACCCCAACTGGAGTAGGGGCAGAGCAGATCCTTCTCCCACGCCCGGATCAGGCCCTGCCGGTGTGGTGGTCACGTGACCCCAATTGGAGTGGGGGCGGAGCGGAACCGCCACCCGTGCCCGCAGGGTGAGCAGACCAGTGATCAACCTGCAGATCAGGCCCAGGGGTCCGCAGGCGTGGTAGGAGGGGCAGGGCAGAACCGCCGCCCGCGCCTCCAAGGTAGGCAGACCTACAACAGACCGGCGGATCAGGCCCAGGAGCCTGCCGGCGTGGTACAAACACCACCCTAATTGGAGTAGTGGCAGAGCAGAGTCGCCGCCCGTGCCAGGAACAGGCCCAGCGTCCTGCAGGCGGGGTAGTCACGACACCCCAATTGGAGTAGGGGCAGAGCAGAGCCTCCACCCGTGCCCTAAAGATGGGCAGATCTGCGACCGACCAGCAGGACAGGCCCAGTGGCCTGCCGGTACGACAGACACGTCACCCCATTTGCAGTAGGGGCAGAGTAGAGCCGCCGCCCGCGCCTGCAGGGTAGGCAAACCTGCAACCGACCGGCGGATCAGGCCCGGTGGCCTGCCGGCGTGGTACACTCGTCACCCCAATTGGAGTAGGGGCAGAACAGAGCCGCCGCCAGCTCCCAGAACAGGCCCAGTGACCTGCCGGCGTGGTAGCCACGACACCCCAATTGGAATAAGGAGAGAGCAGAGCCGCCGCCCGCACCTGCAGGAAAGATACGCAAGCAGTATGAAAAGACAAGGAAAGAAAGGACCACAAGCAATGCAGGTCAACGCAACTTTAGAAGAGGTAACAGCTGCAGCAGATGGAATGTCAGATAAAGAATTCAGGATATACATGCTTCAGATGATCTGGAGTATCAAGGAAGACATTAAACAGCAAAATCAGACAATGAAAGATCACTTCGACAACGAATTAGGCAAACAAATCCAGGAAGCAAAGGATCAACTATACAGGGAGATAGAGATTATAAAAAACAAACAAACAGAAATCCTAGAAATGCAGGAAGCAATAAACCAACTTAAAAACTCAATGGAGAATACTACCAGCAGAGTAGAACACTTAGAAGATAGAACATCAGACAATGAAGACAAAGTATTTCAACTGGAAAAGAACATAGACAGCTCAGCAAGACTGTTAAGAAACCATGAGCAGAACATCCAAGAAATATGGGATAACATTAAGAGACCAAACTTAAGAGTCATTGGGATACAGGAATGTACAGAGCTCCAAACCAAAGGAATGAGAAGTCTATTCAATGAAATAATACAAGAAAACTTCCCAGACTTGAAGAATGAGACAGAATCCCAAATCCTAGAAGCCTACAGGATGCCGAATGTGCAAAATCATAAGAGATCCACACCTAGACACATTATAATGAAGATGCCCAACATACAGAATAAGCAGAGAATTTTAAAAGCTACAAGAGAAAGGAAGCAGATCACATTTAGTGGTAAGCCAATCAGGATAACAGCTGATCTTTCAACACAGACTCTGAAAGCTAGAAGATCCTGGAATAACATATTTCAAACACTGAAAGAAAATGGGTTCCAACCAAGAATTGTGTATCCAGCGAAATTAAGCTTCAGGATGGAGGATGAAATTAAAACCTTCCACGATAAACAAAAGTTTAAAGAATTCGCAGCTAGAAAACCATCTCTTCAAAACATCCTCACCAAAGCATTACAGGAAGAGGAAATGGAAAATAACAATGAAAACCAACAGTGGGAGGTAGGACAGTAAAGGGGGGGGAATAATCAAAGAGGAAAACAAACCATGTTTAGTAACAGAAATAAACAAATATGGCTGGAAGAACAACCCATATCTCAATAATAACCCTAAATGTTAATGGCTTAAACTCACCAATTAAGAGACACAGGCTAGTAGAATGGATCACAAAACAAGACCCAACAATATGCTGCCTACAGGAGACGCATTTGATAGGAAAAGACATACATAGGCTGAAGGTGAAAGGTTGGGAAAAATCATATCACTCATATGGACTTCGGAAACAAGCAGGAGTGTCCATACTCATATCAAATAAAATAGATTTCAAGCCAAAGTTAATCAAAAGAGATAAAGAGGGACACTACATACTGCTTAAGGGAACCATACACCAACAAGACATAACAATCATAAATATTTATGCCCCAAACAATGGTGCAGCTATGTTTGTCAAACAAACTCTTCTCAAGTTCAAGAGTCTAATAGACCACCATACCATAATCATGGGAGACTTCAACACACCTCTCTCGCCACTGGACAGATCTTCCAAACAAAAGTTGAATAAGGAAACTATAGAACTCAATAACACTATTAATAACCTAGACCTAATTGACATATATAGAATATACCACCCAACATCAAGCAGTTACACTTTTTTCTCAGCAGCACATGGATCCTTCTCAAAAATAGATCATATATTATGTCACAGGGTAACTCTTAGACAATATAAAGGAGTAGAGATAATACCATGCATCTTATCTGATCATAATGGAATGAAACTGAAAATCAACGATAAAAGAAGGAAGGAAAAAGCATACATCACTTGGAGAATGAACAATAGGTTACTGAATGATCAATGGGTTATAGAAGACATCAAGAAGGAAATTAAAAAATTCTTAGAGATAAATGAAAACACAGACACAACATATCGGAATCTATGGGACACATTGAAAGCAGTTCTAAGAGGAAAATTCATTGCTTGGAGTTCATTCCTTAAAAAAAGAAAAAACCAACAAATAAATGATCTCATACTTCATCTCAAAATCCTTGAAAAAGAAGAGCAAAACAACAGCAAAAGAAGTAGAAGGCAAGAAATAATTAAAATCAGAGCTGAAATTAATGAAATCGAAACAAAAGAAACAATTGAAAAAATTGACAAAACTAAAAGTTGGTTCTTTGAAAAAATAAACAAAATCGACAGACCCTTAGCGATGCTAGTGAAGAGAAGAAGAGAGAGAACTCAAATTACTAGCATACGGGATGAAAAAGGCAATATCACAACAGACACTTCAGAAATACAGAAGATAATCAAAAACTATTTTGAATCCTTATACTCCAACAAATTAGAAGATAGTGAAGGCATAGATAAATTTCTTAAGTCATATGATCTGCCTAGATTGAGTCAGGAGGATACAGAAAACCTAAACAGACCAATATCAATTGAGGAAATAGAAGAAACCATAAAAAGACTACCAACTAAGAAAAGCCCAGGTCCAGATGGGTATACAGCAGAATTTTACAAAACCTTTAAAGAAGAACTAATACCAATACTTTTCAAGCTACTTCAGGAAATAGAAAAGGAGGGAGAACTTCCAAATTCATTCTATGAGGCCAACATCACCCTGATACCTAAACCAGACAAAGACACTTCAAAGAAAGAAAACTACAGACCAATATCTCTAATGAACCTAGATGCAAAAATCCTCAATAAAATTCTGGCGAATCGGATACAAAAACATATCAAAAAAATTGTACACCATGATCAAGTAGGATTCATCCCTGGGATGCAAGGCTGGTTCAATATACGGAAATCAATAAATGTTATTCACCACATCAATAGACTTAAAAATAAGAACCATATGATCATCTCGATAGATGCGGAAAAAGCATTTGACAAAGTACAGCATCCCTTTATGTTCAAAACTCTAGAAAAACTAGGGATAACAGGAACATACCTCAATATTGTAAAAGCAATCTATGCTAAGCCTCAGGCTAGCATCATTCTGAATGGAGAAAAACTGAAGGCATTCCCTCTAAAATCTGGAACTAGACAGGGATGCCCTCTCTCTCCACTTCTGTTCAACATAGTTCTTGAAACACTGGCCAGAGCAATTAGACAGACGAAAGAAATTAAAGGCATAAAAATAGGAAAAGAAGAACTTAAACTATCACTATTTGCAGATGATATGATTCTATACCTAGCAGACCCAAAAGGCTCTACAAAGAAACTATTAGAGCTAATAAATGAATTCAGCAAAGTGGCAGGATATAAAATCAACACGCATAAATCAAAGGCATTCCTGTATATCAGCGACAAATCCTCTGAAATGGAAATGAGGACAACCACTCCATTCAAAATATCTTCAAAAAAAATAAAATACTTGGGAATCAACCTAACAAAAGAGGTGAAAGACTTATACAATGAAAACTACAGAACCCTAAAGAGAGAAATAGAAGAAGATCTTAGAAGATGGAAAAATATACCCTGTTCATGGATAGGCAGAACTAACATCATCAAAATGGCGATATTACCAAAAGTTCTCTATAGGTTTAATGCAATGCCAATCAAAATCCCAACGGCATTTCTTGTAGAAATAGAGAAAGCAATCATGAAATTCATATGGAAAAATAAAAGACCCAGAATAGCAAAAACAATGCTAAGCAGGAAGTGTGAATCAGGCGGTATAGCGATACCAGACTTCAAACTATACTACAGAGCAATAGTAACAAAAACAGCATGGTACTGGTACCAAAACAGGCGGGTGGACCAATGGTACAGAATAGAGGACACAGAAACCAATCCACAAAACTACAACTATCTTATATTTGATAAAGGGGCTAAAAGCATGCAATGGAGGAAGGATAGCATCTTCAACAAATGGTGCTGGGAAAACTGGAAATCCATATGCAACAAAATGAAACTGAATCCCTTTCTCTCGCCATGCACAAAAGTGAATTCAAAATGGATCAAGGAGCTTGATATCAAATCAGAGACACGCCGTCTGATAGAAGAAAAAGTTGGCTACGATCTACATACTGTGGGGTCGGGCTCCAAATTCCTCAATAGGACACCCATAGCACAAAAGTTAATAACTAGAATCAACAAATGGGACTTACTCAAACTAAAAAGTTTTTTCTCAGCAAAAGAAACAATAAGAGGGGTAAATAGGGAGCCTACACCCTGGGAACAAATCTTTACTCCTCACACTTTAGATAGAGCCCTAATATCCAGAGTATACAAAGAACTCAAAAAATTAGACAATAAGAAAACAAACAACCCAATCAACAAATGGGCCAAGGACCTGAACAGACACTTCTCAGAGGAGGACATACAGTCAATCAACAAGTACATTAAAAAATGCTCAACATCTCTAGCTGTCAGAGAAATGCAAATCAAAACCACCCTATGATACCATCTCACTCCAGTAAGATTGGCAGCCATTATGAAGTCAAACAACAACAAGTGCTGGCGAGGATGTGGGGAAAAGGGTACACTTGTACATTGCTGGTGGGACTGCAGATTGGTGCAGCCAATTTGGAAAGCAGTATGGAGATTTCTTGGAAAGCTGGGAATGGAGCCACCATTTGACCCAGCTATTCCCCTTCTTGGTCTATTCCCTAAAGACCTAAAAAGAGCATGCTACAGGGACACTGCTACATCGATGTTCATAGCAGCACAGTTCACAATAGCAAGACTGTGGAACCAACCTAGATGCCCTTCAATAGACGAATGGATAAAAAAAATGTGGCATTTATACACAATGGAGTATTACTCTGCATTAAAAAATGACAAAATCATAGAATTTACAGGGAAATGGATGGCATTAGAGCAGATTATGCTAAGTGAAGCTAGCCAATCCCTAAAAAACAAATGCCAAATGTCTTCTTTGATATAAGGAGAGTAACTAAGAACAGTGTAGGGACGAAGAACAGGAGAAGAAGATTAACATTTAACAGGGGATGAGAGGTGGGAGGGAAAGGGAGAGAGAAGGAAAATTGCATGGTAATGGAAGGAGACCCTCAGGGTTATACAGTGGAGGAGGTAGAGAGAGAGGAGGGGAGGGGAGGGGAGAGGTGGGGAGGGGGGAGGGGGGAGGATGGGAAAGGCAGTGGAGCACAACAGACACTAGTATGGCAATTTGTAAATCAGTGGATGTGTAACTGATGTGATTCTGCAATCTGTGTATGGGGTGAAGGTGGGAGTTCATAACCCACTTGAATCAAAGTGTGGAATATGATATGTCAAGAAATTTGTAATGTTTTGAACAACCCACAATAAAAAATTAAAAAAAAATCAATTGTCCATATATATGTGGATCTTGTAATGTCTAGTCTAGCTTAGTATTAGAATAATGCTGAAATTGCCTCTTCAGTTTTCTGGAAGAGTTTGTTAGAATTGTTATTGCTTCTTTCCTAAATGTTTAGTAATATTTACCACTGCAGCTGTCTGAGTCTCACATTCTCTGTGGGAATGTTTTTAATATATAAATTTACTTTCTTTACTAAGTATACGGCTATTCAGAATATTTTGCCTTCCTTAGGAAGCTCTGGTAATGTTTTTTAAAATACTAGCGCATTTCATCTAAGTAGTCAACTTTATTTGCATAAAGTTGCTTATAATATTCCCTTATTATAATTTTAATGTCTGAAGAATCTGTGTTGATGTCACTTTTCTCATTCTTGATGTTATTAATGTCTTTTATTTATTTACTTATTTTTGCCTTATCAGTCTGGCTTAAGTTTATGAATTTTTTTTTTGATCTTTTCAAAAGGCCAACTTTTTGTATTACTAATTTTCTCCATTATTTTTTTCTGTGTCTGTTTTATTTCTTTCTACTCTTCCTTCTGCTTAATTTTGTTTTAATTTGCTTTTCTGACTTTTGTTTCTTGAAATAAAAGATGAATTCATTGATTTGAGACCACTCTCTTGTCAAACCCAAAGCCTCACAAATGCTGGGCAAGTATTGTACAACTAAGTTACACCCCCAGCTCCTGCTCTTCTTTTCTAATATAGAAATTAGTGCTACATATTTCCCACTAGATATTACTCAAGTAGCATCCACCATTTTTTTATATATTTTGTCTTTATTTCATTCTGTTCAAAATGCTAATTGCTCTCTTGATTTTTTTCCTTTGGCCTATTGATAATTTAGAAGTGTGTTGTTAAATTTCCAAATATTTGGAAATATTCCAGAGATCATTCTGTTATTAATTCTAATTTAGTTCCAGTATCGTATGATACCCTGTATTACTTGAATCCTTTTAAATTTGATGAGATCTTTTTTTTATGGCCTAGAACATAGTACATCTTGGTACGTATGCTGTGTGAAAAGAATGTATTTTTTTTTCTTAAATGGAATGCTGAATTAACTTGCCAGGGCTGTCATAACAAACATAGACTTGATGGCTCATGCAATAGAAAGATATTATCTCACACTTCTGGAGGTACGAAGTTTGAGATTGGCAGGTTTGGTTTCTCCTGACTTGCAGATGGCCCCTTCTCCCTGAGACTTTATATGGTCTTTTCTCTGGGTTTATACATCTCTAATATCTCTTTTCTGATAAAGAGAGGATACCAGTCAGATTAGATTAGGACTCAAGCCTTATGACCTCATTCATTTAAGTCCCTACTCGAAATTAGTAACATTGGAACTTAGAACTTGAACAAATGAATTTTAGAGGAATGCAAATTCGGTCCATAGTATGGTATGAATGTCTGTTAGGTCAAGTTGTTTGTACTGTGCAGTTATGCCATGTGATTACTGATTTTCTGTATACTTGCTCTATCATCAAAAAGAGAAGAGTATTGAAATCATGGACTATAATCATGAATTTATTTCTTCTTGTGATTTTATCTAGTTTTGTGCTACGTGTTTTAAATGTGTGTAATGAAGTTCAGACCTAAATTATTTAGGATTATAATAAACTCCTGATTAATTGATTCTTTATCCTTATGAAATTACCTTTTCTGTTTCTGGTGATATTATTGACTCTGAAATCTAATTCGTTGACATATTCAGTCATACTTTCTTTTGACTAGTGTCGTGTATTTTCATCTTTTTATTTTTAACCTATTAGTCTCTTGATGTTTAAAGTGTGTTTTTTATGATTGGGTCTTGCTTTTCTATTTAATCTAACAATCATTTCATTTTATTTGGATTACATAGAACCTTACATTTAATATGATTATTGATATTATTAGGTTTAACCTTTATCTCATTATTTATTTTCTATTCATCCCATCTATCCTTTGCTCCCTCTTGTCCTGTTTTTTAACCTACTTTTAGATTGAGTATTTTATGACTCTGTTTTATCTTTTTGGATGTGTGATAGCTGTCACTCTTTGTTATTTTAGTTGTTGCTTTGGGGTTCACAGTCTACATCTTTAGCTTATCACAATCTATCTTCCACCAAAATAAAAATACATAAATAAATAAATAACTTCACATGTAAGAAACTTACACTCATCCAGCTATTTTTCCTGGCCTTTAGGCTATTATTGTCATATATTATACTTTCACATTATTCTATGTAACTCTTATTCTTTATCAATAAATTATCTTGAAGAGTGATTTAAATAATGAGAAAAGTGTTTTATATATTTATCTATATAGTTACTGTTTCTGTGCTCTTCATCCACTTATGTGGATTCATATTTCCATCTGGTATCATTTTTCATTCCTCCTCAACTTCTTTTAATATGCTTTATAGTATGATTCTGCTGATAATGAATTCTTATAGGTTTTATATTTTTGAAAAATCTTTGCTTTTGTTTTTTAAAGATCTTTTCACAAATTGTTGAATCCCACATGATACATTTTTTTCTTTCCATATTCAAAGACTCTGCTCCGTTGTCTCTCACTTGCATTCCTTCCAATGACAAGTCTACCACAATCTTTATCTTGTCATTCTACACCTATCTTTTCCTCTATCTCCTTTAAATATTCTTCTCTGTTTCACTGGTTTTGAGAAGTTTGATTATGATTGGCAGTTTTCTTCGTGTATAATGCATAATTATTTTATTTGAACTTTTTGGATTTGTGGGTTTAGAATTTATTATATTTGGAATATTTGGGGCCATTATTTCTTAAAATATTTTTTCTGCCCACTTACCCCAGGTATTCCAATTTTATGTACATGAGACACTTGAAGTCATCTACAGTCACTGATGTTGGTTGTTTTTAATTCTTTCTCTCTGTATTTTATTTTGGATAGTTTTATTGTTGTATCTTCAAGTTTACTATCATTTATTTTGTAACATATTATATATTGTTTCTATCTAGTGCAATTTGCATCTTATATTTTGTAGTTTTTTAATCTCTAGAAATTTGACTTGGGTATTTTTTTATATTTCTCATGTCTTAACTTTTTGAACATGTGAATCATAATCATAACTATTTATTGTCCTTATCTGATGATTCTAACTTCTATGCAAGTTCTGGATTGGTTTCAAATTATTGATTTTTTTCTTCTCATTATGGGTAACATTTTCCTGTGAATGTCACCTTATTGGGTGCTGGATATATATATGCATACATCTATGTATAGATGTGCACACTTATATACACACTATATATATTTGCATAGACATTTATGTAGATATGTGTATATATGGAGACAAATATGTAGATATATAGGTATGTTTTATATATATATATATATCTGTGTATATATACAAAGACACACATATGTATGTGTATATATATATATATGTAAGTTGTATATGTGTATATATATATATATATATATATATATATATATATATATATACACACACACACACACAAATTATATAGATATAATTCCTAAAGTACTCTTGAGTCTTGTTTGGGGACATAAATTACTTAGAACTATTGGATCTTTTTGAGTCTAACTTCTCAGATTTATTGGATGACACCAGAATTATGTTCAATGTCAGGCTCATTATTCTCTACTGAGATAAGACTCAATACCCCATAAATAATGAGGTATAAACCAAGTCTATAGAGTCCAAATTAATTATGAATATTAACACAACATAGAACTGTTTAAGTAAATAAATGAGCAAGTTGAACCAACCATAGCACTGCTTTCAAGCATCTGCCCATAATGAAGGGACTCAATGCCCTCCAACAGATAATTATATTATGAGCTCACCTCCATCTCCTTCGTGGGTTTTAAAATTACTAAAATGCCAGAATTTTCTCTTAGGTCCTCATGTGCGTTACATCCCAAAGCCAGACAACAGGCCCTGCTCCATCACCGACTCCGTCAAACGGTTCCCCACAGAGGAAGCCATGGAGGGGAATGCCACCAGCCCACCTCAGAACCCACCCACCAACCTCACTGTGGTCACTGTGGAAGGGTGCCCCTCATTTGTCATCTTGGACTGGGAAAAGCCACTAAATGACACTGTAACTGGTAAGATCATGGCATGAGGACTTGCTACTATAGCGGTGATATGGGTCTTGGAAATCAGGATTTGGTCCTTGTTCCCCCTGGAAGATTTAGCACCTGAGAAACACCAAGAGAAGCATAGAAAACAAGTTTTATTCAAGAGATAGAACAGAGATAGACTTCTCCAGGGAGAAGCTGGGACCCAGAGCTGGTGCCCACGGGAGCAGGTGTGTCTTGCTTTTTTATAGACCTCCCCACCCTCTCTTTCTTTCCTGCATACATGCCCCAAAGCAGGAAAGAGCAGGCATAGGGGGCAATCACTTGTGTTGGAAAGTACAATCCCTCCTCCCATGGGAAGTGTTAATAGCCAGTTGAGTAGGGGAAGTGATCCAGAGGTTAGTTATTAGCAACCTCTAGTTGGTTGGAAACCTCTGTTTCCTTTTCTTTGATAACCAACTATTTGTTCTCTGTCCCTGTCTCAGTAGAAAGCTTTGATAGCACAAGGTCTATGGAGTGGGGTACCCTGGGCCAAGCTGACATGGGAAGGACATCCAAGGTGTAGCAAGTCCTAGCAGAGTTCTGTTGACCTTAAGGCACATTGTCAAAAGTGTCATGGGATAGGAGACATCACCTTTGTCCTTGTAGCGGGCTCCCTGTTAATTTAATAAATTTCTTAAAGCTGTACCCCTTCCATCTCCTCTCAGAATCCTCCTTTCAGACATAACTGGTCTTTCCATTATCAAGAAAATACAGAAGGAGTTTGCCACTGCTCATGATATTTAGTTTTCCTTTTATCAACCCAACTTTTAAATTAGCCTCAGACCGTCTTTAGAGAAAATGCATTTAAAAAATCTATTTCTGGGTGATTTTGTGCTCATCTCAGGAAATTTTGATTCTCCCACTGCTCTCCCACCAAATTCCTCTAAAAATGACTGTTAAAAATAAGAAACCTGGGTCTATTCTTTGAACTGGCTATATGGCAATTTGATTCTTCACAGTGAACAGATAGTCAAACATGAGAAGAAAAAGTAGGTATAAAAGACCAATGGCTTAAATCAGTGGAGAACAAAGCCTGAGTCCATGTGGCAACTGCTGCCCAGTTCCTTCCTGCCAGATACCTGGTGCAGGGAGTAGAAGGGCCAACAGGAGGCTGTCAGCAGGAGAAAGGAGCAGTGCACAGGGTGGGAGATTCAGGATCTGCCAAAATCATTTCCTACTTTGAAAATGTAAGGGGAAAATAACAGCTATTTCTCCATAACCAAAACCATGTGATCTGGGCAACCTCCAGTTTAAGCAGCTTATCTTTGCTTAGCTGGCACTCTCTACCATATTTTGTGCATTCTCATGTGAAGTTAGCCTTTGCTTTGAGGAAGAACCAGTTCCTGCCTATGTTCCTCCCATCTGCCTAGCCCTGCTTGTTCACCTGAGACCATGCCTGCAGGTGCTACCATCCCAATATGTAAAAATCAGTCCCTCAGCACTGAATACCTATAATGGATTAAAACATCTAAAACTCTGTCGTTTTGCTTGCTAATAAGGAGTTCCTGTGAAAGTCTGAGGCTAACTTTCCTTAAAGCCAAATGGTCTCTGAAATTTCATTTGCCCTAAAGATGTAGGATATGAAATTAGAATTATTAAATCTAATTATATAATACATACCTACTTGGATAATATCTGATTTAACTCTTTAAGGCTGTAGGATTTTCTTTTCTGGTTCATCTATAAGAGTATTTTAATTATGTAAATTTATAATTCTAAGAATTATACATAGAATGTATTTATACATCTAATTGACTGCCAAAAGTCCAGGTTCGTATTGAGGAGGAGAACACAGAGTTAACAAGGAATGTCCCAAGCCAAAGATGTTTTTTTAAAGGTGATTACTTTGGTACATAATTAATTAGACTTCATATAAAAGAGTTTCATTACCATTAGATTATTTTGGTTTTCTTTTTTTCTTTTCTTTTTTGGTGACTAAGCAGCACTTGAATCTTTCCAATTGGAATCTTTGAAAATTTCTGTGGCCCTATTTTCAAAACACAACTTAGGGATAAGAATTAATAAAAGCAACAACAATAATAATAAGTACAACCTGTTGAGTAAAATCACTCAAAATACTATTAGACACTTTCCATTTGTTCTGAATATAATCCACATAAGCAGCACCATGAAGTGAGATTATTGACATTCTGCAGATGGGAAGACTGAAATTCAAAGCAAGTGGCTTGGTTTGTCTCTTTCCTTAGGTCATGTGATTCCCTTTTTCTTTCTTTCTTTTTTTTTTTTTAACTTACATTTTAACAGCTGCAAATATCCCTTCTGAGATAAAAATATAAAACAGATTTGAATTGAAGATCTTCTCTCTCCCTCCCTTTCCACACTCTGCTCTAAAATAGCCGATAGGGAGATAAGTTGGGATCAGAAGGGAGTCTGAGCAAGGTGTTGTTCAGTTAACTAGTAGTCGTTAGTCCTTCAGTAGCTGCCCTGCTGTTGTCCAGTTCCAGTGGCCACTGTCTTCAAGTTTAACTTTTGGCTTTCAGAAGAATGGTCATTTAGGAAATGTTCAGCAAAAGCCATCCTCCTTTGGGGGTTTAAAAATAAGCTATTAATAATCCTTTTCAACTAAAATGGGAGATTTTGGGCCTTCCTGGCCTGTTCTGGGTTTGGTTTTATTCCCAGTGTTCATCTTACACCTTTCGTCTGGTACATCAGCAGAAATCCCTGGCCTAACTTGCCAGCTCTTTTGCCGCTTCCCTACCTTATGTGATGCCCTGCTCATGTGTATTTCTTTATATCCATGGAGCTGATCTTGAGTGGGGAGGTGTAGTTTGTTTTATTGCTTGTTTTTCAGTCCTCTCTGTCATCTCATTACATGCATTAAGTTAAATCCCAACTGAGAGCAGGGAAAACCACCTAACAAATATGTAAATTAAAGTCGCTTATTCTGAAAGTCTTTGTTTTTTGATGATCCCTGTAAGTTGATAGAAACATGCCTTTAAGTGAAATTAATGCTTATCTATATGCAGGCTTTAAGGGTATGATTTTTTATTTAATATGAAGAAAATTACCAAGGAAGCATAACTTTTGTAAGGAATAGGTAGAAAATCCTAATTATATAATTCCAAATAATGAACTATAAGAAGGGAGTTTATTATTTAGTTAACCATTATTTGCTGATATGGCTTTAAGCCCAAAGAATTCTTTTTGCAGCAGTATAACATACTCAGTGGCCTAAACCCAACTCTGTTGAAAGCCCCGTAGAGGATGAGCATGGTTTCTATCCAAGCACAGTGCCTGATACAGAGCTTTCCCCAAATTGGGCTTCTTGGAAGTAGCAGACTTTCTGACTTACCTGAAGAATCATGGGCTCTATGACCAAAGAAACCATAAGAGAGTCATCAGTCTTCACCAGTTACCAGACCTTCCTCTGCTCTGCTCAAGGGAAAGCAGAAATAGTCCATAAGCATCTCCCAAAATGCTCCCATTCCATCTGGAAATTGCAACCGAGTAAGATCAATGTGTCTCTAGAAGTACAATCATCTTTATGTGTGTGGCTTTATTGTGCTATTAGCTTCAAGAAGAATTAAATTGCTTGGTATATGAAGGTAAATATCTGAGGTGTTTTTATTTTTGTTCTCACTTTTACAGAATATGAAGTTATATCCAGAGAAAATGGGTCATTCAGTGGGAAGAACAAGTCCATTCAAGTTACAAATCAAACCTTCTCCACAATAGAAAATCTGAAACCAGACACAAGGTAAGCTCCAGTGGTAGTGCAGGTGAGTTCTGAGTTTAGAAATCATAACCACAATAAGACATAAAATGATGTCATTTTCTCCAACCTAAGGGAAGGTCTAACCTACATTTCACTTTAGCTTTTTGAATGAGATATAAATACCTCTAGAGTCATATTTTGAAAATAGGCAAGGTATTGATGGGGGTAGAGGGGCCAACAGGATGGTCTTGTAAGTTACCAGGGCAGCTGGAAGCATAACAAAATAGGAGGAAATTGGTATCAAATGTTGGTATTAAATGCCAAAAATTATACAAGAAGAAATCTGTGGGCCAGAAATTAATTGGGGTGTGCATGGTGTAAAGTAGTTTTGAAACACCAAAGAATTTGGGTCTCATGCTGGAAAAGGGAAGGTAAAGAAGTGGGAATCCTGGGATAAAAATGTAGGTGAAAGTTTTTAATAGTTAATACTTAAAACAGCTTAATACTGGTCTCAGATACAGCGATCCTGGGACTTTCATCAACTGATAAAATGAGAATAGAGTTTTGACAGTGGAATTGCATATTTTTAACATTGTTCTATGATAAAAAAAAAAAAAAACTTTTCTAGTTTGTCCCTTATTGCACATTGGGATTAATCATATTCTGATATCATTTTGTGATTCTTCCTTAAATCTAAAATACCAATATCTTATCAGCTCATTTCATTATGCAAAAAAATAAGGGCCCTGGGGCTGGGGATGTGGCTCAAGTGGTAGCGTGCTTGCCTGGCATGTGTGCGGCCCGGTTCGATCCTCAGCACCACATACAAACAAAGATGTTGTGTCCGCTGAGAACTGAAAAATGAATATTAAAAAAAAATTCTTTCTCTCTCTCTCTTTAAAAAAAAATAAGGGCCTTAGATATTTCTGATAATATAGTAGGAGTTTCAAGAAGGAGTTTCCTTTTTTCCCATTAGTTTCACTTTTTTATACCTCTGTCACCAATTCACTGAATTGAATTGGGTATTGACAGTGACACTCAAAAGAGTCCATTTTTGCTCTTCGGTAGGAAAATTCATTTAATCTTTTTGGGGAAAAGAAACATCTAATTCATCATAGATGATTTTCTGTGTGTAAACTTTAGTTCTATACTGCAAATATAATACTTCTTTCACAAATGTGATTTTTTTTTAAGGTTCTCTATTTTGAGCTGTTACATGGAAACTTTTCTAACTGCTAATTTTCTTAAATGATTTAAATTTGCCAAAATAAGCATACGTTTCAATACAAGACCACTTGATGGTCTTGGTTCTGATTCCTGAGATACTAATAAGAGAGACAGAGTACATGCCTATTTGTACCATAATATATTTTAAGGAAAGAGTAAAAGAGAAAACACATCATTAATTTCATCTTTTTAATAGGTATATTTGTGCTTACAAAATGTGGATGGTGTTTCTCTTCAGTTTCCTGCTTCTTATTCCACTTAATAAAAAGTGATCTGTGTAGTACAATGCATTCATTGAAAGTCATCCAGTTTCTAAATGTGCATTGTGTTCCTTTTCTGAATCAGGCTGTCCTCACAACTTCTCCCAGCATACCAAAATGTAGAAGTTATTCCAGTGACATTTTAAAGCCAATTTGTTTGTAAAAGGTTTGCCATTCCATCCGGCTAACATTTATTAAGTGCCAGTGATGTGCTCAGCACTATGCCTGGTGTTGTGGCTACATACATGAAGAAACAGGGTGCCTACCCTTGAGCTTAAGGTAATCCAAAAGGCAGCTAATGACCAAATTTTCTCCACAGAGTGGCAAGAGTCCTGATAGAAGTATGCCCCAAATGCTATGGGAGCCCAGAGTCAATGGCATGCCACTAAGTCTGGGGAAATTAGAAAGTTTTTCCCACAAAATGTGACAGCTGAGCTGAGGCTTGAAGGATGAGTAGAAAAAAGCTAACCAGATGTGATTGTGGTAGGAGACAAAATGTCAGAATATTATGCGTCTATACAGGAACAATCTAAAAGACAGCTGTTAAAAATTTCCTAATTAATAACTGGAAAACAGTAGCTTCTGAAAGAATTTCTATAGCTGAATTCCACTACTAGAAGATACATGTGAATCATTTATTTTAGCAGCATTTTCCACCACTTGGCCTGACAAGAAAATGTGACATCTGAAAACAGAGGATAGTTACTGGCTAATTGTTACACATCAACGTGGGTGTAGAGCTTGGAGTCAGAACATTTAACCCAGGATGGTAAGGCAGAGATTAAAGATGTATAGACTGGTTATAGTCAGAAATTTGAAATGGTCACACACTATCCGAGAAACAAAATGACAATGAACTGTCCTCCCTTTTCCTTCTCATGGCGAAAGTCAACCTGCCTGTTTTTAATCATTTAGACAGGTTTATATCTATTCAGAAAAAGCTCCAAAAATTTTCTCACAGTAGGGGGCCAGCAGCTGTTTTGCTGCTAGGAGAGTTCCACTCCATATCTGGCATTAGATGTTCCTGTCTGCAGAGAGTAAAGCCACGTGGCCACCCTGGGACACATGGGTGCAGCTCCAAAGGCAACCTAGGGTCTCCCCAGCCTGGCCTGTGCCTGCCTGCAGCTGCAGGGAGCTGTGGTCACATTGTGCACAGGAAAGAGGAGACATAATGTTCAGTGAGGCAAAGGAGATTAGCTAACACAGACAAACTCCAGTCTCTCTCCTTAGAGGATCCATCTCTCATTCCTAAAATAAAATGTTGAGATGTTGGTATCCAACTAAATCCACCTAACCCATTCCCTAACATTTACTTTCCATTTATTCTGTCTTCATTAAACCTCTCCTTCCTTACAGTCATCCAAGAACACCAATCCTCTCTCTTTAGGCAATGTGTGGCTCTTGTTGGACTAGGAGAAAAATATTAGGAGGAGTCCCTCCTCTCTGGAACAACCCACATTGTCTGCAGGACCACTGATTATTTTCAGTTCTGTGAACAGAGGAACTGATAAAGTATATTTGAAACAAGAAGTCTTGCACCCATTCTTACAGGGTCTGAAGGTATGAATTAGCTGATCTCTAAATTCTCTTATGTCTGATAATCCTGTGATAACCAAAGCCATGCATGAAGTCAGTGAGAAAACTGGGACTGAAAATAAAACTAAAACCTGGATCAGTTTCATGACATAATAATTCCAGTAAATCACTTTTCTTTGACTATCATCAGTCTGCAGTGTTTTCAGATGAACTGGTTTTAGCACACATTTTGATAATATGCATGGATGGGCCAGGTCCTTCCTGATGAACTGCTTGCCAGTATGGATGGTTACACAATCATTGCATGCTTAAAAAAAAAAAAAAAAAAAGGTCCTTTAATCCACTCTTCTGCTCTAACAAGTCCACTTCTCCTCTCACTTTACTGAAAATCTGAAGAATTTGTTGTGTGTGTGCCAGACTTAAATGTGATCCAACAACTTCCTATAGAACATGTACTCTGGTAATTAGGATAAATCAAATTCACTTAATCTGCTCAAGTACTTTAATCGACCTCTGTTGGCTCCAGAGGATTTTGGAGACCAGTCCCTAAGACTAAAACGTACTGAAGTGGCAGCAATGATTGTTTGGGACTCTTGTTTATGTTGTTTGATTTAATAAATGTTGGTACTGAGGGTAAGCTGGAAGAGAGGCAGCCTCTCCTTATAAACCGTAAATCTGGCTGAATGAAACAGACATGAGGAATAGCCATTATACCCTTTTCATAATGTTTTTATAAAATTCTGGTCTTCAAATTTTCAGTATTTTCAATATCTCTTCTCAAAGGCTTTGTAGAAAAAAGTAAAACAAGTGGCCAAAACATCAGATATTTTATTTAGTTTTATTATAGGCATGGGCAGCAGAAAAGCCTTCCTTGTTAAAGAACAAAGAAGTTGAGTTGATTGCTCATTTTGCTCATTTTAGCCACTTTTATCAGGCCAAAGACCAATTCTCTAAGGGCATGGAACTCTACTAGTCTATAAAGACAGCAATTCTTCCTCTTATATCACCCTATATACTTTTATTACATTTTCTTTGAATTCCTTGGTATCTGGGCAGGGGCTGAGAGGACATCATGGCAGCACTACAGAATGAGAATTGGAATTTCCAACTCTGAAATTCCTCAGAAACGGAGGACCCAAGAAACATCCCTGAGGGTATAACGGGCAGCTACTTCATGATTTCCCATGATTGCCAATTCCCTGATCTCCTTCTGTACTGGATTTATTTTATTTTATTTTTGAAACAGGGTCTCATTACATTCCCCGGGCTGACCTCACATTCACAATCCTCTGCCTCAGCCTTGAATAGCTGCTATTACAGGTGTGCACCACCATGCGCAGCTCTTACTCTGTTTTGTGCTGTGTCTGAGGATAATATTATCCTCAGAAGTAGTATTATCCAGCCCTGCCCAGTTGCTTCTTACCTATATGCCCATATCTGCACAATGGCTTTGCATGTGGCAGGTCTCCAGAAATGCTTACAACAGTCCTACAATGTCCCTGGAGACAAACTCATATCAGCTGGTTGACTGTATTTCCTTATTCCCTTGAGTGGCCCTTTCTCTTTTTTTCCCCCCTCCCTATTCCCCTTTGCCATTTCTCTCACTGTGATGGAAACTCCTAAATGAGGTAAAAATATTTTGAGACTGTCCTGGGGTAAAATCGGCTTGTCAAACAATTACAGGGTGGCCTTTCCATATAAACATTAGTTTACTTGAGATTATGGGGGTTTTGTTAAAATAACTTTTTAAGCAAATAGGGAGTATGTAAATAAAAAGTTCATCAAACAATGAAAACTATAATTCAGCTCTATATTTTGGGCAAGAATAGAACGGAAAGGTAATAGAGAAGGAAAGGGAAAAGAAAATGACAGAAGTGTCTACTCCAGCTAGATCCTTGAGGCTTTACCCTCATTCTGCTGTTCAAGATGTTTGCCTGAGGCTAGATGCTAAAGGGTAGACATTCCTGTCTCTGACAATTTAGTTTGTGAACCCACTAATCATATTTTTTAAAATCATAGATTTTCACTCATCAATGAATTGTCATATATTTATTTATTTGTTTGTTTGTTTGTTTGTTTATTTATTTGAGATGGGGTCTTACTAAGTTGCTTAGGGCCTCACTAAATTGCTGAGGCCAACCTTGAACTTGTGATGGATCCTCCTGCCTCAGCCTCCCGAGTTGTTAGGATTAGAGGTATGCAGCACCATGCCTGGTATATTTTTAAAAACTTATGATTTTTCATAGTTGCTTTCAAAATTGTTGGTGTCCAACTCTACCCTCTGTCCCTTTTAGGATAATGCTTCAGAGCTTTCTAGACTCTTCAATGAAATCTAACTTTTCTCTTGGAGTTATTTGATAGTAGGCAGATTTATCCACTAAGGGTCATGGACCCCTATAGTTAAAGGAACTATGTTGACATCAAAGAATTCTAAAATTGGGAGAATTCTACATTGAGAGTTCTGTGGCAGTGTTTGTCAAATTCCCCAATAACAAAAGAACCTCTTTAAAAAAATCCTGTAGAGCTACTAGCAAATATTTATAATCATTATGAATCAGGTACCTTGCATTTCCATGCATTACCTCATTGAATTCTCACAAAAACCTCAGATAGTTTTAGATCCTTATGAGGTTATAATATTATCCTCAGAAGTAGTATTATCCTAATTTTTATGTATGAAGAAAAAACAATGTTCAGAAAGTTTAATTTACCTTAAAATCACATTAGTGAGCTTTGAACCATCTTTCTAGCTCGAGAACCCATGTCCTTAACCACTGGACCATACTATCTTGTGATTGGGATGAATGGAAAGACTCTTTCTGCTAAAATCCACACCATCCCAGGTTGAGCAAGGCAGAGCATTCTGCAAGGGTTATTAATATACCTGGATTGTTCTCAGTGGGGCTCAAAGGCTTGTCATCTGTACAACACTCATTTAAATACTTATTTTAATATAGTAGGTTTTGTAAATGAGTTTTTAATTTTCATTTTTATCCAGAAACATATGTACAAGTTTTTTTGCTATGGTTTCTTCCCATAAACTTATGCTCAAGTTTAATCCCCATGTTGAGGTATTGAGAAGGTGGAAACTTAATTTGACTATGGTGTTTAAAATGATTAGGATAAGATTATGTTGGAGTTAAGATTTTTGAGTTCTTACGTATTCTAGGGATTAGTGCTGTATCTGTCGTGCGTGTAGTAAGAATTTGTTCCCAATTAGTAGGCTCTCTATTCACCTCACTGATTGTTTCTTTTACTGAGAAGAAACTTTTTAGTTTGAATTCATCCCATTTATTGATTCTTAATTTTAATTATTGTGCTATAGGAGTCTTATTAAGAAAGTTGGGCCTAATCCAACATGATGGGGATTGGAGCCTATTTTTTCTTCTAATAGATGCAGTGTCTCTGGTTTAATTCCTAGGTCCTTGATCCACATTGAGTTGAGTTTTGTGCATGGTGAGAGATAGGGGTTTAATTTCTTTTTGTTGCATATGGATTTCCAGTTTTCCCAGCACTATTTTTGAAGAGGCTATCTTTTCTCCAATGTATATTTTTGGCGCCTTTGTCAAATACAAGATAACTGTAATTATGTGGGTTAGTCTCTGTGTCCTCTATTCTGTACCATTGGTCTACCAGTCTATTTTGGTGCCAATATCATGCTGTTTTTGTTACTATTGCTCTAGTATAGTTTGAGATCTGGTATAGTGATGCCACCTGCTTCACTCTTCCTGCTAAGGATTGCATTAGCTATTCTGGATCTCTTATTTCCAGATGAATTTCATGTCTGCTTTTTCTATTTCTATGAAGAATATCATTGGGATTTTGATTGGAATTGCATTAAATCTGTATAGTGCTTTTGGTAGTATGGTCATTTTGACAATATTAATTCTGCCTATTCAAGAACAAGGTAGATCTTTCCATATTGCAAAGGTCTTCTTTAATTTCTTTCTTTAGCATTCTGTAGTTTTCATTGTAGAAGTCTTTCACCTCTTTCATTGATTCCCAAGTGTTTTTGTTTGTTTGTGTTTGATGCTATTGTTAACGGGGTAGTTTTCCTCGTTTTCCTTTCAGAGGGATTTGTCACTGAGATACAATAAATGGGCCAAGGAACTGAACAGACACTTCTCAAAAGAAGATATACAATTAACTAAGAAATATATGAAAAAATGTGCAACATCTCTAGCAATTAGAGAAATGCAAATCAAAACTACTCTAAGATTTTATCTCACTCCAGTCAGAATGGCAGCCATTAAGAATATAAACAACCATAAGTGTTAGCAAGGATGTTAGGAGAAAAGTACACTCATACATTGCTGGTGAGACTGCAAGTTGGTGCAGCCAATATGGAAAGCAGTATGGAGAATCCTTGGAAAACTTGGAATGGAACCACCATTTGACCCAGCTATCCCACTCCTTGGTCTATACCCAAAGGACTTAAAAACAGCATATTTCAGGGACACAGCCATGTCAATGTTTATAGCAGCATTAAAAGAGAATGAAATCATGGCATTTGCAGGTAAATATTTGGATGGAGCTGAAGAATATGTTAAGTGAAATTAGCTAATCCCAAAAATCCAAATGCCAAATGATTTCTGATTTAAAGATGCTGATCCATAAGATGCTAGTGTGGGAGGATTAAATAAATTCTAGATAGGACAAAAGGGAAGAGGGGAAGGGAGGGGACATAAGGGTAGGAAAGCCAATGGAATGCAATGGTCATCATTACCCTAAGTACATGTATGAAGACATGAAGGATGTGACTCTACTTTGTGTACAACCAGAGATATGAAAAATTGTGCTGTCTATATATAAAATGGAAAAAAATATTACGGTGGATCTCCCATGATTAAATCCTCGTAGCTTTATAAAGAGATTCAGACACATGCCCTGGCTGTCACCATGTGATGTTCTGCACCACCTCAGGACTCTGCCAGCAAGAATGCCATCAACAGATGTGGCTGCTGAATCTTGTACCTCCAGAACCATGAGCCAAAATATACCTATTTTCTTTAAAGTAGGCTGCCCCAGGTATTTTGTATTACTTAATGAAAAATAGATTTAGCCACTGGACCATGCTGCAGATATTAAAAAAGCAGTTCCTTTCTACTCTTAACGTCTGTTTCCCAGAGGCAAACATTTTTTTTTTTAATTATTTCTTTAGATATTTCTTCTGTTAATTAAATCTCTATTTCTAGGCCACTCATTTCTCAAAATGGTCAAACACGCCATCTCTTTGTTCTCTGGATTTGTCTTAGGGAACACCTACCTCTTGCTGAATCCCTTGCCATCATTTCTATGTTGAATTCCCTAATTCCTGCAGCCACGTCTCTCTTCTTTATTTACTCCCTCTCTTCATGGCTTCTATAGAAACATATATTGGGAAAGTATATATAAAATGATATATTTTTTTAGTTATTTACATGCTTTAGAAAGTCCATGGTTTACTTTGATATTATTGGTGTAGGATAAAATCATGATAAAATGAAGACTTTGAAGGCATTGTTCCATTTTTTCCCCCTAACTTCCAGTGTTGTTGCTATTAAGATGTTGAATATAATTTTTTATTCTGAATACTTTAAATGGAACCCACTGTATTGTTCTCAGTTGTTGGGATCTTTATTCCCCAGTACTCTGAAATTTTGCAACTCACACGCTTTAATTAATCCTTGTTCTTTTCTTTTTTCCTTTTGGTGGGCACAGAATTGATCTTTTCAATATGGACACACATCTTTTAGTTCTGGGAAATTTCTTATATGATTTTTCTGCAATAATTTTCTACCATCCTTTCCCCCCTGTTTTCTAGAATTCCTGCCAGCTGAGTACTAAACTATCTGGAATAATCCTCCAATTTTCTTATATTCTCTTATTTTGTATCTTTGACTTTTAGTTCAAATATTTGTAGAATGTTTTCAACTTTAGCTTCTAAAATTGCCATTTGAAGTTTATTTTTAAATTTCAAAGAACTTCATTGGCTAAAAAACTTTTAAGTAGCATCCTTTGCTTATCCTAAGTACAATCAATATTTTCTTTGAGATGTTACAGACCTATGGTGTTCATTTCATGATCAAAAAGTATTTGAGGGGAAAGATTTTGCCATCACAAACATTTTTTTGTTTATATAGGGTTTATTCAGCCAAAAAAATACCCTTGTGTTGTTAATTAAACTTAGTTTAAAATCATTTCTTCACAACTTGTCAAGTATCATAAAATTCTGGCAAAAAAAACACAGAAAAAGTAGCTTATGAATATTTGTGGCCATGCTACAAATGAAGCTTAAGTGTAAATAACTGTGAAATAAAAAGACACAGAGATGATTTCAGCAATCCAATTTGGCCAAGACACAGCACTGATGGCAATGGCCTGGAATGAATGTGGAATGCATTTCCACTTAAATCAAACTCCAGATGCCTGTGATTTTTTTTCCTTCCATTTTCAATTCACTAGTTTTATGAACTCTGTTTTTGTTAGTTTGTTTTGTAGAGCATTAGACCTTTTAGGAAGAATTTAATATCTAGAAAAAAAGTCCACGTGAAAACACCTGATGTATATGTGATTTATTTATTGAAATGGCATATGTGCTTTCATGTCAGCATTTCTTATGGTAAATGTCAATGACCTTACATCAGTTGTTCCATTTACAAAATGCTTTCATTTGCATTCACTCATTAAAAATCTGAAAAGAAATGTTTTAATTCCCATTTCACAAAGTTTTGAAGTTTGAAAAAGCAAAGACAATAATTATATAATAGTTATGGGCCTCATTATTCTCAGCTAAAGTTTAGAATAATGTCACACAGGATTTGTGTGTTGGATTACTTTATATATGCAGAATGATTAATGCATCTGACACAAAGTAAGAATTTGAAAAGTGTTTGCCATTGCTGTAATGCTAGAATCTTACACTAGAGTCTAACAGTGTTTTAATGAAATGCCACAGTGATCAAGAAAGTGACTCCTTGAGACTCAGAAAGGTTTTTTTCTAATGCTACCTTGGTACCATCTATACTAAAAATCATGTACAATTCTGGAACTCACACAGTACTATCAGCTAACTCCGGGTGGTTTTAAATTCAGTTATTTTGCTGCTAAGTCTGATGCTGAAAGGAAATCATTTTTAGGCAAATGGCAAATCACTTTACTGTTTAAATTTCTTTTTAAAAATATTTTTTAGTTATAGATGGACACAATATATTTATTTAGTTTATTTTTATATGGTGCTGAGGATCGAACCCAGTGCCTCACATGTGAGGGGCAAGCACTCCGCCACTGAGCCACAACCCCAGCCCGATACTATTTAAATTTCTTACAAGTATTCTCTGCTTGTGCATCTAATGAATAAAATTTGTCAAATACTGCACAATTTAATAATTCTTAAGGATAGAAAAGTCCTATAATTCTAAAGGATCTTGGGGTTTGTTTGTTTTTTTAATTTAAACAAAGGGTGAGGAGCCTAGCAATTTGAAGCTGGCTTACTGAGGGGCAGAAAAGTCTATCTGTGCTTGTGCTCCATTTGAGCAATACTACCAGCCATTCTCTGAACACTATGACTTCCTGTGATACATGGAGACCCAAGTCCCAGGAGCTACAACCAGGCTTGAAAAGAAACTTTTTCATGGGTATCTGTGCCCAACAGCTTAGTCTAGGCATTCTCAAACCTCAGTGGGTATAGGACTAGGAATGTATTGCAAATTCCTCCTGGAATGATTTAGAGACTCAGTAGCCAGCGTGGACAGGAAATCTGCATTTTAAACAAACTTCCCCCACTGCCACCCTCTCTTGTGGTTCTGATATAAGTAGTTCAAATACCACTTTAGGAACACTGACTTAAAATTCAAGGTTATACCAGTGTTGGTAATAGGGAATAAAAAGGGACTTTTCCATTTCTTTGTCCCAGGCAGTAGCTGACACATTTTAAAGAAATGAAGGCTTCTCAGTGCTGAAATTAACTTTGGTTCAGCACATACTTTCCTATATATCTATTCCCAACCTGTCCAAATATTTCTAATAATTTTAAAAAAAACAACCATCTTTTTATATTAACAATATTTTTCTTATACAAAACCTTAGATGCTTTGAAAGTAAAATTAAGAAAGCATTATTCTTCCCACAACTTACTTCCAGAATATTACCATTCACTGTAATCATAATTTCAAATAGAGCCAGGAAGGATGTCAGTACAGCAAGAGAATGCTGCTTTCCTACCCCTCAATAATAGTTTATTTTTCTCTCTACACAGCTATGAATTCCAGGTGAAACCCAAAAACCCACTTGGTGAAGGCCCAGCCAGCAACACAGTGGCATTCAGTACTGAGTCAGGTAATCCCATCAAGAAGGATGTAAAGGGGCATGGCGGGAACAATGTTTTGCATGGGAAGCTCATGGGAAACCCAGCTAAACTTGAATTCCAAAATAATAATCCATAGGGGAAAAAAACTAATTGATGAAGGTACCCTTATAGCAATTACTTAGGTTTTTCCTCTTTTACCTTGATGTGAGAAAAAAAGGCATAATCTATATTCAAAAATCTGAATGAATGCTCCTTTGTATGCCTAGAATCAAAATATTAGTACATCAAGAAAGGGAATTCATATACAGAGATATGAAAAATTGTGGTATATTTTAATGCAAAAAAACCCCCAAAGTACATGTATGAAGACATGAATTGGTGTGAACATATTTTATATACAAAAATATGAAAAATCGTGCTTTATATGTGTAATAAGAATTGTAATGCATTTGCTGTTGTGTATTTAAAAAAATAATTTAAAAAAAAGAAAGGGAATTTATGATTGTTTTGTGAAATTTCCTAGACAGTGGAAGCTCCAGTTCCTTAACAAGACACACTGGCACATACATTTGTATAAACTTTATAGCAACTAATGTTCATGGCATCTTGGTGACTTTACCATGAATTGCTTTTGTGTGAAACTAAAAGGAAGCTTTCAAAATTGAAGGCTGGCATAGCAACAGTCTCCCAACTATTAAATCACACATAAAAACTACAGCTGAAGATCTGGCAGATGATTCAATCAAGAACTATTTTCAAAACAAATTTGCAAATTCAGTCTTCAGCAAGAGGGTACCATTTTGCAATAAGACATAACAGTAAGCATCTGTCTTCATCATTCCACTGGAATGTTAGGACTTAACATTAATAATAGCTGACATTTTTTGTCGTTTCTTCTCAGCGGACCCGAGAGTGAGCGAGCCGGTTTCTGGTAAGTGTCTCAGTGAACAACTACATGCTTTTTCTAAACTGACTGAACTAAAAAGGGTCAGCAAAATTGATGATTTCGCTATTTTACTACTTAGACTTCTTAGAAGATCAGGTGTGAATGTTTACCTAATACACTGATTAACATTTGAGAGCCTATGATGTTCTAGGGGCAAGTCAAGATATTTCAAAATTTTCTGTTCAATAACAAAGTCAAAATATGCTACCCTCGCCAGGTATGGTGGTAGATACTTGTAAATACAACAATTTGGGAGACTGAGGCAGGAAGATCTCAAGTTTGAGGCAAGCCTTAGGAACTTGGAGAGACCTGTCTCATAAAACAAAAAAGGACTGGGGACGTGGCTCAGTGGTAAAGTGCGCCTGGGTTCAATCCCTAGAACCATCATCCCCCCAGTAAAACTAAAAAAAGATAAACCATCTCATTTCCACTTTTAATAACATATCACATCAAAGCAGTTGTTTAAATTTTATATTCTGCAAAAAGGAAACCTAAATTTGTTCCTCAACCATAGCCAGCATCGAGCACTGCAGAGGTTACTCAACAGCAAAACACACTGTTCTGAGATTTCTCTCACTGTTACTATTGACAGGAAGGAACTTATTTTGGATTTACTTTTTAAAACCTTTGTATTTTGGGCTCCAATAATTGTACTGGAAAAAAAACGGGTACCAACAAGTTGGCAATGAACTTTGCAGACTGCTTTTGGAAAGCTTTTAGGACATCCCCTCAGTACCCAAGAATCAAGATACTAAATTCAAACTGTGTTTTGCTTATGCAGCAGGAAGAGATGCCATCTGGACTGAAAGACCCTTTAATTCAGACTCTTACTCAGAATGTAAGGGCAAACAGTATGTCAAAAGAACGTGGTATAAAAAATTTGTTGGAGTGCAACTGTGCAACTCTCTAAGATACAAGATTTATTTGAGCGACTCACTCACAGGTAAGCAGGGCAACCAGCATTATTTTTAGCCTTTGCCTTCAGGGAATGTTTTGCAGCATTTTATAACATGGTTTTTTTCATGGAGAAGTCCAGGAACTAGGGGGTAATTCAGCATCTTTAGTTTTCCTAAGAAAAAAATGTTATTGAAATTGTCACACTGCTAGAAAACAAGGACTTAAAAGATGCTTTTAAGAAGTAAATAATGAAAATGCAATTTTGAAACCATGCTGTCAAGGCAAACTTGAATGTACAGGCACTAGCATATTCATCTTTGTTACAAACATTCTAGGATAAAAAACATATTAGTAATAAAATGAATGTGTCTAACAATAATCATGGAAAGAGTATTTCATCTTTATAATACCAAAAGGGCTCTAACCTCATGTAGTTGTAATTTTCTATATTCATAAACATTTTTAACAAATATGCAAGGATGACCAACATAGAAACATGCATTTTTTCTTTCACTTAGCAAATGCTATATACTTCATGCCAGGCACTCTTCTAGGTGCTGATGGCAAAGCAGCAAACAAGACATATTCCT
The DNA here is from genome assembly GCF_047511675.1 of Marmota flaviventris. Classification (NCBI taxonomy): domain Eukaryota; kingdom Metazoa; phylum Chordata; class Mammalia; order Rodentia; family Sciuridae; genus Marmota; species Marmota flaviventris. The sequence continues at coordinate 77,530,718 of NC_092505.1, forward strand.
GCTTTCATGTAACATCTCTCTCTCTTCCTTCTCTCTTCAGTAGAGGCACACAGACAAAAAATAAATATGAATTTTATACAGGTGCTTTGAAGATAATTTTTAAAAGAGTGAGAGAACAGCTCAACAAGGATTGGAAGTGCCTTTAGTTAGAATGGTTTTAGGGAAGCTCTCTGAAAAGGTATCACTTCTGCTAATAATAATATTATGAGAAGGAAGCAACCACACAAAGGTCAGGGGGACAACGGATGTATAGACAGGGGAAAGAAAAAGTGCAAAGACTGAGGCAGAACACACCTGGTCAGTTCCACTATTGTAGTACAGACAGGGGAACATCAAACAAGCAGGGCTGAATACATGGAGCTTTGAAATCAGGTAAGGAGTTTTAAGTTTTATTCTCAGTATAGTGGGAGACCACTGGAGAGGTTTAAAGAGGGTAGTAACATCTCACTTGCATTTTTAAAAATCAGTCTCTGAAGGGAGGGAAGGAAGAACAGAGAGGAGACAAGAATGAAAATAAGAACACCTGTTGAATCAAGAGACTTTGGTAGCTTGAACTAGGCTGATACAGGAGTAGAAGGGAAATATCCAAGAACAGGAAGATGATTCTTTCAAACAATTTATTTCAGAATTGTCACATATCAAAGCAATATTTCATTCTTTTAATTTCTGGTTCTTCAGGAAAATTTTATAACATTGGCGATCAAAGAGGCCATGGAGAAGATCACTGCCAGTTTGTAGATTCGTTTTTAGATGGACGCACAGGACAGCAACTCACTTCTGACCAGTTACCCACAAAGGAAGGTATGCTTTCTGATCCTTCTCATGAGCAAGAGAGCTTTCCAGATTAACTCAGAAAGAAATCAAGCTGAAGAAAGTCATCAAGTTAAAAAGAATTCTGCAGACCTACTGCTCTAATTACTTGGCTAGAAAAAGCAATAAACTTAAGTTTCTCTACTTAGAGCCAAGGAAAGTTACACAGACGTGTACAAATGTACTCCAAGAAAATCTATATTTGCAAAAACAGCTATAAGAGATCAGTGTTCTCCAAACTTAAGTCATTCATGATTAACTTTATGGCTTTTGTTATATTGTGCATAACTGCATTATTTTTTTATTCCTTTTAAAAATTTTTGAAGTAAATTTTATTGCTACTATATATGAAAAATAATACTATTTGCCTTATAAATACATAAATAAAATACAACAATTTTGTTGAGAAGTTAATAACCTCTGTAACTTGCTAAAGACACTTTAGCACTAAGCCATGTAATGGGTTGAAAAAAGACTGAAAATTAATTTAATCCTTGTTTAAGTAGTTCAGAAGTGGGTAAATTAATTGTCCAAATTACTCAGGAAGCACCAGGAGGTTCTTTAAATCTTTTCAATCATTTGGTTAGACTTTTCAGTAACAGTTCATTCAATGGTACTTAAGAATATCAACATACTAAAAGATGACAACAAGGTCTATGAATATATTAACTGGCAGTTAAAACTGCTCTCAGATACTACCAACCATTCCATCCTAACTTGCTAAGGCAAATGTCAAAAATTTTTCAGGTCCTATGATTAAGGAGCCATTATACCCAAGGAAAGATACCAGGGCCTCTGTTGCTCTGAAGTTTTCCAAATTACTTTGCTTCAGAGTAACTTTCAGTCATTCAGCACTATCCTTGAATCTATGAGCAATGAGGGCAAAAATAAAACACAGCAACTATTAAACAAAACTATTTTCCTCCTTAGGCTATTTCAGAGCAGTTCGCCAGGAACCTGTCCAATTTGGAGAAATAGGTGGCCACACCCAAATCACTTATGTCCAGTGGTATGAATGTGGGACTACAATTCCTGGAAAATGGTAGATGCTGCAGTCATGCTCCAAAGTACTTCTGGTTCATTATGGAAAAAAATATTGATGGAAATACTATGGTATTTGTCACATTCATTTAAAGCTATTTTGTTTACTATGTATAAAAGTCTGCAATCTAATAGCAATATTAGATGTTTATTATTAGAAAGGATTGCTGAGAATATTTATCAGGTTTTACAAAGTCATTTTAAGAAAGCAAGATATTGACATTAACAATAACATTTTTAGGGAAGCTGGCTCCCTATTCATGGTATTTTAAGAGATCATTTGTATATTATTTATCAGTGTTGTAATAATGTTCTGAGATACTTTTATAACAAAATTAACATCAAAAACTTATTATATATACTTTAAAAAAATTTCCTTTTATTGGTGTGTATGCTTCCTATTGGTGAGTTAATTCCATGAAACTCTACTTAGTTTAACTTATTAGATCAAATTATCTTCAGGGGGAAAAATTATATCTGAGGGGAAAAGGTCCTACTATTCACGTTTATTTAAACTTCCATTTTTTACTATGAGCTGAAAAGATTTCCTGAATAGATACTTTCTGTTAATATAATTTTCATAAATTATCTACAAATTACTGAAAAAAATTCATTTGAATCAGTAAGTTTCATTTCAGCTAAAAATGGGGTTGATAATCTAATGATATACTTTCAAAAGAAAAGTGTCTGAATATACTATCAAAATTATCCCTTTTAAGCAACAGTCTATTTTTGATTTTATTTGAGCTGTATGCTGAGACTATATGTGAAGTCTGAGCATGAAAAGATAATGCATGATGAGATCTCTACCATTTTACAGACTATCTGCTATATATTTATGCTAGATTTCTATGAATGAATCACAGGGTGTTTTGTAATACTGTTTAACTCAAGCTGTAATAAAAATCTAACTTCATTTTCATTAAAAGGTATTACTTTCCTTCATGCTGGGATAGGAATGCTGCATCATTACCCTCATTTTGTGTGCTTACTTTTCAACATGCTTCATTCTTATCAATGCTAAAATTCTGTATTTTTCAAACAACTATAAATTCTTCAATAAAGAGATGTAGTTTTTTGTAAGACTTGAGTTTATTTTTAAATGGTTCATTAGAAGATATCACAAACATACTTTTCATAAGGAAAAATCAAAGTAAACTAGGGTCTCTGAACCCCCACCCCAATATAACAGTGTATTGTGTGTATGTCCTAAGTTAATCTTCCTGTGAAGTCTATTTTAGTTTGTTTCAAATGAATGGTTGTTGAATACATTTCTTTTAAAGAATAAAATAAAAAAAAAAACAGGGCAATTTCTTTCCATGGGAATCTGTAAATTAAAATGTTTATACTTCATTCTAAGACAAAACGCCAGTAAGGATTTCTGTTTAAAAACATTTTTCTTATGTATGTTAATAACAAAATTAATACAAGACCATGAATGGATTCAATCACCTTTATTAACCTATCAATGTTACATTTTATCCATAATATCTAGTCATTGTCTCTACTTTAGTACATCATGTTAATAGTAGAAAGCCAAGTATGATGGCTTAACCTCAACCTAGCATTTTAATATCCTCTGGACAAGGGAAGCTAGAAAGCCAATCACTTTACACACATGTAAATGTAGTGTTCCAAAATAACTAAAAAGCTGCTACATTTTTAAGCAGGGGAGGAAGAAAAACGACTTTCATTTTGGTCTTTTGTTCTAGCAAATTATATTTTCAATTAACAGCAACAATGATATCAAAAAATGCTCTGCCTTTTGAATTAACTTCAATACAAATTAAAATAAAATAGTATTGGAGTCTTTTAGGAGGCAAACAGCTAGCAGCTACATTCATCAGTGTAGCTGGCCTCCTTATCGATAACCAGGTCCAGGTTGGGTATAGCCCTGACCAAAGGGAGGACGGTTACGTGCATAAGGGTTAGGCCCACTTGGAGGAGGGGTCATGGTACTTCCAGAAGGTGGAGTAAAACTTGGTCTTGGTTGATAAGCCCCAGGTTGGCTTGGAGCCATTCCAGGCTGAGAGGCAGGGGCCACAGTATAATTTGTAGGCTGAGACGTTTGGGTAGTGTAAGGTTGTGGAGGATAACTGCTCGCCTGGTACTGCTGTGGCGGCTGAGCAGCCAGCTGCTGAGGCTGACCAGAAAAGGTAGGAGCCGGTGCCTGGGAAGTTGGTTGCTGGCCATATCCCTGGAACTGCTGAGGTTGTTGGGGTCCAGTCTGCTGACTATAGCTAGCTGAAAAGGTAAAATAACATATACATCTTATTTTTATTTTGATGCAAGTTTTCCAAAGAATTAATCTTACTGTTATGGACCAAAAATGATTAAAAACTTAATAACCTTGTTCACAATACTTATGCAATGAGTATCCATTTATGAGAAATGCAGATTCCATCATAAAATATTTTAAGACCAGTTATTAAAAGAGACAGTTTTCTAGACAATTTAAACCCTCTAATCTTAAACTGAATCACTATATATGTATTTTCATTACAACTGCTCTGCTTTGAGACTATATAATTCTTGAGAGCAATTCCTGCTCTAGCATAATTCCTAATACAGAGTAGATGCTCAAATTTATTAAGGAATCATACTTTCTAGGATGACCAAAAACATAAGAGCTAAATAGTCATTAACAAGGTTTTGAGGAGACCTACTGAACACAGTACCAAATAAAAATACATTGCAGATAATGAACATTTTTATATGAAACAATACTATAAATACACCCTATTATACTAATGAATGCTTTAAAGTTTATTCACTCCAGAGTATCTAAACCATTTAAGAATAAATATTAAGTACCATTTTCAGAAGATTTGGTATCTGATGCTTTTGCCTGACTTAGCAGTACAGCATAACACACAAAATGCATACCATATTGCCCCACAAAATCAACATCTATATTAATTATGTTTTAGGATGTAATTGTTTTAAAACAAAATCTGCTTCACTGAAAACTTTTATCTCTACCATGAAACACACCTGCAGCTACTTGCAATGAAACCTCTCCATTGACTGGAATCCTGTCAGCATTAAATACCAGATACATAAGAAAATTATTAAAATATGTACAACCCTGCATTTAAGGAAAAAAAAAAGGATTGAATGAATTTGAGTATATTCTGAACTCACCTTGAACCTGGGTTCAAAATCTACTCATGAAAGAAACCTTTAAGACATACTCCATGAACAAAACTGGAAAAGGTCAGAGGGAAACTGGCAAACCAACAGTGTCAAAGATGGTCCAATGTTACCAACACCACCACTTAACAGTCTCAAGCAGAGTATTAAGTTGACTATTTCCATAATTCTCAATTAAATTCAAATTTATAGGACTAGTGGGATCAGAAATGCAAAGATAATAATCTGAAAATAAATTTTACTAAGAATAAAGACCCTGACTAAAGTTATTAAGAACAAGCTTAGTTGTTAATAAGTCAAATATCCAAAACATTTTACCCATGGTAGCATCTAAATACTGAACTAAAATAAATGTGTGATAAAATCTTGCCATACAATTTCTCCTATCCTCTACATCAAACTTTGAACTTTAAGACTGAGGGGTGCGGGGAGAAAAGCTGCCTTTTCATCCTCACAAAAATCTGAGTAAACAACCAATCCTTAATTGTAGATGAAGAGAGGGACTAACCATAGGGCATTTCAGGCTGAGGTTATGGCTCAGTGTGGTAGAGCACTTGCCTAGCATGTGTGAAGCACTGGGTTCAATTCTCAGTACCACATATAAATAAACTAATAAAAAAGGTCCATCAAGTATTTTTTAAAACGTCATTTCATTAATAGCCTTTTAATCAAAATATGGCAATGTTTCTATTATGTGTATTAGTTTCCCACTACTACCCCTCCCCTGAAATAAGCAGCTTTTGGTGAAGATTATCATAAATTTTAAGAAATGAACATTCTGGTTTTGGTTTTGGTTTTAAATCAATGAATAAGAAAAGCATCATATGGTCCACAAAGTCTAAGATATTTACTCTTTAACCTTTTATAGGAAAAAAAAAAAAAAAAATCTGCCAACTCCTGGTCTAGACTAGAGAATGCAGAATCCATAGGGAAGTACTTATTTGCAAGGTCAAAAGGGCTGGTTCTAGTCCAGTCTCCCCACCAAATGGCTACATGTCTTTTGCAAGTCTTAACCTCCTTAAACCCTATTTGTCTCATCTGTAAAAAGTGAGTGGGACAAATCAGTGGTGCCCTAATGCTGATTACACATGACTTGTGATGTTTTAAAAATACCAAAGCCTGAGTCCAACTACTAAACAAATGAAACAAAATCTATGAGAATGGGATCCAGGTACCAAGAAGCTATTCAGGTGATTCTGAAGCAGAGTATGGCTGAAATCCCTATATTAAATGAGCACATATTTTTAGCTCTGATATTCTACTATTAAATTCACATAAATCATATAACTTAACACTTTTTAAATTTAAATAACTAAAAACAAACTTTCCCTTACTATAATCTAAGCTTAAATTCATTCCATCTCTTTAATACAAGTAAAACTAAGAACATGATAAAATATGCCAAGCTCCAATTAATGACAAAATTTTATTGCCTATGTCAGGGGTCAGCAAATTTCTTCACAGGAAAAAGAATAAAGCCCTCGCACCTGTGAAAGGGTCAGATAGTAAATATTTTAGACTTTGTGGACCACCCTGTTTCTGTTTATAGTTGTCTTTGCCATTATAATGTAAAAAATAGCAATGGATAATACAGAAATGGTGGTGAACTTTCCTAATAAAACTTCATTCACAAAAAGAGCAGTTTGTTGACCCTTGCCTCTAGTTGGTAATTCAAAACTCCATAAAATTTAGACAAGATTCAACTTACATAATTATAACTGGAATTTTGATACTTAAATGATATCTATTTAAAACAAACAAAAAAATGTTAAGTTCCCTGAATGCCATTTAAAATAATTTTATTTTTATGACTTATTTTCTGGTATTCCTACACACCTTACAGAAACAAACACCTAAGTGGCTTAATTTAGTTTATTTAATCACATCACTTTTCCAATGAGGAAACCGTTAATATTCCTGTGGATACTGAGATATGCCTGAATTATGTGTCGCACATAAATTGGGGAAATATTTTCCATTTCTTTTTCAGTTCTATATCATCTAAGTAAGAGATAAACTGATCATGTTAGAAATATTTTGTATTAAAAGCTTTTCTATACTACAAGTTAACTATAGAATCATCTGCTAAGTCTTATTGGACCCACTGAAAAACTGAAATATTGACTTACAAAACATTTATGTACACATTTTAAAATAAAACAAATATTTCCCCTAATACTTAATTCTTCCTATAACAATGTAAATATTACAAATCAAGTATATCCAAGGAAGAGCTTAAAAATTTCATGAGTACAGAAACAGACCAAAAACTCTAAGCCAACAACTCCCTTTCAACACCTGCTCACCTGAATACTGAATACCATACTGCTGGGGTGGCTGAGGTGGAGCCTGAGGTTGTTGGGCACCGTAGCCGGCTTGCTGCTGGTACTGCTGGTACATCTGACCTAAAACAGAAAACACAAGACAAAGAGGCAGGTTTAATTTGGCAGGGAGTAATTTTTTAAGGCACATTTACATTTTCTCTCCATCCAAATACATAAACACACTGAATAATAAAATACTATGTGTTTGTTGCTCTTTAAATGTCTGTAAAGGAGAAGAATGAAGAATTTGCAATTGCTTTGCTGTAGGATAAACTGAAGATAATCACTGGCAGCAAAAACAAATGTTTTTAAATGAAAATGCAAATCAGATAAGTACTGCCAATGTTCAGTAAATATCAAGTGAGTCAAAAAAATCAATAAAATAAATATGAGGAAAAAATAGGTCCCAAATCTCTACCAAAGTGCTATATTTATCCTCTAAAAATTTCATCCTCTATTACCATTATGAATGAACCCTTTGGTAGCAAGGAAATAAATAACAACTTTCATTCTGGAAATCAGATATCTTTGGCATTTACCAACAATTTGATTTCTATGACTATGTAATATATGAGTATTCTTTCAATGATATGGAATCTGAGAAAGTCTAAATAGTTCTTTATTGCATGGGCAGAACTCTTTAACAGTGGGAATGTGTTCTTGCACACACAATCCTTTTTGGGTCAGTAGACCACAGTGACTCTAGAGAAACCTGTTAGATACTTACAACCTGTAAGTTTTCAAGCAAAAAAAGATTTATTGCTTATGTCTTTATCATCTCTACTTCTTTACATTATTTTAATAGATTGAACTAGATCTAATGCTAGAGTAGCAAGAAAATTTGCATTGTTAATATCCAGCATTAAATCATATGTTGGCTTAGTCTTTATAAAATATTCAAACCAACTGCTATTAATCAAAAAGACTATGGATAACCAGATACTCATGGCAGAAAATGAGATAAATACTGGGGGGAAAAAAAGAAAATAAATTACTAGTGCCACTTAAGTTTAAGTACAGCAAGCAGCTAGCACTTATAGGCTTAGTTAAAGAAATGGAGCCCAGGGATAGTTGTGGCTCAGTGGTAGAGCACTTGTTTAACAAGCATGAGGCACACTGGGTTCAATTCTCAGCACCGCATATAAATAAATAAAGGTCCACTAAAACTAAAAAAAAAAAAAAAAAAAAAAAGAAAGAAGAAAGAAGCAATGGAGGCCACTGTACTGTCTGCTCAGCCCGAGGGTGTCTCTAAGGAAGCACTAAATGAGTTATGATTTTATGTAGTTTATTTCCTAGCAAGCAGTTGTATCTTTTTTATAATGAAAATAAAATCTGCTCAATTATTTTTAGGCTATTAATAGTCTTTCCAAATACAACAACAACCAAAAAAACTTCACAAGTTTCTTAAATGCTTTATTAATGGTTTAGATTAATCAAAAGCATAGAAGATAGCACAGAAGTTAACTAAATTTAGATACCATCTTAATCCTGGATTATATTTCATAACTAAATTTTAGAATAGAAGTGACCAGAATCTAAAATAAGAAAGTAACCAGGTAAAGAAATATAACTAAGAGTAGAAATATGTATAAGTGAACTTAGAAATCAGAATGATTAACTTTATAATGCGAAAATATGCAAATAAGCAATAAATCCATGAAAAAAAGTTTAATAACTTCATAGGGAGGAAGAGCATGAGAAGAAAATTACCACTAAACAGGGCAGAGAGGTGGGAGGGAATGGGAGGAAGAAGGGGAATTGCACGGAAGATGGAAGGAGACCCTCATTGTTATACAAAATACATATATGATGGTGTGAGGGGGAAGAGAAAAAGAAAGAGAGAAATGTGTCACAGTAAATTGGGTAGAGAGAGATGATGGGAAGGGAGGGGAGGTTAGGGAGGGCAGCAGAATACAACAGACACTAGTATTGCTGTATGTATATACGTGGCTGTATAACCAATGTGATCCTGCAATCTGTACACATGGAAAAATGAGAATTCATACCCCATTTGAATCAAATGTATGACATGTCAAGATCATTGTATTGTCTTGAACAACTAATAATAATAATAATAATAAAGATTAAGCAACTTACCTGAAATCAATAGCTAAAAATAGAACTATAAATAGCTAAAAACCATCACTGGAATCCAGGCATATCTCCAAAACTAGTGGTACAAAGTTTTGTACACTTTAACCCATTTAATAAAAATATTAACATAGGCATCATCAAAATGGATGAGATTAAGGCTCCATGTAGTAAACTGTTTTCATCATTGACACTATAAAGAATTCACATTCAAAAAGCATTAACTGTTTTCCTCAATAAAAATGTACAGTACAACTCTGGATGTTTTCCTTCATCCCTTCCTTCTTCCTTCCTTCCTTTTTAGTATGTTCTTCTGAACTGCTACAAACCCATTTGAAAAATATCACTCCTAAGGTTAAAAATTTCAAAGGTTATTACTATCTTTGCAAAACATCCCTTTACTTTTCTTAAACCCGTTTCATGCAAGACAAAATGGGACTTTCTCTGTCACTGTATTCTGAATTTAAGAATGCTGTATTTTTTTTTTAAAGGAGGAACACCTTAACATACTTGAAAGAAAAAGAGTTAAGGATATATTAAGTGAAAACAGCATGGCGTAGACATGGTTCATAGTAAGCAATGTTTTGAATAGTAAATAAAATAATAATAATAGCAAAGTTTTATGCTATTTCCAGTATATTTTCAAAAGTAATCAATGACACAATTAAGTAAAGATTACCTAGGAAGAAAAAGACTAAAAGGTGAGACTTTTGGGATTGTACTGTTATAAAATGTAGTAGCCAGTGGAGACCTTCAATGACTTTTGCACATGCAAAGCATTTGACAATGTCTTGGTATTCTTTACCTTTTCAGAAATTAGAAAGTTTAACTCCATAATCAAAAAACAAGCAATAAATACTCTCTTGTGTAGTCCCTCCTACACTGAAGGGGTTGAGCTATATATACAACAAGAGAATATTGCAGAAATGACAATGATATTTCTGAGGGCAAACCATAAGAGTCACCTTCCACTATCATTCTCTCTTGATCACTTGTTCTGCTAGAATAAGTCATCCAAGCTGCCCTACTGAGGAGGTTCACAAAGTGCTTGTAAGAAGCTAACCCTCCAGTTCTGGATAAGTTTCAGATGACTAAAGTCCCAGCAGTCATCCTGACTGCAACTTCATAAAAGACCCTAAAACCCCAACTACTCAGCTAAGCTATTCCCAAATCCCTGACTCTAAAACTACAGGAGATAACCATGCTGTGGATGTTGTTTTCAGCATCTTCATTCGGGGGTAACAGTTACATAACAATAGATAATTAACATAAGTAGTTTTTACTTTGGTGCTAAAAAATATCGTTAAGTGTTGAAGTCACATAAATTGGGCTTCAATTATTCTATGTGTCTCAAAATTTACAAAATGAAAAGCTACTTAGTTATATTCTTTTTGACCTTTTAATTTTGGTTTAGCAGTATTTTCTGTTCTTTAATGATTTTTAGTCCTTTTCTCACTAGCATTTATTTTTTGGCAAATTACACTTCGTCTTCCAGTAACAGAGTTAATGGCTTTACCTAAAGAAGGGTAACTTTGTCTATTTTGTTTTTTTTAAATGATATTCAAGACAGACACATGCTACAAAATGATGCACTGGTCAATGATGGACTGCATATAGAATAGTGGTCTCACGTGTATATCACCAAGTGATGTCATAGCCATCTTAGTTTGTATGAACACGCTCCATGATGTTCATACAACGACATAATTGCCTAATGATGCATTCCTCAGACCCCATTGGTCAGAGACACATAACTTATTTTATTAAGCCTTCTTAATAAATAACATATTAAGAGTACAATCCTTGGAGAAATTTTTATAAATTCAAAATTACAAGTCCAAGGTCCTTTTTATGGTATTTAAGTGACAATTCAAAATTATTTATTTTGGATTATTATATAAAAGATTATTGTATTAATCAGTTATAAGTAATAAGATTTTTATATTGATAATTCTGGCCAATTATAACCAGTGGCTGACCTAAATAACTGGCAATGTCAGGGACTCATACATCAAAAAGTCTACACTTCATCATTTATCTAAAGTAATACTATCCAATACAATAGCCACTAGCCACCTGTGGCTGAGCAACAGAAAAAGAGTTATAGGATATATTAAGTGAAAACAGCATGGTATAGACATGTGGGTAGTCTAAAACCAGTTTATAATAATATATAATTTATTTGTACTCAAATAAATTATATATTATTTGAATACATTTCAAATTGGTGTCACATCCCATATTTCCAATATGCAATACAAAATACATGTTTAAATGAGCGGTTACATGTTAATATACAAATATAATGGGCTAAATAAAATGTATTACTGAAATTTTATTTTTTTTTAATTTAACTAATAAAAAAAATCTAATCTACATGTAGTTTCTATTATAATTCTTTGGGACAGCACTAACTTAGAAATCAGAGCTGTTTACTAATCTTTTGACTGGTACCATATATTAAAAACTATATAATTTTTATACTGCATAAACATAAGCTAAAATTAACAATTGTGTCAAGGCATATATTTAATGCCACTCCAAAACAATTAAATGCATTCAAATGGTGTCCATCTGCTATCTCTATTCCCAACATCATTTGTTGGGAACAGAGGTGAGAGAGAAATTTTCCACTGTACATTACTTTTTTATATTCCTAAAATTTTACCTGTTTAAAAATTTTCAATGAACCCCCTCATCAAAAGATAATTTGAAATAGTATTAGTGCAGCCCTAAGTCCCATTCCTTTATTATTGAACAGGAAACCTTATTTGGTTTCATTATCCTTGTAAATGCTGTTTCACAATACTATTCACTGCTTCAAATAGGAATTTTTTTAAGCAGATGGTTTTAGTAGTGCACCTGATATAGCAGTTAAACTGTTATAATATCCAAACTCTGCTTCTGCCTCCCATTTCAGCCCACCTCTGCTTCAGTTCTAGTTTGTTCTGGTTTTGGAAGCTGTACTTGGGTGCAGAGAAAGGCAGTAACTACTGCTCCTTGAGAAAAGTCCTAATACAATAAGAAATTCTTCCCAAACCATTAATTCATCAGCAAAATGCCAGCTGCTATCTCCTAATGACTCTTTCATTCAGTGAACTACTCTGAAAGTATCACCATATAATGACAGGATTCTATTCCAAAAGCGGTCAGTTTATTTAAGGCTACTTTAAATGTGATTGATAACTTCAATCACTTGCTTCTGATGCTGAAAACATATCATATCACCCCTTGACCAAACCCTTTTATACAAATAGTTAGAGCACCACCTGGTGTTAAATGTTTTAAAATGGAACGTGTGGTTTCAAAGACCCTAACATTCACAGAAATAACATAATCTCAGGAAGGCAACCTAAAAGATCGATGTTATGATTTGGATATAAGGTGTTCCCCAAAAGCTCCTGTATTAATACAGAAATGTTCCAAGGTGAAATGCTCAGATTGTTAAAACTGTAACCTAATTAGTCCATCCTAGTTTGAATGGACTGAGTGGTAACTGTAGGCAGATAGGGTGTGACTGAAATAGATGGATCACTGGGGATATATCATGGAAGGGTACATATTCCTGTGCACTGTCCTCCACTCTGTGCTTCTTGGCTGCAAAGAGGAGAGCAGCTTCCCTCTGTCACACCGTGCCCCCATGATGTTCTACTTCATTTTGGGTCCAAAACAATGAAGTCAGCCATCTACAGAATGACCTCTGAAACCTCCTCTAAATTGTTACTATTGGGTATTTTGGTCACAGTGATGCAAAACCTAACTAAAACAATTAGTAAGTACTTAGGTATGTTCTGCAGAATTCTAAGGGTTTCAAGGAGGGTTCCAAGAGTTTTGATACCCATTATCTTGAGCTCCAATCTCTTCCAGCCACAGCAATAACCTTTTTATTGGTTTTAAATACTGGCCTTTCAAGTTATATTTCAGATGAAAAGCATTCTTTTGAAACCACTGGTTTAGTTCAATTTTCACACTTTATTTCATTTTTTTTTCCAATTTTCACATTTTATGGTCAGTGAGAGAATATCAAAAGCCAGAGAATCTAAACTACTCATCCAAGGATGCATTATTTAGAGGTAAGTCTGACTTAAAATATAAAGAACTCTCCAAAACTACTATGCTAAAGTTATGGTTTATCTCTATTTTTAAAATATTTTAAGTTAGAAAAATCACGCACAGTTTGGGCGTTGGTGCTAAAATGCCACCACGGAATTACGCCAAGTAAACTGTGAAGTCATCTTTCCCAATTTCACTCTCTTCCCCAGGGTTCACCACTGACTATTGAGTGCTATGAATTCTTCCTAATCTTTCATTCTGTATTTATATTCACAAAAATACATTTTTATTGGTGCACTGTAATTATACATAAAAAGTAGGCTTCATTATGTCATATTTGCACATGCTCACATGCATATAATTTGATCAATTTAATTCACCAGTACCTTCCCTTTTCCTTCCATCCTGCCTCCCCAGATCTGCTTGCTCTACTGACGTCCTTTGCATTATTATTTTTAAATAGCTTGCTGTAGATTTCATTTCACATGCCCTTCCCTCCTCCTACCCTGCCCATCTCCTTCCTCTACTCTATTAGTCTCCTATTTTCATGAGATCCTTCTCTTTATTATTGTTCCTCTCTCTAGGTTCCACAAATCAGAGAAAACTTTTGACCCTTAACTTTCTGAGCCTAGTTTACCTCATTTAGCATAATGTTCTCCAGGTCCTTTCATTAACTTGCAAATGACATAGTAACATATACAGACTACATTTTCTTTATCCATTCACCTGTTGATGGACCTAGGCTGGTTCCATAACTTGGCTACTGTGAACTGCACTGCATCTTATGCATATATCACTGTTGGATGATGTTTTTAGTTTCAGTGTTTCTGGTATAATTCCTAGGTCTTTGATACACTTTGATATGATTTTTGTGTAGTGTGAGAAGTAGGGATCTAGTTTCAGTCTTCCACATATGGATATCCAGTTTTCCCTTCACCATTGTGTTCAAGCAGGATATCTTTCTTCAAACATGTTTTTGGCACCTCTGGATAAATGCCAAAGAGTGGGATATCTGGGCTTTATTCCCAGTTTTCTGAGGAATCTCCATAGTGCTTTCCAAAGTGGCTGTACTAATTTGCAGTCCCAACAAAGTATAAGCATATGTTTCCCCCCATTTCCATGTCAGGAATTATTATGTGTATTCTTGTTGACTGCCATTCTAACCAAATGAGACAGAATATCAGTGTCATATGGATTTGCATCTCACTGATTGCTAAGGATACTAAACTTTTTTTTTTCCATATACTTGTTGTCCATCTGTATTTTTTCTTTGAAAAGTGTCTATTGAGATCTTTGGCTCATTTACTGATTTGGTTATTGGTTTTGCTGGTATTAAGGTTTTTTTTACTTCCTTATACATCTTGGATATTAATTCCCTGTTGGAATAGTAGCTGGTAAAGCTTTTCTCCCGTTTCTGTAGGCTCTCTCTTCACACTCTTATATCCTTTGCTGTGCAGAAGCTTTTTAGATTGATATTATTGAAACTTGGGTTTTATTTCTTGAACTTTAAGAGTCTTATTAAGAAAGTTGATGCCTGTATCAATATGTTGGAATAATGTCCCTATGTTTTCTTTTAGCAGTTTCAATGGTTCTGGTCTAATTTCTAGGTCTTTGATATATTTTGAGATTATTTTTGTGCAGAGATAGGTTTCTAGTTTCATTCTTCTATATATGGATATCCATTTTTCCCACCACCATTTGTTAAACAGGCTATCTTTTCACCAATATGTGTTTTTGGCACCTATATCAAAGATTAGATGACTTTATCTATGAGGATTTGTCTATTTCATAGATCTTAACATCTGATATTATGCCAGTACTATGCAGTTGGGGTACTATAGCTCTATAGTATAATTTGAAGTCAGGTATTATGATACCTCCAGCCTCACTCAAAGCTCAGAAATGCTTTGGCTATTCTATGTCTTTTTATTGAATCTATAAAATTGCTTTTGATAATATGGCTATTTGGACAATGCTAATTCTACCTATCCATGAACATGGGAGGCCTTCCCATCTTCTGAGATCTTCAGTTTCTTTCTTTAATGTTCTATTGTGTTAACTATAGAAGTTTTTCACCTTAGATTTCCTAAATTTTTTTAGGTTAATTTACTTAATTGCTCTTCTAGAGAACTGACAACCATTTGGGAGCTCTGTGATTTTATAGCTTCTTTGCATAGTATTTATTTTCTGTAGTACTAGTTTAGTGGTCATGAATGTCAAGTTTTTATTTTTCTTTTGAATCTGAAAGACTTTGCTGGATATAGCAATCTTGGCTAGCAGTTTGGGGTTTTTTTTTTTGTGTGTGTGTGTGTGTGTGTTTATTTTATATTTTTTTTTTCCCCTCCACCCCCTCCTCAGAACTTGGATTTTCTCATTCTAAGCACTCCTGTATTTTAGAGTCTGAGAAGTCAGAAGTCAGCCTTATTGGTTTGCCTGAAAATGTTATGTTTTCCTCTTAATTTTCTACCCTTATTTTCTATATTAGGTACTTTTATTATGATTACGATATGTCTTAGAGAGGCTCTTTTTTGACCTTGTCTATTTGGGATTCTATATACCTCCTGTATGTTGATGCCCATTTTCATTCCTAAAGTTTGGAAATTTTCTGCCTATTATTTCACTGAAAAGGTTCTTAATGCCATTAGCTTACTGTCTGCATGCCCTCTTGTATCTTAATAACTCTTAAGTTTGGTTTCTTGATGTTGTCCCAGAGTTATTGAATTTTCTGATCAAGGTCTTTTGTCCCCTACCCCTATTGCACACTGGGTGTTCAAGTTCACACACCCTGGTCTTTGAGGCCTTAAGTTCTATTTTCTACACAATCTAATCTTATGGTGATACTTTCAAGTGAATTTATTTGATTCATTTTGTCTGAATTCTATAAGACTGAATGATTTCTTCTCAAAATCTCTCTTTATTGAAATATATTTGCTCTTAATTTGTTCCTTAGATCTTTTTTAGCTCATTAAACATTTTAATAATCAGTTTTTATAGTCCTTCTCTGGAATTTCATCCATTTCCATATCTGTTTCCCTTTTATCCCCTTTATTGGGAAAGGAGGAAATTTGTTTGCTAGTTTCTATATGTTTTCAGAGGTCTTAGACCTGAGCATAAAAGTCTTCTTCCTCTTTTATGAGTCTTTCCTTTGGTGTATAGTTATCTTTTCTGTATTAAGTCCTGTACTATTGGTATCTTATAACTTCAGCACCTATGCTCAGCATAATTCAAGTGTTAACTTCAGACTCTAGTGTTTCAGTTCGCTTCTGAAGAACTACTGATTTAGGGGCTGGTGATATAGATCAGTTGGTAGAGTGCTTGCCTTGCATGCACAAGGCAACAGGTTCAATCCCCAGCACCAAAAAAAAAAAAAAAAAACCCTGCTGATTTAATATCCACTCTTGGAAAGCAGATGCAGCACTACTGTTTCCTCTGAGCCACTGTCTTGGGACCTCTTTGACTTTGCTATATAAGTACATATCCAGCCATTGATACTTGGGGCCTGGTCATTGGTTTGGGGTTTTTGTCTCCTCATTCTATGTCTTAAAAGTATTGCTGGAACTTAGTGGGGATGGTCTGTGTATGGATTGAGTTTCAAATGTCACTTGGTTGAGTTATGGGGATAGTTCAGCAACAGAGTTTCTACTGTGTGAGCTTGTAGTATCCTGGTCACTTCCCAGCCTCCCTTAGAAAAAGGGGAAGTGAGCAATACCAACAATAGTAGCAACCAATATGCAGCATTAAAATAAATGTCTGATGCTTATTATGATGTTTGTAACACACACAAAGAAGAATGGTGGGGTCAACACTTAACATCAGCAACAATAAACAGCTCCAACCTGTATCTAGCATTAAAGTAAACAGGCATCAACTACATCAACCACAGTACGAATAACCCAACAACATGAATGATAGGAGACAGGAATAATACAAACGAAATCATTCTGAAAGATAGTAAAATTACAGTTCCATAAGAAAAAAGAAAATGGTATAGGAAGGCAAAAGCAAGTTTGAAATATCCAAAAACTGAACAGAGAGAAAGAAGGAGATAGCAGGGGGGACAAGATAATTTGGTAATTAGGGGGGGAAGAAAGAGGATACAGAGCAATAAGAGGAACAAAAAGGCAAAAATAACAAAAAAATAAAAATAAAAAAACCCTACAAAATCCCCTAACCCTCCAAAGTCAAAACAAGGTAAAAAAAAAAAAAAAAAAAAAAAAAGGGTGAAAAAATAATTAAAAATGAAACAAAAATATGGGAAAAAAAGGTTCATTGCCTTTGCTGTTGCACCTTTCTCTCCAAGTCTTCCCACAAGAGAGAGCAAAAGCGGAGGGTTGTTAAACCAGATCTCTGTGTTTCTTTACCAAGTTGCCAGCTAGACTGGGAAAAGAACCTGGTTGTAGTAGCTCTCACTTTCCCTTCTCATGAGTTTAAGATAAAACAGACTGGGAAATATTGACACTTGGGAATCTTGTCTGAAGTGACTAGGTCAATGCTCTCCCAGAATGGGGCTGATGCATTCCAATTGGGATGTTCCAGAGGCTAGCACTTTATCTAACTATCCTTTGGAACTTTGTTCAGCAGCATCCAGACAGAGTATATCCACATCCCCTACGGTGAGCAGATGCCCATCTCTGCTAGATGTCTGGGTCTCATTGGCCTCCTGAGAACTCCATTTGTAGAGTGAGGAAACTAACCCTCCACTGGTCTTACATACTCTGTCACTAGTGAGTGTGGTTTTCCAAGATCAAACCATAAATTCTAATACGCCTGCCTGTCCAACTTTTGGATTCTCCCAAGCTGATCCAATGAGCTGCCAGAAACAAACGAAAGCAAGCTCCTCTCCCCTATGTATCCCCCGCCTGGATCCCACAGCAAGTATCTTCTGTGATGGTCTGGCAATGCTTTTCATGAACTCTCAGACTCCCCCACAGAAAGCTACTAGGCAGATGCTTCAAAATGGCTGTGACCTCAATTCTCCAGCTGGCCAAACCAAGAGGTGTGGCAGCCCACTCCAGCTGCACATGTACCTTCCTACACAGGTGCTCTAAACTCTATTTTACCTTCAATCTGACCTGCTTGTGTCTGGGCTCCTGTATATGGAGGCTGTTGTGGCTGAACTCCTGGTGGGTGAGCTGCTGAAGAGGAGGAAGCAATGCTGTCAGGCGTTCCTGAACGGTCTTCTGCAGGAGCACTGGGTGGCCCTAGATGGTCATGAAAAGTCAGTTTAGTACCCTATCCTGGGCCTTTCCCCAGAAAGTTCAACTAATAGGTTCCATTAAAAAAATAAAATTAAATTTAAAAAAATAAAGTACTTAAAAAAACATTTATCACTACAAATTCAGTCTTTATATTAAATTATTATGTATTTTTTTCCATTGGTCCAGTCCCTTAAGAATCCAAAGTCACAACTGGAAATCCTTCTCTAACATGTGGAATATGTCATAATCCTGAGACCAAATGCCCCCCATAAAAAATCAAAACTCATGTCCACAGTACCAATATCCCCTGCCCCATGCAGTCTATTCATGCAGTCTATTTTGTAAATCAACCAATAGTATTATTTCACTTTACCAGGTTTTCTCCCAAATTAAGTTCAACCCCTAGTTTGTTGTTCAAGAACCCATAATTTTTCTTCTCACATGCCCTTTCTTCAGCTTAATTGACCTACTCCCTATTCCCCCTCTATATCTAACAATGTTTTGGCTTCTATTTCATGTATCACTGTTACCTCCATGTACCCCATATATTTAAATATAACATTCACATACTTAACCATGAGATTCTTTAAAACCAGCTTATAATACTACACTTCTCTTAAAGCTTTATTGATCCATACTTTATTCTACTCATTAACTGCTGTATAATTTACTTTTATTATGACCCATACAAACTTGTACTTCACATTTCTGAATATTTCCCATCTTTTCTCTTCAATTGTGAACTCTCTGGCCATGCTCCTGATTCTTAATTCTTTTTTGCTTGCTTTACAAGCCTAGCTCTTTAATTTACACATGTAGCCACTCAAATTCTTCCAGAATAATGAACACAGAAGTGAATGGAGAGAATCTGCAACAGTTCCAATACTGTGACAGTCAAAAAAGATATTTGGCACATAATAAATGATGTCCTACTTCTTTTCTTCATGTTTTGGCAACACAGGAGAGTAGTTAAAAGCACAGGGTTTGGAGTCATATTATTTACGTTTGAATCCCAGGGTGGCCAATACTAGCTTGAGCTAGTGATTATTATTTAATCTTTTCCTGTGGCCAATTTCACCATCTGCATAAAAGATATATATACTAATTCCTATGTATGATTACTGTAAGAATGAGTTAATAAGGGCTCAGAGCTAATGTTTATAAGTGATTATACAGCAAAAGCTTATAGAAGTGATTAAGATTTAGAAAGTCCCATATAAGTACTTGCTATTATTAGCAGACTAATTACCCTGAGGACAAACCTCTACCTTCTGCATTCATGTATTCCTAGAACGTAAGCACTATATTATGCATACAGTTGGCAGCTAACAGTCCTATACTAATGAGAACCTAAACTAGCATACAGTAATGAGGGAAAAACCCATGATTACCAGAGTACAATGGATGACTGCTTTTCCTTCTACCACCATTTTACTTATATATAAACAAATACATACATACCTTCTTCCTACAAAAGACATGGTGCTATTATCCAAAAGATATATTACTTTGACTCCTCTTCCTTCACTTGTGTATAATTTATTAGATTATTTTTATAGTTTATCCCTTCTTTTTTTTATACATTCACTATGGTAGCCAAGGATTTTATATCACTCCTCAAGAACTACAAAAGTATCCTCCTGGCTATTATCTATGTACACAGTTTTTCCTACTACCATTCAATGTACAAAGCTACCAAAAAGTAGTCTTCAAATAATATGAATCACAATCATATTATTCTTGGCATGGCGTATACTTTATTCAATTCAAAATTTTCAAGACTAACCTGTTATATAACTATTCACTCCTCTATGTGATAATTCCTAAAATCTTAAATAAGTAGTTGAAACAGTAATTCATGTATTAGTTACTCTAAAAATGTGTTTTCCATGGTTATAATTCATCTGGTAGTTTCTCTTGGCAAGAAAAAACATCATAAACAAATATTTGTCTTTTCAGTATTTCATACAATTCTCTATGGTGAAAATTCCCATAAAAGTTCCCAAACAAAACCAAAAACGAACAGATTACATACTATATTTCCAACTACTGATAATGGCAAAGTAAACTGGCCAGGTAAATCCTCCCACAGGAAACAACTAAAAACTCAAACAAAATAGAAGAAAACAATTATGTGAAATAACTGAAAATCAATCAAATGCCATAGAAATCAGGAAAGAGTTTACCCCAGTGGAATTACAAAAGATATGAATTGCAACACTAACCCCTGCAGGTCCACTGGCAGAAAACTACACTGTTAACAATGTGGTGGCTGAATAGGCAGCTGGAAATTTAGGGGGGAAATCCCTGAAGCAAGAGTATCACTGAAGGAATAATACCTAAGCCAAGTATAAAAGTCTGTTCCAATCCTTAGCTGATCATAGGGCTGGGAAGGGGATAACTCAAGAGGGCTCAAGAGAAAGGGGAGGAGGAAAAAAGCACCTACAACAGAGATACCAGTTGTTATGTACACCATGAGGACAAAAGCAATCAGTTTAAGTCCATAAATATTAACTCTCTGCTAGGACAGTAACAAAGCTCCTCAAAAAAATATCAACAATCCTAAGTTACAATACACCAACTACAATGCCCAGTTTTCAACCAAAAACTATTAGAAATGCAAACAGGAAAATTTGACCTATATTGAGGGGAGGAAGACACAGTCAATAGAAACGGACTCCAAATAGACCCATATTGTTGTATGTTAAAAAACATTTCAAAACAGTTATTTGCAATATTTTTAAAGAATTAAAAATATATCCAAGAATTATAGGAAAATTTAGTTTTAATGACTATAAAAACAAGGAATTTCAATGGAAAAAAAACCCATAAAAACAAATGGTCACTCCAGTACTGAAAGCACAATCCAAATAAAAAATTCATTAGAAAGGTTCAATGGCAGATTAGAAAAGATAGAAATAATCAGTGACCTTTACGACAGTTAAACAGAAATTATCCAATCTGTAGAAAAAAAAAGAAAGAAGAACTTCAAACATCCATTAGGCAATAACAAGGTCTTCAGTAAATGGGTAATTAGAATCTCAAAGAAGCAGAAAAAAATGTTTAAAATAAGATAAAAAAATATACCACAATATAGTATGCTGCTTTAAGGTTAAAAACTTATTCAAAAAAAACAACAATTTAACCAGAAATTTATGATTTAAGATCAGAAAAGATAGTAAGGTCTATCAAGTGTAATTTAAATCTTGCAAGAAATCTGAAATCTATAATCTTATATGTATAAATATCATAAATTTATTTGAAATAAAATAGGTGTGTATGTATGTATGTATGTATTTATTTATTTTTAAAGGTAAAAGATACTACTGACTGGGAAAGGGAAAAAAAAAAAAACCTCTGAAATCATCTACTTTTTGATCTAGTCAGCGATTTTACATGGGTATATGCATATACAAACATTTCTTGAATAACCTTAAGACTGTGCACTTCACCATGTCCAAATAATTGTTCAATAAACAAAAAACAAAAGGGAGGGTAGAAAAGAAGAAGGAGATGGAGGATGAGAGAGAAATAAAACTAACTTACCTGAAACCTGATCATCTGTTAAACCAAATGCTGACATTACATTTTTATTGATTTCATCTTGGTTTTTCAAAGGATCAAAAGCTGACATACTTGCTGCCATAACCTGAGTAGACTGTTTTCCAGAAGAATCAGAAGCAGCAGGCTTTTCTTCCCTACCATCCACAGTATCTGCAGGAAGAATAAAGGAAGAAAAACAAGCTATTTCCATCTTATCTATTCTCAAAAAGTCTAAAAATACAAGACAGGTAAATATGTATGTGCATGGATATTGTGTATAATGCTAAAAATATCTCTGAATACAGAATTATATATCATTTTACTGTTTTCTTCATACGTACGTTTTTATTTTTAAAATACTGAGGAAAAGAGCAAAAAAAGATGCAAGATCAGTAACAATTTTTCCAAAAAATCATTATGTACTTCCTTTTCTAATGATTATTAGGGAAATAAGCAAATGAATCAGCAAATGAAGAAGTCCTGGGACCTATATTTTAGTATCACATACATACTGGGCACTCAGGAAATAAGTTATAGTAATTAATGGTTTATTTGGTAAAAGGATAAGAAGCTTAACTAAAATTATAATATCAACTTTTATGTTTTATTTATATTCTATTATGTATTGTTCCATTATTAAGTTACAAGACCAAAATTCATGCTTAATCTTATGTAAACAGCACATAAAATATTTCTGTTACTTATTTTAATATTTACTAAATTACTTATCAAAATATTTACAGATGAAATGATGTGTTTGGAATCTTTTTTCAAAGTAATACAGCAGGAGTGGAAATGAGTAGGAGCACAAATGACAATACTGAGCTGATAATTGTTCAAAGTGAATATGGGTCCATGTGATTTATTATAAATTGTGTCTACTTTTATACATATTTAAATGTTTCCCATAATAAAATGTTTTTTAAAAAAGAATCAGAAAAAATAAATTTCTAAATATTGTAAGCAGGTTATATTTAAAACCATGTTTTTCTTGTATGAATAGTAAGGTGTTCACTAAGCACCTATACTTCTACATTGTGAAAGAAAAGACTTTCAAGAATAACTTATGTTTTACAAATAGTAATCTAAGGTCAAGACACATTAAAAAAAAAAAAGGACAACAACAACATAAACAAGTAGTCAAAAAGAATGTTGTTAACCACTTACTCAATTAACAGATAACAACTATCAATTTTTTGTTACCAAACAAGTAAATGAACATCAGTTATTAGATTCCCCAGGATCAATAAAAATTAATCTTACGGAAAAAATATAAGTATTATTAAGTATTATATAAGCAATCTCAGCACACATTGGCATGCAGCTTTCATTCAGAATAACTGCCATTCCAGGTGGTTCTAATATTTCCTAACTTTCTGGGAGTTAAAAAAAAAAAAAACTGCTGTAAGGACTCCTTTAAAATGTCTACCAGTTATCTACATTTCTCACCAATTTCCCATCTCTAATCCTAAAAGCATAAGATATCAGTCTTATAAAATAAATATTTTATTTCCCTCCACATCACTACTATGTTTTATTAGTTACGCCTCTTTTCACCTATCCCAAACTAAATCCATTAGAAAACACACAATATGTCCACTAAGCTATTACTTGTTTCATTAGCTGAAGAACTACAACAAGTCAATCTAGTATCTCACATAGCTTATACACCATTTGCCTCACAGAGGAAAACAAAAGTCCAAAACCACTGCAGAGGTACAACCCTGAAGACCACAGGTGGCCACATGTTTCTCAGTGAGGGTAAGTCAAAAGGCTCTGAATAGTACTGATAGCTGACTGGCAGTTTTGTTTGTTATGCTGTACTTTCATGTGTCTTATATAGGTTTTTTTTTTTTTTAGTTTATTTATGCTATTTTCTTAAGGAGGAGATTATTAAATTGGTATATGTTCTCAGAGCTTTGACATGACCTTTCATAGAAGCCAGTAGCCAAGAAGTAAGTTAACCTACTAACTCTAAAAGAAAAAACAAAAAAATAAATTATAACCATCTCTTAAACTAAAACAGACCATATTACTCTTCTATATTTTATCAACAGAAAAATCAAACTGGACACAATACCTAGAAGATGCCCACACAAAGAACAATATATAGCCTAAATTTCAAGATGCAGAGGAAGAAAACAATTTTAAAATCTTATATATTAATATAGGTGAACAGTTAATAAAATATAAAAATACAATAACAAAGAACTGATAAAAAATATTAGATAAAGTAGCAAGAAACAGGCAAGAAGATAAAGGTTTTGTGTAAACCAAAAAGTATATAATTATTTTACCACTGTAGGAAATTTCTACACAGTACTGGCTATACTGATTGAATTCTGAATGTGTTTTACAATATTCAACAGGTGGTTATACCCTCTAAATTATATTCAACTGCTATATTAGCATCTATTAATTCTTCTGGGAAAATGGCCTAAAGTTTTTTCTTTAGCTCTTTGATCTAAAATTGAAACTTTTTAATTTGGAAAAGTAGAGTTCAGAATGAGAAGACCATTTTGACCTGAAATACAAAAGCTTTCTTCATAAGAGAGACCAGGAGAATCTCAAAACAATATTTCAGCAAATCTCTAATATGTTCTGAAACAGATTTGGGTGATGGATATTACTAATCCATCCCCAAATATTTATTGACATATATTATTAACACAATTCCATATGGCTAAGAGAAGAAGAGGGAAAAAGCAGAAAATACATCTCTAATTAAAGGGGGAGCGGTGGGGGGGGAGGGGCTGGGGTATAGCTCAGTGGTAGCATGTGTGCTTATCATGTGGCAAGGTTTAATCCCAAGAAAGGAGAAAACCAAACCTCCAAAATTATTCAGAGGCAAAAAATAGAATAATGTGAAAATCAAAATTGTACTTTCCACTTTTCCACAGAAATGGTTTTCTATTTTTCCCCTATTATGCAGTCATCCAGACTAGAGAAAATTAGTATTTCATAATATAAACATTTGAAAATTATAATATATACAAAAAAATTATTTTTTTAAAAAAAATCAGTCTTTTGAAAGTGCAATACCTAAGAATCTTAAACAGAAATTGAGGTAAAGTAGTTTTTAAACATCTACTTTCAAATAATAACACATGCTTAAATTTCAGTGTGCATTTTAAAATACATTTGGTCCCAAAACTATGTCAGTTCCAAATTTGTCCAATAACTCTTACTTTATCTTAATATAAACTGTCCATGTCATCTGTAAAAACTAATTGTTTTTCTTCTTATAATTAAAAACTGTGCTTAAAATAAATAATTTTAATATGCTAACATTATTTTTATTTGAAACTAGTTCATATTCTACATAAAACTCATGAAATGATTTCAATTCCTAACATTCATTAATTATCTACTATACTAAAAAGGTTCATGAATCAAAAGGAATTGAAAACTGACCTATGACATAAACCCATAAGTCTAAGATTAGCTGTAAAAGAATCATCCAGAGAGCATTTTAAAAATCAGATTGTAGTTCCTACCCTCACCATGCACCCTCCCACCCTACCTCCCCCATCCACTGTAGGTGTATGTGATCTATGTGGTAAAATACAACTTCCTGGTAAGCTTGATGAACAGATAGCTTTGGGAACACAGATATGAACACTATACAAAAGCAGAGGCAAGAACAAGAAAGAGTGGCAGTAAGGATGCCATTCTATTAATAGCAGAGAAGTTTGTGTTTGTTTTTTTTAATATGTGCAAAAAGATACAAAAACAGTTAATCAGAATAAAATGGATTCATGCTTTACCATTTTCAGGAATATTGGTGGAAGGTCCTGGTTCTCCAGGTGGTTCCAAGCTATCCAATAAGCGATTCACTTTATTCCTAAGTTCTATCAATTCTCGACGGAGATATTTTACCTGACTTGATTCGAGGGGTCTTGGTTGGCCATTAACTAAAATAAAAGCATTAATTTGTTTAAAGTCAGAAGATGTTCTTTAAGAAGTACATCAACAGAACATGCAATAAGGAAAAATAATTTTGTTTTACCTTTTAAAACAAAAACAATATATGTACTGACATCAGTTGAATGATTTTTTTTTAAGGAAAGAATTCTTTATTGTTAATAACTTAGTTTTTCGAAAAAAGAAACATGATCATCCTTTCTTGATGTCAGACCAATGGCTTACGACTACTTGCAAAAAAGTTTAAGAGAAAATTCAACTATAATAAAATTAAGCAGAGCTACAGAAAGGTCTATTTTAATAGAAATTATTAAATTTAACTGATATTGCTTTGAACAGAAATTATGTAGTCAAAATTATATTTAACATTATTTAATATTCTTGAAATACAAAAACATCTTATTCTATGAATAAATGTTAACACACAACATGACTGATAATTTAGCTCAAATGACTTTCAGCAGATTAAAAAAAAACTGAACACCTCATTAGTTATAAAAACTGTCACCATTGTGGTGATTTTTTTAAAAAAGAAAAAAAAACTAAAAAGGCTCTGAATGCAAAACCAAGGTAAGAGTTCAAAAATTAAAATAAACTAAAATGTCTTAAGCATTGACAGTACATGTGCACGAACTTCTGAAGCATCTAATTTAAAAAAGAATACCTATGTGGAAATAAAGGTGCAGAGATATTCTTTGTTAAATGTTTCAAGTATCAAAGAACCTATAAGTTTTCAGAATATAATCCATCAATAATTCACAAACTTCCTGTTACAAGGAAATTCAATACAATCTTCTACCTATATCAATTTATTAATAGCTTTCATTGGGGATTACTGATTTTCCTCCAATATCTAAGAAGAAAAAAAGCAATTCATAAGATCAGAAACTGGCCTGGTATAGTAAGACAGGCCTTAGTGCTACTAGAAGCCGACCTGGCACTCACAGATAGACTGTGGTGTTTCCCTGTTGAACATACATATTTTCAAAGAACATCAACATTAGCTAAGACCACTCTGACCATGATACATCAAATGGGGGGAAGGGGCACTCCATAATCAGGCCAATGAATAATTGCTACTGCTTTACCAATTGCAGCCTTAACCTCAAGTCCTTCCTCCCTCCCACCTTCTACATAAGATTTAGTAAGATCCATTGCTTCCATTTAGATGTAGTAAGATAATCATAGAACCCCTGCTGCTTCCTCTTGGTATTCAATACAGAACAAAGCCCTACTTACAGAACCTTATCCAAAGTCACTTAACAGAAGCCCAAACCCTACAAAAAATAGTTCTAACATACACTGGAATACCTTATTGTTTTCCCTGGTAGTCATTTTCCCTTACTATAGTAAGTCAATAAACCCAACTTCGTTCAACTACAGAGGCGTTCCTAGTGGTCTCTGTTTGGAGCACACTGATCTATATCTTACCAGAATTGTCAGGATTAGCAGTTATGAAGATATAACTGGCAAACTTCATAAGCAATATTAGAAATGAAAAGAGGTTTAACTAAAAATAAATAAACATTTACTGTGAATACTCTGAATAACTTTATTTCAATTAAAAACTCAGATGACCTTGACAATTTTTAGATAAATTTAATGTACAGAGTGTTTTAAGAAATACAAAGTTTGATTATCCAATTAACATTAAAGAAATTGAATCAAGTATTCCACCAAAGACTTAAGGAACAGATGATACTATACTATATTGCTGGGGAATAAATAATAATAAATAAAAAAGTTTTTGAAGAATATAATCCATGGTATTTATAAAAAGCAAAGGATAAATGTAGTCAGGGAATTGGGGGAAAAGTTTCAAGGACAGGCTGGGATTTGCCCAAGCTTCATAAAGAGGAGTAAAGCAGAGGAGACACTGTAGATGAAGGGCAAAGGTCTAAAGCCCAAGGGCTGAATGTGTCCTTGTGGCTGTTTACAGCAATTTGGTCAGAGTCAGGGATTTGGTTAGCCCAGGACAACAGGAATATCTGGCTGGAAGACTCCCCTTTTCCTGATGAGGAAATGAGATGATACCAACAAGGATCAGGTTGGGGTCTTCATGGGCCATCCCAAGATTAAACTGAGGTATGTCTCCTCCTGGCATGCAGACACCATGCTTTGAGTTTCCTTCCACTTTTCTTTCTTTTTTTTTTTTAAGTGCCAGAATGTTTTTATTTATTTCTTTTTCCATTTTTTAATTTGTTCTTTTTAAATATATATGACAGTAGAGTGTTTTTTGACATATTATACACACATGAACTATAACTTATTCTAATTAGGATCCCATTCTTACAGTTGTACATGATGGGAAGTTTCACTGGTCATATATTCATATGTGAATATAGGAAAGTTATGTTCAATTCATTCTACTATCTTTTCTATTCCTTTATACCCTCCCTTCCCTTCATTCCTCTTTGTCTAAACTATTAAACTTCTACCTCCCACCCCTGCATTGTGTGTTAGCATCCACATATCAGAGAATATTCGGCCTTTGGTTTCTGGGAATTAGCTTATTTTGATTAGCATGATATTCTCCAGTTTCTAGCAAATGCCATAATTTTATTCTTCTTTATGGTTGAGTAACATTCCATTGTGTATATATACCACATATAGTGCTCCTACTTTAACTCTGTAACCAACCATTTCTATCTTGTCCATTAAGTATTTCACCTTGCAAATCTAGATCTAAAAGATTAAAATTAGTCTGTATTTGTTATTATCAGTACTATCTTTAGTCTTTAAATAATACTTGAAAAATAAGATCAAAAGTATTGGCTTATATTATATGTTAAGCCCTGAGAATACATAAAAACATGCTCTGTTATAGAGAAAGATAATTATAAATTCTTAAACATATACGATAGTGTGAGGGGGAAGGGAAGGGAAAAAAAAGAGAGATAAGTGTCACAGTAGTTTGGGTAGACAATAGGGATGGGAGGGGAGGGGGGATAGGGAGGGCAGCAGAATACAACTGACACTAGGATTGCTGTATGTATACACATGGATGTATAACCAATGTGATCCTGCAATCTGTACATGTGGAAAAATGAGAATTCATACCCTATTTGAATCAAATGTATGTCAAGATCATTGTATTGTCTTGAACAATAAAAAAATAATAAATTCTTAAAGAACCCACAGGAAGTTTTAGCCCTGCAATTATTTTTAATGTGATACATTTAACTAAAAGGCATGCATTACTATTTACAGTAACAAAGTAGATGCAGAATGTATTGACTTTCTGTGAATCTTCCCCAAATACAAGCAGTCTAAGAACTCAAAAATTCCAACATAGCTAAGGATATATAAGTTGTATTTGATTTCAAAACTGTTCTTACTGAATTAAACTTAAAACATAAGAAAACGTCAAGCAATTTAAAACTACTCCTTAAATGAAAACTGATATAAGCACTTTTGACTACATTGTCATTTAATTCTGAGCCTTTAGAAGGAAAAAAAAAAAAAAAAAAGCCTTTAGAAAGGAAAAAAGACAAAAGATTTTAATAAAAATATTAAAAAGTTTACCACTCACCAAATAATGTCAGTTTCAGTATCCTACTACACTGAATAGCAAAGGAAAGGTCAGAACTATCAAAAATTGTTATAAGATCTCCATCTGGAATTAAAAAACAAAACACACAAGTTTCAGATTTGTTAACAGGAATAAACTGGGACATATGAAAATTTAAATTCAAAATGTATATTGCAGAACATAATTAGAATCTCCTAGAAAAACCTTAAAACAAACATTAAAGAATCATCTGAGAAATGTGAATTGTTTAAAAAAATACTAAATCAACTTTTCTTATTACTCTTACAAGCAAAGAATTTATCATATCCTCGTGAGAAAATGTTGCTGAGTTAATACATGTATTAAATTTTACTAGTCACTAAATTTATGGTAGCAATAGTGTGAATTATTGATTTAGCCAAAATCTTTCCATTTTGAAAACTTTAAATATATTTATAAAAAATGAAAGTAATAAGGATTCTCAAGAATCTATTCTTAATTCTAAATAAAACACACTGACACAAGCAAATGGAGAGAAGTCATACATAACAATAACTCAAGAGTTCTTGAAGAACTGTTAATGAATGAACAGTAGAGTCTTTCAGGTTAGTGACCATTTTGATACTAAAAGTATCAACTTTCCCCAGAAAAAAAATATTTATATATACAAAAAATAGCACACAATGAAGACTGTGAAATCCCCTAGATCTCAGGGATAAAGAATACTATAATTAGCATATCAACTGCATGTTTCAAAAGCTTTCAAAGGACTAGGGGGAAAAAAAATTCCCTACAAAGAACAAGAACAGAAAAGCAGGGACAGACAAGGAGTTGATCACGGGCCTTTTACAGTGCATCTTCACACAGTTGGGTGGGAATTTTTATCTGGTGAAGGCCAAGAGGCCACTCCAGGAATGCTCTTCTGCACCAATCTTAAATGGACTACATAGCTTTATTTTGGACTAAGATGGCAATAAAAGCCATAACCGAGCACTCTGTAATTATTTTAGCTCTTTATAACTAAACCTAATTCCTATCACAAATATGTCCAACATACAGCTCTGAAAGACTTGACTCATAAATGCATTTTAAGAAAATATAGATGTAAAAGAAGGAAATTTCCTATAATTTTGTCTTTTTCCTTTACTGAATCACACAACAGAAACAGAATATCTAATAGTAGAATCTACCTGAGCAGTCCCTTCACTCTAGAGCCCAACACAGACTATGAAACACAAATCTGAATGATTCAGAACACTTCAAAAACACGTGAAAAAAATATATATATAATTTGGTAGCCAGATAAGGATGACACACTTGAACAACGAGGAATCTACAATTTGACCCAATGGATCCATCGCTGTTTTTACAGGACTGTGAACTAAGATTGGTTTTCAGATTTTTTTTTAATATATTTTTTATTTATAGATGGAAACAACATATTTATTTATTTTTATGTGGTGCTGAGAATTGAACCCAGTGCCTCACAGTGAGGCATGCGCTCTACCACTGAGCTATAGCCCCAGCCCCATAGTTTTTAGATTTTTAAGAAGCAGTTAAAAAAATGGCTGTGATGATGAGAAGAGGCCTTATATGATCCACAAAACTATAATATTATCTGATCTTTTATAGGAAAAGTTTACTGACATGAAAATAGGAAATATAAGAGAAAGCCAATCAGCAAGGTCATTTTAAGATATGCTAAGTTTGAGGCAAAGCAAAGCATCTTAGGTTAAAAGACAACTATTAAAATTTTGAATTGTAAAGGCAAGAAAGAAAAATTAACTGATCAATTTTACGTCATACATTTGGAAGTCACAGGGGTGAAAAGCAGTGTATTTTGAGTTGATGAGATTACTAGATAAAAGAACAGGACGAAATACCTCCTTTATTGTTCCTAAACATGAGTAATTCTCAAAAATTAGCTAGGGTGCTCTTAGATCATATATATATTAGATCACAAGAAGGGAGAATTGTGCCTGTAACTACATGGCCAGCTTAGTTGATTATCAGTTGATTTTACACTCCTTCTCCATAGGGCAAATTTTATGAAGTGGCTGCTCAGCCAGGGACAACACTTTCCACCTGCATCTCACCAAAGCCATCTGACTGGGTTTGGACCAATATAGAAGTTATATATCACCTTGATGCCAAGCAAGTAATATCCCTTCACACTCTTTCTTCATCCATCTGCCTGCTGGATGTCAATTTTTTATTTTGATGATTTTTGTAAGCCATGTGTTAAAGATAATGGAGCTTTTTCAAAATAAAAAAATAACAGAGCTTCTGTCAGTCTGGGACCCTAAATGATTTCTTCAGTGTGGACCCACTGAGATTTTAATATTTCTATTATAGTAGCTGGCATTACCTTAAGACAATCCTCATAAAGAAGCAGCTATTTGTAATAAAAAGAAAACCAGAATAATCACAGTTTCAGAGAAAGTAAGAGATAAGAGTATTTCAAAAAAGATGCCAAATGCTGAGCTCAAGATGAAAAACTCTACAAATAAGTTCAGTGATTAAAAAACATACCAAACCACCAACAAAACAAATTTCCATAAGTGATTTAAAAAGAAGGCTGGTTAAAGAATAGGAAATAAATAATATTCTACTGCTATAATTCCACTGCATGTTTGATCAAACATTTCTCATGTAAAATCCATCTCCATAAAAATAGTTTTGTGGTAAAATCAGTCAGGGAACATCACATTCTATTAAATGACAATGTACATCAGCATATTACACATTCTTGAAAATTTCTGTAATAAACACATTTGTTGAAACCAGTTCTCCCATACTTAATTAATTAACCATTAAAGTCTTTTACATTCAATATCTACTGATATCTCTTTCACTTGAGGAAATACAAGTAGAAATTTGGTTTTAAAAATAAAAAGGAAGTCAAAACTGGCCAGAAAGAATAAAAAAATTGTAGAACTGCATATGAAAGTGTTCTAACACTTAAAACTCCCTTCTAATAATAAATAACTTAGCTATTTTTAACTTATACTAATTATATAAGAAAATGGCCAATCAAATATCATGAGGGGGGGAATAGTCCAATAAAAAAGATGGGCAAATGAACACATACTTATTTTCAAAAACTGCCTTAAAAACACTCTTACCTTCATCTTTATACTTTATTGTAACTTCATCATTACTTAGAAGTTTTCCTCTGAAAACTCGCTGCATCATTAGCACTAATTCATCATAAGTAATATCTTCATTATGAATGGGAATTCTTCGAATATCCTCCCCAAGTTGAGCTTTGATAATTAGCTTCCCACTTAGGTCCAACTGTCCATTCATGGTGGACTCCAGGATGTTCTTATATAACTCTAGGGAAAGACTGATAAAAATGATTTTGATGATTATACAATAGAACATATCTGAAAAGTTGAAAATAGAGATACTATTAGAATATAAGAAATTTGGCCTTCAAAAGTGATTCACTATCCCACTGTTAACATGTTCATGTTAAAATGTCTGGCAAAAACTGTATTACATATATAGTAAGTTGTATTTTTTTGTCTCCTATTGTTTTAACCACATATTTAACTGCATATCTAACAATACCATTTACATTTCTAACATGTCCAAAAGTTAATTGCTGGTCATCCACTTAAAATCTGTTTCCTAGAGTTACTTTTCCCCATTTGTTAGTGACAACAACTACCTTCCAGTTATTCAGGATAAAAAAGTCTTAGTTCCTCATTTTTCTCACACCTTATAGCCAAACTACAAATCTTATTACTACTACCCTTTAAGAAATGTCTCTGGAATCCAACCACTTCAGTATCTTCACTGCTAACAATGTGATCCAAGACACCACCATTTTTTGGTTAAATCATTGCAAAAGACTCCTTACCTGATCTGTCTCCTTTTCCATTTTGCCCATTTTTAATCTATTTTTAACACATCAATTAGTCTGTGAAATAAAATCTAACGTCAGTGTCCTCTAAATCTTCCAACAGATTTCTGTCTTAAAAAGCAAAATCTACAGAGTCATGATCTAGCCTCTGGTCCCTGACCAACTATTTAATCTCATTTTGTACCTCTTTCCCTCAAACACCCCTGCTACACCAATGCTTTAAGTTCTTCCTTTCCACTCAAGGCTTTGCAACTTGCTACTCCTTTTGCCTTGGACTCTTTTCATATCCCTTATGATTCGGAACCCTCATCAAATGTCATCTTCTCAGAAGTCTTCCCTAACCATCTAATTTAAAATGACTCCCCACCCCCTATCTTAGTACCCTATCTTATTTTTCTTCAAAGCATTACCACTTTCAGACATTAAAAATTATCTTTTTATTGTCTTTTCCACTAGAAAGTAAGAAGTACATAGTATGTGTGCCATATATCCAGACCCTTAAAAAGTACCTAGCACACAGTAATTATTCAAGACTTGTTAAATAAGGAAAAAATAAATACTGGCTTCAAAATTATATTGGCCTTAACTTTTAATGCTAATCTGGAAGAGAAAAGCATGTGTGAAAAATCAAATTTTTCTCTTTTAAATAAGAAAGGTCTCGTGAGTATTCTAATTTCCCTCTATTTTGGGAACTTGAGGAGAAAGGGCAAATAAGTGATACCCTTCTAAGTTTTCCTTCTAAGTACAAGACTATCCACTATTGTACTACATATTCCATATCCACCCCCATTTCAATACACCCCACCCCCAAATCAGAGTGGGTGTATTAAACTGTTTTAAGAAGACATTATTAGAAGTAACCATTAAATACTAGCTTGCTACATAATTTTCCCATTTCCTAGGTTTTATTTTCATGTTATGTCAAGTTATTCAAAATCATCATCCTATAATGACTTTGCGATTCTAAATTCAAAATATCATCCAAGATCTCTAATAAATGATTACTGTATAATCATGAACAAAGTACTATAAGCAAATAATGTGTCAATATCTCATTTTCTCAAGGCCAAGATATTCCTGAATATGTTAAAATAAGATCACTAAGCGTTTTCTTAGCATCAACTCCTGTTCATGCCTCAAATTATCTCTCAAAGCTGTTTAAGTCGTCTGACTTACAACCTCCACATTTTGACTTCAACCTCCTGTTTTACTACTGGCAGCTTTTCCTCTACTTAAATTCATTATTTAATTAACATTATCATATTTCAAATTCATTATTAACATTATCACATTTCTCTGCGATTACTGTGTCCTTTCGGTGCATGTGTAAAACCATTCAAACCCTCTCAACATATAAATCCTTCAAATACTTGAAAAAGTGTTCAAGAATCCTAAATTGTTTCATGAAGATTACATATAAATGTCCCAATATTGTTTATATAAAAGTTCGTGGTCCTTTCACCTATTCCTTAAATGAATACTCTAGATTCCTTCACCATCTTCTGTCCAGGTCACATTTTATTAATAAATCTTTAATGAAATGGGGCATTAAAACTAAATATAACACTCCAAGGTCAGTGCAGTACAAAGTGAACTGTGTTCCGCCATCTGAACATCATGCTTGTCCTAATACAAAATAAAAATATGGTTAGTTTTTTATCTTCCCATTTCACAATGAACTTCTCAAAAAACCGTGATGAACTGAAACCTCCATACAACTTGCTCTTCACCTGCAGCAAAATTTGTCCTGCGCATTAAGGAAACATTTACTGAATACCTCTGAAGTATAAGCACTTCGGCAAGTTGGTAAATATTCCATTGTGTTTGCACTGACAGGCTGAGAGGATCATGAAATAAATTAATGTATTTCCACAGGATATGTAAACCAGTAATAACAGAGAGAAGCCAGTGCTTCAGTGTGATGGTATTATCTATTCCTGGCAGCACCTAGAATAGTGCCTGACATGTAAAAGGTACTCTAAGAATTGCTTCTGTTCCCTTCACAAAAAAGATGAATGGGTAAATAAAGTTCTGATAAAAGACTTTCAAGGAAAAAAAAACTATAAAATTAGATCAATTCTTATGTCAGACCTTCACAGTGTGCCTTATGTAGCTAAAAGTGACTCCCCACATCATATTAAGAAAAATTTCAACATCACATACACTAGATAGTATGTCCTACTGATGGAAGGGGGGAATGCTCAATTCCAATGACCTAAAAACTTGAGCCACATATACTCTGTATCTGCCATGTTTACCAGCAAATTCACTTTTGGTGTTTCTCATCAACTGTAAATTCCCTGCAGCCAGGAACCAATGCTTCTTTCCTAAGGCTGTTCCCCATTTATGCAGTTACCTCGGGAAAAACACACAAGTATCACAAGAGTACATTTTTCTCTGAGGGAAAATCCCATCCACACATGTTTATACAACAGCAGAATTCTGGTACTCTTTCTCTAGCAACGTAAAGATCCATATGAACAACTAGTTCCTAGAACTGCTGTTAAGATCCCTACAGCAATTCTTTTATCTTATCCCTGCCCCACCACCTCTGAGCTGTGTCTCCACTAACACGCATAATACTTCACCAGAAGCACTTTTTTGAGTTCTGGGAATAAACTGATGTGCCCAAAAACAAATAAAGGGCCTGCCTCTTGCACTAGAATCTAGGTTCAATGGCCAAACCGCTGGATCCACTGACCCCACCACTGCTCAAATTCAGAGGCAGCAGTTTAGGTACCTCCTGAGGGTGCAATTTCCTTCAAGAAATCCCAGAGCAAATAAACCTTTGATTATTCCAAAAGAATGCAAGAGGCCTAAAATGCTGCCTGACCAGAGGCAATGTTAATAATAAAGATCCGCACTATTAGCTTTGAGATTTTAAATCCTTCTCGAAGGTTCACTTTTATCATATGCAAATCGGGAATAAGTTTGAATGGGTTCTCGTGATTAGATAGCATCAAGCATCTAAAATACTCAGTACCCAGAGAAGCAAATTCTTAAAAGTTAGCTGTCATCATTATAAAAACCAGGCTGGGCCTCCACTCCGCGCTTAAGGACTGAAAGCCAAAGAATGAGGTTCCTCTTCTATGACCCCAATCAAATTATTCCCACAGGTGCCTCTCCACCCTTCTCACCCTTCCAACCCCCTCAAGTTAGGCACCCACCACTCCAGGGCTCCCAATGGCTCGCACAGCGATCTCCGGCAATTCGACCTCCGGGAGCCACACGGAATTGCCTAGACACTTCTGGGCCGAACGCCCCCCAGAACCCTACGCCCACTTCCCAGCCACCAAGAACATCGGCCTCGTCACCCCTCCCCCTCCGTGACCTCCCAGCCCCCGCGAAGTCCCGTCGGCCCTCCTTGCTCGCTCGCTCTAGCCCTCTCCCACGGCCCCCGTGGGCCGCCCGCCCCGCGCCGGTGGGTTCCAGAGAGGCCCTCCAGCACTTCCTCGTCCCCGGGACTTCTCAAGAGAGCGCGGCCGCACCCCTGGCTCCTGCGGCCGTACCAGCTTACAAGGCCGTCGCCTTTGCGCGGGACTCCGAGCGATGCGAGGCCACCGCCGCAGACCGGCTCTGGGCGTCTCAGGGAGGGTGCAGACAGGACCCGCTCGGTAGCCCTCCGCGGCCGCCGCACCTAGCTCGCAGACTGCCGCGGGCCCCAGCCAATCGCACAGACCCAACTAGCCTAGCGAGAGCTCCGGCCTTGTACGTGGCAGGTGGGGGAAGAAGAGGGGCGGGAACAAGAAAATAAAATCCGTCCTTTTGCCCCGCCTCAGCGCGAGAGGCTCAACTCATAACGCATGCGCGGGGGCGAGGGACGCGGGGCCAAAGACTACCCGGCAGCTTCGGCCCAGGCGCCCCGGCTTCCTCACTGGATGACCGGTTGTAGGAAGCGCGAGCTAACGGATACACGCATGCGCAAGGCGTGACCGGGCACTTCCGGTTTTCCTGACAGCTTGTATTTCCCGTCTGTCGCCCGTGGGCGGGGCGTAGTGGGCGGGGCGTAGTGGGCAGTTCTGGTCTAGTTTTGAGAACCCGCTGAAAGTGGGCATCTGTTCAAGTTTTTGTCGTTACGTTGTAACCATTGTAGTTCTCCTAGTCACACCAAAAAATACTAATCTTTTCCCGCCTTTCTTCTACAAATCCGTTCATTCATTCATTAGTGGGCGCCTACACTTTGCCAAACCTTGTGCTAGTAGGAATGGGGAATGAATCAGTTGGTGCGCGAGGAGTTTCCAATATACCAGGGAAGCGACAGCGCTCCAGAGGTCAAAACTTTACGTGTGAAAAAGTCAAAGGCTGCGAAATTAAAGCTAAGGATTCCAGAAGAGTTTTTTTGGAAAAGGCATTTGAGCCTCCCCCTCCCCCTCCCTAAAGCATTTGTTTTGGGTGTGCTGTAAGAAGTGCTGTTGTTCAAACTGAACCCTAAATTTGGGGAAAAGGTGGGGAAAACTGGGGTGCACAGAAGTGTTTTAAAAGGTGCAAGCAACGTTTGCCTTCTAAGCTGACTAAGCAAATAGGTAAATCCGCCTGTCTCCCTGGTTCATCAGATTTTCCCTAAACGAACTGGGATAAAATAAATCAGGTGTTTGGGATGAGAAATAATGTTCTTTTTTAGAACTGTAAACCGTATATTCTTACAGTTGTAAGTCTGAAAATTCTTTTGAGAATGAAGTATGTGTTAAGGATGCTTTTCTCCTGTAAATTTTGTTTTCCCCAGTTGTATATATTGCCCTTTGAGAAATTCCCTGCAGGGATTAGAAAATGAAGGACTACAGAAGAAACAGCATTCCTCATTTTCAGAGAATATTCTTCCTAGCTTGTTATTTAAAACTTTATCATATAGATTCAGGGAAGTGCACCGCAGCCCCATGATAGTATGCTACTGTCTTTGATTTGAGATGGTTTGGGAATAAACCCACACTCCTGTGGGCAGAGGTAAAATAGTCCTTTAAGAAAGTGAATTATACCACTGTCAATCTTCCTAAAATTAAATCAGACCTTGGGACAAAAGATGAGATGAATCATAGCCTCCAATGAGGGTAAAGAATTTTCTTCTCTTTAGATCACTATTAAGGGAGCATTTCCTCAAAAGTCCTGCCACTAAGAAGAAATTAGATGGCCCCTGTTACATTGTGGCCAACTGCACCCTTATGGAGCGGGTGAGGTTCGTGGACTTTAAATATAGCTTGTTTTTTTTGTTTGTTTTTAGTACTCCGGATTGAATCCATAGCGCTTTAGTCCTTTTTATTTTTTCATTTTGAGATAGGTTTTGCTAAATTGCTGAGGCTGCCCTTGAACTTGTGATCCTCTTGTCTCAGCCTCCTAAATCACTGGGATTACCACCATGCCTAATTTAAGGGTTTTTTTTTTTATTTTTGTGTTTTGATGAATATTTTTATGTTTAGTTTCCTCATGCTTCATCCCAAAGATCAGTAAGTTTCATTTAATGTTATAAACCTGTTCCCAGCTACCACTGTGAAAATTGAAAAATGAGGTTGTGATGATTCCACAGATCAAAGTAGAAGCAGGGGAGTAAAAACAGCATTTGGGAGTCACATCAGAGGCTTAAGTAACAAGAGACAAGAAGGACATCTGTGAAACATAATGTTTAAGTATTACCTCAGAATTTCCCAGAGATAAATATATATGTGTGTGTGCACGCGCTCGTGTGTGTGTGTGTGTGTGTACACATATATATACATACAAAATTAAATTTTAAAAAAGATTTTGTTTTCTGCTATCAAGCTAACTAGGCATGAAGTATAGGTCATTTAGGTTGTTTGTAAATGTTACATAAGAGCATGTCTAGGGAAGCACACAAAATTATGAATGTGTCATATTGCCTCCATTAGATTGTAAACACCTTAATAACTGAAACAATAACTATATCCTACCCATTTTCATATCTGTTTCATCCTTATTTGCCCGTTAAAACTTCAATAACTCTCCTGCTCTTGACTCTTATTAAAAATTGAGAGCATAATGAATATCTGTAATCCAAGAGACTTGGGATGCTGAGGCAGTCCAATTGTAAGTTCGAGGTTAGCCTCAGCAGCTTAGTGAAACCCTGTCTGAAAATAAAAAGTGAAAAGTACTGGAGATGTGGCTTAGTGGTAAAGCACTCCTGGGTTCAATCCCTAGTACCAAAGGCGGGGTGGGCAACTCACCACCTAACCCAAGGATTAGAACTATATCAGTAAATTATATGCCCCCCCCAATGTGCCCCTTTTGAATTTTGTGTTTGGTATTCACTTGGGGGTTTTTAAAAAATCTTGTTTATAGTTATCACATGTGAATATCTATGTGTAGACATATGCTTAAGCAATGTTATTCAGTTTTACTTCCTTATAGATATTATATAGAATATCATTTGTTTTTGGATTCCTGGAGCATAACTTTAATACGCAATATTATGTTACTGGAGCTCATTTATTTTCATTCTTGAGTAATACTCCTTTGGGTGAGTATGTTACAGATATTTTAATTCATTCTATCAAACGGTATTTTGGTTGCTTCCAGTTTGTTGCTATGCACAACATTCTTATATGTCTTTGATATACAAGTTTTTCCTGGTTATATGCTAATATGTAGATTGCTGACTGATAGATTATGCAAACATTTAGCTTGTAAAATGACGACCGGTGGTATTGTTCAGCCTTTGGGGGAAGGTTTGAATGGAATCTTTTGTGGACTTAGTGAAAACCATAAACACTGTAGTAAAACCCTGAATTTGTATACCAAACATTTGACAAGTAGACATTTAGTTCCTTGTTTAATCTCATGTGATTTTTCTGTAGTTCTGTACCTTTACTTGTGGTTCTATGTTTGAGTTTCTTATGCTCCCTCACCCAACATGAGGACAGTGATTTTATTTTGTGTATCACTCCCAGCATCTGGTGTTGATTGCCATGTGTAGTTGTCTGTCAATAGATATCTGTTGAGTGAATTTTATGGTTACTATTTCTGTAATGTACCCACAGTTGCTGAAACAGATGTCTGTACTTAGACTTGAATAAAAGCAGGTGACAACTGAATTAAATCAGTTACATCCCTTACCAAGAACATCGTTTTTCCCACTGTATGTATTGACACTGATTATAGTTAGTGCTGCCTTTCATTAGTGAAGCCAAAAAAGTTCTCATATAATTATCACTTACTAACCACTATGGTCATATTTATTGGGGATAAGTCTCAAAAATGTAACTAAGAATATCGTTCCAGAAATTCTGTAAGTAGCCAGACTTTAAAAGTGCTGTTAATCAGACATCTTGCCTTCTTTTTGTATGGAGCTTAGAAAGGTTCTCAACTTTTAGAAATATAAATTGAACGTTTGGCTCACCTGGCCTTTTGTCCTATAACCAAGTGAACTTACCTTTAAATGAACACTGAAAATAATCTCGAATCTGTAAATACTGCTTAATGGTAATCTATAAAAGTTAGGAATATACGACAGAAGGGAAAAGGGTGTAAGGAAATATCTTTGATTCAGACTGTACCAAGGAGAGATAGGAGGTTCTGTAATTCAAAGGTTACTTTTACTTTTTCACTGATACCTGAAGAAGTGTTAAGATTTAAACTATAGTTGTGTGAGAGGCAGTCAACTCCCCTACTATCTGCTCTTTCTCCTTGAAAGCATGTTCTGAGAATTCCACAAGTGGAAAAGGGAAAACATCTTAAGAATAAAATCAGAGTTTCTG
Source organism: Marmota flaviventris (assembly GCF_047511675.1). Classification (NCBI taxonomy): domain Eukaryota; kingdom Metazoa; phylum Chordata; class Mammalia; order Rodentia; family Sciuridae; genus Marmota; species Marmota flaviventris. The sequence goes on from NC_092505.1 coordinate 77,571,940, forward strand.
AGATGAGATGGGAAATGGGAACTTTGTAAAGCAAGTTAGATAAAACTTGTGTTTTGTCATATTCACCTTTAGTAATTAGTATAAAGCATCTTGAAATTTTTCAGTTGTCTCATTAAGGTGAACCAATGAAAGAATGTAGGTTTGGTGAAGATAGTTCTTGCTGCTTAATTCTGTATTTCTTGAGGCTGTCGCCTCCTAGATATTCAATCCATATTTACTGAATAAAAGAATGAAAGCTAACTATCCTGTCACTTCTTTGGGCAAGCTTACAGAAAAAAATGGAGCTCCTAGTTCCTGAGTAGCCCAGGATTTTATCTCTGAGTAGTTTGAAATCTCATTTTTCTTCATTTATACCTCCTGGAAACAGTGCTAAATTACCTCTGTGCTGAATTACCTATCAGAATTTAGGTTGTTACAGGTTGAATTGTATTCCTCCTCAAAATTCATGTTGAAGCCTTAATTCCTAATATAAGAATGTGACTGATAAAAAAAAAAAGAAGAAGAAGGAAAAAAAAAAGAATGTGACTGAATTTGGGGATTAGGCTTTTAAAGAGGTGATTAAGTAAAATAAGGTCATTAGAAGTGGGCCTCAATCTGACTGGTATCTTTGTGAGAAACCATGTGAGGACACAACAAGAAGGCAGCCATCTGCAAGACAAGGAGAAAGCCACCAGAAGAAGCCAAACCTAACAACTTGATCTTGGATTCTCAGCCCCTAGAACTATGAGAAAATTAATTTCTGATATGTAAGCCACCAAGTTTATGGCAGCCCTGATGACAATACAAATGCCACACGATGTATAAAGACATATCACAACTTTTCATTTGCTCAAGAGTAGCTTTGTTCAGCTCTTTTAAGAAACTTGGCAACCAAACTCTAGGAATCATGCGTATCCAAGACAAAATCAAACTGGGTACTGAAAGGGACTTATATCTCTATTATATTTATGCCAGTGGTCCTGCTTTTAATCCCTGCAAATAATGAATAATTCAACGGGGCATTGTGCAACGGCCATTTTAATGAAGACAGACTCACTCAAAATATGCAAATTACAATCACAGGGAGATGCTATTTTTACATATGTGTTTTATAAAATTTAAAGTTTCATAACAGTTATAAAAAAGGATAAGGCAAAACAGACATACTTTGTTATGGGAACATAATAGAAACTATAAAGGGTGGTATGGACATATCCATCAATATATAAAATGTCCTATGATCCAACAGTTCCATTTCTAGTGTAGCAGAGAAAACCTTGCACATAACAACACACATACCTATTAATGTTCTATTTTCAAGAGAAAAATTATAGAGAAAATAACATAAATACATGTATGTTAGACCTCAAAAACATTTTGTTGAGTACAAAAAGCAAATTTCCAAAACTTCTGTTGCTATGCAGAAGAGTTACCATAGCAGCCTAACTGCTGTCCTTAGATAGGCCTGCTTGTGAGATTGGTCCATGGCTAGTGTATAAGAAATTGGATTTTAAGAGTGTCCTCACAATTCTTTGGTAAGCATAGTGAGTGCACTGTGACTAAACTGTGCAAACAATGTGTTTTATGCTAAACACCCACTTGCTTTCTAGGAGTATGGGATCTTGGTATATGCCAAGCAGTGGTGTCCTTGTAGCCAGCTACCAATAACAATCCTGAGTACCAAATCTCTGATCAACATTCCTGATAGACTGTATTTCACATCCTATCACAGTATTTTGCTGGAGAGATCAAGTGTGCCCTGGAAGAAACTCTAAGAAGCTTGCTCTGATTTCCTCTATACTTTTCCTTATGTGACTTTTTCCTTTGCTGATATTGATCTATACCTTTTTGTAATAAGTCACAGCTATCAAACCTGGAGATGATCTTAGGGATCACTGACACAGTTCCCTGTACCATTTATGTAAAAAACAACAAGTACGCAAACAAGATTATGAGTTTCTCTGTGTGTATAATTTTGAGTATACATATTTCTTAAAATCTGGAAGGATATACACAAAGTTAATCTCAGGGATGAACTCTAGGGAGAAGAAGAAGGAGAAAAAGAAGAGGGGCATGGATTTGGTACTGATCAAACAGTACTTTAACTCTACATGGAACACTATGTTGTTGTTTTGTCTGTTTTTATGAACAATGAATTACTGTATTATTTAGGCAGGAACATATTTTAAATTAAAAATAATTTTAGCCTACATTTAGAGTCACAAAATTTTAGAGTCCATAGAAAATTTAGAGTTCACCTTGTCCAGGTTGTTACTTAAGACAAAGCCTCCAGCTCTTATGCCCAGGGAGGCAAATGGCTTCCCCCAAATCACATAACTTCTAACTGGGACCAAAATCTCTAGTTCAGAGTGCTTTCCTGCTCTGTTATTGCCTACAGAGTTCTGGGCCATAAAAACAATCTTCTTTTCTATTATTGCAAAGGTCCAGAAAGTCTAGATTATTATGATATGTTCATAGTAGCTTATCTCAAAGTTTGGCAAATTATAAAGGTCATACTTCCACGTGTACCAAAACTCCACTGGAAGAGAAATGCAGATAAGAACTGGACTATACTTCCCTGGGAAATAGTTTGTAAAATATAGTATAGATCATATCCCTCTCCTTTGCTTTTTCGTCTTCTTTGTTAAAATAAACAGCTGGGGCTATGGTTGTGGCTCAGTGGTAGAGGGCTTGCCTAGCATATGCAAGGCCTTGGGTTCGATCCTTAGCACTACATAAAAATAAATAAATAAAACAAAGGTATTGTGTCCAACTACAACTAAAAAAATAATTATTTTTTAAATAAAGAGCTAATGTATTAAACAATCAAATTTTTAGAAATAAAATCAATAGACTGCAAAAGAATTTATAACTTATTTCTACTTTCTGTAGCAATTCCCACATCAGAACTTTCAAAAGAAGTGTGGAAGAAACTCCAAACTTTTGTATACTGCTGATGGGATTATATGGTTCAACCACTTTGGAAAACCATTTGGCAATTTCTTATAAAGTTAAGTATATAATTACTCTATGATCCAGCAATTTCAGAAGATATTTCAAGAGAAAAGAAAACACATGTCCATACAAAGATTTGTGCAAGAATGTTTGCAGAAATTTTATTGATGATAGTTAAGTGTGAAAACAACCAAATGCCCATAAACTGCACAAATTACAGTATATCTAGAAAACTGAATACCACTTAACAATAAAAATAGTCACTGACACACAAAACAATATAGAAGAATCTCAAAAACATGATCCTGCATGAGAGAAACCGGACTTAAAAGAGGATATACTGTATGTTGCCATCTATGTGATATTCTGGAATAATTAGGCAGAACTTATATCTAGTAACAGAAAAGAAATAAATGATTTCCTGGGGCTGGGGCTGGAGCTAGGGCTGGAGGAAAAGTTTAACTGGGATGAGGCAAGAGGGAATGGTGTGGGGTGATAGAAATGTGTTTGATCTTGTATGCACTTGTTAAAAATTAACTAAGTATACCCTTAAAATGGATGCATTTAATTTTATGTAAATTACACATTATGTAGTTTATTTTTAAATTAAGGAGGGAAAAGGTAAGCCACCTACCAAAGCAAAAAAAGAAAAAAAACCCAAATTAGAAAAGCCAGTATAAATTAGACCCCAAAAAAGCCACCCTCAGTGATCTTGCTGTGATATTGAAGTTTCCTGTAATGCATAAGTATGTGTTTGTGTATACATAGCATTTCCTAACTTGATAATAACATTAATTACACATAGCTTTTTCTTGTATATACTAGCAAATTAGCAGTCAAGGATGTGAGCCATGATGAGTTTTCAAAGGTGAGAGGATCCCACCTTGTCCTCTTTTGTTATTCAGAATAGTTGACTTTCTCATTTGGAAATATACCCATTTGGACACTTTTTAAAAAAATTAATGTCAATTATACATAGTGTTAGAATAACAGTGTTTTCTCCAAGGAATTGCTGTGATATTTTGAGGGGTTTATTTAATCATTAAGAGACTTGTGACTTTCATGATTACCTTTCTCTATTTCTGTGGGGTATTAGGAAGCTTGCAGTTTTATTTGTGGCCCCATCTTAACAAAAGTACAATACCACAGATAGTTTCAGACTGTTATTTTAAAAAATTATAAGAGCATGTTTCTTGAATATTAAACTTGACCCAGGCTTCATACTTTTTACTTCTATCCTTAATTGTCCTTCTTCAGCAACTTTAAAAAATTTTAAGTAAAAATTATAATAGGTTACTCATGTGTAAAGGAAGTTACCCATATGTAACATTACTTTGAACTTCCTTTTAAAAAATTGTTGCTAATTAATAACTGCTAATAAATCTTCTGGGGCTGGGGCTGGATGAAGGGTTTAACTGCATTCTCCAAAATGTAGTATTTACTTCATAAGAAAAGGTGAGTGGACACAAAGAAACAGAAAGCATATTTTTAAAAAATCTGTCAAGGACCCCCACCCAACTGCATCATATAATGGAGGGTAAGAGATATAATGTGTCATACATGATCTATTTGGCCTTGCCTGGCATATTGATATTCTACATGTTCAAAGTTTCTACCTAGTCCCTAACATATTTCTTAAAACAAAATAAAAAATAGCCTATGTGAGGACACATAATCTCAGAAAATGCTTAATGCTCTATAAATTTTTTGAACATTTCAATCAAATCCAGTATGTATATTATACAAAAAATAAAGGAAATTAATAAACTGGGATAAATATTTTCAACAAATGTAAAAAACAACTAAGAGCTATAATAGATAAGGAACTCACATAAATTTATGTGGGGGGGTCGGAAACAATTGCTCAATTGATAAATGAGCAAAGGATATAAATAATATCAACAAATATACCAAAATAAACAAGTATATACAAAAATGCTTATATTACTCCAAATGTTGATGATATAACTTATTATTGCTGTGTTTTCAAGTAAATATACTAATATATCCCAGGAGCCTAAACAAATGTTCAAACCCTTTGACACATTTATCCAAGTTCTGAGGATTTACCTTAAGGAAACAATTTTTTAAAACAGAAAAAAATATATGTACCAGTTTATTTGTTGCAATGTCACTACAATATTAAATATTGAAGCAATCTAAATATATAAGAAGGAAACAACTTAGTAAATTATGTTACATTATAAAAGTATTAATTATTATGAAAACTGCATAAATATGTAATAAGTGAAATCAGAATAAGATTTCATTTACTGTAATTACAGTTATATAAAATTCTTATATACTTAGAGAAAGAGTATAGGTAATATAGAATAAAAGACAACAATGAAATGGATTTGGGTTTTTCAAAAAATATACTTTGTGGAGATTGTTTTCTCCCTAGATTTATTAAAGCATACTTGTCAAATAAAATTATATATATTTAAGGTATACAATGTGATATTTTATACAAATGTGTATTGTGAAATGATTACCACAATCAAGCAAATATATCCATATTATCTATTTTGTAATTATCTTTATGCATGTGTTTATTTTGAGAAAACTTAAGATCTACTCTCAGAAAATTTCAAGTATATAATAAATTATTAATAACTATGGTCCCCATGCTCTACATTAGGGCTTCAGAACTTATTCATTTTGTCAAACAACTCCCCCTTTTCTTCCACCATCCAACCTCAGTCAACATGAAAATTCATTACCATGAATTTGACGTTTTTATAGGTTTGCATATATGTGAGATCATGCAGAATATTTCTGGGTCTGGCTTATTTTGTCCAGTACCTTTTACAGTAATCAATAAATTATGTGAGATGCATGATACTTAATTATAAAATAAGCTTAATGTTAGATGATTTTTCCCAACCATCAGCTAATATAAGTGTTCTGAACATGTTTAAAGTAGGCTAGGTTAAGCTATGATGTTTGGTAGATTAGGTGTACTTACAACAAATTCATCAGAATGTAAATGCATCCTGAGTTGAGGAGCATCTGTATATACCACAATTTCTGATGCTTAGGTTATTTCCATATCTTCACCATCATGAGAAATGCCACACAGATATGGGAGTACAGATATCTTTATGAGATGCTGGTTTCATTTCCTTTATGTATATGCCCAGCAGAGGCACTGCTGGATAATATGGTAGTTCCCCTTTTAATGTTTTGAGAGATATCAGTACTGTTTTCAGTAATGAAGTACCAATTTACATACCCACCAATGCTTTGTTATCTCTTCTGCTTTCCATAATAATCACTTACTGGTTATATTTCATTGTGATTTTGATTTGCATTCCTCTGATGATTAGTGATGCTGGACATCTTTTCATGTATCTGTTAATTATATGTCTTCCTTGGGAAAATGTCTATCCAGATTCTTTGCTCATTTGTTACGCAGCTTTTTTTTTTTTTTTTTTAAATCTTGCTATTGAGTTGAAATCTTAGTAATCATCCCATCCACCACAACTTCAAGGAACTTTATCCTGGCATCTGTCTGTCTTGGACTTCATCTGAGGAACTGCGAACTGAAGGGTGTAGCATTACATTGATGGGTTTCACAGAGCTATAAAGTTCCAGTGGTTGACAAATCAGTATAATCTAGTTGGTACTTTTGACCCAGAGTTCTTAAATATTTACAAAGAATGCCAAGTATCTGGAATGTGGCAAAGATATCAAGCTGGAGAATAATTTCCCTTGTTGATAATGGGGTAGGGGAGGGAGGAAGGAGTGAGATCATGCAGAATATTTAACGGTCTGGCAACCCAGACTCTAACAATTGAAGAGTTAACTCTGAACCCTCAGTTAAGACACAGGAAAGCAAATCCAAAGGTCAGGATGATTTGTTCCCCAGCCATTGCATGCCACAGCCCGAAAGGCAACAGGACACTGTTATCCACACAAAATAAATCAGAAAACATGGAAAATTGGAACTGGCCATATACAATATCATAACAACCAGTTCTGAAGTGCCCTGAGTCTCCCTTTCCTGCAACTTTCTTCAAGTAAATCACCCTTCCACGCCTCTATTCCACTCTTAACTCCTTGACTTCCAAAGCACCAAACAATTTCTTGCTCTCCCTGCTGAAGCCATTACAACCCTGCTAAGACAAGGGAAGTGACTGATGAGACTTAAAGGGGCTCATTTCCCAGAGAGTTCTTATATTCTATAGGACACGTAGTAGAACCTCCTTAACACTTTGCTTCCATTATCACTTCCTTGGTGCAACTTCCATTCTCCACTTCACAGTAGGTGAATCAATTCATTTCACCCCTCCCCCTCACAGTAGGTGTCACCAATAGTCCCTGAACATTGGCCAATGAACACTCAACCTAGGTAAGACATGCCATTTCTGGGTCTGCTTCTTGTCTGGTTCTTTCCTCTCTTTGTCCCTGTGGTGTTCTGTATCACAGAGGGGTTGAGTTTCACAGACTCTGGACTGCTGGTTTCTGACTAGCTGTAGCCAATGGAAGACATTCTGGGAGATTGCAGGGCAAAAGGAATCAAGAAATCGGAGTTTTCTTTCTGGCACAAGTAGGCTGCCTCTATGTGGGTCTAGTTCCTGCCACCAAGATGCCCTGGTTTCAGCCCTGTATTCTAGCCTGGAAACTCTTCTTACTTTATCTTTTTAGCTTAGAAGAAATATCAACTTCTTCTTTTTCTAGTCTCTGGGTTTCTGAAACATTTCCCATTTTGTTTCTGAGCCTTTTAAACACCATGGAATCAACTGGCTGCCTTAAATTCCCTATTTTAAATACAGTGCTTCCTGTTTTCCTGCCAGAGCAATAACTAGAATTGGAATCATTCCAATCAGATTTGATTTGTGGGTGCTAGGAGAAAAGAGGTCTATTTTCCTGTTAGATTCTAAGGCTCTCAGGCTGTAGGATTAGGAATGCCAATAGCCAGTTTCCAGCCATTTAACCCCCATTTGAGAATAATGTCAATGTCAAACAAAAGCACACAGGTTCAGGAAATACAGGGAGAAAAGAATCCTAGCACAACTTAGAGCTCCTTGATATAACTGTCACTAGAATTAGTATTTATGTCCCAAACCAGGACACTTGAAAGTAAAAAGGGCTGCTGATAGTACTTAAATGAGGACAACAGGCACAAATTGTGTTACCGCTGTTGACCGGTGACGAGTCCTTGCTTCCCCAATGTTGAAGAATAACACCAAAGAAGCACGCCAAGGCAAGGTCAGAGTAGAAATTAGAAGTTTATTAAAGGACAATAGAAAAGACTTCTCCCGGAGGAAGAAGGGGACCCAAGAGGTGGAATCTGTGGAAGTGCGGTTGTCTCTCCATTTTATAGATTCTTTCAGTGATGGAATGTAGGTGGGAAGGCCCGAGGGGTGGGACACAGGTGGGCCAAAGAAGTAGTCTGAGCAGGAAGGACTTCATTAACACTTCTTTGGGATGGACTTTGGCCTAGGGCCTTTTCAGGACTTCATTAACATTCCATGAGTTGTCCTGCGGTTCCTGGAATCATTCTCAGCATGGCCTCCATTTTAGATTTCACTTGGTATTAGACCCGATTTACCTAACTACACTGACTACCTAACTTTAAATCTGGCTTCATTCCCCCCTCTAATTTGGGAACTCCTTACTGCTGTAAGGAAGGGGGGGGGGGTGGCGAAGAAGATCTTTCTGGCTTCTTCAGGCTGAAAAGGGACAATGTGGGGCAAGCAGTTTGGAGTCCCCCTTTAAAAATCAGGTCTATCGAGTGGCCCATGATAGAAGTCTGATTGAGAAGTAATAGGCTGGAGGGCCATTTGAGTGATGGATGGTTTATAAGAGAAACAAGAATTCATTAGTACTGGAACCATATTGATGCAGCAATAAATGCCATAGCACAGGAATATGCCAATGAGTATGATGGCAAAGACAAAGACTAACAATGTTTTCCACCAGGAAGTACCAAGAACCAGGAGCTAAGATATTGTTTCCATGACAAAGTTGCTGAGGACATGGCTTCTATCTGAGCATGTAAATCTTTAAGGACATTTGTCACATTGCCAGAAATTTCAGGGATGTAAACACAACATTTAACTTTTAGGGTTACAGAGTTCTTTCCCTTAAGATACAGTTTAATAATTTAATGTCATCTGGTCTTGTAAAATCCTTTTACTAGTATGACCTGTGTCTAATAGAGAAATCTTTAATTCTGTTACTTAGGGCTGGATAACCATACTAGCAAACACTAAGCCTACCTTTGTAGGTTAGAAATAAAGGCCTTAAACTAAAAACTACTCTGGCAGTTCCTTTTGATAGTTATCAGGCATTCCTGTCTGAGAATCTCTTTTGAAGCCTCCAGTTTACTATTATTATCATTTAAAATGCCCAGGAATAGCTGTGTTTTGGCTTTGACTGTCTTTGCTAAGTGTTTAAGATGAAGCAAGTCAAACTGACTTTTGTTTCTATCTATTGTTAACAGTCAGCTGAGTTTCCCTGGGAGTCCTTGGGGAACTTACAGCAGCTTCTCAGTTCTGCTAGTGCCATTTGCACTAGGATGGGTCCAGGCCTTGCTTGACCATGTGGCTTCCCTTGGAAGCATCAGGGATGTCTCCCTTTTCTGATGACCCTCCTCTTCACAGCAAATGCACTGATTGGCTTTCTGTCCTCCACTGGTCTCATTAATCTCCTGGATCGGGAGGTTATGTGGTCCAGAGTTGCAAAGCTCTTTGGAGAAGTCCCCTATTCCCTGATTCAAACTGACTCAGAGGGCAAGAGCCAAATATTGGTTTTCTTGGCCCTTTTAATTTAATTTTAATTTTAAAACTTAATCTTAAACATCCAGCAAATAAGTTTCAACAGCCTTATATTAAGAGTACTGGGCTTTAATGTCTATCTCTCTATCCTGTAGGTGATAACTCCTTATCTTAAATTAACCCAGGTTGTGTGTTTTTAAATCAGTACCTCTGCAAAACATTAACAGGCAATCTTTTATAAGAAAACTACAAAATAAATTAACTAGGGTAAAAACTAAGTTTATGTGATAGCTACCTTGAATTTTGGCAGAGTTATACATTATAATCCCGTTTGAGATCGTGGTAATTGTGACAAAAACTAACCTTTGGACACAACTTTAAATGTACTGAAATTTGGCCTACTTCTTCCATAGTCACTTTCACATGTAGTGAGATGGGACATAGAGCCTTATCTCAGGTAAGGCGGGGTTCTTCATAAATCTTAAATATTGTAGTTCTGAAACTGATCTTGGCTTTTTAAACATCGTTTTACAAAGCCTACATAAATTGTTGTTCAAGTTCACATGAATATTAGCTAACACAATATAATATCACACCTAAAACATGAAAAAATTAAAGAAAAGCTGAAAGCTTTTAACCTTTTGTAGAAAAGTAGCAAAGTACTTTTGTGTTTTGCAATAAAACCTTTACATAGATAGATTAGGCTCTCATTAACTTAAAAATACATTTAAATTGTATCTCAGTGTAAAAAGTAACATGGAACTTTACATACTTGGATAACAAGTCCAATTATAGAACACAAATGATAAATAAATTTCCAACATGTTTTTCTTTTAAGCCTAAAATTACCATACAACTTTAGAACACCAGCTTGATAAACAATGCTCTTTCTAAAGCTTCTACCTAACAGACTTGTATACCTGGAAGATATGAACACATTAATAGCACCAATTACATTGATGTTTTTATATTAATCAAGTTTAGCTTTTAAAGAAATAACATAGCACAATTCTCTAAAACAACAGCACTTGTTTAACCAGCTGTTTAATTTCTTTAATATTACTTGCTCAAAAACTTACACTTATAACCAACTTACAGACCTTCTTTATCACTTACTTAAACCCTCTATTAACTTAATCATATAGACTCTCTTATCCAGAAACACATTTTCCCTCTATTAAATTTATACCTAGAACCTTCTAGTTTCTCTTTTTCATCTGTTAACCTCCTTCTGTTCACATTTTGAAACAATACTTGTAAATTTTTGAATTTAAGCTGATTTAACATTTTATTAGGGCCTTTTTTGAACACCTAGAAAAACTTATAAGCTTAATTTTAAAGACATCTTTACTTTCATCTGTTTACCCAATTTAAATTGAGTCATTTGAATCACGTGAATCAAAGATATTTGGATCCATTTTTTAATTTTTTTATGAGCGCTCCTCATCTGTCAATTGTCATATCACTGCATGATATATGGACATACACACATACCGACATACCGACATACAACACGTAACACAAGTGTAACACATAACAAAATAGTAAAGGCCTTGTAGCTTTTCTCAGGTGAAATTTTCATTGCAATGTTTAAAAAATTCCACAGTTCATCAAAAATAGAACTGATTAGAAAACTTAGGTCTGTAGGATCAAAATCATGAGCTCAAAAAAAAAAAAAAAAAAAAATGCAGAATTAAGAAAAAGCAAAAGTCCTAGAAAAAAATGACTGGCCAGTTATTAGTAAATACCACACAATTTACTTTTTGGTTTAATCTAGTTTGAGTTCAGGTAAAAGACACCTTTACTTTTTTTCCTTGGGCCTCAGCTCTGTCTTCTACTGAGCTCCAGGCTTCTTCTATTTGAATATCAACTTAAGTCCTGGCTGAGGTCTGGAAGGAACTGGGAAAACTGGAATTCTGAGCAGAAACCTCATGCCTAAGGCATTTTAACCATAAGTCACAATTTTCAGGTTTGGATGTTGAAAATTATGATACAAGTTTAAGATACAATTTACAAAATTTCATACCTTTACATTTTCCTACACTAAAAAACTTGCTCACACAAAACTGAAAATAGGATCTTAATAATAAAAAAGCTACCACAGAAGAAATTTCTTCAGGATCATTAAGCCACTTTCTTTGTTCTTAAGTTCCTAAAGTAGTATTAAGTTACATTAAATTGCCTGAAAAAATTTTAAAAAGAACCACACACTACCATGTGTATCCAAAATTAAGCTTTAAAAATTTTTAGACTGTTGCTATTTAATGTCATTTTAATAAACCAGGCCAACGTCCTGATCCAACACTTTCTTTTCCTGAATCTTACACACTGAGGGGAACAGATACCATATCATAATTTACTATCCTTGCCCAAGTTAATGCACTGGTATACCTAGTGAAATTTTCTCAGGCTACCCAGTTCAAAATTGATGAAAAAATAAAGCTAAATGATTGGGAGTTACTTGCCAACTTGGAAGTAGAGTTCTTTTAATTTTCTATCCTAAGTATTTAAGTTCTCTGGCATGAATTATCTGAAATCAAACTAATCAATTACCTAACCCCAACCTTTAACTGCAAGATTATGCAATGCTTCAAACTCATTTAGATACCAGATTGTTACAATAAAAAATCAAAACAGACAGACCAGATAAGAGAAAAATCTCTCCAGGTTTTGAACTTCCATTTAATTATGACTCCTATCAGTGGCACCTTAGATTTCCCATGAGTGGACCAGATGTTTTCACATAGGGGCAACTATAGGTGTAAAATCAAGGGTCTCAGTGTGACTGACTTTACTGCATTCAGGTGGAGTAATCCTTACAGTGCAGGGAAGGAATGAGGAATTTCCCCAAAGCGAAAATGGCTCTGGCAGCTGCTAGGAGTCCCTCAGTCTCCCCTTTACTTACAGGATTAGCTCCTTTGGATAGATCTGATCCCAGGCAATCTGGCATATCTCCTAACTTTCCAGTAGAGTCAGTTTTTATCTGCCTTAGGTCTTGAAGGGGGAAGGGGGTATGTACTTTGATTGGCCCAAATTTTTCTCTTGATTCTTTTTCCTCAGTGAGTCCAAGGTTTTTTCTCTTCATGGCATATATCATAGCTAAGTCTACTTTACACTGTTGGCATAATTTAGGATTTTCCCTTAGAGCAAAGAAAATCTGAACATACAGCACCTCACACCATTTCCGTTTTTGTAAATTTTATCAAACTGTAAAATTGTATTAAAATTGATATTTTCCTCTGGTGGCCAGGTTTCTCCATCAGAGAGTTTGTATTGAGGCCAGGCCAAGAAAATGAGGCACTTTTTCTTGAGCGTCTGAGGTTCAAATTTATCCCAATTTTTCAATACGCAGGCTAGTGGTGCACCTGGCGTATTGGAGAGAGAGAAGCTCCCATCTGAATGATAAGAAAACAGGACTCAGGTGCCCGCACCGCGCCGGAGAAAACTGTTCTCATTAGGGACATCTCCCTAAGTTTGAGCTTCTTAAACAGTCCAGAAAACCTGTCTCTCACCCTGCTTTGCCAAGGGTGTTTCTGGTCCCCTTTAGCAAAGTGCTAGGGTCTCAGTTTGCCCTGTGCCAGAGACCCTGGGAGGATTCAGACTTAAGGGCATTACAGCTTATCCTCCTGGCCACTAAAAACCCATTGCAAAAGAGAATTGTGTGCTCTTTTGTTGTCTTTGCTCTGTAGACTAAAGGAATCGCCACAGCACATTTTAAACATTGGGGCAATAAAACAGACTAGTGAAATTTACCTATGCATCTTAGAGAACCTGGGCAGATTTTACTAATTATCTCATGCCTTTCTCAGTCCTGCAACCTGAATTGCTAACATTTCTGACCTGCGAAGGAAGGGGAGCATCCAGGAGAGAATGGATGTGGGGTTGGGAGTGTTGCGTAGCCCATACCGAGGCAAATGTGATTGGGGCTTTCCCTCAGTGCCATTCATCTACCGATCACCCTAGATACCCCTGAGGGCTGTCGGGAGGGGGCACAAGAGAAAGGAACCTTAGGAATCGTCTGAGTGTAGCCTAGACCGGAATTCCGCAGTTGTTCCAAACTCCTTCCTCCACCTCCACGCATCCGAGGCAGATCAGGATTCGGGACACTGTGTACTCACGCCAATTGCTCTCCGAGCCCAGACAGAAAGGTTGGAAGCGGCTTTGGCAGAACCCAACATGCCTGCTCTGTATTGAACAGGTGATTGAGAGCTGCCTAGGCCGGGAAACCTCTCACCCGAGTCTTGAAGAGTGGCGGCTGCATTAATTGCGTTTAAGTAGCCGTCGGGTGCCCACCTTACCTTCAGAAAGAAAGAGAGAGAAAGATGCACCTCAAACAGACATGGGGTGCGTGCACTTACCTCGGTGTAGAGTCTCGGTGGGACCTCCAATATGTTACCGCTATTGACCGGTGATGAGTCCTTGCTTCCCCAATGTTGAAGAATAACACCAAAGAAGCATGCCGAGGCAAGGTCAGAGTAGAAATTAGAAGTTTATTAAAGGACAGCAGAAAAGACTTCTCCCGGAGGAAGAAGGGGACCCAAGAGGTGGAATCTGTGGAAGTGCGGTTGTCTCTCCATTTTATAGATTCTTTCAGTGATGGAATATAGGTGGGAAGGCCTGAGGGGTGGGACACAGGTGGGCCAAAGAAGTAGTCTGAGCAGGAAGGACTTCATTAACACTTCTTTGGGATGGACTTTGGCCTAGGGCCTTTTCAGGACTTCATTAACATTCCATGAGTTGTCCTGCGGTTCCTGGAATCATTCTCAGCATGCCTCCATTTTAGATTTCACTTGGTATTAGACCCGATTTACCTAACTACACTGACTACCTAACTTTAAATCTGGCTTCAGAGTCACTCTACCAGCTTGGTCCTTGGACTTTACATTAATTGAGCCAGTAAATTCCCTTTGACCTTTAACCTAATTTGAGTTGCATTTCTATCACTAAACTCAAAGATTGCTGACTAGTGCATGAGATAAAGATTCAAACCAAAGTAGTTTCTGCTGGTAGGATTTCAGTGTAAAAGACAATCAGTGTTCACTTAAATTAGTCTCCACAATTGCCTGTGGAGCACATTTACAGTACAACTATTTTAGAAACAATATATGGGATTTTAGTTGTTATATCCCAAAGATACTGAAAAAAAAAGTGCAAGGAAAAACAAAACCAAAACAACCCTATCATCACCAAGGGAAATCTATATCCTCCACCCTGAGGCAATATATTGGCTCTTTGGTAATTTGTGGGGGAAGGGGTCACATTTAAAGTGGGACTTACTTAAGTTAGATTGTCATCTGAATACAAATTTGGGGTCAACCACATCTTAGAATTTTTCCACTGCTCATCCCCTAATTAGGTCCAGCACTGTACCATCACTAAGAACACTAGTCTTTTAGAACTGCTTTCCTTCTTATTCTCTTCCCTTTTCTTTTTCCCATTCTTCTATTTATAGTTTTTCTACTACACATACCTAAGAATCCAACAGACATTTACATTTTTTTCTACTAAAATGCAGGTTCCGTAGGGAGTGGTGAGAAGGGAGTGGTGTGAAGGGAATGCCAAGCTCACATGACATATTAGTTCCTTACTTCAGTCACTCACAGAAGCTGCCTGTTTGCCATGGCAAAACAGAAGGCAGCAATTCAAAGGCTGTATCTCCTAAGTCCAGTGGGAGTGCTCCCCCACCTCAGTGGCTCAATGGAGTCATTTTCTGTTTAAGAAGCCAATCATAATTCAAGTGTTTGACATTCCATGAACTACATCTTCTAAAGCCATAAGGGCTGATTGTGACTTTTTGATTTTTGTCACTTTTTGTCACTTCACCAATAGAAAGGCAGATATATATTAAGATCTGGAAGGAAATATCAGAGGCTTTAGCAACCAATTAATATGTCTCACCACCATTCTTCCACCATTTCTTACAAAGCTTATTTCTCTGGTCACAAAACATGATTTTTTTAACAGACCAAAAAAAAAAAAAAAAGCCAATTTCCAGAAGTTAAATTGGTGCCAAATGCTTCATTGGAAATAAAAGTACAAAAAAGTAAAAGTACAAACACATACAATTTAAAAATATTTAGAGATCAAAAGTATGATATATACAAGCAACTCCCTACACTTCATTAGGAGTTATTTTGTTGAACAGGTAAATTTTTCTCCTCATATTCTTTTCATTAAATTTGGAAAAAAAAAATTGCTATAGTTTCTGCATTTCTGTCAAAGTTTGTCATATACTGATGTAAAGGAACAACGACCATCTTGAATGTTGTGTAGAATTATTCACCTCATTCAATTAAGGGTCTACTGAATGCAATAAAACTACAAAATCCATTATCCCTGATGACAATGAAAAAACAAGCCTTACAATTCATAACCATGAAAAAAAAAAAAAAATATATATATATATATATATATATATATATATATATATATATATATATATATATATACCTAGGAAGGCTTTCTAGGAGGACTAGGAAATAAATGAAGGAAACGGATAACTCATATAAGTTGGATAAAAAGACCACAGTAGGTAACAGTTTCACGGCCTAGTTGCTTGAGCTTGCTTGGTCACTTTCAGTGAGTGTCGTTTCCTCTATTACTTCAGATGGCTCCAGCAGTCTAAAGCTTTCATGTAGGGCTGGAAGGGACCTGAGCATATTATACATCCGAACTCGTAATCTCAGTGACGGCAGGGACTTCACTCTCCCAACTGATGACGACAGTGACTTCCACACTTTGGAAGCTTCACTCTGGAAGATTTTTGTTCTAACAGTGTAGAGGATAAAAATTTGCAATCCCTGAGGAGAGAATAAAAGTTTAATACTAGGTAAGAACTGAGGCCAAAGGGGAAAAAAAATTGGCAGAGATTCTACTCACACAGCCACCCATCCTTTTCATCACTTGCAGCAGCTCCCCAAAATTGAATTTACAGTGCTGTGTATGACCTTATCTTATATGAAGTACAGCAGGTAAGAGTGGTACATGTAGAAGACTTGAGTTCATGTCCTGGCTTGCCACTTGCTGGCTGTGCAACTTTGCTCATTTCCTAACCCCTTGCTGAAGGGGGCAGATTAACAATAGAATGCTTAACTCTAGTTCCAACATTCTGCACTTCTAGATTCTGGAGTTTTTAGCGACATAAATAGAAATTTGTTGCATTTAAGGACAAAAAAAATTTTTTTAAATCTTTCCATCCATTATTTTTCTGTACTTTGCATATAAAGACCTGATATCTCAGGAAAGACTGAGTAATATTTTCTAAACTGCCATTTATTGAAGTATATATATCAGATATTTTTTCTCATTTAAGTCTCATCATTTGAACATTCTCATTGAATCCTCATTGAACCCTATAAAATAAGTCTCACTATTCCTATGTTGCAGATAAGGAAACTAAGTTACAAAGACTCAGTTCATATAAATTAAGTAAATTGCCCAAGATTACCTAACCAGTAATCAGTGAAGTTTGGAAGTAAATGTATCTATTTTGGGTTTCCAAATCTCTCTTCCTTCTAATTTGTGATACTGCCTCTTGCTTTTAACTATAATGGAAAGATATTATAAAAAAGTAAATTACAGTTTCTAAGAGGACTTTGTTAATTCCTAATTGACTTTGTGGAAATAACAGATTAAATAGCATCTATAGCTGAGTCAATAATATGTACCAGTGTTAGTTTCTTTCTTTTTTAAAAAAAATTGCTCAATAACTTATTTATTTATTTATTTATTTATTTATTTATTTTATGTGGTGCTGAGAATCAAACACAGTGCCTCACACATGCTAGGCAAGCACTCTACCATTAAGCCACAGCCACAGCGCCAGTGTTAGTTTCTTGATTTTGAAAATGTACTGTGGTTACTCAAGAAACTATCACTTGGGAAATCTGGGCAAAGAATATATGAATGATTTTTTCCAAATTCTCATATTAAACTGTTTCTAAATAAATTAAAAATAATAATCACAGATACCTCCCAGACTGTCATCTACAGTGCCCCAACCCTTATAAGATTTGTTTCTAGAATTATATCCTGTGAGTAGTGTTACAAGAGCCTTCTGTTATATGGTGAGCTAATACAAAGACTCAGAATCTACATCTGTTTTGTGGGATACAATATTTCATCTTCTTTTTCCAAATTTTAAATTCTAAGGTAAAAAAAAAAGGATGGTATCAAATTTGTAGTTGTATAATAGTTAGAAAAAGACCCTAAATTGTGAGAGTTCATAAAGACTTCTTCCTGTGGGATTCTCTCTGGGTAGACTCTCTAAAATTCCAAAGATGTTATTTGAAAAACCAGAATGTGTGAATCAAACTAATTACCACTTACACAAATATTAATTTGTGCCTTTTGTACTATCCAGAGCACTTAATGTTTATCAGAATTAAAGCACTGTAAATCCATAAGGAACCTAGACGTGCTTCTATAAGTGAAACAATCTACACGTGGCTCTTGGTGTGTATCCAATGGGAGCATCTACATAAGGCTAACTTAGATCCTTCTGTAGGTGAGCTATCAGTCACTCCTTAACTTTAGTGTACATGAAAATCTCCTGGGTTCCTCATTTAAAATTTGAAGTTTCCCAGTTCTTACTACTGTAGATTCTAATTGAGTAGGTTAGTGGTGAAGCCCTAGAATCAGCATTTTAACACACTGCATAGGTTCTGATGTAGGCAATATTCAGAACCATTTTGAGAAATATTATGTTGTTTTAACCCATGCCACCACCTTCTATTTTATATTTTACTTACCCACAGAGATTGTGTGGCTTTCCTAAAATCATACACATCATTAATGGTAAAGCTAGAAGACAGAATGTCTTTGTCACATCACTACCCCCAAGTTTACCATGTGATATTGAAGCCAGAATTAGACAGGCAGTCAGTATAGATAGGTAAATCCAGTCAGGTCAGATCAAGGAGGCCAATTTGAGTGAGTTCAGAAAGTTGGAAAGGGATTGAAATGTTAACTCCTTCAGAGCCCTTCCTCCACCCTTATTAAGATAACCTGTCTCTACTCCAACCTGTTGCTAAGGTAACCTGTCCCAGGGATTGTTTCTCCTCATAGGGGGTTGTTAATTATGCCCCCTTCCTGCCCAGATTACTCCAACTTGGCCCCTCCAGCCCCGCTGCTTCTCACCTTTTGGCCATTCCACCTAGCATCTCCTGGGCCTAGTCACATATGGAAGAAGGAGAGAGATAAGAGGAAGAGAACAGGAGAACCAAGGAAGCCTAAGTCCTGTAAAAGAGGCAGAATGCCCCCACTTCTTGGGATACCATGACACCAGCTATGACCCCCTTCTCCCTCCTGGGAGAAGAAGTTACCCCTTTTTAAACTAACCCTGCTTTATATGCTCGCCTTGGCATGCTTCTCTCATGTTACACTTCAACATGTGAGAGAGGAGAACTCATCATCGATAACCAGTGGTATCAGTATTATCATCTTGTAATGAAACTCTTATTTGTCATTTGCCTCTCCTATGCATGGAGAATATCTTTCTTTCAGATTTTTCCTTTAATCCCTGTTTAAGAAATGGGACCCTGGGTACACTGGCAATCTGAGACTTAGTTTTTCCCACTAGTGCCCTTCTAGGTAGTTCCCATTGGGTGTTGAGAACAGTCAGGAACTGCTTTTTATTTTCAAATTTAGTGGTAGGCACACACCTATTGTCTATGGGAGTTAGTCCAAACAGGCACTGAAGAAGGCTATTTGTGATAAAGGATAAAGTGCTTAGAAACAGTAAATATGGCATAGCAATTCAGAATCCAAGCAGCTCCCCTATAGTGGTGGATCAGGATTTGGGCTAAGTCAAATTTAGCTACTGCCCTTCCCAACAATTTTCATTTTGTATCAAAAAATTCCTTCCTTAATGATATTTGATCATAGCCAAAAACAAATAACATGATACCATCCTTGCACAGTAGTGATTACTGAGTAATGACTACTACTCTCAGGAAATTAATGGGATAATCATTAAACACTGCAGTTTCATCATGAAATATTAGAGAATTATGATCCTTCCTGATGTTGAACGTATCTACATGCATGTTTCTTGCACTCAGAAAAATTATGTGCAAAAAGGTGAGACTTGTCTGTATGAGAAGATAATTTTAGAATTCAAATAGAATAAATAAATTATCTATGTGGATTCTATTAATGTCAATTTCCTTGGCATAATAATATATTATAGTTATACAAATCCAAAAATTCTAGGAACATGAAAATACTGCATTGAATTGTGTGAAGTTAACAGATAAACATTAAAATAAAAATTAATAGAAAGTAACAATAAAAGGAAGTTTTACATGCCTCAGTTTTTGTTGAGAAAGTTAATGGTGTGTTTTATGGAAGATAATTTTATAACAAAAATATTAATCACCTTTAAAAAGTATACATGTGACATAAAAATAGTGTTAGGAGGTAATACCAATAAATATCAAACTGGGAAAATTTCAGAAAATTATAGCAAATGTGGATTTTAGGAATTAAAATCCTGCTTTTCAGGGTTGGAAGCCTGTGAGATTTCAGATTTCACAATGCCAGTGGTTCAGTGATAAAGTTTGCTCACACAGATGGCCCTGTTTTAGTGTGACCACTTTAAGAGCAGGGCACATTCATTACATGGAAACATAATGAATTCCACTGGCTCAGAGATAGGACCCAATACCATAGATAGTAAAGTCCTCATAGTATTTTTCATCAGAGTTAAAAATAATATTTGCTATGGGAGGAAGCATAAAGTAAAGAGCACAAAGAGAAATTCAGATTTCAAGATGTCTTTCAAAAATGCATTCTTGTTTTATTTTAAAATTCTGGTATTCCCCATACATAAAACACAAATACAAAGATTTAAAAAAAAGTCACTTCTCTGAGTTCAAACAAACTACCATTTTAGTTTATTTTTATCACCATTTTTATGATGATTAAAATCAGAAGGTGGTGACTATAAACCTTAGTCTAAATTTTCTGTTTTGTAGAATAATTTCCAAGGGGGGAAAATATATAAAAGTTTTTAGATTTCAAAGCAAAGTGTGAATGGAATGTTTTACAAAAGGTTTGTGGTTAAATATATCTCTAAGACTCGAGGAATAAAAAAGCATCTTCAGTCCTATGTAAAATTATGCCATAAAACAACCTCACAGAACTCTGCTACTATCATGTCAACCCTCCTGTAAATAATTATAAACTCTGGATATAATATCTCTGAAAAGCTACTGAAGATATTGTAGGACAACCCAAAGCAATCTGAAATTGGAAAGGGAGAATATGCTTAGAAAAAGGGATCAACACTAAGTAGGTTTCCTGTTTTATGTCACTTTTTAAAAATATCTTTTAGCCTGAAGACAGACCCTATTTACCTCATTCTCAGGATGACTAAACCTGGAGTTAAAATATGCAGTCTTTCTAGGATGAAGAAACAAACGACAGGGTTTTAGGCAACTATAGCAGCTAAAAAATAGGAAATAATATCTAAGAAAGGAGTAGACAGAGAGAGGGAACTCCAAAGTCTGTTTATAATCTCTTCCTGAACAATGTACACATAGGAAAGACCCTAAGAAATCCAGCTAAAGCATAAAGGACTAAGCAGAGATTTAGCTATCTGGCTAAGGAGAGACCAACTTTTCAGTTTTAGCCCGAATAAGTTAATTGTCTACTAACTCCACTCTTGGTAGAAATATAATAACATGCAGATTTGTTGTAGTAAGTGATTTACAATGTGAAGGAAACAAAAAAAATTACTAGAAACTGAATAAACAGGAAAAGATTTTAAAGAAAAAAGGCAATCAATGGTGACTGAAATGACCTAGATATTAGGTTTAACAGACAAAGAATTAAAGGTACTATTATAACATGCTTAAGGATGAAAAGGAAAACATAATGACTAAAAAGTCAGAGTTAAATACTATAAAGCTATAAAAAGATCAAATTCTTAAAGTAAAAACTACAGTATCTGAAATAAAAATCACTGAATAAGCTTATCAGCAGTCTGGAACTAACTCTAGAAAGAGTCAGTGTCCTTAAAGATAGACCACTAGAATTATCCAATCTAGTGAACAGCAAGAAAAAAGAATGAGGAAATGAGCAAAGTTCAGGAAGCTGTGAAGCAACATCAAATGACTTAACAAATATAATTGGATTCCTAGAAAGAAAAGAGGAAGAGTGAGGCAGAAAAATGATTTTAAAAAATAGTGGTGAATATTTTCTCAACTCTGGTGAGAGATATAATCTAATAGATGCTGGAAGTTCAGCAATCCCAAGAAGAATAGATTTAATCAGGAGACTGAGATAGGAGGATCACAAGTTCAAATCCAGCCTCAGCAATGATGAGGCACTAAGCAACTCAGTGAGACCCTGTCTCTAAATAAAATACAAAATACGGCTGGGGATGTGGCTCAGTGGTTGAGTGTCCCTGAGTTTAATCCCTGGTACACGCCCCTCAACAGAACACACACACACACACACACACAGCTAGAGAGATAATCCTAAAGAAACCAGAGAAAAAATATATAGGAGACCAATAATATGAACAAGTAAGAATATCTCATTAGAAAATGGAGTAGCATGTTAAATTACTTGTTCATAACACTAAAAGACTAAAAAAATCTCTAGCCTCCCAGAATTCTATATCTAATGAAAATATCCTTCAAGAATGTAAGCAAAATAAAGACATTTTTAGATTTAAGAAAAATGGAGAATTTGTCACCAGAAACCATACATAATAATGCATTCTTAAGGGATGTTTATGCTGGAGGGGAATGATACCAGAGGGAAAGTCACATCTTCAGAAAGGAAGGAAGAACATGGGAAACAATAGATATGTATAAAAGCACTTTTCCCTCTTTAATTTCCTTAAAATATGCATCTGATTAAAGCAAAAATAATAACATTTCTTTGTGGCATTTATAATTTATACAGATAGAATACATGAGAAAACTATAACAAAGGAAAGGGAGGAAGAAAAGCAGAATTATATTATTACAACATTCTTATATTTTACTGAGAACAGTAAAATATTAATTTGACTATGAAAACTTAAGAATGTATGATGTATCTCTAAATGACCCCCCCCCAAATGCAAAAAGGTATTGCTTAATTTCCAAAATATGAACTTCAATGGATTCCTAATAATGTTAAATTTACTCAAAAGTAGGTAGGAAAGGAGGAACAGAAAATGAAAAACCGAATAGTCATAGGAAATAAATAATAAAATAGAAGATACAAATTAATCTATATCAATGCACACTAAATATAAATGGACTTAGCATTCTAAATTAAAAGACAGAGATTGTCAAAATGGATTAAAATGGTATTTGCTATCCACTTGATACATAATTTAAATACCAGGTACAGAGGTTGAAAGTGAGTAGATGGAAAGATATACATAACATGTAAGCAATGTGCATCAGAGGAAAGCTGAATAACAAAGTATACTTCATGACAAAAAGTACTATTGAAAAAATAGAGCTTTTATTCAAATAATGAAAGAGCCAGTTCATAAAAACATAACAACTGGGGCTGGAGTTGTGGCTCAGTGGTAAGAGTGCCCACCTAGCATCTGTGAGGCACTGGGTTTAATCCTCAGCATTACATAAAATAAATAAATAAAATGAAAGTATTGTGTCTATCTACAGCCAAAAAAAAAAAAAATCATAACAATCACAAATGCACATGCATGAATTTGAGTTTAGTTGTTCAGTCTTTTTGCTGAAAATATGTGAAGCAAAAAAGTGATAGAAACAAGGAAATAAATAAGCAAATTCACAATTATAGGTGGAGATTTTAACTCCTTATTCAGCTATTGAAAGAACCAAGAAAAAAATATTGATAAGGGAGAAAATCCATACAACACTAATACTCTTTGACTTTACTGATGTTTTTCAAACCTTACATCCAACAACTACAGAACACACATTTTTTTTCCCAAGGGCAAAAATTTTGTTCATCAAGATACCTCACGTACTGATCCATAAAACTAGTCTTAATAAATTGAAAAGAATTGAACCAAAAAAATTTCAATCAACTCACAGGGATTCAAGCTTCAGCAATTACTAACATTGTCCATACTAACTATGATAAGGAACTTCATAAACCTGTTTCAATGGAGAAAAGAAAAGGATGTGTTTCCCAAGCCAGTTGCTTGACAAAATATTTTCTACTCAGAGAGAAGGAACAGGGACAAATGCGGCTCTACCCTACAGCAATTATATTCTATGACCTCTGGCCCAGGAAGTTATATGGCAAGTCAAAAAGACCTTTCCTACAAAATGTATTGAAAATAGAGTCTCTTAAATGTAAGTAAGCAATGACCTTCAGGGAGTTTTAAAAGAAGGAAACTTTGGTCCAGGGTGACCGTCGCTCCACTGCTACTTGGTCTGGTGCTTTCGGACTAGTTCATACCATACCTGAGTAGTGTTGAAAAGGCAGAACACGTAACTGAAGACAATCCTGATGTCATCATCATTAATTAGCATAAAGTATGACAGAATCCAGGTAACTCCAAAAACGACTGCAATAGATAATGTGCTAAGAATCTTCTTTAGGGATGAAACCTTCTTTGTGCTAAGTGAGAGAAAACAAGAAATAATATGTGTGTGTGTGTGTGTGTGTGTGTGTGTGTATATATATATATATATATATATATATATATATATTATTTATCAATGTCATTATTACCCGTATTTAGCATGCATATTCAGTTACTCATCTACATTTTTTGTTTAATAGTATTATTTCTCAGTTGGAAAATCAAAGATGCTAAACCTATTTAGCAAGCTTTATTTAAAAATAACTTAATACCTTCTTAAAAGCTCAGGCAGAAACAGTTCCTCAAATACTACTGCAGGCAAATTTCACTAAGAATTAACTTTTTCATTAGAATGGAATTTAGAGTAATGGTGTCAGTGATGAATTTCTTTTATGTTTTTATTTGGTGGTGGGGGGAATAGTGATCTTTAACCTTCCTATGTTTTGATAAAATAGAAGTTACTTAGATGTGGAATGATGTTCCCTCTCATGGAAAGCCTAGATCACTGGCTTCTGATCTTGGCCATGTGACTTACTTGGCCAGTGAAACATCAACAAATGTCAAAAGCAGAGATCTGAAAGAATTAGTTCATCAGACTTTATCCTCTCTCCCTGTTCTTTGGAAACCTGAGATCACTATGTTCAAAATCCTGGATTGGTCTAATGGAGGAGGAAAGACAATCAGGAGTTGAGATGAACTTTTCCGACTGAGTAGCTGCTGCCCAGACCACCAATCATCAGACATGAAGTAAGTCATCCAAGATCATTCATCAGCATTTGAGTCAGCCAAGACCAAACAGCTACTCAGCCAACACTCAAAATTCATGACAAATAATAAATAGTTTTCATTCTAAGCCATTAACTTTTGAGAAATTTGTTATGCAGCTAACTGAAATATGGAAGATAATTTGTTAAACAATTAAGTTATACGTGTTCATCATAACTAAGCCAATTTAAGAACCATCAGCTATTGGTGAGTCAAAATTTTAAAATACAAATTTGGTTGGTGTCTGTGGACCAAAAAACATATTGTTTTGTATAAAGGAAATAAAACCAAATTTGCAATTAGGCTAAGAAGACTTCACTAAAATTTTTCTGGCACTGCTACTAAAACATAGGTTTTAATGTTTAACAGTGATGGTATTTTCCCCATATTTCCCCTTACTGTTTAATAACATTCAAATAGAAAAGACCTTTAACTTGTAAAGCACATATTCAAGATTGTATTCTCACTAAATAATGGTAGTTTTCATTCATCTGTTCATACCAAGTAAATCCATTTGTGAGTTTACTGTAAATTCACAAATGTTCATACAGTAAATATACTTGGGATGAGCAGAGCCTTGCATAATTAAATCTGAACTCATAGCTTCATTAGCACTGTGTTCTAGCCAATTGGTGCTTTGGAAGTGGGGGCAGAATGTATGTGTATGACATATTCTATTCTTTGTCTCTTCAACTGAAAGCTCTTGTCTCCTATTAGAGGTAATACTGCACATGCTTGTCAGGGCCAGAAAGGCTAGCGTAAGGAAAGGAGCAGTGAGGACAGAACTGGTAAACCAGAGAGCACAGGTTCCATCTGCAGGAAATGTGGGCTCACATTTTCCTTACAAAGTGTTGCCAGGTGTTCCCATTTTTTCAAGAGAAAATACAATTTTTAAGTGAAATCTCCCATTTTTAAAATATATTTGCAAGTAATTAAAAAATGTAAAGCCATTGTGTAATTCAAGCCATGCTGGTAAAATAAAAACTACAGGTACTGATTTATAAAATAAAAACGCAGGTAGCTACACCTCCTCACAACCCTTTCATTTCTGTAATTCAAATAATTCAAATTTCTTGAATATTTGGAGTTGGAGGGAAAAGTTTTCTTGAAAATCTTTGGGTTTAGATTTTTAGGGCTTATCTAACACAAAGGTGTGCAGTATACCCACATTGCAATACTGATGCTAGAAAATAAGAAGATACACTTTATAAGTCAAAGGTTTTAAGAAAATCTTTCCTGAACGCCACACACCCCTGCCTTTGTCTCAGAGTTTGAGCCACCCAGGCACTATCCTCGTCTTGCATGAAAGCCTCCCACTCACTGAGAATCTTACCTTGTCAAATTTTGGTTATTCTTCCACAGCACTTTAATTGTGATTACAATAAATATAACAACATTGCTGATGAGGATAATGATTGTAGGTATAAGGAATGACCACAAAAATGGACTCTTTATAAAGTCATTGTTGTTTGGAATTGCTAGCCAGCAGCTGAGAAGAAAAAAGAAATTATTTCAGCAGACCTTGAAAAGTATAAATACTTGTTCCTTGTCCTATTAAAATTATCGACCTTCACTCAACTGAAATACCTGCTAAAAGTCTGCATCTCTTTGCATCTTATTCATTTGAGATTACTTTTGAGAATTCAAACCCCTAGAAAAGTGAAGTATGGACTTCTCTAGTCATCTTTCTCTGAGTCAGTGAGGGTTAGCGGAAAGAAAGTGGACATTGGAGCCAGACAGTCCTAGTTACTCCCTGCTGCTTATGAGGTTTCTGACTTTAGGCAAGTTATTGTTTTCATTTTACTTTTGAATATATAGCTTACCCAGGAGGTTCAATATATGAAAGGTACAAGTGGACATAGATGGGCAATATTTTCAGTTACCTAATTTCAATCAATGTTTCTTATATATCCTGCCAGATTTAGGCTCCAAAAACAT
The DNA here is from genome assembly GCF_047511675.1 of Marmota flaviventris. Lineage (NCBI taxonomy): Eukaryota > Metazoa > Chordata > Mammalia > Rodentia > Sciuridae > Marmota > Marmota flaviventris. Next base: position 77,598,826 of record NC_092505.1, read on the forward strand.
CCAAAAAATGCACATTTTTCCTTGATTTTTAAATAAACATCAACATCTGCTTCTAACAACTATCTTAGAGGTCATTCTATAGCAGAACACTAAAAGTACCTTCATTAATTTTATAACTGCATATTACTCCATCATTTTTATATGCCATAACTTATTTAAACAGTTTCCAATACATTGATGGACATTTTCAAATGTTAATATTTATAAAGACTTTGAGAAATTTATTTAATTTCATGGTACCTCTTTTGTTTTTTGTGGATTATTTGTTTTGTCTTTTGATGATGCAGGTTGTGGGGGTTTGTTTTGCCAAGGCATTGTTGAAATAATTAAGAAGTATTTACAGAGTCTATGCTATGCACCAGACACTATTTTAGACACCAAAGTGTTTGCAGTGAGCAAAACAAAATCCCTTCTTAAGTTTATATTGTAGTGCACAGATCTAGGTAAAACAACAAACAAATAAAATTTATGTCAGTGATAAGTGCTTTAGATAAAAGGAACAATAGGAGTAGAAATTTTATATATATATATATATATATATATATATATATATATATATATATATATATAAAATCACATTTTAAATACATATATGGGGAGAGAGAGACAGAGAGAAGAATGTTTGATTTTAAATAGAGTGGTCAGGGAAAGCTGCATGGAAAAAAAGTGATACTTGAGCAAAACTCAAGAAGTAGATGAGGGGGAAGGGTATTCCAGCTAGAGGTTACAACAAGTGTAGAGACCCTGAGGTGACAGCCTAAGAAACACAGAGGCTGATGTGGCTGAGACACAGTTCATGACTGGGGTATGTGGAAAGATTTAAATCACATAGGGGCTTTACAGGCAAATTCTTGTGCCCTGGGTAAGATGGAGAGGCATGGCCTGATCTGTTTTGAGTTTTAAAACCATTACTCTAGGTATAGGGATGCTAGAAGGGCGTGAGCAAAAGTAGGAAACTAGGAATTTACTGCAGTAAGTTGAGTGGCTTGGACCACAGAAGCAGATGCTAAGAAAAAGTCTGATTCCAGGAGTATTTAAAAGTAAGAAGACTTATTGATGGGTTGGATTTGAGACGTTGAAGAACTATAGATGACTATAATTTTTGGCCTGAGCCTCTTGAAAAATGGAATTACCATTAAATGAGATAGGAAATAGGATGAGATGAGCAGGTTTGGGAGGGAAGACAAGGAGATGTCTATTACACAGCCAAGCAGAGTTGTCAGGTAGGAAGTTTGGTATTAAGAAAAAGCCGAGCCCACAACTGACATTAAATTAACATTTATTTTCTTTGTTTTGGAAGTACAGCACCATTATTATATATGCCAAAGTATTTCTAAATTTTTTTGTATTGAAATGTTATTATTCACATGATTAGAAATCACATTTCAAATCTGAATAGCCTCCTAGGAAACTCAAATGATGTTCAAGTTTCTCTAATGAATTTTAAAAATTAAAAGGCATGCCTGCCTCTAACAGATAGAATGGGTCCACTCCTAAATACAATGGTGAGAACGAGAAAAAATGTTTCCAGGACTTCTAGCTTCCCTTTTCATTCCCCTATGACTGGAGGACAAAATTCCTCCCACTTCCCACCTCACAAACCCATACACAGAAGAAATCTGAAGGCTCTTGGCTTAGAAGTTAATAAAATCCTGATGAGAACTACTTTCAAATCTCTAGAAACCTCTGGCAACTAAGCATGTGGCTATTAAATTTTTTCAAAAGAAAGGCGGGCCTATTTCTTTTCTAGGCAAGCTTGAGAAATAGAATTTAAAAGGGAGGGAAAGACAGAGAAAGAAAATTGTCAATTCAGCTCTGTTGGATAAAGGCAGACTTGCCAATCCTGAAACAGCTATTTAGACTTTAGAAAATACAAGTTTTCAGAATTTCTATTTGTACTGGCGCCAGAGTGGGAGGTGAGGGAGGAGTGTGTGTGTGTGTGTGTGTGTGGGTGTGTGTGTGTGTGTGTGTACCTATTGTATTTAGGCGTAGACCTATTCTGTTGGAGGCAGACATACCTTTTAATTTTTAAAATTCATTAGAGAGACTTGAACATCATTTGAGTTTCCTACAAGGCTATTCAGATTTGAAATGTGATTTCTAATCATGTCGATAATAACATTTCAGTACAAAAATTTAGAAATCCTTTGGCATGTATAATAATGGTGTTGCACTTCCAAAAGAAGTGTGTGTGTACATGAATGCACACATCTATCAGACTCCCAAGGAACCTCACACTTAAGGGGGTGCTAGAAGAGCCATGCACTTTGGTATCCATGTCCATCAGGAGGCATGCATTAGGAGGGGACCCTTACCTCCTCTATCCTTTGCACTACTTGGAGCAAAAGGTAGTCAAGCTAGATTTGTTCTCACAACACCCCATCTTTGCTATTCTGAATTGAATGATTCAGATTTTGAGAAATTGATGGCTAAGAAAGGGTATGGATTCTAGAATGAGACTAACCCTTATAGTTATGGAGTGGGGTTCCTAAAAATAAGATTGGAGAGTCACAAGATGGAGGTTGATCTGAAAAAGTTAAGGACCTGAGATCTAGACAGCATCAGAGGTGAATCTCAGGTGAAGTGTGAAATTTTGCCATGAATGTGGGGGGGGGGAACCTTTAACATTTAGAGCAGATACTTGGAAAATTTACCCCCAAGTTGGTATAATTTCTCATGGTTAGCCTCAACCTTTCCCTTTAAGAGAGTCTGAAAGCGCCCGTGTGGTGGTAGTATAGAGAAGTAGGTAGCAGAGTGTTAAAAGGAAGTGTGGCCTGCTCTGCATTCACCCCTTCACTGTGCCAAGCAGAAAGAGCAGTAGATCAGGGAGACGGTCAGGCTCTCAGGCAGGACCAGCAGAGCTGGGAGCAAGGAAGAACAGCACAGAACACTGAAAACCACTACTGGGAGACCAAAAACAATTCCTCCCCTTTTCCCAGCATATCCTAAAGAAATGCGACCTGTGATGGTCTGTGTATAGGGTAGAAGGTGGGGAACAAGGGCTGAAGATGGACTGAGTACATGCTACACACTCTTTCCTCCTCCCGACTTCTCCTATCATCTGTCACTTAGTGTTGTCCCCAACATCTAACACTGTACTCAAGAAAGGATCTGCTCTTTATTATTTACAGTCCAATGTGAATAAATTTACATTAATTGGCTAATTTCTCCAGATAGCTTTAACAAGAGTGGTTGAGACCTATGCCTGCGCTAAGGTAGGAAATTAACAATGTAATCGAAAGTGAATTACCTCCCTTATGAGATAACTGCATATTATCCCTTATCTCTAGTTGTGGAATTAAAAATTTAAAACTCTAAAAGATATTGAACCCTATTTAAACAAAGAGAAAAATAGTGTCTGGGAGTGTGAGATCTGGCCAGGCAGCCAGCCGCCTCCTCTGCAGCTGGCATGGCCAGGTCCCTGAGCCGCAGTCTCCTCTTGGGTGTTCTTCTACACTTTCCAGAGTCTGATTCTAATATGAGTTGGTTTGAAACTTAAGGTGGAATCTGAGGATAATAATGGTTGGATTTATAAAATGGGAAGGAAGGATAAATTAATGAGTTCTCGCCATTCAGTAATAGAAATGCATGTAAAGAGTTGACTCTCAGTTCAGCTCAGCTTTCTTCTCTCCCTCCCCACATAAAAAGCAAACACCATACAGCCAAGTACTTTCACTATAAACAGTTAATTATTCATGCTGAGTCATGCTTGACCACTCACAGTAATACTAGAGCACTGTCACTATTATTGTGATTTCCATTTTCTAGATGAGGAAACAAAGAAACGGAGTTACTATGGATCATAACTATTGTGCCACATGATTTTCATACCTAATGAAGGAACGTAAACCTCATATAAGCGAGTTCAGATTTACAAAGTTAGAAGTTGATTGCTTCCTTTATGAAAGAATTTAAACTAGGAAATGTCCATGCTGCCTCATTAAAAATATAATGTTCTTTGAGACAATATGACAATTATAAAGTGAGATACATTTGTACAGGGACATATGATGAGTCACCATCTATTGAAGAAATGGACATTTTAAAAAATATATAAACTCACATTTCCTCTTGCCGGTAGTCTAATTCCCAGTGTGAATTACTCCCACTCTGGGAATAAATAATTCCCACTGTAATAGCCACTACTATAGCTGGCACTCCTGTGTGACAAAGAGAGGCACAAGATTAATAATTTATCCAATACTGGGATTAATTACAAAATATCATGAATGAATTAGACATCAGACCCTCTTCAGGATGCATTGTTCTTTCCACTGTGGACAATACACTGATCCACAAATGCAGGTCATCAGTATTCGTAATTTTTCTGAGCTTTCTTTTCTCTTTTAGTGTTAGCTGTACCTACCAATCCTATACTATTTCTGATTTCTTTGTAGCTCTTACCACAATATCCATCATAAATGGCTTAATTCCTCTTTCATTTGAATAAATTGAAATTTGAATATCACTAAAACAATTATTTCTGCTAACTTAATAAACTTTTCAAATAATTATTCTTAAAGGATCACTCTGATTATCTTTCTTGAAACGTTTCTTTCAAAGTAGCTGGGAAATTAACTATTCATGGACTACATCTCAAATACATTAATAGATATTTTTTAAAAATTAAGTTTTGAGTTACTGATGATGTATCTAGTATACTTATCTTCATCATATCTACTTCCTTCACTGGAGTGTAAACCTCTAGACAGAGAGAATTCTTAGTGATTGCTCTATTTTCTACTCCCCTTCCTCAAAGTCTTAAAATATTAGACTTTCAAAAGGTGTTCATTTAAATTAAATGGTTGCATCAAAATTGCTTATCCCACTGAATAAGTGGAGATACAAGCACTTACCCCATCCAATTAATGAGATGAAAATAATGAAATGTGGAGGAAGAGGCTTCATGGCCCTGATGAGAAGGAAATAAAGCTGTGAAGCACTGAGTCCACTCCAGGTAAATGTGGCTAACAGAAAATAGTGCAGGAAGGCAGCAATCACTGTGCATGAGGGATTCGGGGTTTCAATAGTGTCCTCTGTGAGCATTTGATTATCATCAAAGTCAATATCTATGTCACTCTCTCTTGTATTCAAGTTTTTATTGGAGTTTTCAATACCAAACACAAAAATCAGGTTGAATATCAACATAGATGTGCACAGACTAACCATCACCCAGGTGACTGAGGTTTTTCTGACTTTCCTAAAAATAAACAGTAGAAATGATTAAATGAAAGTAATACAACTCCAAGAAAAATAAACACCAGTGAAATTGTGAAGAAGTAAAGGGATATTATTACCCACTGTAAATCCAACTCGTAGCTCAACTCACAGACCAGCTGGTAAATCTACCTTCCTAATTGCACCAGAAAAACATGGTGTGTTCTTTTCTCATTCCTACAAAGTAGTGAGTTACAGGGAACAGGTTGATGCATCCTTTCTTGAAACTGTGCTGATTAAAAATTGTCAGTCTGAGAGTTTAAAGATGGCGGCGAGGGGAGTGCATTGCCCCCGTGTGCTGCTTCACTGTGTGGGAGTATGACAAGTCAGGACGGCTAAAGGATATCTTGTTAGGAATTTCCAGCAATAGTGGGGTGCTCCAGAACCTGGAGGAAGGATTTCCATCGCACGAGGATCAGCTACGGGGACTCAAACGCGAGAGGTTTGTCGCACTGCTTATTCAGCAAATCGGCCCGAGGCTAGAATCTGCAGCGTGCGCTGGGATAGAGACGCAGGGTTACAGCGCTGCAGTTTCTGCCAGCCGCGCAAGCACCGTACTCAGGGCTGAATTCTGGGTTCGAGACGGGGGAAGGAAGCGGTCCATCTCGGTTCTCCACACCGGTCAGACCACAGAGGAGGCCAGCAGCCACCATGTTGGTAAACTGACGTCACCACCGCTGTTTTCGACTGACCGCAGCTCATTCAGCCATAGAACAGGTAATTTCAGGCTGCAATTCGCCTGCGGCTTGCAGACAGATTGCTAGGGCTCAGCGCCTGGGGTGCTTCTTAGAACCTGATCTTATCGCAGTGAATACCCAGCGCGGAGCGGCTGCTGAGCCCGCGGAGGCTGCTTCTTGGACCCTGCGCCTACCAGAGCATACAACAAGCACTAAGCAGCCGAATTACGGCTCCCGGAACTGAGCCCGCGGGGACTGCTTCTTGGAGCTTACAATTATAGGAGCTTACACCGAGCACGGAGCGGCCGAGTTCCGGCTCCCGGAACTTCCCTGGCCCTGGGCTAGGAGCCCGCGGAAACTGCTTCTCGGTCCGGGTCCTGCTGAGGGCCGGTCAGGACTCACCCGGTGCTTTGGTTGCCCGGCAAGGGGAACGAAATGCTGCCATTCGCATAGGATACCAACATGGCAGAGATCTGATGTCTGCAGAAAGCGGCGGAGGAGGGAACTTCATCAATACCAGTGGTGACATAAGCAGTTGGTCTCCTGGTAGGGGGGGTGAGGCACAGTCACCCGAGTCTCCTCAATTTGTCGTCGAGCCAGAGGGAAGGAGCCAGGCCGCCGCCAGCGCCCGGAGCAGGCCCAGCGGCTTGCCAGCGTGGTGACCGCGTGACCCCAATTGGAGAGGGGGCGGAGCGGAGCCGCCACCCGCAACCGCAAGGTGGGCAGACCCGCGACCCAGTGGTACATGGGCGTGGTAGGAGGGGCAGGGCAGAGCCGCGGTTCGCGCTGTGACGAACGAGCGTGCAAGGTAAACAGACCTGTGACAGCCTGGCGGGTCAGGCCCAGTGGCCTGCCAGTGTGGTACACACGTCACCCCAACTGGAGTAGGGGCAGAGCAGATCCTTCTCCCACGCCCGGATCAGGCCCTGCCGGTGTGGTGGTCACGTGACCCCAATCGGGGGCGGAGCAGAACCGCCACCCGTGCCCGCAGGGTGAGCAGACCTGTGATCAACCTGTAGATCAGGCCCAGGGGTCCGCAGGCGTGGTAGGAGGGGCAGGGCAGATCCGCCGCCCACGCCTCCAAGGTAGGCAGACCTACAACAGACCTGCGGATCAGGCCCAGGAGCCTGCCGGCGTGGTACAAACACCACCCTAATTGGAGTAGTGGCAGAGCAGAGTCGCCGCCCGTGCCAGGAACAGGCCCAGTGTCCTGCAGGCGGGGTAGTCACGACACCCCAATTGGAGTAGGGGCAGAGCAGAGCCTCCACCCGTGCCCGAAAGGTGGGCAGATCTGCGACCGACCGGCGGATCAGGCCCAGTGGCCTGCCGGCGTGGTACACTTGTCACCCCAATTGGAGTAGGGGCAGAACAGAGCCGCCGCCAGCTCCCAGAACAGGCCCAGTGACCTGCCGGCGTGGTAGCCACGACACCCCAATTGGAATAAGAAGAGAGCAGAGCCGCCACCCGCACCTGCAGGAAAGATACGCAAGCAGTATGAAAAGACAAGGAAAGAAAGGACCACAAGCAATGCAGGTCAACGCAACTTTAGAAGAGGTAACAGCTGCAGCAGATGGAATGTCAGATAAAGAATTCAGGATATACATGCTTCAGATGATCTGGAGTATCAAGGAAGACATTAAACAGCAAAATCAGACAATGAAAGATCACTTCGACAACGAATTACGCAAACAAATCCAGGAAGCAAAGGATCAACTATACAGGGAGATAGAGGTTATAAAAAACAAACAAACAGAAATCCTAGAAATGCAGGAAGCAATAAACCAACTTAAAAACTCAATGGAGAATACTACCAGCAGAGTAGAACACTTAGAAGATAGAACATCAGACAATGAAGACAAAGTATTTCAACTGGAAAAGAACATAGACAGCTCAGCAAGACTGTTAAGAAACCATGAGCAGAACATCCAAGAAATATGGGATAACATTAAGAGACCAAATTTAAGAGTCATTGGGATACAGGAAGGTACAGAGCTCCAAACCAAAGGAATGAGAAGTCTATTCAATGAAATAATACAAGAAAACTTCCCAGACTTGAAGAATGAGACAGAATCCCAAATCCTAGAAGCCTACAGGACGCCGAATGTGCAAAATCATAAGAGATCCACACCTAGACACATTATAATGAAGATGCCCAACATACAGAATAAGGAGAGAATTTTAAAAGCTACAAGAGAAAGGAAGCAGATTACATTTAGGGGTAAGCCAATCAGGATTACAGCTGATCTGTCAACACAGACTCTGAAAGCTAGAAGATCCTGGAATAACATATTTCAAACACTGAAAGAAAATGGGTTCCAACCAAGAATTGTGTATCCAGCGAAATTAAGCTTCAGGATGGAGGATGAAATTAAAACCTTCCACGATAAACAAAAGTTTAAAGAATTCGCAGCTAGAAAACCATCTCTTCAAAACATCCTCGCCAAAGCATTACAGGAAGAGGAAATGGAAAATAACAATGAAAACCAACAGTGGGAGGTAGGACAGTAAAGGGGGGGGGGTAATCAAAGAGGAAAACAAACCATGTTTAGTAACAGAAATAAACAAATATGGCTGGAAGAACAACCCATATCTCAATAATAACCCTAAATGTTAATGGCTTAAACTCACCAATTAAGAGACACAGGCTAGTAGAATGGATCACAAAACAAGACCCAACAATATGCTGCCTACAGGAGACGCATTTGATAGGAAAGGACGTACATAGGCTGAAGGTGAAAGGTTGGGAAAAATCATATCACTCATATGGACTTCGGAAACAAGCAGGAGTGTCCATACTCATATCAAATAAAATAGATTTCAAGCCAAAGTTAATCAAAAGAGATAAAGAGGGACACTACATACTGCTTAAGGGAACCATACACCAACAAGACATAACAATCATAAATATTTATGCCCCAAACAATGGTGCAGCTATATTCGTCAAACAAACTCTTCTCAAGTTCAAGAGTCTAATAGACCACCATACCATAATCATGGGAGACTTCAACACACCTCTCTCGCCACTGGACAGATCTTCCAAACAAAAGTTGAATAAGGAAACTATAGAACTCAATAACACTATTAATAACCTAGACCTAATTGACATATATAGAATATACCACCCAACATCAAGCAGTTACACTTTTTTCTCAGCAGCACATGGATCCTTCTCAAAAATAGATCATATATTATGTCACAGGGCAACTCTTAGACAATATAAAGGAGTAGAGATAATACCATGCATCTTATCTGATCATAATGGAATGAAACTGAAAATCAACGATAAAAGAAGGAAGGAAAAAGCATACATCACTTGGAGAATGAACAATAGGTTACTGAACGATCAATGGGTTATAGAAGACATCAAGAAGGAAATCAAAAAATTCTTAGAGATAAATGAAAACACAGACACAACATATCGGAATCTATGGGACACATTGAAAGCAGTTCTAAGAGGAAAATTCATTGCTTGGAGTTCATTCCTTAAAAAAAGAAAAAACCAACAAATAAATGATCTCATACTTCATCTCAAAATCCTGGAAAATGAAGAGCAAAACAACAGCAAAAGAAGTAGAAGGCAAGAAATAATTAAAATCAGAGCTGAAATTAATGAAATCGAAACAAAAGAAACAATTGAAAAAATTGACAAAACTAAAAGTTGGTTCTTTGAAAAAATAAACAAAATCGACAGACCCTTAGCGATGCTAGCGAAGAGAAGAAGAGAGAGAACTCAAATTACTAGCATACGGGATGAAAAAGGCAATATCACAACAGACACTTCAGAAATACAGAAGATAATCAAAAACTATTTTGAATCCTTATACTCCAATAAATTAGAAGATAGTGAAGGCATAGATAAATTTCTTAAGTCATATGATCTGCCCAGATTGAGTCAGGAGGATATAGAAAACCTAAACAGACCAATATCAGTTGAGGAAATAGAAGAAACCATAAAAAGACTACCAACTAAGAAAAGCCCAGGTCCAGATGGGTATACAGCAGAATTTTACAAAACCTTTAAAGAAGAACTAATACCAATACTTTTCAAGCTACTTCAGGAAATAGAAAAGGAGGGAGAACTTCCAAATTCATTCTATGAGGCCAACATCACCCTGATACCTAAACCAGACAAAGACACTTCAAAGAAAGAAAACTACAGACCAATATCTCTAATGAACCTAGATGCAAAAATCCTCAATAAAATTCTGGCGAATCGGATACAAAAACATATCAAAAAAATTGTACACCATGATCAAGTAGGATTCATCCCTGGGATGCAAGGCTGGTTCAATATACGGAAATCAATAAATGTTATTCACCACATCAATAGACTTAAAAATAAGAACCATATGATCATCTCGATAGATGCGGAAAAAGCATTTGACAAAGTACAGCATCCCTTTATGTTCAAAACTCTAGAAAAACTAGGGATAACAGGAACATACCTCAATATTGTAAAAGCAATCTATGCTAAGCCTCAGGCTAGCATCATTCTGAATGGAGAAAAACTGAAGGCATTCCCTCTAAAATCTGGAACTAGACAGGGATGCCCTCTCTCTCCACTTCTGTTCAACATAGTTCTCGAAACACTGGCCAGAGCAATTAGACAGACGAAAGAAATTAAAGGCATAAAAATAGGAAAAGAAGAACTTAAATTATCACTATTTGCAGATGATATGATTCTATACCTAGCAGACCCAAAAGGCTCTACAAAGAAACTATTAGAGCTAATAAATGAATTCAGCAAAGTGGCAGGATATAAAATCAACACACATAAATCAAAGGCATTCCTGTATATCAGCGACAAATCCTCTGAATTGGAAATGAGGACAACCACTCCATTCAAAATATCTTCAAAAAAAATAAAATACTTGGGAATCAACCTAACAAAAGAGGTGAAAGACTTATACAATGAAAACTACAGAACCCTAAAGAGAGAAATAGAAGAAGATCTTAGAAGATGGAAAAATATACCCTGTTCATGGATAGGCAGAACTAACATCATCAAAATGGCGATATTACCAAAAGTTCTCTATAGGTTTAATGCAATGCCAATCAAAATCCCATCGGCATTTCTTGTAGAAATAGAGAAAGCAATCATGAAATTCATATGGAAAAATAAAAGACCCAGAATAGCAAAAACAATGCTAAGCAGGAAGTGTGAATCAGGCGGTATAGCGATACCAGACTTCAAACTATACTACAGAGCAATAGTAACAAAAACAGCATGGTACTGGTACCAAAACAGGCGGGTGGACCAATGGTACAGAATAGAGGACACAGAAACCAATCCACAAAACTACAACTATCTTATATTTGATAAAGGGGCTAAAAGCATGCAATGGAGGAAGGATAGCATCTTCAACAAATGGTGCTGGGAAAACTGGAAATCCATATGCAACAAAATGAAACTGAATCCCTTTCTCTCGCCATGCACAAAAGTGAATTCAAAATGGATCAAGGAGCTTGATATCAAATCAGAGACGCGCCGTCTGATAGAAGAAAAAGTTGGCTACGATCTACAGTCGGTGGGGTCGGGCTCCAAATTCCTCAATAGGACACCCATAGCACAAAAGTTAATAACTAGAATCAACAAATGGGACTTACTCAAACTAAAAAGTTTTTTCTCAGCAAAAGAAACAATAAGAGAGGTAAATAGGGAGCCTACACCCTGGGAACAAATCTTTACTCCTCACACTTCAGATAGAGCCCTAATATCCAGAGTATACAAAGAACTCAAAAAATTAGACAATAAGAAAACAAACAACCCAATCAACAAATGGGCCAAGGACCTGAACAGACACTTCTCAGAGGAGGACATACAGTCAATCAACAAGTACATGAAAAAATGCTCAACATCTCTAGCTGTCAGAGAAATGCAAATCAAAACCACCCTAAGATACCATCTCACTCCAGTAAGATTGTCAGCCATTAGGAAGTCAAACAACAACAAGTGCTGGCGAGGATGTGGGGAAAAGGGTACACTTGTACATTGCTGGTGGGACTGCAGATTGGTGCAGCCAATTTGGAAAGCAGTATGGAGATTTCTTGGAAAGCTGGGAATGGAGCCACCATTTGACCCAGCTATTCCCCTTCTTGGTCTATTCCCTAAAGACCTAAAAAGAGCATGCTACAGGGACACTGCTACATCGATGTTCATAGCAGCACAGTTCACAATAGCAAGACTGTGGAACCAACCTAGATGCCCTTCAATAGACGAATGGATAAAAAAAATGTGGCATTTATACACAATGGAGTATTACTCTGCATTAAAAAATGACAAAATCATAGAATTTACAGGGAAATGGATGGCATTAGAGCAGATTATGCTAAGTGAAGCTAGCCAATCCCTAAAAAACAAATGCCAAATGTCTTCTTTGATATAAGGAGAGTAACTAAGAACAGTGTAGGGACGAAGAACAGGAGAAGAAGATTAACATTTAACAGGGATGAGAGGTGGGAGGGAAAGGGAGAGAGAAGGGAAATTGCATGGTAATGGAAGGAGACCCTCAGGGTTATACAGTGGAGGAGGTAGAGAGAGAGGAGGGGAGGGGAGGGGAGAGGTGGGGAGGGGGGAGGGTGGAGGATGGGAAAGGCAGTGGAGCACAACAGACACTAGTATGGCAATTTGTAAATCAATGGATGTGTAACTGATGTGATTCTGCAATCTGTGTATGGGGTGAAGGTGGGAGTTCATAACCCACTTGAATCAAAGTGTGGAATATGATATGTCAAGAAATTTGTAATGTTTTGAACAACCCACAATAAAAAATTAAAAAAAAAAAAAAAAAAAAAATTGTCAGTCTGTTTTCTGTCACTGTGACAAAATACCTTATATGAATCACTTAAAAGGAAGAAAGACATTTATTTTGGCTCTTGGTTTCAGAGGTTTCAGTCCATGGCCAGAGGGCTCTACTGCTTTTTTTGTGGGGGCAGGGTGTGTACCACAGTTGAACTCAGGGGCACTCAACCCCTAAGCTACATCCCCAGCCCTATTTTGTGTTTTATTTAGAGGCAGGGTCTTACTGAGTTGCTTAGCGCCTCAACATTGCTGAGGCTAGCTTTGAACTCGTGATCCTCCTTCCTTAGCTTCCCCAGCCACTGGGATTGCAGGCCTGCGCCACTGCGCCCAGTGGTTCTACTGCTTTTAAGCCTGTCGTGAGGCAGAACCTCATAGTAGGGAGAGCATAATGAAGTAAAGAGAGAGGAAGAGTCTGGAGTCCCAGTATTCCCTTTCAGGTCATGCTCCCAGTGACCTACTTACTTCAATTAGGCCTCACTTTCTTTAAAATATATATATATATATTTCATTCTTAGGTAGACTAAATACTTTTTATTTATTTATTTATTTATTTATTTATTTTTATGGGTTGAGGATTGAACCCAGCATCTCACATGTGCTAGGTGAGCGCTTTACCACAGAGCCACAATCCCAGCCCTAGGCTTCACTTCCTAAAGCTTCTACTACCTCCCAATAGCACCAACAGCTAGGAACCAAGCCTTCAATATATAAACTTTTCCAGGACATTTTAGGTCTAAACTATAACAAAAGCAATACTTAATCTCCAAAACTGGCTCCCAGTGAACCCTAATTCCAGTGTTAAATGCCCTGTGTAATTTCTCCCAGACCTGCCCTCTATCTTGATGTAACTAATACATCCAAGAATCAAGAATACAACAGAAAGCCTGGCAGCTGGGATGGGCTTATCCATTAGGCACCATAATGCTTTGGGTCCACAATAATTTCATGGCCCATAACAAAGTTTTAACTTTGGCTCTGTGGTAGAGAACTTGCTTACCATGTGTGAGGCACTGGGTTCAATTCTCAGCACCACATATAAATAAATAAAATAAAGATCCATTGACAACTAAAAAATATTCAAAACAAAGAAAAAAACTAGAAGAAAAAAAGCTAGGTGTGTTGGCGTATGCCTGTAATCCCAGTGACTTGGGAGGTTGAGGCAGGAGGATAGTAAGTTCAAGGTCAGCCTCAGCAACTTAGTGAAGCTCTAAGCAACTTAGCAAGACCCTGTCACAAAATAAAAAAAAAAAAAAATTAAAAGGACAGGAAATGTGGCTTAGTGGTTAAGCGCCCATGGGTTCAATTCCAGGTAACAAACAAACCAGAAGCACTTTTAGGTAGATTCAAAAATTTTAATACATTCATCTTATATCAAAGCCATCATAAAATACACAAGTCATAACCCAGCATCCTGAGAAATTTTCCTATTGTTCTCCTTGGCATTCTGAGACACCACAGAAAAGGCTCAGCGGCCATACTGAAGAAACTACATGGAGCTGCTCTGAGTACATGGAAAGGGAGAAAGATTCAGCTGACCCAGAATCCAGGGTGAGCTTCCAGATGAATTGGCCCCAGCCACCATCTGACATCAGTCTCCTGGAAGACCCAGCAAGACTAGCAGAAGAATCATCCAGGCAACTAGGCAAGCCACAGAATCATTAGTGAGAATAAATTATTATTCTAAGCCACTTAGGTTTAGGGATTTGCAAGCATACATAAAGGCTATATAGAAAAGATTCTAAATGGAGTTTTCTGTTTCACAATATAGAATTACACATTAATACATAAACACATGTTTATTTGCATTCAGACAAGTCTCTTGAGTTTTTAATGGTAGCTTATTTTTAAAACTCACACATTTTAAAATAAAGCCAAATATAATTTTAAGTAACTATAAACATGTGATTTGTTTAAAACAAGATTATGTAATATTTAGCTTATGTTTCATTTAAAGAACGAGGCTTCCATAAATATTTTAAATCAGGCAAAAATATTTTAAATTTGTTTCATGGCCTATTGCTGTATATGCTATTCTTTAGATTTGAGTAGCCTGATGATCACTAGCTCTTTGAATGGCTTATACATAACAAAATTCCATGTGTCTTTTCTGCAAGACTTCTCAGAACCCTCTTTCCATAAGTGTCTCTGAAGGACTAATGTTCCAAGGACTATACTTTGAGAAATTTTTGCTTATTGTCAAATGGTCAAGATGTTCTGAACAGTCCTTTTACTATAAAATATGCCCAAGAACTGTTCCTTCATTAAAGATATAATTTCTGGGAACAGAACTAAATGCTCTTCAAAACTCCTTTTATTCCCGCCTTATATTTACCTGATGCCTTTGCTCTAAAAGAAAAGTTTTTTTTCTGGTTTTGTTTGCAGGATGTCCTTGTTTACCAGTAACTTAGAAGGCAGTGTGTGTGTGAGAGAGAGATGTGCTGTGTGGTGTGCTATGTTGGGGATAGGGGTACGTGTGGTGTGGGACATGTAAGTGTTCTGTGCTGGCCCACATGTGCATCTTCAGATTGGCAGAGAAAGCAAGATTTCCCTTAAAAAAGTTGATTTCAAAAGCAATGTATGATATTGTCTTTACTATGCATTTATTATTTTCCTTATTGTTTAATAAAGAAATATGTATACAACTCTGTGTATGCTAGTAGACTGTGGGATACAGTTCTATACTAGTGAAAATGATAAAAAATCTCTGCTCACTACTATCTGAAAGCCTTCTGAATTTTCCAGACTGCTGCGCCCCTCCCTTGACTCAGGCAATGGCAAGGCCCTACTGAGGTGGATGGCTGGCGCAAGGCGTCCATCCTCTGGAGGAGCGCAGTATGTTTCTGGGAATGGGCTGGTTTGTTTTTGTATTCCTTTAATAAGTATAGTTGCGATTTCCCATATGACCATTAAGTATGAAGGAAAAAACATGACTTTCCCAATTAATGCAACTACTTCTAAAGAATGGATCTGTTTGCTCTAAATGCAATGATTCAGCTGTGGAGTGTAAATTGTTAATGTCTAATGAAAAACTCCCTGTATTCCTGTCAAGGAAGTTTTTGAGAAATTAAATTAAAATCTAGAGAAGAAAAATTAAGACAGATTAGTGCTTAGTACTGGGCAACTTGTTCTTGTTCCTGTGCACAATGGTTTGAGCTCTTACTCTTGTTTGATTAAAATTAATAACAAGTCAACCTCTTGCCGTAACCATAGCACCAGTTCCAGTCAGTAAGTCAAGAAAGAATAGTCAAGGTATAGGCCAATAGTTTGGGACATTTCTAACTATTATTAAAAGTTAACTAAGCAGAAACAGCTCAAAGCAAAACGCGAACCGAAAGTACAAATGCTTGCTTATGCCTAAGCCAAGAGACATTCTTCTATTCTAATTGTAGCTACGTAATATTTTGTTTCTTTGAATAATGATTCCTGTTTTGTAACCACAAAGTACTGTGAGCCTGCCAAAATAAAAAGTATATATGATTAACTTCACAAGTAAAGATTGGGATCAGCACCTTCACTTTGGTGTCTGTGTTGTTTCTCCACCCCGCTTTCGCTGACTCTTCACCATCTGTTCGTCTCCTGAGACCCCCTGTTGGAGCTGGTCTCCGACACCAGACTACCAGTTCTCTTCATATAGCTGTTTCCCTAGATTTACTACTATCCTTAAATTTATAACATCTACAAGTACCTCTCTATTCTCAATGTCTCAGAATTTGGTGAACATGTCTGTTTGTCTATTATATATCCTGTATGAATTTATGAAGTTCCACTATAACCTCTCAGATTTGGATTTTTACACTGAATGAAAGGTTTATATCCAAACATAACCCAATCCATTCTCTTGACATTTTAGTTGAGATTTCCTCAATGAGTCAAAACATCTTTTGAAAAGTCAAAACAAGTCTTTTGAAATGTTTAAAAATTAAAACTGCACACAAAAATCATTTTCTACAAAAGCAAGCTTAGTTCCTAAATTCTATCTAATTTTGAAAGTAAAGTATAATCCACAGGAAAACAGGAAATTTTCAAATAGTCTGGCCTTCTTATAGAATATTAGCATATTTTATGTAAATTATTAAATGATGACATGTCCATGAGCAGAAAAAAATGATTTGATTCAAGAGTTTTAAACATCAATAAAATTTTGTCATTATTTTTGTTTTTGTTTTCTGATGAATTTTAGTGGCATTGTGCAAGAATTGTGCAAGGAAATGTTAAAGGAAGAAAAATTCTGATGGTAAATGTAAGTAATGATATTCAGGCAAAGAAACCAGTGACAAATTCATAATTCCATAGCATTGTCCTTCCAGGCACTTGCTACAATTTGTAACTTTATATTTATTATTGTGCATGTTTGCAATCTGCCCCTCAAGAATCTAAGCTTCATGAGCAATGAGAGCTTATCTGTCTTGTTCCTAGTTTTATACTCAGCTTTGGCAAAGTGATTGATGCATAGTAAGCTGTTAATAAAAAAAAATTTTAAATGAATGGCAAGACACTCATTTAATATGAAAGGAGAAGGATAAGAATTAAAAGCAATTCTATATTCTGGAGAAATGGCTGGTTCCAGTGTGAAGCCAAGAGAGTGAAAGATGAGACATATCATCTTTCTGTGATTGAAATAAGGAAGTTTATACTAAAGACTGACCGAGACGTTTCAACACAGCATAAGAAGTTCTCCCAGCTGGCTGCCCTGGGGAGCATGCACATCTTTACAAAAGAGTTTAGCAAATCAACATAGAAAGAATGACAGACTAGAAAAATCATAGATTTTCAATCACTAATGCAATCATTTGTTTTGTTAAGGATAAACAATGGAGTTAAAGATTATTGGGAAAAAGAACACTGCACATTCTTAAGGCAGTTCCTCGTGGATTACTGATCATTGACATACAGGAGAAAATGAGCCTTGACAATATAGATATCTGGCAGCCACTACTTTAAACAAGGCATTTCTTAGGAAATATGTGCTTGAAGAATTCAGAGATGACAGCCATGATGTATACAACTTACTTACTTTGGAAATTCAGGAAAAAAAAATTTTAAAAGATAATGCAAAATATTAAGAATTAGTGAATCTAGGTGACATCTATATGGGTGGTCAACATTTTCTTTCAACTTTTCTGTAGGTTTTAAAATTTTTTTTAAAGAAAACAACATGAAAAAGTCAAAACAGCAATAACTTTAAAAAAAAATCTGACTCTACACATCTAAGAAAACACTTGGGAGTGAATTGAATGGAGAGAAGGGATTCCAAAGGAAAGATGAATTAATCTTGAGACATTTTCAGTTTGCGAGGATACCTAGATAGGAATGCCCAATAGATCCATTCTTCAGATACAGCTCTACTATCAGCCAATTACATGCACAGGGGTACAGAGATGGAAACAAAGCAAAGCAAACAATGACAGCAACGAAACTAGAGGAGGTCCCTGTCATACATTCCGATGCCAATGAGGAAAACAGACAGTAAACAAGTAAATAAATAAATGAATAATCTTATAAGAGATTACAGATTATAAAAAAAAATAACAAAAGGCATGCAAAATTGAACACTGAGTGAGGGAGCTAAGGTGGAGGGAGAGATGTTCACCATTCGAAAACTTAGTGTATTTTTAAATTATCTTATTTTCAAAAACTTGCTGTTCAGAGACTTTTTTTCCTTTACGATGCAAATTAATAGACGTGGTTCTACTCAACACTAAGGAAGTGTGGCATTTGTGAGTTGTGGGACCACATAAATTTTACATGACATAGTTGTAATTATATGGGATGCAATTTTCTTTCAAGGCACTTGCCACCTTTGTAGTTATATTTTTTGAGCATGTATCCCTTAGCCTCTCCTGGTGTGAATGTCTTCTTCTTAAAATGAGCATGTTGAACTGAGTTCCCTTCCAGTTCAGAAAGACTGCATTCACATGAGACTATGCAGAGTTAATTGTATATGATTCACAATTTCCCTTATAAGCAGCACCTTCTTTTCCCTTACCTGGTGACAATCTGAAAGATAATTGTGAGAGCCAGACCAGTAATGGACAGGGCACATCCAATGTTGGACAATATGTCTAGTGATTCAGGATACTTATAATCCTTTTTGAAAGTCTGAAAGATAAATCGACTAATATTTTAAAATAGCCATCTCCAAAATGTCAATAGAAGTCAATCACAAACAGTTAAGTGGATACAAAATAATCAGAGTTGCCAGATATCTCTTCTTTTCATACAACCATTGATAAATTTTTAAATGAAATAAATTAGCCTCTTACATCCAAATAATTTACATGAAGCAGAGACTTGCTTTTATCAACACTTCTCCTTTCAGTCTTAACACTCCATACCCTGATTTTTCTATTTAATCTAAGGTGAGACTCTACATAAGCTAAAACCCAAAGTCAATTCCAATTAGCACCTACCAAAATTGTGTGCATGGAAAATTCTCATCTATTAAGAGATTACGAGGTGCATCCTTACCATCAACACAGCAAAGTTAGTGGTATGGTTGCAGCGGCAGCCCAGGAATCCATCAGTACCCTTGTCTTTGTAACAACCATAGGTATCCCAATCTTTTGTTAAAAAATTCCAGTAAACACAGGCATAGGCATGCAGTTGGTATTCTTTTTGATTGTACTGTGAATTGACAGAACAATTACAATTACTGATATTTTAATGATCAATTGAAAAAAAAAAAATCTAACAACAGCCAGGCACATTGGCATATGCAAGGCCTGTAATCCCAGTGGCTCTGGAGGTGGAGGCAGGAGGATTGCAAGTTTAAAGCCAGCCTCAGCAACTTAGCAAGGCTGTAAGTAATTTAGTGAGATCCTGTCTCAAAATAAAAATAAATAAATAAAAAGGGCTGGGGACGTGGTTCAGTGTTAAGCACTCCTGGTTCAATCCCTGGTACAAAAAAAAAAAAAGATAATTATAACAAAAATCACATATGTACTTAGCATTTTTATTATAGATTGCAGAGGGAAACTATATAAAATTCAAATTACCTAACTTTGTATTTAGCTAATTTGATAAAAGATTAGGTGGAAGAAAGATTTAAATTAAATGAATAGTTTGAAAAATCTTTCAAAAATATTTTTTTGTAGATTTTTTTTTAATATTTATTTTTTAGTTGTAGGTGGACACAATATCTTTATTTTATTTTTATGTGGTGCTGAGGATCAAACCTGGGACCTCGCACGTGCTAGGTGAGCGCACTACCACTACCATACCACTGAGCCACAACCCCAGCACCTGTGGATTTTTTTTTAAACCAAATTATGCCTGCTTTTGTTATCAAGAGTGGCCTGAATTTTCTATTTTTGTAACCAGGATCACTCACCTTTGGGCTAAAGACCATTTCAACAGAAAGAGTCTGATCTTGATCATTTTCATTCACTTTGCTTGAGATAATTTTTTGACTAAAATTTGATTTAGCTGTAAAGGTTTTTGATTGAAAAAGCTTATTGTTTTGATATAGTACAAAGCCACATGCCTTAGTACCTGTGGGAGAGACAATAAAAACATTAAAAAAACTCTAGGGCAAACAAGAAAAAGAATTCCATGTCATTGCTGAACTGCATGGTTACTTAATATGTGAGTCAGGTATAGTGGATCCAGTTGCGTCTGAGCCTTTATTTAATTGCAATAGTTATTGTGATATTATGACATACACATTTTGGTTGTCATCCATGGTTCCTGGCTCTTAACTCCCTATCCAAGACAGTCATAGAAACTAGAATTTTCTCTTCCCAAGATGAGTCACATAAATGCTAGTTTTCCTCCACCTTTCTATCTCAGAGCTGGCCATCAAGAAATTCTCTGACCTATTTGATCTGATAGATCATAAGACCCCCATTTCAGAGAGGGTCCTGCTCCAGACCCAAGAAGAGAGGAATGCTGCACAGCGGAGCCAAGAGGAATCTGAACAGACAGACTTCCCTGGGTTTCCCTACTCCGTCTATTAGTATTAGATCCTGGACATTCACATCTCTATACAGTTGCTCACACTTCAGTAATGCCTGTGCAATTCCTTACATCTACTCTACTCATCTTTCTTCTATTTTGATGAAATTCCCTCTCCCCCTTTTTTCCTTTCCTTCTCTCTTTTATTTTCTATACTTCCCTACCCCTTATTTTGGATTATTATTATTATTATTATTACATGTCACAGAAAACATTTGATCTTTGACTTTTGGGGACTATCTTATTTCACTCAGCATGATAGTCTCTAGTTTCATCCATTTACCAAAAAATGCCATAATGTCATTCTTCTTTATGCTGAATAATACTCCACTATGCATATATGTCACATTTTCTTTATCCACTCATCTGTTGGGGCACCTACATTGGTTCCATAGCTTGGTTATTGTGAATTGTACTGCTATGAACACTGATGTGGCTGCAATACTGTAGTATACTGATTTTAGATCTTCTGGATATATACCAAGCAGTGGTGTAGCTGGGTCACATGGGGGTTCCATTCCTAGTTTTTTGAGGAATCTCCACATGCTTTTTAGAGTGGTTACACCAATTTCAAGTTCTGCCAAAATTTTAATTATTATTATTTGCCATAATGACTGGTATGAGATGAAATGTCAATGTAGATTTCTCTCATTGCTAGAGATGTTGAAATTTTTTTCATATATTTGTTGTTGCAATGCAAAGGTGGCCATGAGACCAGTCTGTTCAGCCATGTGATTTGAGTGGGAGCTCAGCAAGGCTCTCACAGCCCCCAGGTGTGCTCCTCTGCCTGCCATGTTGTCCTAGCCTCCTCTTGGAAAGAAACACGTGGATTTCCTTTTGCATGGCACATTGACTCTCACCAAATTGTTCTTCGTGGACACTTGATGACATAGTGTACCCTAAAAATGCAATGTTATGGCGTACTTGGCATGAAATTCAAAAAAACTTAAAATCAAAAACTCTAAGTAACCCAATCAATAAATGGGAAAAGGACTAAACAGACCCTTCCTTCTCAAAGGAAGAAATACAAATGGTCAACAAACAGAAAAAAGTAATAGCAATGAAAGGAATCTTTCATATGCGCATGCATCGATATGGCAGGGTGGGTCCCAGCATATGTCCATAGGGAACTAATTAAGAAAAAAAAAAGTAAAAGGTAAATAGGTTGAAAATCAATCAGAGGGTAAATACTGGGGACTGAATTGGAGAGGGTTATGTCCCTTGTTTTTGTGATAATGTTAGGTTATATCCTGGTGTTGTACATAACTAAAAAGAATTTAAAAAATAAACAAATGAGAGTCCCTATTCATCCTTTTCCTCAATCCTACAAGAATTTATGAGATAGTTGTTGTTTTCATAGATACTCAGATTCATTAGAAAAAAATAACATTTATGCTTATCTTGTAATTCTAAAAAATCTCCACGATTTTAGATATTCTTTTTTCAAGTTTTCCTCCTCTCTCTTTCTCTGTCTCTTCTCCCTTCTTTGATCAACTTTATCAGAGCTTGTTTATTTTATTAGTCTTTTCTTGTAATCAATTTTTCATTTTGTTGACCAAGTCAAACATTTGCTAACTTCTATTTTTCTTCATTTCTTTACTTTGTTCACTTCCTATTGATTGTGATAGATCATTTTCATTAATTTTCCAGTAACTTGCAATCCATATTTTAATTTCCTCTCTAATGATGATGTTTTAAGTGTTCTAATTGGATCTAATTTGTGCTACTCTTTATAGTTCATTTCTAGTTTTGTTGCATTGTAATCAGGTACAATGTGTTATGTAACTTATTTTATAAAATATACAAGTTTTTCTTTGTAATCTAATAAATGGTCATGTTTTGAAGGACTCTCTAGACACTTAAAAAGAATTTTTGTTATCTGTTTTCTCTCTAAAAATAAAGTTAAACATACATGGAAATATATTAAATTATTGAGATTACTCTCTTTTTTGGTCTACTTGATTTTCAGTTTGTAGGATAACTGCATGAAAATTTCTCCTCAAAATAGTGTTTTGGTAAATTCCAGCTGTTTTTTCAATAATTTTTGTTTTTTTAACCTTTTAATTTTTTTAGGGAGGTAAAGAATCAAAATGTAGATATTTGGGAAATTCGTATTTTTAATCAGAATAAAATATGTTCAGAGTGGATGGGGAAATATTGGTCAAAGGATACAAAATTTCAGTAAGAAAAGAAGAATAAGTTCAAGAGATCTATTGTACAATATGGTGATTATAGTTAATAAAAGTGTATTATATTTTAGACAAATGCTAAGAGAGTAGAAGTAAAGTATTCTAACCACAAAGTTGACAATTATATGAGGTTATACATATGTTAATTAATTGGATTTGATTGTTCTACAATGATACCTATTTCAAAACATGTTGTATGAGTACACACAACCTTATCTGCAAAATTTTTGAAATGTTCCTTTCAGTTCAATCTGGGATTCTTTTAATTTTTCCCCCAGTACCATGGATTGAACCCAA
The DNA here is from genome assembly GCF_047511675.1 of Marmota flaviventris. Taxonomy (NCBI): domain Eukaryota; kingdom Metazoa; phylum Chordata; class Mammalia; order Rodentia; family Sciuridae; genus Marmota; species Marmota flaviventris. The sequence continues at coordinate 77,621,961 of NC_092505.1, forward strand.
GGGCATTTAATCACTGAGCCGCATCCCCAGTCCTTTTAAATTTTTGTTTTAAAATATTGGAACAGGGTCTCACTCAATAATTGCTTAGGGCCTTAATAAGTTGCTGAGGCTGACTTTGAACATGTGGTCCTCCTGCCTCAGCCTCCTGAGCCTCTTTTAAATTTTTAACTTATTCAACTATATTGCTTATTTGTATGGAATAAAAAATTAGATTTCCATCTTTCACCAAACACAAAAATAAATTCTAGGTACACTGAAGACTTAAACATAAATATAAACACTAAAAATATTCAGGATAAAAAGGAAACTGCAATAGTGACAATAGAATGGGAAAAAAATTTTCTTTGAAAAAGACAAAAGACTGAGGCTGTAGCTCAGTGGTAGAGTGCTTACCTAGCATGCACAAGGCCCTGGGTTCCATTCCCAGCACCACAAAACAAAACAAACAGAAAACACAGAGTACACATCATAGAGGAATAGATTGATGTATTCATACATTATAAATTAAAATATTGGATGGTAAAAGACACACACACACACACACACACACACCTCAAAGAATTAGTATTCAGAAACCATAAAGAATTTCTAACAACCCCAAATTTCAAAACAAATAGAATCCACATGAAAAATAATCATTCTAATAGTCACAGAATAAGAAATCTGAATGTTTGACAAACACATGGAAATATGCTCAGATCAAGGAACAGAAAAAAACATGTGATTGTCAAGCCAAAGTGACTCCATTTTGTTTTGTAACTCCATTTTGTAAAACAACCATGCCAAGTAGAAGGGTCATGACCAGGGCAAGATGTTCTTTTCCTTTTGCAACAGAAACCTTTAAGAACACGGAACTACCTAATGGGGCATTGTTTCTGTAACTAGGGTAACAGGGCTCTGTTTCTGTAACTGGGGTGACTGGACTAATTGTGATTGGCTAAACATCCCTCCACCTGACTGCACTCTCCCACTTCTGTAACTTGGCTTGCTTGCATTGGCTAGACCCCAAACATCCCTTTTTGGGTTTTCAGGCTTATAAGGAGCGCCCTTGCAATTGTTCGGGGCTGATCAGGGGAACAGCTTTGTGTTCTGGTCAGTCGCCACCTGTGTACTTCAATAAAGGCTTGAATTCAATAATATGTGAGTGGTCTGGAAGTCAATTTATGAAACCCCAGGACGATGCTTTAATTATAACAAACATACCATTGAACTTTCAAGCTGCAAAAAGAAAATAACAGTATCGGTTTTACACTCATCATATAGGCAAAGTTAATAAACTTGCTAACACATACATGGATTGAGTTCCAAAAAAGGTAGCAAGTTTAAGAAAGTGGGTCTGGGGCTATGGTTCAGTGGCAGAGTGCTTGCCTAACATGTGTGAGGCACTGGGTTCCATCCTTAGCACCACATAAAAATAAACAAATAATATAAAGGCATCTACAACTCACATTTTTTTTTTTAGTTTTAAGAAAGCAAGATCCATACAACATAATACCATTTATGTAAATATTAAAACATCTCCAATAGTAAGAGATATCACTTATTTATCCATAAACATGCAGCAAACATTTGAAGACAACCATGAAAATGATATGCACCAATTTCAGAAAGATGTAATTTGTGGGAAGGAGAGAGAAGAAGGAGCAAGGTAGAGGATGATAATACCTTTTCTTTTTCTTTCTTTCTTTTTTCCCTTCTTTTTTTTTCTTTTTTTTTTAAAGGTCTGAAACAAATACAGTTGGCCATCCATATCTGAGCTTCTATATCCTTAGATTTAACCAACCACAGATTTGAAAATATAGAAATTTTACAGAGGAAATACTAAGGAATGATATTGGCCAAATTATTTTTATTATATTGTGTGCATATACAAATATGTAATAATAAATCCCACCACTATGTTGTAATTATAATGCACCAATAAAAAAATGTTGAAGAAAAACCTGCCAAACTAGGAAAAAAATCTATTTTAAAATTGCATCAGACTTTTTTTTTTTTTGGTCAAACACCACAGTATAACAGCTATTTACACAGAATTTAGATTGTATTAGGTAATTTGGAGATGATTTAAAGCATACAGGAGGATACAGGTAGAGTACATGCAAATACTCTACACCATTCTGTAGAAGAGATTTGAGCGTCCCAGATCTTGGTATCCTGAGATACCAATTCCGCACAGAAACTGAGGGATGACTCTGTTTACCTTGCTGAACGGTACATAGGTGCTCCTTACGTTATTTTCTGCACTTTTATGTACGCATGAAATATTTTAAACTTGAATAAGAAACACAAAAAACAGAAGACATAAATTTAGCTTCCACCCTCATAAACATAATGGCCAAAGAAAATGGGAGCAAAATTATAATTCAGCATGCCAGATTCACAAAACAATATTTTTGCCCTTTTCAGTTCTATTAAGAATATATTCTTTTTAAAATATGTACTTTGGAGAGGGAACTGTGACCACGCACAGAGCAGGCCCAGCGGCCTGCTGAGGGGCAGAGCCGCCCCCCACCCCCCGCGCCTGCCAGGTAGGCGGAACTGTGACCACCGACAGAAAAGGCCCAGTGGCCCGTGGTGGGACAGAGCTTCCAATCACTCCTGCAAGGTAGGCGGGCCTGCGACCCACCGGCAGAAGAGGAGCAGCGGCCTGCTGAGAGGCAGAGCCGCCCCCTCCCCCTGCACCGGCAAGGTAGAGGGAACTGTGACCACGCACAGAGCAGGCCCAGCGGCCTGCTGAGGGGCAGAGCCGCCCCCCACCCCCCGCGCCTGCCAGGTAGGTGGAACTGTGACCACCGACAGAAAAGGCCCAGTGGCCCGCGGCGGGACAGAACTTCCAATCACTCCTGCAAGGTAGGCGGGCCTGCGACCCACCGGCAGAAGAGGAGCAGCGGCCTGCTGAGAGGCAGAGCCGCCCCCTCCCCCTGCGCCGGCAAGGTAGAGGGAACTGTGACCACCCACAGAACAGGCCCAGCGGCCTGCTGAGGGGCAGAGCCGCCCCCCACCCCCCGCGCCTGCCAGGTAGGCGGAACTGTGACCACCGACAGAAAAGGCCCAGTGGCCCGCGGAGGGGCAGAGCTTCCAATCACTCCTGCAAGGTAGGCGGGCCTGCGACCCACCGGCAGAAGAGGAGCAGCGGCCTGCTGAGAGGCAGAGCCGCCCCCTCCCCCCTGCGCCTGCAAGGTAGACGGAACTGTGACCACCATCAGAACAGGCCAGACCTGCAACCGAGAGACAGAACAGGCCCAGTGGCCTGAGGAAGGGTAGAGCCACCCCCCCCCGAGCCTGCAAGGTAGGCGGACCTGCGACCCACTGGCAGTACAGCCCCAGAGGCCTGCAGAGGGGCAGTGCCACTGCCTGCGCCTGCAAAGTAGGCAGAACTGCGACCACCGACAGAACAAGCCTAGCGGCCCGCAGAGGGACAGAGCCGCCGCCCGCGCCTGCAAGGTCAGCGGACCTGCTACCGACCGGCAGAGCAGGCCCAGCGGCCTGCCGGCGTGGTAGGCACATTGCCCCAATTGGAGGAGGGGCAGAGCCGCCGCCCGCGCCTGCGAGGGAGACTTTGCAACTATACAAGACCAATATAAATATATAGGGGGAAAATTCAATAGCACAACAGTTTCACCAAGTAGAAAGGAACGCGAACAGTATGAAGAGACAAGGAAAGAAAGGACCACAAGCAATGCAAGTCAACTCAACGTTAGAAGAGGTAATAGCTGCAGCAGATGGAATGTCAGATAAAGAATTCAGGATATACATGCTTCAGATGATCTGGAGTATCAAGGAAGACATCAGACAGCAAAATCAGACAATGAAAGATCACTTCAACAATGAATTACATAAACAAATCCAAGAAGCAAAAGATCAACTATACAGGGAAATAGAGGTTATAAAAAACAAACAAACAGAAATCCTAGAAATGCAGGAAGCAATAAGCCAACTTAAAAACTCAATTGAGAATACTACCAGCAAAGTAGAACACTTAGAAGACAGAACATCAGACAATGAAGATAAAGTATTTCAACTTGAAAAGAACATAGACAGCTCAGCAAGACTGTTAAGAAACCATGAGCAGAACATCCAAGAAATATGGGATAACATCAAGAGACCAAATTTAAGAGTCATTGGGATACAGGAAGGGACAGAGTTTCAAACCAAAGGAATGAGCAATCTATTCAATGAAATAATACGAGAAAACTTCCCAGACTTGAAGAATGAGACAGAACCCCAAATCCTAGAAGCCTACAGGACGCCGAATGTGCAAAATCATAAGAGACCCACACCTAGACACATTATAATGAAGATGCCTAACATACAGAATAAGGAGAGAATTTTAAAAGCTACAAGAGAAAGGAAGCAGATCACATTTAGGGGTAAGCCAATCAGGATAACAGCTGATCTTTCAACACAGACTCTGAAAGCTAGAAGATCCTGGAATAACATATTTCAAACACTGAAAGAAAATGGGTTCCAACCAAGAATTGTGTTTCCAGTGAAATTAAGCTTCAGGATGGAAGATGAAATTAAAACCTTCCACGATAAACAAAAGTTAAAAGAATTTGCAGCTAGAAAACAATCTCTTCAAAACATACTTGGCAAAACATTACAGGAAGAGGAAATGGAAAATAACAATGAAAACCAACAGTGGGAGGTAGGACACTAAAGGGGGGAAAATAATCAAAGAGGAAAACAAACCATGTTTAGTAACATAAATAAACAAATATGGCTGGAAGAACAACCTATATCTCAATAATAACCCTAAATGTTAATGGCTTAAACTCACCAATCAAGAGACACAGGCTAGTAGAATGGATCACAAAACAAGACCCAACAATATGCTGCCTACAGGAGATGCATTTGATAGGAAAAGACATACATAGGCTGAAGGTGAAAGGTTGGGAAAAATCATATCACTCATATGGACTTCGGAAACAAGCAGGAGTATCCATACTCATATCAAATAAAATAGATTTCAAGCCAAAGTTAATCAAAAGGGATAAAGAGGGACACTACATACTGCTCAAGGGAACCATACACCAACAAGACATAACAATCATAAATATATATGCCCCAAACAATGGTCCAGCTATGTTCATCAAACAAACTCTTCTCAAGTTCAAGAGTCTAATAGACCACCATACAATAATCATGGGAGACTTCAACACACCTCTATCACCACTGGACAGATCTTCCAAACAAAAGTTGAATAAGGAAACTATATAACTCAATAACACAATTAATAACCTAGACTTAATTGACATATATAGAATATACCACCCAACATCAAGCAGTTACACTTTTTTCTCAGCAGCACATGGATCCTTCTCAAAAATAGATCATATATTATGTCACAGGGAAACTCTTAGACAATATAAAGGAGTAGAGATAATACCATGCATCCTATCTGATCATAATGGAATGGAACTGAAAATCAACGATAAAAGAAGGAAGGAAAAAGAATACATCACTTGGAGAATGAACAATAGGTTACTGAATGATCAATGGGTTATAGAAGACATCAAGGAGGAAATTAAAAAATTCTTAGAGATTAATGAAAACACAGACACAACATATCGGAATCTATGGGACACATTGAAAGCAGTTCTAAGAGGAAAATTCATTGCTTGGAGTTCATTCCTTAAAAAAAGAAAAAACCAACAAATAAATGATCTCATACTTCATCTCAAAATCCTAGAAAAAGAAGAGCAAAACAACAGCAAAAGAAGTAGAAGGCAAGAAATAATTAAAATCAGAGCTGAAATTAATGAAATCGAAACAAAAGAAACAATTGAAAAAATTGACAAAACTAAAAGTTGGTTCTTTGAAAAAATAAACAAAATCGACAGACCCTTAGCCATGCTAGCGAAGAGAAGAAGAGAGAGAACTCAAATTACTAGCATACGGGATGAAAAAGGCAATATCACAACAGACACTTCAGAAATACAGAAGATAATCAAAAATTATTTTGAATCCTTATACTCCAATAAATTAGAAGATAGTGAAGGCATAGATAAATTTCTTAAGTCATATGATCTGCCCAGATTGAGTCAGGAGGATATAGACAACCTAAACAGACCAATATCAATTGAGGAAGTAGAAGAAACCATCAAAAGACTACCAACTAAGAAAAGCCCAGGACCGGATGGGTATACAGCAGAGTTTTACAAAACCTTTAAAGAGGAACTAATACCAATACTTTTCAAGCTACTTTGGGAAATAGAAAAAGAGGGAGAACTTCCAAATTCATTCTACGAGGCCAACATCACCCTGATACCTAAACCAGACAAAGACACTTCGAAGAAAGAAAACTACAGATCAATATCTCTAATGAACCTAGATGCAAAAATCCTCAATAAAATTCTGGCGACTCGGATACAAAAACATATCAAAAAAATTGTGCACCATGATCAAGTAGGATTCATCCCTGGGATGCAAGGCTGGTTCAATATACGGAAATCAATAAATGTTATTCACCACATCAATAGACTTAAAAATAAGAACCAGATGATCATCTCGATAGATGCGGAAAAAGCATTCGACAAAGTACAGCATCCCTTTATGTTCAAAACTCTAGAAAAACTAGGGATAACAGGAACATACCTCAATATTGTAAAAGCAATCTATGCTAAGCCTCAGGCTAGCATCATTCTGAATGGAGAAAAATTGAAGGCATTCCCTCTAAAATCTGGAACAAGACAGGGATGCCCTCTCTCACCACTTCTGTTCAACATAGTTCTTGAAACACTGGCCAGAGCAATTAGACAGACGAAAGAAATTAAAGGCATAAAAATAGGAAAAGAAGAACTTAAATTATCACTATTTGCAGATGACATGATTCTATACCTAGCAGACCCAAAAGGCTCTACAAAGAAACTATTAGAGCTAATAAATGAATTCAGCAAAGTGGCAGGATATAAAATCAACACGCATAAATCAAAGGCATTCCTGTATATCAGCGACAAATCCTCTGAAATGGAAATGAGGACAACCACTCCATTCACAATATCTTCAAAAAAAATAAAATACTTGGGAATCAACCTAACAAAACAGGTGAAAGACTTATACAATGAAAACTACAGAACCCTAAAGAGAGAAATAGAAGAAGATCTTAGAAGATGGAAAAATATACCCTGTTCATGGATAGGCAGAACTAACATCATCAAAATGGCGATATTACCAAAAGTTCTCTATAGGTTTAATGCAATGCCAATCAAAATCCCAACGGCATTTCTTGTAGAAATAGAGAAAGCAATCATGAAATTCATATGGAAAAATAAAAGACCCAGAATAGCTAAAACAATGTTAAGCAGGAAGTGTGAATCAGGCGGTATAGCGATACCAGACTTCAAAATATACTACAGAGCAATAGTAACAAAAACAGCATGGTACTGGTACCAAAACAGGCGGGTGGACCAATGGTACAGAATAGAGGACACAGAAACCAATCCACAAAACTACAACTACCTTATATTTGATAAAGGGGCTAAAAGCATGCAATGGAGGAAGGATAGCATCTTCAACAAATGGTGCTGGGAAAACTGGAAATCCATATGCAACAAAATGAAACTGAATCCCTTTCTCTCGCCATGCACAAAAGTGAATTCAAAATGGATCAAGGAGCTTGATATCAAATCCGAGACACGCCGTCTGATAGAAGAAAAAGTTGGCTACGATCTACATACTGTGGGGTCGGGCTCCAAATTCCTCAATAGGACACCCATAGCACAAAAGTTAATAACTAGAATCAACAAATGGGACTTACTCAAACTAAAAAGTTTTTTCTCAGCAAAAGATACAATAAGAGAGGTAAATAGAGAGCCTACATCCTGGGAACAAATCTTTACTCCTCACACTTCAGATAGAGCCCTAATATCCAGAGTATACAAAGAACTCAAAAAATTAGACAATAAGAGAACAAACAACCCAATCAACAAATGGGCCAAGGACCTGAACAGACACTTCTCAGAGGAGGACATACAATCAATCAACAAGTACATGAAAAAATGCTCACCATCTCTAGCAGTCAGAGAAATGCAAATCAAAACCACCCTAAGATACCATCTCACTCCAGTAAGATTGGCAGCCATTATGAAGTCAAACAACAACAAGTGCTGGCGAGGATGTGGGGAAAAGGGTACACTTGTACATTGCTGGTGGGACTGCAAATTGGTGCAGCCAATTTGGAAAGCAGTATGGAGATTTCTTGGAAAGCTGGGAATGGAGCCACCATTTGACCCAGCTATTCCCCTTCTCGGTCTATTCCCTAAAGACCTAAAAAGAGCATGCTACAGGGACACTGCTACATCGATGTTCATAGCAGCACAATTCACAATAGCTAGACTGTGGAACCAACCTAGATGCCCTTCAATGGATGAATGGATAAAAAAAATGTGGCATTTATACACAATGGAGTATTACTCTGCATTAAAAAATGACAAAATCATAGAATTTACAGGGAAATGGATGGCATTAGAGCAGATTACGCTAAGTGAAGCTAGCCAATCCCTAAAAAACAAATGCCAAATGTCTTCTTTGATATAAGGAGAGTAACTAAGAACAGAGTAGGGTCGAAGAGCATGAGAAGAAGATTAACATTAAACAGGGATGAGAGGTGGGAGGGAAAGGGAGAGAGAAGGGAAAATGCATGGAAATGGAAGGAGACCCTCAGAGTTATACAAAAGTACATACAAGAGGAAGTGAGGGGAAGGGGAAAAATAATACAAGGGGGACAAACGAATGTCAGTAGAGGGGGCAGAGAGAGAAGAGGGGAGGGGAGGGGAGGGGAGGGGGGATAGTAGAGGATAGGAAAGGCAACAGAATACAACAGACACTAGTATGGCAATATGTAAATCAATGGATGTGTAACTGATGTGATTCTGCAATCTGTTTATGGGGTAAAAATGGGAGCTCATAACCCACTTGAATCAAATTGCGAAATATGATATATCAAGAACTATGTAATGTTTTGAACAGCCAACAAGAAAAAATTAAAAAAATAAATAAATAAATAAAATATGTACTTTGGGGAAATATATATATATATATATATATATATATATATATATATATATATATATATGAGAGAAAAGAAAGGCAAACGTGTGTTTTATTCACTTTATTTATTTATTAAATTTTGAAGAATACAACCCTTTCTAGTTCTTGAAAGGCCATGTGCAAAATGGTAGCGAGACCATGGACAACAGCACTAAGAGGGGATAACCTAAAACTGATACTATTGAGTGAAAGTCATGCCAATTAAAAAACCGTTTTAAAGGTAGGTCTACAGGATGAGTCTGATCCTGTGAGTGTTATGCCTCCAGTAAATACAGGCAAAACTTATATGACTGAATATTTGTAAAATATATTAATGTAAAACAAAACCAGTTCAGCGAGATATTTGTAGCAATTCAGATTTATGTGCATGGCCTGAGCAGTTCAATTTTGCTACCCTCCAAAAAAGTTTTTGAAAACAAAACAACAGCAGTAAAAATATCTCTGTGACCTAGAATACTAGAATTGAGATCACTGTATCAGAATACAAACATACTCAAACGAAAATACTAAGTGTGAAACTAAGGAAACATAATTTCTCCCTCAGTGGAGTTTAACCTATTAATTCCATGAACTTGAGCATTTTTTTTTAATGTAACAAAGTTCGAGACTTACTTTTATTGGTACTGAGCAAGATCTGAAGTTGAGTGCGTCCATCTGGATCAAGTCTGTCCACATTTGTATCTACAGATGTTGAGCAAGAAACTAGAGACTCACTTGATCCTATGAAGAAAAAAGTAGAATTTTAAAACAGAGCATTAATCATGATTGGCATCAGAGTGGTCTTTGCTATCACAAGGATCGGAGAAAAGCAGCTTACCTCTGAACACTGAGTAGCGAATTTTTGTAGACCCCTCAGAGCCTTCTAGATTAACTGACTGTATTGCTATATTAGGTTCCATAACTGACTCATTGCCCAAAGTCAAGGAATAATTCTCCATTTGCTCAATAAGCCTGCACAGAATGAAACATAGCAACTTAATATTCTAGAGATTTTGTCATAACATCAGATGTGTGTTGTCTCTCACATGATAGCAGAAAAAAATAAGCACAGAATGCACATAATCACAATGACTTTGCCACCCATCTAAAAATAACTGCTTTTCTTCAAATGGTCTTGCTTTTTATATATACTTTTTAAAAATGTTCTGGTAGACTGCACCCAGTGAAGGTAACTTAGATGCCAGAAATCTAGACCTTAATAATTACAGAGTCCCCAGTAGAAACAGTCTTTCATTACAATGCCACACTTCACATAGAGGAATGGGGCTACCACCCAACATTGCCCAAGTATGAACTTCTAGTTGTTGACCACAGGGTGGTCAGAATCAACTTCCATTTATTTATGTCCCTATTCTCACCCAAGTGCCCTGGGATCTTAAGCATCTCTTCTAAGTTGTTGATGGTTGATAGTTTCAAATGAAACCACAAAAGATTGGACCCTCATGCTCTCTGCTTCGACTATGTACTACACACTGAGATTTTTGCAATGTTCTTTTCTATCCTGGCTAAACCCCATTCCAAATGTTTTCCCTTCATCACTCCATTTTATGAATTTTCAGCAACTCACACTATGTATTTCCCATTTGGTGATTAATGATCATAGCCCAGGACTGCTTTCACTAGGAGGAACTAATGACTCCGATCTGTGAAGAACATCATTTGAGCAACCAAATAGCTTCTGTTGAGTTCCCACTAACAAGTGCTGCGAAACATTCAGAGTACCAGGAGGAGCACCCTCTGGCTTACACAGGATAAAGGGAAAGAAAGATGTCCTAAACATATCAGAGTTTTTACTCTATGTTCATAAACACATTCACAGAGTTGCTCTTGTCACAGCTACTTCTTGGACCATTTTTTCTCTACCACATGATTTACCATACCCTTCTTGTCATAATTTATTAGGTTCAACATGGCCCCTGAATACAGTCCAATCCAGAGACTGGCCACAAACTAAAAGAAGGCATCAGATTCTTTCTTTTGGGAATTTTCTAGTCAGAGTAGCAGTTTTATCAGGATGATTTAGAGGAAGTAAGACAGGTCATTATATCACTGTGAGGACAAATACAAGTTCAAAATAAAATATTTAGAAATCAATCTAACAAAAGAGGTGAAAGACCTCTACAATGAAAATTACTACAGAACACTAAAGAAAGAAATTGAAGAAGACCTTAGTAGATGGAAAGATCTCCCATGCTCTTGGATAGGCAGAATTATCTTTATCAAAATGGCCATACTACCAAAAGCACTATACAGATTTAATGCAATTCCTGTTAAAATTCTAATGACATTATTCATAGAAATAGAAAGAGCAATCATGAAATTCATTTGGAAAAATAAGAGACCCAGAATAGCCAAAGCAACCCTTAGCAAGAAAAGTGAAAAGTGAAGCAGGAGGCATCATAGACCAGACCTTAAGTTATACTATAGAGCTATAGTTTTAAAAAAAGGCATGGTGTTGGCACAAAAATAGAAACAAAGACCAATGGCACAGAATAGAGGACAGACAGAGACAAACCCACATAAATATACTTATCTCATACTGGACAAGGTGGAATAAACATTAGAAAATAGATAGCCTCAACAAATGGTACTGGGAAAACTAGAAATCCATATTTAACAAAATGGAATTAAACCCCTATCTCTTACTCTGCATAAAACTCAACTCAAAGTGGATCAAGGACCTAGGCATTAAACCAGAGACCCTGCCCCTAACAGAAGGAAAAGTAGGCCTAAATCTTCATCACATTGGCATAGGAACTAACTTCCTTAACAAAACTTCTAAAATACAAGAAGTAAAATCAAGAATCAATAAATTAGATGGAATCAAACTAAAAAGCTTCTTCACAGCAAAGGAAACAATCAAGAACACGAAGAGAGAACCTACAGAATGGGAGAAAATCTTTACCATATACACTTCAGATAGATCATTAATCTCCAGGATATATAAAGAACTCAAAAAACACCCAAAAAATAAATGTGCCAAAGAACTGAACAGACACTTCTCAGAAGAAGACATACAATCAATCAGCAAATATATAAAAAAGTGTTCAACTTCTCTAGCAATTAGAGAAGTGCAAATCAAAACTACTCTAGGATTTCATCTCACTTCAATCAGAACGAAAGCTATTGAGAATACAAACAACAATAAATGTTGACGAGGGTGTGGGGGGAAAAGGCACACTCATACATTGCTGGTGGTACTACAAATTGGTGCAGCCAATATGGAAAGCAGTATGGAGAATCTTTGGAAAACTGGGAATGGAACCACCATTTGACCCAGCTATTCCTCTCCTCAGTCAATACCCAAAGGACTTAAAAACAGCATACTACAAGGACACAGCCACATTAATGTTTATAGCAGCAAAATTCACAATAGTAAAACTGTGGAACCAACCTAGATGCCCTTCAGTAGATGAATGGATAAAGAAAATGTGGTATATATACACAATGGATTACTCAGCATTAAAAGAGAATAAAAATATGGCATTTGCAGAAAAATGATGGAGCCAGAGAATATAATGCTAAGTGAAATTAGCCAATCCCCAAAAAACAAATGCCGAATAATTTCTCTGATTTAAGGATGCTGATCCATAATATGCTGCGTGGGGTTGGGGGTGGTAATGGAAGGATTAAATGAACTCTAGATAGAACAAGGGGGGGGCTGGGGATGTGGCTCAAGCGGTGGTGCGCTCGCCTGGCATGCGTGCGGCCCAGGTTTGATCCTCAGCACCACATACAAACAAAGATGTTGTGTCCGCCGATAACTAAAAAATAAATATTAAAAAATTCTTTCTCTCTCTCTCACTCTCTCTTTAAAAAAAAAACAAAGGGGAAAAGGAGAGGGGGGGAAGTGAGGGGACAAAGGGGCAGGAAAGATGGTGGAATGCAATGGTCATCATTATCCTAAGTACATGTATGAAGACAGGAAGGATGTGATTCTACTTTGTGTACAACCAGAGATATGAAAAATTGCGCTCTATATGTGTAATATGAATTGTAATGCATTCTGTTGTCATATGTAACAAATTAAAATTTTTAAAAAATATAGTGGAGGGGGGATAGTAGAGGATAGGAAAGGCAGCAGAATACAACAGACACTAGTATGGCAATATGTAAATCAATGGATGCGTAACTGATGTGATTCTGCAATTTGTATACGGGGTAAAAATGGGAGTTCATAACCCACTTGAATCAAAGTGTGAAATATGATATATCAAGAACTATGTAATATTTTGAACAACCAACAATAAAAAATTAAAAAAATATATAGTGAGTCTCAGTGAGGATCTTTATGAATAAAGCACATGAGTTTTAGTACAAATATAGAACCCAGAATAATCCAGAACATAGTTATCAAGAACATATGAAACAAGTATAGTTGGATTCTTCTTCTTTTTTTTCAATATAGCCTTGGAAAGCTAAATAAAGTTTAATCAAAATATACCAGGGTATTGGAAGAGAGCACTGAGGTATAGGATGGGGGCTGGCTGTGTATCCTGCAAATGATGTAAGTTGACTGTCCTCTGCAGCTCTGTACCTGGAGAACAGAGTTGGAAGAGCTCCTGCAATGGGTGGAGGTTACCCCTTGACCATGACCATGATAAAATAAGGCCAAGGAAACAAGTTCTAATCTACATCATCCCAGTCACTATCTCCCGGATGTAGCATTTACCATTCTAGGTAGTAACCAGACCAAGGGGAAAGCCAAGGACTCTGTCTTCATTTCAGATAAATCAGTCATTTGCTGCATTCATGAGAGAAATAGACGCCTCTATTTATGCTTCATCCTAGAAAGCTAAATGGCACTTTGTCAAGTTTTCTTTCCAATTGAGATTGTGCTTACGTTGTAAAGGCATTGTCATTATCAGTAGCAGCAGCTCTTTGAAAAGCATCTTCACTGGCATCCAGAAGTTGACTCACTGTTGTTACAGCAACTTTCTTTGCCTGCCAAGGAGAAGGCACTAATGATCACAGAAGACACCTCATACATTATCATCACCATCATGATGGTGAATTATTATGTAGCAAGTGGCATCTTTGTATGATAAGAGGCAAGGATATTTTTTTCAAAATTAAAGTTTTAGTTTTTGACCTATGTAAATGACAGAGAGACTCAAGACAAGGAAATGTTAAGGATGCTGATCCATAATATGCTGCGAAGGGTGGGGGGTGAAAATATAAATTAAGATAATGAATTAGGAGGCTTAAGTCTCTAAATATGATCTCTTAACATGATACTTCACAGAACCCTATCCCATTCCTAAGAACTCAAAGGCAAATGCTTGGATACAAAAGCAGAAACAAAATAAGAAGAGTGCAGGGCTCTGATTGTTAATATATTCCAGCCCAGAATATCACTTATCAGTATCACTTACTAGTTATATAAGCTATCAGACTTAGTAAGATTATTTGTATTTTTTTACAATAAAAAACTCAGGAGTATGTCAGAGAGATGATCTCTTGGCATTTGATTACTATTTAATTGACTATTTTTACTAGTTAATCTTTCTATAAATTCTAAATTTTGTGGTCAATAGTCTTATTTTAATTAATTTGTGACTTGAATTTCACCTACTTTCTAAAGGACCTAGTGTAACTTTAAAAAACTTTTTTTGAAATAAGACATTTAAAGGGAATGGAAGAAAGGAGCTACGCCCATATTCCATGGGCAAGTACTGGGTTAATGCGTATTGGTGGTTTATAACACTACCAATTCTCAAGCTCTACCAACTGACAAATGTTCTCAAGCTCTACCAACTGATAAATGTTGAGTATGTGTCTTGTTTTTAGGTATCAGAGTTTACCAGGTTGTCATACCACAAATGTAAACTAGGCTTCAAGTTTCCCGAAAGGCTAGACCAAAAAGCAATTATGCTTATCACAAAGGAATCAGGGTTTAAAAGTATGTTCCAGAGTGAGTTCTCTGGAATAAGAGAGAGATGTTGAGGTCAAATGCAATTGGTAAACAAATTAATAAAGTAACAGAGACTTGTTCATGTCAGGATTTTCTGGAAGATTTAGAATAATAATGATCATTATAATTATCCCAAAGGAAGATATTTGCACAAGGACCCCTTTTTAAATTTCTTTGAACATCCTTTAGAAATAGTACTCTACAAAATGGTCTTAAGCAAAATTAACCTAGCCCAAATCATACCATGATATGAGGAGTAGAATTTGGTATGTCTTTCTACTGTCCCCCCCACCCCAGCTTCTTTTATTAAAGTCTTGAGTTTTACCTCAGGTTCAGCCTTTCTGGATGCATTAAAGATTTGTCCAACCACTTTAGTAGCAGAAGTGATGTTCTCAGCAGTTAATTTACTGGCATCGGATGTTAAAACCTGGGCTTCAGCAGAAATAGTCTTAGAGTCCACTGTGATATTGACTATCTGTTTACAAATTAAGCAAAAAAAAAAATCTCCAGCTTTATACAATTATATCTAAACACTTTGCAAGCAACTGCAGGCCAACAAGCTGAAATTTGGCTGAGCTGCAATCTCCTGAACATCACTTCCACCCAGCCATTTTCATGTTTGGTTCTTTCCTTGTGTAAAGGGCACAGTACATGCAGACCACAGTCTTTACTGGTTGAAAGGATTGATTAATACATATGCCTTAGCAAGAGCAGAGCAACTCCAGTATCTCCAAGGACCAATGCAGGTTCACTACTACCTGTTACAAAGTCCATAGATAGATGAGCACAAAAACTGAGAGCAAGTGATCAGAAATTCATGTAATTATTTTATGTGGCTGATAATAGAATAACAAATAATTTAAAAATTTGGTTTGCTTTTATGTATATTCATTTTGCTTTTCTATTATTGTATTTTACGAAATTATTGGTCAGCAATGGGTTGGAAGCTTTTTTAAGCTGGCTTTTCAGCACAGTTTCGGACGCACTGGCCTACACGACCTCTCCAGGTACCAATCGGCCCCAAGGCTCTGTGCTGTGAGGCTGAAACATGCTAGTCTGTACTATCAGTAGTGAAGCTCAGTGTCAACGTTGGAGAGGGCTTAGTTTTCCACTAGATGGCAGCATCATTTCAAAAAATCAAACCAACTGTTACAGGCAATTCACAGTCAGAAATAATATCCAATCAGTAGACAAAAACATATAACTGTCTCATTCAATACCCAGGTCCCTGCTATGTGTGAGGTAGGCACTTTGCTAGATATTTTAGAGGTGTTATTATATGTAATAGAAACACAACATTGTAAGGCTCAGAGAGGTTAAGGAGCTCAACCAAAACTCACCCACACAGCTTGGAAATGGCAGAGTCAAGAATTATACACTGGCTTGTCAGACTTCAGATTCTGCAGTCTTTCTTATACTCTGTATGATTGGCAGACACTTACACAGCCAAACTCCCTTCCCCAACCCACCCACACCTGCTTTTCTGTGATTAGGGAGTCAGGGCAGCATAGTGTGGATTTTAAAATTGAGACTATCGTCACTAGGCAAAACATTTCACCCCTCAGAATCATATTTTCCTCTTCTACAAAATCAGTGTACTAATACTTATCTGTGGTGTTATAATATTATGTATTATTTTTTTAAACTATTAACAGATGCAAAATGTTCATCACAGTACAAATAGTCCCCAACTCACCATGGTTTGACTTAAGACTTTTTGACTTTACAGTGGTGTGAAAGCAATACATATTCAGTAGAAATTGTACTTCGAATTTTGAATTTTTATTTTTCCCAGGATAGTGATATGTGATACACTATTCTCTCAGGATGCTGGACAGCAGCAGTAAACCACAGCTCCCAGTCAGCTACATGATGAGGATTAACAGCCAATAAAGTCCACAGTGTACTGTGGTGCTCGACAATGATGGCGTTGGGTAGGCTTGGTGGTTAACTGCATCTATAGTTTATATTTTCAACTTACAATGAATTTATTAGGACGTAACCCAATCATTAGTCCAGGAGTATTTGTGCTTGGCATAAGTGTTCGTCAATTAACTAGTGCTATTACCTGCAATTGTTTGCAATATGGGAATAACATTTGCCTCACAGAAGTTCTATGAGAATTAAATTATATACATATAATTATATATATATAATGCCTGGCACATGAAAGAACCAACATAAAAGTACATTTCTTCTCCCCCCACCCCTTGCTTAGACCTTAGTGTTAGCTCTTCCGTGTGTTGCATTTGCCTACACTCTTCATCAAAATAATTTAATCTGTATAAAAACATAGCTAGTCTGATGTACTTCCCATTCACCTGCTCATGATCACAGCCCAAGATCAGCATTACTGTCTGAGCGGGTCTTTGGTTATAGTTTTTTTCACTATTCATTCTGATCCAGCAAACCACCAAAATATCTCACTTTGGTTACAAATGTTAGGGATCTATTTTCAGTTAAAATGTCACTGGTCTCTAAAAATAAGTCCTTTTAGAATGTGGAATGGGTTATCATCTGCTGAAATTTACCAAAGCAACAAGTTCAATTCCTCTTTTCCACAAATAGATGTCAACTTTAAACAAATAAGAGTGATTTTAGGTACTAGTTTTGTTATTTCTGTTTTATGAGTATGGGAAACATGGATTTGACCATCAAATATCTGAAAAACAAAGACTTTGCCCAGCATCAGAACCTCTAGTTGTCCATAAGATGGGCCCTGGGGCATACCTGATTTTCCAGGGTTTCCAGATTTTCATTGCAGTTTCCTATTGTGGCATTTTGTAATTCTATCTCTCCATATATAGACACATTGCACAGGCGGATTGCTATTGGAGAGCCAGCTTTAATTTAAAAAAAAAGAAGAAGAAGAAAAAGACATGGTCTGTAAAAATGTGCGCAGCAGCTACTGGTCCTGTTTACATGTTCCATCCCAATGTGACTCTACTGCTCTTCCCATCAAAAAGTGGACTAGATTCCTATATTTCCAGAATCCTGGCTGACCTGGAAATTACTTTGAATAGTAGAAAGTAAGGATTTCAGAGCCTAGGCTTTAAAAAGCCTTAAAGTTTTAGCCTT
The DNA here is from genome assembly GCF_047511675.1 of Marmota flaviventris. NCBI lineage: Eukaryota > Metazoa > Chordata > Mammalia > Rodentia > Sciuridae > Marmota > Marmota flaviventris. The sequence continues at coordinate 77,640,007 of NC_092505.1, forward strand.
CATCCTCTTAGAATGCTGTCCTGGGACTATCATGTTAGGAAGCAGGTGTGACCTACTAGAAGACAGACCTGGCGGAGCAGAACTGAGGTGCTTGAGCTAACAGCCAGCACCCACATCCTGGATACGTGAGCAAAGCTATGTTAGACTTTCCAGCCCAGCCTAGCTGCCACAGGCAATGTACAGAACTGTGAGAAATCTAAACAATTATTGTTTCTGGCCAATAAGTTTGGGATGATCTAATACATAGTCTAGAAAAGTAAGTTAGTTTCTACAACAGTATTTCAGGTAAATATCACTTGTCTTGCTTTTTAAATCTGGAGTTCAAAAGACCAGTTGACTATTTATTTCCTTTGATGTTTGCTAGAAAGATTTACCTTCTAACAATCAGGGGCAAAATGCCTTTGAATTGGACATGATGGCTAAGAGATCAGAAACGTGTATTGAATTATTTGTCGATCTTTTCTTCTTTATGCAAATCTGGGTAACTCATAAAAGGCATATTTCTATTGTACTGCAGCACCTGTTAGATGTTTTGTTAGTTCTTAAGTGCTTCCTAAGTGATTTGGTTTATTTCCTGAGATAATCACCTAAGCCTCTCTACCTCACTGTCCTATGGTTAATACTTAAGTAGCTGCTATAGATACAATCATTAAAGGAACAGCTGATCAGAATTTTTTCTCAGGACCAGTTTTGAGCAACTTCTTCTTGGGGCATAACTAGAAATACTGAATTTAGATATTACTTCAACAACATTTAAGATAGAAAGTTGGAGTCACTCCTAATTTATATGATGTCTCCATCTCTACTCTATGACATATGACAATTTCTAATAAACATACAGGATGTAAATAACTTTTAAGTGACCACATGTCAGGTGCACTTTTCCTCGGTATAACCTACAATTATTAATATCCCTACCCCAAAATCATTTAAATCTATTGTGGTGACTTCCTATTAAAAACTTATTAATTAGAAGCAATTTTTTTCGTAGTTGTAAATGAGGAGCATGCCTTTATTTTATTTGTTTTTTATTTTTATATGGTGCTGAGGATCAAACCCAGAGTCTCATACATGCTAGGCAAGCACTCTGCTACTAATCTACAGCCCAGCCCTAGAAGCAATTCTTAATATGAAAATAAAAGTAAATTAAAGATGTGTACCTTTAAAATTATATTATGGACTTGACCTGAAATTCGAAGGTAAATATAATAATAATAAGCATATTTTCATAATAGTTGCTCAGAAAAGAAAAATAAATAACCCAATGAAAAATGGTAATTCTCTTCTCTCAAAAAACTTATATATATCAAACAAGCGTGATGACCTTCATGGATACATTACTGACATTTACTCTTCCTAATTCATAGCACACAATTATGCTTTGTAGGTTGCATCTATTTTATAAATCATTATGTAATACTTAAGATATATAAGACATATAAAAATAAGACAACAGGTACCCAGAGCCCATAGACCCACCACATAGTATAATATGGCATACAGAGTATGTATGGTAAGTGACAAAGCAACCCAAGTCCCTTTTTACTTTATGAGTTCGTAATGAAGAAGCTAGAAGGACCTATGTAAAGAGTAAAATCAGGAATACTAGAGTAATCATGAAATATGTGAGCAAAACAATTTGGATTCTGAAAATAAAATGCAGAGCTACATAATCACTTAGATTAAATAAGGTAAAGAAGTGATAGGAAAGAACGATTCAAGTAATTCACTTAGTTTTTCCAAGAGCCCTTGATATGCACAAATGTTTAAGTAAAATGTGAAATTCTCCTCAAGGTTGTTACTGATAGTGGTTCTATCAAATATTTTTGTAAATTATCTAGAATTGGCTGTATTCTTGGGGTATCTGGTTCTACTGGAAATGTGGGATTACCTGTAAGATTGAGAAGATAAAACTCAATGCAAACGAGGGACAGGAAAACATTTAGGGAAAATTATGACAAAATAGGCACACTATTAGGAAAAGGATCCATGGATTTCTAAAGGCTACGCCCAATGTGGCATTGAAATAAAACAATCATCAATATCCAGGATGTTATCAGGGATTGAAAAGGGAAAATATTATTTGCTCCTTTACTCAGAATGCCTCTATGAAAATAAGTTTGTCATGTTCAAGAAGGATATGATGAAGCTAGAGAGTATTCCAAGTTGGATAACTTAGATGATCAAGGAGATGAAGGCCTGCTGACTACAGACAGACTTAATTAATAACCTCTCTACCTGGAAAGTTGCAGTCTGAAAGTGGATGTAGTGTAAGTCTATAATCTAGACTAATTCTTTTAAATTGAGACAAACTAGTTCAAAATGAAAATGTTCACCCAATCAAACTCTAGGAGACAGAGTGAGCTGGACAGTCCTATCAAGTAAGGATTAAGAGGAATTTTCAAACAAACGATCCATATTAAGGATTTTAGAAAAATTACAACTATGTGAAGAACCACACAAACTTTGAACATTGACATCATAAAAGGGGACTAGGCCTTTCCTTGATACCTATTCCAGAGTTTTAATACTAGTTGGTGGGATGGTAGGTATGACTCAGCATAGAGAATATTAAGCCCAAAGAAAGAAAATTTTTAGAAAAAAACATACCATTTAAAGTGTTCTTATCACATGTTTCCAAAGAAGTTCCATACCTGCCCACTGGAATTCTGGCAAAAGTAAAACCCATATAGGTACTATTTTCACAGAAATTAGCTGTAATGGAAAGAAATTTTTTTCATTAAAAATTATACTTCTCTTTTTCAAATTTGAACCCAGATAAAAGTCAAAGTTCAGAACCAATATAATGTAATTTGAAAGGTAATAGAATCTACTGGTCTTTTCTATCTGGTTAACTTACTACCATTAGAGTAACTAACCTGTTAGATAACAGATTCCAGCATACAAAATACATACCTAGGTAGAAGTAGAAGGTGAGCACTAATATACTAGCAAGGATAGTGTATATGAAATGAGTTAGAATCTTGAAAATTAAAACTATGCAGCTTACAGTGACAAAGGCCATAATGAAGATGTGGGTCAAAACAGAAAGGTGTGTGAGACGTAGTGGCTGGTAGGAATATAAGAAATGATAGGAAGGGGTGTGTAGGGCTCTGGATCCCAAGCAGGCAGCATAGAGTGTGAAGAGTATAAAGTACACTTCAGATCAAGAAACAGCCTTGAACTTGGATTCTGAGACACTATTGATTGCAATAAAACCACTATATCAATAACTCTTCAAGGAAAAGGAAGAAAAGACAAGAACTTTATTTAAGTATATAGATAGTGGATAGGGAGATGCATCTCAATTTCAGAAAAGTTAAACATGTTAAAAATGTGATATTTTAAATAGGATAACATGGCATATCTGCAACTGAAAGGACCTGAGGGAACCATATGGCCCTAAATTTGAAGGAGACACACCTGTGAGTTTATAGAGAAAATTGACAGTCAATAAATGGACAGGGTGTATTGATTACATGGTTAAATCGCACTAGAGGGAAATTTGCCTTTGACTCTTGAGTTATTAAACACATCTTAAAGCCATCACCATTGTGCCCATTTACTGGCATTATGTCCATTAATTATAATTGATAATTGAAGTTTCCAGAAGTTTTGCTGAAGTTCTCATTAACACAAGGATCACCTAATCTCACCCTAGTATTGTCTCAAGTAACTTACCGATTGTACATCTCAGGCCCTTCCACTCTTCTGTACAAATGCATCTGCCGTTTTCCCAAGTTCCACCATTCCTGCAGAACACTGCAGGGGTGCTCGAGGGGGGAGCAACTGTTACTAAAGAAACAATAAATAACAGAATAATATGGGAACTGGCAGATTAGTTTCTCCTTTCACATCTGTGGATGTTTAACTCTGAATGTAAAACCATTACTTTGAGAATCATTACTGAGAAATATCCTTTGTAATATCATCATACACACACGCACACACACACACACACTGAGAAGCTACACAAGATGCAGACTTCTAACTAGGTGCTATGCGTGGAGAATAGGCCATGACTTGTTCAGAGTTACTCCACAATGTATGGAACAGTAATATTCAGGCTGTGCCTGACTCCGAATTACTCCATTTTGCCCAAAAGTTTGCCATCAGCTACTCCATTTGAGTACAAATGCTGAGGAGGAATGACTCTACACCTTATTTGTAGAAGCAAACAACCACTATCTTCCCAACACAACCATAAGGCAAAAATTGGTAAATAATTTATATATGCCAACTTATCAAATTAAATCAGGAGCACATGGATGTGGGAGTGTCATAAGTCACATCAGGAATGCCAGTCACAGAAGCTTATCACCCTCACCAGATCCAACCCCTTCACCCAAGACCCATAAAAAAAGGAGTCCCTTAAGCCTGGACACAGCAGCACCCTGACCCTGTCAGCTGGTCACCCACCATGGCTCATGCCATGCCTGGGAAAATAACCACAAGGATAAATCTCCAGTCCTGCCCCTTTGGGTTTCAACATAGAGCAGTTTCTCTTGCCCACAAGGATGACACACAGCTTAATCTAAGCTGACACCTTGAGCTGACACTCTGAAACTGAAACTGCTATCCATCGGGGCCCTCTGCCTTGAGAACTCTGCAAAACTGGTTCTTTAAAACCCTTAGATGACCATCTATGATGACTCTTTGACTATGTGCATTGACATTCCTCTTTGCTTGTTATTCTTGGCACAGCATTCTAAAACCCTGTGGCTATCTAAACCCCTTTAAGGCTTTCTTTTATGTGTGTGTGTATGTGTGTGTGTGTGTATATATATACACACACACACACATACACATATATATGTATATGTATATATATAATTTTTGAAATATGATGTATGACTTGAGTGTTATAGATATTAGAAATTAAGATTGGAATAGAATAAAAGAACTTGTGACTGCCTGGCTTATGTATCAGGTGACCCATGAGTATTTGATGAATTGTCATGGCTGAAAATGGTGTAGTTTGTAAATTTATTGTTATTCAATAAATTTTGACATTGTGGAAAGATACAAGTGTCTGTATTAATGCCTCAGCACATTAGCAACACTATGGATACCATAAGCATTTTTTGTTATTTGTAGTACTGGGGATTGAACTCAGAGTCTTTCACATTCTAAACAAGCACTATACACTGAGCTATAATCCCAGCTCTTTTAATTTTAATTTTGAGAGAAGGTCTCACTTATTTACCCAAGCTGGTCTCAAACTTCTTGTCTCGGTCTCCCAAGTTGCTAGAATTACAGGTATGCACCATTATACCAGGCTCAAAAGACATGCTTGAAAGATACAACACCTTGACCAAGGAGATTAGAATCCCCTGAGAAAGAGGAAATTATACAGATGGGAGATAGATAGATAGACAGACAGACTGAACAAGTTAACGTGAAGACTTAACTACTTCTAGAACACAAAGGAGAGATATTGAGGCCAAAGGTAACCTAAACCCAAGAGGACTTTCCAGAAGAGGTGATATTTGAGTTGGATTTTAATATTAAATCAACAAAAGCCAGATGAAAATGGGAGACTCAAGCAGGCAAAATCAGAAAAACATAGAAATTTTTGATGTGTCAAAAAAACAGAAAAGAGATTAATATTCAGCATTAGTTCTATGTGTGAACAATAGGAGGACATCGGCTGGACTGGGAAGGGCCTTTAGACCATGCCAAGGAGATTTCATCCTGGAGGAATAAAGAGAGGTCTTCAACAAGGGAGTGACATAAAGGCCCAAAAAAGCATTAAACATAAAATAAAACTTTATAAATTGCATTTAATCAAAATTAGAAACTGCTGTTCATCAAAAGGCATTGCTAAGAAAATAGAAACAGAAGCCACAGACTGGGAGAAAATATTTTCAATGCATATACATGACAAGGAGATTGTATACGGAACTGTAAATAAGAATTATTAATCAATCTGTAAGTTAGAATTGTAATTTTGTAAATTGTAAAGAATATACATTAATCAAAAGAAATACAAAATTCCACCTTTTCAGGGCAAAATACTTGAATAATCTCTTCATAAGAGAAGCTGTAGCGACAGGCAATTGGCACATGAAACAATTGCCTGGCATCTTTGTCACAGGAGAAAACCAAATCACAGCCATAGTGAAATACCATTTCAGGCCCCACTTGAATAAACAAATAGATCAAGAGAAGAGAATAGTGTCCATAAGTAGACTCACAAGTGTAGCCAACTGATCTTTGACAAAGGAGCCAGTAGAGTTCAATGGGAAAAGGCGTCGCTTCAACAAATGCTACATGTCCACAAATGAAAAATGAATCTAGACCTAGACTTCCATCTCTTACAAAAATCATCTCAAAGGGGATCACAGACCTAACATAAAATGTAAAACTATAAAACTAGAAGATAGCAGAAGAATATCCAGGTGACCTTAGGTGTAGCCATGAGTTTTTAGATACAATATCAAGTTATCTATGAAATATATATATATATATATATATATATATATACATTATTAAGACTATTTTGAAGTTGTTTATCCTTCCATCATAGTTTATACTATTGTCATATCAAAGATAATCAATTTGTAGCATTTACATGTAGAATTTTTACTACCAATTCAATTATTTTTTAATATATTTACTTTATTTATTTTTATGTGGTGTTGAGAATCGAACCCAGTGCAAGCAATCAACCGCTGAGCTACAACCCCAGCCCCTCAATTATTTTAATGGCTATAGTTCTATTTAGTTTTTTTTTTTCTTTTTTGGGAGGGTAATTTTAGGTCATGTATATTTACTTAGAAAATTGTCATTTGACATAAGATTTATATTATCTGGGATAAAGTTTTCTATGATATTTGCTTATTATTTTGTTTAAATCCTACCTTTCGCTGTTGTGACCCTTCTTTTTGTGCCTATTGCTTAATTTTGCCATTTCATTTGGATGAATCTTGATAGATATTTATCTACTAAAATTTGTTTTTTCAAAAAAAACTGTTTTTTTATTTAGTTGATCTTTACTCTTGTTTCTTTTATTGTCATCCCACGAATTTTCTTATTTTTATTATAATCAAATATTCTTCCTTAGAATTTGTTCCCTTTTTAACTTTTAAAGTTCAAATGCTTAAATCACTATTTTTTAATCTTTCTGGTTATTATATAGACCTAGAAGTGTCACTGTAAATATATTTTTAGTTGTGTCCAAGTCGTTACATAAAAATGCTTCTATTGCAGTTTTGAACATTTTGTAATTCTCATTTGATTTCTTCTTTGAAATACTTAAAATAATTTTGTTCTACTTGTAACGTATTTTCTTGGATATTTTATGCATTGCCACCTAAATTATATTGTATTATAGTTAAAAAGCATAATCTACATGGCATTGATTCTTCAGTACCTACTGAGACCTTCTGAAAATAGTGTACTTTCTCCACTTATTGTGGCCATGCTAATATATAAGTCTACTATATCTTGTTAGATGTGCTTTTCATACTTCTGAATCCTAGTTTTCTCCACTTGAGCAATCAATTTCTCATAGAAGGGTGTTAGATGGAAACATTCTGATTGTAAATCTGTATATTTATCTGTATAATTTTATTCAGTACTGCTTTATGAACTTTGAGTCTGTATTATTTGATGAATAAAAACACAGGATTATGAGTTCTTCCTGACTGGATTATTCTATCATTGAATCATAAAACTCATTCTTCATATTGTTCTTTACCTTAAAGCCTTTTTTCTGATTTTAATATTGCTAACTTAGTTTTCTTTTGTTTTTGTTAGTATTTGCCTGCAACTGACTTTTCCATAATTTTATTTTTACCAACAATGTCATTAAATGTTAAATGTTTCTTGTTAAACTGTATTAGCTACATTTTTGTTTTGCTTCAAAGATATCCCATATGACAATATTTCTTTAAGCAAATGAGTTTAAACTTCTTAAGTTTGTGTTTGTCATTTCTACAGTTATTTTGTATTCATCCTTACTTTATTTTTCCAATATTATTCATATTCTTTATTTCACCGTTTTCTAGCATTTTAGTATTTTTTTAAAAAAATCTCCTGCAATATTAGTCTTTTGAAACACAGAAAACAATCTATGACTATTTATATTTGCCAAAAAGTTTGTCAGTTTCTTTTTTGCCTTCATACCTTATATTGTACACCTTCCCTGGATTCAATTTCTTTCTTTCTGAATTTAATAACACAATTTAATAATGTTTTCAGCGGGGGCCTGTAATTTCCCCACACCCCCACAAGCTGGAATGTGCTTCCTGTCCCTGTGAATGCACTGAAGCCACAACCTCTAGGGCTTACGCCAAGGCCTGCCCACCACTGTGATATCAGCTTTTTTCTCTGTTTCTGCCACCTGGCATTGACTTCAAGAAAGAAAGCCTGCTTATGTATTTGAATTATTATATATTTATTCATAACATGTAGATGTTTGTAAGCAAGAATAAAACCTATCCATGGCTATTCATTATGCCTTTTGCCCTAAAACTCATTTCTTAAGGGATATTTTGACAACTCTTAGAAGAAGGGTCATGGCTTACCACAGTGCAGTTGAATAGAAGGCACCTAACAAATATTTGCTGACTGGCTTCTTTGCCATTTGCATTCTGGTTGAAAATATCTAGTCCAAGCTGAATTACCTACTCTACTGTCAGATTTGCATGTTTAACACCTTGTACTATGCACTTCAAGACTCTAAAATTCCTAAATCATTCTTGAGATATAGCAAAAGTAGTACTGACATCATTAAGACTCCAAATCTTATATAAAGAAATCAGACTCAGAAAGATGAAGTGGATTCTTTGTAACGCATAAGTACTTTTTGAACTGTGGACTCAAGAAAGACATTAGCTATTCTTTAGCCCAACCCCTTATTCTACATAAAAGCTCACTGATTTGTGCAAGAGCAGCAATTAGCTGGTAGCTGATCAGGGGCTGGACATGAATTTCCTTGCTACTGACCAAGGTGTTCCTGCTTCCTTCTCACAGTGCCTGCCTCTACCACACAGCATAAGCAGCTTCTTCATTTTACTTGCTGATTCGCACACTAGAACACATTTAACAGCAGTATTTTTTCGTTTTAACACCAGCAAGATAATAATCATATTTCTCTGCTTTGTTTTAAATTGTAATATATCAGCAATGCTAACACTACATTCAATACTTTCATTACACATTTTGAAAGATTAAGTGCAGAACATATAGGACACATACACTTATTGCTGCTTGAGAAAGTAACATAAAATAATATTAAAGACTCCAAAGGGAAAATATGAATTTCTTATCCTAAACTAGACAAAATTAGAATCTGCTTTTGAAAAATATAGTTTAAATAATAGGGAAATAAAAACATTTTTCCTAGTCAAAGAAATTATATCAAAGATCCTTTCTAGTGTTTCTCTCAGTCCTTTGTAATATAAAGTCCAGGCATCCATTTGTCCCAGACCAGGAATTTAAAATAAGTAGATGGAAGATAAATTTAACCCTTAAATGAGAGGACAACATTTAGGAAAATACAATTATTTTTTTAAGAAATAAACCCTGAAAGATGTATACAAATAAAATACATATAGTGTTCATTTAAGGTAAAAGTTGTTCACCATTAACAATATCTGGTTAAATATTTCAATAAACTTGTTAAATATTTTAATAAGCTTTCCCTGCTGGTGCAGTGTAGCATGAACACTGAAAAGCAAATACAGGAAGATTACAGTCATGCTTACAAGTCTTTCTGTTTCTGTTCTGAGCTAGTCAATTGAACTTAATGATTAAACCTACTATGGACTTTTGGTTTGATAACTTAAGTCTCAATCCAAAGGTCTGATTTAGGTCAATGGTATCTATTCCAAGTATAATTTAGGGAGTGGAAAAACTATGCTCTGTATTGAATGATCTAAAAATTCAGAAATTATAGAATAGTAGCTAACACTTATTGAGTATTTATAATGTACTAGGCATCCTCTTAAACATTCAAATGCATTAGGTCATTTACTCCTCAGAGCAGCACTATGAGGCAGGATTTACTATTAACCTCATAAGAGATCAGAAAACTGAGGCACAGAAATGTTGAGTAAGTTACTCAAAGTCACTCATCTGGTAAGTGGCAGTATTGAGATTTACACTGAGGCAGTCTAGATTTCAAATCCCCCTGACCCCACTCTTAAGCACACAGCCTTAACCACTATATCTATAAAGATCTTTAACAACATGCATCATCAGAGACCATCATGGGTGGTGACAATACCCAGAATTTCAAGTAAAAATATCTAACACCTGGAAACCCAGGAATAAACCACTAAGCCAAGAATCTAGCCTCTTAGTTTAAGACAGTGACTTTTAAAATGGGATCAGCACTAAATGTCACTGTTCTGATATTAAAGTAATCCATGCCCCTTGGTCAGTTACATAAAAAGATGTATCCCTCAAACAAGAATCCCTTCCCTTTCATAGAAACCACTGTTTTCCTTATTTAGAGGGTGGATATGTGAGGCAGCAAGAGAGGTGAATGGTAAAGGAATGGAAGTGAGATTTTTTTTTAATATTTATTTATTTAGTTAGTTATTGGCAGACACAACATCTTTGTTTGTATGTGGTGCTGAGGATCGAACCCGGGCCGCACGCATGACAGGCGAGCGCGCTACCACTTGAGCCACATCCCCAGCCCTGGAAGTGAGATTTTTAACAGCAGAATTGAGACTGAGAAACACCACTGTGGCCTGAAACCTAGATTCCTCCATCCAAAAAACACTTCAGAGAAGTGTTTTTAAACCCCAAATGCAACTGTCCTCCAGGAGTTAGATTTATTACTGAGATTAACAGTACAGGAAGTACTGAAATCTAGAGAATTGAAAGCCAAGTATCCATGGACAGATTATTTTCTAAGAAACAATAAACTCTCCTTGACCTTTCCTGACAACTCACATTTTCTACTGAAGAATTATTAGTGTTATAAAATCTGGCTTTGCAGTTTGGGGCTATTTCAACCTACTGAAATCTCTTGTTAGGCTGAGGAACAGGTATGTTCTGTTCTGTGGCAAGGAACAAAGGTTAGACTATCTGGAGAGAAGGAAATGAGACGCAAGTGAACAGGAAGTTCTTGGGCCAGGAGCAGTGTGGATATGGTCAAATAAGGTGTAATAGCACTGCCAGTGTGTTTTGAGGTAAGACATTCTCTACTAATAGAGGTTAAGAAAACACCCCACTGCCATTGTGATTATGAACATCTGTCTATATTTACAGTAGGCTTAGCTCAAGTTGGAAAATGTCAAAGGAAGGAAATATAATAAAGCCTAATTATATTTTCATTTTACTTTCATCATCAAATGTAATGGAACCCCAAACCCATGCTGCTTTTTGTGGTACAAGCCTCTTGCTATTGAAAGCACAAAGCCAACAGAGACAGAGCACTTAGGCTTGTCCATTCTGAAAATACATCAGACGAGGTGGATTTTTTTCTGTGGAGCATGCCTAATTTGAAAATTCCAGCAATCTGGCAAAACTTAGATTTGCTCCAATATATAGGCATCCTACAACATTGCTGATCACATGGTTAAACTAAAGAGGCCAATTGGAGAGATCTTAAGCGAAGAGTCCTAGAAATGGTGATATGGTGCATGGCTTGGAGTAGAGAAAGAAAACTAAAGTGATACCTTTCTTTAAAAAGTCCAGAATTGTATTTCTTTTAATACTTTAAAAGACATTATAAGGAACAGATGGTAATGTTATTTCCTTTCTTAACTATTTGACAATTCTTATTTCATGCTATGGACTGAATATTGTGTCCCCTTGTTAAAACTTTCCAATGTGAAGGTATTAGAAGTTGAAACTTTGAAAGGTAATTAGTTCATGAGGGTAGACCATGCCCAAATGTAATTAATGCCATTAAGGGCTGTACAGATAGAATTTTCCTTTGATACCATATAAGGATATAGCAAAAAGCCACCTTCTCTGAAGGAGGAAATAGGCCTTTATCATATACTGACTCTCCCAGTAACTTGATCTCAAGAATTCTTAGCCAATAGAACTGTGAGAAATAAATTTCTGTTGCTTATCATGCGTCAAGAAATAAGTTTCTATTGTTCCAGTAACCCAAATGGACTAAGCCCAGTTTCTGGTTGTCACATGAGTCTTCTGTTCACTCATTAATTATGTTTGGGCAGCTATCATGCAAGTCCTATAGGTGTAGGGAATGCAGTTTAGTAAGTAGGCCCTCCTTCTCATGGAACTCTCATTCTAGAAATGGGGAGACAATTAACCAGTAAACAAGTTAAGTAAGAAATTATCCAGGATAAAAGCTATGACAAAAATACATGTAAAACAGAGCAAAGAGGGTGATACCAGCCTGGGTGGGTAGGAAAGATCTCTTGAAGGAGGTGACACTCAACATGAGACTAAAATCATCAGAGAAGGAGCCATTCGTGTGAAACTCTGGTGAGGAGTGTTCCAGGTAAATGGACATCATTAAAGAAGAACTTCAAGTCTAGACATTGAAAATGGATAGGTAATCTTGTGCCTGGGAACACAGATGGAGAAAATTTTACACTTGGCAATATATCTCATCATGTCACTTGGTTGAAAAAGATCATTATTTTTTTTTAATGGTTCCATCAGTGGCATGTAGAAATGATGGACTTCTCCAATAATCTTGAAAGAAATCTAACCTATTCCCATGAAATTCTGTTTTCTTTGTCAACCCAGAGCCTTAAACTGTGCAGTTTTAACAAGAGATCAATAAGGAAATAGGAACAGAATTTTAAAATACTTCTCTATTCCTAGCATCCTAGAGACTATGTCTTGAAGTACTTGTTTGATATTTAAACCAATGATCCATTTTAAGAAATAATTAGGAAAACTAACACTTAGAATGATTAGAGTTGAGCTCCTTCATGTCTTGTTTGATAGGTATTAGATGTTTGGATCTATGTGAATGTGAGAACTCTTTCCATTAAAAGCAGCCAATTATCAGGATGAATACTGCTAGGAATGCAGTCTCTTTTGCGGTTCTTGGTTAGAAGATCAATGCAGACAAGTATAACTTAGCGAAGCTGAAGGAAGAACTTTGCACATCCTAGTACAAGGTGGCAAATCCATGACAGTTACTCAGCAGCCAAAAATCTATGGACACCACTGAAGACTCAGTAAGCCTTAAAACTGAAGCATGACTAAAGCTACACTCTATACACTGCATTAATAATGTAGATCTTATTGACTTGAAGACAATCTTACTTCCCCAAAGAGCCTGACTTTGCCTAGCAAAACAACAGACTGTCCTGATTCTGCTGCTTACTGCACGTCTTTGTGAATTAGGTTTTTCAGCCACTGCTATCTCAAGAAGAAAAAATAAGTTAATTGATTCGGGTCTACCCTTGTCTTCTCTGTAGGAAAGTTAAGATCACAGATACTAAAGTTAAAATGATCAAGTTCAAATCCACACCTAGCATTTTCCAGCTATGTAAGCATGAAATATTCTCAAGAGCCTGAATTTCCCCCACTTGCAACATAGAACATAATATCAACTCCAAAGGCGGTTGTGAGATTAAATGATATAAAATATGTGAAATTTTCAGCACAATGCTTAGAATATAGAAAAAATTTTTGATATTATAGGTCTTTTAATGGTCAAATGCATAAATAGCATGCATATCATCATATTAGTGTTGGTCCCCTATGGCCAAATAACAGTAACTTCTCATTGAAATTTAATTAGACAGGATTTTTTTTTTCTATTTTTCACTAAGAAGCTATCACTTTCTAATGAAAAATAAAAATGAGACATAATTTATACATCTGCTTATGTTAACAAAATTAATTTTGACTGCAGTAAAATTACATTATCCAAAATTTAACATGTATGCTTGTGTACATTTTTTCTGAATAAGACAATCATAGTTTAAATGAATTTCTCAGAGATATTCATGACCTTTATTCCCCTAAAAAATTTTAAAAACAATATATTTCTATACCTATGTAGAGGAACCAAAAGAACATCCAACAATTATAGGAGATGAGATGGTGGGATGGGATGGGATAGGATGGGATGGGATGGGATGGAATGGGATGGGATGAATAGGATGGGATAGGATGGAAAGAGGAGCAATAGACTGAAGGAAGTGAGTGGGAAAAAAATGAAGTGGAATGGAACGAACACACTATGAATAAATAAAATGGACAAAGCAAACAGCAACAGCAGATAGTACCAGTCTCCATCCTTTTCTTTAAACAAAAGTGATGACCCTCCCCTTTTCTACTGGGTTTAATAAAAAATTGAGGGATGTCTTCATATAAAGATTCAATTGGAAAATTCAGAACAATGGAAAATTTAGTCTTTTATGAGGAGCTAGTATGCTTCTGCTTTTAGAAATGGGACATTTGTTACTCTGTTCTTCCTTTGGGGTCTTAGTCTTATTTTGTATTTATTTTAAGCAGCTCCACCTGAGTCTTTGGATTTCATATAATCTATCCCCCTCCCTACCTTATTCTTCATGTTGTTTTTGCACTTTGGTCTTTGTTTTATTAGTTCTATTCTGTGTCCTTTTAAAATCACCACAATTTTTCCCTTTAAAACTAGATGTTATAAATAAAGGAAAAGAAGACTTCTTAAATATTTACCCTTTAAATGAAGCTCCTCAATTTAGCAAGCTTACCAGGGAGAAATATCTCTAGTTCACAATTTTTTAAAACCTAAAATAAACTATTTTACAAAACTTAAGCAAACAAAAGTACATTTTCCCCAAGTTTAAATCTTATGTTTTTCTGATCAATTCTTTTCCTAGTTCTCTAAATGATATTAATACAGTATTCTCTAAATATTATTCCTTGGGGCCAGAGAACTGCAGCCCATGTATTTGACCCCTTTTGTTCTCATTGGGGACCTTTGCAGTCATGCACTGTGGTCCTACAGCAGTCTACTTAGAGGGCAGATGGCCTCTCTTCCTGCCTCTCCTGACTGGCATTAGTTGCCCCTATTTACTCAGTTTCATCAGAAATGTTCTCTATTTTTGGGCACAGCATAGAGATTGTTGTGAGCTCTGAGGGCTCTCCTTAACGCCATCGTCTCATACACTCCTGCCCCTCCTAATGCCATTTCACACATTAGCAATGTACACACCAGGAGACTAATAACTACATGTTGAATAACCAGGAAAATTATTTTAATATCTTAATTTTTAGTTGTTTTCTAACTATAAAAAGAGGAAAGAGGAAAGCCTGTATGCAAACTCTGAGGTCATTTTACTGACAACTCTATTGTTTATTTCTAAACATCCTTGTTGAAATGAAATTTTATTCTGCCCATGTTTGATTGGCTGTGAGTACCCATAACTATTTACCTTAATTGCGTAGAATTAAACAAATCCAAATGTATTACTAATGACTTTAATTATTACTCTTTAAGTCAGTCAAGAGTTAAAAGAGCATAAAAACTCAACTGTGTCATCCTTCATGCTGCCTATTCACACACCGTGTGTATTTATACATATACAGCTGCCTGCTGGCCATCATTGACTCTTGTATTTCATAATGGCAATGTGGTGGGCAGCCTTAGCCTGGACAAGCTACTTTCCAGCATTGTTATGTCAGGTGGCATATGTCAGGGACAGAGACTCATGCCTTCTCTCTCTCAAAGTAAAACGAAACAGGGTGACATTACCTCTCTGGATCCTTATCACTGTCCTCCAGATGCCCAGTCCCAAAATGATGGCCGTCAGCAGCCCACATGCAATGGCTACCAGCACCCTGAGGTCACAGGGGCGGCAGCGAGCCATGGTAAAGGCACAGATCTACTCCTTGCTGAAAAGCAACTAACGTGTCTTCTCCTTGAGCCAAGAACTTTAATAAGAAATTGTCCTAAAATATAAAAATGATTCGTCCTTTCAGTGATGGATCAGGAAGGTGTTTTCCAATTTTGGGGAGTTTTGAGGTTAATCCAGAATGCACTTCAAATCACCTAATAAAAGGTGCATATTCCACTTGCATTGTCCCCAACCTTCACTGAAGGAGAACATGAAAAAACTGATTGATTGTAATTACTGGTAAAAGAAGATAATGCAGGGCAATAAAGAAGGGGAGGGATTAGCTAAGAGGGTCAAAGGGTAAATATCCAGACAAGGAAGAGACTGAAGGAAGGGAACAAAAAAGAAGGATCCAGAGAGGAAATCAGGAAGGCAGTGGAACCTGGTGGTCAGCTACAGCTCAGCTTCCTGTGCTTTTGTTTTAGGAGGGTCCAGCACAGGTAGAGGAGCAGGGGCTTCAGGCCATGCACCTCTCTGTTGGGAAATGAAGTATATTATCAAGGAGAGAACAGACAGCAAGAGCTGCATGTGATTCTAGCGCTTGAAGTTTTTAAGGGGCCTACACATTGACAGCTGCAGTTGGTGAGTAGACATAATGATTTAGTGCTTTGCAAAACACTAAAGCCTAGAATTACTTAATTACATTTAAGAATTACTTAAATGTGCCCCCTAACCCATCCCCAAATTCATATTCCATCTGAGTTCCTACAAACTGGTTTCTCTCTGGCGCTTCAGATCTAACTCTGTTGCCAGGATCCCAAGTTCTTCTTCTCACTCCTTACCTATCCCAGAATGAATGAATGAGTGAATGAGCACCCACCTCCTCTGAGTTCTGTTTATAGTGGACAGAACAGATGCTCTGGATGCTCCCTCCACTAATCAAAACCACATTTATTAAATGCCTTCAATATGTCAAGATCATTACGAGACATGGACAAGTCCTCAAAGAACTCATATTCCCTTAGGGATGAGATACGGAGATATAATACCTGGTAAGTAGTAACTATTAAGGTGAAAGATAATAAAGCATAGTTCCTACAGAATACTAAACCATTAATTCCTTTAGGGAGTATTTAGCAAGGTTTTACAAAATATATTTTACATTTAAGGTGATTTTTTTGGTTGACTCCCAAACAACTATATATGTGTGTGTGTGTGTGTGTATGTTGTATATAATAACAAAAAATCACCTTAAATGTAAAATATATCTTGTAAAACCTTGCTAACTACTCCTTAAAGGAATTAATGGTTTAGTATTCTGTAGTAACCATACTTAATATGTATATGTATACATACCCCCCCAATCTCTTTTTTAATGTTAGGGCTCATGTCCCCTAATGTTAGGGCTTTAGGGGACATGACTGTAAAGCCCTAACATTATCCAACTCTGGAGTTTAAGAAAAACACACTAATGTAGTACAAAATGAAAGGACTTAGAGGTACTGATGAGGTACAAATGAATGCAAGTCCATTATTTCAGTTATTGTGAATATGTTAAAAGTATCTTTTTCATATATGTCTGCATGTTGTACACACAAAATGTCTGGAAGGGTACATAAAAAATTTTTCATGGAAATCTGGAGTGGAACAAACTTTTAAAAATGTTATATCCTGGGCTTGGGTTGTGGCTCAGCGGTAGAGCGCTCACCTAGCATGCACGAAGCCCTGTGTTCAATCCTCAACACCAAATAAAATAAATAAACAAAATAAAGGTATTGTGTACAACTAAAAAATAAAATATTAAAAAAATGTTATATTATTTTTAAAACTTCACGTTTTCCCTTGTGTTTGTGTGTGTGTGTGTGTGAGTTCAATCCCTGGTAATAAAATATATATATATTTTATTATAAATATATATAATAAAATATATAAATATATATTTTTTATTACCAGGGATTGAACTCAGGGGCACTCTACCATATTTTAAATTAGATTACTCATTCAATAATAAAAATTAAAATGTTCAATAAATAATAAATCTGAGAAAAGGAATTAGCACCTAGTAGACACCTACAATATACCAAGTATGGTGCATATATATATATATATATATATATATACACACACATACACACAATATGCTTGTTATGGTTTAGATATGGGGTGTTTCCCAGAAGCTCATTTGTAAGACAATGCAAAGAAGTTTAGAGGTGAAATGACTGGATTATGAGAGACTTCACCTAATAAATGCATTATCCCCTGATAGGGATTAATTGGGTGACTGTAGACAGGTAGGGTGTGACTGGAGGAGGTGGGTCATTGGGGGTTATGCCTTTGGGGTTTATATTTTATACCTAGAGAGTTGAGTCCTCTCTCTCTCTCTCTCTCTCTGTCTCCCTCCCTGCCCCTCCCCACCAGTGCCATGTTCCCAGGTGCTTTCCTCTCCCACACATTTCTACCATGGTGTTTTATCTCATCTCATGTCCCAAAGAATGGGGTTGGCTGTTTATAGACTGAGACTTCTGAAACGTGAGCCCCCAAAATAAACTTTCCCTCCTCTAATTGCTCTTGTTAGGCCTTTTAGTTGCAATGAAAAAGCCAAATAAAATAATACTTTACATATTTTTGCCTAATTTGTTCCATGTAGTAGCTACATGGAATATGCAATCTTTTTGCCCATTGCATAAATAAGTAAATAAGGCCAAAGTAGGTATAATTCTAAACAGAAGCTCTGTGGTTAAGGAAATTTGGACAGCACCAGGTTACACAAAGTTTCTTCACTTTAGGATTTCTTAGAGTCTTTAGTACACTCATGTGCATTATGAATTGCAAAGTTTCTAATGCTATTTGACTGCTGAATCATCTCAATAAGAATCTCTCAGAGATGACATTCTTCAGATTGTGCTTTGGAAACACTTCCCCACATGATTATCTGAACAATGTTCTTCTTCTTTGAACAGTGATTAAAGAAACTATTTGAGGGACTCATGTTTGTGTTATGATGATGGTATTTTTCTCTTGCAGGGTTCCAAATGTTTTGAAAGGAAATCAGCTCTGATGGTACCACGACACTCAGTGGAAGTGCTGGATTCCTGGGATGCCACAAAGGCTGTGGCTTCTTAGGGCTTCCATGTCCTCAGCCACATGAATAAATTTTTTTTAAAAATTGCCACCCATCTGGCTAAGACTAGATATTCATGGAATGGAAAAAATTCTTAAGCACAAAACTTAGATATTGACCCTGATGTAAAAGCATGAATTACCATTGGTTATAAACAAATGTGTAAATGGTCACAAATTTTTATTCATGGGGGTAAAATAGTGAGCCAGGGAGATGAGGTCCCTGTGAGGACACACAGCTGCCTATACCTATGTTGTCATTTATTTTCTCTGTGATTCTAGACAAAACACCTAAAAATCTAGGTATCTATTGATCTATTATTTCATATTTTAAACAATCTAGCTGAGGTCTTCCCCTTCTGAGTATTTCAGTCCTGAAGTCATTAGTTAAGGAAGAGCAAGGCAGGTGTCTATGGTGAGGGCAGAAAAGGTCAGGGCCCATAGTGGGAGTCAGAGACCAGGTAGGATAAGGAAGGCACACACAAAGGGAAGAGCAATAAGAGATGTCAGACCCCAAACAGAATGACGAGGGCATCTCTGTGATGGGGAGGGATGGAGTGTCAAAGTCCAAGGAAGGGCAGGAGATCTTCAGAGCCTGAGCAAGGAGAGGAAGGAATCCTTCAGAGACCAACAGTAGATGCACAGGTGAACTGCTCTGCGTGGGAAGCTTAGTGAGAAGGGTGTCCAACAGAGTGGCAGCCTTGAAGAGGGAATCAGAGCCCAAGCAGGGAAATCAGGGTGTCCACACATAGGTGGAAGTGGAGGTGGGGTGGGAGTGAAAAGCAGAGATAGGTTACGTACAGGATGATACATCAAACGGGTAAGCGTGTAACAATAATGGGAGCCAAGTTTCTCACTCTAAAAAGGAATTACAAATATAGACAGGGAAAAAAAAAAAACATTGAATGCCATGAGAATTTCAATACAGAACAAGAGAAACTTGGAGAAAGGAAAGCTATATGCTGTTCTGAAGGAAGCAATACCCTCCAGGCCAAAAGACTGTTAGATACATGCATGAATGAACTCAGGAACTTCTTATCCAAAAGAGGAAAACAAAGTCGAATATTTTAAAGAAAGAAATATTGTATTACTCCTTATTTCAAATGCTGGAAATAAATAATTTTCACTGTGGATTGGGGTGGGGGTGGTTAGGGATAGTACCAGGGACTGAACTCAGGGGCACTCGAACACCAACCCACAATTCCAGCCTTATTTTGTATTTTATTTAAAGACAGGGTCTCACTGAGTTACTTAGTGCCTCACCATTGCTGAGGCTGGCTTTGAACTCCAATCCTCCTGCCTCAGCCTCCTGAAACACTGGGATTACAGGCATGCGCCACCACACTTGGCTTCCACTGTATTTTTTCTAGAAAGCTTATGGTATTGGATTGGAATTGGATGTATTACATGAACTCAAGATTATGTATATTATGTGTTTATATATAACATATATTTATTTATAATACATATATTTCCATATAAAGCAGTGACACCTGATGAAAAATGAGCACACCTAGAGTCCAGGCTTGATTTATATATACATTTTTTTTTACTAAAAGGACCATGGATCCTTGGGAAAATGGCTAATTCCAGGTCTATGCCAGAGAAAGTACAAGGTAAGCCTGGAATAGCTTATGCTGAAAGCAAGAAATGAATGAATCATAACACATGGACACAGAATCCAGCATGAAGTAATTCCACATGACAAAATGAGGGATAATTTGAGCATGAAAATAATAAAATTTTTAACAAATAACATTTTAAAACAATAAATTAATTTAGCACATAATAAATAAGTGTAAAAAATAGTACTCATAACAGGAGATGAGTATTCAAGATTCAAGATGTACAAGGGAAAGTTTTAAAAAGCAGATATATATATCTTAGCTGATTCAGAGGCTGCATAAAGGACTGGAGTTTGCCAGCTGCTGGAGCTCAGGAGGTTGTAGCAACATTGCCACGCTGTCCTGGCAAACATTTGCTGTGTGGCCTAGAATGTACCTAGGAGAATTAAATTAAATTAAAACAGATAATTTTACCCAAGGGGATCCAAGTCAGAGAGCAACCACTTTCCTTTTGATTCTGGTGGCTCTTGTGACCACTGGAAGAGGGTCAGGAAACTGAACAGACAGAAATGAATACACTCAGGGGACTAAGCCCAGGAAGGCCACATTCCTGGGGAGTGGATTATGCAAGTAGAATTCTTGGGAGTTTCCTAAGATCCAGACACCCAGCAGAGAATGGCATCTGCCTGGCCCTAAGGGTGTGTTGATCTAATCTCTCCAAAGCAGATACCAGACAACAAAGTCCCTAAAGCCTGATTAGAGCTAAGCCCCAATCATTGAAACGCCTCACTTAGAAGTGCAACAGCCCCACCCTGGGATTACACCCATCTGATAGGTCCAGATGAAATTCCAATTGACAGTACTACAGACTTCCCATTCCATCCTACCTTACACAGGTGAGAAGGAAAGGTGAGAGCTATTTCAACCAGCTTCAGTTTGAGGCCAATCCAACTGGCAGCTCAACTGGATTGAAGGAATTAATAACCTCCAGTGTGTGCTCTTTCTCTCTTTCAGTACAGAGCCCAAGAAGAAATTAAAAGATGGACAGTTGGGCATTAAGTTTTTTCTCTTTTGTTTCTTTCTTTTGTGTGTCTGTGTGTGCACACGTGCGTGCTCTTGTTGTGCTGATTGGTTGTTACAGAGTGGTTAATAAAGAAGAGCAATTATAGAGGTATAGAGTGGGTACCCCATATACCCTGCTGTAAAACAATACAATTGCCAGATCTACAAAGAGGACCTTACTGTTTTGAGACCCACAGGAAAAGTGGAATTCTCAAGCTCTGGCACAATGTACAATGTATCAAAATACACCAAGCATTACCAAAGAACTAACAGGGAAACTATACTATGAAACCCATTTGGAAATATGTTGAAAATTTTATAATAACCTGATATCTCAGAACACTTTGGCAAGAGAAGATTGTGCCCTAAAAAGGCCCATGTATAAGAGTGGAAGAGAAGTCCATCCCAACAGATTCATAAAAACCAACAGAGGAATAAAAGAAATACAAAAAAATAAGGTAACATGACACCTCTTAAAGTTTATGATTCAACAGCAACTGACCCCAAAGATATTGAACTGAATGAAATGCCAAACAATTCAAAAGAGTGATTATGAAATGATCAGTGAATTCCAAAAGAACACAGAAAAACAACTGAATGAAGTCAGTTGCAAGATATAAGTAAGTCAGTGCAAGATATAAATAAGAAAATCAATAAGGAGATAGAGATATTGAAAAAGAACCAAACAGAAATCTTGGAAATGAAATACAAAATAAATTAAATAAAGTGTTCAGTTGAAAGTCTCTCTAATAAAGTAGACCACACTGAAGACAATCTCAGAGCTCAAAGGCAAGGTGTCCAGCCTTCGACATTCAGACAGTATTAAAGCAAAAAAAAAAAAATATGTAACCATGACCACAATGTACAGAACTCTGGAACAACATTAAGAGAATCAATTTAAGAAACATTGAAATTGAAGAGCATTGTGAGATGCAGGCTAATGACATGGATACTCTCTTCAGGGAAATAGTAACAGAAAATTCCCAAATCTTGAGAATGAGCTGGACATCTAGATACAGGAGGCATTCAGAACTCCAGATAAACAAGATCAAAAACAAAAACAAACAAACAGAAAACCTCTTCAAGACACATTGCAATTAAAATCCTCCACATACAGAACAAGAAAAGAATTTTTTATACCTCAAGAAAAAATGTCAGGTCACATCTAGAGGCAAGCCAATTAGAATTACTTCTGATTTCTCAGCACTCTAAAAGCCAGAAGAGTTTGGAATGGTGTGTTCCAAGCCCTGTAGGAAAATAACTGTCAACCAAGATTATTATATCCATTAAATTTATCCTTCAAAATTAAAGAGGACATAAAAACCTTCCAAAATAAGCAGAAATTAAAAGAATTTATGCCTACTAAGCTGGCACAAAAAGAAATACTCCACATAGAATACATTAGAAACAAACCCAAGACTTCACAAATGGACAAATCTCATTTGAAAAGTAGCTAAGAAAATGAGAAACGGAACCAAATTAAGGCTTAGAAATAATCCAGAATGGCAGTAATTAATAAAAAAAACTCTCTATTGAATATAAAATTAAAAGACATAGGCTTGCAGAATGGATTATAAAATAAGATCCAACTAATGTTGTTTGCAAGATGCTCATCTTGCAGATCAATATAGTTATAGTGATAAAGATCACTTCATACTGGTAAAGGGAACAGTTCAATAAGAAGATACAATGATAGTAAATATTTATGCCCCAAATGCTGGTGCACTTACTTATATAAAACAAACATGACTAGAATTAAATGCTCAAATAGATCCAAGTACAAAATTCTGGGTGATTTCAACACATCTCTCTCACCAATAGATAGATCATCTAAACATAAACTCAGTAAAGACTCCTCATACCTAAAATTATTATAAATTAAATGGACTTAACAGACATAGGATATTTTATATAAAAACAGACAAATTCACTATTCTTAGCTGATCATGGAACCTTCTCCAAAATAGACCATATTTTAGGTTAAGTTACAACTCTTAACAAATCAAAAAGATCAATATATAATTGATATTTATCTTATCTGATCATAATGGAATGAAATTATAAATAAACACCAAAAAATCCTACAGAAACTATATAAACACATGGAGATAGAACAAAACAATGACATTCTTCACACAACTAGGGAAAGAAAACAGTTCTAAAATTCATTTGGAAGAATAAAAGACCCAGAATAGCCAAAGAAATTCTCAGCCAAAAAAATAATACTGAAGGTACCACAATACCTGACACCAGTTATTCAGATAAACCTGCTAAAATTCCTCAGGATCCTGTTTATGGTCATCTGTTAAACCACTCTTTCTTGTCTTATTTTGCTCATTTATTTAATTTTTAATGAGCTTATACCCAGAAGGGTCAGGAGTCCCTAAAATCCCCTTTATTTCCTTCCCACCTGTGCTGTGATCCCAGTGGAGAGTTAAGAACACAAAAACCTACTTATTGTGCTTCCCACAGCATTGATGAAGACCAAGCTCAACCCCACTGCCTGTAATAATTAGCCAAAAGCTTCTGTATTTCTCCATTAGAAATGGCCCAGTGACATTTGCTACCCTTCTGCTAATAAAACTGTGCTACTGTTAACAGGGAAACTCTTAAATTCACCCTTTGGTGTTACCTATACAATCCTACTACCCTCTATCTCTACATGATGGTCAGGCAGGGGAGGGAGGAAGGGATCATAAAAGCTCTTCTAGGCCAAAAGCAAGTCACCAGGTCACTGACCTCTCTTTGAACCTTCTCAGTTTTCCCTGTAGACCTTGGTTCTTCAGGTGTCTTCTGTTCCAGATCAGACCTCAAGGGCTCATTGCTTCACAGGGAAAATCAGCATCACTTTATGCAAAGTAACTCACTTCTCACTTAACACTAGTGGAGGTGTGTTCTCTGTGAAACTAAATATGTCCCTATGAGTTAATCAACATGTCTGTGCTCCAGAAAATGAAAGAAAAGAAACTTTAAAATTCTTTTTACATTTATATTTAATTTCTGCATCTTGCTTCAGAGAACCCCAATCCTGCTTTAATCTCTTTTGACTTGTTTCTTTGAACTTTCTTTCTCCCCATTTTCTCTTCTTTTATTTCTTCCATTTTTTTCTCTCCCAAATCTGACTTGGTTGGCACAGGTGTATAGTTGAGATTGAAAGGCCAAAGAAATGGTCAGCCATGGTTAGGTTGAAATGGGTAGTATAGAAAATAATTTGATTTTCTTTTTTTCCTCCTAGTCCAATTCAGTCCAATTCAATCCAATTTGGGCAAAAAGCTAACCTGGAATTAACAGTAAGTAAGCAAGAGCTTCAGTAGAGAAATAGAGCCATGTAAAACACTGGTCTGAAAATAGAAGTAGCAAGTTGTATGACAATCTAAGGAAAAATGAGCTGATTTTTTCAATGTGTAAAACAGCACTATAATTTACACGTTGATGAGGTAATGTTCTGGATCCTAAACCTTTCCATTTAGTATAATTGTTTTAATGAAATAATTAGCATAAATATCACTTATCTATTGGTACATAATACTTCACCCCACAACTTAGTGACTTAAAATAGCCACCATTTATTACTTCATGAGTATGTGATTTGGGCGGGACTCTAGAGATGCAATTACGCCACATCTTTATACTGAGTCATCTGAACACTTGACTGAGACAGGAGGATCAAGCTGACCTGGGTTCTCAGCTAAGATGACTTAGAAAGCCAGATTGGCTGGACCTCTCTCTACCTTAGGGTTTTCTCTCCACTGGGGTCTCTTCCTCCTTGAAGGACTCCCAACAGAATTGCTTCTTCAGATGGCGGCTGGGGTCCAAGACTGTAATAGTAGAAAATAAGACCTCTTAAAGTCTAGGACCAGAACTTGTTCAGGTCACTTCTATCAGATTCTATTGCTTAAAGAAAGTTACAAAGTCACCTTGATTCAATGTTGGAGGAGGCTGCAAAAAGGCATAAATTCCAGGAAGCAGGGTTCATTTGGGATTTGATGGCTAATTTTATGTATCAACTTGGCTAGGTCATGGTACCCAGATATTTCATCAAACACTCTTCTAGATGTTTCTGTGAAGATATTTTTAAGATGAGAATTAACATTAAATATTTAAATCTGTAGGCATTCAGTAAAGCCAATTTCTGAAATTGGATGGACCTCATCAACAGGTGGAAGGCCTCAATTGAAAAAGAACCACCTCTTCCAAGAAAGAGAATTCTGCCACCAGAGTACATTGGACTTTTATATTCAACTCTACCCAGCCTGCTGGCCTACCTTGTAGATTTTGGACTTGCCAGCCTCCAAAATTGTATGAGCCAATTCCTTAAAATCTCTCTTTCTGTCTCTCCCTCTATTCATCCATTTCTCTCTCTCTCTCTCCATATATATATATATATATATTATGTATGTATATAATATACTAATATGTACTATATGCATGAATATATATTTATCATATAGATAGATACGTAGATATATCCTATTAATTGTATCTCTATAGATGTAATACCAGGATCATTTTTTAAAGAACATCATGCAAATTTTCCAAAATTAGAAGGCCCATAATCCCCAGAAAGCTTAATAATAGTATATGATATGGATATTCAAGAAGCTGTGATCTAAATAGAGAGCAGGCATATAAAACATTGATACTGTTTTAGTCAGCAGTTTTGCTGTTGAGACCAAAAGACCTGACAAGAACAATTTTAGAGGAGGAGAAGTTTATTTGGGGCTCATGGTTTCAGAGTTCTCAATCTATAAAAGGCTGGCTCCATTCCTTGGGGCTCAAGGTAAGGCAGAACATCATGGCAAAGTGAAGCAGCTCACATGATGATCAGAAAGCAGAGAGAAATTAAGCTCAGCATGCCCCCAGGGACCCACCTCCTCCAGTCACAACCTAGCACCCTACAGTTACCAATCAGTTAATCCCTTTCAGGGAAGTAACATACTGATTGGGTTAAGACCCTCATTTCACCTCTCAATGTTCTTGAATTGTCTCACACATGAGCTTTAGGGAGACACCTAATCTCTAAACCATAACAGACACCAAAGATAATACAGAGATCACTAGTTGAGAAATAATTTACTCCAAAAATATAAACATTTACCTACCCGATGAATGTTGTAAGGACAAAAAGACTGGTTGAGGAAACTTGCTAAACTGATAGATCCAGAAGATAGTATAAATGTAAAATCAAGTTGCCAGCAAGTTTTCCAACAAACACAATTTATGGTTGGGAGATATGGCATTTGCCATATTGAATTCAGCACACCATTTTCAGCTCAAATACATGCCTTATTTTGAAGCCTAAAACCTTAAGCTCAAAGTTATTGTTAAAGTAAATAGAACTATTGGTTTTCTAAGGCTCCTATTACAAAATACCACAAACTGAGTGAATTAAACAGCAGAGATTTATTGCCTCTCAGCTCCAGAAGTTTGAAATTCAAGATCATGGTATGAGCAGAGCCACATTCTCTTTGAAGGTCCTAAGGAAAGATCTGCTCTGTTCCTCTTTCCCAGCTCTGTTGGTTTGCTGACAATACTTGGTGTCCCTTAACTTGTAGATATATCATGCTGATCATGGCTTTTATAGTCTCATGGTATTTTCTGTTTGTGTGTGTGTGTAAATTTCCCTTTTTCATAAGGACACTTGTGATATTGGATTGGAGGCTATCCTACTCCAGCATGGCCTCATCTTAACTAATGACATTGAAATGGCCTATTTTCAAACAAGGTACTGGGGGTTAGGACTTCAAAATACAAACCTGGAGAATGGGGGACACAATTGGGCTCAGAATAATGGATTAAAGTACTAATAAATTAAAATCTAAGATTAAAACAAAACCCATACTCTACCTTTAACTATTTTTGTGATTGTTTCATCATTTGAGTAAAGGAAGCTTAGCATGTAAACTGTTTGCTTGTGAGTGTGTTTCCTTGCTCTGCCACAAGAGGGTAGCATCCTTCCTGTTGTTTTCTGTGTTACTCCTATTAGTATATTCAGTACTTGGCCAGTCATCCACAATGTAAATATATCGGATATGGAATGAATTTAAGACACATTTTTTGGACTGGGGAATGTAGATAAGTGGTAGACACTTGCATAATATACATGAGGCCCTGGGTTCAATCCCTTTATTGTGAACAAAACAAAACAAAAAAGACATTTCTTGAGGGGTAGGCAAGTGAGGAGGTATCACAGGCTGGGAAGACTCATGTGTCCAAACTATCCCCAACATGACTATCTCTCCTCTGGATTTCTGATCAGAATCAAATCCAAGAGAAATTTACACAGAAGCTGTTGTCTCTTCCAATGAATGGGACACGGTGTGTCAGAAGGGTAGGGTGGATGAGTTTTAGAAAAAGGCAGAAGTGGAAAGAGCCATCACATCTGGTGACCTCAGACTTATATCCCTTCTTGGGCTTCACCACTAATTCATCACAGGATCTTGTTCAAACCACTGACTCATCTCAGGATCCATTCCTGCACACAACTTCTTAGGACCTCCCCCCCACCCCTTTTTTTTCTAAATAATCTCTCTTCCTTTGATTTTTCTCCTTTCTTTCTGTGCCTCTCCAGTGCTGCAGGTTGACAGAGATTCCTTAGTTGCTATAATACAGACCAAAGCAGCCTGGCTCTCTTTAGGGGATTATAATGTAGTGAGAAGGAAGAAGGTCTGTCTACAGATAGAAGACTGAAGAGCTTGTGATCCATGCTGTCTTAGGCTGCCTGCTGTTAAGAGTTGTTGACAGGAGAAATGATGTGAAGTAGAAGAAGAGAAATATTTTCCCTTGGATCTTAAAGAATCTTCAGAATTAAGCTGAGGAATAGATGGAAGAGACAGTGGTTGATACAAAATACATATGGAAATAAAATGTTCTGGGAAACATAACATGTTAAGGGTTCGGTTAGGAATATAATGTGAAAGCATAACTATACCTAAATTACATTCAACAAAACTTTTTTTATTTGACAGAGTTCTGAGTATAATGTTAACTAAATTAAACTTGATCTCAGAAGCGAAGGGAACCTGGCTCTGCTTCTGAGCAGAAGAGGGTTTGTTCCATTCAAATTTGCTAAGGCCCTTGATTACTTGGGTGAGCTCA
Source organism: Marmota flaviventris (assembly GCF_047511675.1). Taxonomy (NCBI): domain Eukaryota; kingdom Metazoa; phylum Chordata; class Mammalia; order Rodentia; family Sciuridae; genus Marmota; species Marmota flaviventris. The sequence goes on from NC_092505.1 coordinate 77,668,571, forward strand.
TTCCTGTGTGTATATATTTTGGCTCCATCAGCAAATGGGGGATTATTTGGGCTCCACCTCCAGCTTCTTACTTAAAACATTCAACCCCCACCCCCTTTAGGACATTTGACACCAGGCAAAAAAGCCCAAGTTCATGAGGACCCAGACAAGAGGCATTTTGTCACTTCCATTGTTAACAATACCCTAGTCATAGAACTACTTCCTCCCACAACTGAAACATATTCAATGAGCCTATGCCATCCCTGCTTCAAGTCTGAACAGGTTGACAACTACTGATGTGCAGTCTCAGAGATCTTGGGTGAATTACCTGTACGAGAGAGTGACCTAAAATTCATTAGGATATATCACCTTAATACCTGTAAAAATTAAATAGTCCTATAAGTTAGGAAATAAATGTGAAGAAAGGCAGAATTACATCAAGTTCAGAAGACTTGACACTTCAAAGGAGATATACTTGTTTCTTAAGAGATCAAGAATAATGAAACCTATCAAGCGACATGATGACTTGGTGTGAGTTGCAGATTTTCATGCAGAAAAAAACAGGTAATTATGGCTCCATCTCAGGAAGGTACAGACTTGTGCAAGGAAGGCTGGGACACAAGCTGGGTGGAAAAATTAATGCACAACTATGAATAGGATTCAGGTGTGTCATTAGGGAGGCTTTTGAGAATCTGTCCCATTCACTGTCTCTGAGTCCAGCCTCACCAGCTCAGTTGGCCATGAAATAGTGAGGGAATTTTAACATGAAAATACTTTGAATTAAGAGTATAAGAGAATCAAAGCTGTAATACTGATATTTTGTGTTAGGAATGGTGTATGTGTATTTTAGAATTAATAATTTTTAATATTATGTTGTCTACTCAGATTAGTTTTATAAGCTCATTTTATAAATGGGTAATGATAAGTTTTGACGTGTAGGTTTATGAAATCTCACTAAATTGATTTGGTGTTGAAATATTTCAGAAAAGTCTAATTTTCCCTCATTTGTTTATAAGTTTTAAATTCATAATTCATAATACAAATGAGAAGTTTTTTTAAATTTTTTTTTAATTGTAGATGGACACATACTATCTTTATTTATTTTTATGCGGTGCTGAGGATCGAACCCAGTGCCTTACACATGCAAGGCAAGCACTTCATCACTGAGCTACAGCCCCGACCCTAATTTGAAAAGTTTAAAGGGAAATCTAATTATCTGAGCTTAAAATTGTGTCCCCCAAATAAAATTTTCCTTAAATTGGATGTTAAGCATTTTTATTTTATTTTTTTTAATTTTTATTGTTGGTTGTTCAAAACATTACATAGTTCTTGATATATCATATTTCACACTTTGATTCAAGTGGGTTATGAACTCCCATTTTTATCCTGTATACAGATTGCAAAATCACATCAGTTACACATCCATTGATTTACATATTGCCATACTAGTGTCTGTTGTATTCTACTGCCTTTCCTATCCTCTACTATCCCCCCTCCCCTCCCCTCCCCTCCCCTCTTCTCTCTCTACCCCCTCTACTGTCATTCATTTCTCCCCCTTGTATTATTTTTCCCTTTCCCCTCACTTCCTCTTGTATGTAATTTTGTATAACCCTGAGGGTCTCCTTCCATTTCCATGCAATTTCCCTTCTCTCTCCCTTTCCCTCCCACCTCTCATCCCTGTTTAATGTTAATCTTCTTCTCATGCTCTTCGTCCCTACTCTGTTCTTAGTTACTCTCCTTATATCAAAGAAGACATTTGGCATTTGTTTTTTAGGGATTGGCTAGCTTCACTTAGCATAATCTGCTCTAATGCCATCCATTTCCCAGCAAATTCTATGATTTTGTCATTTTTTAATGCAGAGTAATACTCCATTGTGTATAAATGCCACATTTTTTTAATCCATTCGTCTATTGAAGGGCATCTAGGTTGGTTCCACAGTCTTGCTATTGTGAATTGTGCTGCTATGAACATCGATGTAGCAGTGTCCCTGTAGCATGCTCTTTTTTAGGTCTTTAGGGAATAGACCGAGAAGGGGAATAGCTGGGTCAAATGGTGGTTCCATTCCCAGCTTTCCAAGAAATCTCCATACTGCTTTCCAAATTGGCTGCACCAATTTGCAGTCCCACCAGCAATGTACAAGTGTACCCTTTTCCCCACATCCTCGCCAGCACTTGTTGTTGTTTGACTTCATAATGGCTGCCAATCTTAATGGAGTGAGATGGTATCTTAGGGTGGTTTTGATTTGCATTTCTCTGACTGCTAGAGATGGTGAGCATTTTTTCATGTACTTGCTGATTGATTGTATGTCTTCCTCTGAGAAGTGTCTGTTCAGGTCCTTGGCCCATTTGTTGATTGGGTTATTTGTTATCTTATTGTCTAATTTTTTGAGTTCTTTGTATACTCTGGATATTAGGGCTCTATCTGAAGTGTGAGGAGTAAAGATTTGTTCCCAGGATGTAGGCTCCCTATTTACCTCTCTTATTGTTTCTTTTGCTGAGAAAAAACTTTTTAGTTTGAGTAAGTCCCATTTGTTGATTCTAGTTATTAATGTTAAGCATTTTTAAACATAAAAACAGAACAATAGAGCTAAGGATGTAACTCAGAGAGTTTGATCCCAAACAGCACAAAAATAAAATAAAGAATAATAATATTTAAAAATTGAACTTAAAAGTATACAAAAGCATTAATTTTAAAATTTTTAGTGGCTTTTCCAGAAACCCAATCACTCTATTCAATACACATATCTCAGAAGCATGTCTCCAAGCTTAATGCAAAACTGTCCTTCTTTGACATTTATTTAGGGGAAATTTTTCATAGTATTTCACGTCTGTCCTCTGTTCTGTCACTTTTTTCCATCTGGATTTCACATTAGACAGAATATAGATTACAGGGACGTATTCTCCACATGTATTAGCTTCTCTTTCATACTTTTTATTAATTATTTCCCTATATTGGGGAGGGGAATTCCTCACTTCCCAGCTTTTATTTTCATTGTTCCTGTAACACCCTATGATTCCTACCACACCTTGGTAATATACATTCAAAATACAATCCGCACACCCTTCATCAAAGAGTGTCTATGGTGATAAAATGATAAGGAGAATGCCACTATGGTCATGTTCCAGCGTCCCATTTCAACAATGAGCTGCAATCAGAGCTTGCCAAGCAGGCCAAGCAGAGGATATCAGAGACTACAGAAAGCCCTAGGGAGTTGTTATCATGACAACAGCCAAGGCTGATATTGCTGTATAGTCACCCCCACCCCTCACTGTCATGTGTCATGTCATCACAGTGGCTTTCCATCTGCATGGTTTCATCTGCCTTGTAAAATGTCCCCCAGTTTTGCTGCACTGACAACAGCACTAGAAATCATGCCCTGACTTATTGCAAGGCTTTATTCTTCTGGTTGTGGCAATGAAGCATGAGAGTCCCCTGAAGGAAGTGTGGCAAAACCTCAGGAATGAAGCCCCCAGGAGATTGGAAGAGTTGAGACAAAATACAAAGTATGGAAGGGAACCCCCATTCACACCTGCTCTCTGAGGAGGGCTTCCCCAGCAGAGTCATAGGCTCTGAAAACATATGAAGACTAGAATTTCATATAATGATGGAGAGGAATAGGCTGGGATGCTACTTTCCCTAGAGTAGTCAGAGAAACACCTATGAGAAAGGACCAGCCAAGGAAAAGTGTCATTATCCCACTCAACCATTCTTGATCCTCCTTCTCAACTTTATTGATCTAAACGTCATTTATTGCCTCAAATTATAGATTTTTCTGACTTTTCTATTGTTTTCCCCCCATAGGAATATATTTGGTGAGGACAGCAACTTTGGCCTGAGAATCACTATGTCCCTAGCTTCTTGAACACTGCTGGCACATGGAAACCACTTTGAATGATCCCATCAGTGCCCACGAGTTGATAAGCATTGCCTGAAGATGATTTTCCTTATCCCATTCTAGATGTGAAAATGTTTTATATTTTTGCTATAAAATGTGTTATGGGCTGGACATGGTGGTACAGACTGCAATCCCAGCAGCTTGGGAGCCTGAGGCAGAAGGGTCTTGACTCAAAGCCAACCTCGGCAACTTAGTGAGGACCTAAGCAACTTAGTAAGACCTTATAATAAAATATATTTTAAAAAGGACTTGGGATGTGACTCAGTGGTTAATTGCCCCTGGGTTTAATCCCTGGTATAAAAAAAAAAGTGTCATGGTTTTAAAAACCTATATAATTCTAAATCTAAACCTTTAGAGTCTACTTATTGATCCAAGACCTCCAAAAACAATGTAAAGAAAATTCTAGACTTTCCTATTTGGGTGTAATCTCTACTTGCTAATTTTTCTTGTCGTTCCACAAAAATGGTAGTTGTAAAATACAAATTCAATAATATAACCATAAAGATACAATAAGTCTTAAAATTTGTTGATTATTGCAAGGGCTATAGACAGTCCCAAACCATGGTTTCAAAGTTGAATCAAAAGTTTCTCAGCTGAGAACTCACTGGATTGTATCTTTCTTGTATTCTCTGTGTGCAGAGCAGAGACTTGAAAAATGAACATTTCTGCTCTTTCATAAAGGCTCTAGAATATTGACACTTATCAGTGATCAAGATTCCATACTTAATTACTTTTTTGTGTGTGCCAGGAATTGAACTCAGGGGTGCTTAATCAGTAAACCACAGGCCCAGCCCATTTTTTAATTTCTTATTTTGAGACAGGATCTCACTTATTTACTTAGAGCCTTGCTAAGTTGTTGAGGCTGGCTTTCAACTAGGGATTCTCCTGCCTCAGCCTCCCAAGCCACTGGTATTATAGGTATACACCATTGTGCCTGGCTGAGACTTAATCTCAGTCATTCCAGTTATTCCTAGAGTTCCTGCTCAGGCCTAGATACCAGTGTTGCCAACTTTAAGTAACTGTGGCTGGCTGCTCACTCATTCCTTTGAAGCTCAATTTGCCAGTCATAGAATCTTGCTGGACTGGAAGAGCACCCTGAAATCTAGGACACATATGGGTCAGGACACATGATCCCCAAAGGACTATGGCATGTGGGTATTTTCGAATGCCAGCATGCACTAAGTTTTCTTGCATTACTCAAGATAAATCTTTAGGCACCACATCTGTTCTTTTCAAACCTTGTGTAACAAAATGAATGTGTCTAGCTCTTGGGCCTGAGGAATCTGCTCACCTCTGTCTTCAGCGCCACTGTGATATGTCCCAGACAGGGCAGCTTCTGCACTTGCCATGCTCTGGAATGCCAGGGGAGGCCTCAGGATTCACTTTGCTCACGTTTAGTTCCAGCTGCCCACAAGCCTGCCTCTTTTCCTCCACATTTGGGTCAGTCCTCTCCTGGGGACTCCTGCAGTCCTCCTCTCTTCTCTCATGGCAGAGACTGGGCTTTCTGACTGACATTGTGTTAAGTTAGCTGTCCACATGCTTCCACTTTGAGATTCACGCAATGTGACAGCCAGAAAAAGGCCCATGATGCAGTCAATTCCATTTCCTCACTTCAGAGAGGACATGGCAATTACTAGATACCTGGAGGCAGGTTAATGATTGAGTTAGGAACGGGATTTCTTGACTCTCCACTGAGAGGTATGAAGCCCACAACTGGGAAAGGACCCTGACTTCTGACCCAGGTATTCTATGAAACCTTTTCCTTGCTTTAAGTCCTCACCTACTTTAACCCAGGGGGTGCAGGGTGGCCTTTCACCTTTCTATGGTGTAATGACTTTTTACTCTTACAGCCAACACCACAACTCTCCTTTCCCAGTCTCTGGTGGTCTTGCAACCACGTGTACTGGGGACCATAGCTTTCATCCTGGGAAGATCACACAACTCAAAAGGACATGTGATCTACATTTCTCAGGGGAGGACTCAGGTACTCCAGAGAGAGCTGTGTCACCAAAAGGAATTTCTGTGTCATTCAGCTTCTTGTGCATCACCTAAGAGTGAGGTGTAGCTCAATAACAAAAACAAGGATTTGAGGTGCATGCATTTATTTATCTCTCATTGCAGCAACAAGATAAACATTTATAATTCTGTGTTCAACAACTTAGAAATGGTAGCAAGGCCAGGAACCTTGAGCCTGTCTATAAGGCACATAAAACAAATATGTTTCATAATATGGGCATCAAACGATACGTGATGTGAGAAAATTCACTCTAGCCCCTGATTCTGTGCAAAATGAACTTATCACCCAAAGTATTCTCAAAGCTAAAATAAAACATTTAAACTCAAATACTTTAACTAAATTAGAAATACAAACAACAGTCATCCTCTGCCTGTTGATCTCCAACAAAAGGTCAAAAAACAAAACCATGAGCAAAGACAATGCAAAAGAGAATAGGTTTATCTAGATAGACTAGATGCCCATCAAAATCACATCTCCTCTTCTGATTCTTGTTCTCGTTCAACATTTTTCAGGAGTCCAACTTCTGAGGGGCAGAGCCTCCTAAGTCTAGATTTCACCAACCTGAGGAAACAGAAAATCCTCTCTGTTAGATGATGTTTAAAATGAAAACTGAGAGCATCATTTACCTATAAACCTCCAGATTGTTTGTGTGAATAGGGGAAGCATCCCAAAAAGGAAAATTGTTTTCATTTGGCTTGGAGTTACATGAGCATGATTGTAGATTAAATCAGGTTATAAGTAAAATGATAAAATGTGACTTTCAAATGTAGTATGCTATTATTTAATTGGGCATCAGAAGATAACTTTGATCATTTCTAAAACAAACAAAAGAGAATCTGAAACAGATCAGTGGAGCTTCTCTATCAAAGCCATACCTATCAGTGAATGCAAAAAAAGATGTCCTCCCCTATAAAGGAAAAGCAGGAAGTCACCTCCTTCCCTAGGGCTGGCACCCAAGGCAAGCCCCATGCCAAGTCTGGCTAGAATTCAGCCCTTACTTGTCCCTTCAGAGACGTGCTTGTATGTAGGGCACAGGCCACACTTAACTGCACGAGATGGCCCTGTCCATGATGAATTAAGTTCAGAGAAGTTCTCTTTACCTTGTGACCCTGTCCATAGGTTAAGAGAATCTAAAATGTGGGTTTGTGGAGAGTAGCAGTTTCAATGCTTGACGCTTGAAGTTCTACAGCTTCTTAGCGGCAAAAGCCCCCACAGGCTCTTCACTTCTCTAATGTAATCAAAAGACTATTAATAAGAACTGTGCAAAGCTTTTCCTGTGTATGATTATCATAAGAACATTGCACTGTGACCACATCAATAAAACATAACTTCCAAAAATACATAGAATGTGCAAACAAATTTGATAAACCAAATCACCAAAATTATTCTATTATGAAAAACTCCAACAGCCTATTTTTATCTTGAAACATTTTCTGCCTTCTTCTGATGAAGTTCTGGCCTATCTTATCAATATGTCATGCCTTTCCCTGTGCTCTGGATCCCAGCAAAGCTTCAGTTTACTTGTTTGCTCCCCTAATGCTAGCCAGAGTCTGAACCAATGTCTGTTATGTAATAGTGGCTCCACACACATTTGATAAATCAATGACGCTCATCTGTTCATAGAGGCTAATTATTCTGTCATTTCCAACTCAGCAGACAACAATAACTAGGCAGTATTAGTAACATCTGTTGACTCAAGAACTAAAAGAACTGCTGCAAATCATTACCCTTGATTACTGACTATTGATATTGCTCCCACTGTCCTCAATCCTTCTCTTTCAATTGGCCTTCTCATGAAAGACCAATTCCCTTTGACAAGTCAAAGGCTGAAGAGGATTTCTGTCATTTATTTTTTATTTTTTGAAAACTACATCTTATTTCCAGATGTACACTCCAGGCACATTTTCAACACATGGGAAATGAAATGGATTATTTAATTGAGTAATTTCATTCCTGAAGACTCTGGTGGAAAGTAAAACAATTCATGGCTGCTTCTTACACATTAATTGCATCATAATTTGACTCTTCTCTGGTTCTATCTGCTGTTACTCCATCACCAAGCTGAGACAGTGAGACACCAGGCTCTTTCTGCCAGCTGTAGTTCTAGATTTTGCACATGCAAAAATGCACCAGGGACACATTGAGAGGGTAGTAAAAGGAAGTATAAAAAATTGCTAGTTACTCAAATGGTGCAAAGCCCAGGAACTAAGGTCAGGATACATATGCCATTTTCCTTTCATATATTTTCTTCAATTTATATATGAAACTGCCGAGCTGAGACAATAGGTGCATTTCCAGGAAGCTATCATAAGCACAATTCAGGTATCTCTATTTTGTTCTTCAAAATGGATCACATGAATCATTGCTTGGAATACCAATCTGTAAATAGGAAATAGTCTCCTACTTATAGAAAGGGTCTCCTGAAACAGTTCTGTGCAACAGTAGTGTTTAAAGTGAGATACAGTAAAACATGGAATAAGAATTCCAGATAGTTCCCACCTATAAACTATCATAATAAATAGTGAAGGCACAGGATTGAATGAGGCAATATTTAAACTGTTGTTCTAAAGAGCTGGGAAGTATAGGTTCATCTTCCAGAGATTTGGGGATTCATAACCTAGTTGTGCTTTCGTAATGATCTCTGTGCTATATCAAACAAATTCTGATGTGTGTTCTAACACTTCATCATTTGTGGATAACTTCTGAATCACTCAGGCCCTGACCAGTGGATTTTCAAGGATCTTTACCTTGAAATTCAGGAGTAAATTAACCATTCATGTGACTTCACTGAAAGACACTCATGAATCTTAATAATATATTTTTAGTTGTTGCTAAAGTTTAAATCCAAATAGTTCAGAAAAAAAAATGAACTCTTGTTTTTATCTTACCAATAGCAATATGAGAGCAAACTAAATAGCATATGAAGCATGATTTACAAATATAGACTCCACTTAAGAAGTTCTGAGATCACAGCAAACAAGTGTTTATTGAGCACTTACTATATATATAATTTGTCAGTGTAAAAGAGGTATGGGAATATGAAAAGGGTCTTTGCCACAATACAATACAATATAGCTAGCAGATAAAACAAACACACATGAATTATTGTGGTTTGGATCTTTAAAATCCCCCAAGAAGTCATATGGTAAAGACCTGGTCCCTAGCCATTCATCTTACATTTTGGCAAAGGACTTGTCTACATTTCTCTGAGTTTCAAAGTGATGAACAATTGTGTATAGCAGAGGAAATTTCAAGGCATCACAGACTTCAGACTGTGGCATAGGTACTGATGGAGGCTCTGAGCCAGATTTCTAGAGACAATTGGGAGCATATAAAGCTGAACAGAAAGTTTTGAAAAACTTGCAGTTTGCCAGAAAAGTAGTGTATGTAAAGTTGTGGTCAAGGAGGGTGTAGTTGTTAAAGAGATTTGCACCATCAAAAAGAAGCCAAAAACTTTGCATTGAGACAATAGGAAAGGTGCCTTGAGGGCGCCTCAGGAATCAATGAGACTCTACCAGTTGCAGGTTCAAAGGTTTAAAAATGTAAGCCTTTCATTGCATGAGAGCATCTGGGTCCCATGAGTACACAGGGCCAAACAGCAAGTTATTTCCTCAGGATTTGTTTTACTGTGCTCAGCCATCTGGGCATTTTGAGGACACTGCAGCTATGGTCCAAGTGGACCTAGCTACTGCTTGAGTTAGCAGAAGACTTTGGCATCATCCATGTGATGGTGGTTTTGTAGTCATGCAGAAAGAGCTGTGGGATTCCACCAAAATTTCAAAGAAGACCTGAGAGTATAGGTAGTGTGAGTCAGAATCCATACAGGTATCCCCTGAGAAGGTGATGCATATAGCTATAAGCATGAAGCTGAAGCTGCATTGGAGACCCCAGGAAGTTAGAGATGCCAGGAATGTGAAGCACCTGCCAAGGGTGGCTGCAGGCAATAAGCAAAGCTACCCCACAATAGTGTCATGTTGGCTGCAGCCACTAAAGCCATAGGGGTGCGACTGTCCCAGTCTTTTGAAGCTCACATCATGGTACCATGTGCTCCAGATACTGGACATGGAACTACAGAATTTAATATTTGCCCTCTTGGGTTTCAGTCTTGATTTTGTCTCATCCCTTTGTTCTAGTCTCCATTTCTCCTATTTGGAATGGAAATGTTTACTTTGTACCATGATATATTGGATATATGTAACTTTATTTTGACATTTACAGGGACTCTCAGCTAAGAGTTTGCTTGGCTTCTCAGAGGAGACTTTGGATTTAGACCTTTGAGCAATACTGGAACTGTTAAGACTTTGAAGATTCTTGCAGATGGTATTGCAATGGATGGATATTGCAATATTGTGACTGTATATTGCATGTGAGATGGACATGAGCCTTAGGGGCCCAGGAGAAAAATGTTATGATTTGGATCTTAAATGTCTCCCAAAAGCTCATGTTAAAAGCTTTTCCCCAGCTGATGGTACTATTGGGAGTTGGTAGAACATTTAGGAGGCAGGTCTAGTCGGAGGAAGTAGGTTATTGGGGATGTGCCCTTTAAGGGTACATTGGGACTATTGACCTTTCCTCTCTCTTTGCTTCCTAGCTGCCCTGAGATTAGCAGCTTTGCTCCCTCATCATGCTCCCCATCACGATGTTCTGTCTCACCTCAGGCCTAAAAGCAATGAAGCTAGCTGCCCATGAACTGAAATCTCTGAAACCTTGAGCAGAAATAAATCTTTCTTCTGTTAAGTTGTTTGTTTCTGGTATTCTGTCACAGTGATGGAGAGCTGACTGATCAGCATCATGGTAGTCAACTTCACCAGATAGATCACAACTTTTAAAATGTCTGGTGGAGAATAAATTGATTAAAAAAAAAAACTTAGGAAAGGGAGACAAGCAAGGGCTAGAGGAATCACAGAAGCATCCATAGAAGAGATATGCATTTAATGTGAATATACCAGGAAGAGGGAACTGTCTGGTCAAAAAGATTAGAATAGCATGTGGTGGGGAAAGGGAGAGGTTGAAAAATAAGAATGTAGTTTCTGGTTTATAGAAAATAGCAAGGGAATAAGAAGTTCATTAGGTGTCTGAAGATTTTTGAAACAGGAAGAGACAGTAGTCTTCTTTTGGCTCTGGAGAGGAGCTGACATGAGGTAGAGAATTTCCTTGAACTCTGGCACTGTTCCAGGAGGCTGCCCAGCCCCTAAGGAGATGAGGCCCAGATGTCAGCCTAGAACAACAGAGGAAGAAGTCAAGTTTCACTCAGTGGCAGAGCCAGCCTTAACAAAGAGCTCATCGCATATTTAGGTGAATGAGAAAGCAGAATTACACAGTACCCAGGAAAGTACAGATCAAAGTGGTCTGACCCAAACCCTAAGGGACATCTGGGAGCTGGGCAAGGGGATAGTTTCTTCAGAGCCACAGTGCCAGAGTGGCTTCAGCAGTAAATCACAAAGAAGCACAGAGCAGGAGGGGTTACCTAGGATTCATGTCTAGAGAGAGTGGAAAACTGGTTCCAGCACAGGCTGAGACACCACTGAGCCTACAAGCAGCCACTAGGCTAAATCGGATAGTAGGAATCTAGAGAAACTGATAGATGTGTTAGCCACTATCCACATAGATAATTGAATTAATTTTAAAAAGTTAAGATTTTTTAGTTACACATGGACACAATATCTTTATGTTTATTTATTTATATGTGGTGCTGAGGATCAAACCCAGTGCCTCACACATGCAAAGTAAACACTCTGCCACTGAGCCACGACCCCAGGCAGAATTTAAAATTAATGTGGCACTAATCCCATTTTCATGTGCCCAGTAGCTAGTGGCTACCATACTGAACACTAGATTTAGAACACTGCAGGCAGAGAACATTTTAATCAGTGCTCAAGTCCAAAGGATTAGGTGCTGAAGCTTTCATGCCTGGTAATTGGCATCAGCCAAGTCAGTTGTGGCTTGGCACCAGCTGCCTTGGAGAGAAGAGCCATGACAACTACTTTTAATTCCTGCTCATCTTCCAGCTTCAGCTTAAGTTTTGATGGTGAGTAGCCTGCTCCAAGCTCTAACAGCACTTTATTCTTCTATTTCCGTTCATTGTACTGCATTTTCATCATCTCTCTAATTTAGTGCCATCTACAGGACTAAAATTCCTCAAAGACCAGGTCTAGAGTCTACACCTCATTCATTTTTTTTAATACCAAAGGAGGAGGAGAAGGAAAAGGAGGAGAAGATCAAGAACAGCAAGAAGACAACAGCAATTATTGAATTCATATTATGTCTTGAGCCATTAAAATACACAATCTCATTTAGGTACTCTTATTAACCCTGCTTTGTAAACAAAAAAAATTGAGATTTAGGGATCAATTGACCTGAAGTAATACCACCAAGTGATACAAGAGTGAGGAATATGCTTTCTTTTCAGTCTATTTCTCCTCACCTGTTCATGGAATGTTGTATCAGAATTCTTATTTAAAAAAAAAAAAAAAAGCTTGTGTCACTCAACTTTTAGAAATATTAGAATCAATGACAAATTAACCAAGCACTCAAATTTAATGGGACTCATACAAATTGGTTAAAAACAAACAAACAAAAGTCTCCAAGCTTAAGGAGTGTGTTCTGGATTGGATCTGGAATGTCTCATGTGTTCAGAGGTGGGGCCTTTTGGGAAGTGACTGAATCATGCAAACTCTAACTTCATCAGTAGATCAATCCACTGATGGCTGAAAGGACTAGTTGGAGGAAGTAGGTCACTGGGGGCATATCCTGGAAGATTTTGCCTTCTCTCTGGCCCCTTCCTCTGGCCCTCATTCTGCTTCCCAGCTACCATGAGCTGAGAAGCTTTCTTCTGATGTGCCTTTGCACCAGTGTTCTGCCTCACCTCAGGCCCAGAGCAATGGAGCTGGCCAATCGTGGACTGGATTCTCTGAAATCCATGAGCTATAAAAAATCTTTCCTCCTTTAAGTTGTTGGTATCAGCTATTTTGGTCACAGAGATGAAAAACTAACAAAAGGTGCTATAGTTAAAGTGTGTGAGCATGGTTAAATGGAAGATTCACTGCAGATGAGGTTACACCATTCACAAGAGGGAACAGCATATGCAAAGATATGTAGGCCCAGAAGAGTGCTGTCAGTGGCACAGCAGAGACACCACTGAGCTATTCCAACTTTAAAACAGCACATATGTATTCTTTAAGTGGCAGTTTCTGTGTTTGATAATTTTTTGCTATGCTACCCTGTCTTATAGGATGGTACGGAATAAAATCTTCTTTTGAATTTTAAGTTGAACACTGTGAAGTGTTGACCATCAGATAATACACCAAGAAAGGAAACGTCCATGAACAAAATTCACTAACTTACCAGGTGACAAAAGCATAATTCACTCCAATGATGATATAGGCCAATGCATAATGCCAACAAAAGCATATGGTGAGAAACATACTGTTGTCATGATCCACCAGATCCCATGCAGGACCTCCACTGGGGGGATACAGGACAAAACCAATCTGCAATTTAAAACAAAATTGCACATATTAAAATAACCAGCCATATTCTTAAAAATGTGCATTTCTAATTGCTTAACTAAGATAACTCACTAAGTTGTCACAGAAAAAAAAAAAAAACATCAAGCTCAGTTGCTTGTTTAGTAACATATAGACAGTATCCACCAAGTCATATTTTTGGAAATAAAAATTAAAAGGACATTTACTAATTAATTTTCAAAATAAGAATAATAATTCTCTCGGGGGATGGGTGGTCTTTCCAAATGTCTTAGGTTTCTACATTGTGCAGTTCACTCTGTTATTTCAGAATTAGAGTCCAAAAAGGTTTTAAAAGAAATAAATTCCCATGGATAACATTATACTTAAGGGTGAAAGAAAGTTTTCCCTTTAAGACCAGGAACAACACATAGATGTCAGCTTTCATCACTTCTATTCAACATTGTACTAGAAATTCTAGCCAGAACAATATGCAAAGAAAATTAAAAATACTCATTAGAAAGGAAGAAGTAAAACTATATATATTACAAATGATATGATCTTGTATATAGAAACATCCTTAAGAATCTGCTCCAAAATAAGTGAGTTTAAAATATTTGCCAATACAAAATCATTAGATACTCTTTTTTTAAGAGAGAGAGAGAGAGAGAGAGAGAGAGAGAGAGAGAGAGAGAGAGAATGAGAATGAGAATTTTAATATTTATTTTTTAGTTTTCGGCGGACACAACATCTTTGTTGTATGTGGTGCTGAGGATCGAACCCGGGCCGCACGCATGCCAGGCGAGCACGCTACCGCTTGAGCCACATCCCCAGCCCCAAGATACTCTTTTAAATATAAAAATCACTCACTGCACCTTTCTTTTAGATTTTTTTTGTAGTTGTAGATAGACATCATGTCTTTATTTTTCTAACTAATTTTTTATTTATATGACAGTGGAATACATTATAATTCTTATTACACATATAGAGGACAATTTTTCATATCTCTGGTTGTATACAAAGTATATTAACACCAACTCATGTCTTTATACATGTACTTTGGATAATAATGTCCATCACATTCCACCATCATTTCTAACCCCATGTCCCCACTCTCTTCCCCTCCCACACCTCTGCCCTACTTAGGGTTCCTCTATTCCTCCCATGCTCCCCCCCTCCCTACTCCACTATGAGTCAGCCTCCTTATATCAAAGAAAACATTTGGCATTTGGTCTTGGGGATTGGCTAACTTCACTTAGCATTATCTTCTCTAACGCCATCCATTTACCTGCAAATACCATGATTTTATTCTCTTTTATTGCTGAGTAATATTCCATTATGCCCCATTTTTTAAATCCATTCATCTACTCAAGGGCATCTAGGTTGGTTCCACAATTTAGCAATTGTGAATTGTGCTGCTATAAACATTGATGTGGCTGTGTCCCTATAGTATGCTGTTTTTAAGTCTTTTGGGTATAGACTGAGGAAAGGATAGCTTGGTCAAATGGTGGTTCCATTCCTAGTTTTCCAAGAAATCTCCAAACTGCTTTCCATATTGGCTGCACCAATTTGCAGTCCCACCAGCAGTGTATGAGTGAACCTTTTTCCCCACATCCTCACCAATACTTATTGTTGTTTGTCTTCATAATAGCTGCCATTCTGATTGGAGTGACTCAAAATGGATCAAGGACTTAGGAATAAAACCAGAGACTCTGCATCTAATAGAAGAAAAAGTAGACCCTAATCTCCATCATGTGGGATTACGCCCCAACTTCTTTAATAAGACTCCTTTGGCGCAAGAATTAAAATCAAGAATCAATAAATGGGATGGACTCAAACTAAAAAGTTTCTTCTCAGCAAAAGAAACAGTCTGTGAGGTGAATAGAGAGCCTACAGAAAGGGAGCAAATCTTTACCCCTCACACATAAGATAGACCACTAGTCTCTAGGGTATATAAAGAACTCAAGGGCTGGGTTTGTGGCTCAGTGGTAGAGCTCTCGCCTAGCATGTGCAGGGCACTGCGTTCAATCCTCAGCACCATATAAATGTAAAATAAAGATATTGTGTCCACCTAAAACTAAAAAAGAAATAAATATTTTAAAAAAAGAACTCAAAAAGCTAAGGACACCAAAAAAAAAAAAATAACCCAATCAATAAATGGGCCAAGAACCTGAACAGACACTTCTCAGAAGATGATATATAATCAATCAAAAATTTTATGAAAAAATATTCATCATCACTAGCAATTAGAGAAATGCAAAGCAAAACCACTCTAAGATTTCATCTCATGCCTTTATTTTTATTATTTATTTTTGTATCTGGTGCTGAGGATAGACCCCAGAGCCTCACACATGCTGGGTGAGCGCTCTGCCACTGAGGTACAGCCCCAGCCTCAACTCACTGCACTTTTATCTGCTGCCCTAATTTGCTTTCTAACCTGAAATTCTAAGAAAAAAAAAATGCCTGCAACTTTTTTTTGCTATATCTTGTATGCCACTCCTGATCATCTGTTTTTGATTAGTTTAAGCTCATTAGTATCACATTTCAATCATAAATAACTATCTTCTCTAATAAGCAATAAGTCAGGGACCAACATTCTATAGTTGAGTGTAAATTTCCTATTTTTTAAAGAAATTTTTAACCAATCATTTATTTCAACACTATAAGCCTATACAAGTGTTTGATCTGAAGTATCAGACCTCAGACAGCTACTGCTTAGTTGGGTCTTTTTGACATTATAGAATGAGTTTTTGTCTTAAAGACAAAACAAGGCTGGTTTTAGTTAGGGGAGAGGGTGGTATTGGAGCTGGAAGACACAGAGGAAACAACTGTCCAAACTAACAAGAAGTGACAACAACAGGGACAGTTTCCACATCCTCTGCATGTACCTCGGCTTAAGGAGGATGAGAAGGAGATTGGGAGGGGCAAAGCACAAGGTGAGCTATTGACATATTCTCCCATACAGAGCCACGAGGAAAACATGACTCATGGAATGCAGGGACCTGAAGAATTTTATTTTTGAAATTGCATAATGTGGTTAAGTTATTGAGAAAACATTTTAAATATAAACTGGTTCAGGAAGAAAACCAGTTTTCATAGATTGGGAGGGAAATTCCCACTCATTTGAATATTACACAATAACTTGATTGCATACTAGTTTATTCTTAGTATTAGCCACACATGGAGAAGTGGTAAGAAGAAATATATGATGAAAAGAAAATCACAACATAAAATTGTTAGCTTAAGACAGAGTCTTGGCCATAAACATCCTGGAAATTTTTTGTTTCAGAGGAATCTAAGAGTGGGAGAGTTACTATGGCTAAACTGACATTTTTATTGGTGTGTGTGTTTTTACACTGGAATCTCATTTTTCCCTTTTCACAGTGTGTTTTCACTTTTTCTAAGGCTCCAGAATTATTCAGATTGGCCACCAGGCCTAACAGGAAACTGGTGTAGACATATTGGTAGGTGAAAACACTTCCAAATAATCATAGAGTTTTGTCTAGTCTTTTTAATCTCAAAACTCTTCCTTAGAAAAGCTTTTGAAGAAATATGAAAACATTTCTTTGTCAAAAGGGGGAAATTAAGCCAACTTATTCTCAGTTGAGATATATACATCTTCCTCCATCAGACTTAATTAATCATTAATTATTAACTGAAATTGCATGATGTGGTTAACTTATAAAGATAAGAGCAAAACTAAGTTCTATGCTCCTCATGAATCACTTATTAGTTCTACTCTTATTTTTATAATTCATTCCTTCAACTCTCTTTGGAGTTCCCTTTTGTTCTTGCTATATTTATGTGAACATTAAGCTCTTTAACAAAATTGATCTAGTAAATATATGTGTACATTTGGATCCTAAATGTCCCCCAAAGGTTTAAGTGGTAAAGACTTGCTCCCAGGGTAGAGCTACTGAGAGGTGGTGAAGCCTTTAGGATGTGAACTGTGGTGTGAGGCCCTTATACCACTGGAGGCATATATTCAAGGGAGATTATGGGACTTTGGTCTCTTCTTCTTTTTCTCTTTCATTTCCATATCATGAAGTGAGTAGCTTTGCTCCCCAACATGTTCCCACCATGATATGCTACCTTCCCACATGGACCAAACTGATCATGGACTTCAACTTCTGAAACTATGGGTCAAAATAAACCTTTTTTTCTCTTTTTAGGTTGATCAGTTCAGTTTGTTACAGTAAAGGAAAGCTGATTAATACAATGTAGAATCTGAACTCAACAAATAAATGATATACTTTCTTTTCAAATACATTGAGTTTTTTTTTTGTTTGTTTGTTTTACAACCACTGACATCAGGCTATATCCCAAAGAAAGTCTCAACAGGACTCAAAGAAAACATGTTATCTGACCACAGAGCAATTATATTAGAAATGAATAATATTAAGAAAAAGAATACATTTGAAAACTTAAAAGTATTTTCCTCAGACTAAAGGTATAATTCAGTGGTCAGCATGTGCTTACTATGCATGAATGTCCTGGATTCAATCCCCAGCACCACACACATAAGGAACATAAGTTAATAGGAATGTAAGTGGAAATGGCAACATTCAAAATAACCCAAAAGGGCAGCTATAGTAGTATTGAGAGGGAAATTTATAGCCTTAAATGTATTTATCTTAAAACAAGAAAGATTGAGAATGAATGAGGATCATCATTCAACTGAAAAAAAGAGAGAAGCAAAAGATAGCATGACAAGGAAGCAAACCTGAAAATGAGAAATTGAAAAGATCGTAATTATCATATATATCTTTAAACGGACTTCTAAGACAGTGAGAGATCAATCAGATGAAAAAAATAGGAAAATAAAATATACAAATGACAAAATTTAGGAGTTCCAAGAGTCTGGTTCCATCCCACAACAACAATTCATAACTGACTGCTCTGGACCTAGAACCAACATGCAGATAGCTCAGCTCTATTTCTGCTGTGCATTTCTGTTCTGCATCTGGCCCCCAAGATTCTTTTCCTGTGTTTGTTTTGCTTAAGTGTAGTCTAATGTTTTTTTTTTACTTTATTATTTATTTTTATTTCTTTTAAAATTTTTCTTTTCCTTTTTATTTTCTAGGATTTCAAAATGTTTTATCTGTCATTGTTATATGTCTGGAGCAGATAAGATAAACTCTGTCATAAACTCATTGTGTCTTCTTAAGCAGAAGTTATCTTATTAAAAAATGTTTTACATAACATTCTATTTATTCAATGAGTGTTCCCACTAGAAAACTAACACGCAGCTTATATTTAACAGCCTTAGTTCTTAAATAATCTAACATATAACTTCTGTATAAGAGCTGGTTAAATTACCAGTTATCACCTTCGTCACATTATGGGTATTTGTCTTTTTTTTCTGTAATACTTTTTCAAAATGACCCTTTAATGTATCCCCTCCTTGCTCCAACAACAGCCTTTCTACTCCCTGACATATTTATTTATTTTTAATTTTTTTAGTTGTAAATGCACTCAATACATTTATTTATTTATTTATTTATTTATTGATTGATTGATTGATTGTAATGTGGTGCTGAGGCTTGAACCTAGTGCCTCACACATGTTAGGTAGGCACTTTACCACTGAGCTACAGCCCTAGCCCCTCCTTGACATATTGAAATGCCACATCTTTCCTACCCTGTTTTGACCATTATAATTCTCCTTTCCTCACCTCCCAATGCTGTCTTATTATTTGTCATATGACATACAAATCTCTGAAATAACTTCATCATGCCAAAGTTTTCTGCTCTCTGGTAACTAAACATCTCTTCTAAGAAGGTTTCCCTAATTAAACCACATTCTTTTTCCATCCCAGACTTTCTTTACATCTACATTTGTGTATTAGATAATGATTTATGAGACTTTACAAAATATATATCCACTGACCTGAATTCATACTTTCGACAACACACCATGATTATGGAGTTGACATCATAAAGTGGAAAAAGCCTGGAATTTGTTGTTGTCAGACAAATCCAGATTCAAATCCTCACTCCTCTTATAGTGTGAGCTTGAGAAAGTAACTTAGTCTCTCTGAATCTTCCTGTCGGTAAATTAGAAATGATAGTACCTAACTTCCAGATTGTTGTAAAGACAGAATAAAATCATGTGTGCATAAAAAATCCAGCACCATGGCCAACATATAGTTGTTTCTCAATAAATAAATATTAGTTTCCTCTTTCCTGCCTCCCATGTATTTTTCAAGCTTACTATCCATTAGGCTTTAAGTAGTTTTAGCATCATGATCTGCTTCTGACTAACAGCATCAGCTCAGAGTTCTCACATATTCAGATGTGTGAGGAAGAATTACACACCTAGATTCCTGCCCAGTTGCTCTGACAATGATCCCAACAGAGACACTGAGTATTTGAAGAACATCACTTCTCAGAGGCCCACATTCTCCCTACAGACAACACACTGGAAGGAAATTTCTGGAGCCTAGAGCAAATTGCCCTATCAAATAAGAACAGAAACTATAGGTAGAGATGATGGGTAGATTAGCTGGAGACCCCTACTCACCTGCCAGAACCAGCTCCCCTGTAGCAGGATGAGGCTTGACCGCAGGAGTTCCAGAAGTACATTGTTCCGTATGAGGAACTCCATGAAGGCCACCAGGGCTGTCAAAAAGATGGCCAAGAACAGCAGCTGGTGCACAAAGATGTCCAGCATTTCCCGGCCATGAGTGTGGTTGTAGAAGATAAAAGCTAATTGAGGGAGGGAAACAGTTTGTTTTTGTCAATGAAACCAAATGCTGCCCACTGCTTGTCTCACTCCCTCTCTCTGCCCACAGAAGTTTCTATACACACACAATTGTCCAAAAATCATGTCCCCACTGCTGCTCACCAGAATGCATTCTTGCATTTTTGGAGTCATCGCTGCCTCCTCAGAATCGAATATTTTCCCTTCTCGAACCTTTACTCTGTCTTCTAACACACCATGACATTCTCCACTAACTAAATTTTAAATCACCATCTATACAAGATGATGAATAATAAATATGATAGGGCAGAGAGCTGTAATTAAGGTGACTACAGAGAAGAGCAGGCTGAAGCTGAAGCCTTGCTCTGAGGAACCAGCTCAAGGAAGAAAGAAACACATCCATAAGTCACAAGGGTGGACCTTCCAAGTATGACAAGTTTACCTAACTGCATTTTTTTTTTTTTATTCCACGGACAGATTCCACCTCCATCCTAATCATTTTACTTTAGATAAAATGGAAAAGATGTTCGTTCAAAACATAGTAACACCTGGAGAGAACAAGAACCACACTTCTGGTTGTTGGCACCCATCTTTCATTCAGCTCTATTCTCAGAGGATTAGGCAGAAGTTCTTATCTTCATATGTGGGAGGAAAGGGAGGCATTTGGGGCTTTTGTAGTTCCATAATCAGTCTATTTCTTTTATATGTAATAAATGAAAATAAATCAGTAAACACTCGCTTTTACTCCCCACCCCCTCTCACACAAACAGGAAAACAATTGAACAAAGCCTATTATTTTTCATGAACCTCTCAAAATTAGGACCTCAAATTTTTATGTTACTGAATTTTTTCAATTCTACTAATCATATTAGAGCAGAGGTTTACTTTATCAGTATTTTAAAAGCTGATTAGTAGACAGTGGAAGCCTTTCTGCTTTGAGTGATTGACCTATTTTGGGATATTCATATACCATGACTCTGAATTCAGTTTTCAGAATTCAGTGGAAATAAAAATCTACAGGACAACCTGTAAGGAATCATTACAGGTGATTCTTTTAAGACAGATGTGAAATGTGAATAAAACATTCTTGAACGACTGTCCTTGCCCAATTCTACTAAACAGGTCAGGAGGGAAGGTCTTTGGCACCCTACCTAGGACATCAAACATCCCATTACAGCTCCCCCAATCACAGCTGCAACAAGACAGCAAAGATACATTGTTATAAAGGGTCACACAAACACCCACTAACAGAGAAAAGGACAGGAAAATACCACCCATACTTACCCTCCACAAATAAGGCATTTGACAACATTAACTTGGTTAAGGAGACTGGAAGTGAACCGATGGTGAAACATAAGATGTTAGCCACACCCAGCATCCCAAAAAAGAAATACATGGTGAAGTGATGCCAGCCGAGGAGTTGGTTCCACTGGCCTTCTTTATATAAGGTCAGGTAGGGCCCTCCAGGAATAAACTGTTCCCCAGCCATGCCTGTAGAGAAACATGGCAGTTTTAGCAACCCTCTCCACAATTTTCCCCAACATGCATGAAGAGGCAAGAGGACGTGTGCAATGACTATTCCAATCTACTGACTTCCTTACATCATTAATTCTTCTCTTGGAGCTATTTCCTAACAGCCTAGCACTGATGCTTTACCCTTATTTTACAGGTTCAAATGCTGATTTGGACCACTTTTCATAAAAGAACGCCATATGAATCAAACAGCTATTTCATATATTCAATGCTGATGATTTTAGTTCAACTACCTATTCCAATCTAATGACTAAAGTAAATCCTGAATGATTTGGGAGTTTATATTTTCAAGGTCAATATTATAAAGGCTAATTACTTCCTTCCTGGATACTGAATCTTTGAGTAGTTGCCACAAAGTAGGGAGTTGTCCTTGATTCCCAGTAAAAATGCTAAAGAATTCAGCTTTTCTCCTAATTAAGGATAACTGAGAAGGCCCAGATAGAGAGTATGATCTAAGTCAGTTATGCGTAAGTTTAATTTTCTCAGTGATGCTGCTTTATTTGTTAATCTCTTTGGAAATAGTTGCACTTCAATTTGATGGCCATAGCAAATACCTGGTGTAGAAAAAATCTAATGGGAAAATGGGAGGCTTTACCTTTTACAGAGGAGAGACTGCAGTGGAACTCTAGAAACATAGAATGCTTCACAGAATCCTGAAAGGCAATGGGAGGTCCTTAAGAAGCTACCTGCCTTAACCTTCTCCAATTCAGAAAAACAGAAAAAAGGATGAATGTGTGAAGCAAGGTCTTCCTCAGCCCTGACCCCTTTCTACAGCCTATTGGCAACAATTTATTACTGAAAATTTCCCATGATCACTTGATTATTTTGGTATCATTTGTTAGGGTTTGGTATTATTTGGTATCATTCCTGTTAGGGTTTTTTTTTTTCTCATGAATCTGAACAATTCATAACAATTATTTCAGAGGCTCCAATCCATTCTATAAGGGCAATTTACCTTGACCGGAGAAGTAAATTAACTACTAAGGCTAATTCATTAAGGACCAGGGCTTTGTGTGAACATGAAGTATTACCTATCTAACAAATTATATAAGATAGACACTATAATCAGAATATGTATTGAGATTTTTTAATACAAATTCATTTTAGTGATTTTGTAATTTTGCTTCTCTTTGCATATGAAAATACTCAGAAGGAGAAAATAAAACAGAAATGGTCCACTCACCAGTAAAAGCCATGGCAACTATTACAACTCCCTCCAAAATTTCTACTCGATGGAATAATGCTTTGGAACTAAGGTAGCAGGTCCGCTTGTGCTTTTTGCAGACATACTTGAGAAGAGTCTTTGTACTCCACCAAAGGCCCATGACAAAGAAGAAGGTTCCAGGGAGGGCATGACCTCTGAAACTCCCCATGACCTACAAAGATAAGAACATCCAGAAGACAGACATTTCATTTCTGGAACCTGGCCAAAACATCTTTTGTCCCCACAGAGTATACTGACTTCTGATGATCATGGGTGCATAGTAGAGCCACTACAATGACAACAATACCAATAAAAGAAAACCAATGTCTGCATTCACGGAACAGTTATCATGCATCTTAGACACCATGTTAAGTATTTTACATGCCATCTCAAACTTACTTTTTGAGACATACTCACAAATGAAGAATTATACCATTTTCAGTTGAGATACAGGTTTAGAGAAGTTAAATGACTTGCCCAGATCTCACAACTATTATGCAAATGTTTTGTTGTTTTTATCATAGAGTTCAAAAGGATTTCTTAAAAAGTTAGTATGAACTTCATCATACAGTTGCCCTTTAAGCTTATTTAAAGGAAAGTAATATGAAACTATGATCTTTTTGTTTAAAATTTGAAATGATATGAAACTACCAACAATTTTTTTTGAAGATTCAAGGTTTCAAAATATCAAGAAACCAGTGTGTGAAGGAGACCACCAATGTCTATTAGAGATTGCTAATGCTCCTCCCCACACTTTCTCAGCCTCTCCTCCAGTTGGATTGGAACCTTGGTTTTAGTTCTGGCTTCTCTGGGTTGAATTGGTACACATCACTTACAGGCTGTGTCAGTAAAGTGCATGTGATTTCTCTTTCTCTACTCTTGCCTTTGCACCTGGGCATGGCATTTGTACAACAGAGAGGACTGGCAACCAACCTCCTCCAGATTTTGCAAAAAGCAATGTTCTACGTGCATAAGCTATTGAAATTTTGAGGTTTATTTTTAAAACAGCTTAGCTCTGCCTGGCCAGATGCATACTGAATTTTATTTATAGTATTGTCACATCGTAATCACCTCTGACTGATAAACAGAAGTAGTCTCTGTATTTGATTAGTACTACAGAAAACCAGTCTTGAATTTTGTGCATTTTTAATTATGAAAGCAGTCCTTTGTTTAAAAAACATATTATACTATCAACAGAATCATGAAGAGACAACCCCTTGGGTCATTTCCACAATCCTCTAACATAACGGGAAGCTTTGAGGGAAACCATGAATCTGATCCTTATACTACAAATCTCAAATCTCCAACCAAGACCCCAGTTGGTTATTGCAGTGCACTCTTGAATCATCTAAGCCATCTAAGTGTCAGACTCTATACACCACACAGTGGTAAGAACAGATTTTTGTTCTGACACTTTTGTTGTGGTTTGAGGCATGTTACTTAACTTCACTGAGCCTTAGTTCTTAATAAACGAAGGAGGTAGACCACAACGATATTGGGAGTTCCTGCTCTAACAGTATCTGATTCATTATCCTAATCACCATTTTATCATAGTATTACAGAATGCACCTGTTTGTTTTAGTCTAAGCAACCATATGAGGCTGAAAATTATTTCCCTGCAAATTGAAAAATGTCCTTTAACTTTTCTAGAATAGAATTTTAAATGATTGAAGAGCTTTAAACATTTTCCTTAGTACAGGAAACACTTGTAGGAATTTAGCCTGCAGATACACTTGGAACTACAACAACCAAATTAGAACAACATAAATGTCAAAAATCAGCATAAAAATTAAATTTATTCACTTCTTAAAATACCATTTTCAAATAACTTAAATGATGGGTGATTAAAAGGATAGAATAAAAGAATAGTATAAAAAATGAGGGGCAGAGGTTTTAGATTCAGACTGAGTAAATTCAAATATGAACTATCATTTATGAGATACATGGTTTTTTGTCAAATTACTTAACCTTTTTAGTGCCTCAGTTTCTTTTTCTGTTAAATGGGACAAATAGCTGAACCCACCTCATAAAATAAAAATGAGCTACTCCAAAGCAAATTACATACAAAACTAACAAATAAGCTTGTGCTATACTCAGCTCACCTCAAACTACTAGAGTAAAACAAAGGAAATACAAAATGAACAAATCTACTTGGGTACTAATACAGAAAAGCAAGAGGCTTCCCAACATTTCTCTGACAATGATTCATGTGCTGCCTATAACATTTCATCTGCTATTGCCTTAGAGAGTTACTTGGCTATTCTATAGTGATCTTCTTTACTGTAATTAGAGAATAAACTCATTGAAAGCAGGGACTATAAATCTATTCTTTCTAGTTCCCATTGGACCTGGGTAGTGTTGTATACTATAAAGTTCTAAATGAACAAGAGTAACTCTGTTCTTATAATACAAGATCAATTACTTACATGACATCTCTACTCTGAGGTCCCAAAGGCCATCTCATACTCAGCATACTCCAGAATGAACTAATCGTCTTATCTACCCACCCACTACAAGAAAGGAACTTTTGGCCAGTTACTTCTTTTGGTTAACAACACTGCCTCCGGAGCTGAGGTTGTGGCTCAGTGGAAGAGCGCTCATCTACCATGTGCGAGGCCCTGGGTTTGATCCTCAGCACCACATATAAATAAATAAATGTCCAAATACAATTAAAAAACAACAACAACACTGCTTCCATGCAGTTACCCAAAACCAAAATATGAAAGTCTTCCCAGAGTCAGTCTATTTCCCTAAAAACTAATTAATCATGAGACGTATTACCTTGGCCTAACTTTAATTCTTCCTTGCCCCAAACTCAGCTGACTTCTCATATGCTCAAGGAAATCCTCTCCAATGACCCAAACAGGGTGGGCCCTGTTACACCTTCTCAGGAAACCAGCTCTGACTTTAATGGATTCTTTGTGTGATTAGTTATAGAAGATCAGTCCCCCCTCATTAGCCTCTTTGACCGTATTATGAGAGTCTGTATAACCAATAATTGGGGACCCTGTAAAGTTAGATGACTGAATCACATTTTTTTCCCCTGAGGCTCCCCAGTATATTAAAAACTGAAAGAAAATGCCAAACAGGGTTATAAAAATTGTTGCCTTTAAATGTTTAGAATTACTTTGTAAATATTTTGAACATAGAAGTAAAACATGCCACCTATGTCATGGAAAGCAGGAAACCACCAGGACTCTTGATGAATGTGCAGCTCTATGCCAAATAGACCTCCATACCCAACTCCATGACCATGCCCCACAGACTGAAAGGACCAACATCTGTCAGCACGCCCACTGGAATGTGACAAGGAGGCCATGGGAAGCGGCTGACAGTTTTTAAAGAAAGCTGTGAAGTGATTCAGATGGGGCAAAAAAATGAGTCCTTCCTACTTCAGTTATAGGACTTTTGTATCTTAGGCCTTTTAAACTGAAACAATATGGTGGTCCCATTCTTTCTATGTTTAAAAGGCTCAAAGTCAAAGTCCCAACAGGTTTGCTATATTCACCTGACTAAGGGATCCAACACAGATCCAGTTATTTCTGGCAATGAAAATGGCATTCATTTTACTTCACATTCATTGTAGAAAGAAAAAATTGCCCACATCCTCAAACATCACTTCACTCTAATCTTTTAGAAACCACTGCCCATCAATCTTGTTCCTTGTTTACTATCAACTACAAGTCCATCTTAGTCCTTGTAAAAATTAAGTACAGTAGGCGAGTTTGACAAGATCTAAATCCACTGTAGGCACATTCTCTTGGGGTGGGGGGGGGAAACCACACAATTTCTTTATTTACCCAAACCTGCCAAGCAGCCAGCAGAAACCCTGGGGAAAACAGTAAGGGTAGGAAACAGAAAGGAGTTCCTTCAGGACCCTTCCTGTCTGATTCCACCTGAAAGATTCATTCAGTCACTACTGTGACTGAAGCAAAGTGTAAAATGAGGTTCAAGTTTGTTTATCATGACAATGTGTCTTAAAATATGAGTCACTGATTAAGACTTAGATGTACTTTTTTGGGGATAGTGGCTTAATATGATGAGCCTCTAGATGTGACTCATCCTAAGAATCATACTCCTCCCCCCATCAAAAGAAACCTGTCCCTCCTATAATACCAAACATCATCCTCTGGAATGAAGACAAGAAAAAAATTCCTAATATCCTCATTGGCCCCTTTGCTGACCACCCATGTCCCTCTTCATTCCTCCCTCTCTCTCTCTCTCTCTCTCTCTCTCTCTCACACACACACACACACACACACACTCACTCACTCCCTACTTAAAAGAGAAAGATTTTAAACTCTAGCACTTAGAGATATAATATTGAGCAAATTCCAAGATCTAAATCAAGTGTTAGGTGTTAATTCTCAGGTGTTATAGCCACACAAACCACAGACCAGGCCTATATACAAAAAGAGGACATAACTCAAAAACAGTCCAGAGAAAGAGATCAACAATTTTTTGGTAGACTCTCAATCAAATAGATACTTCAATATAAGATAAACACTATAATGAGAAAAAACTTAAATTAGAATTTCATATTAAGCCACTACTCCCCCCCACCCAAAGTATACCTAAGTCTTAATCGGTGACTCATATTTTAATACCCATTGTCATGATAAACAAACTTGAACTTCATTTTACACTTTGCTTCAGTCACAGTAAAGTGTATATAGGCACATGCAGCTTTAAAATTTGATTCTCCATTTTTCCACACCAGCAGTTTCCCTAATTTGAATTGTCTTGAAAGAATTTTCTTAATTAAATTTTTCTTACCTTCACACTCTCCTCAATATCAAGTCCAACTCAATTCTCTTCTTTCAAGAATTTACAATGGTTCCAGATTCCAAAAGGAAAAACAGATGCTGACTGGCCCTAAATCTGAAACTTTCACCTCCTCCTACTTTGAGGCTGAATCTTCAAACTATGTCACAATGCATTTAAATGCAGGGAACACGCCCTTTTGAACATTCCGCTTCCCTGTCCAATCATTGTGCCATAGACTAGTTCTAGATAAGACTCACCTTGCTATCCTGCCTCCCAGGCCACAAGCCTCAGTCAGCTCTGAGAACCAAAGCCAGTGAAACACACTGCCCCTCTTTCAGGCCATCAAGATAGAACGCTGATGGAATGTTTATAGGAGCAGTAACAATTGATTGTGTTCCATGAGTCCTAAGAAGATAAACCAGTTCCCAACATGCAGCGCCTCAGGAAAGAAATTGCCACAGGTGTCAAGGTCGAGTCAAAATCAAAGCTGAAGTTATAGAAATAAGAAAACTCAAGGGAACAAAACTGCTGTAACTCAACAATATAGCTCAAAGCACTTGGAAACCATCCAATCAGTGCCTGCATTGCACAGTTAGCAACTCAGGGATCAAGTCAGCATTAGGGAATAAACATGACCCCTACTTACACACAAAGCTTGTAATATACTGAGGAAACCAGAAATAAATAAATAGATAATAAATAAAATTTTTAAAAAGGGAAATATGTCTCTTACTAACAAGTTAGTTACAAGTTTTATGAGAGTTGTGAAGGTGACTGGCACACCTAACATGGGGAAAAGTCTTCATCTGAGAAGGGCATTTGATAGATGAGGTAGTTCTAATACAGTACAGAGAATGAGGAACCCACAGTGACCAGGGGACAGTAGACAGGCAGTGCCACAACAGTGGAGAACGGCCTGAGTGAAGTAAGAAAGCAGGAGTGAGAGCTTTGCTCTTCGAGAGAGAGTTTCTCAATTACTCTCAGCTCAGCCCCACCCAGTACCCCAAAGGTAAAAGGATGGTGTCTCTTCAGTGTGATGCTGCCAAGATGCAGAAATCTTATTTGAATAATAAAAAGGTTTTGATTTGCATTTCCCTGAATAATAATAACAGGTTTTTTGATTTGCATTTCCCTGATAAGTACTGAAACTGAGCTTTTTTTTTTCATATAAATGTTGGCTATTTCTATGTCTTCTATTGAGAAATGTCTATTGTCTAATTTTTAATCAGATTACTTAGCGTTTTCTTCTATTGATCTGTTTGGGTTCCTTACATAATATGGATGTTAACCCCTTTTCAGATACATCACTTGCAAATATTTTCTCCCATTCTATAAGTTTTCTCTTCACTCTGTTGTTTCCTTTGCTGTGTAGAAGTTGTTTTTTTTTTAACCTGTTATAATCCTATTTGTCTACTTTTTGTCTTTTAACTCCCTCTACTATTGTGTTCTTATACAAAATATTGCTTTGCCCTAATTAGAATGTTTATTATCAAAAAGATGTTTAACAATAATAAATTCAAGCATGGATGTAGAGAAAGGGGATCTCCCATACACTGTTGGTGGGGATGTAAATGAATGTAGTAAGTAAGAAAAACCACATGGAGGGTCCTCAAAAAATTAAAAATAGAAATACCATATGACCCAGTAATCCCGCTGCTTTTTAAAAAATTTTTAATTTGTTCTAATTAGTTACACATGACAGCAGAATGCCAGTAATCCCACTTCCAAGCATATATCCAAAGGAAGTGAAATCAGCATATCAAAAAGATATATGTGCTTTCATTTTAATGGCAGCACTTTTCACAATAGTCAAGACATGGAATCAACCGAAGTACCCATCAACAGATGACCAGATAGAGAAAAAATATATATATTTATATATTTTTGTGTGTGTATATATATATATATATATATATATATATATATCCACAGTGAAATACTATTCCACTGTAAATTGGAAGATCCTGACATTAGCAGCATGGATAAACCTGGAGAACATTATGATAAGTAAAATAAGCTAGACATACAAAGAAAAATACCATATGATTTCACACATATGCGGAATCCAAAGAAGTTGATCTTATAGTATAAGTAGAGAGTAGAATAGTGGTTACCAGTAGTGAGGAAGGGAAGGAAGAAGAGGGATAGACACAAATTGATAATGAGTACAAAGTTGCAGTTAGGAAGAATAAATTCTGGTGTTCTACATAGTAGGGAGATTAAATTTCACAATATTGTATATTTCAAAATAGCTAGAAGAGAGGATTTTGGATGTTCTCATCATAAAGAATGACAAATGTATGAGGTGATGAATATATGTTACACCAGAATTTAATTATTACACAATGTATACCTATATCAGAACATCACACATAAATGTTTCCGATTATTTGTCAATTAAAAACATTTTAAAATAAACAAATATTATGGAATAAATTTTTAAAAGAGAGTAGGAAGAATAAAATAATAAGTTCTAACAGCAACCTTATTCCATCCTGGAATCAAACCCTGAGCTTTCCAAATGTTATTGAGCAATTATGTTTAGTCTGCTTAATCTTGCTATGACTCTTTGAGGGGAAACAAAGATAATATATACTTCTCTGAAGTATACACATACTAAATAACTTACTTTAAAATTTATCTTACTTTAAAATATTTAGTAACTGAAAGGTTGGGGAATTTCATAGTGCTAGACAGGGTCTCGAATGCTCAGTTCCTGATATTCTCAGCAAAATCTACTTCCCTGATCCACCCTACTTTTTCCGTCTCAGAACTCTTACATGACCTTGAACCATTCACTCTTGTACATACACTGATTCAACATGTAATGAATACCAACTGTCTTGCAGGTACATACATGTAGAAAAAAAAATAACAGACTTCAAGGAATATACAATATAGAGAGGTATGTATATAATTTATTCTAGACTAATGTGAAACTTGTGCAGAGAGAAATGAGAATAAGGAAAAAGCAAGAACCTGACCCTAATCTGGAGAGCCAGAAACTGCTATTCTGTCTGCATAGCAAGCAAGGGCTATATTACCCACAATGCTTTGCACCTACTTACCACTCAGTAAATGGCTAACAAATGACAAGCTGCTGCCTGGGCCTCCATGTCCCTAGAACACTGGCCTAGGGCACAACCAACATCAAAAATAGTTGGAGAGGTTAATAAAATGCACATTCTTGGGCCCCACCCCAACCTCGGCAATTTAGTATCAGTAGGGAAAAACCTAGGAGTCTGTATTTTTACTAAGCACTTGCCAGTTAACTTTTTTTAATACTTATTTTTTAGTTGTAGTTGGATACAATATCTTTATTCCATTCATTATTTTTTATGTGGTGCTGAGAAGCAAACCCAGAGCTCTGTATGTGCTAGGCGAGTGCTGTACCACTGAGCCACAATCCTAGCCCCAACAATTGACTTTTATTTTCTTGAGTTTTTAGGCTTATGGTATGTGGAGACAAGCAGAGTAGCACCAAGACATAGATTTAAATATGATTTCCCATCACCATACCCCAAACACCATTTGTCTCCTGTAAATTTCATGTGTACCAGAATGATAAACTGGCTCTGTTAGAAGAATAGCCATTGGAAGTGCTGCAACTTTATTTTATTGTATCTATTTGTATCTCTTTTGTAGCTCTGCTTCTTGTTCCCATCACCAGCCTGTCTGTCTTTCAATAACCAAAACCATTCATGGCACAGTCTGCTTTTAACCAAACTTATAAAATGACAAACAGAACTCAAACTTGAGCATATAAAACAGGGTAAGACAATCTAAAGACTTGTGTCTTAAGAAATAAAACCAACAAATAAAAAGTGAGAACAAATGTCAAGTTGCATCACCTGCCTGTAACCAACTCTTCAAAGTAAATAAAAGCCTGAACTATTTCTGTTAGTAGCAATGTACCTGCAACATGAAGGAAGTTTGCATTCAACGAACGCCCACTACCTACTAATAACTTCTCGTTCATCTGTTTGCTTTATCTTTGAGATAACCCAAGGAAGCATTATTGGTCCCACAGACAAGTGCAGAGTGCCCTTGTGAGGAAACCCAAAAGGATCCAAGGGATTTTGTGATTGCTATGGTTTAATGCCTCCTCCAAAACTCATGTTGAAATTTAATTATCACTGTAATGGTTAAGAGGCAGGTCACGAGGACTCCGCCCCCATGGTGGATTTAGGCTACCATCACAGGATTGGGTCACTTATAGAGAGAGGAGGTTGTTATAAAAGAAATTTCGGCTTGCTTGGCTTCCTATTTCTCCTACTCTTTGGCCACAGGATGTTTTCCTCATGTTGGCTTTCAAGAAGGCCCTCGCCAGATGCTGGCACATTGATGTTGGACTTCCCAACCTCCAGAACTGTGAGAAATAAATTTCTTTTTTTTTCATATAAATTATCAAGTTCTTGGTATTCTTTTATAGTGGCAGAAAAATTAACTAAGACAATAACTTGCTCTTGGCACAAAGACAGTAGAGATCAGGATCAGGATTACAAAGTCCTCAGATATCTGATTTCAAATCCCACACTCTTCTCTCTCCCTCTACCAGAAGACTGGAAAGAGTTTTCCCATAACCCCATCAAACAATCTCAATCAATTACCTTTGAATAGGTTTCATACCATAGGAAAAAGATACCTCCTGGGCCTTTTACCATTGAGCTGTCTGTACATGTAAAGTAGGTGAAGCTTTGCACATTAAGCTGTCAGCATTTGTAAAGGAGATAATACTTTGCATCTAGCCAGTATTTATTTACCACCACTGTAGGAAAAGGCAGAGAGCACAGTGCTAACAACAAGGACTGCTGGGCTAAGTAGTCTACAATGACTTCACTTGCTGTAGTTGACAAAGGTCTGCATACTAGCAATCTAACAATGAGCACCAGGCTAAACATTAGTAATGTGAAAAGAACCTAAAGAATTCATTCTGTATTTCCCAACTTCATGCTACTTTATAACTCAATTCAAGTCCATGAAAAATCACTGAGTACTTCGTATGTATCTGAAGATCTGCTTCAAGTAACAGGGGACTCTCTGATAACCAAATACACTAGTTTTCTATTGTTATTATAACGAATTACTACACATTTAGCAGATTAAAACAATACATATTTATTATCTGACAGTTCCAGTAGGTCAGAAATTTGGCACCTCTCACTAGGCTATCAATATGATCACAAAAGCTGCTTGACATTCCTGTCACTAAAATCAAGGTGTTGGCCCATCAAAGCTGCAACTACATTATACTTTCAAGAGGCCTTAGAGAATCCATTTCCTTCCCTTTGCCAGCTTCTAAAGGCCTTCTCCATTCCTTGACTCATAGCCCCCCTTCCTCCATATCCAGTCAATAAAGTTCCATGTCTCTGACTATTCCTCCTTAGTCACATATTCCCCTGACTCTGAACTCAATTGCTGAATGTTCTTTCCACTTTTTAAGGACCCCTGTGATCATACTGAGCCTGCTCAGATAATCCAGAATAATCCATCCATCTCAAACCTTTTAACTTAATCACACTGGGAAATTCTTTTTGCCAGTTAAGGTAATATATTCATGAATTCCTGAAATGGAGACACGGGGAAAGGTGTAGAATCATTACTTTACATACCATAGAAATATCTGAGGTTTATAATCTGGTAAAACAAAGAAGAAATTCACAGTAGGGACTAGGATACCAAAGAGATAAGCTAATGTTTTTAGGAAGGGAATAAAATGTTATAGGTGTGCTAAGCCCCTTCGTTTAATTCAAGGGAAGAAGACAGGCATATGATAGGATGCTGAAAGACTTTAGGCCTTGAGTAGCAAATAGGATTTTGAAAGGCGGAGCTAAAAAGGGAACATTCCAGTTGTAAATAGCGGCATGAATAAACTCATGTGACACTGCATTGACAAAAGCAAGGGACAATATAAAATACAATTAGAACCCATATACATAGAAGTTGGTAAGTTACATACAATACAAATCAATACTCAGTGATAATTGGGTTTCCACTCATGGATAAAAATTAAACTAGATCCATACTCACACCACTCTAAAAATTAAATTCCAGGCATATAAAAGTCCTAATGGTAAAAATCAAAAATTTTTAAATATTACTATGACTTTGGGATAAGATTGTAAAACAAGATACAAAAAGCAAAGGAAAATAAAAGAGTGAGAAATTTGACCACATCAAAATTCAAAATTTTTATATACAAAAGGCAAATAAGCACATGAAAAGATACTCGACATCATTGGTCATTTGGGAGACTCTAATTAAAATAATATATACCAATACACACTCACTAGAATGACTAGATTTAAAAAGATGACTATACCAAGTATTGACAAGGATGTGGACCAACAGGAACTCTTGTACACTACAGTTGAGGACAGAAACAATTCAGCCTCATTGGAAAGCAGTTTCCTAATTATTAAAACCTTGTATTAGTATGGTATATTTGTTATGATTGATAAACCAAAACTGATACATCATTATTAATAACATTTATTTCAGGACATCCATAATTTACATTAGGGTTCATTCTTTGCGTTTTATAATTCTGTGAGTTTGGCAAATATGTAATGCCTTGTAAACATAATTATAGTATATCATGCATTAAAGTCAGTGTTCCATCTATTTACCCCTCCCTCCCTTTGGACTCCTACTAACCACTGATTTTTTTTTTTAATATTCCTACAGTTTTGTCTTTTCCATATGGCATATTCAGAATCATACAGTGTAGTATTTTCAGACAAGCTCCTTTAACTTAGAAATATGCCTTTATCTCCTCCATGTTTTCTAGTGACCTGAGATCTTATTTCCTTTTATTACTGAATAATATTTCATTGCATGGATGTACCATAGTTTCTTTAACCACTCACCTACCAAAGTGAGTCTTTTCCAAATTTTGGCAATTGTCATAAAGCTGCTGTTAACATTGATGTGCAGGTTTTTGTACAAATGTAAGTTCTTGAATCATTTGATTAGGTATCTAGGAGCACAAACTTGGATCATATAGCAGGACTCTGCTTAGCTTTGTTAAGAAGTTGCCAAACTGTCTTCCAAACTAGCCATACCATTTTGCATTCCACTAGCAATGAATGAGAGTTCTTGTTGCTTCACATCCTCACTATCATTTCATATTGTCGGTATTTTTTGGATTGTAGCACTTTTAATAGGTATCTCATTGTTAACTAGTATCTCATTGTTGTTTTAATTTATAATTCCCTGATGACTTATAATGGTCAAGCATCTTTTTATATGTTGATATATCATCTGTATATCCAATTTGGTGAAGTGTATTTTTAGATCTTTTTCTCAATTTTTAATTGGAGTGTCTTCGTACTGTTGCATTTCAAGAGTTCTTAATATATTTTATATATAAGTCCTCTATTAGATTTATGTTTTACCAATACTCCTCCTTATTCTTTTTTTTCTTTCTAAATGAAGATTTAATAAATATTGTTTCTTTCATGAATGTTCTCTTTATATTTTAAAACTTACTGTCACACCCAAGGTCACCTAATTTTCTTTTGTTATCTTCTAGAAATTTTATAGTTTTGCATTTTACATTTAGGTCTATGGTTGATTTTTTGTTCATTTTTATGAAATATGTAAGGTTTATGTCTAGATTTTTGCTCTTCACAGGGGGCTGATGGTTAATTTTATGTGTCAACATGACTGGGCTAAAGGATGCCCAGATAGCTGGTAAAACATATTTTGGTGGCTATCTATAAGAATATTTCCATAAAAGATTAGTATTTGAATTAATAACTAAGAAGATGGGATTGTGGATATCATTCAATCCCTTCAGGGCCCAAATAGAACAAAAAGATGGAGGAAAGTGAATTTATTCTCTATTTGATCTGAGACATCCAACTTCCATGTGCTTTTGGACTGCTTCTCAGGCTTTTGGACTCTGAGGCTCACACCAGCAGGTCCCTAGTTCTTAGGCTTTTTAGCTCAGACTGAATTGTATCACCAACTTTCCTGATTCTCTAACTTGCAGACAGCATATCAGGGTACTCCTTGACCTCCATAATTACATACTAATTCCTATATTAAATCTTCTTCTGTATACCTACAAATATCCTATGGTTCCATTTCTCTGGAGAACCCTAACACAATGCACACAATGGTGTGCATCCATTCTAGCTCATCTGTTGAAACAAGTGTTCTTTGGCTACTGACTCACTTTTTTACAAATTTAAACTGTCTATATTTGCATGGAACTATTTCTAGGCTCTCTATTCTGCTCCATTAATATTCTTCACCAATACATTATGGACCATGGCAACTTTAAACTAAGTTTTAAAGTTGGGTAGTGTCAATACCCTAATTCAGTTATTCTCCTTCAAAATTGAGCTGGCTATTCTGTGGCTTTTGCCTTTTAATATAAACTTTAGGATCAATTTCTCAACATTCACAGGGTAATTTGCTGGGACTTTGGGATTACATTGAATTCATAGATCAAGTTGGGAAGAGCTGACATATTAACAATATTTACTCTTTCTATCCATAAATATGCAATATTTCTCCACTTTAGATCTAATGTAAATGGCAAGTTTTTAATTTCAAGCTAATTTGTTCATTGCTGTTACAGGAAAACATTTGACTTTTATATGTTAATATTGTGTCTAAAAACCTTGTGATAATCACTTATTAATTCCAGGGTTTTTTTGTTGTTATTGATACTTTGGGATTTTCTAAATAGACAATATGTCATATATAATCAAAGTGAGTTTTATTTCTTCCTTTCTCGTTAGTAATCTTTCTATTCCCTTTTCTTGTTTTGTTGCATAAATTAGTACTTTCAGTAAGATGTTCAATTGGAATGATGATCAGGGACATCTTTGCCTTGTTCCCAATCTTAAATGGGGAGTGTCTAGTTTCTGACCACTAAGTATGATATTATCTGTAGGTTTTGTGCAGCTGTCCTGCATCTAGTTGTGGAAGTTCCCTTCTATACCTAGTTCACATTTCATTTGTTTTGTTTTAAATTTCTATGAAACAAACAAACAAACCTGAAAAGGTAGTTTAGAGCCATATAACAAGGGACTTTAAATGCCAGGTTAATAAGCTTTAGCTTTATTTTATGAACAATAAGAAGCAAATGAAGGTTTCTGAGCAAAAAAGGATGTAACAAAACCCTTAAACCATTTTATAATATATATATATATATATATATATATATATATATATATATATAATATATATTTTTTAAATATATATATTATATATCATATCCACTTTAGATCTAATGTAAATGGCAAGTATATATATATATATATATATATATATATATATATATATTATATACATAATTACATTTTTTATATATAATTAGAGACACAGAACATTCATCAGTCTTGATGAATTTCTTATATGAAGACTTGACTCCCAAATGCAGTATTATGCCACTCATTCTCAACCCAGAAAAGAAAGAGTTCACTGTGATTCAGGGCAGAGTCATAAGCACCCAGCGGCCCAATGTAGCTTACTTACATGTATCCAAAATGGAGTCATCACACCTGAATCAACAGTGTTGGCACATTCACTTGCATCACTCCTCACAGGAAGTTGCTGCTCTAACAGCTCTGTTAACAATTAGACAGGGATAAACCTCTGACTATCCTTGCCCTATCTTCAGAGAATGTCCTGTAGCCCTATTCTCATGGCCTCGCCTGCCTTGACTCTTCTTTACCCACCTCCCTGCCATCCTCCTTTTCTCTCCCCTTTCTCTTCTACCTGACACAATGAATTTCCAGAAGGGCAGCAGAGAGGTTAAGGGTTCTAAGCAAATTTCCTTCAAGAGCAAGGGACCACCAAGGGAAGAAATAGCACTCCTAGATCAGATTTCAAAACTTGGCTTGGTTTGGATTTCTGTTGTGTGGAGAATGGTGAATGACAGAGAGCAATCAAAGGAGCCTAGAAAGCCAAAAGTGAGACTGTAAATGATACTGTTGGCTGGATCAGATCAACCTCTGAGTTCCTGAACTTATAGGCATAAAAGCCACCCAAGCATCCGGTTCTCCCCTCCTCCTGCTTCCTGTTGCTTTCATTTTAATCTCATTTGTGATTTCTGGATCACAAGGTCCCATGATCTGAAAAAAGGCTTTTGGTAAATTTCTTGCCTTTGTTGAAAGGAAATTCTATTTCTCTTAGAAGTGCCCTTAAGGTTCTTCAGAGGTAAGTGTGGGAAATGTGCTCTTGTCTGGCCACTTTTCCATTTATTTCCCCATTCCTCTTATCTGTCCATCTATGCTTTCAACAAATACTAATTAAACAACTACAATGTGCCAGTTACCATTCTAGCCATAAGACTTGAGATAGATATCCCTGCTCTCACAGAACTTTTCTTTTCGAATAAGAAGATAGACAACAAACAAGAATTCTAGAACATTGATACTCAAAGTGCACTCCTAGTTCTAGCAGTTGGAACTTGTTGAAAATGCAGAATCTCATGCCCCATCCCAGACCTACCAAATCAGTATCCTCCTATTGACAGATTCCCAGATGATTCATATGCACATTAAACTTTGAAAAACACTGATCTAGGACAGAATTTCTCAACAGCAGCACTATTGACATTTCAAACCAGATAATTCCTGGGGCACTGTTCTGTGCATTATAGGATGTTTAGCAGTATCCCTGGCCTCTGCCTACTAGATGCTGTCAGCAACAACCCCCACTGTCCCCCACCAGTTATGACAACCAAAAACATCGACAGCTATTAATAAAACTCTGGAAGGGGACAAAAATCACACTTCCTTCCCCAGTGAAGAAATCACAGGTCAGAATGTTTCTTTGAGAGCTCTTTGGTCAAATCTTAACATCAAAAGATTTTTTTTTTCTTTTCTCAAAAATCACTCAAGTTTTGGTTTAATGTTACTACTATGGATAAAAGAGACCTAGAATTTACTATAGCATCCAAGAGGCCAAGGATTTCGGACTGGATTTCATCACTGCCAATGATATTTGCCCTGGGGTACCATCATGTAAAGGTTGAGAACACCTCCTGTTTTTAAACCAGCTGGAAGATAGGGCATCAAGCTCTGTGTCTACCCTCAAATAGTAGAAGTGTATTTACCATCAAGTACAGCTTTTTAAAAATTAATAAGATAGGCAGAATTGGAAGCTTGGGCCATTTTTTTTTTTTTTTTTGGTACTGAGAATTGAACTCAGGGGCACCTGACCACTAAGCCACATCTCTAGCCCTATTTTATATTTATTTAGAGACAGGGTCTCACTGAGTTGTTTAGCGCCTTGCTGCTGCTGAGGCTAGCTTTGAACTCACAATCCTCCTGCCTCGGGCCTCTGGAGCCATTGGGATTACAGGCATGGCTACCATGCCCAGCTACTTGGGTAATTTTGATTGGAGAACAGAGAAAAAAAAAATCAACAGATATCTCTAGACTCTCAGTTTCAGGAAATTTATGTTTCCTTGTTTGCTTTTTGTGTGTATTTTGTATTGTTTTCTTTCTTTTTTTTTTTTTAGAGAGAGAGAGAGAGAGAGAGAGAGAGAATTTTTTAATATTTATTTATTTATTTTTCAGTTTTTAGCGAACACAACATCTTTGTTTGTATGTGGTACTGAGGATCGAACCCGGGCTGCACGCATGCCAGGCGAGCACGCTACCGCTTGAGCCACATCCCCAGCCCTGTTTTCTTTCTTTCTTTTTTTTTTTTAATTTGCTTCTTATCTTTCTGAAGATTTGTTCTCTTAATGTGTAGGTATGATCTAAGATTCTCCATTTACTATTCCTCACAAGGCACTAGGAAAAATACATAAGAAGGTGGCTTCTCACATCCTGTGGTCTGATATGATGTCAGGGCTGGCAGGAGGCCCCTGAATACAGTGCTTTTTCTTTGAGTGTTCTGCATGGTGTTTCTAGGCACACACCATTAGACTCCAAATACCATGAGCAGGAAGCCACTCCTTAACAAGACAAATGATTCTGAATGGGGCTGAGAGCCTACGACAACAGGAATGGGATGAAGCAGCATTTCTTAAACTTGAGTCATGGGCAGAACTTTTTAAAAGGAGAAATAAATTCACACCAGTATATTCACTTAAGTTGCCTTTGTTATATAAACTTCTTTAAGTAGTATAAATACTTATTTGGACAACATGAAAAAGTATACAAATTTACAGACTAAATATAAACAAAACTGCAAAACCAACACAAATCAAATAAACTAACGCAAATCAACTGTAACAGAAGACAGATTTTGCTAAAA
Source organism: Marmota flaviventris (assembly GCF_047511675.1). Taxonomy (NCBI): domain Eukaryota; kingdom Metazoa; phylum Chordata; class Mammalia; order Rodentia; family Sciuridae; genus Marmota; species Marmota flaviventris. The sequence continues at coordinate 77,708,360 of NC_092505.1, forward strand.
TAAATTCCCTTTCACAGCATGATACTAACTTATCCATTTTGTGCTATTATAAGCAAATATGTAAGATTGGGTGGATTATAAGCATCAGAAGTTTGCTGGACTCATGGTTCTGGGCCACATAGTCCTAGAACAGGGGTGACATCTTGTGAGGACATAATGCTCTGTCATATGTGGCAGAAGGGCAAACAGATGTTCACAAAAAGCCAGGGAGACTTATAACAAACCCACCCTCACAGTCCTAACCCCCTCACAATAACAGCATTAATCATTCATGAGGGAAAAGCCCAATTGCCTCTTAAAGGTTTGACCTCTTTGTGCTGTTACAAAGACAATTAAATTTCAGTGTTTTGGAGCAGATATTTAAACCATATAAGGCACTGACTACTACAGTCTATGTTCTTTTTAGTCCAGAATATGTATATTATTGTGTGCCCCAAATTAATTAAAATTTTCTCTGTTAAAATTAAAACCCACTGAAAGATTATCTGGCATCTGAAGTTCATCTTCTTTATTCAATAACTTGAAAATTAGAGCACTGCCTCTTGCCACCATCATGACCCCAATATGAATGCAAATTCCAGGATTGAGATAATTAGTTGAACTCTAAGAATACAAAAGGTCATCTAGATGATATGCTTATAATGTTGCTTAATCATCATTGAGATGAAAATGTAGTGGGAGGTTATTACAATAGGAAGTTTGCAGACATCTCTCCTCACAACAGAACATATCAGCAGACTCCCAGGGGTTTGGGAAACTCTGGGGTAAATAATTAAGAACTACTTTGAACTGTACCCAAATGACTGGTGAGAAATTTCTCTTTCTAGGACTATTTCAACTAATAAATACAAGAAGAAATGATAGAATATGAGATTTTTATAAACCTAATCAAATAATAAGTTCAGTCAATGTTAATTTTAAAAAACATACAAAAGAGAGACAATCCAAAAGAAGTAACTCAAGTGTTATTACAGAGAAAATTAAATTGGTGTGTGACTTAACCTATTTATATAATTACCAATTTTCAGGAAATATAAGGGCAGAGAAACATATTAAATGACCTCATGGGAATGCAACCAGTAAACTCCAGATGATGATGAAAAGCTCTACAAGAGAAAATGATTTCTGCAACAGATAAATTTTAAGAAATACACGAAGAAAAAAGGAAGAAACTATAAACCAAAAGACGTCTTTTAGTTATATCTATGACTGCAAAGTGTGGGCTTTATTTGGATCTAAATTGAAACAAAAATAATTCAGGATTTTAAAATTTCTTACACATGATAATAGTATAAATCATGTTTAAGATTGTTTAAAGAATCTGTATTTTGAAGAGAAATATGTATTACTGAAATTACATAGTGGAAAATATGTGATGACTTAGAGTAATTTCAGAACTCTTCACAGTTAATTTTAAAGTATCAATTTGGTTAAATCATGACTCAGTTTTTAGTCAAAAACAAGTCTATGAAATACTTTTTAGATGTGATTACCATAAAGCAGATCACCCTCCATATCGGTGGGGAAAGTGGTATTAGCAGAAAGAATCATGAAGTCAGTTGGTGGTCTTAAAAGAAAAACCTGAGATCCCTAGAGAGAATGAACTTTCCCTCTAGACAGTCTTTAGACTTGAGACGACAACACTAACACTTTCCTGCATTCCAATCGGTAGGATATTTTAGCCTCCACAGCTGCATGAGAGAATTCTTTAAAATAAATATTTAAATATTTATGTAGATAGATAGAGAGATAGATCAACAAGTAGGCAGAAAACAATATACATGTATATGTCAATAGATAGGCAGAAACATCTATACATATCTGTACACCTCTGTACACACACACACACACACACACATACACATGTATGCACACACGCATGCATACACACCTACATTGCTTGAATCACAGTAGGGTTATATTCCCACCCAAAAACCATCAGAATTTGAAAATACTGTTAAGTCAAAATGCAAGTTACTCACCTATATTAATCTGTTTCCCATTGCTATAGCAAAATAACTTAAGCCTGGATAATGTATAAGGAAAAATAGTTATTTATCACATAGATCTGGCAGCTGAAAATTCAAGATCTGGTAGACCTATTTGTTCACCCTCTGCTAAAGGCTGCATAAAAGATGGCATCATGATGGGAGTGCATACATACAATAGAAGGAGACCACATGAAGAGAAAGGAAGCCAGAGAGAGGAGAAGGGCCAGTTTCACTCTTTATAATAACCCTTTCTCGGGAACTAATCTAGGTCCCATGAAAACGATGTTAATCTATTTCAAGGGCAGCATCCTCAGTGACCTAAGGACCTTGTACCAGGTTTTTCCTCTTAAAAGTTCCACCAACCTTCCAATATATGAATAGTGGTACAGAAACCATATCCAAGTCATAAAATTCTTGTCCTACCCCTCAAGGTCAGTGTCATTCTCAAATGCAAAATACAATTATTCTATTCCCAGTACTTCCAAAATCTCAATTCATTCCAGCATCACTAAAAATCCAGAAACTCCACCCAACTGTGAACCCATAAAATCAAAACACAAGTTATCTACTTGCAAGATACAGTGATGGGATAAATATTCCTATTCCAAAAGGGAAAAAATACCAAAGTAGAAGGGAATAACCAGCCCCAAAAGACTTAAACCTGGCAGTGCAGACATTAAATCTCAAAGCTCCAAGTCCACCACCCTGTACATACTGCACACGAGGTGAGCCTGCAAGGCCTCAGGAAGCCCCTTCCACAGCTCTGCTGACCACAGCCCATTTGGTGGCTGTCTCAGGCTACATGCTAATGTCTTCCTCTTTCCAAGGCTGGCACTGCACACTGCTGGTGGCTCTACTTTCAGAGGTCTCAGCTGCGGCTTCATTCCTGTGGCTCCACTAGGCTTTGCACACTTAGGGCTCTGTCCCTTTACCAAATTTCTGCCTGGCACTCAAGCTCTCCTTTAAAATTTCAGTGAAAGCTGCCGTGATCTCATAGCTCTTGCATTCTATACCTTTGCAAAATAAACACCACATGGATGCCACCAAGGTCTGCCCCAGCTTGAACTATGAATGCACCCATAGAGTGTCTCACCACTGGAAAGCAGGGAACAGAATCTTGGATAAGCCAGTCCACCATAATTAAATTTAGCCTTCCATAAAGCTCTAGGGCATGACAGTACAGCCAAGTTTTTTGATATGGTGCAGCAAACAAATTCAGAGTACCCAGGGCTCCAACTCCTGGGTCCATGAAACAAATATGTGACTCCGGCCCTCAAGGCCTGTGAGGGAAGGGGTGGACTTGAATATTTCTGAGATGCCCTCAAGGCCTCTTTCTTATTGTCCTGACAATGAACATCTGTGTTCATATCTTTAGTAAGAAATTACTAAAACATATAACTCAACCAATAAATGGGTGAAGCAACTGAACAGGCACTTCATAGAAGAAGAAAAAAGAATGGCCAACAAATATATGAAAAAATGTTCAACATCTCTAGCAACTAAAGAAATGCAAACTAAAACTACAGTGAGATTCCATCTCACTCCAGGAAGAATACAGGTAATGATAAATGTTAACAAGTATGTGGGGGAAAAGGTTCACTCATACCTTGCTGATGCAACTGCAAATTGGCACAACTGCTGTGTAAAGCAGTATGAGATTGCTCAGAAAACTTGGAATGAAACCACCATGTAACCCTTGGCATATTCCCAAAGGACTTAAAATCAACATACTACAGTGACACAGCTACATCGGTGTTTATAGCAGTTCAATTCACAATAACTAAGCTATGGAATCAACCTTGGTGCACTTTAACAGATGAATAGATAAAGAATAGGTGGTGTGTATGCACAATGGAATATTACTCAACCATAAAGAATGACTTTATGACATTTGCTGGAAAATCGATGGATTTGGAGACTACTGTACTAAGCGAAATAAGCCAGTTCCAAAAAACCAAAGGTTAACTGTTTTCTCAGATATGCGGATGCTGACACAAAACAAGTGGGATGGGGACAGAGAATAGAAGTTCATTGGATTAGACAAAGGGGAATGAAGGGAATGGAGAGGGGACAGCAATAGGAAAGACAGTGGAATGAATCTGACTTAACTTTCCGATGTACATATATAAATACACCACAGTGAAACTCCACATCTAGTACAACCACAAGACTGGATCCTAATTAGAATAAGATATACTCCATATTTGTATAAATATGTCAAAATATACTCTACTGTCTTGTATAACTAAAAAGAACACATAGAAAACTACAAATTTAATTTTATAAAGTACTGAAAACAAGTTAAAATTGCATGCATAGGCATTTAATCAATAGTAAGAGGAATAGCAATGGAACTTAAATATGATAGAATTTATCAATAATAAATAAACATTTCTAATACAAATAGTGCAGAAAACTTTCTCAAAGCAAAGATCATAGCAATCATTTTAATTTACACAAAATCAGTCTCAGTTCTGTATACAATCTATATATCTGTGAATTCAGACACTGTGGATGAAATGCCAATTGGCAAACCACAAATATAAAACAATGTGGGGAAAAAAGAAATTTCTTGGTCACACCTTTACATGATTTTTCTTTGTTTTTTTTTTTTCCTTGTCAGTCTACAAATTTCCCAATACTTTCCACTCTATTTCTAAGTCGTCTGGTAATTTTCACTAAAAGCAGCCAGTAATACACATCACAGTCAGAATGCTTGGCTGTTCACAGATTTCTTACACTGGATAAGCCAATTCATCATACTTAAATTCAGCCTTCCATAAAGCTCTAGGGCATCACAGTACAGCCAAGTTTTTTGATATGGTGCAGCAAGTGTGGCCTATATTCTAATTTCTAACAGAAACCATCTTATGAGTCCTCACCAGAATTGCCTTTAATATTCCACTTACAGCATAGGCTTATTTCTAGGCTGCTCCTTCAAAGTCTTCCAACTTCTACCCATTACCTAGTTCCAAAGCTGATTTCACATTTTTAGATATAGGTATAGCAACAATCCCACTCCTCAGTACCGTTTCTCTGTATAAGTCAGTTTTCCATTGCTATGGAAAAATACCTGAGACGGGTTAATATATATTTTTTTAAAAAGATGGTTTTTAGCACACAATTTTGGAGGCTGAAAGTTCAAGATCTGGTATCCCTATTTGTTCATCCTCAGCTAAAGACTGCATAAGAAATAGCATCATGGTGGGAGTGTGTGCAATAGGGAGAAATAACATAGGAGAAAGGAAGCTGGAGAGTGGGGAGGAGCAGTCTTATAATAGCCCTCTGAGAAACTAATTGGGATCCAATGAAAACTATGTTAATATACTTCAAGGGCAGCATCCCTAATGATCTAAGGACCTTGTACCAGGCTTCAATTCTCAAAGCTCCACTATCTTCCAATATTTCCACTCAGAAGACCAAGCTTCTAACACATAAATGCCTAGGGACAAACTACATCCAAATCATAGCAACACCTAACCTATAGCACATCACAGGTTAGTAACATAATACTCTACAGAGGATCAGCTGTTCACCTCTTGATCTCCTGGCAAACTGGGCACTGTGGCTCACTGTTGCTGCCCAGCATGGTGAGAGAATGTCATGCTGCATATTGCTAACTGTGAAAAACATAAAGATTCAAAGTCTGAAGTGCAGTTTCTACTGATTGCATATCACGTTAGCAACACAATAAAGTTAAAAAAAAAAAATCACAAGTCATATTGTCCCATGTTGAGGAGTGTGTATGCAGGTCCCGCTCCCCTGCTTTTCTCAGGAAAGACTTGACTGTTTCAAAAACTACCTGGGGAAAAGAGAAGTGGATAGGAAGAAAGACAAAACAATATTGGTGGTGAGCTGGTAATTGTTGTTGAAATTGGATAACAGATACATCATTATTTCTCTATTTTTATCTCTACTTAAAATCGTCCTTGGAAAAGCTGGGAAGGATAAAAAGAGATGGAAGAGCCAAGTAGCAGAGATTTGGTCTTTCTGCATGGGGTCTGATGACAGAAAATCATTTCAGACTAAGGCTGGCCTGAGAAATCAAAGGCTATGACCCCAACACTCACACGGGAGTGGCTACAGCTGAAAGGTTTGGTCTTGGAGGTGACTCATCCCTTGGCCTTGAACTCTCAGTCTGCTTTAGATGGTACTCCCTCTGCCTCCACAGCACCTGCATATCCCTTTGCTGAAGTATTTCCTCACATTCCATGTTGAGATGACCTCTTTAACTCCCAGTCTCTTATCACTAGCCAGGAGCTCCTTACTCATCCAGCACCAAGCCTGCAGTCCAAAATGTTTGATGAATGAACTGAACAAAGCTGAGTTGTACTAGCTAAAGCCTTGTATGCAGAAGCAAGAATGGGATTAACCAGTATCTCTGAAACTTATAAGAAAATGCTTTCTAGCCCTTATTTTCTTCTCTTACTCGTTAAAGCCTGAAACTAATTGCTCCGTTTTTAATTTCCCCTTCCTTATCCTCTGAGTCCAAATATTCTCCATCATATTCAAACACCTGAGGTCATAAAGTGAGAAATGTGGCAACACTGGCAATCACTACCACAGAGTTTTATAAAATGAATCTTCAAAATCCCTACTCTGGGTGGAAGAGAAAATGCCATATAAAAATAGGAGCTTAATTTTCAGTGCTTTCATTTCAATCTCCTATGAAGAAAATCTCTGACCCTTAGGATCTGTTATGACAGTCATTCTTTTAACATGGGTAACATAGAACTTTAATGTGAACATTCATTCAAATGAATGAGGTGGAATAGTCAAATTGGAGCTTTCTTTGGATTAAAGTAGAGAGTCTCAGGGTCTAATTAGGGGAGAGAGTAGGAAGCAAGAAAACTTTAATTTACCAGATCCCTTGTTTTCTAGTACTGTAGTCAGAGAATTTTCCATGGAGCATGGCAGGTTATAATATTCTCTACTTTTTGTTTGTTTGTTTGTTTGTTTGTTTGAACTTTAAGGTGATTGGTATTTAGGTATCTCTCAAAGTGAATATTCATACAAATAGGACATTTCTTTGAATTTCTTGTAGTACTCTGCCTGATTTGCAGGGGAAAACTTATTTATTTTAAATCAGAATACCATTTGGCCCAGCTATCCTACTCCTCAGTTTATACCCAAAGGACTTAAAAATAGCATACTATGGTGACACAGCCACATCAATGTTTATAGCAATTCAATTCACAGTAGCTAAACTATGGAACTAAACTAGATGCCCTTCAATAGATGAATGGATAAAGAAACTGTGGTATATATGCATAATGGAATATTACTCAGCAATAAAAGAGAATAAAATCATGGCATTTGCAGATAAATGGACAGAGCTAGAGAATATCATGCTAAGTGAAGTAAGCCAATCCCCAAAAAACAAAGGCTGAATGTTTTCTCTGATATGTGGATGCTGGTCCATAATGCGGGGAGCATGGGAGGAATGGAGGAACTTTGGATAGGGCAAAGGGGAGGGAGGTGAAGGGAGGGGGCATGGTGGTAGGAAAGATGGTGGAATGAGATGGACATCATTACCTAAGTACATGTATGAAGAAACAAATGGTGTGACTCTACTCTGTGTACTACCAGAGAAATGAAAAATTGTACTCTATATGTGTACTATGAATTGAAACGCATTCTGCTGTCATGTATAACAAATTAGAATAAATAAATAAATTTTTTTAAAAACCCCAAATCCTAGCATATCCTATTTATAAATTCAATAAATAAAAAAAAAAAATAGTTAAATGCCAGCTTTGCATGTGAAACTAACCTACAGAGGTAGAGAGAAACTGGAAAGGGAGAAAGAGAAAAACACCTAAACTTCAATCACCTTAAAGTTCAAGTTCAGACAAGAAAAAGTGGAATTCCATGTTCCCAGAAAACTGCTCTTCTGCCAGCAAGGCACTGTTAAGTCTCAGGAGAAAGGAAGTCACATGATCTAAATGGTGTTCAAGTAAGATTAACTTGGCAGCCAGGCACAGATACATGACAGGGAGAAAGGGGCTGCAGGCAAGGAAACCAGTTAGAAGACAATCACAGACGCTCATTACCTAGATGATGAGTCTGAGTCAGAGCAGGCGGTGAGAACAGGGAATAGAGGGGCAACAGTGCATCTTACTGGAAGGAAGAACAGACACGTCCTAGGGACCCGCTTGGTCAAGACTATGGTTGATGATGACTCTGAGATGGAAACAAGACAGGGCAAAGGGCACTCCAGGGCCAAGTACCAGCCACATCCCTGCACCCTCAGGTGCCTGTCTTCTCACCAGAGCACAAGCCCTGAGCAGTCAGGGGCGCTCCTTGGCTCTAGCACTCCACGGGTTTTCACACTGCTGGCCTGGTGTTAGATGGACTCAATGAGTATTCCCAGCAGGCTCTTTCCTCTGCCTGAAATGTTCTGTACCCACTGTCATCTAGAAAGTCCACATAGGAAGAACTCCGTCAAGGTCCAGCACCAGTCCCTTCCTCAGAGAGGACTTCCTCAGCCACGTAGTCTAAATTACATACTCCTATTTTTTTCTCCATAGAAACTTATCTTCACAGTATGTATTATAATGTTTATTTTTCTAATTACAATTTGTACTTTTTATTTATTTTTAAATTTTCTTCTGATTTTGTTTTTCTACCTACCCCTACTAGGCCATAAGCTCCAAAAGTCTGTGAATTCCTAGCAGCCAGCACTATGCTGTTCAATAGAAATAAAATTCAAATTATACAAGTAATCTTAAATTTTCAGTAGCCACTTCTATAAAAGTGAGAAGAAACTGGTGAAATCTAGCTTTATAATGTATTCTATTTCATCAAATTTTGTCAATTGAGCATGCAATGAATAGAAAAAAAATTACTAAGAAAAATTTCATTCCTGCTCACAACCCAGTATTAACTCAGTATTTCCAAACTGCTGAGGAAAATAAGAACACAGACTAGAAATTTAAAATCAAAGCTTTGTCATTCATAAGAATATCACTGCAGGAAGAAGAGCTCACCTGAAGACCACCTCAGAAAACAATCAAAGGTTGTATTTCTATTGGAAAAACCTCCACAGACTCAAGAAGTCTCTGGCCTCCTGCCCTTGGAAGGCAAGCCCTAGAAACAATGGTGGTTTGGGGACAAGACAAAGTGTTAACTACATGACTTCTGTGTGTGTTTCACACTGATAGCACATCTCAGTTGGGACCTGCCACACTTCAAGTGTTCCATGGCCACATATGGCTGGTGTCCACCATACTGGACAATGTAGATCTTGTGGGATGCCTGACATATATTACTTAGCTAATAAAGAGTTGGATGAAAAATGGAGAATAGGAAAAGAAGGTGACAAAGAATGAGAAAAGAAAGACAACAGAAAGCAAAAGAAGATAACATCTGTTGACTAAATACTGTGTTAGATTATTTCATATATCAATAAGTTATATCATTTAATCTTCACATCACCTCTGATGAGGTAGGTATTATTAGAAAATTTTTGTCAATAGACACTGATTTGTTATATAATTTGCCCCAAATCTCACTGTAGTCTGAGGGAAGAAGCAGGATTCAGAACACAATCTCCTCCTACTTCCTGCGCTCACAGCAGCCTCCGCTGCAAGTCTAGTCAAAACAACTGCAAATCTAGGTCTCTCTTTCCTCCAGATGACACATTCCAGGGCTCCTATAAGATACTGTTATGCATCCCACAGATGTACTTCTTCAAAAAGGATGGTGTGATCACAGCAGGATAATGGGGGGAGGGGCAGTATCCCTGACCTCCTGGAGGGACCCTACTCTCATTTTCTGTTGCCCCATTGATAGAACCAAATTAAATAGTGGCACTGAACATTACCCAAACACGCCAAGCTCTCTAGCATGCCTCCCTGGCTCTGTTCTGTTCCACACGGCCTGCAGCCCTTCCCTCCTTCACCCAATTAACACACATCCAACATAACTCAGTTACAAAGGAGGAGGAGGAGGAAGAAGAAGAAGAGGAAGAGGAAGAGGAAGAGGAAGAAGAGAAGGAGGAAAAAGAGGGGTTAGAAGAAAAAAAAATCTCAGTCAAGGGGTCATTCCATCTCAGACAGAGAACCTCCTCAAACCTACACTTCAAGTATGAGAGTTTCCCTTTTTCTGTGATCCCAAGGAACTGTTATGGAATTGCTCATGAATTCTGTCATTGTTTACATTTAGGGTCTGTCTCACTGCACTTTGAGTTCCTGGAAAGAAGGGACTAAGCCTTTTATCTTTACATTCCTAGTACCAGCATTTCTTAAATGGAGTTCACAAACAAGGAAATGAATGAATGAACAGACTGATGAGCATCTCACATCTCTAAATAAATTCAGAAAAACCAGGTACCATGCCAAAAGCACTGAAAGAAAGTCAAAGTGTACTTTTGTAATATAGGCATCCCCCTCGGGCCACTTGTCCAGATGGGGGTCACAACCTCAGAAAGCATCATCAGAATACCCCATGATACCTCTAACTATTTTATTTTAAAAAAAGTACATGTTCTAAGCTATGAAATGAATGTAGCAAATTTGGGAGGTTTGGAATATGTGGAAATAATGCGAAACACATCAGAAGTTTGTAGGGTAGAAAAAAGTAATGACAAATATTACAATGTGGCCCTAGAATCAAGAGGGCTGGTTATGCTGGAGTAAAGAGGACAGAAGATATGAAGTGCTAGTATCATTTTGCTCCTTGTCCCCAGGATAGTTGGTAATAGTACCAAGAAGTAGGCACGACCACAAGAACTTAGTTTACCCTTGCTCACAGCATGATGGACATAAATATTCACCCACTAGGATCATATTGAAAGATGTTTATGCATAGACCTATTAGTTCACTAAGACTGTGGCCTGTGCAAGCCTTCAGACAGGTTTTTGTTTGTGGATTCATGTATCCAAAAGCCCTGGCAATAGCTAGACAAGGGTTGGGGGGTACCACCACCCCCAACATTAAGTTCCTGCTACTGTTTGATTTTGTCTTCTCAAGCATAGATCTGAACTTGGTGTTGGACAAAGCTGGGTAGATGCATCGCTACAGAACCATATACTGCCTGAGAATGGCTTAGGAAAGAGTGACTTCCACAGATATCCTCCTGAACCCAAAACAACAAACAAACATTTACACACAAACACCTCTCATCACATTACTGAGTGGATCTGAAATATAATTTGCAATCACAGTATATGGGTTCACAACTGTACCAGGTACAAGAAAAGTACGAGAATGGAATACAGCAAGTAGGCTCTGGCCACCTCAAACAGGCCAGCCCCACATGTCACACAGCTCTGAATGGCATCGTTCTCTTCCATTGCCCGAATGGACAGGAGGAGGCTAGACCCAGCTGGCACAGAGAAATATGGGGTGGGCAGCTGCGGGAACTGTGTACGTGCTGAAGCTGACTTGGCACTTCCACTGTCCCAGCCCGAGAGGCTGCCTCTGAGATCCAGATAAGACCTGCCCAGGCAGGGGCAGACACAGAAATTGAGTAACTAAAGCTCATCGGCAGCACATCCTGCCTCAATCAGAGATGCAGACTTCACCTGGACTCCTTGCAATCACATTGCCGGGGGGAGCGCACACATGGCAGAAAGAATTTAAACTCCACTAAATCCCAAATTAGAAAGCAGCTGTGGCAGAGCCAAACTTTGCCCTCAGTTACTAAAGTGGTTCTTTAAGGTATTAAAAATGACTAGAAACCAGGTCTCTCCCTTCATGAAGCTAATGAAACGTTTACCCACTCACATTCTACATGAGACCAAGGAAAACTAGGGTGTCAACTTGATGTAGCCCCCCTAGTACTGCAGAGGTTGCTTTCTCCTAGCCAGGCAGGGACACCATGATGTCTGACTTCCTTGTGTCCCCTATCTTCCCACCACCTGTATTGAAACAGGGAAAGTGAGACACATTTGGGTGATAACACTCTGTGGGACGTGTGGGGTGGGTGAGGCAGTTATGTGAAAGTTGGCACTGCAGGTAGATAGACACCCAGTGCATAATGCTACATAGATAACAAAGTAGAAGGTTTGCTTTTCATAACCTGGTATGGGCAGCAAAGAAGGGACCCTACCAACTTATCCTTCCTCTGGCATCTCCTACTACCTTAACACAGCCCTAAAGGAATACCTACAGTCTGTATTTGGAGCTTCTAAACAATAATTGTTTTCACTGGCCAAAAATGGTGAGGCCTGATTAAACAAGAGGGACGAGAAGGAAGCAACAGGCCTGCTGGATGGCAATAACAAGATGGCACCGTCTGCAAATATTTCCAGACCACTGCAGGGGAGCTCTCCTGTTGCCCCAACAAAAACCAGCTGTGTCTAAGCCAGCTGAGTAACCCATGGGCCTCAGCCCTGGGAACAGCCTTCCTAAAATACATGCCAAATTCCACAATCACTTTAAAAATGTAGGTCAGCCCTTGCATTCCTACCAGGATAAACATAGCCCAGAAGGACAGGGCCAAGCTGAGGAAACTTCCTCACTTGTCTTGATTTCTTTCTTCTTTTTCTCCAACATTGCATTCACTCTCTTGTTTTCCTCTCAAAGCCTTCTATTTTTTCTTAATTTAAAGATTTCTATTTGTCATACTCTGGGCCTGCCTGTACCAAGACAAATGCTAAAACACAATTATTCTTGGGGCCTCATCAGGAGATGAGAACAAGCCCCACCTGTTACCATGCTCACACCTGAGGGCCTCTTCCTTGCAAGGTCTGTTGTTACTCCAGTTCTAAGGTTATATTCAGAGATTTGCTCGTAGCACCTCTCTCAGGACCAGGGTTTGGCTACATCTCTGTCACCAGACAGAATGCCAAACAGTCACAGTCCCTGAACCCAACAGACACTGGAGAAGAATTCATCCGTGAGAGCACCCCATCTGTCATACTCAAAAAGAATTTAAAAGTGCTTGCAAAGTTAAATTGAGGCAGCAACATAAAATAAAGATGAATGAGAAACTAAGGATCCTGGGTCTCCCAGAATGAGGACAGAGGAAAATTGGCAGCAATTTCACCTTGCCCCACCTCATTCTGTCCCTTCTTTACTGGTCATACATGATCCTCTCTCTCTCTCTTGAAAAAAGCCACCAAAGACCACCCCCACCCCATTGCTAGATTCAGTGGCCAATTCTGCCCTCATCTTACTTGAGCCACTGGCAGAATTCCACAGTGCTCCCCACAGCCTCCTCTCTGAAAAATATTCTTCCCTTGTTTTTTTTTTTCCCATTCATTGCACCCTCCTTTGTTTCCAGTGTCTCCTAAATTCCAAGCTCTTATGATTGGGAGTCCTGGGGACCTGTTTTTAAAACTCTTTTCTATCTACCCTCAACTCTGGGGGATCTCATCCTGTTCACAGCTTGGAATGCTGTGCCACATGCCTGTGTTTCCCAAATATTTATCTTTAGTACCAGCTTCTCCTCAAACTATAGAGTCCTGCAATCAACTGTATATTCAACTTCTCTACCCAGATGTCTACTACACCTCTCAAACTGTCCAAAACAGACTGTCCAAAACAGAGCTCCCAGCTAATATTAGCCTTTGTTTCTTAGTTAATGCTGAAAATATTCTGTAATATAGAAACTATAGTTTGAAAATTGACACCATACGTTCAGTTTTACAAAAACACACACGCCCACACATGCACACACATCTGTGTGCGTGCCAAAAGCAACTAGTAAGAAAACACAGTGTCGTACTAAAACTTACCTTACTTTGACCTTTGCCTAAGTCCTCCATGGTTCCTGAGTGGATGTGTTGCTCAAAGGCTCCCAATCCTACCGGGTGCAGCTCAGTGTTCAAGAAAAGACTATTTCACCATCACCAGTCTTGCAACAACACAAGAAAGAAATCGCTTTTCTTCCTCCTACTCATATGTTTCTCCTTGGGTGTTGTACTCACTGCCAGTGACCTCCATCTCCACCCAACCTACAGAAACTTGGCCCATAGCACCTTGCAATTAATGTAGTCAGACACACAAGTATGACTGTCAACCCACCAGTCAGGCTCCCAGCTCACCAGAAGACACTAAGGAATCTCCATCAGCAGGGTTTCTCCCATAACTGTAACCATTCTCATTTACTTCCACTCTCACTATGTCTACTTCCTGATTAATCAATTCCATAAAGCCATTCAGCCATCCAACTTCAATGGTCAGGATGTAAGTATAAGGCTCCCACAAGGAATAGCTCCTCCCTCCCCCATGACTTTGCTTCTCTTATCTGGACAAGCCTACCAAGCCAACCAGCTTACATTCATTCCAACACATGGGGAGTAGATAATACCCCAGATGGTACCCCTGACCTGAGCTGCACATGTGAAGACTGAGAAATCTCAGGAATAAATAGTCATAGAATTGCTGTTCCTTTCAGCATTTTGACATACCAGCAAATAAGAAATGAGACCATAAGAAATTAAGGTGAGTGTGGACTGCAACTAATAAATGTGAAGTTGTGAGGTTATGCTGTCATGTTACCAAAAAACAAACAAACAAAAACCCCTGAATATATTTAGAAAATGTAAACCCAAATGGGAAGCCAGTGGAGAAACTCATTTAAACCAGAGACTTTCCTATAAGGGCGCCAAATAAGAATTGCTTTCTCCAAACACCAGGGTCATTCATGGTCTGTTTTATAACAGTAAGATACTCAATTAATGTAAGTTAACCTGCTCATCAATTCTCCACTTGGACATAGATCACCAGAAAAAAATATCCATTCATCCTTATTCTGGTTTTTAGTCACCCTAGTTTAGAATTGTCCTTTGTGAATTGCTTCTCAAGTCTCACTCCCCAAAATAAAAAAATATTAGTTTATACATTCAAATATACCCTGAACCTTGGAGGAAAAATACAAAAGGCTGAACTTCAGTTTGGGGACAATAAAGGGGAGAATATTTGCAGGTGTCATTTGTTAACCTAGATACATAAAAGTAAGTGATGATGTTCCAAATAGCAAGGAAAGATAACACACTTCAAGTCCGTGACTTTTCCTGAAAATGTACTCTTTTAGGCCTAACCAAGTTCTTCATTAGTGAGTGATATTCCATCCCCAAATCTGGCAGTATACCTCATGATTCAGCACCATCTGTGATTGATAAAGCACTAAAAAAATAATCAGAGACTTAACTAGGCTCAGTGTGAGTCAATGCTTGCTCTCTGAGAGCAAGAGTAGGTACCTCAACCTTTTGTTTTCCAAAGGATTAATATCATGCCCAGGTCAGGATACCTCAAAATCAAAATATCCCTTCAGTTGACCTCTTTCTATTAGTAACTTTCATAAACTGCCTCTTTCTAAACTTTATGGGAAAAAAATGGGGATTCTCTTAATTTCAGGAAAACTAAAGAAGAATTTCCTAGGGTGGTATACAAATTCTATTTCCAAGGCAAATATAAGATCTACAGTAATGAGGAAAGGAAATAATCCATCAATATCTCTTCAGAATCTTGTGCAATTTCTATGTTATTAAGGACCTGTTGACAGAAGAGTGATCACAGGTTTGGAGGGGAAATGGTACAGAAAAGAAACAAAAGTGGGCAAGGGGAAAACGAAACTAGGACTGAGGTAAAGCAAAATGCTCTTGATTTTGCCTTCACTCACTGATTGCACATTGTCAGTCTCTCTCCTAAAAAAAAAAAAAAAAAAAAAAAAAAAAAACACAACTCCCATCCTCCCACCTGAGAACCAGTTAGAATGTAGCAATTTTTCAGAACAGAGAAGCAATTTAATTTACTCACCCCACCCTCTTACTCATTACCACCACAAAACATAAATAAATATAAAGACAAAGTTAAATACTCACCACAATTAACATAAAGTAGATTATATCAAGTTAGTACATTCCTTTCCACAAAGCATGAGCTGTCCTCTCTTGAATCTTCCTTACAGAGTTAATGTCTGCAGATATGTCTAGTAGTACAGACAGCAGACCTAAGTTTATCAGATAGACACAGAGAGCCTGTACCTTCTAGTCTCTCCTATATCTATGTCTTTCCCATTGGGAAACACAGAGAATAGAATCTTTTTTGATCTTTGCTGACTTGAAAAAAAATAAAGTAATAAACTTACTCTGTCTACTGTCTAGTGTTGGTGTTGTCATTATTAAATACTGTAATGGAATCATTCTGACCATGAAGACCATCATGGTGACAAGGAGAATACTGACTACCATCCAGCATACATCCCTACATCCCAGTTTGAGTTATCCATTCCATAGTAGTTATCATTTGCAATGGAAGTAATGTGTTCCAAGACTACCAATGGAAAGCACCCTCTTCTAGATGAAAAAGTGACTTTTAAGATATCCCTCCTTTAAAAGACAAATGGAATTCCAATTTTCTCAGAGACTATTCCTTTTAGTCCCAACCCCATCTCCCAAAGAAAATAAAATTTTAATTACATAATGATAGTGATATCTTGTCATCATCTTCAAGAAGAAACTCCTTGGGTTAAACATTTTTGAAAACTAATTATTTTTGCTTTGCCAAAAGATTGATAAATTGTATGAAGAAAAGCCACATTGTCTGTACAAGTCGAGTGGGAAAGAATGTTGTACTTAGCCCCAGCCAATCTGAAGAAAACTTGTTTGTTCTGGGTATAAAGTGTCTAACTAAAAGTATTCAGAAGACATAGTGTCAGACTGGATCTCAGAATTGTGGAGGAGTGAATCAAAGAAATAGTCTTGTCAATCAAATTAAAAATTGCCCAAATCTCAGAGGGATAATAGATAGCAAGGTCCAAAATGTGGACATCAGCTATGAACCTCCAAAGCAGTCAGTTCGTAGGTGATCCTGGCACATTCTTCTGACCCAGTCACCAGCCTCTGATAATGAACAAGCCCTGATTATTCACCCTGGACACAGTCTTCCTGAGACTTTGCTTACTTCACTTTCTGTATGTTCTCTATTCATTCTCAAAGTCTTCTGGTTCTGGATCTTGGCCTCACCAGTCCTATTAATACTATCAGAGACCTTGCCTCCCTGGCTTGGCCCTTACTGCCCTCTAAGACTCTTAATTTTGAGTCATGATTGGCCTCAGTAAATCAATCACACTTCACCCACCACTTTCACTACCCCTTACCCTGAACTTCATTGAGATCCATGATGGACTTAGGCAATATCTTAGCTTGAGTTCACCTTGCTCTAATCCAATGGGAATGTATCAAACATGGGAAAACATATTTTTTTATGATAATAATAGATATAAAAGGGGAACTGGTGTCTCAGAAGCCAAGGTAAATATCAACACAGACCATGGTTTGGCCTTCTCGGACTTGTTATGTACAAGATGTTAAAACTGAAGGCACAAACTTTTTGACTTGTTAATGGTACAAAAATGTGCATGGAAGAACACCATCAGGACAGGCAGGGACAGTGTATTTCCAATTTAAACACAAACACTTGACTATTTTGAGGTGCCAGACATTGTGGAATTTACCTTGTTGGGTACTGAATCTTTTTTATTTCTATAAATATTATAGAGCTCTGTTCTGAAATGAGGTTAATGACTTGGAAACAGTTTGATCCTCTGGTGAGCTTCTTTTTTATGATTTGTTAGGCACATTTGGAGCAGTGCTCAGTCTAGTGCTGTTTCCCATTACTAAGGCAAGAACTTTCTGACTGTTCTACCCAATATCCCATGAATTATGGGTTTTCCAGTCTGGCTAGAAGGAAAAAGCAATATTCCCAGTCCTGTGAACACTGGGCTTTGTACTCTTCTCCCAATATCTCTATCCATTTTATGTTGCTATAACTGAATATTTGAGACTAGGTAATTTATAAAGAAAAGAAATATATTTCTCACAGTTTAGAGGCTGAGAAGTCCAAGGGCATAGCTCCAGCATCTGCTCAAGAAGCCAAGGGCCTTCTTGCTGCATCATTAACATAGCAGAGGGCATCACATGGAAAGACAGTGCTGGCAGGCTAGCTCAGATCTCTCTTACTCTAATGCTTTTATTTAGGCCCTAACCTCAGGACCTCATCTAATCCTAGTTAATTCCCAAATGTTTCACCTCCAAATGTCATTAACATATAAAATTGGGATTAACTTTCTAACACATGAACTTTGGGGAGACAAACTCAAATCACTACAGCACACACACACACCATCCCACCACACCCTGATGCCAGTCTCTCAGCTTCCAGTAGTTTCCTCATATGCATGTGCTGATCAGTACAATGCTGAATCCTCAAGGGACGGCTCTACAGGCCCCTTTAGGCAGAGTATGTCAGAGAAGCAATAGGTTACACTACAGAGTTGATCAAATCTTTTCTGAGACTTGGTTTTAGGCATCTTGCTCCTTCTGAAACTAGTGAGAAAGTTCTCACTGTTGGAAAGACAATGATGGAAGCACCTGTCCATGCTTGGCCTAGTAGAAGAAAGGACATATTGTGTTTTCTATGTGAACCTAATTTTATCAAAAGCCTAATTCCACTTTATTAGCACCAAGGAAGGCTAGTGGGAAAAGGAAATTGGTGGGTATATGGACAGGTCCAGCTGGCTGAGGACCTTTGGGGCCATGGTAAATGTCTGGTTTTATTTTAACTTCCAGGGGAAGCCACTGGACAGGCTGAGTCCAGGAATGGTGTGATTTTTATTTGTATTTTTAAAAGAATACCTGTCACTGCTTTGTGGTCTTTGGTTTAGAGGAGGCAAGAGTGAAAGAAGGAAGATGCACAAGACAGTACCATTTACACCACAGTGTGTGGGCCAGGGCTATTCTGCAAACTGTTTACTACCATCTACGATGAGTGCCGAAATTGAGAGGAAATGTTCAGAAAATTTTGAACATTTTAAAGTAATTTGGCATCGAGGAAAAATCTAAGCAGGATGTTTTTTTAAGGCTAAAATAGACTGGAAGGGAAAACCCAAATTGTTCCTTCACCCTTTACTACAGATAGTTTGAGATACAACTGCAGTCATTCAGGCGAAGAGGGTGATGGATGCTAAATGAGAGTGAATCAGGCACATAAATGACTGGGATCACAAAGGGCAGTAAGAAGAATCTAGAACTTCAGGATAAGGAGGCTGGTACACCATGATACCTCTGCCTCTGTTTGTCTATCCTAGACTTGAGTACTTACCAACACTCCAAAGTAGCAACTATCAACACTGTTTCATTCCTAAGGATAACACTACAGATGTCATAAATGTTGAGGTCAGACACTGTAGTGATGCTACCCTGTGTTTAAATTCTGATTTCAGCCCTGCATGACCTCGGATGAGTTGTTAACCTCCTGGTCTTTGGTATATCTCATCCACAAAATGGGAAGACTAGTAGCCATTACCATATAATGAATATGTAAGGGCAAAATGAGAACTCAGAGAAGAGGCCAACACCTAATAAAGTCACTCAGCCATTTTTTGTTCACACATCTTTCTGTGAAGAAAGGGCTTTGCAGCAAACATGCTCACATCGTGGCTGACTTCTGGGGACTACACTGCAGTTGGCAAAGCCCCATTGCATACATCACCTCATTAATCCTCCCAAAGTGATACTCAGAAGTAAGGAGAGACAGGCCCAACATCCTGAGAAGGAAAAATGAGGCTTAATGTTTCCAGGGAGTTTCCTAAACTCGACCCAGGTGGATGAGGTATTGATGCACTCCTCTGCTCCCCTATTGGAGACAGCCCTTCCCAAAAGTCATGGAGGCAGGAAGGAGAAAACAAAGTCATCCTGCTCTTTAGTGGTTCATCCTCATGCCAAGTAGACACAGAGTAGCACGACAATAACACTGGGGATGGACACACAGGGGTCCCTTCTCCCTGAGAGCTGCTTCCAAGTAAGATAACTCCATAACCTCTAACCCCAACTCCCCTCATTCTTCCTCCATATCATTTACCCTCATCACCCTGTCTGAACTCTGGCCTTTGTTGCCAAGGGTTAGCTATAATATGATTTTGGCATTTTCTAAGGTTTTTTTTTTTTTTTTAACCACTTTTAATGTTTAAGTTTTCATTATTGATTAAAACACACAGGATCTTCAAACATGCCTTAAATGTACTTTGCACTACCAAGTAGCTCTCTATTTTGGCTTTTGTTATCTGCCTTTAACAGTTTTTCATAATTGTTAGTCTAAACATACACCTGACATATAAGAAAGGGGGAGGCGGAAAGCAGTAATTGGCGAAAGACTCCTTGAACTGAAAAAAAGGCTTAGGTCTTCATATTAAAAGAACACATCAGGAAAAAACAAGATAATTAAAAACAAAACACTAGATCCATACTTAGACATATCAAAGTGATATCTGGAACTTTATTCTTATTTTATGTACAGTGTAAGGGTAGTAACTTAAAATGTAGGTCTATTAGGATATGAGGAACATCTTCTATATTACATAAGAGTAGTTAATATAGGTTAAGGATCCCTTATCTGAAATGCTTGGGATTAGAAATATTTCAGTTTTCTGAGTTTTTTCAGGTTTGGGAATATCTTCATAGACTTTGCAGGTTGAGCATCCCTAATCTGAAAGCCAAAAATCCCAAATGCCCTGAAATCTGAAACATTTTGAGTATTGTTTAAGCACTCAAAAAGTTTCAGATTTTGGATTTTCAAATTAGGGATGCTCAACCTATAATATCAATATTTTGATATTTTAATATATTGTTTTAATTTTAAAAGAATCTTGTGGAACTAATATATCCTGTTTTAAAGAGATGTTCATCTGAAGTTGAAAAAAAATCCTTATATGTCACTTTAGCTCCTGCTTTTTCCTACTAAATTGAATATAAATTAAGCGTAATACTTTTTACTGAAATTTAATTGGTGGTAGACTATGGTCCAGAGATAGACACAATCTCTGTACACACGGAATAAGGTCAATTTGGCAACTCATTGTTGACTCAAATCAGAAAATGGACTCACGATAGTTTTAAGTCATTAAAAGGCAATTCAGATGCCTCCTAAATGCCTAAGTTTTCTATCTAGAAATAACTATAGCACTGAGAGAAGCTTGGTTCTGAAAACAGTGAAGTTAATAGGAGCACCATATAAATTAGGGCTTAAACAAGTGAATATTCATGGGGATGAGGCTGCAGGATGAAAAAATCATCTCTGTGAACATTCCAAGAGAAGAGGTTCCCATCCAATTTATTTGTTTCTTAATTAGAACCTTGGTAGAGCTTTCCTTCAACAAGGACTACTTGAGGTCAGTTCTAAGCGCTGGGAATGAAGGCCACCAGCATACTCACAAGGGTAATCACCCCTGGCTGGGAAATTCCTCCCACTAGGCCAGTGACTCTCAGCCCAGGCCTCCCATCAAATTACCAGGGAGCTTTCCACAGATGTCTTGGCTTTACATCACACCTTCTGTGAGAGAATCTCTAGCAGCAGGGCAAGTGTGGGTGAAACCCTGCCTCTAAATAAAATGCAAAATATGGCTGGGGATGTGGCTCAGTGGTTGAGTGCCCCTGAGTTCAATCCCCAGTACCCCACCCCCCAAAAAAGAGCTAAAATCAGAGACATTTTCATATTCCTTCTAATTAAATAAATAAGTAGCATAATTTACCTCCTGAGCATCAGCTTTCTTGGGCAATATTTCTAAATATCCATTTTCTCTTTATTAAAAGGAATTAAATAAAATTATGTGTATCTGTTTTAGAACCTTATGAAATTTCAGGTACAATGGGAATCCTCACTTCCTCACCATGGAAAGAGCCACCTGGTTCTTGATGTTATTTTCATTTTTTTCTCTTGAGAGAGAAGTAAAAGAAGGCATAGAGGACAGCAACCTCCGCTCATTTAAGCAAGGAAGAAAAGAAGTATTTGCCTCCAGGCCTTTTTCACTTCAGGATTATTGATGGCACCAGAGGGACATAGTTTGCTCAGAAGTGGTGGTGGGTAGATGAAAGAAAGGACCTCTGTCTTCCAATGTTTTACCAGACAGTGTCAGACTCCTTTATAGGAGCATTGAGAGCCAGAGGGGACTGGGAAGAGCCAATGGCTCATAGAGAAGAGCGGTGCTAGGGTTTGTGACTTGGTGGTAGAGCACCTGTCTAGCATGTCCAAGGCCCTGGGTTGGATCCCAGAACAACAACAACAACAACAACAAATTAAAGAAAGGCAAAGTCAGAACAGTGTATGTAATGTGGTGTCGTTTTCATTTTTAAATTATATTGACGTTTAGATGTTTCCCTGAGAGTGAGCTTTTGGAGAGAGTCTGGAAGGACACACAACACACAGGCTATGTGTTGATCAGCTTTCTATTACTGTCACAAATACCTGAGATAAATTGACTCAAGAAGAGGAAGATTTACTTTGGCTCACAGACTTAAAAGTTTCAGTCCATGATGGCTTGACCCTGTTTTATGGGGCCTGTTGTGGCACAATACAACATGGCAGGAGCATGTGGAGGAGAGACACATTCACCTCATGGTTGAGTGAGAGAAACAGAAGAGTGGCCAGGGTCTTAATATCCCCTTCAAGGGCACGCCCCCAATGACCTAAGATCTTAAGCTCACCTGATAAAGTCCCTACCACCTCCCAATAGTACCAAGCTGAGGACAAAGCCTTTAACACATGGGACTTATGGAAAATTCCAGATCCAAAGTATAGCAGGCTACCTCCAGGAAAGGCAGAAAAACAGGAAGGAGACAGATGTATAAAAGAGAAATTATTACTTTGACTCTGTACACTGTTTTCATTATATATATTATATATTTTTTTCAACTCTAGATGTCACCAAAAGGCAAGGATATTTTAAAAAAGAAAAGACAGCTACCGGGAACCAATGCCCTTTCACAATAGGAATATTTTTTCTTCCTTGGAAATAGCTACAGAGAGTAGAAATTACAAGTAATTTTATGGGGGAAGAAAATCAATATTTTAGACATAATCAGAAAACATTAATCAAGAACAAATCAATGTTTTATACTATCATTATATCTATGGTACTGATTTCTATATGGAGATAAACATTATAATAATTCATAAAAATTATTAATGAATTGCTGAAATAGCTACATGCGAAAACTAACTTAAAATCTATCAAAGACTGAAGCCAATTAGCTAAAACTATAAAATCCCTAAAAGAAAACACATGAGCCGGGGTTGTGGCTCAGCGGTAGAGCACTCGCCTAGTACCGTGCAAGGTGCTGAGTTCAATTCTCAGCACAACATAATATGGAGAGCATATTCCACAAATCTTAAATAAAATAAAGGTATTGTGTCCAACTACAACTAAAAAAAAAAATTTAAGAAAGAAAACACATGTGAAAAGCTTCATGACATTGGGTTTGGCGATAATACGTCATATATGGGGCCAAACTCACAGGCAACAAAGGAAAAAAATAGATCAATTGGACCACATCAAAATGTAAAACTTTCATACATCAAAAGATTCTATGAAAAGAGTAAAAAGACAATCCAAATAATGAGAAAAATTAGTTGTCATCATATACCTGACAAGGTAATAGCAAGATATATAAAGAACTTCTACAATGCAACAACAGAAGAGCAACCTGATTCTAAATGGGCAAATATTTGAACACATAGGCATATGCCCAAAGAATACATATGAATAGCCAATAAGCACTGTATAAGATAGTCAACATAACTTATCATTAGACAAATGTAAACAAAACCCATGGGATCCTACTTTAGACTCATTAGGACAGCTATTATAAAAAAAGTAAAAATAAATCAGAAAATAACAAGGGTTGAAAGGGTGTGTATAAAATGGATCCCTGTGTATTGATGGTGGAATATAAAATAAATGGTTTAGCCACTGTGGAAAACAGTGAAGAAGTTTGTTAAAAAATTAAAAGTAGAATTTTCATATGATCTGACAATTTCACTCTGAGTATGTATCAAAAATAATTGAAAACTGGGCTTGAATAAATATTGAAAACCAGTGTTCATAGCAGCATTATTCATAGTAGCCCAAAGATGGCTTATTAGTCAGGGATCATCAAGGATCAGTGTTCTTCAGAGCAACAGAACCAATGGGATAATACACACACACACACACACACACACACACACATATGTATATTATTCTATTGCATATATATAACATATATATATATATATATATATATATATATATATATATATATATACACAATATATACACATACATACATACATATAGAGTATTAGAGAGAGACTGATTTTAGGAATTCACTTGTGAAATTCTGGGGTAGGCCAGCAGCCCAGAGGTCCAGGAGAGAGTTGTTGTATTCCTAAGCCCAAAGGCAGTCTGGAGGAAGAAGTATCTCTTCTTCAATGGAGTCATTCTTTTTCTTTTGATACCTTCAATTGATTGAATAAGTCTCACTCACATTATGGAGAGCATACTCCATACATTTGGAGTCCACTGATTTAAATCTTAATGTCATCTAAAAATATACCTTCACAGAAGCACTTAGCATAATGTTTAGCCAAGTATGTGCATGCTGTGCCCTAGGCAAGTTGACACAGAAAATTAACCATCACAGGTGCAAACCACCCAAATCCATTCAGCAATGGATAAATAGAAAAACAAAAGGTGATAAGTATATGCAAAGGAATATTAATCAGCCCTAAAAGAAAAAAAATTTGAAAAAAAAAGTGTGTCACATTAGATTGGATAGAGAGAAAAGATGGGAGAGGAGGGAAGGAGTAGGGAGGATAGGAAGGGCAGCAGAATAGAATAGACAATATGATTGATGTATGTACATTCCATGTATGTATTATATGTCAAAATACATTCTGCTGTCATGTATGACTAAAAAAAAATAAAAATAAATCGTATGGTTATAAAAAAAAAAGAAAGAAAAAATCTGGCACATGCTACTTAATGAATAAACCCTGAAGACATTATGATAAATGTATTAAGTCAGACACAAAAGGACAAATCTATTGTATGATTCCACAAATATGAGGTACTAGAGTAGTCAAATGGATGGACAAAAAAGTAGAATGGAGGTTACCAGAAGCTGACAGAGTGGTATAGGGAATTACTGTTAATGGGTGTGATCTTTTCAGTTTGAGAAGAAAACAAAAAGTTCAGGAATGTGCAAAATGCCATTCACCTGTCCTCTTAAAAATGGATAAAATAGTAAATTTCATGTTATCTATGTATATTTTAGCATAATAAAAAATGAATTGCTTACATGTATAGACTTTACTATGAGCCAGACACAATGTCAAATGCTTTACATGGACTTTCTTACGTAATGTCTTTTGGTATTTACATTTTACAGATAATGAAGCCTTCTAGAGAAAGGACTTGCTCAAGGTCACTCTGGTAAGACTATGTGCTTGGCTGGACCCCATGCTATGATGAAAAGGGTAACTACATTAAGAAAATGAGATAACCAGCAAGTCAAAATATTTTTAAAATAATAAATTTGAATCAATATATAAGTAATTTAAGGAGTGAATTCCCAAAATGATGTCAAATCTAGATTATGATTAATAACTCCACACTTAAAATAGCCCTACATTGACCTTCATCATGAGAAATTCTTATCCCCAAACCACAGCATCTCCAGAAATAAGATGAGAAACGAGGGTGCCCAAGATAGAAGCACAATATCATATCTGCCCCATTTTCTACAAGTCTTAGGATACTTCATAGTTTCTCTGTTGTTGTTTTTTTTTTAATAAATTACTGTGGCCACACTTCCTTTTTCAAATGAGGATAACCATTTAACTGATACTTATTTTATTAAGTGTCTACCATAATTCCAGGTACTTTTGTGGGTTCTCTTTAAACAAGATGAAAAGACAATGCACACGTTTGCAGTGAGATCCATCTAATAAAAAAATTAAATGTCTCTTAAGTGAAATGTCTGTTGTCTCATGTGGAACATACCTCAAAGATGAGACTCCTTTCGATATTCTAGCTTCTTCAGGTAGCTGTCAGCTAGATCCCTCCAAATGTGTCCCTGCCTCCAGTGATCTTCCTTCCATGAACTTCTTGACAATCACCACCAAAAACAAGAGCAGTCATAGCTGCTCATACACCTAAGGCAGTATAGTCTAATGGTTAAGGCTTGGACTCTGATGCCACACTGAATCTATACTTGCCATTGTTCACTGT
This sequence comes from Marmota flaviventris, assembly GCF_047511675.1. Classification (NCBI taxonomy): domain Eukaryota; kingdom Metazoa; phylum Chordata; class Mammalia; order Rodentia; family Sciuridae; genus Marmota; species Marmota flaviventris. Next base: position 77,734,349 of record NC_092505.1, read on the forward strand.
ATAATCTTGGGCAAGTATCTTAATCTGCCTGTGATTATGTCTCCTCAAATAGGCACTAACCCTCACAGGGTTGTTGTGAGGATGCCATGAGCTCAGAACAATGTCTACTGTGTATTAAGGAGTCAGAAAATATTAGTCATAGACAGATCAAATAGCCACTCATAAGCAACAGACTATTCTGGCGGGGGGGGGGGGGGTAGAAGAAGAGATGGTCATCCAAGAGAAAAGGGACCTTAGTGAACATTTCATGGATGGTGGCACAAAGGGTCATATGGCTTAATGTCTTGCCTGAGGTCAGGCAGGTGGTCAGCAGCAGCACCAGGACATATCTTCCTGACACCGCCCATGCCTTCAAGGAAGAAAAGACAAGAGCACTCCAAACCTACCATTTAGGTGTACATTATAAGTCTTATCTATTTCAGTAACTATAAATTATAAAGTTATAGGTATGAATGTGAATACTTATAATGATTCCATCAGCAAGATGGGCAAGAGCAAGAATTTAGGGAGTGGCCTGTTAAAAAGCAGCCTGAGTAATGGCCCAGAGCACCATACCCCCTTAAGCAGGGCTTAAGGCAGCCACCAGAGAATAAGTCCAAAACATGGGGCCCTGACTCACTTCCCAGCCCTGCTGCCCATACTTCAGGTCCTAAACAGAGGTCACAGAAGCCACGCAGTAGGTAAGGAGGGAATGCTGGGCAAACAGTAGAGACTGGACCTCAGAGAGAAGTTGTTCAGAAATACCTATAACTGCCAATCCTTCCATGAAGCCATCCTTCCATAAGATAAGTTTTTTATTCCCCACACTCCCAGATCCTTCTAGATCTAAAACGCTTAATCAATTCTACCCCACTCCTCAATCAAGACCTCCCTTTACAGCCTCACCCAGTACCTGGCTTGCAAGTGGTGGGCACTAGGTAAATACTAATTTCTAATGCAGAGGTCAGAAATGACGGCTGGGGAAACTGGGAAGGAAGGCCATGAAGAACTAGCACACTAGCAAATCCTTGCCAAAGTGCCAGTCTAATCTACGCGTCAACATAAATTAACTCACTCAATGCTCTAGACAACACCCTGCCATAGGTGTTATTATTAGCATATTACAGAAAGAAACTGAGGCATAGATGGGCTGAATAATTTGTCCAAGATCACATTATGGAATTGTGAATTAACCAGACCAGTTTCCTCTGCAACAATGTGTCTTCTTCTAACCCCAGTGTCTGAACACCACTTCACTGTTAAACCCTCTGGTAAATGTTACTTTTCTGAATAAAAACACTCTGTAACTTAAAAAAAAAATTACACCAAATTCTCATCTACTTCTATCTGAGCTGGAAATCAAAGTCAGTTCTGGCTGGAACACCCATGAGAGTAAACAGCATGTGACAAAAGTCTCAAATTCAAAACATTTCCACAAACAGAGAAAATTTCAGAGGTTTCAGATGGAATGGGCCTTGGGTGGCTCACCTAGCTCAACATTTTCCATCACACAATATCTAAATCCTAAAATTAAGCCAGAACTATCTGTAAGTATGCACCTATAATAATCATTCTGAATATTTTAAGATAGAATTAGAGGTTGATCATACAATTATAAGGTTATAGACACCACACAAAGTCACTTGTCACATATTTGGGTTTTGTTTGTTTTTAACAATCATAAAGGAATCTGGGTGTTGCAACATGGGTAGACGATCATAGAAAAGACACATTTGAATTACAAGTACATTTAAATTTCAATGAAAGATTCAGCAATTGCCTATATGATTCAGGTTCTAAACAATATTACATACATTAATGGAAACAAAAGCTACATTAATTCCAAATGAGCCAGATAATTTTCTTAATCTTCCATCAAAACAGGGAGTGTAGGATAGATTTAAAAATTTCGCCTTTACCAATGTACACAGAAATAAAATAGAAAAATTAATATATCAATACATTCAAAAACTTTGGAAAGGCTTACAACAAAATGCCTAATATTTGCTCCCAGGAAATTTTATAATAGCATACCCCAAAAATCACACAGAGCAAAGCAAAAAAACTTTAATATTTGCAAAAATAAAAAAGAAGAAGAAGGGAAGTAAGGTGAACGACTGTGCAGTTTGTGCCAGCAAGCGATATTTTTCTCTCCTTAATGAAGAGAGGGCTGGTGAAAACAGCATAAAGACAGGACAGAGATCACAGAAGGAGAAATATGATAACCAGCACATATTCAAAACTTACCCAGCTTGGTCTGTTTACTCAACACTTATTTTTTCCACTTTGCCAGTTTAAAATCAGATAGCGGCTGGGCTTTTGATGTTGCTGTTTCTGTTCTTTTGATCCCAGAGACCCATGAAAATTAAACTATGTGTTGGATGGGATCTGGCCTGGTCTCGCATTAGGGGGGAGAAAAAGTTTTAAGCTCAGGGCCCCGGCTGCTTCTTAAGGGAAATGAATAAATAATAAGTGGCTAGTAGGAGAGGACGTGGGGGACGTGCCTAGCTGACGTCCGGCTCGCACTGGGGCCGCACAGCCTCTCAGCACAGCTGTACAGATGTGCTTCATCTGGTTCCCCGAAGGGGCACCAGCCTGGGCTGCCGCGGCTGGCAAAGCCTCCGCTCATTGGTGGCCGCGGCTCCTCACTTGCCGCCGATTGGCGGAGAGGCCCGCCACTCCCGCTGGCCTGGGGCCGCCCCAGCTCGCTGCATCCTTCAGAGGAACCTGGAAATGCCTCGCGGTCGCTGATGTGGCATTCGGCGGCAGCAGCGGCGGCAGCATTGGCGACTCGGGAGGGGCCGAGACAAGGTAGCTAGACACCCAGAGCTTGCCCCTGCCCTAACCCCTCTCATACTCATCCTTTCAGGCAGTTAGGCTGGTTTGTTTAAACTCTGGGTTTGGAAGATGAAAAAGGCCCGCCCGGCGCTGGCCAAGGCCCCGGTTACTGGACGCAGATCCGGACTGCCCAAAAGCCTACGAGGCGCTGAGGCCGTGCCTCGGGGCTTCACTCTCCCTACTTTCTCTAAACAGCGAATGGGAGGGTTTGAGAAGTTACTCTTGGAGGGTAGTATTCTTTTGATGAGGATCAAGGAATCCTTCATTGAAATGCTTATTAAATAGAAATTTGGTTGTTTCTTTAGTGAAGCCCAGGGGTGGGTGCAGGAGTGGTTTAAGAGATTTGGTTGGGTTTCTTTTCTTTTCTTTCTTTCTTTCTTTCTCGATTTCTCTCTCTCTCTCTCTCTCTCTTTCTCTCTTTCTTTTGTTGAGTTATAGTAGATGGGGGAAAATGAGAAATCTTGCTTTGTTCAGTGACAGTTTTGAAAGGACTACACCAGAGAATGAATGCTTCAATTTTAGGGAAATGGTTGAAGGAATACTGGGGGTAAGGGGAGAGAAGATAATGGCAAATCCCTTTCCTTAATAGTTTGTGGAAGTTAACAGAAAGTGACCTCATTGATGTAGTAAGGCAAGAGCCACCTCGCTGGGCTACACACTTTTGTAGGTGCTGGGCCGTGTGTTAAATAGCTTTTACTTGCATGCCCTATTTAATTCTTACATCCCTCTTATTAAGTAAATATTATCTTCTCATTTTCGGATGAAGAAATCAAAACCCAGAGCCTATACCAGCATGCCTCAGATGTCTCCAGGATGTTTACATTACATTACTTTGCTCTGGGAACATAATAAACTCATCTGCCACTTGTCATCAGGGTGGGGTTCAGAATTTGTTGACAACATCTCCACCTTCTGATGTCAAAAACTTTCACTACAAAGATAATGTCTTGTTGGGTATATTAATCATCTATTGCTATATAAGAGATCACCACAAACAGTACTTTGAAACACACACACACACACACACACACACACACACACACACACACATATATATATATATAATTGCACAGTTTCTAAAGGTCAGAAGTCCAGGCATGGCTTAACTGGATCCTCTGTTCAGGGTCTCACAAAGCTGTAATCAAAGTGTCAGCTGAAAGGAAATCTCATCTGCAGGATTTTCTGGGGAAGAATCTGCTTCTAAGTTCAATCTGATTGCGGACAGGATTTATTTCTTTGCAGATATAGGGCTAAATACCTACCTTCTTTCTGGATGTCAGCTGCCCTGGTTCCCAGAGTCTGCTCTCAGGCTCTTCCTAAAAACCAGGAGGTAGAGATCATGGGAAGGCCACCTTAAGTCTTCCATGATTAAGTACTCAGACACTTCAGCTTCAATGAAACTGATTAAAATGTTATCATAACTCTACAAGCTACCACTCCCCCACCTCCTCAAAATCGGAGGGTGGGTGGGCTCACACTATGGAAGTGGATTCCAAGCATTGTCCTGTGACAATCAGGCAAACCCACAAAGGACCAGCCTTTGATCAAAGTCCTTCCTTAGAAGTAATTTCTATCCTGTGCTCAGCTTTGTGAATCATTTATTATCTGACAATGGTGCACCTTTTTATCATAGAAGCTACTCAATAATAGCCTGATAGTCCAGTTATTGATCAAGCTTCCATACTTATTATCATCAATAGGCATCTGATATTATTGAGTATTAGAATATCCCCCTCAAATATCTGCTAGATACAGATTCATTCAGCTTGCAGGAAGATGAGTAAATATAGTTACTCCATTTCTCCTGTTATGCACAACTAAAAATCTTGGAGATACACACACACACACACAAACACACACACACACACACACACACACACACACACCAATGTAAGACGACTCTGAGAAGTTGTGGAAGAAGGTAGACCAGTTGGAAAATTTTGAATCCAAGAAACAGCATAATGGCAAGTTCTTGGGTTTATTTATATTTCATCATCCCAAACTTGAATGTAAAGATGCCAGCACTGTAGTTTTGTTTTGAAATGGACCCCAAAGTCCCATTGATGTTGATGGTTTGGTCCCCAGCCTCTTGCACTAATAAGATGTGGTGGAACCTTTAAGAGGTGGTGCCTAGTGGAAGGAAGTTAGGTAATTAGGAGTATGGGCTTAAAAGAGATATTGGGAGAATCACAGCCTCTGAGGCAGAAGTCTCCTGTATTTCTCCTTTATTAGCAAAGCAAAATATTTTTATCCTTTTTCTCAAAATTGTGTCCTTGTTATTGGATTGGCATCAGGGACAAGGACCAAGTTTTTAATATCAAATTTGTAACCAAGATGAGATCTGAGAGCAGTCCCAGCTCTGGTTTTCTTGGGCAAGTCTGACATGCCAGACCATCCCACTTCAATGCTGAGGATGCAAATTGCTGGCAAACTTGTGAGAGCCAACTGCTGGAGAATTAGGAGATGGGTGAGTTTGCCTTGTGTCAAACTGGAAGAGCTATTCCTGTGAGTAAAGGGAGGGGCTAAGGAACTTTCCCAGCAGATGTTGAAGCTCTTTTTGCTCTGGGGAATTCCCACCTTCTCTCCCGAAAAGGTACCAGCTCCTTCATCCTGGTTCACTTTGAGAAGAAGGAAACTGACTGCTGTAAAGTTGCAACACCCTTGCCATCTAGTAAGTTCTCTGTTGTGCACACCAAAACCCTTTATTCCACATATCTGGTTCTTCTTTGTGGGAACATCTGGTCCTTTTTTGTGGGGACATCTGTGCTGCTACACAGAGGTATGGTTAAGCAGGATTTGACATCCTAGGGATTTTTACTCCCTTATAGTCTGTTCTAGGTTCCTATTTGTTGGCTTTCAGTTCAGGAATTTCCTCTGGTTGTCTGTCTCTGCTTCTTTTTTGTTTCTGTAATTGGCCCTATAAGACATGGGCAATGCTGTGTTAGGCTCTTAGGAAAGATCTTGGCTTAAAGGGCTTCCTATAGACAGGGTTATATAGATATAACCCTGTCTAAGGAAAGATGATGTTTTACTATTATGATCTGGCCTTTGTATGGCCTTCTGAATTATTATACAATCTTGCAGTTGGAGTTGGTCTGTCAGAGGTAAAGTGGAAGAAATTCTGTATGTGCAGGTCTGCCTATTGAAAGGTTTCCATCTGTCAGCCACAGTTTTGTGGATCTTCTCTGGTTATCTATCTCTTGTTTGTATTTCTTATTGACCATTTAAGATGTGAGGCATGCTGCATTGATCCTGTAGGTAGTCCCTTGGGAAAGATCTTGGCAGAATAGGCCACCTATAGGTATAAGCCTAAGAAAAAGATGTTTTACTGTAACACAATCTGGTCTTTGCAGTTAGAGTTGGTCTGTCAGAAGTAAAGTATATGGAAGAGATTCTGTATGTACAGGCATTTATGCAAATGCATGATAAGAGTCTGAACAGTCAGAAACTAAATTGAGGATTCAAAAAGGCACTGTCTTTGGTATGCAAGGATAGCAGAATAGAAGAAAGGGTTTTTAAAAAGTTTAAATACTTTCAACCTAGTGTTGGCAGTCCCAACACTGTTTCTCATCCTGGCCTCAAGCAGCTACAGATCATCTCACTGTGGGTCAGGAACACTAGCCCTGGCCTGGGGAAAGAAAATCCCAGGAAAATTGTCTGGGCTATAGAAAAATGGACAAAGAGGACCTGGCCTCTCTTCTACCCTCCAGCCCCTTTTACTCATGGAGGTGGAGGCTTCTGGCCACAAAAGTGTGGAAGTAGATTCCAGAACTGTTAGTTCATCACCTGGTGACAAGAATGGTCTCACCTTTTAAGATCTGACAGAATATCCTATTTGACTAGGAGATATCCATTACTGGGACACATAAATTCTTTCTATAACAGTATTCCATCAAACCAAATACATGGAGATACTGACAGGATAAACAACTGCACCCAAAAATGGAGAAACCAGAAACTAAAGCCAATCTGTGTTTGTTGGCAAACTCTACAAAAGGATCTTCAAGAATACCTAAAGCAAAGGATGGATAGCCCCCCACCCCATTGAATATCAATGCCTAGTGTAAGGAAATACCCCAAAGGAGACTCTGGATAAAATTGACATTGGGGAACTCACTTAAAGTTGATAGTATTATGATAATGATAAAGAAGATAGATTATGGGCTGGGGATGTGGCTCAAGCAGTAGCGCGCTCAACTGGCATGCATGCGGCCCGGGTTCGATCCTCAGCACCACATACAAACAAAGATGTTTTGTCTGCCAAAAACTAAAAAAAATAAATAAATATTAAAAATATTCTCTCGAAGAAGAAGAAGAAGAAGAAGAAGAAGAAGAAGAAGAAGAAGAAGAAGAAGAAGAAGAAGAAGATAGATTAGGCTAAAAAATATCCTGTGCTCCAAATCCTTGAATGGAACCTGGGAGAAAAAAGATTAAAGCACAGTTTTTGTATATGCCTGATTGCCTGGGATAAAATTTGTTGTGTAAATTAAATGCACAGATAACATTCAAGGATTGTTTCAGAATATGAATCTAAAAAAGAGTTTAGCCAGGTGCTGTGGTACATGTCTATAATCCCAGTGGCTCTGGAGGCTAAGGCAGCAGGATCACAAGTTCAAAGCCAGCCTCAGCAACAGTGAGGTACTTAGTAACTCAGTGAGACCCTGTCTCTAAATAAAATGCAAAATAGGACTGGGGATGTGGCTCCGTGGTTGAGTGCCCCTGAGTTCAATCCCTGGTCCCCCTCCCCGTACACACACACACACACCAAAAAAAAAAAAAAAAAGAGTCTGAAGCCAGAAAAGAGAAATAAGGAAGTTATGTTTTAGTACAGAAAATTAGCATGTAAAAGAAATGTTTCTGTATGAGAAAGTATTTTGTATAATAAAGTAATACTCCTGTGCTAAAATCCAAAATGAAAGAAAGGACAAAACTAAGGATTTAAACAAGTTGCAGAATGTCTAAGTAAGTTGCAGAAGATTTGTGGAAGGTAAGTCTCAAAAAGTTTGTGTATATGATTAAATTGGTTATAATTAGCACAAAATTATTCAAATGTTAATGTACCGATTATGAAGCAAAGTCTAAAACATTGATCTGCTCTTATCTATCAAGATAATTTTCTTTTTTCTGTGAGGTTTTATTACTGAGGGCAACGAAGTCTTAAAGGAATTAAGGTTTGTAACTGTTTTAAAGTCTATTAAATAATTACTTCATAACTGGTTAAATAAATAACTGTTATTTTAAGTTATTACAATATAATTGACACCCTAAATACATGTGACTAAAGAGATGTATACATCTGAGAACTGTTTGTCTGAGTCTTATCTGTTATGTAAAGTTTGTAAAATGAGAGTTTATGTAGGCTTACCAGCAAAGTAACCAGTAAGTGTTCTCTTTTATACATTGTATCTGACATAGAAGGGTGACCTGTTATTTGAAGAACTCTTCTTATATCCGTTCACTCTAATCAAATCTATTTTTGGTCATTAACACTGTTTCCTAAATGTATAAGAGATTCAAGGCTACCCTTTGATTTTTGTTAGTACTGCTAATCCATGTAGACCTGTGATTATTGTTACCATACACTATGGATTCTATATTTTACTTTAAAGTTAAATTTCATTAACATAAGGACATATGTATAATTGTGACACAGATGTCTTAGATGTATTGGTATACTAATGTTCTTTAAAAATACAGACTTTTTAAAATGTAAAGCTTAAGAGAGCACTTTACCAAGTTGGTGTTCTCTAAACAAAAATTGTAGCAATAATCTTCTTCAAATTTATTTAGAAATAACAAATTTGACTTGGTGTTTATTTATGTCATTTAATGCTCTGTAACTGAATAAAGGTAACCTGCTGTCAATAAGTTATATATAAATTTTGTGTTACTCTTTTTACTGTGATGGGAATTTAAATGAATTTTTAGAAGGTAATAAGGAGAGCCTGATTTGTTCAAAGGTTGACAGTATGGAACATAAAAACAATTTGCCACTTTTTCCACAAAAAGGAAGTTAAAAACTCTCTTAGTATTTATATTTGATTCAAGTTTTAGATGTAATATTGTATTATGTTAACTGATATTCAGATACACTCAGGAAACAACAGATGACATTTTGTGAAATTATACATTTTTTAAAAAGAGGCAAAGATCAGATTCAGATATAAAACACTTTAAGATTTGTCATGAGGCCAGCCTCACCTTAAGGCTCTGCCTCTCATCCTTTTCCATGTTAGGATGGCTCCAAAATAGACTAGAACTAAGCTTATATAAAGTAGCATTCAAAAAGACAGATTTTTTGTTGTTGTTGTAAAGATTACTATGATCTCAAAATGGGACAAATACAAAACTTTAAGTAAAGGTTTGGGTAAATTGTGAATAGTACTTATGTTTGTAAGAGTCTTTTTTTAAGTAAAACTTGTATGTAATTGAGCTGATAAATACACAGGTCTTTGTAGATGCTAAATAGATACAAAAGATACTTTAGTGTTCATTTTTTATTCCTTGTAAAACTTTTATAACTATTGTCTGTTAGTGTTTTGCAGAAGTACTATTTCTAACAAAACAACCTGAACTGATTTAAGAAAATAAATCATCACCTACGGGACAAACAGGCTATAATGCAGACTTCCAGTACTATTATTGACCCCAATTAAATGGAATGGGTAACTGTAAAATTATAGACATTGATGTTATAACCCATTTCTCCCACTTTAAGACTGATGAAACTGATGCTGAATGTTTAAAATCAAAACTTAAAAACCAAAGTCAAGGAATTAAAAAAAGGCCAAAGAAAAAGCAGCCAATATTTTTGACTCAGGTAAGACCCAGGGAACAATGGGACCTCTCTAAGAACCCTACAACTCTGGTGAGTCTCATGACCTCCTGATCAGGGGGATCCAGAGGACCCTAGAGAACAGGAAGCCAATCACTGCACATTTTGCAAAGAAGAGGGTCATTGGAGACAGAAATGTCTCTTTATGAGTTGTTTAATATCTTCAGTATTTTATCATAGTGACAAAAAGCTGACTACCACAACCAGTAAGTAAGTCAGAAATGCCAAGGACACACACACACACACACACACAGCTCTAATATAACCTGCTCTTTCTATAGCCAGGTACCACATAAAGGGCAGCCTAGTAAGACCAAATAAATAAATAAATATTTTTTTTTATACAATAACCACTCCAACCAAACTCCATAGTCAAAACCATGGCTTCACTCACTCCCACACCCAAAAAAGCCAACTGGAATTGTATCTTTAACTCTTACCAGTCTATAACAAGGTAAAGATGCAAAGTCCTGGGTCTGAGGTTGTGGCTCAGCAATGGAGTGCTCGCCTTGCACGGCTAAGGCTCTGGGTTCGATCCTCCGCACCACATAAAAACATTAATTAATTAATTAATTAACGATATTGTATCCAACTACAACTAAAAAATAAATATTAAGAAGAGATGCAAACAAAACAATAACAAAGAGAATTCAGCAATATATAAAATTATCCATGATAACTAAATGGCATTGTTTCCAGAGATGCAAGGATTATTCCTATTCAGAACATAATTAATGCAATCCATGATAGTAACAGCCTAAAGAGAAATATCACTGGAATGCTTCAATTAATGTAAAACAAGCAGCTGACAAAATAAATCACCATAAAAAATGCTCAGAAAAATGAGAATAGAGAACTTCCAAACGTTGATAAACAGCACCTACAAAATATCTACAGCTAATATTATATTTAACTTAAAAGTAAGGATGCTTTCCATACATACTTCACAATTTTCTTTATGTAATATCATAGAATGACAACATTATGAGACGGAGAACAGATTATAAGTGTCTGCCAGGGGCTAGGAGGAGTTGGGTGGGAAGGAATTATGTGGGTCCACAAAAGGGAAACATCAGGAAATTTTGTGGTGATAGAAATGTTCTATGGTTTGGCTATATCCATGGGATGTTGTTGGGGTACTATACTATAATGTTAACATTAGGGAAAACTGGGTAATTGATTCATGAGATGTCTTTGTTTTATTTCTACAACTACATATGCATCTAACATGACCTCAAAATAATTAATTAAAAAATTGTTCTGACTCTGTCTCCCTCACCATCTCCCAGTCCACACAACTTAATAAACTTTCATTACTGAGAAGAGCCCTCCCTAGGGAGAGATCATCTCTCCGCTGCTACCTGGGGTTTTCTGGATGAAGGAGGTGAAGTATTATCCAGAAGTATTTTCAAAATCCGTGATTCTGTCCTGAGCATTCTTAGACATGAGATCTCACTCATTTCCTTAATGACATCACTGGCCAGCTAGGGTGGCACACCCTCTGGGTGGCAGCTTAACCTGATAGACTGACATGGTTCTAGATCACAAGGATAATTAATGAACACTTGGCTGAGTACTCTGCTCACTGAGTTCACCCACAGTAACCTGTGCCAGCTCAAGTGAAGGACACAAGGGATCTCTGTGGGCTTTATTAAGATGTGCTGTTCCTCTTGCACCTGACCTTCTGGACAAAAGGAATTAGTGTGAAGTGGGGATGACTGGAAAGAGGTGAAGTTATGGACACAGTGTTTTTCTAGACATGGAAGGACAGCAGCAACCTGGCACCTGAAGAGGGAAAATCTTAGACACTGAGATAACAGAAAAGGGAGGAACGTAAATGATACGTTGTTCTTCATAGTCACCTGGAAACTTCCTCTAAAAGGAAAATGCCTCCATGCCACTTTCCCAAATTGTTTCAATCATCTTAACTGTAACTGACTATAGACATCCCCCTTAACCTTACCAAGAAGTCTACTGGAAACAGAAAGGATGGCCCTGCTCCTGTCCTTCCAACAGAAAACTCCTGCTGTCACCTTTAGATGTCTTCTTCACTTTCTCAGTCACCACTTCACAAATACTATTTAGCTAGCAGCATGGACAAACAGAATGTGTTGAACTGTGCTGCAACACACAACTAAATCCTTCAGGATCACTCCAGGTGAATTTGGATTGTCACGAAATAATTACACACAGACACAGGAAGTACCTTCTTCTGAGGGCCCAGTGATGGCTCTCAACCTTAGAGGTCCATTGGAAAGAGAGCGCTTGCACCTGGATTCTTTATTTTTATAGAGCGGGACACAGAGGAAGGTTCAATGAAATGTTCTTTTCAAATAAGGCAAAGGGTCAGGTTTCAGAGGGTTGAGTCTAGCTTCGTGATGTCTTGTGGTCAGTAGATTGATTGGTATCTTAGAAAGCCACACCCATCCCAGGTGCTGTGTGGGAATGCAGGCAGAGCAAGAGGAAAGTGCACACGTGTGTTGCACAGCCCAAAGAGCCCACAACATCAGACCAGTCCTCCCATGTGCTCAAATGCTCATAGTTCACACACACAGCCCATGGCTGGCCCACAACAGGACTGGACACAACACAGGCAGTCTTTCCAAAACCAAGGATAAACTTCGATTATTCAAACTTAACTAGGAATCAGCAAACTAGCCAGAAGGCCACATTGAAAATACTGTCATTTACTTCCATATCCCCCACTGATGTAGGTTCTTCTGAGGGCCCCAACACTTATCAACAACCCTGGTCTTTCTTGGGGTGCCTGGTGCATCCCCAAGGCCGCACCTGTTGAATAGAAACAGGGCATTAACGTCCTTCTCTCCCAGAAACATGGTGAGTTGTCTCCTAGGAGTGGTCAAGAGAGACCTGCAACTGTTTAAATAAACACAACCACAGATCATATGTGATATCTGTTTTAAAAAGGAGACTATCCTTGGTTACTTGGAGAAGCTTCCCAGAGGCATTAGTGTTTCAGTACTTAGGCACACCCTGCTGGCAATTTTCCCTGTTGGCAGTTTTCCCTGCATTCACTCTATAAGAAAAGATGTTACAAGATTTACCCCTACTTAAAATGAAGTCATTAATGACACACCTGGGTTTTCAAAGGCATTCAACTCAGATTCAGCTCACTGGCCAGAATTGTTATGGATGACAAACTTTCTCTTTTCAGACCAAAGTAGAGTCTATGCAATCACTAATACCAAATCTAGATTAACGTCATGTGCCAAGTGGAAAGGTGAACACAGAAACCTAAAAAGAACATCAGTTGACCTTTTGAGGTAAATCCTGATGGTTTGTGGCATTTGTGCAACTACTGTGAGCCAGGAACCTGGACAAGGAGGGAGATGGTTTTGAGGTCAGTAATGCAAGATTCCTGTCGCTTGGAGTCCTGTTGGTGGTAGCCTTAATTCAGTGCTACATGAGACTAATTAAGCAGATGTGGTTCCAGCCCCTTTGGTCAGGTTAATCAGATTGGCTGATGGAATGGCATATTGGTGGGAAATTTTGCCCCAAGCAAAGATGGTATGGAGGCAAGGCATGGATTTGGTTAGGAAACAATTCTCCTCAGGTGTCACCGTTATGCATGTATTGTAAGTAGAGACACCAACAGCCTTCACTCCATACTATCTTCTCAGGCATTTTTGTACAGCAAACAACTTTGCAAAATAGAGATAATATCTCCTTCCAGAGGAGAGGATCTTTCTGTTAATAATAAAAATTAGTCCTCCTTCCTGAGAAGAGATTGAAGCATTTTCTTGCAACCATTATAAAATATTGGGGTTTTCTAAGCTCAGGAACACACAACATGTTCAGGCATCACCTGGCCCTACTGTGTCAACCTCTAGGATTTGGGCAAATTCTGATACTCTAGCTGCTGCTATTACTGTGGGTAATAAATTGTGCTTCACCTATTCCTTAAGAGACTCATGTTCTTTGTTATTATCCATGACAATGTGGCAGACTAACATTAATTTATATATATATATATATATATATATATATATATATATATATATATATATATATGAATGATAAAATCTCAGGAGCTTCACCTTGATCTGTTGGCCATCCCCACACATCCTGTCCAGTCAGGGTACTGTGATGCCTGCTCTGACCTTGTTTTCCACTATTTTCTTCCCTGCCTTTCATGAACTAGATTTTTTTCAAGGGCCCAGGCCAACTACTCTGTAGAATGTCTCTCAATTGAGGTTTTCCTGATGTTTCCTCATGATTTATGCTTTTTGGGCAGCAGTACCAGATAAGGGATGTTGTCCTTTGCTCAGTGCATCAGATCAGAACATGCACGACATTAACTGTTCCATTACTGGGAACGTCATCATTTATCCCTCAGTAAGATGATGTCTGCCAGGTTTTCTATGGTGAAGTAAATGATACAGATTTCTTTAATTATACTTATATATATTTCTACTCAAGTAATTAATAAAAACTTTGTAAAAAAATATTTTGAATCTATGTCTACATTTGTTAATAGGCATTCTACTGAAAGATTAGCTTTACCTTCTCCCACAATTATTTGCTTATTTATTATTTAATCTGTATGGATTCCTCCACTTTATTATGGGTACCACTGTAAAATTGTATATGTTGATTCTCAAATTGTCCTAGACTTGGTGAGAGTCCTTTCAACATGCCTCATGTGTCCTTTCAATATGTACCTATCATTCTTTGTACACTGTCTTACTTGCTGGCACAAGAAGGTATTCCAGGCTCAACTGGCATTTCCCTTTCCCAGCCCTGGAGTCAGAAATTTCTACAAATATCCCTGGTTCCTTTTAGTGGAAAATAGTATTAAGAAACTGAGATCTGGGAGCACCATGAGCTCAGTAATATTGAGATTTCATTGCTTCTAGTCCCTCTCCATGGATAGAGTGTGCATATGTGTATGTATAACATATTTCAACAATGTAAATTTATTGATGTTGATAGTTATATAATGTCTATGCACAAAAGTATCATAATTTTTTCACCATACAACAAAGTATCAAGGTATAATCAGGCATCTTGTCAGCAACTTACTCTTAAACTACTAAAAAAATAGCAATATATTAATTATATATAGGTTAAAAGAAAATTTTAAAGATATATGCACATAATTAGTCTCATAGAGATATATATGTAAGTACATTTGTATTCATTATTAATTTGCATATGTATTTATTTGTATATATTTAAAATGTCTTGTTTCACTTGGAATGAAACCATCATTTGACCCAGTTATCCTACACTTCAGTATGTACCCAAAAGACTTAAAATCAGCGTACTACAGTGATGCAGCCATATCGATGTTTAAGCTCAATTCACAAGAGCTAAGCTATGGAACCAACCTATGCCCTTCAATAGATGAATGAGTAAAGAAAATGTGGCAAATATACAAAAT
This sequence comes from Marmota flaviventris, assembly GCF_047511675.1. NCBI lineage: Eukaryota > Metazoa > Chordata > Mammalia > Rodentia > Sciuridae > Marmota > Marmota flaviventris. The sequence continues at coordinate 77,749,405 of NC_092505.1, forward strand.
GGAAGATTACTCAGCCATAAAGAAGAATGGCTTTCTGACTTCTGCTGGTAAATGAATGGAATTGGAGACTATCAAAGAAGCTAATCCTAAAAGATCAAAGGTCTAATACATGGTTGCTAACACACAATAAGGAGGGGCTCAGAGAATAGATGTTCATTGGAATAAACAAAAGATAGTGAAGGGAAGTGAGGAGGGATGGAATTAGGAAGGCAGTAGAATGAATTAGACATAACTTTCCTATGTTCATATATGGATACACAACCACATCACGTTCAACCACAAGAATAGGAAGTTATGCTTCTTCTGTGAAGATATGTCAAAATACACTCTACTGTCATGCATATCTAAAAAGAACAAGTAAATTTTTTTAAAAACATCCTATTTCAATCCAACACTAAGGGGCAAATTCAAAATCCTTTCACACACACTCACAACTGGCCGCTTTCCATTTATATAGCTCCTTTCTCTAACAGTAAGAAATCTGGCTCAAATTAACTTGGAGATATTTTTGTATTGGTATTTTATATATATATATATGTATATATATGTATATCTTATACATATATTTATATATTTTTTATATTAGATACATTATGCATATAATACATTATATATGTGTATATATACATATATACTATATATATATACAAATACAATATACCATATATACACATACACAAACATACATGCATAATCCATTAAATTCACAGATTTCCATAAAATATATATAATATATCTAATATACTTTATATAATTTGATATGTGTTTATCAATATTTCCAAATTTAACCGATCTTCCAGTTGCATTAATCCCTAAGACATGCAGACCAGTACACACACATTCTCTGTATCTATCTCACACATTCACACACATTCTCACACACACACACACACACACACACACACTCTCTCTCACACTTTCATGGACACAAACCATCTAACCATCTAACATGAAGAAGTGTCCAAAAGGGAGAGTAAGAAGATAGAAGGAGAGAGGAGGAAAAATTGGTTACATAATGGATTTTTTACTAAAATATAAACCCACTATGATAGTCAGTTTTTGGTCACTGTGACCACAACACCTGACAAGTACAACATACAGGTGGAAAAGTTCACTTTGGCTTACAGTTTCAGCAGTTCAGTTCATGGTCTCCTGACTTGGCTGCTCTGGGCTCAAGGCACAGCATCACAATGGAAGAAGGGCTTCTCCACTCATGGTGGCCCAAGAAGCACTGGCCAGAAAGGGGAAGGGGAAGCAGGAATCCTTCCAGGGCACAACCCCAGTGATCTACCTCCTCCAGCCACACCTCTCCTGCCCAGTTACCACCCAGTCAGTCTGTTCAAACTAGGATGGACTGATTAGGTCACAGTTCTCATAATCTAATCTCTGAACATTTCTGCATTAACAGGAGGTGTGGGAAGACACCTCATATCTAAACCATAATGCCATGATAGACAGGAGGAAGGAAGGAAGTGAAGAAGGGAGCAAAGAAGAAAAGATGGTAGATTAGTACAGTTAATTTCTCAAAGGATTTAAGACTACTTCTGAAAACAAAGATAAAAAAAACTTAGAAAAAGAAATAATTGAAAAATATTTACCACATTTATGTATAAGTAGTTGTGTTTTGGGTGGTTTTTGGATGCCTTTCAAATTTTTCAATTACTATATTTTTTTGGAAAACATTATATTTTCAAATAAAATAATGGAATAGATCAATAGAACACAATAGCAGGTCAAGAAATATTCACATGCAAGTTCCATGATCTTTAAGAAAGGTACAAAAAAAATGCAACAAAGAAAGGATAGTTTTAAATAAATTGTTGGTACAATCAGGTATCCATGTGCAAGAGAAAAAATAATTTAACCACACCTCTATCCATAATATGAAATATATACAAAAAACAAACTCAAAATTGATCATAAACCTAAATATAAAACCTAAAACTACAAAAGTCATAGAATACAAAGAGAAAATCTTTTGTGACCTTAGGTTAGGGAAAGATTTATTAAATATACCAAAATCACATCCACGAAATAACCGGAATAGAAAGAAGGATCAAATTGGACATTTAAAATATGTGCAATATGGGCTGGGGTTGTGGCTCAGCAGTAGAGCGCTCTCCTGGCACGTGTGAGGCCCTGGGTTTGATCCTCAGCACCCATAAAAATAAATAAATAAAATAAAGGTATTGTGTCCAACTACAACTAAAAAACTTTTTTTTAATTAAAAAAATATATGTGCAGTATATTATATGCCATTTATACCTTAATAAGCTATTTACAATAGGGGTTTTAAATTAAATAATTCTGTAAAAACATTGTTATGTGAAAATCTTTGATCTCATGGTTATTACTTCTTAGATCAATTTCTTTAAGAAAATTTACATCCTAATGATAATAATATTTTTAATGCTCCTGAGACAAATGTTACTTTCAAAAATTATTGAGAAGATATGTACTTTTAACATTTTACCTTACTCTCCCAAGTTCCAAGATTTAATTTTTTCAAAACATTTGCCAATATAATTATTTAAAATTCTCTCTTGTTTTTATTTGCTTTATTTATTTATTTGCTAAGGATGCCATACATTAAAGAGAAAACCCATAGAAGATTCAGATGAGGTTGAGGAACTCAGGCTTTGTGAGGAATGGTGGATGATATGGGGATATTAACCTGAGGAGATCCATGGGACCAGCAAGATAAAGGCATGAACAGACTCCTCCAGAAACTATAGTGCCATCATTAGGAGAGGAGCTAGACATCTGCTCCAGGGCACCTGAGGCAAAGAAAATGAGTGCATGAAACACTGGAGATGCACATTTCAACTCAGGCTGAGAAAGAACCTTTTTTTTTTTATGAGCAAAGAGGAGTGTAGCAGGATAGCAACAATGTCAACCACTAGAACCTGACCTCAGACAATGGAGAAAAAGCTGGGACACACCAGGCAGACACACTGCAGAGGTGTTCCTGAAAGAGCATTCACACTGAGCAGTCTTAAATCAAATGATTTTTTGATTTTTTTTTTCTCTCATTCCCCTTCCTTCTCATGGATTTTTCTATTTGCTCCTGTACTTCTCTGGGAATCATGGCTTACCATATTACTGTGTTTCTGAGGCAAGGGATAAAAAGAAAAGCCATTTGTTTATGAGAACACCGTGAGCAGTAAACACACATTAACTAATCACAGATGACAGAAGTGCTTCAGAGATGAAAGAGATCCTGAAGAGTCCTGGTTGGCTCCTTCATCATGTAAAAGGGGCTCATCCACGTACACAGCATTATTATTACCCTGTAATGAGTGGCTAGCCAGTGCCCATCCCAACTGGAGAGCCTAAACAAACAGACACAATAGTAATTTTGAAGATTTCATTCGTTGTACCTATCTCTCCACCAAAACACTTGAAGGCAATTTACACAAAAGTGATAAACATGCTGTGAATGAAGGTAGACATCTCAAGACGGAAGAAGAAGGGTGGAAAGAAAGTAAGGAATCTAAAGCAATATCCTCCCCATGAAGGGCTGAAAATCAGTTAGTCAGGGTATTCTATGCCATGCTAGAAGGAGTTTATTTAATTCTGTAACCAATAAGGAGCCCACCAAGGTCTTCACACTTGACAGATGCACAATCTTTTTTTGTGGTGAGTTATCTCTGAGGATGTAATGTATGGAGTGCAATGAGGTAGGAAACAACTAATGACAAAAAACAGAGCTGACAGGTTTTGAAATAGTTGAGACAGACAATAATATTAACTAGGGGCACTTGTGACAATCGCCAGAATGCTTTGAAACTGCAAGCTTGGATCACTTCATAATAGTTTATGTACTACCCTGGAGTCCCGAATCTCCCCTTAATACCTTTCCCACCTTGGTCCATGCTCTTCTCATTTAAAGTTATGTAAAATAAATTGCATCTACCAGAAATTCCCTTGGGGGATAAAATATATGAATCTGAAGGAAATATTTTAATAAACCACTTGATACAGAGAGTAATATCCCAAAGATTCTAAGAGCAGAAATTTACCAAAGTTCTTCTGTTCATTCATTCCATAAAATGTTGACTGATTGCTGGGTGTCAGATATTGGGGGTACAAAGATGAATAAGAAATATAAAATTCCCAATTCACATTCTTAATTTATATTGACATAAATTAATAGACCCTTATGGAAAACAGTATGGAGCTTCCTACAAAATTAAAATAGGACTACCATATGATCCAACAATCCCACTACGAGGTATATATTCAAAGGAAATTAAATCAGTATGTCAAAGAGATACCTGTATCCCTATGTTCATTGCAGCACTATTCACAATAACCAAGAAAAGGAAACAATCTCTGTGTCCATTAATGGAAGACTGAGTAAAGAAAATGTGATACATTTATATGCAGAATGGTGTAGTATTCGGTTATAATAAAGAACGAAGTCTTGTTATTTGAACAACATGGATAGAATTACAGATTTTCATACTAAGTGTAATAAGCCAAGTACAAAAAAGACAAGTTCTGCATTATCTCACTTACATATGGAAGCTTAAAAAGGTGAATTAATAGAAGTTGAGATTAGAAGGGTGGTTACCATGGACTAGGTATGGGATGGGGAGATGTTGATCCAAGGATACGAAATTGCAGTTAGATTGAAAGAGTAAGCTCAAGAGATCTATTCTTTGGTGACTATAGTTAATGGCAATGTATCATATTCTTGAAAATTTCTAAGAGTAGGTTTTAAGCGTCCTCACCACAAAAACAGAGATATGTGAAGTCATACACATGTTAATTAGTTTAATTTAGCCATTCTAAAATTGACACATATTTCCAAGCATCATGTAAGCATGATAAATTCATAAAATTTTTGTTTATCAACTGAAACAATAATTAATTTTAGAAGAAATACAAAGCTCCTGTTGAGATGGAACATACCTTACAATTAATTTTAGGATTTTTTATTTTGCTGACCACCAAGATAACTGGAGAGGACAAGCATAAGAATACAGAGAAATTGCTTTAAACAGTATTGGAAAAGAAAATCGAGGTGGTAGGTTGAGTATAGACAAGGCTTTAATAGAAGGAATATTGTGGCAGAAATGTGGGAACCTAGTAACCTAGATGGGGAAAATGAACTTGGAAAGGAAGATACTCCAAATGGGATTTTTTTAAAAAAATATAATTTCCTTAAAGGTATGTGATCTAAACTATCTTTTATGTCTTCTCCAAATATTCTTAAGTAAAACTCATTGATGATCAATGCTTTGGTACACAAGTGAAATAGAAGAGCTGTCGAATTCTGCAGCTAGGTTAGCAATGAGGAGAGCAAGATGCTCCATGCACAGATGCAAAGATGGCATTGTTGGTAGAGGATGTGGTGACAGCTTTCCTGGGGATTTCATGTCCATAATAATGGTGGTCTGCATCTTTTATTTGACACTTACATATGACCATTGTTTTAGTCCATTTCTCATTGCTGTAATGAAATACCCTTTGTAAAGCTCACAGTTTGGGGAGTTGAAAGTCAGAAAAGGAGGGCACTGACTCTAACAAAAGCTGCACGGCAGATGATAGGAGCACATGTGGGAAGAGACATCACATAGTCAATCGGGAAGACAAAGAGGAATTCAGTGGGTGGGCTCACTCATAACAGGAGAGAGAGCTTAAGGATCACATGAGAACTAAATGAATCCTGTCGGAGGGCAGTTTTTCTAATGACTTAAAGACATGCACCCTTAGGTCACCACACTTGGGATCAAGCTTCCAACCCATGAATCTTTGTGGAACTCGCACATATCACATCCAAAACATAGCAACCATGTAGTAGGTCTTCCTAGGATCTTTCTTCCCCCTCCACATATCCCTTTATTATCAATTTAATTTAATTCATTAAATCCTCATCTTTTAAGGAAATCTTGGGTTTTGTTTCTTAATGAAAAAATAAACATTTTATCAAATGTTTTTTTGCTCTGTTTCTTTCCTTTTCCTCCCTCCCTAGTTTTATGTGTCATGGTAAGTTTCCTTCATAGAAAACTGCCTTCCTGTCTTCCATACTGAAACTCCTAATTTCTTAAAATAAATGTATTGTGTGTATTCAAGGTACACATTACGGTGTTATAAAACACAAATAGATAGCAAAGTGATTGTTACAGTGAAGCAAATCAGCATATCCATTATCTCACAGTTAATCATGATTTTTTGTTTGTTTTGTGGCAAAAGCAGCTAAAATTTAGCATTTAGCAAGAATCCCAAGCACAGCATGATTTTACTACCTGTAGTATTCAAGTTGTACATTACCTGTCCAAACTTGGTCATCCTACAAATCTACCTTGTATCCTTGGACCTACCCCTCTCCATTTTCTCCACCACTCCCAACCCCTGGCGGCAAACATTTTATTCTCTATGTTACAGTTTGGATCTTAAATGTCCCCCAGGGTCCATGCATTCAAGTCTTCAGTCAACAGCTTGTGGCGTTATCGGGAGGGCTAGAAACATTAAGAGGTAGGCCTGATAAAAGGAAGTGATGTCATTGGGAGTGTGAATTTGAAGCAGCTCTTGGGTGGCCCCATCCTCTCTGTTTTGTTTCCTGGCCACCAGGAGGTGAACAGCCTTCTCCCCCACAGCACTCCCAGCCATGCTGTTTGCCTCACCACAGGCCCAAAGCCACAGAGCCAAATGACCACGGACTGAAATAAAGCTCTGGAACTATAAGCCATAATAAATTTCTTCTCCTTTTAAGTTGTTTAGCTCAGGTGTTGTCACAGAGATGAAAATCTAACATACTCTGTATGTTATACTTTTCCTTTTTTAGATTCCACATATGCATGAGATCCTGCAAAAGTTTTTCCTTACTATGTCTCTGTTTTAGTCAGTTCTTTTTGCCACTATGGCTGAAAGACTTGATGAGAACAATTTTAGAGGAAGAAGTTTATTTGTGGGATCACACATTCAGAGGTCTCATAGTCATTCCTCAGGACTCAAGGTGAGGCTGAACACCATGGTGGAAGAGTATGGCAGAGGGAAGTGGCTCACATGATGATCATAAAGCAGAGAGAGACAGTCCACTGGCCAGATACAAAAAATATACCCCAAAGGCATGCCCTCAATGCCTACCTCTTCCAGCCATACCCTATTTGCCTTCAGTTACCACTCAGTTAATCTCATCGGGGGACCAATTCACTAATTGGGTTGTCTCATATCCCAATCATTTCACCTCTCAATGTTCTTGCACTGTCTCACACATGAGCTTTTGGGGGATACCTCATATCTAACCCATTAACAGTCTCCTTTATTTCACTTAGCATAGTGTCTTCCAGTTTCATTCATATTGTGGTAAGCAGTAAAATCTTTTTTAAGGCCAAATAATATTCTATTGTATGTATTCCCCACAGTTTTCTGATCCATTTATCTGGCAACAGATTATTTCTACACCTTGGCAATTGTGAATCATGTTTCAGTGAACATGGGAATGAATGTACATGTCTTTACAAGGTGCTGATTTCATTTTCTTTGGATATATACCCAGAGTAGGGATTTATGGGTCATAAATGGAAGCTTCATTTTTAATTTCTTTGGAAACCTTCATGTTTTCCATAGTGAGTACACCAATCTACATTCCCACCAATAATACCTAGGAAATGGCTTTATTGATCATCAGTCCCCAGGGGTGAGGGCACATGGGCTTCAGGTAGAGACAAAGCATCTGATTTTCTATTTCCCAACTCTTGATTCATGTATCCATTTTCACATTCATTCTATAACCTTATTCATGCACCATGCTGTTGACAAAACGATATTCTCAACCTGGAAACAGTGCACTTGCATTTTCTTCCAACTTCAAGAAACTCTTCTTACCACCAGCCACAGCGCTAACATAATGGTGGCACGATAATGTGTCTGAAGTGGCATGGCAATATTTCTTTCCATGAAATTAAGTGCATCTTTCCATGAAATTAAGTCAGACAATGTGACTTACCTGCTCAAAGCCTCCTTATACCTCCCATGGCACTTTAGACCAACAGCCAACTACACCACAGATGATCTGGCCTTGGTACTTTCCAACCTCATTTCCCACCATACCACTGTTGATCACTCCAGCATAATCTTGTTACTTGTAAATGGAGGCCATCTAGCTCTCACCACAGAGCCTTTGCCCTGCCCCCTGCCTGAGACTCTCTCCCACCATTTCATTCATACCCCAGCTCAAATGTCTTCTCATTAAATAGTTTTTTTTTTTGAAACCCCATATATAAGACTATTCTCATCATCTCTATCCTCCTAAATGGTTTTTATTCTTCATGGCATTATGCAGTATGTTTCTGTAATTTGTATGTACTATACCTCTTGAAGACAGGGGCTTTTGACTATTTGCTCATTGCTGTATCCCTATCACATTGCAGGCAATCAAAACACATCCATTTTTGTTGAGAATGAATAAATAAATCCTGGCAATTAGTGGTTAGGGGAGAAACTCAAAAATCATGAGACAAGGCAGATTCTATTCCAGCTAGGTGTGACTGGCACTGGGATCTAAGTCACCCAAGAGCTGCTGGACACACGCGTATGCACAATCTTTGGAAAATAGAGGGGGTTTTGCAGTTCACTCTTGGGTTTCTCTTCTAGTATTTATACCTGAAGGTGGGGTAAAATTGTGTTCAGGCAATTATATGGTCACTGGCTCCAAAGCTACACCAGGAATTCAGCCAAAACAGAGTTATACAATCCAAAGTTAGAATAGGATCTAGAAAAGTCCAAAGACAGATCCTTTTTGGTCATTAGCATGATTATTGGGTGTTCACACCATTGTGTGATATGTGCCTCCCTCTAAACTGTTATGATGTCAGCACATAACCCGTCTGAGTAAAAAGGAAAAAAAAAAACCCAAAACACAAACTTGGAACTTACAGTCCTTCCCTTTGCCAGTCTAAAATTACCCATTGTTATAAAATGTCAACTATCTGCGCACTATTTTAATATCTTGTCTTTTTGTGCCCAATAGAGATAACCAGCTTGACATCTTTCTTCATGCATACCTTTAAATGCATTGATAAGTCATAAAAATTATCAAACTTTCATTTGCTTAATCTACCTCTAAGGATTTTAATATGAATTGCTACTTTCAATTTGAAAACAATGATAATGATTTTGTCTTTGGCAAGCACTGAGGCTAGTCCTGCATTACCTGTCCAAACAACAGCTCAAGACTGCCATCTAGGGTAACCAGACTGCTGTGACAGTAATGCTGAACTGAATGAAGTTCATAATTCCCACGCTTGACTTTTCTGGGGGTCTGTCATTTTTTATTTTTGCATACTTCTGCATTATTTGAATATGGATTGAATACTCCTTTTATAAATAAAAACGGTTTGCATTTTAAGATAAAATATTAACTAGATCCTAAGTAATATATGACAGTGTCTTGCCTAAAATAAAATGAATTCAAATTTTAGGGCTCTGGTTCTTTACAGTCACACCCTCAAACTATTGAGCTAGTACTATGCAATAAACACCTTTTGAGTTGAGGGAACCCAAACATAATTAATATTTAGTCTCTGCCACTTAAGAATTCACAGCCTAGATGGGAAGACAGACATGTTAGGAAACAGTTGCACTATATGATGAAACCTGCATGAGGTAAACTGCATCACAGGAGAGAACATGAACATGTGAACATTTGTGTGTGTGTGTGTGTGTGTGTGTGTGTGTGTGTGGTGCTGGGGATTGTGCAAGCCTTGTGCATGCTAGGCAAGCACTCTACCAACCAAGAACATTTTTATTTGGAGAAGAAAGGAAGGGTGAGAGGAAGGGCAAGAGAAGGACAAATTCAGTTATAATAAACTTTACTTAAAATTTGTAACTAGAAGTAGGCCAATTAACCCCAAATAACACCTTGAATTAATTAAATTACAATACATTTTAAGGTAAATAAAACTTAAAAAGTAAAATTCAAGAGACCTAAAAAAAGAGGCTTAAGAGTTACCTAGCGTATAGATTACTGCTGCCTGGTTGAAATGAGATACATATGCAATTAATAATTTTATAATGGTCTCCTTCATCAAAGAAAAAAGATGAAATTAATTTTAATAATATATTTGAGTTATATACAAATATTATTTATTTTATCAAAACCAAAGTGAGATGTCAAGGACCTAAAATCACCTAGGAGCTATGAGAATGGATGGAACTGGGTAAATCTGAGTGACATTTAGATGCAAAATAGGCAGGAGTGATGATTAATTGGATGTAAAATCAGAGGAGTGAAAGTGATTTTAAACCCAAATAGGTGCATATTTGAGATATCATTAAGTGATGCATCCATGAAAATAGGGAACATAGATAGAGAACAGACCCGGGGCAAGTGTGAGACTTTGAATCTGGACTCATGAATTGAAGGCTTGATTCATAGCTGGAGACACTATTGGAGGTGGTAGAAACTTTAAGAAGTGGGGTCAGTTGGAGTTAGTAGGTCACTGGAAACATGTGCATGAGGGTATATTAGGACACCCCACCCACCCTGCTCCTTTCTCTCTCTACTTCGCAGCCGCCATAGAGTGAGAAGTTTATTCTGCCATATGCTTCCCACTTTAATGTCCTACATCCCAGAGGCCCAAAGTGACATGGCCAAGCAACCATGGCCTGAAACTTTTGAAACGGTGAGTTTAAAATAATAGTTTCCTCCCTCTGTTGCAGACATTTTGTCACAGTGATAGAAATCTGACCAATACAGCAAGGAATAAAAGCTTGCTTTTAAAAGATGAGTTTGAGGTTCCATGAAACCTGCAACTGATAATATGTTTAAGGGACAGTTAATTTATGGGCCTCATGCTCATGAGAGATTCTACATCAGAGGGGTAGATGGGAGTCATGAATACATATGTAGCTTACCCCACGGGAAATTTTGAGATTGATGAGAGAGAATGAAGAGAGTAAGACAAGTGCTGAGGCAGAGACCAAAAGAAAATTAAAGGTATAAGGATCCTAACCAAAGACCAAGAGGGATCAGAGAGGCACAAGGAAACACAGAAGAATATAATTGTCAACAACCAAAGAAAGAACTTCAAGAAGAGGTCAACTAAGTCTAATGCTTCCAGAAAATCAAGCAAAAAAAAAAAAAAAAATACAGTGATGTTTTCATAAAACTTGACAGTAAGGAGGTCATGACTGGCTTTGAAAAGAACAATCTCTACAGAGGGTAAGGACAGAAATCATATTGCAGCAGACTTAAAATTGACAGGGTGGGCTAGGTTGTACTTCAGTGACAGAATGTCTGCCTAGATAGAATTTTTCAATTCCCAGCACCAAAATGAAAAAAAAAAAAAAAGAAAAGATGGGTTAATGTAGATAAATCCTCAAGAAGTTGTTTTTTGTTTTGTTTTTGTTTTGCTTTGTTGTGTTGTTGTTTTTTGGGGGGTTTTTTTGTTTTTTGTTTTTTTTGAGGGAAGACAGCTAAAGTGGTGTCTAGCATGAACAGGATAATATCTACTGGTATGAGGAAAGGTTTTTATGATGTCAGAAGCTATTGAAAAGGAGCCATAGAAATTCTTCAATAAACAATTTCATTGATCTGAAAAGATGTTAATCGTGTATTAACTAAAAAGAGACATGATTTTAAAAAAAGAGACATGATTGAAAAATTGTTTTATGTAGAAGTATGTACATGTGAACACATAGATAACATTCCGGAAGAACATACACTAAGATATTAACCACATTTATCTCTGAGTAGGTAGACTAACAGAAATTCTTTTTGTTTCTTATTATTTTTATTACTCAGTATTTTTTATTGCAAGAGGCTGTGTTTTATGATACAAAAATGAAAAAAAACTAGAAATTTCATTTTCAGGGAGTCCATCACTTCCACATACTATGGTCTTGAACATGTGTTGAAAATGACTTCATTCCAGTTTGATGAAACATTTGTAAAATTCCTAATCATGATTTTTCCATGAGTCTACAAATGGGAAGAATCCAGGCATCCAGATATCCAGGCTGGAGTAGGAGGCAGCTACTGACTCAGTCAGCCATCCACTGGGCCAAAATGATTCATCTAGGCTTCTAACTTTCCCAATGTGTGGGTCATCTCTCCCCACATCTCTTCAGAAACAAAAGGAGATGAGCAAACTGCCCCCCAGAATCGAAACTTGTTTGACAAGACTTCAAAGTACTCAAAGCCAGGGAAACTACTCTCCTATGCATGACTTATGCACAGAGAGGACCCCTCCTATCCTCCCAGTCAGTAGTGGCAATGGATAGGCAAAGTCACTATATCATAGCCTTAACTCATCTTTCATTATATGTATGAAAAAAGTATAATACTGTGTTAAGAAGGTCACATGGACATATCAGTCCAGAAAGGATGCAGGTGTAGGCTATATAGAAATCAAAATTATTCCAACCAAGGTAGTTGCTATTTTAGTTTTATTGCACTATTTTCCCCTTAAGACTTTCCCTTTTCTCTCTTCCTTCTATTGTCTATATAAAGATATCTTACAGTAGCAGTCAATTACAATACTAGTTTAAGTAATATATGTGGGAGATTTTCTTCTTCACAAAATGGGAAACCTAGTTGCACATGGGCATTTGAAGATCCAAGATACAGACAAAGAATAAACAGGTTAAGTATTAAAGTTCCAGTTCATTTTTTGTGAGGGGTGGGGAGAATGGTGATAGAATATAGTCTTAAAAAGTTAAAATCTAGAGTATAAAGCTGACCTCAAGTACTCAGTCTTCACCCATGTATTCAAAATTGTAACCTACCCACTAAGATCTCATCATTCACAGGCACATTACACACTAAGTCAGACCCACTTCTAAAGAGAAATGGAGGTCCTGTGTGAGGAGCATGAGTTCTGCCATCAAAGTAAATGAATGACTCAGGCCCTCACCTTGCCAACATAACTGGAAGCTACAGAACTTTTCTATACTGCAATTTCCTCAAGCAGAAAGTAAAGAGAAAATTTATCTGTGATAGTATTAACTAACTAAATATTATTTAGTGTCAAATTGACTGAATTGAAGAATACTCAAATCCGAGCAAAGCATTACTTCTGGGGGTATCCATGCAGGTGTTTCTGAAAGACATTGGCATTTGAGCCACTGGAAGTAGGGAGGATCTACCCTCACTCAATCTGAGTGGACACCATCCAATTGTTTGAGGCTCAGATGAACAAAAAGGCAAATATCCTCTTCTCCCTCCCTCCCCCTGTCTCACTGGGACAGTTCTCTTCTCAAGCCCTTGGACATCAAAACTCCATGTTCACCAGTCTTTGAAATCAAAGACCTACACCTGCACTATCTTCAACAGCCATAGGTTCTCATGCCTTTGGTCTTAGAGTAAGAAGTTAGACCAGCAACTTCTCTGGTTCTGAGGCCTTTGGACTTGGCCTGAGCCACACTACTGACTTCCTTAGTTCTCTGGCTTACAGACAGTCCATCATGACACTTCTCAGCCTCTATAGTCATGTGAGCCAATTCCCCAAATGTATCTATCTCATATAGTTCACTCTGTATATCCTTTGGGTCCTGCCTCTCTGCAGAACCCTGAATAACACAAGGTTCTACTTCAGGGTAGAAAAGATTATTTTAGGTAATATATTAAAGCATTCAGGATAATACTTGGCATGGTAATTACCAGTTCTGGTTAAATGATGGCTATTAGACATTCTTACATAATTACTTCTAAAAGGAAGTAAATCTAAAGAGTCACACCAATGACTTTTATTTAAGATGAATTGCAAGGTTGTCATGGAAGAAGAGTTGGTGAAGATGTGTGGGTAGCTCTTTAAAAATCTTCGTTTGCATTTTCCGAAATTACTTTACTCTATTAAAATACCTTTTATTCCCATGAAAAGGCAAGAAAGCAGATTACACTCCAGCAAGATGCCAGAAGCAGTTGGAGGGTGACGCAAGTCGTCTTGAGGAGCCCCATTCCAACCGCCCACCTCTGTCACTCAGCATCTGGGATGCCCTTTTGCAGCTGCCATCCTGCCCTCCTGGAATGGTGAACTGGGCCCAAAACAACCAGTGGCGCCCGTCATCACAACATAAAAATAAAGAACTACTCCGGCCCTTTTTCAACCAGAGAGGCCATGGATACCTCTCGGGGTTCTTCCTTGGCTGAGCTCCTTCCTTCTTCCACCTTCTTGCGGGATCTTATCTCCATCCTCAGACATTCTCTCTCATTTCTTTCCTTTCTGCTCTCAGGTCCCTGAAAGAGAAGGGTCAGGAAAGGGGAGAAATGCACCAGAAGCTCTGTGCCTCCCATTGCTCCCAACCACCAGACATGAGGAAAGCCCTGCCCTGTAGCCAATGTCCAGTTCTTAGTTTCTAGTAATAAATCAGCATAACCCCAAATCATCATATTGCCAAAGGTTTTAGTCATAAAGAGAAGGAATACAGGGTCCTGGGCATCACTGCTGGTCTGAGAAGGATGCCAACCTGCACATGACCATGACTCTTGTGCTCTAACATACCAAAGCTAAAGAACGTACAGTATAGTTAAATTAAGTCTCCTGGCGTTTTTGGATAAGGAAAACAAGATCACATATGGAATGATTCTAACTTCCCTGTGTTCATTACCTTATATTAATATTAGAGTTTGCACTAAATTTTAATGTGAGAACTGTGTGAAAAAACGAAGTATTGAGAAATAACTTCCAACCATGTTAGCATTCCCCAGTAAGTTGCCCAAGTGGGATAGGTGGAGGCCAGGGGCGCGTGGTCCACATTTATTCACTGATTTATTGAACACACAGTGTTGTTGTAAGATTAGGAGATAAAGTACTAAATGAAGAGACTTTACCTTCTAGATATTCCACCTGGGGGAGGGGGGGGGGAGACAGACCATCAGTAAATAAGGCTAAAAGGAAGTAAACAATGATGATAAATAAAATTGTAACTACAACAGGTGACGGTGATATATAGTAGGGAACTATGAAGAAGGGGAGATTCTTTTTTAAAAAAGTTTTAGTTGTAGATAGACACAATACCTCTATTATTTTCTTCATTATTTTTATGTGGTGCTGAGGATTGAACCCAGTGCCCAACATGTGCTAGACAAGTGCTTTACCACTAAGCTACAACCCTAGCCCCAAGAAGGGGAGATTCTTCAGTGTTGATGGTCAGGGAATTTCTTTGAAAGGAATTACTGTGCAAAAATAACATGCATAAACATGGTAATGGTATCTATGTATGCTTCTATTTTTTAAAAAATAAACAGATAAAATCCCTTCTCCTCCCCCTTATTTGAACTGTAAACATTAGGGATCCAGTGATGAGTGGTGGTCATGTGGCAGAACTCAGCCCTACAAGCTGAACATTGTGGAGGTGTCTTATTACCACAATAGTGTCTGCTACTCCATGGTGTAAACTGTTTCTTATACCTAGATTGTCTCATTCCATCCATAACCATTCATTGATTGAAGTCAGAAAGCAAAACAAAGACGCTTAGATAGAAGTTAAAAGAAACTTTAAAAACTGTACTAGTTCTGTACATGTGCTGCCAGATGATTTTCATAGACCCATCACTTGTATTTATCTGATCAAAATTCATGTTTAGCAGTTATAAATGTTTCTAATGCTGGTCAGAACAGTACAAAAAACAGTATAGTGAATATTGTTTCAAATTTGGTCTTTACCTTATTAAGAATAAACACTATGCAAGATATACTTATTAATAATGATTTGAAATTTACTTCCTCATTTCATCACTTAGAAAATCAGAAAGTTATAAGAAAAATAAGTCAATTGAATTTCTAAATACTGAGGTGAAAGAATTAATATTGTTTGTCATGATTAGGCCACAACAGCAGTTTCTGGCTCTTTCAATGTTCAAATATGTGAAATTTAAACCAACACATTAGTATTCATTTGGTCCCCAAACAAAAAATGATACAGCCAATCTTCCCTACCTGTGGGGCTAATATCTGTGGATTCAACCAACTGAGGATGAAAAATAACCAGGAAACAAAATGGTGTTTGTACTGAATATACAATATACACCTTCTTTTTCTTGTCATTATTCCCTAATCAATATACTATAATAACTATTTATCTATTGTTTACATTGTATAAAGTATTATAAGAAAATTAGAGATAATTTAAAAGTAAATGGGAAAATGTAAAATATATGAATGTAAAGTGTATGGAAGTTATATGCAAATAATACTCCATGTTGCATAAGGGACTTTAACATTCATAAATTTTGGTACCCTTTGTGTGGGATGCTAGAGATAATACCTTAGGGAATACTTTATATACATTTTAAAATTTGCTGACAAAACCCACTGTTTATTGTAGCTAGCTTTAGAAAAGTGTGTAGATTGTTACAGTGGAAAATTTTTTAAAAAATCTACGTTTTGAATTTTTAATTTTACATTACAAAAATTTTATAATATGCTCCTTAAAATTGACATAAAATAAAATATTTTAGATTAGTTGTAATAAACTCAGTGTTGTTTTCATTGATCTTATTACCAAGCTGTAAATGGAGAAGTTAAATTTGTGCTCCTCAAACTTGAGGATGACAAAACCTCTGGGTTTTCTTTCCCAAGGGGCTTAAATGTGTACTAGCTCAGTTACATACCAGAGAGACAGAGTGTTTGGTTTTAAAGCACAGTTGCTGTTCAAAGGACTCTGAAAACTCCTGAATTTTGGAATGAGAGCTCCCTTTTGATTCCAGTGACTCCTTGAGTGACCCATCCACTGAGCATTTCCTGTAATATCGCATGTGAGCACAGTTTCGGAATTCCTGATCCTCATGAGAATGCCTTCGAGGTTGGTGGTCACATGATGTCATTCTGGGAAGCATAGGAAACTGGGGATATAAAATTAAAATTTTTGTAACATAAAGAGAATGTACGATATTAGCACAGACACAAGATGCCCATAAACTACTAATAAACATTTCTAATATTTAACTGAAATTTTATCTTCTTGATCGCATTAGATGGCATTAGAGCAGATTATGCTAAGTGAAGCTAGCCAATCCCTAAAAAACAAATGCCAAATGTCTTCTTTGATATAAGGAGGGCAACTAAGAACAGAGCAGGGAGGAAGAGCATGAGAAGAAGATTACCATTAAACAGGGATGAGAGGTGGGAGGGAAAGGGAGAGAGAAGGGAAATTGAATGGAAATAGAAGGAGACCCTCATTGTTATACAAAATTACATATAAGAGGAAGTGAGGGGAAAGGGAAAAAAACAAGAGAGAGAAAAATTACAGTAGATGGGGTAGAGAGAGAAGATGGGAGGGGAAGGGAGGGGAGGAGAGGGGGGATAGTAGAGGATAGGAAAGGCAGCAGAATACAACAGACACTAGTATGGCAGTATGTAAAAACGTAGATGTGTAACCGATGTGATTCTGCAATCTGTATACGGGGTATAAATGGGAGTTCATAACCCACTTGAATCAACTGTATGAAATATGATATGTCAAGAGCTTTGTAATGTTTTGAACAACTAATAATAAAAAAAGAGTTTCAGAAAAAAAAAAAGATTTTTCTCTACAATGAAGGAGCAGAATCCATTGGTTAAAATATTAAATAGAACATCCAAGGAACAGTTTAATTGCTTGCTACTCATCTACCAATGATTTTTAAACATTTCTAGTTAAACCATAAACATTTGAGAAATAGCATAAAGATTAATATTTATGTAATTTCTAAGTAAAAGTATAATGGGAGAGTCATAAGAAAAATATAATTTATATTAAAAAGCTAATGTGCACCAAAAGCAATATAAAATTAAGCTTTAGACAAAAACTAAAAAACAATAGCTACATATTATTGTTTAATAAATATCTTGCACATAAGTACATCTCGTTTACATACAGACATAGAGATAAAATAACACAATAACAACAATGTTAAAATCACAATTGGAAAAGCAGCAGAACATTGAAAGTTCCTATGTAACTTTTGCACCAAGATATTGGTCTTCAAATTGCCATATGCTGTTCACTTTTTGGTCTTAATTATTGACTGGTGTTCAACTTAGTTGCCTGCAGGGGTCACTGGAAACACTCTTTCCTTGCTTTC
This sequence comes from Marmota flaviventris, assembly GCF_047511675.1. Lineage (NCBI taxonomy): Eukaryota > Metazoa > Chordata > Mammalia > Rodentia > Sciuridae > Marmota > Marmota flaviventris. Next base: position 77,767,421 of record NC_092505.1, read on the forward strand.
TATCACGGCACCCTCTGGTTTTCCCTTTGATCTTTTTGCTACAGTGATTTAAACATTTTTGTTTACTTCTTCCTTCTCCAAGTATAATAAAAAATTTATACATTCAGGAATGAGTAAAAGGCTTTTAATCTGGAATGCACAGCATGGCAAGCCAAAGGTGTAACCAAAGAGGAAAAGATAAGAAAATATTTTACTGGCAAAAAGGGAAAAAAATCATGTAAGCTGCTCAGATACAAAGTCTATTGGTCTTCTTTCTAGACCAGTGGCAGGAGCTGAAGTCTTATTGGTAGAGATACCATTGCGGGGAAAGCATCTTGTCTGAATTGTAGTCTAAGAGAATGTTAAAGATTAAACTCTGTTACAGAAATGTGTGTCTGTGTGTGAGCTATGTCAAGCATGTTGTGTATGGAGGTTTTCTGGTGTTTTGTTTTTTTGCTTTTTTTTCCTGAAGAAGTCCTTGAAATAGTTCTTATCTCAGACAGGCTGAGCGAGCATGAGCTCCCAGCTTTCCCAGCTCTGAATTTTGTCCAGGTGTGACAGAGGAACTTCGTCTTGGATCAACAATTTTCATAGAGATTAGAAAGGTGAGGGGGTGATGGTATATGAAGCTGCAGCAGGGAGGACTGCCCATGTTAGTGCCTGTGCTGGGCAGTAGAGTGGATGCACTGACTAAAGACCAGGGAGGCCATGCCATTGAAAGGGTGAGGTGGTGCAAAATGAGGTACAAAATGAAAAAGTGACCAGGTATGAGTCTGGGAGGAAGGCAAGCCATGGGTGCATTGAGACAAAAATAAGGAGGAAGTAAACAAGCCATCCAGCCAGCTCTCTGGTCCTAGCTCTCTGGTGCTTCTTCTTACAAGACCACCAATCCCATCAGATCAGGACCCAACCCTCATAATTTCATCTAACCTTAATTATCTCCCAAAGGCCCCATCTCTAATACCATCCATTGAGAATTAAGCTTCAACATGTTAATCTGGGAATCATGTACCAAACGGCAACCTTCAATAGAAAATCACCAATTATCTTCCCATTGTAATATGAGAAACATTAAAGACAGTTAAGGCCATGAGGTTGGATAGGAGGAGTAACTTATAGTGTTTCAGTAGCACAGTAGGGTAACTATTTTTGACAACAATCAATTGTATATTTCAAAATAGCTGGTAGAGAGGATCTTTAATGTTCCTAACACAATGAAATTATAAATGTTTGAGGGACTGTGTATGCCAATTAATCTTATATGATCATCATACATTGTATACATGTATTAAAATATCACACTCTACTCCATAAATTCATACAAATTTTTCTTCATGGTGCTACAAATTGAATCCAGGACCTCATACATGTTGATATACTCTACCACTGAACTATACTCCCAAATGGTACAATTATTAGGTCAATTAAAATAAAAAATTATTTTAAAAACAATAATAAGGGAAAGGTGAAATTAAAAACTCTAGAACTTTTGGCAGTAATTAACTAAAAGCATCTAGAAAAAAAACTTTCCAAGTTTAAACATCACTGACTAATAATAATAATAGGTACTTACTAGGTAGTAGGCACTGACCTAAGCACTGAACATACATTACTCATTGGATCTTCACAACAATCTAAGGAGGTGCTTGCTATTATCATCAATCCCACTTAAATATGGTATATTTGAGGCAGAGAGAAGTTAAGCAATTTGCTCAGAGTCAGGGTACTAATACATGAAAAATGCAGGAGGAAGCTCCACAGTCCTGCTCTTAACTCCTTCATTGTTCTATGATAGCTCCTCCACATTAGCACCTTGTTAAAAAAAAAAAAAAGTACACAGAACATTAAGCTAAAAGTTCCCCCAGAGAAATATCACTGAAATCCTATTGTTAATTAAGGATTCCGGTAGTGCTTTGTCAAAATTAAACACAAATATCCAGGTGCAGTGGTGCATGCCTGAAGTCCCAGATACTCAGGAGGCTGAGGTGAGAATACGTGAGCCAAGGAGTTCAAGGTTAGCCTAGGCAACATAGGAAGACTCTGTCTTTTAAAAGCAAAAAGTTAAATACAAGTCTAATCTGGAATACAAGAAGCCATTTACTATCAATTATAAAATGCTATAGTATACCTTTTCTCTCCAGGTTTGTGACAAAACCTTTAAAGGAGCCAAGCCCCAACTCATCCCTATAGCAAACAACTGCAAGAGAACCACCCCTATAGTGACATACTGCTGTAGAAATGATAGTGTGTAGCTGGCTTAGGTCAATCAGGGATAAACATTAAAATTATCTTTCACAGCTTTAAATTTAAATAAATGATATGGAAATTTTTACTTCAGTTTTATATTTCTGTGATAATGGACAGGGAAGGCAGATATATTCAATAGCCAAGAGAGATTTCACCTTTTTTTCCACCAAAGACAACAGGACAGAAAAAGCAAGATTTCTTTATTTGCTTTAAACAAACAATCACAGGTTATAATGGGTTTGGACAAAAAGCAATGTTCTATGAGAAGAACTAAACTTTAATTCCTTGTTATACTTCATCCTGCCAATCTGTATATTATACTAGACCAAAAATTTACACAGGCATGGGGATCATGTATGTCTTCTTTTACCCTGTCATCCGATTGTGTCTGGCACATAGTGAGGGCTCAATAAATATGTTATATGAATTAATGCTGATCATAAGACTGATAAGACACATTAGAAAGCACATGCAAAACAGGAAAGAAAGGAGAAGCTCTTTGTTTCCTATAAATGTGATATTAATAGGTAAATATCAATAGATTAATATTTAGAAAGGAAATGGCCTTAGATTGGAGCAATTAAGAGAGAAGAAAAATAAGGGTAACAGTAACTCTTTTAAAGTTATTTTCATTGAGCTCAAAGTAAAACACAAAAAATTGAAAAACTGAATTTTTTCAGATCTCCAAAATAAGAAAAATTTTAGTACATTTAGAGGTATGAAAAGTTAGTATCCAATACAGATTCAATTTACAAATGTATAGGATTATGTAGATAGGGAAAGAAGAATCAGATTCTCTGTTTTCCAGGACTTTGTGTATAACTCCTCGGCATCCTTTTATTTATGTTTATGCTTCTATGTTCTCTTTTCTATTTAGTCAGATTATAATTTTTATCCCATATTTTGTCTCCATAAGTGAATGCATGTGTGTTAGACTGATCATTATAAAATTCATTGTTGACTCAGATGCTCTAAACCTATTAATTCAGGTACTCTTAACCTATTGATTCAGATAAATAATATTTAATGGATGCTTCAGAAACATTATACAAATAAAATCTGCTATTTCCCAAGAGCATAAAGGCAAATAATATTGCAAACTAAAAGTGAATTCTCTAAATAGGGTGTATTATCTAAGTTAAAATTTGAGAGGTGCTAAAGTTTATTCAAAAAACTATATTTTGTAAACCATATTTTTTCCTTTGTTTTCATTTTTCCTGTGGCTATAGGCACTGTTGTGATAAAGAGTAAATCAAAATATTTCCCTTTACTTATGCTTGTTCTCACATCTAGAAACCGGAGTGTCTCCATACTCCTGTTATCATACATTATGGACACCTTGTTAGGTGTGGAACATTAATTATATTTAGATTAAATGAGAGCATGATAAGCAGGTCTATTTTTTTTTTAATATTTGTTTAGTTGTAGATGAAGGTCTATTGTTTAAAACAGAATGAGGGAAAGTTAAAGCTGGAAGGTTTCTCCGAGCGCACCCTGTTAAATATTCTTCACTTAAGGAAACAGAAGCACCAAGAAGTACTGTGAAATATTTGGTCTTAAAAAGGTCTCATTTTCCAAGTTGCTGACCAATGGCACTAAAAGAGGTTCCCATGCACATATTAATATAATTCACAGTCATTATGCATCTTGGAACCCTAAAACTAAAAATTAAATCAAGTAAATTTACCCCTAAGCTTTCTGGTTTGGGAGTTGGCAGAAACGGGGGTTAGAGAGCAGTGTCTGGAGCTGAAATTCTAAGTGACTTGGAAAGAGAGAAGCCATTTTACTGCTGTGTGACAGTGAAGCAGAGGACATGTATGTCTACTGTGGAGTCTTCCAGCACCACAGTAGGCAGACATAAACACTCTGATACCTGTTTTGAGCCCACACCTGGCAAGGCCACCCACTTTCCTCACCACAGCTTTCTGCTAACCCTTCATTCACCAGACACCTGGTGCTCTGCCTAGCCCTGGGAAAACAGGGCTGAGGACTGGGGAGTTGGGGTTCCTGCTCTTGTCAGAAAACCAAATGGAAACACCAGAAAAAGTATATCACATATATCAATAGTAGTGATTTGTTACATGGAATCCCTAACTCCTCAGAGGTCTTGGCACCAATAGGGGAATTATTTTCAGTATTTCAAAGTGACTAGTAGAAATTACACATTGATTGACAGTGTTACACAGACTAATTATAACATCAAGTTTCTTTTCTTTTGCCTTGAATTCTGCCATGCTGTGGGATTATGCCAGGCTTATAGGAGCTCTGAAGAGCAGTGAAAGATATTTTAGATTACTAAGATTAAGGAAATCATTACCAATAGATAAAAATCAGGTCACTTAAAGAACAAGATGAAATGATAAAAAGGATTTTTGTGGATATGAATAAAGATTCAAAAAATTCTCTAAGAGAAATCCCCTCCCCATTCCACCTCTCCCTTGGTTCTATGATAACAACTCACTGGGCAGGGCAGGGAGGTTTTCCTGTAACTGGCGTCTTGTGGTCGGTGGTGTTCCCGGGGTCCTCTCTCATCCTCCTCTCTCCAGCTGTGACCCCAGAAGCTGCTCATCCATTTGGCAAAAGATACATCATCATCATCATCATCTTTGTGCTCCATTTAAAGGTGATTCAAAACATTGAAGTCCTGTTCCTAAGTCTAACAGAGAGAAATATCACCTAACAGGGCTGACTTGAAACCCAGGATTCTCCCCGAAAAGACAAAACGAAGCTGATATTTTTAAATGGTCTCTGATAATGGCATCCTTAAAGGAGAAAGGTTTACTAACAACCACTTCATCATCAGGCAGCCTTGGGCAATGTCTATTTATAAATTGTGCAGCCCACACTACCCTCCCCCCTTTTTAAATTGAGAGGCTTTTAATCCTCCCATTGCTGGGGCTTGTGCCTCACAGCCTAAGGGTAGAAAGCACAGTCCACTGCCTGGTTTTCCCTGTGCTTTGCTGCCAATGGCATGTGATGGCATCTCCAGCTGTCAATGATGATGAAGCATGACTCTCATAATATGTCAGGCCAGCACTGAAATAAGGCCACATTTAAAGGACAGACTGACAGCAGCTTGCAAGATAGCCAGCTGTTGGCAACCCGTTTCTAGATCTGGATACTCTCCTAATAAATCAAATACATATTAACAGGAAATCTAGCTCTTGTGTCAAGGCAAGCAGTTTGTACTGAAGTATTATATATGTGTGTGTACCAATATAAATAATATACATGTAAAATGTACAAATCTGAAGTACACCACTTGGGTGAATTTTTACTATGTATACCCTGTATTACCAACCATGACACAAGTTAAGACAGAACATTCCCAGTTCCCCATCAGGCTCCCTTTGTCCCATTTCCAATCCATATTCCCTTTAAAAGGTTACTACTCCTGACTTCCACTCCCTTAGATTAATCTGGCTATACTTGAACTTTCTTTCAGTGGCACCGTACATTATTATTTTTTGTGTGTCATCCAACATTATATCTGTGAGATTTGTCCACATTTTTTCAGTTACAGTACTTCATGTGGCATAGTAATGAATTGCATGAATATCCCACAATTTTTTTTACTCAGTAATGTATGGTCATTTAGGGCTGTAACATGGGTCATTTCCAGTAAGGGCTATTATATTTAAAAAGCTTCTGTGAACTTATCTTCCCTGTTTTCAGTCATTTTTTTCAAGGTAAGGAGGATATTAAATTTATGGAGCCTCTACTGTGTTGCATATGGAGCAGAGTATCTTACAAATGCTGTGTTCTTTATAACAGCACTGGGAGATATTGAGGAGTAAACTGATCAAATTATGTTCTATGCATGTACAAATATGCCACAATGAAACCCACTATTCTGTACTAGTATTTTGCACCAAAATAAAATAAAAAACCTGTCACTGGGAGATTTGTGTCACATTTTATAGATGAAGAATTTGAGATTTAAGTAGTTTATCACTTGCCCAAGGTGAAATTGTTGCTAAGCATCACAGTCAGGTTTGAAGCAAGTCTCTCTACCATTCTGCCAGTATTCCACAGACCTTGGAGAAATCTTGCATTTTCATAAGGAGATTCTTGGTGATTTGTCAAATAAAAATCCTTTCTGGAGCTAAAAAAGAAAAGATAAGCTTGATAACTATGCACTAGTCCTAGAGCATGGTACCATGATTTATACTTACATAAAAAATAAAATAATCAAAGCCTAAAATGGCTTGCAAAATTTTTACTTCTTGATTTAAAAGAGATTCATGCTTGCTGTTTTGTAATATTTTTATAATAATTGGAGGAAGGCTGTTTCTCAATGACTCAGGAAAAATTATAACTGTATGTCATTGCTATTGGCTGTCTTTGTTATTAAAAAAAGACATAAGATAACTCCCCTTGGATTTTATTCCCCAGTTCTTCCCCTCTCTCTCCTGCCCTCCTTCCCCTTTTCTCCCCTACCTCTCCTCTACTGACTTTCAAAGGCATACTGTATTAGTCAGAGTCTTTCAGAAAAACAGAATCAATAGGAGTCAGGGTTCTCCAGAGAAACTGAATCAATATATTGACTCCCTTTGGGCATTCCTTCTAAAAACAAGGATTCAAGTGAATTATTTGAACTGAAAAGGAAATTCTCAGGTCAGAGAGTTCCAACACACATACACATACACATATGAGGGACAAGGAATGAATAAGAGGAATTGATTCATGCAATTATGGAATTTGAGATATCCCAAGATCTGCCACTTGCAACCTGAGGGACCAAAACAGGTGTTGATATAGTTCAATCTGAATCCAAAGCTATGTCAACCAGGGAAGCCAATTGTGTAAATCCAAATCAAATACCAGGAGAAAATGAGATTAAATGTCCCAACTCAAGCAATGAAGCAAACAATTTGTTCAATTCAAGCTCTCAGAGTAGGATGATGCTTACTCACACTGGGGACAGCAACCCATATTTCTGAGTTCACCAATTCAACTGATGACCTCATCATCATCTTCCCAGACATACCCAGAAATGATGTTTAATTTAATCTGGACATCCCATGGCCACACTAACACATAACATTAACATCACAGCTACTAATCCATTCTTGAGAATTCTATCTCAATTTGTGTTTCTCTCAAGTTGGAGGAGAGCACATCCCAAGGATGTGAGGTCACTCCAATCACCTCTGATAGATGGGTCTCTTGACTCCTTCTCAGGGTTGTCTCATGAGTTTTAATTTGTGTTCAGTTTTCCAGATTATTTGAAATTTTCAACATTAGATTGAGAGCCTGACCAATTTGCTCACTCTGTTTAGTTAAGCAGTTGATTATTAAATGCAGCTGTCCCCAGACAGAGATTAATCTTTTCCAGGCAGTTTTCTGGATAAATGACCAGAAAAAAGGGGGTGGAGATTTTCTAAGCACATTCTGAACATTTTTGAAAATTCAGAATTTTGTCCTAACAAACTCCTGAACATGATGTGTATGTATGTCTGTGTGTGTGTGTGTGTGTATATGATATATACATGATATATGTGTCTGTGTGTAAATTGCTTTGTTCCCTTTGTACCCAACCCATCCTAATAAAAGATCAAGATGAAAATAAAAAAAGATTAAGAAAAAAATGTAAAAGATTGATTTCAAAATGAAACACACTGATTTCATAATAATAGGAAAAACTAAACAACAACAACAACAAAAAACAGTGCCTGGGGACATGCAGTGGAAGGAAGGCATTCATGATGTACTTTTCTTTTTTTAATATTTTTTAGATGTATGGACCTTTATTTTATTCATATGTGGTTCTGAGAATCGAACCCAGTGCCTCACACATACTAGGCAAGTGCTCTACCACTGAGCCACAACCTCAGACCATCATGATGTGCTTTTCATGACTACTCTTGAACACCAAGATGCTGTGAGGTCTGGTCTCTAAACTGATGGTTGTGTCTATGATCATACCTAACAGAGCTGACTATGAGACAGCAGGGGTGTCCCCTACACTTGCTCAGAATACTCCCAGATTTTGTTCACAGTCATGAGGCAAATAAAATGATGTCACAGACAAGCAAAATTTATAATAACTGACTGCCTTTGGATAGTCCTTCTAAAACCAAGGACTCAACTGGACTGCATGAACCATAGAGAAAGCCCTCAGACAAAACGCCCCACAGTGGGAAGCCACATTGGGACCCTATTAACTTGCATTGTTAGACTAACATGGGTCCTCACAGGTGACTTAACTGCAAACTGTTTCTAAGTAAACTGTCTGGGATTGTACCCTTCAGTGTGCACTTAGATTATCATGGACTGCCTGGGCCCTAAAAGGCATGCAGGTCAGCTTTAACTCACTAAACAGGGTTATGATGGGCTTGAATTGCTACCTTGTCAGGTTAAAAAAGGTTAATACAAAAACTTCAGGAGAAACCCAGATGACATTCTAAGATTGGCCTTTACAGTTAATGGGACTTATTCTAATTGGCTAAATCCAGGACTCATAGATTTCAAATGAAGTTAATACTGCAGATAGTTTTCACTCTGTAACTTGGGGTCCTACTGATAATAATTTTGCTATAAAATGTCCTGGCCAAGAGAATAGACTATATAAAAAAAAAAGTTGGGGGGGGGGATTTCAATAATAAGCCCAAAACTGCCTGTCTTTAGAAAGGATTACTTGTAAAGTTGGCCTTTTGTGGCATCTAGGAACTCAGAGGGTAGTTTCAGCAATGATATTAAACTTTCCCTGAATTAAGAGTGATCTAAACTGTTTGTAAGACCAAAATGATTTATGCTATGTGTTAGTCAATTTTCCATTGCTGTGACAAAATATCTGAGATAAATGGAGAAAAGATCTACTTGAGCCCATAGTTTGAAACGTTAAATCCCACAGTTAGAGAGGTTAAAGGAGTTCAAATTTTCTCACCCCATGTCATCTGCAAAGCAAAGAGAGGGTGAAGAGGAGGGGCCGGATCCCAATACCCCCTTCAAGGGTCCACCTCCAATGATCTAACTTCATTCCATTAGACTCTACCTCCTAAAATTTATACCACTTTCAAATAACTCCACAGGCTTGCAACCAAGTCTTTAACACATGACCTTTCGGGGACTTTTAAGATTCAAGTCATAACATGTTGAAAAACTGGTTTTCTTCCAAGAGTTCAGAGTTTCAGTACTAGCCAGGCAGAGTGTACTTCCATGACCAGCAGCCAATAAAAATTTTAGTTATTGAGTATCTACTAAGACTTCCTGGCAAAAACTTTCCTTGTGCATGTTGTCAGAACTCATTATTGCAAGAATTAAGCATGTCCTATGTGACTCTACTGGAAAGGGACTCTTGGAAGTTTTAGCCAGGGTTCCTCCAGACTCTGCCCATGCATCTTTCCTATTTACTAATTTTGCTTTGTATCCTTTCACTGTAATAAATCTTAGCCATGAGTACAATTATAAGCTGGGCCCTATGAATCCTTTCATTGAGTCACCAAATCTAAAGTTAGTATTAGAAACCCCCTAAAACAAGAAGGAAGGGGAAGTCATTAAATCTTTGACCAATAATTTTATCAAAGCAACAAGATAAAAATTGACCCCAGAAAGAAAAAGGATTTTGATAACAGAATAGAAAATTAGACTGTCAATTTCATTTGTTTCTGAGTTAAGCCCATTTTATTAACACCATGAAAGAAAGATGATTCTCCCACCCCTTTCCTGGGCTAAGGTTTTTATAATAATCATAAAACATCGAAGGGGCTGCAACAGCATGTGTCAAGTCTCAACATTGTTAGAATAGCTTTTCTGGCCTATACTGGAAGCCCTGGAATGAAAGAGACCCTACTCCACACTTGAAGCCCAACCATCTGCTTTCCGTAACGGATCCCTGGACACCCTTGGAGGAGATGTGGCCAGCGGCACAGGACCAAAGAGAGCTTCCCTTTTGACTCTGGTACTGATGGAGAGAAACACACAAAGGCTAATGAAATGGAATGAACAATCTACAAACAGACACACACACAGACACACACACACACACACAACTGAACTTAGAAAAGATGCAAAACATTCAAGAGAGGAAAGATGGCATTTTGAAAAATGGTGCTTGAGCAATTGGACATTCATAATTTAAAAACTGAAACTTGATCTATGTTCCATATTTCATTTTTAAAAATTAACTCAAAATAAACCACAGACTTAAAGGAAACTGTAAAACTATAAAAAAATAGGAAAAAACATACAGAAAATCTTTGAGATCAAAAATTAAGCCAAGAGGTCTAAAGCTTGAAACCAAAGTATAATCCATAAAAGGAAAAGTCAACAAATTGTGTCTCATTGAATTTAAAACTTTCTCTGTGAAATATCCTGATAAGGGGATGAAAAGACAAGATAAAGACTTGGAAAATATCTACAAACCACGTATACAACAATTGAGTAGAGTTTAGAAATATATAAAAAACTCTCAAAGTTCAATATTAAAAGAACAAAAAACAAACAATTCATTTAGAAAATGAGCAAAAGACCTGAAAGACATTTCTCTGAGAAAGATATACAAATGGAAGATAAGTACATGAACAGATTTTCAAAGTCATTAGTCATAAGGTAAAGGAAAGTTAAAACCACAGTATGATAACACTTCCAAAACGATCAAAATGATATGTTTTTTAAAAAGTGTTAACACCAAGTGCTGAACAGGAAATAAGAATCTAGGGCACTCATATATTGTTAGTGGAAATGAAAAATGTTATAACCACTTTGGAAAATAGTTTTCCAATTTCTTCTAAAATTAAAAATACATCTACCATATGACCCAGAAATTGCACTTGGGCATTTATACTAGAGAAATGAAAACATACATTCATTAATAAAAACCTGCTCATAAATGTAGAGGCTTGCTGGTCACAGTGACACATGCCTGTAATCCCAGCAGTTTGGGAGGCTGAAACAGGAGGATCACAAGCCAGCCTTGGCAATTTAGTAAGGCCCTAAGCAACTTAGCGAATGCCTTTCTCAAAATAAAAAATATAAGGGGATAGGGATGTGGCTAGTCCCTGGGTTCAATCCCCAGTACCAAATAATAAAGAGAGAGAGAGAGAGAGGATTATGCTAATGAAAGTTCACATCTCAAAAGAAATTTAATAATTATATAAATAAAATATAATTTTATAACTATATAAATGAAAATTTTATAAAGCATCCCTTAAGTAACATAATTATAGAGATTTAGACCACATTTGTGATTCCCCTAGGTTAGGGATTAGGGAAAAAGGACTCTGGCAATTAAAAATTTAGCTTTAAGAAATTTTATGTTATGAATCACCTCCATATTGTGATTGAGGCAGTAATAAATTTAACCAATAAAAGACCTCTGTGATGAAAGACTTCTGTTATGCATAATTAAAATGCCCTAATTTAAAAAAAAAAGTCCAAGAACTTCACACCCAGAAAAATAGACAGTGACAGACATGAATCTGGACATGTCTTATAAATAATATCTCATGAGATATTATTTATAACCTTACTCTTATTGATAGAAAAAGACTAGAAACAATGATGAGCCAAAAGTCAATGAGCATCTCTAGGCCCCAAATTGTAGTCTTGAAGTGCTATTTATCATTTAACAACAAAAGAAAAAAAAAGTAGTAGTAAGAAAACAAAATGACTTATTGAAGAAAGGGATTAATCTCTTGTGGATCAAGAACAATCTTGGAAACTCTTGACTCAACAGAGCAAGAAAACTAGACTACTAAAGATAGGCCAGTTATAATTTCAATTTTCCATTATAAAAGTATTCCAACTAATAAATGAAAATGAGATGTTAAAAGTAGAGTTTCAGCATTTTGTGCCTCCATTACAGAGTCAATTCCATTGAAATATTGGGCTGGTTGTCACAAAGAGACAACCACATGTCATCTATATTCTATAATCTTGCAAAGGAATCAAACCTGACTCGAGTTGACTGTAGATCCAGCCACCAATGCAGATTAAGAGAGACTTAGAAAACACCATTTTTAAATAAATAACATAAATTTATTTCTTACAGTTCTATAGGTGAGAAGTACAAAATCAATGCAATGTAGATTTGGTGTCTGGTAAGGATCCTCTTCCTGATTCATAGATGGTGCTTTCTTACTGTGACCTCACATGGTAGAAGGAACAAGCTAGCTCTCTGTAAACACTTTTATATAGACACTAACTCATTCTTTTGGGGTTTTTTTGTTGTTGTTGTTCTTTTTAATTTAAAAATGTATATCATTTTTTAATGGGTAAGACTAAATCACAATATAGGGTTTCACATTTTTTTAATGTAAATAAACCATTACTGTGTAAGTGAAGATAATGGTTACTTATGAGAGGTTGAAGGTACATTATAAGTTGGATTGGAAACATGGAAGAAGCTTCTGGGACAGCAGCAAACTTTTTTTTTTTTTTTTTGCAGGGTGGATACCAGGGATTGAACTCAGGGGCACGCAACCACTGAGCCACTTCCCCAGCCCTATATGAATTTTATTTAGAGACAGGGTCTCACTGAGTTGCTACTGCCTTGCTTTTGCTGAGGCTGGCTTTGAACTTGCAATCCTTCTGCTTAAGCCTCCTAAACCATAGGGATTACAGGCACGTACCACCACGCCCAGCTAGCAGCAAACTTTTATATCTTGCTGTGGATGATGGATTTAGGGTATTATAATTAATTCTTATAATAATTAATCCATTCTTCTATTGGTGGACTTCTAATTTCCAATTTCTGCCAATAAAAGGCAGCTGTGCTCTAAACCTTGTTTCTTTGGGCAGTGTTTTTCTAGAGCTTACATTTACAGGTGAAATTTCTGGACTGGTGATAACTAATTTTTGTCTTTTATTAAACACTGAGAGTTGGTCCCAAGAGGGCAGAAACCACCACACACACACACTCAAATCATACTATTTACTCTTTAAAGTAGCTCAACCAATTTATAATTCCATTTCCTGACATCTGGCAAAACACGAGTTTTGCCACATTTAAAATTTATCGCATTACAGGTGCAAAATAAAATCTCTTGTTTTTTTATTTGTATTTCCCTAATTATTAATGAAGGTAAGGATATTTTATATGTTTATTGGCCATTTTCATTTCATTTCTTCTATTCCTTTACTCATTTTTCTTCAGAGCTTTTTAAAATTGATCTTTATTATTTTCCATATACTGTATATTAACCTTCTGTAAGTTTTTTTTAGAGTAACCTTTTTTTTTATTAGTTGCTCAAGACATATTCATCACAAATATCTTTTCCCAGTATAGGTCTTCTCTCAAATTATAGTATCACATGTTTTATATAAGTTGAAATCTTTTAATATAGACAAACACATTCTTTATAAGCTTATGCTTTATCCTATCACAAAGTCATCAAGATATTCACTTACATTTTCTTCTGAAAGCTTTTGTTTTCTACATATAGGTTTTCAAACTATGTGTAATTTTATTTGTGGTATCAGGTAGAATTCTCCTTTAATTTTTGTTATTTGGTAACTTTACTGGCTTTCTATTACTATGTATCAAATTATCACAGATTTATGATATAAGGTAGGATAATCCACTAAATGATCACAAATGTTAGCAGCTAAACAACACAAATTTATTATCTTACAGTTCTCATAACTTAGAAGTCTAAATACATGTTAGCTGGGTCCTCTGTTAAAGGTCTAATCAGATGTAAATCAAAGTATTTGATGCTCATAGTCTTCTTCCAAGTTTACTAAAAGAATTCAGTTTCTTGTAGGGTAGGACATTTTTCTTGCTGGTTGCTGGCTAGGGACCACTCTCAGGTCTTAGAGTTCCTTTCCATGTGGCCGGCCCTTCCATAGCTTATTGCTTTTTCACTTCCATAAGATTGGTGTTATGCTCGAATTCGGGACCCCCAAAGACCACCAGAGACCCAAGATCGATGCAAGCAGCAAAGAGGTGTTTATTGCGAGCTAGCTCGGTCCTCCGCGCACACACACAGCAACTGGTGACGCTGAGAGGCCCCGAGCCCAGGGTTTGCAGCATTTTTATACATTTTTTGGAGAGGGCAGGGACTTCACATACATCATAGCCTCTTTTAGCAAATCATCACACACCGCGGGAAAATCAAATAACAACTCTAAAACATGATTAGCACATTCACTGGCGGGAACAAGTTGGGTAGGGGTGATTGGTCAGTACAAAGGGGTATTCGTTTGAACTGATTGGTTTGAGCCAAGAGGGGTGTACATGCTGAACTACATGGTTTCCCAACTTGTTATTAACCACCATAAACCATTGGGAGGGTCATCTGGCATCCCAGGTATTTCCCTGTCTCATGCTGATTGGTGGCTGCTAGGGGGCTGCTATGGATCCCCACCTAGCCTGACTGAGTCAGGGACACCTGGCGCAGCAGATCTCTCCTGTTATTTGTAGATAAACAACTTAGCAGGGTGGGAATGTGCTTAGGAGTGCTCTGTGGGATTTTCCAAGGACTAAGGTCATGTCCCTTCCTTGGACAGGCTTTGCTCTGAGGTAGAGGCTGGTTTTTCATTGGGAGTGCTTTTTTCACTCCCAATAGCTTTAACCTCCCTCAAGGGCTCACTTGAATAGGTCAGATACACTGGGGTTGTTCTCCTTTTTGATTAACCTTGATTAAGCCATTTTGAACCTTCCACACAAACTTGCCCACCAACTGAATATCATTGAGTAATCTCTGTTGATAGCAGCAGTCTATCAAGCTGTGCCAAAATTCAAAAGCAACAAAATAATGAAAGCTAATAAAATAATTGTTTAATCCATCAAGTTTTGGTGAAGTTTATGAAGCAGCAATATATATCTGGAACATATGTACAGAAACTATTTTTGTGGCTTTAAGTTTATATTCATAATTTAATAAAATTGAGTATCTCATTGTTGGAGATGAGGTTATTTTCTACTGGCTATGAAAAAATAACAAAAGGTAAATCTAGGAAAGCATAGCCCAGAGGCTTTCAGGTTCCAGCCTAGACCAATGCAAAGGTCAGGACTACATAATCAGGGGTAACAGTCTAACAGGAGTGAATTTTAAAAGTGTCATTTTGTATGGATGCATCACTCTAGGCCTTTCACTTAGCAATGGACCAGTGTCTTCATGCAATGCCGCAGTCTAGCTGGGCACAAAATCACGAGCCACTCACAGCCTTGTAGATTCAAACAGCAACTCTTTATTCTCGAACTGTCACCAGCACTCTACACGCACGTTCTGGGGCAAATTCACCGGCACTCTGCTCTGCATCCCAAAATACTCTCTGAATCCCGTGAGAACTCAACGGGAACTCAAGGAGCGGGCGGGCGCCTGAGGCAGCAGGATATGCCCTATTCCAAGCAGGGTCCACCTTAAACCTGGAACCGCCCTAATCCAGCAGGATCCTCCCTAAACCCGGATCCACCCTGGTCCTTCAGCAGGGTCACCTTTCTCAAACATTCATGCAATGTCACTGCAAATGACCTGGGTCCAAGGCAAGCCCTATTCCACAATGGAGAGTCCTCCCTCTAAGCAATATTGGGTAGGCTGACAAAGAAATTGCCATTCGTCATTCCTACTTGGCTATGGCTCTCAGCAATGCAAGTCATAAAACAGAGCACTGTTCTCCAGGAAGACTCAGTTAGACTTGGGTAAGCAAAGTTTAGGTCAGACCTCATGTCCCAGCATCATGATGCAGAGCACAATGGCATAATCCATATTGTAAGGGTCCAGCGAACGTCGGAGGAAGAGACCACCAAGAGACCGGCTCATGCAACAGCAAAAGGGGATTTATTGAGGATCCAATCCAGCGCGCTGGGGCTCCAGGCTCACTCAAGAAGGGAGAGCGGCCAGGAGCCCAGAGCAGAGGTTAAGCAGTGCTTAAGTACACTTTTTGGGGAGGGCGGGGGCTTTGCATACATCAGAACAAATCATCATGAGGCGCGGGAAAATCGAACAACAACTCTCAAACTTGATTAGCACATTCATTGGCGGAAACAGGTCGGGCAGGGGTGATAGGTCAGTTCTAAAGAGGGGTACACATTCAAACTGATTGGTTTAGGCCCTGAGATGCCTACGTGCCAAGCTGCACAGGGTCCTAGGTTATTAAACAACTAGATGGCGAGGGGGAATATTTACTGGGAAGTCCCGGGAATTGTCCTAACAGCTACAGGAATTTCAGGTTTTGGGTGTAGCATAGGAACTTAACAATACCTGGTCCTTTACATTTTAACTCAGGCTTTGCAGCTTAGAAACTTTACGTTACCCGGTCTTTTACACTTTAACTTCAATTTCTTTTACTCTTACAATATGTAATATCTTTATAAATTAAAGTGCAAGAAAACATTTCTACATTGGAAATGACACAAATTCTTGTGGATGGCAATGAATTAAACTGATAAGGATGGAAAGATTTTATAAATCTGTGTGAGTGGGCAAAAAGATGGCATATGAGTATGACAGATGATAGATTGATCAATCTCACAGAGAAAAAGAGGAAACTAGAGTTACCATAGATTCCCTAAAGACAAATGTCAACAAATTCTGACAGCAAAAAGAACATCCACTTGATTGAAACATAACATGACATTTTCCCTGAGCAGAAAAGCAATACCTCCCACTCAGCTGATGCTATCACAGAACAACTTCTGTCATAAGGCAGAAATAATCAGAATCAGGGAAAAAAAACTAACAGTATGAGGAAAAAACGCCCAGGATAACAGAGGATTCTATATAGCATTAGTGTACAAAGTACAAACCAATCAGGTCCCTTCGGAAGCAGCTGCAATGGTGGAGATAGGAGCAGTGTCACAGCATGCTAGCGACTAGAACTAGCAGCTATGATGGTGGGTGTATTGGAAGCTGACTATTTCTGGTGCAGGAGTAGCAAATGAGTTTGTTTCCTAGCTGACACTAGTGGTTTTGGTCACATTGGTGGCAAGAGTAATGGAAATGCAGCAGCAGTTAGGAACTCATTCAATGAGTTCTTCATGCTGCATCAACCATATTTCAGGTATTGTGTTGGGTGGGAAAACAAGTTAAAAAGCACCAACTATATGTCCAATCCTGTAATAGATGCAGGAGTACAAAGATGATTAGAACATGGACTCCACCCTTCAAAGACTCAGAATTAAGCATGGTAGTACACAAACAAAATGTAATTATGGCAATGTGTTAGTTGTCAGGAAGAAATATAAGCTGATGTCTGGTGTCATAGTCTGAAAGTGTAGTTCCAACCTAAAAACTAGCAGGCTTGAGAACCAAGAAAAGCCAATGTTTCAGTTCAAGTCCAAAGCAGAAAAGATCAATGTTCTATCTCAAGACAGCCAGACTCAGGGAAAGGTCAGGCTTTGTCTTATTCAGGTCTTCAACTGATTGGATGAGAGCCAACCGCATTTGGGATGGTGATCTCCTTTACTCAAACCATCAACTGAAATATTAATCTCATCCAAAATACCCTGACAAATACAACCAAAATTATGTTTTACCAAATATCTGGGCACCCCATGACCCAGTAAAATGACACATAAAATTAGCCATCATACCAAATATTTGCTAGACTCTGGGAGGACAAGATGAACAAAGTTTCTGACCTCATGGAGCTTATATTTTAACATAAGGAGTACCATAAGTAATTTCAAGCACATCTTACTATTAGTAATATGGATCAAAAAGATAAAGGACATGGGTGAGGAGAGATACAGGAGAACAGAGACATTTAACATTATAGTGGAAATGCAAAGGTTATAAAAGTCTTTGAGCTTCAGAATGAAATTGT
This sequence comes from Marmota flaviventris, assembly GCF_047511675.1. Classification (NCBI taxonomy): domain Eukaryota; kingdom Metazoa; phylum Chordata; class Mammalia; order Rodentia; family Sciuridae; genus Marmota; species Marmota flaviventris. Next base: position 77,785,361 of record NC_092505.1, read on the forward strand.
AATTATGCTGTACAAAAAGTAATCTGGTATCTAAATGCATGAGTGACACAAAGAAGAGAGATACTAGGGACAGGGAAGGCATCTGAGAAGCAAATATGGGGTTCAGAAAAGACAAGGGAAATAGATAAAAGAGAAAAAAGGAGGTGTTATTGATTAAATGTTTGTGCCATAACCCCAATTAATATGTTGAAATAATTATCCCAATGTGATGGTATTAAGATGTAGGGACCTTAGGAGGTGGCTAGATCTTCTAAAAGATACTGCATATAGCTCTCTTGCTTGTATATACCATGTGACTGTACTATAAAAACTCAAGAGTCTGTACCTGGAAAAGGACCCTCACCAGAATGTGATCATACTGGCATTTTGATTGTAAATCCACACTCCAGAAATGTGAAAACCAAACTTCTACTGCTTATAACCCAACAAATCTGTTTTGTTATAGCCGCCTGAATTAAGACAATAAGAAATGTGTCATGTTTCTAAGCATATGTTATGTCCCAGATAATTAAGTATTTCATATTTCAACTAGGAATGAAAAGCAGAAAAACATAAAAATGTTACAATAAAGTTGGTCTTGTTGAAGGCTTCACAGTTGATTTTCTGTTTCCATGTGAATATATGTGTATAATCACTTTTGTTTGGGTGGGTAGGGTTATTAAATTCCTAAAAAGGTTTAAGGCTTCAAGTGGGGTCACTAGCAATGTAATAAAGGTAATATAAGAACAAAAGGATTACACAAAATGAAAGAATGGGGAGGGCAAATGATTTATTTATTGATGCTTCTTGTAGTTGACAAAATGAAGCATCCAAGCAAAGCTTCTCTGTAAGTAGTAGAAAATATAAAGCCAGAAATCAGGGCAAGAAACATTTAGATAATTTGTATAGAAATGGCATCTGAAGCAATGAGATGTGCTTTTCTTACACATTGAAGAGATTACAAAACAAAAGAAGATAAGTTCTTATGAATTCCTGTATTTCAGGAAGCACTAGAGCTGTTTTGTCCAGTAGAGTAGCCATTAGTCACATGGAACTATTTACATTAATTCTAGAGAATGGTTAGAGAATAGAATCAGGAAAATCTAGTCTGAATATCTTCTCTGAAACACAGAGAGAAAACATTTTAAGGACAATGGTATCACATAATACTGCATGATGTTCCAAACAAAAATAAATTTTTTAAATTTCCAAAGCAGATTCACAAAAATTATAAAGTTAAACTAGGTTACAACAGATTGGAAATGGATGATAAATAAATAGAACTAACAGGTGGAGATAATTCTTTCCGGTAATTTTTCAGTAAAGAGGAATGGAGAGAATGAAAACCTAAGGCCGAAATGAAAGAGAAGAGAGCTGTATAGGTATGTGCTTAAAATAAGCACATTTATGAACTCACCAGAAGGTCTGGACACTCTTTGTAGTGGCACCCCCTTCTCCACAGAACATCGTAACTTAGCTTCTCCAGAAATCTTCATCATAATTGATTTTAGGTCTATCAGCATAAGAGTCTCTACAAAAGAGTTCAATGTAGGTAAACTTCCTATTTTCCATCTATTTTATTTGGCCATTGGCCTGTGAAAAGTCAGCACTTTAGGTGCTTAACGCCCCTTTACTAGTTTTTCACAGACATTTATCCAATGTAGTAGTTTGTAAAAGTGTGTTTGCAAATGCAAAATGTGATAATTAAAAGACAAATCCTTTAACAAGGCCTCTTAGCTTTGAGCTGGAGCTTCACAGAGATGTCTGCATTTCTAAGATAAATTACCAATTGGGCTCCATGGTAACAGCTTGCAGGGAGAGGAAAGAAAGGGGCGAAGAAGCTCTCCCCTTCTCAGGTGTTGTCCTTGAAGGGTTAACTAGTCCAAAACAGTGAAAGAAAAAGCTGCTTTTAGGTGAACTTCTGCAGACTGTGAACTTCTGAGCCCCTCCCCTTACACGCTGGGTATAAAGTTCTGAAACTACCTGATCCTGGGGTGTTGGGGTGCAGGGGAATAATTGATTACAGCAAAATCTGTTCCCTCTGAACCTGGCTGCAACCAAATAAAACTGTTTCCTGCTATCTTTGGTGCCCTGCCTCATATGTCCCCTACAATACCTTCAGTCAACCAGGAAGAATCATACATTTTTTTTGGTGGTGGTCTGGGGGAGTACCAGGGATTGAACTCAGGGGCGCTTGACCACTGAGCCACATGCCCAGACCTATTTTGTATTTTACTGAGAGACAGGATCTCACTGAGTTGTTAAGCACCTCCTCTTTGCTGAGACTGGCTTTGAACTCGCAATCCTTCTGCCTCGGCCTCTGGAGCCACTGGGATTACAGATGTGTGCCAATGCACCAACCTAGAATCACACATTTTAAAAACAATAAGGAGACTTATAAATCGATCATCTAAGTCACCATTCACATTACAAAGAAAGCAAAGTTTCTTAACAGTGACACAGTTCAGTGATATTGACATCTAAAATAAGAACTCAAGGCTTCCAAATGCCAATCCATTATAGTTTTCTACCTCATTCAATTGCCTCCAAAGATACAGATCAAAGAGAGAAAACAGTTTCTTTTGAGTTCTGTTCATCTATCAAGAAAATGTTCACATATACAAAATTTCCATTTCTTTTAGAATCATGGGTTTGTTTTTGACTTTTATTCTTTAATATTTAGAAAAACAGAGAGCTAAGCATTGAATACTGGTTTGGAACAGATCAAAAGGACTAAATATTATCTAATTAAATCCTTACCATAAGCTGAAAGGAGTGTGTTTTCACCATTTCGCAACTTAGAAAATTATGCATTCAGTCAGTAAGGTAAAAAAGCCTGTAATTGTGAATTCAGGTCTACACTACATGAAATTAGGAAATGGAAAAAAAAGAGAGGAATAAGCAAGGAGTGGAATTAAAATCTTTTCTAAAAGTATAAAAGCAACAAGTATGAATTCATTTGCAAAAATGCCTATTCTAAAAATTGAATCAATCCTTTAGAGGGATATTAGTTGATAAAAAAATGATTCAAGAAACTCTTAACATTCATTCCCTTTTAAGAGGGGAATTGTGTGGCTGGGGGAAGGGAATGAGGCAGACTTTTTTCTTTTAATACTCTTTCTTAGTTGTTGATGGATCTTTATTTTCTTCATTTATTTATATATGGTGCTGAGAATTGAACCCAGTGCCTCACATGAGAGGCAAGCGCTCTACCACTCCATAACCCCAACCCCAAGGGAGACATTTTTTATTCTAATTTGTTATATAGGATAGCAGAATGTATTACAATTCATATCACACATATAGAGCACACTTTTTCACATCTCTGGTTGTACACAAAGTAGAGTCATACCATTAGTGTCTTCATACACATAGTTGGGGTAATGATGTCCATCTCATTCCACCGTTTTGTCTTTCCTACCCCCATGACCCCTCCCTTCCCCTCCTACTATCTGGAGTTCATTTAATTCACCCATGTTCCCCACCCAACCCCATTATGAATTAGCATTCTTATGTCAGAGAAAACATTCAGCATTTGGTTTTTGAGGATTGGCGAACTTAGCATTATATTCTCCAACTCCATCCACTTACCTGCAAATGCCATGATTTTATTCTTTTTTAATGATAAATAGTACTTCATTGTGTATATATACCACATTTTCTTTATCACTTCATTAACTGATGGGCATCTAGGTTGGTTCCACAGTTTAGCTACTGTGAATCATGTTGCTATAAACATTGATGTGGCTATATCCCTTTAGTCCCAAGGTAGACTTTTAACACTAAACCTTTATAAATTCTGGATCTTAAGCATAACAATATATTATTGACTATTCCAATAAATAAGCAATCCTTTTTGAAATATTTGAATTTCAATGTTTTAGTTCCAACCAACAGTTTATAAATGCTTGCATTACACAATGCTCCAAGATGCCACAGAAAAACTGAAATTTCAGGAATATTTTCTTAAAAGGCAAGGTCAAGATCACATCAAGAGACAAGAGATCTACCTTTTGGGTGATGAATCAGGTGGGGAGAAAGCAGTTCACCTCTAACAATCACTATCTGATCAAATTGATTCCACTCCCATATGTTTAGCCTATTTTCTTAGTTTGTGGCTAAGAAAACCTATTGCTTAAAAGCAATGTCCTGATAGGAATCTACATGAAGCAAGAGAAAAGCAATGATTCTGAAACTCTTTCAGTTTAGGCCATTCGATTTTAAATCAACATGAGTGCTACTTAATAATTTTCTTTCTCTTTCCTTTAGCACTTCTGTGATGTTGAAAATCCTCCTGTACTCAAAAGTCAAATGATCATTTATAAAGTTTCAATGTAAGGGTCGGCAAACCACTATACCTGAAATGAGGAGCCAGTTATGCATTCTCATTCTCTGTTCTACTTGCCTTTTTTTTTTTCCTTGAAAATAGTGTTAACTCTAAATACCTTGCAACAGTTTCATATTTAAGTGGTCACGCACACAGCAAAGGAAAAACACTTGACAAAGCTTTTGGAGATATAAAAGCTATGAATTGAAATCACATTTTGGACATGACTGGATAGCTGAAGACATTGCAAAACAAGCACGAGGGTGGGCAGATCAGAGCACTGGGGCAGGCACATGACTTCAGGGAGCCTGGAGTGGGTTGGGTTGTCAGATGGGATCCAGCTCAAGATACCACTACACAAGGAAGACTGGAAGCAGGTGGGAAGCCTGGGGCCTCGCATTTCTACCTAGTCACTTCGAGAGTCTCTTAACAGTGTACACATCATTGCTTTCCTAACTGGTTCAGACTAAGAGTCGCAGGAACCCGGATCAACCCTTTTGGATTGGAATCACCCTGCCTTTGTCGGTTTCAACCTAGTTTTTTTTGCCCCCTGCTATTGCCCCCATAACCTCAAATTAGTCTAAACTAAAATCTGGCTATGGGAGAGATTAAAAGATGGACGATACACTAAGCTATTTTCACCTCTTCCCTCGCTCACTTTTAAAGTCCTTCCAATCAGTTGATTTCCTCTACACGTGCGCAGCTGAGTTAAAGGGCTGCCCACGTTCAAGAAAAGCCAAGGGGCGGAAAGGGGAAAACGGGATCCAAAACCTACCAATCAGCTGAGCAGCTCGGCCTACGCCCCGCCCACCATCCCTGCCAGCCTATAACTCCCACACTTTTTCCGTCTGTCCCGCCCAATCAGAGTGCCCCCCCGGAGCGTTCCCGGTGATCTAATTGCCCGCCCACCCTTGCGCGCTGTGCGCCCTCCTCCGCCCCGCTAGGCAAGAGGACCATCTGTCCTTTCATCCTAAAGGTGGACTGGAGGATATCTGCTACCACGGAAGGCCCAAGGCCCCAGAAGTGATACTCCCAAACAGCAGCGAGGCGAAAGGAAAGAGAAAGGGCTTGTCTAGGAACGCCCACCGCACACCGTTTCCTCCAACCCGGAAGTGATCTCCCCTACCGTTGAGAGTGGAGGAAACCCAAGGCTAGGTCTTCCCGGCATGCCCTGGGCTTCCGGCGACCCTGCCCCTTTCCTGCCGTCTGTTCTGGCTTCCAAGCGTGTGCTATTGCTCATTGCTTTCCTTTACTTGGTGGGGACTTCTTTTCACAATACCTGGTGTCTCGGAGGCGGTGGCACAGAACACTCAACGTGGCCGCCTCCAAGCCGGTAAAGGCAACAATGGTCGCAGCTGCTGCTCCAGTCTCCGGGAGTGGAGTGGGCCTTGGCGGTGGGACTCGGCTCAGGCACTAGGGTTCTGGCGCGGCTAGTAGAGGCGTTCCTGCTTCTGGGCACGGGTGCCCTGTACCTGTGAACTGGCAGCGGTGGCGCCGCGAGGCCAGCCTAGGCTCAGTGGCGAACGGAAGACCCCGGAGGGCAGGGTCAGTCCTCCCCGGGGCAGCAGAATTCCCGAAGGTTCCGGTGCCCACTTGGAAATAGTGAGAAGCTGCCCCGGGCCGTAGAGGTAGAACCGAATGAATGCATCTTTACCTTCAAGGGCTGTCCGGGTGAGGGAGAAACAGCAAGGGGCTGCTTCTGAATTTAAAAACTCATTTCTGGCTGCCTCTATGGAATGGAGTTACACCAGGGTGCAGGTTACCGATCTTCTTTGACATTTTCCTTTGGCTTTCCAAAAAAAAAGTCTCGCTTTCCCCAATGACTCGGCATTTATTCCTACTGTTATACATAAGGGAAATATTCGCGAATGTCACGATTGCGTTTAGCTAAGAATCTAAGGAAGCCAAATTTCATTAATGATTGGTACATTATGATATGAATTGCTTTTGTAATTTCCAAAGTCCAGAACTTAATCGATAAGAACATTTTAATGAGAAAAAGCTAAATAACTATATATATACAATATAACTTTATATATGTTTAAAGAGTAAAATAATGTTGGCATTTTTAATTTTTTTTTTTTTTTTTTTGATATGTTGGATGGGAATAATGTCTTAAACTCTTTGCCTGGAAGCATCTTAAATATTTGTTTCACTGGAAATATACATACCCTTATACACATGGGAGCCATTGGCACTCTATTCAAGGTGAAGATGCATTTTTAGTAAGTAGTTATATTAGTCTAACTTCTATATATTACTGCCTACAATGTGTGAGGTATGATACTAACCCATGAAAGAGCAGTAGGAGAGTAAAACATGTATTTTGTTGTTTGGTACCGGTGATAGCCAGAGGTTATCAGGTTAGCCGCTGAGCCATGTACATCCCCTGCCTTTTTTTATATTTTATTTAGAGACTGGGTCTCGCTGAATTGTTTGGGCCCTAGCTAAGTTTCTGAGTTTGGCTTTGAACTCTGCGATCCTTCTGCCTCAGCCTCCAGGATTATAGGCTTGTGCCACAGCTCCCAGTTATGGCTTGTTTTTAATCAAAGAAAATGCATTACAATATGGAAAAGAACCCATGGACTGTGAGAACTAGAGAAATGTCACTTAATATTGAACTCTTCACCACTGTTAGTTTGGGAAAGTCATTTTATCTCCCTGATGTTACTACTATCATCCCTGTAGAATAGGAGGATTAAAATATTGGATCTCTCAGATTCATCCAGCACTAAAAATTGATGATCCAGAGGGCTGCCAGTGAGAGTTGTTATCAAGAGGATTCTCTGAATTAGCTGTCACATGTTATTTTCATAAGTATGAAATTCCATGCTTAATTAATATAATTTTAATAATTGAATAATAGATGAAAGAAATGTACATTAAAGTTCTCAGATTTATAATCATTAAAAATAAAATTGTGTTTTTAACATTTTGTTGTAGCTTCAGCCACCACACTTCATCCTGGGGATTCCATGCCATTGGTATTTGATAGAGTTTAGCAAATTCCCTTTTGGTGTTTAGATTTAAGTCTCCTTTTCAGTTTTTCAGCACTGTGAATTAACCTTGATGATTTTTGAATTTTATGTTCTGTAGTTTTTTAAGTTTTAAAAAGATTTTTTCCCCCTGATTGCTGTTAAAAATTAGACTTTTAAGATCAAATTCTTCATGTAACCTGTGCTACTTTAAAATGTTTATTATCTTTGATCCCAAATAAAAGGGAGCAAAACACTTATATACCATTGTTCATCTTGTGGAACCATGTGAGCTCCTGCATGAAATCTTGTTTTGAATTTACTGAAGGAAGCAATACCCTTTATGGCAGATGTCTGTCAGATAAATTTGTAAGTGTAGTCAGGAACTTATCCAAAAGAGGAAAACTTACAACTACTACAACAAAGTCAAGTATTTAAAAGGAAGTGATGTGATAATTCCTATATACAATACTTGAACTAATTAATTTATATTTTGCCTTTTAAAAAGAAGCCTATTGTGTTGGATTGGAATTGGATTCATCATAAGCTCATAAGATTCATATATATATATATATATATATATATATATATGTAAATGAAAGATTCAAGTGTATATAAATTTGTGTATGTTTATAATATATACCACACGTTCACACATATATTCTCTAGTTCTAGCTACTAAGCACATCTATTAATTTATAAACAGTTTTCCACTAAAAGGACCGTGGATCCTTGGGGAAATGTCTAATTCCAGACTGCAGCAGAGAATGTCGAAGGTTGACCAGGAATATCTTAACTCGGAAAGCAAAAGTTGAGTGTGTAATAAATGGACACAGAATCTAGGTCAGAGAGACTCCTTGGGAGTAAATGAAAAATATGAGCATCAAAATATTTGTAATAAAATTTTATTGAGTAACTGCAAAATAAGTATTACAAATGATATGAGAGATTTTAATTTACTACATAATCAGGAAACTACTGAATCTGCAATTCTAGGGCTGATGACCACAATCTGATCTAACAACTCTTCCAAGTGATTAAACTGCTGCTTTGGAGTGATTAATCCAGAGGTAATCCAATCTGTAGCATATGGCAAGAGATTAACTGGGCTTTTTATTAGTAGGACATTCCTATTTGATTATAGACATTTTCATTTCCTTAAAAATTACCAGATATGGGGCTGGATTTACTGTACCTCGCGATAGCATGTGTGAGGCACTGGATTCGATTCTCAGCACCACATATAAATAAGTAAATAAAGGTTTATCAACAACTAAAAAATATTTTTTTTAAAAAAAATCAATTATTCAGATAAACCTGCTAAAATTTATCAGAAGCCTGTTTTCTGTCATTTGTGAAATCACTCATTTTATTCATTTATCAAGGTTTTTAATGATTGTATACTCATTAGAAATGTCAAGAATCTGTGAAATCACCTTTATTTCTCTACCACATGTGCTGTAACCCAGTGAGGAGTTAAGAACCCACAAATCTACTCACTGTGCTTCCTACAGCATTGATGAAGACTAAGCTCAACTTTCCCCCCTGTTACACCTTAGTCAAAAGTCTCTGAATTTCTCCATTAGAAATTGCCCAGTGACATTTGCAACTCTTTCACTGATAAAACTGAGCTACTATTAACCCTTAAAGTCACCTATTTGAATATCTAAACAACCCTATTACCCTGTGTTCCTATCTGATGGTCAAGGGAGGGCAGGGGAGTAGGATTCAAAAAACTTTTCTAGGCCAAAAAGTAGCCACCAGGTCACTGACTCCTCTTTTTTTTAGTTTCAAGTTAACCTCCTCAGTTACTGCCTTTATTCATTAATCTTTCCATTTTCACTTTTTTGTTTCTTCCCTTTTATGTTTCCAAAATATGAGCTGATTGGCACAGGTGTACAATCAAGATATAAAAGTCAAGGAAATAGCCATAGTTAGGTTGAGAGGAATAGTATAGGAAATAGTTGATTTTTCTTCTTTTCCTTCTAGATGAAAAGCAAACCCAGAATTTATACTGAAACAAGGTCTTCAGTAGTGAAGTTGTCCTATTTAAATACTAGTCCTTCTGAAAATAGTAGTAGCAAGACCTAACCTAACCTAAGAAAAGATGAGTTGATATTTTCAATGTCCTGTGTAAACTAGTACTTTAATGAGATGATATTCTGGATCCTAAACCTTTTTTTGTAAAATATTTTAATGAAATCTCTGGCATAAATATCACTTAACTATTACTGCATGACACATACCCCCAAAACTTAGTGACTTAAAGACACCAGTTTTGTGACTAATTTGAGCAGGACTCCAGAGAGGGCCTCTCACCAATCTTTTTTAGCTGAGTCATCTGGAGTCCTCAGGAACTGGAGGATCTAAGCTGGTTTGTGTCTCAGCTAAGATGACTGAGAAAGCCAAATTGTCTGGATCTCTCTCTACCTCAGGTTTTTCTCTTCTCTGAAGTCTCTTCCTCTTTGAAGGACCCCCAACAAAACTTGCTTCTTCAGATGGAGGCTGGGGTCCAAGATAGCAATAGTAGAAAATAAGACCGCCTAAGGTCTTAAGAGGTCTTATTTATTCAGGTAACTTCTACCACATTCTGCTGCTCAAAGAAAGTTACAAGGCCACCCTGATTCAATATTGGAGGAGGATGCAAAAAGGCATAAATTCAGGGAGGCAGAATTCATTTGGGACTGTGATGGCTACTCTTATGTGTCAGTTTGGTTAGGTTATGGTACCCAGATATTTGGTCAAATATTATTCAAATATCTCTAGGAAGTTATTTTTCAGGTGAGAATACCATTACATATTTAAATCTGTAGCCTTTCAGAAAGCAAATGACTGAAAATGAATGGACCTCTTTTGAGACTAAAAAGTCTCAAAGGAAAAAGAATGATTGCTCTCAAAGATGCGGAAATTTGGCCAGCAGACTGCATTAGACTTTTATCATCAATTCTACCCAGCCTGCCAAACTACCTACCCTGCAGGTTTGTACTCGCCAGTCTCCAAAATTGTGTGAACAAATTCCTTAAAATCTCTCACTTGCTCTCCATAGATAAATAAAATAAATACGTATTTGTGTGTATATACATCTCTATTTTTAGCTCTGTTTCTCTAGAAAACTACTAAACTACTGTTGGGGCATTTCGCAACAAACGGCATGCATTTTCCAAGACAGGAAAGCCCATAATCCCCAGAAATCTTAATAATTAGTATATGACACTCAATAATACTTAAGGAAATGTTCTCTAGCTAGAGAACAAGTGTGTAAAACTTTAGATGATGCTAAAGATAACAAGGCAGAAGTCACTCATTGACAAATTGTTTATGCTAGAAGTGTGAGCCCTGCCTACCTCAGGAATGCAGGAATGACAAAAAGACTTATTGAGAAAACTTGCCAACCTGATTAAACAGCATAAATGTATGACCAAGCCAAAGTTTCCAACAGGCTTTGCAACAAAGATAAAACAGTTTATGGTTGGTAATAAAATGTGGGAGATAATCATTTCCTCCCTGACTTGCCAAAATGCCTTAAGCAAACCGTTTCCTAACTCAAGTAGATGCCTTATTTTGAAGTCTAAAAGATTAAGCTCAAAATTAATATTAAAGTAATGGGACTGTATTAGTTTAATACAGCTGCTATAACAAAGTACCACAAATTTTGTGGCTTAACAGAATTATTTATCTTCTCACAATTCTGTAGGCTAGAAATTCAAGACCATATGTAGAGCTATATTCCCTCTGAAGGTACTAGAGAAAAATCTGTGCCTGTCTTCCAGTTTCTGGTAGTTTTCTGCCAAGGTTTGGTGTTTTTAGATTTGTAGACTGATCACACTGATTTTGGCCCTGATGTTGATGTAGTGTATTCTGAATGTTTATGCACACAAACGTATGCTTGTGTGTCTCAATTTAAATTTCCCCTTTTAATAAGGACACATGAGGGGCTGGGGTTGTGGCTCAGTGGTAGAGTGCTCGCCTAGCACGTGAGAGGCCCTGGGTTCGATCCTCAGACCTACATAAAAATAAATAAAATCAAGGTATTGTGTCCAACTACGACTAAAAAATATTTTTTAAAAAAATTAATAAGGACACATGATATTGGATTGGGGTCTACCCGCTTCCAGTATGGCCTCAACCTTAACAGATTACACTGGTATGACCATATTTCCAAATAAACTCACATTCTGAGTTGCTGGGAGTCAGAAATGAATTTGGAGAGTGGGGGACACAATTGGACACATAAAAATGGATTATATTTCTAATAAAATATACTATTTTCTTTCAATAATCCAAACTCTATTCTTATTCTGGGGATCTGATTTGTCATTTGTGTTGAAAAAGCTTTTTTTAGGATATGAGGGATTGTTTGTTTCTGAGTTGGGTTTTCACCCTCTGCCACTAGAGGATAATATCATTGCTATTATCTTCCTTTGATTAAGCTTATTTTACATTATTTTTAGTTAGTCAGTTCATCCATATGTAGGCATATCCAATATGGAATAAATTTAAGGCACATTTCTTGAGTGGTGGGAAGTGGAGAAGGTGACATATATAAGACACACTCATGTGTCCCAGCTATTCCTCTCCTGGATTTCTGACCAGAATCAAATCACCAGAGAACTTTGCACAAAGCTGTTGTCTCTTTCTCCAAGCAAAACATTTTGTGTCAGGGGTTGAGTAGATGATACTTAAAATACGGCAGGTCTATTTAGAAGGAACTGAGCCATTCACTATGCAGTAATAATCTCTGAAGTGGAAAGAGCCTTCACATCTGGCATCCTCAGCTTCATGGGCTCGACCCATTACAGGATCTTGGGACAAGCCAGTAACTCTGATCTCAGGTTCCTTTTCTGCAGACAACCTCTTAGGACTAATTTTATCTAAATGATCTCTTCGTTTGATTTCCCTGTCTTCTTTCTGTACCTATAGCTCACTCTTCAATACTGCATGTTGAAAGGGATTCTTTATTATTATTATTAGTTGTTCAAAACATTACAAAGCTCTTGACATCATATTTCATACATTTGATTCAGCTGGTAGAGTGGAGGACTGTAGACTGAAAGGGATTCTTAAGTGTCACAACAGACGAAAGCAGTGCAGTCCCCTAGGGGATTATATTGTAGTTAGAAGGAAGAATTGTTGTCTAAAGATAATTAGAGGAGGGGCCGGGGATGTGGCTCAAGCGGTAGCGCGCTCGCCTGGCATGCGTGCGGCCCGGGTTTGATCCTCAGCACCACATACAAAGATGTTGTGTCCGCCGAGAACTAAAAAATAAATATTAAAAAAAATTCTCTCTCTCTCTCTCTCTCTCTCTAAAAAAAAAAAAAAAAAGATAATTAGAGGACTGAAAAGCATATGATCCATGCTGTCTTGGGCTCCCTATTATAGGAATGTATTGACAGAAGAGGGCTGTATGAAATGGTTGAAAAGAAATTTTCAACTGATCTCTAAAAGCTTCAGAGTTAAGCTGACAGGTCAGTGAGAAGGAGAATGGTTAATACAACATAGATATGTCAAAAAAATGTTCTGAGAAAAAGAACACACAGGAATGAGCTCACCCAAGTAATTGAGGGTCTTACCGATTTTGAATGGAATAACTTATCTTCTGCTCAGGAGCACAAGTCAAGGACTGTGTTAGAAGCATAATATGAAAGCATAACCATTCTCTGAATTACAAACAATAGGAATTGTTTTGTTTAACAGTCAAAGTTCTGGGTATAATGTTAACTAACTTGGACTTGATCTCAGAAGCAAAGGGAACCTGGCTGTGCTCCTGAGCAGAAGATAAGTTATTCCATTCGAAATCACTAAGACCCTCAATTACTTGGGTGAGCTCATTCCTGTGTGTATGTACTTTGGCTTCAGTCACTTATCTGCAAATGGGGGGTTATTTGGGCTCTACCTACAGCTTCTTACTTAAAACCTCTACCCCACCTAACTCCCTTTAGGACATTTGACACCAGGCAAAAAAGCCCAAGTTCATGAGGACCCAGACAAGAGGCTTCCATTGTTAACAATATCCTAGTCACAGAATTACTTCCTCCCACAACTAAAACACACTCAACAAGCCTATGTGGTCCCTGCTTTAGGACAGTACAAATTGACAACTACTGATGTGCAGTTTCAGAGCTCCTGGGTGAATTACCTGTACAAGAGAGTGCCCTGAAATTCATTAGGATATCACCTTAATAGCTGTAAAAATTAAATAATCCTGCAAGTTAGGAAATAAATGTGGAGAAAGGCATGATTACTTCAGGTTCAGGCTTTTCACTTCAAAGGAGATATTCTTAAATTTCTTAGGCACTGAAGAAACCCATGAAGCAACACGATGGCCTGGTGTGAGTTGCAGATTATCATGTGTAGGCAGAAAAGACAGGTAATTACAGGTAATTATAAGTATGACTCCATCTCCAGAAGGTACACACCTGTGCAAGGAAGGCTGGGATGCAACCTGTGTGGAGGAGTTAATGCATAACTATCAATAGGATCCAGGGGTGTCCTTAGGTCGGCTTTTGAGAATCCTGTCCTGTTCTTGTCTCTGGGTCTAAATCTCACAAGCACTGTCGGCCACAAAATAGTGAACATATTTTAACATGAAAAGAATTTGAATTAAACACAAGAAATGTTTAAGAGAATCAAAAACATAGCATCCCATATTTCATGTTAAGGAATGGTATATGAATAGCATTTTAGAAATGTATAATTTTAACATGCTATCTATTCAGATTAGTTTTAAAAGGTCTGTTTATAAATGTGTAATTGACCAAGTTAGGGTGACTTTATGAAATCTCACTAAGTTGATGCAGTATTGGAATATTTAAGAAAATTTTAATTTCCACAAATTTATGTTAAGTTTAATAATTAGATTCATAAGACTAAATTAAGAATTTAGGGAAACTTGGCCAGTTCATTAAAATATTTAAGAAAGATCTTAAAAACATTAAACTCAAACACAATTGGAAATGTTTAAAGGGAAATCTAAGTTTAAAATTATGTTCTCAGAATTAAAGTCCCCTTAAAACTAAGCATTAATCATTTGACCCATTTTTCCCACTTCTCCATATGTACCCCAAAGACTTAAAATCAGCCACATCAATCTTTATAGCTGCTCAATTCACAATAGCTAAGCTATAGAAACCAAACTAAAGGCCCTTCAACAGATAAATGATAAGAAAATGTGGCATATATACAGCCATAAAAAAAGAAATGACTTTATGACTTTTGCAGGTAAATGGATGATCTGGAGACTATCATGCTAAATGAACTAAGCCAGTTCCTAGCACCAAAGGTCAAATATTCTCTCTGATATGCAGATGCTAACACACAACAAGGGGAAGGGGAGAATAGAAGTTCAGTGGAATAGACAAAAGGGAATGAAGAGAAGGGGGATGGGAATAGGAACGACAGTAGAATGAATCAGATATAACTTTCCTCGGTTCATATATGAATACACTCCAGTAAAACTCCACATCATGTACAACCACAAAAATGGGATTCTAATTAGAATATGTTATACTCCATGTGTGCATAATATGTCAAAATACACTCTACTATGATGTATATCTAAAAAGAAAAATTTTTTAAAAGAAAATTAAGTGTTAAATTTTTAGACTTCCAACTGGACTAGAGCTGGTGATATAGCTCAGTGTGTTGCCTTGCATGTGCAAGGCCTGGGCTCAATCCCCAGCAGCACAAAAAATAAAATAAAATGATAATATTTGAAATTTTAATTTAAAATGATAGGAAAGAATAAATATTTTTAACTTTTTAGTTGTTTGTCCAGAAATCCAATTTTCCTATCCACTACATGCCTCTTAAGAATACCCCATTGGGGGCTGGGACTGTAGCTCAGTGGTAGCACACTTGTCTAGCATGTGTGAGGCACTGGGTTCAATTCTCAGCACCACATACAAATAAACTTTTTTTTTAAAAGTCTATCAACAACTAAAAATTGTTTTAATTAAAAAAAGAACACTCTATCCAGGTTTAAAGCAAAGCTCTACCTTCACTGACATTTATTTAAGGGAAATTATATTATTTCATGCCTGTCTTTTATTCTCTAATTTCTCTCCATATAAATTTCACACTAGACAGATAAAGAACTTCTGGGTCTAGTCTCTGTGTGTATTCACTTTTCTTTCATTCTGTTTATCAAACATTTCCTTATATTTGGGATGATTTTTTAACTTCTTGTCCTTTTCTGCATTGTTCCCATATCATCTGGTAATTCTTTCTTCACCTTATTAATCCACATTCAAGATACAATCAGTACATCATCCTATAGTGATGAAATGATAAGGAGAATGCCACTATGGTCACGTCCCAGTGTCCCATTTCAACAATGAGCTGCAATCAGAGCTTGCCAAGCAGGCCAAGCAGAGGAGATCAGAGACTACAGAAAGCCCTGGGGAATTGTTATCATGACAACAGCCAAGGCTGATATTGCTGTATAGTCACCCCCACCCCTCACTGCCATGTGTTATGTCATCACAGTGACTTTCCATCTGCAGGGTTTCATCTGCCTTGTAAAATGTCTCCCAGTTTTGCTGCACTGACAACAGCACTAGAAATCATGCCCTGACTTGTAAGGCTTTATTCTTCTGGTTATGGCAATGAAGCATGAGAGTCCCCTGAAGGAAGTGTGGCAAAACCTCAGGAATGAGGCCCCAAGGAGATTGGAAGAGTTGAGACAAAATGCAAAGTACAGGAGGAAACCCCCACCTGCTCTCTGATGAGGGCTTCCCAGGCAGAGCCAAAGGCTCTGAAAATAGAATTTCATATAATGATGGAGAGGAATAGGCTGGGATGCTACTTTCCCTAGGGTAGTCAGAGAAATGCCTCTGAGAAAGGACCAGCCAAGGAAAAGTGTCATTACCCCAACTCAATCATTCTTGTTCCTCCTTCTCAACTTTATTGATCTAAAATTATTGCCTCAAATTATAGATTTTCTGACTTTATATTTTGTGTTTCTCCAGTAGGAATGTAAGTCTGATGAGGACAGTGACTTTGGCCTGAGTATCACTATGTCCCTAGCTTCTTGCACACTGCTGGGCACATAGAAATTGCTTTCAATGATCCCATCGTACATATGAGTTGATAAGCATTGCCTGAAGATTATTTTCCTCATCCCATGATCTAAAGTTGAAGACCTCTTATATTTTTGTTATAAAATATTTGTCATGATTTCTGAAAATATGCTGAAATATAATTCTTTTTTTTTTTAATATTTATTTATTTATTTTTTAGTTTTCGGCGGATACAACATCTTTGTTTGTATGTGGTGCTGAGGATCGAACCCGGGCCGCACGCATGCCAGGCGAGCGCGCTACCACTTGAGCCACATCCCCAGCCCTGAAATATAATTCTTTATAGATTAGAACCTTTATAGATTGTCTTTATTGACCCATGACTTCATGGAACGATGTAAAGAAAATGCAGACTTTCCTATTTGGGCTCAATCTTACTATTTGCTAATTTGTGTCATTCCATAAAAATGGTAGTTGTAAAATACAAAGTTGATAATACAATGATAAAGATATGATAAATTTTCCAATTTATTGATCATTTCAAGGGCTAGAGACAATGCCAGACTGTGGCCTTTGAATTAAATCCTAGAATTCACTGTGTTACATCTTTCTTATATTCTCTGTGTGCAGAGACTTGAGAAATGGACAATTCTGCTCTATCATAAAGGCTCTAGAATATTTACACGTATCAATGATGAGATCCCAGGTGCTCACGCTCTCTTCTCTCCTCCCCCCCCTCCCCCCCCCCCCAGGGATTGAACCCAGGTGCACTTAACCACTAAGCCACATCCCAGACCTTCTTATTTTTTATTTTGAGACAGGATCTCGCTAAGTTGCTCAGGGCATCTCTAAGTGGTTGAGGTTGGTTTTGAACTAGGGATCCTCCTGCCTCAGCCTCCCAAGCCACTGGGATTACAGGTGTGAACTACCATACCAACTTCATCTTAATCATTGTAGTTATTCCTAGAGTCTCTGCTCAAGCCTAGATACCAGTGATGCCAATTTTAAGTAACTGTGGCTGATTGCTCATTCATTCTTTTGCCAGTCATAGAATCTTGCTGGACTAGAAGAGCACCCTGAGATCTAGGACACACGTAGGTCAGAACAGATGATCCCCAGAGAACTATGGCATGTGGGCATTTTCAAATGCCAGAGTGAACTAAGAAAACCTTTAGGCACCTGTTCTTTTCGAACCTTGTGTAACAAATGAATGTGTCTAGCTCTTGGGCCTGAGGAATCTGCTCACCTCTGTCTTCAGCGCCACTGTGATATGTACCAGACAGGGCAGCTTCTGCACTTGCCATGCTCTGGAATGCCAGGGGAGGCCTCAGGATTCAGTTTGCCCACGTTTAGCTCCAGCTGCCCACAAGGCTGCCTCCTTTCCTCCACATTTGGGTCAGTCCTCTCCTGGGGACTCCTGCAGTCCTCCTCTCTTCTCTCATGGCAGAGACTGGGCTTTCTGACTGGCATTGTGTTAAGTTAGCTGTCCACATGCTTCCACTTTGAGATTCACGCAATGTGACAGCCAGAAAAAGGCCTGTGATGCAGTCAATTACATTTCCTCACTTTAGAGAGGACATGGCGATTACTAGATACCTGGAGGCAGGTTAATGATTGAGAGGTATGAAGCCCACAACTGGGAAAGGACCCTGACTTCTGGCCCAGGTATTCTATGAAACCTTTTCCTTGCTTTAAGTCCTCACCTACTTTAACCCAGGGGGTGCAGGGTGACCCTTCTATGGTGTAATGACTTTTTACTCTTACAGCCAACACCACAACTCTCCTTTCCCAGTCTCTGGTGGTCTTGCAACCACGTGTACTGGGGACCATAGCTTTCATCTTGGGAAGATCACACAACTCAACAGGACATCTGATCTACATTTCCCAGGGGAGGACTCAGGTACTCCATAGAGAGCTGTGTCACCAAAAGGAATTTCTGTGTCATTCAGCTTCTTGTGCATCACCTAAGGGTGAGGTGTAGCTCAATAACAAAAACAAGGATTTGAGGTAACTGCATTTATTTATTTCTCATTGCAGAAACAAGATAAACATGTATAGTTCTGTGTTCAACAAGTTAGAAATGGTAGCAAGGCCAGGAACCTTGAATATATCCACAGGCAAATAAAGCCAGTATGTTTCATATTATTGACATCAAATGATACATGATGTGAGAAAAGTCACTCTAGTCCCTGAATACCATGATGTGCATGATGTACAAATGAACTTACTACCCAAAGAATTTTCAAAGTTAAAGTACTAAAACTCCCATACTTTAACTAAATTAGAAATACAAACCACAGTCATCCTCTGCCTGTTGATCTCCAATAAAAGGTCAAGAAACAAAACCATGAGCAAAGACAATGCAAAAGTGAATAGGTTTATCTAGATAGACTAGATGTCCATCAAAATCACATCTCCTCTTCTGATTCTTGTTCTTGTTCAACATTTTTTAGGAGTCCAACTTCTGAAGGGCACTGTTTTTTAAGTCTAGATTTCACCAACCTGAGGAAACAGAAAACCATCTCTGTTAGATAATGTTTAAAATAAAAACTGAGGGTAGCATATATCTGTAATGCAATAACCACCAGATTTTTTTGTGTGTAAATAGGGGAAGCAACCCAAAAAGGAAGATCGTTTTTATTTGGCTTTAGAGTTACATGAACATGTTTGTAGATTAAATCAGGTTATAAGTAAAAAGATAAAAATGTGACTTTAAAATGTGGTATGTGATTGTTTAATTGGGCATCAGAAGATAACTTTGATCATTTCTAAAACAAACAAAAGAGAATCCCTGGCTTACAGCAAACCCAGATGAAACTGCGATCAGTGGTGCTTCTCCATCATTGATTGTAAAAGCTATCAGCGATTGCAAAAGAGATGTCCACTCCTGTAAAGGAAAAGCAGGAAGACACCTCCTTCCCTAGGGCTGGCACCCAAGGCAAGCCCCATGCCAAGTCTAGCCTGGAATTCAGCCCCCATGTCCCTCTTCAGAGACATATTTCTGTGTAGGGCAAAGGCCACTCAACTGCATGTGATGGCCCTGTCCATGATGAATTAAGTTCAGAGAAGTTCTCTTCACCCCATGACCATGTTCATAGGTTAAGAGAATATAAACTGGGTTTGGGGGAAGTAGCGATGACAATGTTTGACACTCGAAGATCTGAAGCTTCTTAGTGGCAAAAGCCCCACAGGCTCTTCAGTATTCTGATGTTAAAGCAAAAGACTACTAATAAGAACTATGCCGAGCTTTTCAGGTGCATCAATAAAATATAGCTTCCAAAAACACACAGAGTTATGCAAAAAAATTTAACAAATCAAGTCATCAAAATCATTTTCCTTTTATGAAAAACTTCACTAGCCTACTCACATATTTATCCTTATTTTCTGCCTTTCTTCTTCTGATGAAATTCTGGTCTTTCCTGTCAATATGACATGGTTTTACCTGTGCTCTGGATCCCACTAAAGCTTTATAATAGAAGAAATGTTATCGTGTTTGCTCCCTAACCCCAGGCAGAGTCTGGACCACTGTCTGGTACATAAAAGTGCCTTGATACACATCTGGCAAGGTAATGCCCTTTGGGATAATCTGCCAGGAGTTCACACCTCCCACATATTCACAGTGGTTGATTTTTCAGTCACTTCCAACTTAGCAGTGACTCCTCCAGCAAATAACAATAACTGAGCAGAATCATAGCGTCTGTTTGTTGAATTGAGAGCTAAGAAGAAAACCTGCTCAAAATCACTTGCCTTGGTGGACTACTGATGTTGCTCCCACTGTCCTCAACCCTTTTAAGTCATGGCACTCATGAAAGGTTAATTGCTGTAACAAGTCAAAGGCATTATTTCCACATTGTACAACTTCAATACATGTGAAATGAAATGGATTAATCCAATAGTTTAGTTTCTGAAGACTCTCGTAGAAAATAAAATAATTCATGGCTGATTTTTACAAATTATGTCAAGGTAGAGAGACTAATGGCTCCTCCTATTACCTATTCCTCCTCTTTGAGTTGTACAGGATATTGCTAAAAGCCAACAAGCTGAGGCTGTTAGACACCTTTATCAGGTGCCTGTAGCAGATTGAGAGATGTAGAATAAGGAAGAAGTAAAAAAACTTGCTGGCTACTAGAATGATGCAAATCCCAGGAACTCAGGTCAGTATATGTCTACATTTTTCCTCCCATATACTCTCTTTATTTAATATGAGAAAGATTAGAGCTGAGACAATGGGTGCATTTCCAGGAAACTCTCATATGAATGCATTCCAACATCTCTATTTTCTTCTTCAAAAAGGCTCATGTGAATCACTGCTTTAAAACCTGTCTATAAATGCCAATACTTCCTTAGCCATAGAGAGGGACTCTTAATTGAGAGGTGTTTAAATGTGAGATGCAGTTAAAGTTAAGTACATAATAGGATTCCCAAACAGATAGGTGTCACCTCTGAGCTATGATAAAAATACAGGCATAGGATTGGGTCAGGCAACCTTTGAACTATTGCTCTGGAAAACTGGGAAGTACAAGTTCATCTTTCAGAAATTTTGAGGATCAGTAGTTCCATAACATAGTCATGCTTCCATGGCAATCTTGGTGCTGTGTCAAACAGATTTTGATGAAATGTTCTGACACTTCGTGTCATCTCTGAGCTATGATAAAACTACAGGCATGGGATTGGGTCAGGCAACCTTTGAACTATTGCTCTGGAAAACTGGGAAATACAAGTTCATCTTTCAGAAATTTTGAGGATCAGTTCCATAACATAGTCATGCTTCCATGGCAATCTTGGTGTTGTGTCAAATAGATTTTGATAAAATGTTCTGATACTTCATCACTTGTGCACAAGTTCCAAATCACTCCATAGTCAATTCCAGACCAGTAGACTTGCAAGACTCCTTAGCCTGAAATTTAGGACTGGATTATCCAACGTCACTGAAAGGAAGCACTAAATATTCATGATATTTTAAGCAATTGCTTTAGTTTATATCACAATAGTTCAGAAAAACTGAACTCCTGGTCTTATTTTTCCAGGAGCAATATGAGAACAAAAACTGAAACGCATATAAAACATGATTTCTGAGAAAATGAAGCTTATATTTAAGAAGTTCTGAAACAGATCTATTAAAACAGTAACAAGTGTTTATTGAGCACCTACTCTATGTTTGACAATGTGTCAAGAAGTGTGGGAATATGAAAATAGTCTTTGTCACAAGGAGATACAATCTAGCTAGCTAATAAGACTAACACATTAGCTAGTAGTCAACATCACCAGATAGGTCACAACTGTTAAAATATCTGGTGGAGATTAAAGTGATATAAAAACTCAGGAAAGAGAGATGAGCAAGGGCTAGAGGGATCACAGAAGCATCCATAAAAGAGATGGTTGTTTAACGTGGATATGCCAGGTGGAGAGAACTGCCTGGTCAAAAGGATTGGAATAGCATGCAGCAGGGAAAGGGAGAGGTGGAAAACTAAGAATGGAGATTCTGGTTTCCTGAGAACAGTAAGTGGATAAGAAGTTCATTAGACATCTGAAGGTTTCTGAAACAGAGAGAGACAGTGGTCTTGCTCTGAAGGGGAGCTGATATGAAGTAGAGAATTTCCTTGAATTCTGGCACTATTCCAGAAAACTGCCCTGCCCCTAAGGAAATGAGGTCCAGGTGTCAGCCTAGAATAACAATAATGGAAGAAGTCAAGTTTCACTCAGTGGCAGAGCCCACCTTAACAAAGAGCTCATCATATCTGGGGTAGTAAAATAGTAGCAGTAGAAAGCAGACAATGAGAGAGCAGAATCTCTGGGCACCCAAAGCATCTCAGATCTCTCACTGTAGATGTCTTCTCCTGGAAGCCCATCAAAGACATCTTGGAGCTAGGCAAAGGAAGTTTCATGAATCAGAACCCTAGCGCCAGAGCCACTTCAGCAATAAAGCACAAAGAATCACAGAGCAGGAGGGGTGGCCTGGGACCCATGTCTAAAGAGAGTGAAAAGCTGGTTCCAGCAGAGGCTGAGACCCCACCAAGCTTATAGGCAGCGACTGCATTCTAGAAATCTGGAGAAACTGCTAGATGTGTAGTATCCCACAAGGTAGCACTATCCACATATGGATAATTGGATTAACTAAAATTAAATGTGGACCTAGCCCCAATTCACATGCTCAGTAACTAGTGGCTACCATATTGAACACTGCATATATAGAGCTCTGAAGGGATAGAACATTTCAATCAGCACTAAAGTCTGAAGGATGAGGTGATAGATAGAGCCTTCATAGCTGGTAACTGGGATCAACCAATTGTGACTTGGCACTAACTACCTTATAAAGAGGAACCTTAAACACCCCATCCTTATTCCTACCTATTTTCAAGCTGCAACTTAACTTCCAATGGTGAGGAGCCTTCCCTGAGCTCCAGCGGTGTTTTATTCTTCCACTATTTCCATTTGTTGTATTGCATTTCAATTGTCTCTCTCTCTCTAATTTAGTCCTAACTAGCGCACTAAAAATTTCTCATAGGCATCATCTATACCTCATTCTTTGTATACCAAACAGGAAGGAGAAGAAAGAGCAGGAAGAGGTGAGCAAAAACAACAAGAAAACAATAACACTTATTGAGTTCTTATTATGCCTTAAGCAGCTTAAATACATGATCTCATTTAGGTTATTGTCATTATCCCAATTTTGCAAACAAGATGACAGACATATTGTGATTAAATAATTGATCTGAAAGTTACATGGTTATATTGTATGCATGTACAAATATGTAATAACAAATCCCACCATTATGTACAACTATAGTGCACCAATGAAAAAATATGGAAAAAATAATTGGCCTGACTAATGAACTAATAGGCAGGAGAAATAGGAATACATATTCTGTTATATTGCTCCTTACCTGTTCATGGAATGTTGTATCAGGATTCTTATAAAATAAGTGTATCATTCACTGTTTAGAAATATTACAGTCAATGCCAAGTTAACCAGGCATTCAAATTTAATGGGACTCATATGAGTTGGTCAAAAAATGGCTCCAAGTGCTCGCTTCGGCAGCACATATACTAAAATTGGAACGATACAGAGAAGATTAGCATGGCCCCTGCGCAAGGATGACACGCAAATTCGTGAAGCGTTCCATATTTTTTGTAACTGACGTGATTCTGCAATCTGTGTATGGGGTGAAGGTGGGAGTTCATAACCCACTTGAATCAAAGTGTGGAATATGATATGTCAAGAAATTTGTAATGTTTTGAACAACCAACAATAAAAAATTTTTAAAAAATGGCTCCAAGCTTAAGAAATGCTATAATTTAAGGGTGTATGCATAGGTAAATGGAGGAATCACTGCAGGTGGGAAAGAGGGAACAGCATACACAAAGACGTGGAGACTCAGAACAGTGGGCATGACACTGGTGCATGGGTCAAAGGCACAGCAGAGATACTCTTGAGCTATTCCAACTGTTAAACCAACCATATTCTTTCTATTGGCAATTTATACTTACAGACAATTTTCTGCAATGCTACCCTGTCTTATGGGATTGTAAGGAATAAAATACCTTTTGAATTTTAAGTTCAACACTATCAAGTCTTGATGGTCATATATCAAGGAATGGAACTTTCATAAACAAAATTCATTAACTTACCAGGTGATAAAAGCATAATTCACTCCAATGACAATGAAAGCCAATGCGTAAAGCCAACAAAAGCCTACGGAGAGAAGCATGATGTTGTCATGATCTAGCAGATCCCATGCAGTACGTCCACCAGGGGGAAACAGGACAAAACCAATCTGTAATTGAAAATAAAAAGCACACATTAAAATAATGAACCATATTCCCAAAGATTGTGCACTTCACAATGCCTGACAACTAAGATAACTCCCATTATCTCCAATGTCACAGAGAAAACATTAGATGTTTCTGCCTGTCTTAATAATACTGACAATATCTACCAAGTCACAGTTTTGAAAAAAATTAAAAGGACATTTAATGATCAATTTTCAGAATATGAACAGAGATCATCTTTGAGGATGGGTGGTCTTTCAGAATGTCCTAGGCTTCTATATTGTACAGTTTCATAATGCTATTTCAAGATTAGAGTGCAAAAAGGCTTTAAAATAAATAAATGCCCACAGATTATACTCAATGGTGAAAAACCAAATACTTTCCACCTAAGATCAGGAATAATACAAAGTTGTCTGCTTTCATCACTTCTAGTCATCATTTTACTAAAAAATTCCAATCTGAGCAATTAGATAAGAAAAATAAACAGAAGATATTTTTTGGAAAGGAAGAAGTAAAACTATCCATATTTACAAATGACATACTATCATGTATAGGAAATCCCAAAGAACCTACCCCCCAAAAAAAAACAATTAAAGCTAATAAATGAGTTTTGCAAATACAAAATCAACATACAAAAATAGTTATATTTTTACACACAATGAACAACCCCAAAATGAAATTAAGAAAACTATTACCCTTACAATAGCACTGAAAAAGAGTAGGATGCTTAGGAATAACTTTAATCAAGGAGTCACATGCCTGGGGAAGTAATTTGGTGGTAGAGCACTTGCCTAGCATGCAAGAGGCCTTGGGATCAATCCCATCACCTCAAAAAAAAAAAAAAAATCAAAGAGGTTCAGGACTTGTACATCAAAAACTATACAACAACATTGAAAGAAATCAAAGATCTAAAGTAATGAAAGTTATCTCATATTCATGAACTGGAAAGCTTCATACTATTGAGATTGAAATGCCACCTAAAGCAATCTACAGATTCAATGCAATCCCTATCAAAATTCCAATGGCCTTTTTTGCATAAATAAAAAAAGTTGATCTGAAAATTCACAGGGAATTTCGAGGAATCCAGGATAACTGAAAACAAAAATAAAAACCAATCAAAACAAAAACCTTGAAAAAAGAAAACCAGGGGCTGGGGTTATGGCTCAGTGGCACAGTGCTTGCCTCACACACGTGAGGCACTGGGTTCGATCCTCAGCACCACATAAAAATGAATAAATGAAATAAAGACATTGCATCCATCTATAACTTAAAAAAATATTTAAAAAAAGAAAACCAAAGGGGGAAGACTCACCTTTTTGATTTCAAAACTTCCTATAAAGCTATAGTAATCAAAACTCTGGTATTGCCATAATGATAGACTTAAAAAATCAATGAAACTGAACTGAAAGTCCACAATTAAATCCATGTATCAATTGATTTTTTTGAAATATTTATCTTTTAGTTTTAGGTGGACACAGTATCTTTATACTTTTTTTAATGTGGTGCTGAGGATCGAACCCAGTGCCTCACACATGCCAGGCGAGTGCGCTATCACTTGAGCCACATCCTGAGCCCCTCAGTTGGTTTTTGACAAGGTGTCAAAGTCATTCAACTTTTGTATTTCTTAAAGGCAAGGCAAGTCTGAGTTTTAGTTTGGACTCAGAATCTGGGCAGTCATGGGAATAATCTCTGAGGGGAAGTGGGGTTAGTAGAGCTAAGAGAAGCAAAGGAAACCATTGTCCCAAGTAGAGAGAAGAGAGAAGTGAGGACAAGAGATGCAGCTTCCTCATCCCCAGATTGTCCCCCACGCTGTCAGGAGGATGAGAAGCTTGGAAGTGACAAAGTACTAAATGAGCTATTGATATATCCTCCCACACAGACACTGGGAAAATGTGACTCATGGAATTAAGGGTCATGAAAGATTTTCTTTTTAGTTTTGAAATTGCATGATGTGACCAAGTTATTGAGAAAGCATTTTAAATGTAATGTGTGGTATGGAAAGGAAACCATTTTTTTGTAGGCTGGGAAGAAAATTCCCCTGTTTGCAGATTATACAATCGTTTAAATATGAGTTATTAAAAAAAACTAGCCACTCTGAACACTGGTCTCATGCAGTTCACATCTACTTACATAGGGTTCCAAGATTCCAGGTGGGTACTTTCTCTGATCTGTCTATATATAGTTTATGTTTTAGTATTGACCATATTTAGAGAAAAAATATGGTGAAAAGCAAATCACAACATAATATTGTTAGCTTAAGTCTTGGCCATAAATATATACCACACATACCAACAAGACATGAAAACATAATAAATTTACCTACATTTCTAGATATTTTTGTTTCAGAGGAATCCAAGAATTGGAGAGTTACATTACTTCCTATCATTGTATATGTTTGTGTTGTATTAAATATTCACTCTTCTTTAAAGCTGCAAAATCATTTGGCTGGTCACCAAACAGGAAACTTGTCTAGACCTATTGGCAGGTGGGAAAACCTCCAAGTAATCAAAAATTTATACCCAAAGACTTTAACATTGTAGCTCTTCCTTGGAAAAGCATTGGGGAAAATATGAAAATATTATTTCTCTACCAAAAGAGACAAGATTAAGCTGACTTATTCTCAGTTGAGATATAACACAGCTTATTCCTTCAGATTCTAAACATAATTAATCATTAATTGTTAACTGAATATTAGTTACTTTGATTAATTCTACTATTATCTTTATAATTCTATTCTTCAAGTCTCTGAGTTTTCTCTCTTGCTTTTACTATTTTTCTTATTTGAATATAAATATCTTTAAAGAAATTGATCTAGTAAATATATGTACCCTATAATTTGGATCTTAAATGCCCCCCAAAGGTCCATGTGGTAAAGGCTTGCTTCCAGGGTGGGGCTATTGGGAGATGGTGGAAGCTTTAGGATGTAGAACCTAGTAGGAGGTCTTTAGGTCACCAAGGGGCTTATCCTCAAGGGGGGTTGTTGAACCCCAATCCCTTCTTTGTCTCTCTTCCACTTCCCAACCATGAGATAACTGATCTTGCTCCATTACATGCTTCCATCATGATGTACTGCCTCACCATAGCCCTAGAAGCAGCAGGGCCAAAACAAGTTGTAGACTTCAACTTCAGAAACCCCAGGTCAAAATAAACCTTTATCTTTACAGGTTGATCATCTCAGGCATTTGTTATAGCAATGTAAAATTGATTCATACAATATAGAATTCTGAACCCAACAAAGAATAGGTATATTTTCTTTTCAAATACATAGAGTATCCACTACCACTGACATCAGACTATGTCCCAAAGGAAGTCTTAATGAGACTCAAAACATAATTTCTGACCCCGGAGAAATTAAATTAGAAATGAATAAAAAGAATGGGTTTGGAAACTTAAAAGTGCACTCCTAGGGCTGGGAGTATATCTTAGTGGTAGGGTGCATACCTAACAAACACAAAGCCCTGAGTTTGATACACCTCACACACACACACACACACACACACACACACACACACACACACGGCAATCCTAAATAACTCATAAGTTGTAAGGGAAAGTACGTGGAAATGTCGATATTCAAAATTGCCCAAACAGGAAAGCTGGACCATTTGACCCAGCTATCGCCCTCCTCGGACTATTCCCTGAGGATCTTAAAAGAGCGTACTATAGGGATACTGCCACATCAATGATCATAGAGGCACAATTCACAATAGCAAGACTGTGGAACCAACCTAGATGCCCTTCAATAGATGAATGGATAAAAAAAATGTGGCATCTATACACAATGGAGTACTACGCAGCAATAAAAAATGACAAAATCATAGAATTTGCAGGGAAATGGATGGCATTAGAGCAGATTATGCTAAGCGAAGCTAGCCAATCCTTAAAAAACAAATGCCAAATGTCTTCTTTGATATAAAGAGAGCAACTAAGAACAGAACAGGGAGGAAGAGCATGAGGAAAAGAATAACATTAAACAAAGACGAGTGGGGGGAGAGAAAGGGAGAGAGAAGGGAAAGCATATGGAAATGGTAGGAGACCCTCAATGTTACACAAAATTACATAGAAGAGGATGTGAGGGGAAAGGGGGGGGCAAACAAGGGAGAGAATTGAACAACAGCAGATGAGGTAGAGAGGGATGATGGGAGGGGAGGGGAGGGGGGATAGTAGGGGAAAGGAAAGGTAGCAGAATACAACAGTCACTAATATGCCATTATGTAAAAATGTGAGTGTGTAACCGATGTGATTCTTCAATTTGTATTTGGGGTAAAAATGGGAGTTCATAACCCAATTGAGTCAAATGTATGAAGGATGATATATCATGAGCTTTGTAATGTTTTGAACAACCAATAAAAAAATATAAAAAAAAATTGCCCAAACAGGAAGTTATAGTACTATACAGAGGGAAATTCATAGCTGTAAATGTGTTTTTTTTTAAATAGAAAAGATTAAAAATAAATGAGATGAGAAACATACTAAAAAAAAACTAGGAAAAGAAAAGTAAAAGCTTACAACAAAGCAAAAACTGAAAATAAGAAATTGACAAATTCACAATTATAATATAAAACTTTAACAGCCACATCAATGTTTATAGCAGCATAATTCACAATAACTAAACTATGGAGCCAACCTAGATGCCCTTCAGTAGATGAATGGATAAAAAAAATGTGGCATATATACACAATGGAATTTTACTCAGCAATAAGAGAGAATAAAATCATGGCATTTGCAGGTAAATGCATGGCGTTGGAGAAGATAATGCTAAGTGAAGTTAGCCAATCCCAAAAAAACAAATGCCAAATGTTTTCTCTGATATAAGGAGACTGATTCAGAGATAAATCCGAAGGAAAACAATTAAGAATATAGACTCTACAAACAACACAACTTAAAGAGTTCCAAGAGCCTGACTTCATCCCAGAACACACTCACAACTGTTTGCTCTGAACCTGAACCCGGCAGACCTGGAGCTCATCGCTGTTCCTGATGTGCGTTCCTATTCTGCGTCTGGACCACAAGGATTCTTGCCCTGTTTTTGTTCATTTGACTCACCCGTAGTTAGATGTTTTTGGTTTTTTGTTTTTTTTTTTAATTTTCTTCTTCATTCATTATTTTTCTTTTTTTTTTATTTTCTAGAAGTTTTTTAAAAAATATTTTATCTGTCATTGTTGTTTCTGTGCAGCAGATCAGATACTCTGAGTCATGAACTCACTGTGTCTTCTCAGGTACAAGTTATCTCTTTCTAAAACATTTCTTTTTAATTTATTTTTGAAACTATTATGCATGCACATAATAAAACATTCCAATCAAGAGGTGTAGAGTACATAACAGTGTTTTATGTGCAATTCTATTTACCCAGTTTACCTTCCCAGTAAATGATAAGTAATCTAACAAGACAATTTCTGTATGTTAGCTGGTTAAAGTTATCAGTTATCAATTTTATCACATTATAGGGCATTTGTCATTTTTTTGATAAAATTTTTCTTCAAAAAAACCCATGAATCTAGGCTCCTCCCTACCAGCCTCTGCTCCAATAGCCCTTCTACTCCCTCACATATTTAAATACCACAGCTGTCAGATCCTGTTTTGACCTTATTTTTCTTCCCCTCACCTACCAATGCTTCTTTACTGTGAAGTGCAAATCCCTGAAACAACTTCATCATGTCATGTCCCTGCTCTCTGGCAACTTAACATCTCTTCTGAGAGGGCTTCCCTAATTAAAACACATTTTGCATCCATTCAAGACTTTCTTTACATATACATATGTATATTGGATTATGGTTTATTAGTCTCTACAAAATATATATGCACTGATTGGAAATGATAAATTTCAACAATGCACTGAGATTAAGGAGTGAACATCATAAAATAGAAAGAGCCTGGGATTTGGGGTCAGACAAATCCAGATTTATATCTTAGCTCCAATATTGTGTGAACCTGAGAAAGTAACCAGGTCTCTCTGAATCTTCCTATTGGTAAATTTGACACGATATCAGCTAACTTACAGATTGTTGTGCAAACAGAGTAAAATACAGTGTGTAAAAATTCAGTGCAGTAGCCAATAGATAGTTGTTACTCAATAAATAATAGTTTCCTATTTCCTGCCTTCCATATGTTCCTAAGCTCAGTAACCATTAGGCTGTAATTTGCTGTAGCATGGGGATCTGCTTTTGACTAACAGCATTTGCTCAGAGTTCCTACATAAAAGATATTTATGTGTGTGAGGAAGAGGTGCATACCCTACTTCCTGCCCAGCTGCTCTGACAATAACTCTACCAGAGCTGCTGTGCCAACCAAATAACTTGCCTTCTCAGAGACCCACATTTTCACTAGAGACAGCACAGTGGAGGGAAGTGACTGGAGGTCTAGGAGAAAATGCCCCATTAAATGAGGACAGAAGTTATAGTCAGAGATGTCTGGTAGATTAGCTGGACACCCTTACTCACCTGCCAGAACCAGCTCCCCTGTAGCAGGACGAAGCTTGACCGCAGGAGTTCCAGAAGAATATTTTTCTGTGTGAGGAACTCAATGAAGGCCATCAGGCCTGTCAAAAAGCTGACGAGGACCAGCAGCTGGTGCACAAAGATGTCCAGCATTTCCCGGCCATGAGTGTGGTTGTAGAAGATAAAAGCTAATAGAGGGAGGGGAACAGTTTGTCTTTGTCAATGAAACCAAATGCTGCCCCCTGCTTGTCTCACTCCCTCTCTCTGCCCATAGAATTTTCTATACACACACAATTGTCCAAAAGAGCATGTCCCCACTGCTTCCCACAGGAATGCATTCTTGCATTTTCAGAGTCATTGTTGCCTTCTCAGAATGGAATATTTGAAATCTAATACTTTCCCTTCCCCAACCTTTACTCTGTCCTCTAACACATCATGACATTCTCCACTAACTATATTTCAAAGCATCATCTAAACAAGATGATGAATAATAAATATGATAAGGCAGAGAGCTGTAATTAAGGTGACTACAGAGAAGAGCAGGCTGAAGCTGAAGCCTTGCTCTGAGGAACCAGCTCAGGGAAGAAAGAAACACATCCATAAATCATAAGGGTGGACCTTCCAGGTATGACAAGTTCCCAAGACATAGTAACTAACTGCATTTTTCATTCCATGGACAAATTCCAGCATCATCTTAGTCATTTTCATCAGATGTTTGTTCCAAACATAGCAACACCTGGAAAGAACAAGAACCACGCTTCTGGTTGTTGGCACCCATCTTTCATCCAGTCCTGTTCTATAGAGGATTAAGCAGAAGTCCTCATCTTCAGATGTGGGAGGCAAGGGCAGCAGTTAGGGTGTAACCAACTTCTAATCATTTGGGACTTTTGTTGTTCTGTAATCAATCTATTTCTTACATGTGCAATAAAAAAAAATCCCTGAACATTTGCTTTCTCCTTTTTCCACATAGTAAACTGGGAAAACAACTGAATAAAACATATTGTTTTTCAATAACCACTCAAAATTAGGACCTCATATTTTTATGTGACTGAATTTTTGGACCTACTTATCACATAATTGCAGAGTTTTATTTCATTAATATTTTTAAAGGTAGTTAGTAGACAGTGAAAGCTGTTCTGTGGTGAGTTGCTGCCCCACATCAGGATATCTATGCTCCTCTATGCTGAGTTCAGTTTTCATTCATAAAAGTAGAAATAATAATTTCCGGAACAACCAAGAGATAATGAAACACTGTAGGTGGTTCTTTAAGACAGATGTGAAATATGAATAAAACACATTTGAATGACTATGCTTGCCCAGTTCTAAGTGAGTCAGTAAGGAAGGTCTTTGGCAACCTACATAGGACACCAAAATACATTACGAACAATCACATCAAGATACCCATCAATCACAGTTGCACCAAGACAGCAAAGATGTATTATTATAAAAGGTTACACTAATTATTACCATAAATGCCCAATAATAGAGAAAGATTTAGAAAAAAATACTCATTCTTACACTCCACAAAGAAGGCATTTGACATCATTAACTTGATTAAGGAGACTGGAATTGAACTGACGGTGGAACATAAGATGCTGGCCACACCCAGTAGTCCAAAGAAGAAATATAGGGTCAAGTGTTGCAAACGCAGCACTCGTTTCCATGGGCTTTCGTTCTGTATGATCAGGTGGGGCCCTCCAGCAAAAAACTGTAGACCAATTATACCTGTAGAGAAATATATTACAGTTTTAGCAACCCTCTCTGTAGCTTTGTCTAGCATGCATGAAGATGCAGAAGGATTTTCCCATTGACTATTGCAATCTGATGTCCTGTTATGACAGTGATTCCTCTCTCTAGACTGTTGCCTAAAAGCTTAGCACTAGAGCTTTACCCTTGTTTTAAAACTTCAAATGCTGGTTTGGATCAATTTTAGTCACAGACAATTATATGAATCAAACAACTATTTCAGTTCTACAATGCTGATGATTTGAGTTCAACTATCTATTCTTGTCTAACAATTAAAATAAATCCTGAATGATTTAGGGTTTCAGATTTACCAGATCAGTCTTATAAAGGCTGATTACTTTCTTCCTAGATACTACATCTTTGGGTAGCTGCCACAAAGTAGGGAGTTATCCTTGGTTCCCAATAAAAATGCTCAAGAGTTCAGCTTTTCTCCAACTAAGGATAACGGAGAAGGCCCAGACAGAGCATATAGTTAGTTCAGTTATTCAAACATTAACATTAGAGATGCTACCTTATTTGTTAATCTATAGAATTTGGCAAGGAAATCTCTCTATTTGGAAATAGTTACTCTGTAATTTGATAGTCATAGTAAAGCCTTGTATCATGAATAAACTGTGAAAAAAAATCTAATGGGAAAATGGGAGGTTTTACCTTTTATGGAGGAGAGACTGCAGTGAACTCCAGAAACACAGAACACTTCATGGAATCCTCATGGGCAATGGGAAGTTCTTAGAAGCTATCTGCCCTAACCTCCTCCAATTCAGGAAAAAAAAAAAAAAGGACGAATGCATGAAGCAAGGTCTTCCTCAGCCTTGAACTCTCTCTACAGCTGATCAGCAACAATTTATCATTGAAACTTTCCCATGAATGCTTGATTATTTTGGTGTCGCATCCAAAATGGTTTCTGATTGGGCTTGTTCTTTCAAGGCTTATAACAATTCATTTAAAAGTATTTCAGAGGCTCCAATCCATTCTATAAAGAAGATTCACTTTGGCTGAGTAGGCAAATGAACTACCATGATGAATTCATTAAGAAATACGCTTTTGTATTAACACGAATTATCACCTAACAAATTATATCAGATAGAATACATTTAGAATATATATTGAGAGGTGTTTTGAATACAAAATTCATTTTAGCAATTTCTTAACTTTTTATTGAATATTCTCTTGGCACATGAAAATATCCAGAAGGAGAAACAGAACACATAAATGATCCACTCACCAATCAATGTCATGGTAACTACTGCAATTCCCTCCAAAAATTCTAATCGCTGGAATAATGCTTTGGATCCAAGGTAGCAGGTCTGCTTATGCTTTTTGCAGACATACTTCAAAATACTCTTTGTACTCCACCAAAGACCGATGACAAAGAAGAAGACTCCAGGGAGGGCATGACCTGGGAAATCCCCAATGACCTATAAAGTGAAGAACAAACAGAAGAAGACATTTCATTTTGGGAACTTGGCCCAAACATCTCCTTTTCCTGTAGAATATACTGACTTCTGATGATCATGGGTACATAGCAGATCCCACTAGAATATCCACAATACCAATAAAAGATAATAAAAATTTGCATTAACACACCGTGTATTAGGCATTAGGTCAAGTGTTTTACATGCCGTTTCTAATTTAATTTTTGAAACACTCTGAGTGAGGAATTATTATTCCATTTTCAATTGAAATACAAGTTTAGAGAAGTTAAATGACTTGCCCAGATCTCACAACTATTAAGTAAATGCTTTGCTGTTTTTAACATAGAGTTCAAGAGGGTTTCTTAAAAAGTTAGTACGAACTTCACTATACAGTTGCCTTTGTGCATATTTAAAGAAAAGTAATATAAAACTATGCCCTTTTGTTTAAAATTTGAAATGTGAAATTGCCTACAAACTTTTTAAAGAATCCAGTGTGTGAAAGAGACCACCAATGTTCATCAGATATGTGTGTGCGTCTCCCTACACTTTCCCAGCCTCTTCTCCAATTGGATTAAAACTTTAGTTTTAGTTCTGGCTACAGCATTAAACGTGAAATTGGTGCATGTCACTTGGAGGCTGTGTCTATAAAGTCTATGTGATTCCTCCCCCCATCCCCCCCCTCCCCGTCTTCTCTCCCTCACTCATCCCTTACCCTGGCAGCCTTGGGTACATAGCAGATCCCACTAAAATATGCACAATACTAATAAAAGAAACAACCAGTCTACTTCCAGTTTTCCAAGAAACAACCCTTTATTACCCTAAGTCATTGAAACTTTGAGGTTTATTTTTTAAATAGCTTAGCTCCACTTAGCCAGATATATACCAACCCAAATCATATTGTAAATATTTGTTTACACTATTGTCACATTATAAAGTTATCTCTGACTAATAACCAGAAATACGCCCCATTTTTATCAGTGCTACAGAAAATCCAATCTTGATTTCTATGCATTTTTAATCATGGAAATAGTAATTGATTCAAACAAACAAATGTATTATACCATCAACAAAATAATGAAGTGACAGGCCAGAACCATCCTTGTGGATCTAATACTAGGCTAGGCATAAGAAAACTCATGAAAGGAGGTGTTTAGGATTCCGCCTGGTCCAGCAGACTTCCTTATCTCCTTGAGTGAGAACTGGGCCTCTCAGTTCAGCGCATACCCCTGTGGGCTATTTCCATACTAGTTGATATAAAGGGAACCTTCTAGGGATACTGTGAAATTGACCCTAACACTACAAGTCTCAAATTTCCAACCGAGACCCCAGATACTCATTGCAGTGCACCCTTGAATCACCCAAGCCATCCAAGAGAGTCAGACTCTATACAACATGGTGCTAGGGACAGGTTCTTTTCCTAACTCTGACTCATGGTGTGGTTTGAAGCATGTTCCTTAACCTCTCTGAGACTTGGTTCTTAATATCAATAAAAAGAAAAAGAGCACTCATACACTATTAAGAGAAATGCAAATTTGCTTTGGCAAGCAATTTGACGATAAGTAAGACAGTGGAGAGTACATATACCCAGCAACTCAGCAATCCAACTTGTAGTACATACCCCAGAAAACTCTTAACAGGTGTTCTTTTGTATATGCCAAAAACTTTTTTCATTGCTGCATTAATTGTAGTAACACAAAATTGAAAATAATTTAAACATTAATTTATAGAGAAATTGATAAATAGTGTGTTATACATTAGAATGTGGTACAACAGCTGAAACATTTTAAAATTTAAAGATTAGTTCTATGTTTAACAACATGAAGAGATATTTAAGCATTCAACTGGGTGGATAATGCTTAATGTGAAATACTGCTGTATTTTGGTACAATCATATACTGTTGTTAAACACTTGAATGTGATTAATTGTTCATATACATATATAAATGTAAAAGTATAAAAGAGAAACTGAAATGATGCACACAAATAATAATGGTTTCCTTTGAGGAGAGAGTAGAGAAATAGAAATGGGACGGGGCAAGGGATACGTAAACTGTAATATTTTATTTCTTTTACTTAAAAAAGTTATTCTTGCTCCACATTCTCTCCAGTATTTTATGTTGTATTTTGAGTCATATAATTTTTAATAGGTGTATGCTGATATCCCTTATAATTTTAATTTGTAATTCCCTTATGACATAAGATGTTCTTCCTATATGCTGATTTACCATAAGTACACCTGGAAGAAAATTATACAAAACACCATGTCTACATAGTTAAAATGAGTGTATGTCATATTTTTTATTCACAGTTTTCATAGTTCTTTACACTATATTTTTAAAGCAATGGGTTTTATTTTTTCAGAGTAGTTTTATATTTGCAGAAAATTGAACAGATATTACACACTATTCCCACCCTTCAGTTTCCCATTTATTAATTCTTGCTAATAGTACAGTATATTTGTTATAATTGATGAACCAATATTGATACATGATTATTAACTGATGTCCATGATTTTTGTTATAATCACTCTGTGTTTAATATTTCTATGAGTTTGGTACACTGGTAATATCATATATCCAGAATGATAGTATTTCATAAATAATATCCTTTAAAATCTGTGCTTCACCTATTTATTCCTTCCTCCCTCATCCTGAGCTCCTGACAACCACTGATCTTTCTACTATCTCTATAGTTTTGCCTTTTCCAAAATGTCACATAATTAGAACCATATAGTATGTAACATTTTCAGACTGGCTCCTTTCACTTAGCAATATATATTTGTTTCCTGCATATCTTCTTGTGACTTGAGAGTGCTTTTCTTTTTAATCACTGAATAATATCCCATTATGTCAATGCACCAGTTTTTATTTTTAATCCATTTCTCTTTCAAAGGACACACTTCCAAATTTTAGCAATCATGAATAAAACTATTAATAACATTCATGTGCAGGGTTCTGTATACATATAAGTTCTTAACTCATTTGAGTAGATATCAAGGAGAACAAATTTGTAAGAAACTGCCAAAATGTCTTCCAAACTAGCCATATCAGATTCCCCCAGCAATGAATGAGACTTCTTGTTGCTCCACATTCTCACCACTATTTTATGTTGTATTTTGAGTCGTATCATTTTTAATAGGCATATGCTGGTATCCCTTATAATTTTAATTTGTAATTCCCTAATGACATAAAATGTTAAACCATAACGCAAAGAAAAGACCACCGACTCCAATTTAAATCAAATTAAAATCAGATTAAAGCAAGCTTGTTATTCCGACCAGTTGGGACTGTCCCTCTCCCAAAATCTATGGGAATAGAAGATAATACCCCAGCTCTCTAGGAGCACAGTTTTATAGAACAAAAAGTTGCAAAAGGGGGTTGTCTTGAGAACTTACAGATAACAAGATTTTGACAAGCATAATACAAAGGCAGGTAGTAGGTTAATGGTCTAAATGGTTCAACACTTAGGGAATAAATTTGGATTCCAGCATCAGAATGTATGAGGTGCCACTAAGGTTTCAGAGAGGGTTGTTATCTGGTCAGGAAAAACCAGGCATGGGTGAGTTCAAGGCATGGGCAGGCGTTCCAAGCAAGTTTAGAAATCGCAGAAATTTATAGTAAAGCACAAATTCTTTTCATGCCTTTGTGACGAGATGGTTCCCGATCTGAAGAGGGAATTAGGCTGGGTTTATCAAAGATGTTCTTCCTATATGCTGATTTAACATCAGCACACCTTGTTTGGAGAGGTGTCTTATCAGATCTTTTGCTCAATTTTTATCGGGTTGTTTTTCTTATTGGTGAGTTTTAGGAGTTGTATTTAATGTTCTAAATGTATATTTTTTTATTATATATATGTTTTGCAAATACTTTCCTCATTTTTTTGCTTTCTTTTTACTTGGCCTGTCTTTTTGCTTTCTTGACACTGTCCTCCACAGAGAAAAAGGTTTTAATTTTGACAATGTTTAACATATACATTTTTCTTTTATATTTTGTGCTCTTAATATTATATTTTAAAAACTCATTGTCATGCCCAAGATCACCTGGAACTTCTTCTGTTGTCTTCTAGAAGTTTTATAGTTTTGCATTTAATATTCAGTTCAATAATCAATTTTGAGTTAATTTTGTGAAATATATAAGGTCTGTGTAGATTTCTTTCTTTCTTTCTTTTTTACATGTGGGGGTGATTGTTAATTTTATCTGTCAACTTGACTAAGCTAATAGATGCCCAGATTGCTGGTAAAACACTATTTGGGCCTTTATCCATGAGGGTTTTCCAATAAAGATTAGCATTTGAAACAATAGACTAAAGAAGATAGGATTGATGGGCATCATTCTGTAATGAGACAGAAGTCTTGACTATAGTGACTCCATTTTGTGAAACAGCCATGTCAACTAGAAAGGTCATGACTGGGGCAAGTTGTTTCTCCTTTTGTTATGGAAACCCTTGAGAACACAGAACTGTCTAACTGGGCTTTGTTTCTGTTCCTGGGGTAACTGGGCTTATGATTGGCTAAGCCTCCCGCCACCTGACTGCAATCTCCCGCTTCTGTAACTTGGCTTGCTTGCATTGACTAAACCCCCAAATGTCCCTTTTGTGGTTTTTTTGGCTTAAATATGAGGCAAAACTGAAGGGGGTGCGCCACTCTGACCAGCTCGCTTTTAGAGAGTAGAGTGTCCGCCACTGGCCAGCAATAAAGGCTTAATTGGAATGGCAATGTGTGGGCTGAGAGTTATTTGAGGGTCTCGAATCGGTATAACAATTCAATCCCTTCTTTAAGGCCAAAATGGAACAAAAAGAGATGAATTTGCTCTCTCTTTCTGAGCTGAAACATCTATCTTCCCCTGCCTTCAAAGACCAGAAGTCCTGCTTCTCAGGAGTTAGACTCTGAGGCTCACATCAGCAGGCCCCTAGTTCTCAGTCTTTCAGACTCAGGCTGAACTACATCACCAGGTTTCCTGGTTCTCTAACTTGCAGACACCATATATCAGGGAACTTCTTCCTCTTCATAATTACATACAAATTACCACATTAAATCTGTTCCTGTATATCTACAAATATCCTGTTGGTTCTGTTTCTCTAGAGAACATTAACTAATAGAGCGGGTGTACAATGTTCAAACTTCATCTGTTGAAAAGACTGTCTTTTCACTCGGGATTTGCTTTTGTACCTTTGTCAAAGATCAACTGACTGTATTCATGTGTGTCCATCCCTGGGCTCTCTATTCTGCTCCACTGATCTTTCATTACTTTTTCACCAATACCATATTGATCATGACAACTTTAAACTAAGCTTTAAACCTTGGTAATGTTAATGCTCTGACTCTGTTCTTTTTCAATCGATCAGGCTATTCTGTGTCTTTTGCCTTTCCATGTAAGCTTACAGTATCCACAGAGTAATTTGCTGGGATTTTGAGATTACATTAAATTCATAGATTGAGTTGTGAAGAATGGATATCTTAACAATATGGATTCTTTCTATCCAAAAATATGGACTATCTCTCCATTTATTTAGATCTTTGATTTCTTGAACAAGAGGTTTATAGTTTTGCTCATATTTATAAATGTGTATTGTTTATCTAAGTATTTCTTTTCTTATTGGTGTAAATGTAAATGGTGTTTTGCTTTTAATTTCAAACTCTAATTTTTTATTCTATATTAGAAAATATTTGACTAAATATATATTAATCTTGTATCCTGAAGCTTTGCCATAATAATTTATTAATTCCAGTTTTGTCGTTGTGGATTCTTTGGGATTTTCCACACAGATAATTTTGTCACCTGTAATCAAAGACAGTTTTAGCTTGCCCTTTCTAGTCTGTTTATTTTCTATTTCCTTGCCTTGTCTTTTTGCATAAACTAAGAATTTAAGTAAGATGTTGAATTGGAATGATGATAGGGGGCATCCTTAAGTCTCTATCTTGTGTGGATACCCTGCATTGAGAATGCTCCCCTCAGTACCTAGTCTGTTTTTCGTTAGTCTTGAATTGTTTTTTGATTTCTCTTTTTAAAAGTGGTGTAGAGCCAGATAATGGAGGACCTCAAATGTCAGGTGAAGTTTCAACTTGGGCTGGGGATGTGGCTCAAGCGGTAGCATGCTCGCCTGGCATGCATGCGGCCCGGGTTCGATCCTCAGCACCACATACAAACAAAGATGTTGTGTCCGCCGAAAACTAAAAAGTAAATATTAAAAATTTCTCTCTCTCTCTCTCTTAAAAAAAAAAGAAGTTTCAACTTAATTATATGAAAAACAAGAAGTAACTGAATGTTTTTGAGCAAAGAATAGATATAAGAGAGATGTACAGGAGCCCTTAAACCATCCAAAAATTAAAAATAAAAAAAAATCTATTAAAAAACATTTAAAGATATCCAGAAAGGAGAACTGCTCCAAGTGCTTCAGCAACCCATTCTAGGGACATAAAAATCTCACTCTCAGTTAATGTCATCTTATAGCCAACCTGAATCGGTTTTAGGTCCCAGTAAAAAAACATTCATTAATCTTGATGAAATGTGGAGACATGATTCCTAAATACATTGTTAATCTACCCACTCCCAATCCAGGGAAGAAAGCTACTGCCTTCAGATTCAGGGCAGTCATAGGCACTCAGGAGTGTCAACTAGCTTATTTAAAAAATGTACCCAGAAACAGCCACACCTGAATCAACAGTGTTGTCACATTCATTTGCACCACTTCTAACAAGGGAGTTGCTGCACTCAACAGCTCTCTTAACAAGGACACCTGAATCAACCTTTGGCTATCCTTGTCCTCCATCCGGTAGCCTGTTCTCAGGGCCTTACCTGCCTTGACTCTTCTTTACCCACCTCCCTGTCATCCTGCTTGTCTCTTCCCTTTCTTTTCTGCCTGCCACAATGAATTTCCAGAAGGGCAGCAGAGAGGTTAAGAGTTCTAAGCAAATTCCCTTCAAGAGCAAGGGGCCACCTAAGGGAAGGAAAGGCACTCCTCGGTCAGATTTTAAAACTTGGCCTGGTTTGGATTTCTGTTGGTCTGTAGGATGGGGAATGACAGAAGATAATCAATGGAGCCCAGAAAGCCAAAAGTGAGAAGTAAATGGTTCTGCCAGATAGGGTAGATCAAACTCTGAGTTCCTGAACTCAGAGGCATAAAAGCCACCCAAGTGTCCAGTCCTCCCCTCCCCCTGCTTCCTGTTGGTTTCATTAAATTTCATTCATGACACTCAGCTTTGCAAACTCCCATGCTCTGGAAAAGCCTCTTGGCACATTTCTGGCTTTGTTGAAAGAATTCTGATTTCTTTAGAAGTGCCTTTAAGGTTCTTCAGAGGTATGTGTGGGAGTATTAGTGATCTTGCCTGCCTGCTTATGCATTCATTCATTCTTCATTCCTCCATCTACTCATCCAATAAAACGAATATTTATTAAACAACTATGATGTGCCAGGTCCAGTTCTAGCCACTGGGGCCATGAAACAATATTCCTGCTCTTATGCTATTTCTCTTGTAGAGTTAGAAGATAAACAAATAAGAATTCTAGAACACTGAAAATGTGGTCCTAGCTCCACATCAAATGAGGCTTGTTGAAAATACGGCATCTCAGGCCCCACCCTAGACTTACCAAATTAGTATTCTTATTTTAACTGGCTCTCTAATGTGTGGTAGGATGTTTAGCAGCTTCTCAGGCATCTGCCTACTATATGCTAGCACTTCCACCCCAGATATTGTGTGCCCTGGAGGGAAAAATCACATTCTCTTTCCCATTGAAGAAATCCTGGCCTAGGAGTCTCTTGGTTAAATCCCCTTAACATCAAAACACTATTTTTTTCCTTCTTTCTGAGGAAAAAGAGAAATGCAACAAATTTGGTTATTAACTGTTACATTACATTACATTACATTACAAGATTATGTGCACTTTTTCAGAAAGTTTTTGCAACTAACAGAACAACCCAAAACTTGAAAAAGAAAAGTTTGTACAATTCTCATGCAAAAAATTTCACACAAAAAAATTACTCAAGTTTGTGATTTAATGTTACTACTAAGCATAAAGAGGGACTTGAAATTTACTATAGCTTCCATGAGACCAAGGATTTAGGACTGGATGTCATCACTGTCAATGATATTTGCCCTAAGTACCATCATGTAAAGGTTTAGAACACCTCCTGTTTTGAAATAGCTGGCAAATAGAGCATCAAGCTCTGCGTCTACCCTCAAATAGTGAAAGTGCATTTACCTTCAAATACTGACTTTAAAAAAAGTCATAAATAACATAAGCATAATCTGAAGCCAGTATGGTGACATCCGAGCATTGTGCAATTTTGATCGGAGAAAAGGAGAAAAAAATCGACAACATAACTCTGGTCTCTCAGTTTCTTTGTGTCAGGAAATTTATATTCCATTGTTTGTTTTTAGTTAATTTAAAAAAAAATAGACTCAGTCTAGGCATTAGGACTCCTGATTTTGGCAGATGTCTATGGCAAGTACACTTAAAAAAAGTATTCCAGTTAGTGACAAAATAATGTAATAGCTCAGGTTCAGCTGGACGGAGTAGAAACCACAGCTCTGCTCTCTCAGTGCTGAGCTGAGTGGAAGAATGGAAGCCAGGCACTTGTCAGGTGGAGGTCACCTCCCAGTCCTGCTTTCAAGTGCTATACATACACTTTTGCAGGATCTATTTCCCAGAAGAAGCAGCTGAGCTTAAGACTTTTGATGATTTGCCTGAGAATGCACAGACCATAAATGGTAGAGGGAAAGAAATCTAACTTTCGGGGGTACTGGAGGACAGTGAACTTTCTACAGCACCAAAGATCCCTGGTTTCATTTCATGTTGCTGGCCTAACAAATTACAACTCACATGTTGCAGTTCTGGAAATCAGGAGTCTGAATGGGCCCCAGAGGCAGAATTCAGGGTTGAAAAGATCAGCCTCCTCTAATGGATCTCAGGGAGAATTGTCTTTTCTCTGCTTCCAGAGGCCTCCTGCGTTCCTTGATTCCTGGGCCTTCCTATGTCTTTAAGAAAGTGACATAGCATCTTCAAACCTCTCTAATTCCCACTTTTCTGTGCCTACATCTTCTGATTCCAATCCTCTCACCTCTGCTTTATAAGGATCTTGTAATGATTGAGCCTACCTACATAATTCAAGTAGTCTCCTCATACCAAAATCCTTAGTTTAATCACAAAAGCAAAATCTTTTTTCTTACATAAAGTAACATATTCCTCATTTCCAAAAATTAGGACATGACATCTTTGTGACCCATTATTCAGCTCACCACAACTCCCTTAGGAATGTCACTCAAAGGGAGGAACTTTAACAGTCATATTTTTTTTTAATTTTAAATAGTCAAAAGATAGGGGAGAACAGAACAGAAATAAAGGGAATTCTTTAAAGGAGATTTGCGCTTAGAATTAGTGTGGCAGGAAGAGGCACAATGTTACCTGGTTCTTAAGACTAATACTCCTTGAGGATCCCTTGAGGAGCTCACTAAAAACTTCGGAAGAGCAGCATTAGGAGCAGAGTTACAGGACTCCTCTTGCTGGAATACATATAAACAGATTAGTCTGAAGTAACGAGAAAGGTTGGGGCTGCAAGCAGAAAAGATGTGATTTGCTAGGTGATCTGATAGCTATCAAGGCTTAGGTTTCTGCTAGATCAGTGATTCTCAGCCTGTCGCCTATGCAAATATCTGGGTAGCCATAAAAAGATTATATGTGGTGTCTGATCTCCACCCTAGACCTATTCAATCAGAATCTCTGGGAACCATTTTCTTTTTTTAATTTTGAAAGTTTTCTAATTCTAACCAACTAGAACTGAAACTATCAGGCCCTTCTCTTATGCTTGGTACTTAAGCTTTGTTAGTTTAGTCGTGTAGCCAACTACACCATTCAGTGATGCAGGGAAGGGAATGGAATGAAGGGCGGATAATCACTGGGTTCTGGGACACTTCACATGCACCAATTAATTTAATCTTCATAATTATT
The DNA here is from genome assembly GCF_047511675.1 of Marmota flaviventris. Lineage (NCBI taxonomy): Eukaryota > Metazoa > Chordata > Mammalia > Rodentia > Sciuridae > Marmota > Marmota flaviventris. The sequence goes on from NC_092505.1 coordinate 77,828,971, forward strand.
ATCTCCACATGAAACATAATGATAAGGAGCTGTCTTTACAGGGATTACATACAAAGCAACTTGCAATAGTGTTGTGACAGAACCAAGATTCAACTCCAAGTCTATGTCCATAAGGAACAAGGAAGAAAAATGACATTTATTGAACACCCTTCTCTGCAGGAACAATACAGAAATCCTCTGGACTCCATGAGGTGGTGTTTTCCCCATTTTACATCTGACGGTATAAATTTGACTTAAGCTAAATAACTAGCTCAAATCAAAGAGCTTGTAAATGGCAAAGCTGAGATTCTAATTCAGAGCTGCCTGTCTCTAAACCTTCAACTTTACCACCATTTCTACCCTTCTCCATGCCGCAAAAACAAATAGCAACAATCATAACAAAAACAATGAATAATTACCAAATGCTGATTCTGTCTCATTTTAGTGAGAACTTTCTATGTGTTACCTGACGGGAAATCAAGTAAAATGATTGTGGCATAAAGACAAAGCAATGGGTTGTTTGGACTCAGGTCACTCAGTGTTATGTTGTATGGGCCATCAGTGTCACCTGAGAGAAACACAGATCCTCAAGAGACTCACAAGCACAATAATGTTGAGGAAATCTACTGTACATGATTTTGTTTTGTATATTTTTGTGGGAGGGAGTTGTTCATTAGTTTGGAGAAGGGGGTGGTTGTGCTTTTAGTTTTTATCTTTCCAAAGAGTTGGTTTGTTCATGTGTAGGATTCTCCATTTACCATACTCACAAGGCTCTAGGGAGAAATACCGGAGGCAGCTCCTCACATTCTGTGGTCTGAGATGATGAACTCAGGACAGGAGGCCCCTGAATATAACACTTTTTGAGTACTGTGGGAAGTGGCTCTAGGCACACATCATTAGACACAAAATGCCCTGAGCAGGAGGCCACTCCTCAACGAGACAAATGATGCTGAATGGGGCTGATAGCCTACAACAGCAGGAACGGGATGAAGCAGCATTTCTCAAACTTGAGTCATGGACAGACCTTTTAAAAAGGAGAAATAAATTCACACCAGTATATTCACTTAAGTTGCCTTTGTTATAAACTTCTTTAAATAGAAAAACACTTATTTGGACAAATTTACAAGTTAAACAAAACTGCAAAACCAACATAAATCAATAAACTAATGTGAATCAAATTAACTAATATAAATCAATTATAACAATCTCACTCCAGTCAGAATGGCAGCTAATATGAAGACAAACAACAATAAGTGTTGGTGAGGATGTGGGGGAAAAGGCACATTCATATACTGCTGGTGAGACTGCAAATTGGTGCAGCCAATATGGAAAGCAGTATGGAGATTCCTTGGAAATCTGGGAATGGAACCATCATTTGACCCAGCCATCCCTCTGCTTGGTCTATACCCAAAGGACTTAAAAACAGCATACTACAGGGACACAGCCACATCAATGTTTATAGTAGCACAATTCACAATAGCTAAACTGTGGAGCTAATCTAGATGTCCTTCAGTGGATGAATGGTTTAAAAAAATGTGGCATATATACACAATGGAATTTTACTCAGCAATAAAAGAGAATAAAATCATGGCATTTGCAGGTAAATGAATGGTGTTGGTGAAGATAATACTAAGTGAAGTTATTCAATTCCAAAAAAAAAGAAATGCCGAATGTTTTCTCTGATATAAGGAGGCTGACTCATAGTAGGGTAGGGAGGGGAAGCATGGGAGGAATAGAGGAACTCTAGATAGGGAAGAGGGGTGGGAGGGAAAAGGAGAGGGCAGGGGATTAGCAAGGACAGTGGAATGTGATAGACTTCATTATCCAAAATACATGTATGAAGACACAAATTGGTGTCAACATACTTTACATACAACCAGAGATATGAAAAATTGTGCTGTATATGTGAAATAAGAATTGTAATGCATTCTGCTGTCATTTATTTTTTAATCAATAAAAAATAAATAAATAATAAATCAATTATAACAAGATTTATAGAATTTGCTAAAACAAATCCCCTTTCATAACATAACTATGACATTAACTTAGTCCATTTTGTGTTTTTAAAACAAACTAGCTAAGATTGGGTGAATCAGAAGCAACAGAAGTTTATTGGACTCATGGTTCTGAGCTACACAGTCCTAAAACAGGGGTAGCATCTTGTGAGGGCATCATGCTGTGTCATATATAGCAGAAGGGCAAACAGGCACTCACAAGAGGTCAGGGGTCGGACTTATAACATACGGTGGGTATAACATACCCACCTTCACAGTTCCTAACCCTCTCCCACAATAACAACATTAATCATTCATGAAGGTATAGCCTAATTACCTATTAAAGGTTCAACCTCTCCGTGCTGTTACACAGGCAATTAAATTTCAGTGTTTTGGAGCAGACAAACCATAGCAGGCATTGACCTCTATGTCTATTTTCTTTCTGGTCCAGAATATGTATATTATTGTGTGCCCCACTTGAGTTTTCTCTATTCAAACTAAAACCCACTGAAAGATTATCAGGCATCTGAAGTTCATCTTCTTTATTCAATAACCTTGAAAATTAAAGCACTGCCACTTGCCACCATCACAATCCCAATAGGAATGCAAATTCCAGGATTGAGATAATTGGTTGAACTCCAAGAATACAAGAGGTCATCTAGATGACAGATGTGCTTATAATGTTGCTTAATCACCATTGAGATGAAAATACAGAGGTGGGTTATTATAATAGGAAACTTGCAGACATCACTCCTCACAACAGAACATATCAGCAGACTCCCAGAGGTTTGGGAAACACTGGGGTAAATAATTAGGAAGAAGTACTTTGAAAAACTGTACCCAAACGACCAGTGAAGGGAAATTTCTTTTTAAAGAAATATTTAAACTTGGGGCTGAGGTTGTGACTCAGTGGTAGAGCACTTGCCTAGCATGTGTGAGGCACTGGGTTCGATTCTCAACACCACATAAAAATGAATAAATGAAGTAAAAGTATTATGTCCACTTACAACTAAAAATAAATTTTAAAAAAGAAATATGTAAACAAATAAATGCAAGAAGAAATGATAGAATTTATAATTTTACAAAATCATATGAATTAATAAATTCAGGCAATGTCAAAAACTGTTAACATACCAAAGAGAGATAGTCCAGCAAGATGTGCCTAAAGTATTCTTGCAAAAATAAAATTGAACCTGGGTTCGATCCAACCAACTTATATAATTACCAATTTATAGGAAATACAGAGGCAGAGGAACATGAAAAAAAATGACATCATGGGAATGCAACCAGTAAAATCCCAGTGATGTGAAAATTCTATAAGACATACTGGGTTCTGCAGCAAATAAATTACAATAAATACCAAAAAAAAGAGATAAAGGGATAAACTATAGACCCAAAGAGATGTCTAAGTTACATCTATAGTTGCAATGCCTGTGCTTTATTTGGATCCTAACTAAAAAATAATCCAGGATTTTAAATTTCATAGGAATTATAATAATATGTACTATGTTTAAGTTTTCTGAAGAATATTTATTTTGTAGAGCTATATACATTACTGAAATATTGTAGAGGAAAAGATGAGATGACGTGGATTAACTTCAAAATTGTGATGGTTAATTTAGTGTGTCAACTAGACTAAATCATGATCCAGTTCTTGGTTAAAGACCAGTCTAGGCATTGCTATGAAGGTATTTTTTTAGATGTGATTAAATTTAAATCAGTAGATCTTAAGTAAAACAGATCACCCTCCATACTGGTAGGGAGAGTGGTGGTAGCAGGAGGAATCATCCAGGAGGAATCATTCAATCAGTTCAAGACCTTAAAAGAAAAAACTGAGGTCCCCTGGAGGATGATAAATTCTCCCCGTAGACTGCCTTTGTTCAAGACTGCCACATCAACTTTTCCCTGGGTCCTGCCCTGCAGATTTCAGGCTTTCTAGCCTCCATAAAATAAATTAAAATAAATATCCCTATATAGATATTGATAGGTAATAGATAGGTCCATACATCCCCCTCCCCTCTTTGTGTGTGTGTGTGTGTATGTGTGTGTGTATGTAAATAGATGTTCTTTAACTCATGACTCCCCCAAAACATTGTAAGTTAAAACTATCAGAAGTCAAAAATGCATGTAACACATTTGTATTAATCTGTTATCCAATGCTATGACAAACTACCTGGAGCTAAGCAAAGTAAAAAAAAAAAAGTTAATTAGCTCACAGTTTTGGAAGCTAAAAGTCTAAGCTGGGGTAGACCCCCCCATTTGATCAGTCTCTGGTGAGGGCCACATGGCAAATGGTAGCATGGTGAGAGTGCGTGAAATAGGGAAAGATCACATGGAGAAACAGGAAACCGGAGAGTGAGAGGAGTCAGTATTACTCTTTTATAATAACCCTGTCTCAGGAACTAACTGGAACCCCATGAGAATTATGTTAATCCCTTCCAAGGGACAGCACTCCCAGTGACCTAAGGACCTTGCACCAGGCTCCACCTCATGAAGGTCCCAACCTCCCAACATCACCATAGAGAACCAAACTTCCAACATGTGGGATCCAAACTACATTCAAACCATGGAATTCTGCTTCTATCTCCCAATGTTCATGTCCTTGTCCCAGTGCACAATAAAATCATTCCATGCCCAATAGTTCCAAAGTTTTAGCTCATTGCAACTTCACCCAAAAGTCCAACTTCAAAGTGTCATATAAGACTCAAGAAAAATTCCATACAAGTGTGAGCTTTTAAATATTAAAAAAAAAGTTATCTACTTACAAAATATAATGGTAGCACAAGGATGTGATAAACATTCATATTCCAAAAGAAAGAAATAAGGAAGTAGAAAGGAGTTAAACCCCCCCAACCCCCCCAAAAAAAAAGCCAGCAGTGCAGACATTAAATCTCAAAGCTCCGAGTCCAACACCCTGAACTTACTGCACTCTGAGCCCCCGAGGCTTCAGGAAGCCCCTCCCACACCTCTGATGATCACAGCTCCTGTGGTGGCTGTCTCAGGACAAGTGCTGATGTCTGCACCTTTCTGAGACTGGCACTGCACACTGCTGATGGCTCTACTTTCTGAGGTCCCAGCTGCAGCTCCACTCCCATGGTTCCCCTATGCTTTGCCACATTGGGGCTCTCCCTGTCCGCTCTGCCCCTGCAGCAAACCTCTGCCTGGCCTCAGGCTTTCCTTTGAAATTTACTGAAAGTTGCCATTTCACACTCATTTCACACTCCTGCAGCATCAGCACCACATAGATGCCACCAAGGTCGGTCACCGATATAAGCCATACCTGGACGCACTTGAAGCATGGCAGCAGACACAGAGTGCTACTCCTCCTGAAATCAGGGAACAGAATCCTAAGGTGACCCTGAGCTGCAAACACATTCAGAATGCCCTAGGATTGGGCTTGCTCCCTGAAACAAATGTGCTATTCTGGGCCTTTGGGCCTGTGATGGGAGGGGTGGGTAACCTTGAAGATCTCTGAGGTGCCCTCAAAGCCTCTTACTGCCTTAACAAGTAGCATCTGCGTTCTTCTCTGCAGTAAGAAACCAATACACTGAGAAACTGATGTGATTCCATTTTTGAAAACCCAGCTTCTACCTCAAGTCCTGTCCAAAGGGAGGGGGGCGTGACCCTTGTCCTTGGAAAAACCCACAAAGCACTCCTAGGCACATAGCCACCCTGCTGAGTTGTTTGTCTGTAAATAACAGGAGAGATCTGAGGAGCCAGGTGTCCCTGACTCAGTTAAGCTAGGTGAGGACCCATAGCAGCCCCCTAGCAACCACCAATCAGCATGAGACAGGGAAAATACCTGGGATGCCAGATGACCCCCCAGTAGTCTCGATGATTGATAATATGTGAGGAAACCTTGTAGTTTAGCACATACACCCATCAAAGATTAAACCAATCAGTTCAAATGAATCCCCCTCTTGTACTAAGCAATCACCCCTACCCAATTTGTTCCTGCCAGTGAATGTGCTAATCAATTTAAGAGTTGTTGTTTGATTTTCCCGCGGTATGAAATTATTTGCTGTGTGATGTTGTGACACACAGAATATCCCAAAAACCTATAAAATCTCACTGAACAAAGGACCGGGACTCACTCCCTGGGACCGCTGTGTCAGGAACCGTTGTGAGTCCAGGCTCGAGCTTGCAATAAAGACTCTTGTGTGATTGCATCAGATTCGGCTCCTGGAGTTCTATTGGGGTCCCACAAATCTGGCATTACATCACCACACCAACATTTGCTTTTTCTTTGTTCCTTCCCCAATCAGGCTATGCATTTTCTAAGTCTTTCCAGTTCCTTTCTTTGCAGTCTCATTGCAAATTTCACTAAAGATAGCCAGTAATAATCATGTCACAGCCTGAAAGCATTGCTGTTCAGAAATTTCTTTTACTAGATAAAATAGTCGATCATTTCTAAACTAAGCCTTCCCTAAAGCTCTAAGACGTGCACACTCTATAGACAAGTTCTTTGCTATGATGTAATTAATGTCACTTTTTTTCAAGTTTCCAATAGAATCCTCATTTCCATCTGAGACTACTTTCCTAGGCTCTTCATCCTCTGAGTGCTCCCCAGAATCACCTACAATGATCCACTTTCAGCATTCTAGGCTTTTTCTGGCCTGTTCCTCCAAATTCTTCCAACCTCTGCCTGCAACCCAGTTCCCAAGTTCCTTCTACATTTTCAGGTATGTTTGTAGCAACAATCTCACTCCCCACTCCTGGTATTCTGAATTAGTTTTCCATTGCTCTGAGAAGCTACGTGAGGCTATTAAAAAAGAGGTTTCTCCACGGTTGTGGAGGCTGAATATTCAAGATAATGCAGCCCCATTTATTTAGGCTCTGGTGGGGAGTTTCATAACAGATGGCTTCATGGTAGGAATGCAAGCAATAGAGAGAGATCTGATGGGGTGTGGTGGCCCACATCTGTAATCCCAGCAATTCCAGAGGCTGAGGCAGGAGGATGCAAATTCAAAGTCAGACCTAGCAACTCAGGGAGATCCAGTCTCAAAATAAAGAACATAAAAGGCTGGAGATGTAGCTCAGTGGCAAAGCACCCCTGAGTTCAACCCCTAGTACCAACCAACCAACCAACAAACAAAACAAGAATTAACTCTAAACCAGACACCAAGGAGAATGCTTGTAATCCCAGCAACACAGGAGGCTGAGGAAGGAGGATTGCAAGTTGGAGACTGGCCTCAGCAATTTAGCAATAGGAAGAGATCACATGGAGAGACAGGAAGCCGGTGAGAGGAGAGGCTAGTCTTATTCTTATTCACCCTCCCTCAAGAAATAATAGGATCCCATGAGAACCATATTAATTTCTTTCAAAGGTGCACTCTCAATGAGCTAATATCCTCACACCAGGTTTCTCTTTAAAACTTCCTACTCACTACCAAGATTATGGCACTGAGCAAAAGACATTCGACACATGAAGGCTTGGGAAACAAATCACATGCAAACCATAATAATACCTAAATCTCGGAACTACACAGATTAGCAACATAGTATTCAATAGAGTATCAGTTGTTTACCCTTGAGATCTCCTGGCAGCCAGGGAAGCTAGCTCACTGTTTCTGGCCACCATAAAGAGAGATCATACTTCATGTTGCTAACCCAGGGGGGGAAAGTCAAAATTCAAAGTATGGTTTTTACTGAATGCCTATCACTTTTGGAGCCAGAATTAGACAGGCAGATAGACAAGGGTCAGATCCAGAGAATGGACGAATTTGAAATGTTCATGCCTTCAGAGCCTTTCCTCTACCCTTATCAAGACATCCTGCCCCTGCTCCAACTTGTTGCTAAGGTAACCTGTCTCAGGGATTGTCCCTCCCTTCAGGGAGTTGTCAATTATGCCCCCTTCCTGTCCAGATCACTCCAACTTGGCCACTCCAGCCCATCTGCTTCTCATCTTTTAGTCATCCCACCTGAGCATGTCCTGGGCCTAGTCATGTAGGCAGGAAGGAGAGACATGAGGCGGAGAGAGCAGGAGAACAAAAGAAGCCTAGGACATAGAAAAAGGCAAAAACACCTTTGCTTCTTGGGATACCAGCTATCGCCCTGTTCTCCCTCCTGGGAGGTCTATGTGACCCCTTTTTAATAAACCCTGTTTTATATGCCTTGCCTCAGTGTGCTTCTCTAATGTTCAGACTTCAACATGTGATGGAGCAGAACTCAGCACCAATAACTGGCAGTATCACCGTCACACCATCATAAAATCAAAAAATCATGGCAAACAATCATAAATTGAGGACCATTTGTATATATATTCTCTCTCTCTCTCTCTCTCTCTCTCTCTTTCTCTCTCTCTCTCTCTCTCTCTCTCTCTCACACACACACACACACACACACACACACACACAATTACTCTTGGTTATGTCTCTCATAAGAATCCTGACTTAAATAAAAATTATCTGGGGAGGAGAAATGAATGGGAGGACAGATAAAACAAAATTGGTGGCGAGTTGGTGATTCTGACTAAAACTGGGCAATGGACACACTATAGCATTCTATTTTTATAATTTGCTTGAAATAGTCCTTCGGAAAAGTGGGAAGGAGAAAACAGAGATGGAAGAACTAATAAACTGAGATTTTGTTTCTGCACAAGCTCTAATGATAGAAAAGCATATCAGAAATCAAGGCTGTTCTGAAAAATCCAAGGCTGTGACCCCAACACTCACAGGGAGTGTCTACAGCTGAAAGGCCTAGTCCTGGAGGTCACTCATCCCTTGGCCTTGAACTCCCAGTCTGCTTTAGATGGTACTCCCTCTGCCTCCACGGCACCTGCATATCCCTGAGTGGTAGTATTTTCCCACATTCCATGTTAGATGACTTCTTTTACTCCAGGTTTCTTATCACTAGTGAGGAGCTCCTTACTCCATCCAGCACCAAGCCTGCATTCAAAAATGTTTGATGAATGAATTAAACAATGTCAAGTGGTACTAGCTAAGAGCCCTGTATGCAGAAGCAAGAACGGGATTAAGCAGTATTTCTCAAACTCATATGCAACTGCCTTCTAGCCCTTATTTTCCCCTGTTAGAGACTATAACTAATTGCTCCATTTTTAATTTCCTATTCCCTATTCCTTATCCTCTCAGTCCAAATACACTCCCTATCACCAAACATTTAAGATCATAAGGGTCTGAGAAATATGAATATACTGGCATTTACTACCATATAACTTTACTAAGTAACCTTCAAAATCTGTTCTGGGTAGCAAAGAAAATTTCATGCAACAAATGGGAGCTTAATTATCAGTGCTTTCTTTCCAATCCTTTATGAAATAAAAACTCTCTGGCCTTCAGGACCTGTTATGAAAGCCATTTTACAAGGGTCTCCCCTGGTAAAGAGAACTTTAATTCATTGAAACAGTCTATTTCTTTGGCTTTGTTGTAGCATTCTGCATGATTTTGGAATAAACGCATTGATTTTATAGTCTTTTGAATCTATATGACAGAGAAACTGTGTGGGGAAAAGAGAGAGACAGACACCTAAATTCAAGTCTCCTTAAAATTCCTGGGTTCATCCCCAGAACCTCCACAAAAGCAAACTTTCACCCCTTTCCTAACTACAAAGGGTCCTAAAGGGCAAATACTGAAACTCAGGGCTCTGGACTTTTACCCTTTCCCATTGCCAATGAGTCCTGGAAGGAGAAAAGCAAATAGTGAAGCTCTAGGTAACAATGTGTCCCAGAGGAAGGAAGATAAGCAGTGAGCCTATCTGAGCTTTTCCCAGTGACAATGAGTTTCCAATATTAAATTTTAACCTGCACAACTAGGCTTCTGACTATTCAAACAGCTCGTCTGCAGTCTCCAATGATTAATTTACCCTCATTGTGAACTATAAAACAGACTCTTTCTGTAATCCTCAGGCCATTTCCATACCAGAAAATGAGCCCTCCTATGCCTTATTGATTGACTCCACTGCACAATAAAGGCGAGCTTGCTGATCCGTTTGAGGTCTGCTTCTACCCCAGTTATTTGTATTTATTTTCATAAGGGTGCTGAAACCGGGTTGGTTATTTTTGCTTACACCAGTGACATCTGAATTTCACATAAGCAACAAGCAAGTTTTTAGCCTATATGTGTGTCATATATTGCATGTGTTGTTTGACATTCAAATTTCACTAAGTATTCTGTATTTTGTCTGGAAACTCAAGAAAGGATTTTCATGGAGTAATGAACATTGCAACAGCTCAGGGTGGAGACTGCTCAAACAATACCCAGTGTCTCTTACTCAGGGTCCTGAGTGACTTGATTGTGACTTCTCCATATTTCCAAATCTCTTTTTGAAATCCTGTGCTTTGATGATTCATACCCAGGATATTTCTTAACCAAAAGTATTGCTGTGCCTAATTTATGCAATTAGAAATTTAGTCTAAAATGCCATTGTCCCATCAAGTGAGTTGAGGATCCCTGGGCCACTGTTTCATTACAATAGGCGTAGTGAATTGGTATGAATATGTCTTTTTTGCTCAATCAATGCATACTAAAAGGATAGTCAGAATCAAATTTCAGGAGGGGATGGAAGGAATCTGGAGATCAGATGTTAAAATGGATCTATCTCATATTTTTAAAAAAATGTTTATTTTTTAGTTTTAGGTGAATACAATATCTATATTTTATTTTTATGTGATGCTGAGGATAGAACCCAGTGCCTCCCACATGCCAGGCCAGCGTGCTATCACTTGAGCCACATCCCGAGCCCCTATCTCATATTTGATAGGGCTGGTACCATGATTTCCAATGCCTCTTCTAACATTCAGAGAGGCCTTCCTCAGCACCATGACAAACTTATTAGTTCATCACTGGTTAGAACAAATACAATAGACACCAAACTCTTGATGTGAGGAGTTAGGAGAACTATCAAGAGGGTGATCAAGAGTGATGGGCACTGTATTTGCCTTGTTCTTTCCAGCAGATTTTAAAAATATAGATTGAGGACTGAGTATGCAAGATATCTTTTGAATTTCTGTTGATGTTTTATTTCTTTTCTAGGCACCCAAACTAGAGGAATTCAGACACTTCAGTTGTCACAAAGTAGTTATTGGAATTAATTTTTATCAATCTTAATTTATTCTTACCTTACAAAAATGTATTGTTCATTAACTATAGACCAGGGGTTATATTCTTATCTTGCCAAATAAGTGCTACACACTACCTCCTTCAAAAAGATACACGGAAAAGAAGATGAAGGCCCTTGTTCAGTGGTTTCTGATATAGATGATGCTTCCCAAGTGGAGTGTAGTTTTAAAGTATGTTTATGTACCTTAAGTATTTATTTTAAGATACTGACTTGAATAGATAATATACTATTCTATGTATTAGTCTAAAGAAGTTGAGAACAGTTATTCTGACCACATTAACTCATTTCCTGAATATAACTAAAGATATAAGTCAACCTTGAATTAAAGCTTTCCTTCCTCTAATGCTTCACAGTTTGAAAAAGACTCTGCATAATTACTTATGGGCTCAAGTAATTATGTAATTAATTAATTAAGTAATTAATTTGTTGTGACACCTCTGTTGCCATCTAAAGCTAATGGATTCTTTTAAATTCTAGATTTTTTTGGCAAATTATGTTTTTATATTTTTCCTGTTTAAAATAACAGAGTTCTTCATACCTCACTTGCCTTAAGTCTACCTGCAGTACTGTACTATCTAAAAGAATATTCCCTAGGAGAAGAGCAAAAAAATAATCATAATAAGTCAGGAAAGACTGACTAATAATATCATCTGAAATTGGTGTGAGCCTTTTAACATTTTCAAGTCTGTGACACATTTAATCCTATGATGAACTGTACAATGGAAAAGAAGCTGAGGTGAGACTAGACTCCCAGTCTCTTGTATCTCCAGTTTCAAGCTTTTTACTGTTCCTCATTGATAGAAGTAAAGCAAAAGTGATATTTAATTAAGAGGGACCAAAGGCAAGTGAAAAACCAGCAACTACAGGACTTTGCAAAGGACAGGCGAACCAACTAGAGATTGTTGAGCACATGAAATAACACAAGCTCTTCAACTAACTCCCTTAGACCTGTTTGGACATCCTGAGGGATTCTACACCAAACCTCAGGGATTCTACACAGGATGGTCTCTGGAAGTTCCAGCCAGGTCCAAGACAACACCATTCAGTGTCCCTATCTAGTGTTTGCGGCCACCACCACAAAAACTGCACAACAGCCCATTTCCTATTATAAGAAGATTGCTAACTGGTGCTAGAGATGCAAAAAGAAAGTAGGGTCAAAGTACCAGAGGCAGGGGTGCTGGGGTTGTGGCTCAGTGGTAGAGTGCTCCCCTAGCATGCACGAGGCACTGGGTTCGATCCTCAGCACCACATAAATATAAAATAAAGATATTGTGTCCACCTAAAACTTAAAAATAAATATTAAAAAAAATTCCCCAGAGGCAACTTTTTTAAATTGATTTTTTAAAAAATAAATAAATAAATGACAGCAGAATGAGTTACAATTCTCATTACACATATATACCACAATTTTTCATATCTCTGTTTGCATTTAAAGTATGTTGACACCCAATTCGTGTCTTCATTCATGTACTTTAGATGTCTATCACATTCCACCATCCTTACTAATCCCCTGCCCCCTCCCCTTCCCTCCCACCCCACTTCCCTACCTAGAATTCATCTATTCCCCAGAGGCAACTCTTATTCACTGCTTGCCATTGATTTAAACAAGGGATATGGATTAAGGATTCACTATGGACTTGGCACTTATTAAATATTTACATACAGTGTCTCATCACTTTAAGGGTACAAATTATGATTAGCCTTCTGATATTAACAGATAGGAAAATTAAGAATAGGAAAAGATAAATAACTTACTGAAAAAGTTCCCACAGCTAATTTAATGGCAGAGCTGGGATTCAAATTTGGTCTCACAACTCCAGAAACAACTCTTGCCAATGTGATCTTGCCCTTCCCTGGGAGACAGCGCCCCTCAGTGTTGACAGGAGTGGGGGGGATCGCAGCATGCCTGGCCCAAGAGGCAATGCAGGGCAGGAGCAGAAATATGGCAAGATGGTTACTGGTAAAGCTTGAAAGGCTCATCAATCTCAGTTAAAGAGGTTGACTGCAGGCCATGCTTCTATGCAAACTGTAGAAAGAAAATGTAAAGGATGAAAAGTGACATAGATCCAACATCTCCCAAAAAACTGATCTTCTGCCAGCAAGGCACTAGTTAAATCTCAGGAGAAAGGAAGTCACATGATCTAAATGGTATTCAAGTACAATTAACTTGGCAGCCAGGCACAGATATATGACAGGGAGAAAGAGGCTGCAGGCAAGGAAACCAGTTAGAAGACAATCACAGACGCTCATTACCTAGATAATGAGTCTGAGTCAGAGCAGGCAGTGAGAACAGGGAATAGAGGGGCAACAGTGCATCTTACTGGAAGGAAGAACAGACACGCCCTAGGGACCCGCTTGGTCAAGACTATGGTTGATGATGACTCTGAGATGGAAACAAGACAGGGCAAAGGGCACTCCAGGGCCAAGTACCAGCCACATCCCTGCACCCTCAGGTGCCTGTCTTCTCACCAGAGCACAAGCCCTGAGCAGTCAGGGGCGCTCCTTGGCTCTAGCACTCCACAGGTTTTCACACTGCTGACCACAGGCCTGGTGTTAGATGGACTCAATGAGTATTCCCAGCAGGCTCTTTCCTCTGCCTGAAATGTCCCGTACCCACTGTCACCTAGAAATTCTACATAGAAAGAGCCCTAACAAGGCTCAGCACCAATATCTCTTCCTCAGAGAGGAATTCCTTGACCAGATGGTCTAAATTATATATTCCTGTTTTCTCTCCATAGAAACTTATCTTCACAGTATGTATTTTTAATGTGTATTTTTCTAATTACAATTTGTATTTTTTATTTATTTTTAAATTTCCTTATGTTTTTGTTTTTCTACCTACCCCCACTAGACTGACTACAAGCTCCAAAAGTCTGTTTTCAGTGAATTCACGGCAACCAGCACTGTGCTGTCCAACAGAAATAAAATGTAAATTACATAAGTCATCTTAAATTTTCAGTAGTCACTTTTGTAAAAGTGAGAAGAAATTGGTGAAATATGGCTTAATAATATATTCTATTTTACCAAATATATACAAACGCTATCATTGAAATGTGAACAATAGAAAAAGATATTTAAACGTGATCAATTGAAAAATTATTAATAAGAGGGCTTCTGATTTTTTTGTTTGTTTGTATCAAGTCAAAATTTGCAAAATACTGGAAAAATAAGAACACAGACTAGGAATTTAAAAGCAAGGCTTAGTCCTTCATAAGAATGTCACTGCAGGAAAGAGAGCTCACTTGAAGACCACCTCAGAAACTCATCAAAAGTTGGTATGTTGGGCTGGGGTTGTGGCTCAGAGGTAGAGCGCTCACGTAGCATGCATGAGGCACTGGGTTCAATCCTCAGCACCACGTAAAGTAAAATAAAGACATCGTAAAAAAAAAAAAAAAAAAAAAAAAAAAGATGGTGTGCACTAGGCATGGTGGCTCAAACCCGTAATCCCAGTGGCTTGGGAGGCTGAGGCAGGAGGACCAAGAGTTTAAAGCCAGCCTCGACAAAAATAAGGTACTAAACAACTCAGTGAGAGCCTGTCTCTAAATAAAATACAAAATAGGGCTGGGGAATGTGGCTCAGTTGTTGAGTGCCCCTGAGTTCAATTCCTGGTGAACCTTACCCGCCAAGAAAAAATTGCTGGTGTTCTACTGGAAAAACCTCCACAGGCTCCAAAGTCTCTGGCTTCCTGATCTCATAAAGCAAGCCCTGGGAACAGTGGTTTGGGGACAAGGAATAGTGTTAACTACACAACTTCTGTGTGTGTTTCACGCAGATAGCACAACTCAGTTGAGACTTGCACACTTCAAGTGGTTCCACAACCACATGTGGATGGTGTCCAACATATAGGACAATGTAGAACTTGTGGGATGCCTGACATATATTACTTAGCTAATAAAGAGTTGGATAAAAAAAGGGAGATAGGAAGAGAAGAAAGAATGAGAAAAGAAAGTCAACAGAAAGGAAACAAAACTTACATTTGTTGACTAGATACTATGTTAGGTTGTTTCATATCAATAAATTATGTTAAAAATATTGAAAGAACTGGGGAAGTAGCTAAGTGGTAAAGCACACCTGGGCTCAATCTCTAGTACAAAAATAAATAAATAAATTCATTTAATGCTCACATCAACCCTGATGAAGTAGGTATTATTAGAACCACCTCAATCAATAGACACCCATTTGGAGATGTTATTGAACTTGCCTTAGATCATATTGTCTTTTGAACTAAAGAAAGAGGATTCAGAACATAATCTCCTCCTCCTTCCTCCTGCACTCCATTGCAAGTCTAGCCAAAACAACTGCAAATCTAGGCCTCTCTCTCCTCCAGGTGACACAGTCCAGGGTTCCTATAAGATACTGTTTTGAATGCCATAGACGCACTCCTTCAAAAAGTACAGTCTGATCACTGCAGGATAATGGGGGCAGGGGGCTCTCTCCCCCTTCTGGAGGGATCCTCCTCTCATTTTCTGCTAACCCCTTGACCAAATTAAATAGTGGCACTGGACAATACCCAAATATGCCAAGCTTAGCAGAATCATGATCACACCAAAAGACAACCTCCTAGCAGGGTCTGTGCCTCTAAGGCCATAAACACAGATGTGCTGGGAGCATCTCCCTCAGGACAAGGGTTTGGTCACATTTCTATCATCAGACAGAAAGTCACCCTGGACCTGAGAGAAATGAGGACAAACACATCTGTGAGAGCACCCCATCTTGATTACTTGTTAGGCCATTCCAAGAAAATTTAAATTTGCTAACAAAGACAAATAGAGTTAGCAACATAAAATAAGGTAAATGAGAAGAATGGGAAACAAAGGCACGTGAGTATTCTAGAATGGGGACAGAAGAAAATTGGCAGCAAGTTAATGATCTCTGCCCCACCTCATTCTTTACTGGTCATACATGATCCTATCTCTCTTGGAAAAGCCACCAAAGTCTGCCCCCACCCTGTTGCTAAATTCAGTGGCCAATTCTGCCCTCATCTTACTTGAGCCACTGGCAGAATTCCACAGTGCTCCCCACAGCCTCCTCTCTGAAAAATATTCTTCCCTTGTTTTTTCCCATTCATGGCACTCTCCTTTGTTTCCGGTATCTCCTAAACTCCAAGCTCCTATGATTGGGAGTCCTTGAGACCTGTTTTTAAAACTCTTTTCTATCTACCCTCAGCTCTGGGGGATCTCATCCTGTTCACAGCTTGGAATGCTGTGCCACATGCCTGTGTTTCCCAAATATTTATCTTTAGTCTCAGCTACTCCCCAAACTATAGAGTCCTGCAATCAACTGTACATTCAGCTTCTCCACTCAGATGTCTATTACACCCTTCAAACTACAGACTATCCAAAACAAAGCTCCCAACATCCCCAACTAGATATGCTCTACCACAGTCCTCCCCAACTATGACAACTCCATCTTCCCTGTTACACCAAAAATTTGAATCATCCTTGACTCACACATCCAACCCATTAGAAAACTCCATTGGCAGACCTCCAAACAATGTCACAAATATGCCACTTCACCACTTCTCCTGAGCCAGACCTGAACTATCATGACCATCCCCCAAGGGGACTCTGCCTCTGCCCTTGCCCCTTTCAGACTTTCTCAACACAGGAGCCAGGTTGTCCTGTTGAGGTGAATTGGGCCCAAGTGTTCACAGGGCCCACATGGTCTGCAGGAGTTAGCCCCATCACTTCTCCCACCTCCCCTCTCGGACTCTCCTCTCTATTGGCTACCCTGGCCTTCCTGCTCCTTCTTCAACACACCAGCCTCACTTCCATCTGAGGGCCTCTGTACTTGCTGCTGCTTCTGCTTGAACACAGCCTTTCCTCTAAGGACATGTCTAATGTTACTTTGTCAATGAGGTCTTCTCACACCATCTCATTTTAAACTCCCTCAATGCCCCATTCCCTTTTCCTGCTTTATCTTCCCAATAGTACACCCCCTTTAATACCCGACATAACTCACTGACTGCTGCGTTCATTGCATCCTCTCTCCCATGGCTAGTATGAATGTTCCATGATTTGTTTCTGGGTTTCCTTATCATTTAATTTCTAGCTTTTAGAACTACGTCTGGCATATAGTAAGTTTCCAGTACAAAAATATTGGATAAATAAATGAATGGATAGATAGGTAGACAGATAGATAGATGGGTGGTTGGATAAAATTCAGAATAAATAGCAGGCCTTATGAATAAACTGTCAGATTCTTAAAGGCCCCAGAAGAGGAAAATGTCACAGAAATCAACTGAAATAAATTCATCATTAAAGAAACATATTTGCAACATCTACTCTGCCTTTCCAACCATAATGCTGGGTTCCAGCATAAAATGAAGTGAAATGTGCACAGAACAATTAGAATTGGGCTAGTCTTAAATTTGCCTCAACCAGTCACAACACCCAATAGGCAGACTGGGGAGACACTGGTGACGTGCAGGAGTCAAGACTTGTAAGCCATGGCTCCAACATTGGGGAAGCAGGGTAGAAGAAGAGTTGACAACTTAAAGGAATGAACTTTTATAGTGTTCAGCCATGAGCCAATCACTGCACCAGACTCCTTGCTAACATTACCTCATAAAAAATTCTTACCACCCTGGGAAGCTGATATTACATCCATTTTACAAGAAAAGATACTGGAGATCAGAAAGATTAAGTTACTTGCACAATGTTACAAATATATAGGAGAGTTCAGATTCAAATTAGATTTATATGAATGGAAACCTTTTTTCTCTTTCTGTATTATTATACTGAAAGTTACTCCCCAAATGGCAAACTAACCTCTGAGTGTTTTGGTCCAATTTTATCTTCTGAGCCATTCATCCTGGTTGGTGTCAGTAGATCAAGCACTTTAGGATTGAGGTAGCAGGGATAACACAGAAGCAGCTAATGTTAGCCTTTGTTTCTTAGTTAATGCCAAAAATATTCTGTAAAAAAAAATAATAGTTTGAAAGTTGACAGCCTATGTTCAGTTTTATAAACACACAGGCACACACACATGCACACATGTCTGTGTGTGTGCCAAAAGCAACTAGTAAGGAAACATAGTACTATACTAAAACTTACCACACTTTTATCTTTTTGCCCAAGTCCTCCACAGATCAAGAGCAGATGTGCAGCTCAGAGGCTCCCAATCCTGGCAAGTGCTGCTTAATGCTCAAGAAAATCCTATTTCACCAGCATCAGCATTGCCGCAGCCCAGGGAAATCCCTTTTCTTCCTCCTACTCACAGTTTTTTCTTGGGTGTTGTATTCAATGCCAGTGGACTGCACCTCCACCCAACCTACAGAAACCTGGCCTGTAGAACCCTGCAATTAATATTGTCAGACACACAAGTCTGTCAACCCACCAGTCAAGCTCCCAGCTTACTAGAAGATACTAAGAAGTCTTTATTAGCAGGGTTTCTCACATAACTGTAGTTTATTCATTTATTTCCACTCTCACCATGACTGTCTCCTAATTAATCATTTTTATAAAATTGTTCAACTATTCACCTTAAGTGTCCAGGGTGCAAACAGGAAGTAGAAGGCTCCCACAAGGAATGGCGACCCCGCCCCCATGACTTTGCTTCTCTTGCCAGCAACAACCTACCAAGCCAACCAGCTCACATTCATTCCAACACACAGGGGAGCACATAATACCCTGGACTGCACCCCTGACCTGAGCTGCACGTATGAAGATTGAGAAATCTCAGGAATGAATATTCATAGAATTGCTGTTCCTTTCAGTGTTTGGACCTACCAGCCAATAAATTTCTCAGTTCTTCACTAAGAAATGAGACCAATTAAGGTGAGTGTAGACTGTACCTATGAAACGTGAGGTTGTAACATGTCTGTCACCTTACCAAAAAAAAAAGTTAACCCAAAATATTTCAAAATCTTCTTTTATTCAAAGGACAGAAGTAATACATGTTTTCAAAACCTGAGTCACACCTTTTTTAAATTTTTTTTTAGTTGTTGATTGACCTTTATTTATTTTCTTATATGTGGTTCTGAGAATCGAACCCAGTGCCTCACACATGCTAGGCAAACACTCTACCAACTGAGCCATAGCCCCAGCTCCTGAATCACCTTTTTAACTCTAGGTTCTAAATCAGTATACAAATTATTCTAGGCAAGGAAGAAATCTCAGAAAATATTCTATTAAAGGAAATTAAACATTAAATCAATTAAGATTTTTTTTAAAAGGGCATCAGTTTCATTAGAGGCTCATCTGGATACATAAACTTAATGGAAAGTGATAAAATAGGCCCTTAACCATATTTTCTCACTTACTTTATACTTGAGAGACCTGAACACCTAGGTGCAGAACCCACCACATAATTTGTGGGCCCAGAGCAAAATTATTCTTCTAGTATATTTCTAACAAGGTTTTCAAAAAGATTGGCATGATTGTTTCTTTCCTCTTCTTTCTGTTTCTTAACCTGCATTCATTCCCTTTCAAGTGGCTTAGGCACTCAATGGATCCAACCAGCAGAACTGACCATCACTACTACCATCCCTACGTCAGTCAGTCAAAATCCACTTCTCTGGGCATTCTTTTGTTGTTGTTGTTGTTTTGTTTTTTGTTTTACTGAGTTACACATGACAGTACAGTAATCTTGACATATCATACATTTGAATCAGATGGGATATAATTTCTCATTTTTCTGAGTATACAGGTTGCAGAATCTGGGCATTCTTAAGATAATGAAATAGACTTAAATAGCACTAATTTGCTCCTCCATGGAATGGAAACAAAGCCATTGGTATTTGACTGCTCCTGGATGGGAGGGGCTGTGGGTTAGAACTGGAAATTGACAACAAAGAAAATAAAACCTGGTGGATTCCAGAGACTAGGGAGAAAAACAGGAGAAGTGGAGTACCCCAGTTTCAGGCACCCAGCACCTCAGTTACAGGAAAGGGACTCTCCCCTCAGAGCAGGTAAAGGTGAAAGACTAAGGGTCACAGCTTTGTGCAGAAGGCTACCAGGAGCATCCAAATGCCTTAAATAAATAAGTGACATGGAGTCTACATTACAACTTAACTTTAGAGAAGCCACACACTGCACCTGCTAACCAACCCTCAGAGTGCCATGGCCAGGAGCCATCTTCAGACGGTTCCTATTATTAGGACTAAACTGTTCTGGGGATCAGAAAACCCAGCATAATCACATTTCAGAATTCCTCTGGACACCCTGCCACACTGAACGGGAAGGCAGCAGCCACACGAGACAGCTGTGGTTTGGAAGAGTGTCTCTGTCACAAATTCACTGAAAGGTACATTCTGTGGGAAGCACAGGAATGCAATGGTGTGGGAAGTAGAGGGCCCAGAAGTTCAGTGATCCTGCTTTCTGTGACATGAAGCAACATCAGTTCTGTATTGACTAGTGTGGGGGCCAGGTATGAAGAGACTACCAAGAACTGATTAGCAAATCTCCTAGTTCTTCCCACAACCCTCCTCCAGAATGGAACTTGATGGTTCAACTGCTCCCCCAACCCTTGGAGGAATTTTGGGTATCCACCACAGCTTGGATATGGGCCACATCCCTGGAGGCACAGTCTAAATCCTTCCAGAGAGAACACACCTCCAATATGGCCAAAAGTCCCTTAACCTGTTTAGTGACAAAGATGGGGAACAGCCTGCTTTCACCACAACTCCTTTGGCAAGACTTGAGAGGAATTTCAACATACTGCTGCTAGTAACAACTACCCCAACCCCATACCTGGCAGATTGTAATCATATCCAGAGAGGAGTGTTTCCAAGCAACTTGGTTAGGGGAAAATTTTGACTCATAATTTTTTAAAATTTTGTTCTATTATTCTATTATTTCCTTTTATTTCTCATTTTTTTCCTACTGTTATTCTATATTTTAATTCTTTAAATGGGTTTTTTTTCACTCTCTTTTCTTCTCTCTCAATCTCCCCCCGGCCCCAATTTTTATTTCTGGGTTGGGGAGTGAGTCCTAGGAATTGAACACAGGGCCTCAAGCATGCTAGGCAAGTGCTCTTCCTCAGAATCACACCCCAGCCCTCCATTTTTATTTATATTTATATTGTTTGTCCCTTCTTCATTATCCTTTTTTTTTTTTATTTTACCACTTTAACCCATTACTGTTGTTGTTGTTTCTAGTATTATTCTCTCTCCCTCTCTCTTTTCCTGGTGCTTGGAATCAAATACAGGACCACACACACATTGGGCAGGTGCTGTGCCTCTGAGCTATACTCCCAGCACAGCTGAGAAGAATTCAGACCTACTTGAACCCTGACAGATGCTTCTAAGACATTTGCATAAAGAAAATAAGGGACATAAACTCCTAGCTGTTTCAGACTATTCACTATGATTGAAACAGCCAATATCAGATTCCCTTTCAAGTAACAGAATCAATTCTAATAGTGCCCATGGAAATCCCCTTCACCTGATAGGGGCTTCTACTCCCATTGTTGGGATGACCTAGAGGGTGCACCCTATATATCCTTCAGTCTATACCACACCAAACTAAATTACCAGAGGGACCCCATTCTGTCAAGACCTACATTGAAAGCAGATTGCTCACACTCTAATAAAGTACACATTGTGTCAAACCCTGCAAATTACAGTGAAAGAATAATCTCCACAGGGAGATTATATGACAAAGATCAATTGAAATTAAACTCAACACTACAGGAAACACTGATATCTCAAGAAACATCATAAGAGAAGGCTGCTTTTTTTTTTTTTTTTTTTAGTTGTAGATGGACACAATACCTTTATTTTATTTATTTATTTTTATGTGGTTCTGAGGATCGAACCCAGTGCCTCACACATGCTGGGCAAGCTCTCTACCACTGAGCTACAACCCCAGCCTGAAGGCTGCTTATTAAGAGGCTCTCACATAAAAGTGGAAGAGATATCTGCTCCAACGGAGGCTCAAATTAGCGTAGAAACACAGAAATATTTTTTAAAAGATGCTATCACACTTCCTAAGCTTCATAATTCCATTGTAACAAATCTCAAATATATTGAAGTGGATGAAATGACAGATACAGAATTCTAAATAATTATTTCTGAAATGATCAATGCCAAGAGAACACAGAAAACAATTGAATGTATTAAAGAAGTTAATGCAGGATGTGAATAAGAAATTCAGTAAAGAGAGATTTTGAAAAAGAATCAAACAGAAACCTTGGAAATAAAAGCTTAATGAAACAGGTTTTTAAAAGTTTTTAAAAAAGAAATCCAGGATCGGGAACCTTCTTTGCACTAGCGATGAAAGAACGAATTAAAAATGGGTGATGTTGAGAAAGGCAAGAAGATTTTTGTTCAGAAGTGTGCCCAGTGCCACACCGTGGAAAAGGGAGGCAAGCACAAGACTGGGCCAAATCTCCATGGACTGTTTGGGCGGAAGACAGGTCAGGCTGCTGGATTCTCTTATACGGATGCCAACAAGAACAAAGGCATCACCTGGGGAGAGGATACACTGCTGGAGTATTTGGAGAATCCCAAAAAGTACATCCCTGGAACAAAAATGATCTTCGCTGGCATTAAGAAGAAGGGAGAAAGGGCAGACCTAATAGCCTACCTCAAAAAAGCCACTAATGAGTAATAGCTACTGCTTTATTTATTACCAAACAGAAATGTCTCTTGGCTTTTTTATGTGCACCATAATTTAATTGATGTGATACACCAGAAATCAGATCATGAATGACTGACAAAATTATTTTTGTTGGACAATCCTGATTTAGGTAAAACTGACTTGTAGTTAAATTAATATTTTGGTTATATTCCCACTTCAGTAAATTCTATCACTGTTTCCCCTTTTTAAAGTTATGGTTGGACTTAATTAGTAATGTTCAGTATTTCACAAAAATGGTGAATGACATCTGAAAACTGGTTTTATATTTAGTTTTACAGAACTGATTATGTGAATATGTTTAAATATGGGGGAAATCCCTTTAGTCTCTCAGAACCAAGCATGGTTCACCTTTGTTTCAATTTGTGTTCATTAGCCTATTAAAGGCAGTGGTTGAAGATAAGGAAGCACTGTCTGTATTTTTGTTGACCATGCCAATTTAATTAGAATTCCCTGTATCTAAAATGCTGTTCTTTCCTTATAGAAAGTGTGGTTTATGTATGATATTAAATAAAGAATATTTAACACTTCTAAAAAAAAAAAAGAAAAAAGAAATCCAGTTTAAAGCTTCACTGATAGACCAGATTAGGTGGAGGAAATTATAATGAGGCTAATAAATTATCACTGACAGTGATAAAGAAAATTAGAAAGAATGAAACAGAACACAAAAGATACATGGAATACCATTAAAAGACTGTACTTACAAATAATCAGACTAGATATGGGAACTACAGGTTAAAAGTATAGAAAAATCTATTCAGTGAAACAATAGCCTCAAATTTTGCAAATCTTGAAAGACAAGAACCTTCAGGCATTAGAGCCCCAAATAGACATGACAAGAAAAGAAACTCTTCACAAATATTATAGTTAAACTGCCCAAAGTACATAACAAAGAAAGAATATTAAAAAGTTGCAAGAAAGGCCAAATCATATTTAAAGGCAATTCCATCAGAATAATATTAGATTTCTCTACAGAAACTCAAAAGGCTAGGAAAGCATGCAATGATGAATTTCAAGCTCTGAAAGAAAATAATTGTCAATCTATTTTACTATACCAACTAAAGTTTTTCTTCAAGATCAGAATTAAATAAAGACCTTCCATGATAAGCATAAAGTAAGGAAATCCATGATCACTAGACAAACATTACAGAAGATACTTAAGGGAATCCTAATCCTGGAAGAAGAAGTATAAGCACAATTATGAAAGCAGGGAAGAGAATAAAATTCACTAGAGCAATAAATAAGAAAATGAGAATTGGGAAAAACAATCAAGCATAACAGAAACCCATCTAATTTCTAATATGAATAAGAATGAGAAAAAATGAACTTAAAATGATCAAAATAACCCAAGGGAAACTTACAAAATGACAGGAACGAGAACATGCCTGTCAGTAATAACCCTGAGTGAAAATGATCTTAATTCTCCAATTAAAATATGTAGAAAGAGGGGCTGAGGATGTGGCTCAAGTGTAACCCACTCGCCTGGCTTGCGCAGGGCGCTGGATTCGATCCTCAGCACCACATAAAAATAAAGATGTTGTGTCCACCGAAAACTGAAAAATAAATATTAAAAAATTCTCTCTCTCTCTCTCTCTTTCTCTCTCTCTCTCTCTCTTTAAAAAAATATGTAGAAAGATTAGTTGGATTAGAAAACCACATACAACAATCTGCTGCCTGCAAGAAACTCATCTCAATAGCCAAGACACACACCCACTGAAAGAGAAAGGATGGAGAATGATATGCTAAGCAAATGGAATACAACAGCAAGCACAAGTATTTATGTTCATATCTGACAACAGAGTTTAAGCCAAAATCAGTTAAAAGAGACAAAATCACTACATACTAATGAAGAAAAAAAAATCAAGAAGTATAATGATTATAAATATATATGTACTCAAAGTCAGGGAAACACTACTGAAAATGAAGGGAGAGAAGGGCCCCAATATAATAATAGTGGGAGATTTCAATATCACACATCTCAATAGATCACCCAGATCAAAAAAAATTAAAAATTGGAGTTAAATTACATTATAGATCAAATGGACTTAATAAACATCTACAGAATACCATTTAAGAGTTGAAGAATACATATTCTTTTCTTCAGCAGATAAAATTTTTTTCAAAGTATTTCTTTGATTAGGCCACATAACAAGTCTTAACAAATTCCCCAAAATGAAATAATTTCTTGCATCTTATCAGAGCATAACGGAATAAAACTAGAAATCAACAACATGCAAAATTATAGAAATTTATACAAATACATGGAGATTGAACAATACATTTTTAAACAAATGGTGGGACATTGAAGAAGTCGTAAGACAAATTTTAAAATTCCTAGACTCAAAGGAAAATGAAGACACATTATGTGAGAACCTATGGGATACAGATAAAGAATTATAAGAGGTAAGCTTAAATTGATAAATGCCAAAATTAAAAGAACAGAGATATCACAAATAAATAATCTAATAATACATCTCTAGGTATTAGAAAAACAAGAA
Source organism: Marmota flaviventris (assembly GCF_047511675.1). Lineage (NCBI taxonomy): Eukaryota > Metazoa > Chordata > Mammalia > Rodentia > Sciuridae > Marmota > Marmota flaviventris. The sequence goes on from NC_092505.1 coordinate 77,854,099, forward strand.
TTAACAAAACTCAACATCAGTGGAAGGAAAGAAATAACTAAGGACAGGGCAAAAATAAATAAAATAAATATTAAAAGAACAGTACAAAGGATTGATGAGACCAAGACTTGATTCTTTTAAAAGATAAACAAAATTGAAAAGCTCTGTTATAGATTGGACCTGGAACATCCCCAAGAGGCTCTTTGTTGAAGGTTTGGTCCCCATCTAGTGGCACTATTTGGAGGCAATAGAAACTTTAGGAGATGGGACCTAGCTGGAGGAAGAAGATCTCTGAGGGTGTGTCCTAAAAGAGTGTCTCTCTCTCTCTCTCTCTCTCTCTCTCTCTCTCTCTCTCTCTCTCTCTCTCTCTCTCTTTCTCCTTCCATTTTTCCCTCCCTCCCTCTCTATCTCTGCTTCCAGTTGCCATGAGGTGAGTAGTTTTTCTCCCCAGGCTCTCTCTACCATGATATTCTGCCTTACTGCAGGCCCAGAAACAATAGCGCCATCTTTAAAACTGTGAGTCAAAATAAACCTTTCTTCCTTTGAAATTGTTTTTCTCAGATATATTTCAATCTTAGTAAGATTGAAAGCTTACTAACATAGAAAATTGGTATCAGAAGTGGCATAAAAATTGGAAAAGAAGAACTTAAATTATCACTATTTGCGGAAGACATGATTCTATACCTAGAAGACCCAAAAGGGTCTACAAAAAAACTACTAGAACTAATAAATGAATTCAGCAAATTGGCAGGATATAAAATCAACACGCATAAATCAAAGGCATTTCTGTATATCGGCGACAAAACTTCTGAAACGGAAATGAGGACAACCACTCCATTCACAATATCCTCAAAAAAAAAATAAAATACTTGGGAATCAACCTAACAAAAGAGGTGAAAGATTTATACAATGAAAACTACAGAACCCTAAAGAGAGAGATAGAAGAAGATCTTAGAAGATGGAAAAATATACCCTGTTCATGGATAGGCAGAACTAACATCATCAAAATGGCGATATTACCAAAAGTTCTCTATAGGTTTAATGCAATGCCAATCAAAATCCCAACAGCATTTCTTGTAGAAATAGATAAAGCAATCATGAAATTCATATGGGAAGATAAAAGACCCAGAATAGCAAAAGCAACTCTAAGCAGGAAGTGTGAATCAGGCGGTATAGCGATACCAGATTTCAAACTATATTACAGAGCAATAGTAACAAAAACAGCATGGTACTGATACCAAAACAGGCGGGTGGACCAATGGTACAGAATAGAGGACACAGAGACTAATCCACAAAGTTACAACTATCTTATATTTGATAAAGGGGCTAAAAGCATGCAATGGAGGAAGGATAGCATCTTCAACAAATGGTGTTGGGAAAACTGGAAATCCATATGCAACAAAATGAAACTGAATCCCCTCCTCTCGCCATGTGCAAAAGTTAACTCAAAATGGATCAAGGAGCTTGATATCAAATCAGAGACTCTGCGTCTGATAGAAGAAAAAGTTGGCTCCGATCTACATATTGTGGGGTCGGGCTCCAAATTCCTTAATAGGACACCCATAGCACAAGAGTTAATAACAAGAATCAACAAATGGGACTTACTTAAACTAAATAGTTTTTTCTCAGCAAGAGAAACAATAAGAGAGGTAAATAGGGAGCCTACATCATGGGAACAAATTTTTACTCCTCACACTTCAGATAGAGCCCTAATATCCAGAGTATACAAAGAACTCAAAAAGTTAGACAATAAGATAACAAATAACCCAATCAACAAATGGGCCAAGGACCTGAACAGACACTTCTCAGAGGAGACATACAATCAATCAATAAGTACATGAAAAAATGCTCACCATCTCTAGCAGTCAGAGAAATGCAAATCAAAACCACCCTAAGATACCATCTCACTCCAGTAAGATTGGCAGCCATTATGAAGTCAAACAACAACAAGTGCTGGCGAGGATGTGGGGAAAAGGGTACTCTTGTACATTGCTGGTGGGACTGCAAATTGGTGTGGCCAATTTTGAAAGCAGTATGGAGATTCCTGGGAAAGCTGGGAATGGAACCACCATTTGACCCAGCTATTGCCCTTCTCGGACTATTCCCTGAAGACCTTAAAAGAGCGTACTACAGGGATACTGCCACATTAATGTTCATAGCAGCACAATTCACAATAGCTAGACTGTGTAACCAACCCAGATGCTCAACCAGATGTGGATGTGTAACCGATGTGATTCTGCAATCTGTATTTGGGGTAAAAATGGGAGTTCATAACCCACTTGAATCAAATGTATGAAATATGATATGTCAAGAGCTTTGTAATGTTTTGAACAACCAATAAAATAAATAAATAAATTAAATTAAATTAAAAAAAAAAAAAGAAGTGGAGTTGTTGCTATGACTGTACCTGACCATGTGGATCAGAATTCTTTGCTACTAGTCTGCAGAAGGAGCTTAGAATTGTTTGCAGAATCAGGCTGGAAAAAAATCTGGAAATGCAGTAAGCAGAACTTACTGGGATGATTCTGGTGGGAGCTCAGAAACCCTGAATGCTGATATGAATGTGAATAGTAAAAGCTGTGCTCATAATGTTTCCTATGAAAATGAAGACTCTGTTGGAAATTGGACCAGAAGCTATTCATTTTATATTCTTGCAAAGAACTTGTCCACATTTTTTCCATGCCTTGAGACTTTGCATGAGGGCTAATTTTAAAGGTTATGGACAAAGTAATCTGATGGAGGAAATGCAAGGTAGCACAGCATCTAGGTTATGGCACGGGTATTGTTGGCCGCTTTTAATCAGATTTACAGATTTGCAGATTTGAAAAATTCACAATTTTGCCAGAAAAGTAGCATGTTTAAAATTGCTGCCAAGGAGAGTATGGTTATTGAAGAGATTAAGATTAGCGGTATTAAAAAGAAGCCAACTACTTTGCACTAGGACAATAAGAAAGAAGCCTTGAGGATATCTCAGGAATCAGTGAGATCTACCCTCTTCCAAACTTAAAATTATAAAAGTGTAAACCTTTCACTTGAGAAGAAAGCCCCTGACACCCTGTTGCACTGGATGACATAAAATGTCATTTCTCCAGGATTTGTTTCATCATGTTCCATCATTGATATCCTCAGATGCTGTTGCAGCTGTGATCCAAATGGGCCTACCCACTGATGAATAGCATCATCCATAGGATGCTGGTTTCACAGGCATGCAAAATATAGTAATTGTGAGATCATGAAGGCTTCCACTTAAATTTCAAAAGAATGCCTGGGAGGCCTAGGAATGTGTGACAAGGTCAAAATCCATACAGGAAGCCTCCAAAGGATAATGCATGAAGCTGAGAGTGAAGTCACAGCTACAGTGGGGACCCCAGTAACTTAGACATGCCAGGAATATAGTCTATCTCCAAGGAAAGTAACACGAATTGATTGAAGCCAGCCCAAGAGAGTGTCCTTGTGCACTGCAGACAATAACAAGACTATAGCATCAGGGCTGTCCAATCCCTTTGGGGCCCTTATCCTGCCATCACATGCCTCAAATGCTGGACATGAGGCTCTTGGATTTAATGTTTTCTCTACTGGGTTTTGGTCTTTCTTTAGTCCAATCCTTCCTTAGTATTTACCTATTCCTCCCTTTTTGAATTGTAATATATCCCCTGTGCCATGGAATGTTAAATATAACTTGCAAGTATATAACTTGCTTTTTATTTTTACAGGGACTCGTAGCTCAGAGTTCACCTTGCTACTCAGAGATTTGTATTTTGACTTTTGAGCTATGCTGAAACTGTTAAGGCTATGGAGACTCTTGGAGATAGACTGAAAGCATTTTGCATTATGAGATGGTCATAACTTTTGGGGGTCAGGAGCATAATATTATACTTTGTATCTGGAATGTCCCCCAAAGGCTCATGTGTTGAAGCTTGAGTTCCAGCTCGTGGCACTACTGGGAGGTGGTGGTGGTGGAAATTTTAGGAGGTGGGGCCTAGAGGGAGGAAGTAGGTCACTGAAGACATGTCTTTGAACAGTATTTCTTATTCTCTTTCGCTCTCTCCCCCACCCTCCATTTCCAGCTGCCATGAGATGAGAAGCTTTCTTCCCCCCTGCTCTCCTCTACACCATGATGCTTTGCCTCACTGCAAACCCAGAAACAAAGGAGTCAAATGATCAGGGACTGAAACCTCTGAAAATGTTAGGCAAAGTAAACCTTTCCTCTTTTAAAATTGTTTTTTTCAGGTATTTACTCTCTCTGCTCCCAGCTGCCATGAGGTGAGCAGCTTTCCTTCCCGATGCCCTCTCTACCGTGATGTTCTGTCTCATTGAAGGCCCAGAAACAGTGAATCCAAGTGATCTTGGACTGATAATTCTGAAATTGTGAGCCAAAATAAACCTTTCCTCCTTTTAAATTTATTTCTCAGGTATTTCATGGCAATGGCAGAAAGCTGACTAACACAAACCCTTAGTTAAACTAACTAAAGAAAGAGAGTAAAGGCCCAAATAAATACAACTAGAAATTTTAAAAGGGATATTACAATCGAGGCCCCTGAAATTCATAGGGTCATTAGGGAACATTTTGAAAAACTTTATTCCAATTAATTAGAAAATCTAGAAGAAATGGACAAATTTCTGGACAGATGTGGCCTTCAAAAATTGAACCAAGAGTATGTAAAAACATAAATAAATCAATAACAAGCAAACAAACAATTATAAAAAGTGTCCCCAAAATAATTCAGATCACCTCACTGCTGAATTTTATCAGACTTTTAAAGAACTAATATCAATGCTCCTCAAATTATACCATAAATAAGAAGGGAGGAATTTCTTCCAAATCCTTTCTATAAAGCCAGTATTGCTCTGCTACCAAAACCTAGTAAGGACACACACACACACACACACACACACACACACAATCCTTGATGAACATAGATGTAAAAATCTCAATAAAATACTAGCAAACCAAATTCAACACAACATTTAAAAGTCATACACCATTAACAAGTTGGTATAATTCCAGGGATGCAAGGATGGTTCAACATACACAAATCAATAAATACAATATGCCATGTAAGTAGAATCAAATATAAAAAAATACATGATCATCTCAATAAATTTAGAAAAAAACTTCAACAAAATTCAACATTCCTTAATGATAAAAAGCCTTGAATAAATTAGGTACAAAATAATCAGACGTCAACATCCTAGACTGTATTTGACAATCCATAAATATCATACTAAATGGGGGCGGAGGCAGCAAAAGCATTTCCTCTAAAATCAGAAATAAGACAAGGATGTCCTCTCTCACCACTTTTATTCAGTATAGTACTTGAAATTTTAGCCAAATCAATTAGGCAAGAGAAGAAAAAAAAAGTGATATAAATAGAAAAGGGGAAACTCAAATTATCCCTGTTTACAGATGATATTATTCTCTACTTAGAAAAATCTAATGACTCCACCAAAAGATTCAAAGAACTAATAAATTCAACAAACTAGTGGCATAAAATTGCATATGAAAATCACTAGTTTTTCTACATTCCAATAATGAACTTACAGAAGGAATTCAGGAAAGAAATACCATTCACAATATCCACTCAAAAAATTATCTAGGAATAAGCCTAACTAAAGATCTGAAAGATCTCAATGATGAAAATTACAAAACACTGAGAAAATAAATTGAAAAAGACACTGTAAGATGGGAAGATCCCCCCATTCTTAGATTAGGAAAATTAACATGGTTAAAATGTCCATACTATCCAAAGAAATCTACAAACCCAAGGCAATTCCCATCAAAATACCAATGACATTCTTCACAAAACTAGAAAAAATAATCCTAAAATTTAGAAAACTTCATGTGGAACCACAAAAGACCCTGAGCAGCTAAAACAATCTTGAACTAAAAGAACAGTAGTACAGGAATGATAACAACTGATTTGAAAACATACTACAGCACTATAGTAACAAAAACAGAATGGAATTGATATAAAAACACACAGAGAGACCAGTGGAACAGAGCAAACAACCCAGAAACAAACTCATGCAGCTAAGCCAACTGATTCTTGCCAAAGGTGCCCAAAAACATACATGAAAGAAAAGACATCTTATCAAAAAAAACATCCTGAGAAAACTGGATATCCACATGTAGAATATGGAAAATAAACACCTATTTATCACTCTGTACAAAAATAACTCAAAATGGATCAAATAGCATAATGTAAGACTTGAACCTTGGCAATTACTTAAAGAAAACATAGGGGAATTGTTGAGAGCCACAGCCGAGTCAGAATGATGCCTGGCATATTGCCAGAGGGAATGGTTGAAAGGTGAGCCAGCGAACCATTGAGATGATGATTTGAGTTAAGCTGTATATAGTTGCTGTGATGCTGGATTGATTGAGTTGTATATGGACCCTGCTCCGGGAATAGGGCAGCTCCGGGAATCTGCCTCTGGTGCCGCTACTTTGGAGTTCCCGGGCAGTTCAAGTGGGGGTTCGGGAATATTAGGCGTGCGGAGCGCGGTGGAAGGTGTGTGTTCCCGTGTAGTGTGTGTGCAGTGCCAGTGAGAGTTGGGGAATAAAGAGTTGCTATTTGAACCTACAAGGCTTTGTGGCGGCTCGGTTATTTGTGCCCAGCCAGACTGCGGCAGGAAATGCATTGAGATATTGGCACAGGCAACAATTTCCTGCATAGAACTCCAATAGCTCAGGAAACGAAAGCAAGAATTGGAATCATGTCACATTAAAAATCTTCTTCACAGAAAAGAAAACAATCAACAGAGTGGAGAAACAACCTACATAATGAGAGAAAATCTTTGTCAGCTATTCATTTGACAGAGGATTAATACACAGAATATGAAAGGAACACAATAATCTTGATAAAAATACAAGTAATTCAATTTAAAAATGGATCAATTATCTGAATACACCTTTCTCAAAAGAAGAAATACAAATAATTAATAGGTACATAAAAAAGGCTGAATATCATTGCAAATCAAAACTACAATGAAAAGCTTTTACACTCCAATCAGAATGGCTATCACCACCCCCTCCCCAAAAGCTGACAAGAATGTCAAGTAAAAGGAACTCTTCCTTGTATGCTGTTAGTGGAAATGTAAATTAGTATAGCCACTGTAATAAACAATATGAAGATTCCTCAAAAAATGGAAACTAGAACTAGCTATATGATATAGCTATTCCACTCCTGGGTATATATATATATACCCAGAGGAAATAAAGTCTGCACACGAAAATGATACCTGGGTGGCCATGTTTATTGTGGCACTATTTGCAATAGCAATATTCTATTGTATATATATGCCCATCAACAGGTGATTGGATGAAGAAAATATGGCATATATACACAATAGAAATATTCTCAGCTGCAAAGAAGAATGAAATAAGCCAGAGACAAAAAAAGAAGTACTGCATGTTCTCCCTCATATGTGTAAACTAAAAAAAGATGACTTGAAAGTAGAAAAGGGATTACTAGGGACTTGGAACAGTGCCAAGAGAGAAGGGTGGAGGAGAGGAGGGAAAGAGTAGGAGGAAGAATAGATTGATGATTGATATATGAATGTATAAAAACATTACAGTGAATCCCCTTAACTCACACAATTAATATGTTTATAATAATAACAACAACAACAATTAAAAAATAAATTCATATTTCCCGACCATATAACTTAGGATAAGTTACTTAACCTCCTGGGCTTCAGTATACCTTATTTACAAAATGGGAAAAACTAGTATCCATTACCCTATAAGGTGTCTGTGAGACAAAATGAGAAGAACCCAGAGAATAGGCTGACAGCTAATAAAGTCACTCAGTCATTTGTTGTTCATGCATTATTCTGCCAAGGAAGAACTTGGTAACAAGCTGGGCTCCAGCAGATGCCCAGTCGGCTATTTCCTATAGAATTTTTGCGCATCAGCTAGCCATGGTGATCTGAGTCCATCTGTACTCAGTTATCATGGGTTAAGGGAGGTGCTCATCCCCACCAACCCAGGAAGCTAGAAGGGAGTCACCTCCTGGGTGCCACAGAGGCCTCTGGAGTGACCAGAGCTGAAGCCTCTGGAGCAGCAGGGACTGAAGCCGTGGTTGCCATGGCAACTAAAACAGGATGGTGTTTGCTGTGGCAGCAGATGTAGTCACAGAGAAAGCAGAGTGTCCTGACCAGATTTTTTTTTTTTTGAGGGGGCTTCTAGAGCATCTGTAGCTAAAGTGGTAATTGCCATGACAATTTATGAAGCTTCATCTCCTGGAGTGGTGGCTGGTGGCTGGAGTGGGCTTCCTGTGCAGGAATACTGAAGAGGAAGCCTCTAGCCAGAGTAGATGATGTGATAGTTGCCAATCACGACAGCCCTTCCAGTGCAGGGACAGTAGCAGTGTACTGGATCACTTCTACACCTTGTTCCATGGCCCAGCATAGTCTCCTGGCTGCACCCTGGGGCAGTGGCTGTGGCTGACTGTCAGCCAAGGGAAGTGGCTGGGTACGATGGTGCCTGGTCCCACAGCTCCAGGCAGCTTCAGCCATCTGAAATAGCAACCTATGTACAAACACACACACAAAGCACATTTTTTTTTAAAGGCAGAAAAACACATTTTGGGGAGGGTTGCTCCTTTCTAGTGTGTTTCATTCTCCTTGCTGTCTTCTTCCAAAAGTTTCAAGTTTCTGTTCTAAATATCCTCCCAGTTGTTATCTGTCTCTAATTATTTTCCTATCCTCCCAAAATTTCTAGAATGAATGATCTAAAATCGTTAGCCACATGTCTTTTCTATCTTCTCATCACTCAATTTCATTAAATCTGGTTTTCATTACAATTTCATCTAAATACCACCTACCAAATTTAGTTGGAAGTCTCTGAAGGTTTTAACACTTTAATACTAATTTTCATACTGAAAAGTCTCCTCCTTACCTTTTAAACTGTGTCAATTTCTCAGTGCCCATGTTACTTTGATCACCTTTCATGCCTATTGGCTGTATATCCACTCTCTGCCCCCTTAAAATAGATAATTTCTTAAGGTTTATATCTAACCTATTTTAATTCCTAAATTGTCCTTAGTGATCTAAACTCTGGATCTCCTGTCGTGTGGATAAATCATCTGTAACCTTTCTTAAATTTTAGACATTTTTTGTAACAATATGCTGGCAACTGGTACTTTAAGTGTTCATCCCAATAGAACTCATAGGTTTTTATGTCCCACATACTCAAAACTAACTTCACTCATGTCTTTAAGCAGAACTATCACTCTCATTTACTCTTAATCCTAAAACCTTCATATTATTTTTAATTACTTCAATTCTTTCCTTCATCTCAAACCCACAAGTAAATAACTGCAAACTCCTACAGATTTCCCAGCTGCAAAACTTCTTGCATTCATCCCTTCTTTTCATTTCTACAAACCCACATGCTATTTGAGGACCTTAATACCTCTAGCTTTTTTCTTCTAAATTGGCTTACTTATCTTAATTTCAGCTATTTTCATCTCTTACAATTTCCCTACACATGCCTATAATCTCTAACTCAGAGGCTCTTGCCTGGTTGGGCTTTAAAAAGCATCAGGGACATTTCTGAAATGAAAGGCTGGGACTTCTCCCAGAGATTCCAAACTAGCTGACTGGGGAAGTGGGATCTAGCCACAGGCCTCTGTTCATTGTTGTTGGTGACACAACATACAGTGTAATTTAGGCTGATAAACACAGTTAAACTAGAACTGAGTTTTCTCAGACATACACCAAGGTTTCTTACATCATATTTCCTCAGCTCTTTTTGTCTGCTATATATGGGTCCACTGTGGACTACTAGTAAGCCATTATGCTCCAGCAAATGTGTTCAATCTCTGCACTCCCCAGTTCTCACCCTTCTTCCTTCTAGCCATTTCCCACCTGTAATATGTATCAAATAACTACTTATAAGGTTTACTTTATTTTGGTGACTAAATCATGACTATAAATAAGTAACTTCTCTGAACATGGATTTCTTTTTTCTTTTTCTTTTCTTTTTTTTTTTTTGTCCCTAAAATAAAAAGAGTAGGTTACATCGCCTCTTGATTCATGGTTAGGGTTAGGTGCATCAAAATTAATTCTCAGACTACTGGTGAATGATGCTTCAATTATACTTTGCCTAAATACCCAGTTTAAAACAGTTCTAAACTGGGCACCATGGTGTATGCCTGTAATCCCAGCAACTTCGAAGGCTGAGGCAGGAGGATGGTAAATTCAAGACCAGCCTCAGCAACTTAGCAAGGCCATAAACAACTTAGCAAGACCCTGTCTCAAAAAAGGGCTGAGGATGTAGCTCAGTGGTAAAGTGCTCCTGGGTTCAATCCCCATTACCAAAAAACAAACAAACAATAAAAAACCGTTCTAAGTTCTCTGACAGTTTTTGAAACTAGAATTATTACCACATCTAGTGTATTACAACTCAACTGTGAAGGTATCCACATGCGTCAAAAGATAAGATCACTATCTTTCTGCCTTATTATGCATGTATGGCTTCTCTTTGATTTTTCTTCCACCTTCATCTTAGCACATTTGTTTTGGTTATACTTCCCAGCCAGGTGTTCAATACTGAGTAAATGGCCCCTCTTTTAACCCAAAGTCAACCTTTTTCCTTCCTATTGTCAGTCAGGGCTCCTCCAGGGTTACTTTTTAGGGTCTTGAAAGGAGCCTGTGATTTCTTCAATCTCTAGAGTCCCCATAATCCCACTGCTCAGGAGGTTGAGTGACTCACCAGAGCCATTTTGTCCCCTAAGCATTGACTGACTTTAGAGGTGAAGGCCAACATATTTGCTGTCTTCTTAATCCTTGTGTTCTCCCTGGCTTTGGCCTTCAAGTCTCTGTTGCTGAACACCAGGAAGACCAGTTCCACCAGTCTGAAGTCATTGTCAACTCAGTCCTATCTGTCCTATAGGTGATGGTTAGCATCTAATCCTTTGCAGTAACACTAGTTTCTACTTTTTACCAAAGATGTTCAAAGAAAACCATATTTGTCTGTAAAATTAGTCTAGCTTTATCAAAAATCTGCATCTAAGAGTACTTGTTAGAATCCTTTCCAGGAAAAGAAAGATGGTGGTGGAGAGCACTCACATGAAAAGCAAAAGGAGATCAGTGGAATAAAGGAATGGAGCAGGGGGTAGGGGTGGAAGAGGGAGGGGGAAACACTGGGGAAGGATACTGGCCAAATTGTATTTTTATATTGGTGCATGTACTAATATATAACATTCTACCATTGTGTACTGCTATAATGCACCAATAAAAACAGGAAAAAAACTAAAAAAAAATAATTATTTTCAGGAATCTGATTACAAATGGAAAAAAAAACAGGACTGTGGGTAACAAAAGACTTAGAAGAGACATAACTGAAATTATGATGTTATGATGGTAGTTTAGCAATTGACAAAACAATTTAGTTGTTTCAGTGTTTTAGGATAACAATTATCACTGAGAGCATCAAACCAGACCATCAGACTTTCAGTGGGTTAAATTTTTTTATTTTAGAAAACCCTGTAGATGTTTTCTTAATTATAGCCATCACACATATAAATTACACATATAAATTAATCACACATATAAATTTCCTTTCATAAGACTTATTCTTCACAAACCTTTTGCAACTTGCTTAGACTCTCTAAATAACATTCTATTAATGGAGGCAAAAGTTATGTTAATTCTGAATAAGCCAGGTAATTTTCTAAAACTTTCATCAAAACAGAAAGTAGAGGATGGATAAAGATTTCAGGCTTTGCAAAGGAACATTATAATGTTCTCACAGAAAGAAACTAATATATCAATACATTCCAACTTCGGAGTTAAAAAAAAAAGGCCTTCAACAAAATACCAGTCAATTTTTTGTTCCCAGGAAATTCTACAATAGCATACCCCAAAAACTACTTCAAAGAGCAAACCAAAAAATTTAAATATTAGGGGAAAAGAAGTGAAGGAAAGCGAATGACTGTGCAGTTTGTGCCAGCAAGCGATATTTTTTTTTTCTCCTTAATTAAGAGAAGGCTGGTGAGAATATAGCATAAAGACAGGACAGAGATCACAGGAGGAGAAATATGATAACCAGCACATAGTCAAAACTTACCCAGCTTGGTCTGTTTACTCAACACTTAGTTGCCAGTTTAAAATCAGATAGCGGCTGGGCTTTTGATGTTGCTGTTTCTGTTCCTTTGATCCCAGAGACCCATGAGAATTAAACTACGTGGATGGGATCTGGCCTGGTCTGGGGAGAGAAAGTTCTAATCTCGGGGCCCTGGTTGCTTCTTGAGGGGAATGAATAAATAATAAGTGGCTCCAGGAGGGGAGCCTCTCAACACAGCTGAGCAGATGCGCTTCATCTGGTTTGCCCGCGGGGCATCAGCCTGGCTGCGGCGACTGGCAAAGCCTCTGCTCATTGGTGGCCCGGGCTCCTCACTTGCCGCCTATTAGCTGAGCAGCTCGACACTCCCATGGCCTTGGGCCGCCCCAGCCCGCCATCTCGCTGAATCCCAGTGTCTGTCACCTTAGAGTCTGTCTGCCACGACTGGGTAGTTTCTATGAAACTGGCTGCAATGTTATCATAATTCACAAGTCCCCCCAAAATTCAGGTGCCTGCTCAATAAGTAAAGCAGAACTTTGTAACTGGAATCCCAGCACTTAATCCCTCTGACCGGGAATCCACAAGAAGAACCATTGAGAGAGGCTTTTCAAAGTAATCTGTGTCCTGTGCTCACCTTTTTAAAAGTGTAATCTCACAATGGTGCACCTTTTATCATATAAGCTACTCAACAATGAATTGACAATTCAGGTATTTATCAACCATTCACACTTATTACTATCAATAGGCATCTGATATTATTGACTATTGGAATAGCCTTCTCAATTATTTGCTAAAAGAAGAAGAAGAGGAGGAGGAGGAGGAGGGGGAGGGGGAGGGGGGAGGAGGAGGAGGAGGAGGAGGAGGAGGAGGAGGAGGAGGAGGAGGAGGAGGAGGAGGAGGGAAAAAAGAAAAAAGAAGAAAGAAAAGATTTATTCTGCTTGCAGGAAGATGGAGTAGACATAAATTACCCCATTTCTGCTATTATGTACAACTAAAAATCCTGAACTTATATAAGAAGCAATGTAAGAAGAATCTAAAAGGTTGCCAGAAGAAAGTAGACCAACTAGAAATCTCAGAACTCAAGGACTGACATTATGGTGAGTTTCTGGGTTTGTTTTTGTTTCATAATCCCAGACTTAAAGCTGAAGATACCAGTGACTTCAGCTATAGACTATTGTTTGAATACAGTACTATAATTCTACAAAATGTTAACAAAAGGAAGCATGATATCTCTTTACATTATTTCTACCAACTACTTGTGCTTTTTCTAAAATTACCTCAAAATAAAAATTTTTATTTAAAAATATGGTTCTAACTCTGTCTCCCTCACCTTCTTTCTCCCAGTCCACACAACTTAGTAAAGCAATTTTATCATTGAATGGAGCCCCCCTAGGGAGAGATCATCTCCTGCTGCTTCCTACATAATGTTCTGGATGAAGGAGGTGAAAGATTATCCAGAAGTATTTTCAAAATTCATGACTCTGTCCTGAGCATTCTTAGGCATGAGGTGTCACTTATTCCCTTAATGACAACACTGGCCAGCTGGGATGGCACACTTTCCAGGTGACAGCATGACCTGGTACATTGACATGGTCATAGATCACACTGAACACTTGAATGAACACTTGACAGAGTACTCTGCTCACCGATTCCACGCACAGTAGCCTGTGCTGACCCAACTGGGGGACACAAGGGATCTCTGTGTATTAAGATGTGCTGTCCCTCTTGCACCTGACCTTCTGGACAAAAGGGATTAGTGTGAAGAGGAGATGACTGGAATAAAGGTAAAGTTATGGACACACTGGGTTTTTTTAAGTACTTTTCAGTTGTCAATGGACCTTTATTTTATTTATTTATGTGTGGTGCTAAGAATCGAACCCGGTGCCTCACACATTCTAGGCAAGAGCTCTACCACTAAGCTACCACCCCAGCTCCAACACACTGGTTTTCTAGAAGTGAAAGGAGAGCAGTAACTTGGCACCTGAAGAGAGAAAATCTTAGACCCTGAAGTGAGGCACATTAATGATACTTTGTTCTTCATAATCACCTGGAAAATGCCTCCACACCATTTTCCTAAATTGTTTCAAACATCTTAACTGTAACTGACTATAGTTCTGTTAGACAGCTCCAACCATGATTTGATAGCCATCCCCCTTAACCTTTCCAAGAAGTCTCCTGGAAACAGCATGGGGCAGCCCTGCTCCTGTACTTCCAACAGAAGACACCTGCTGTCACCTGTAGATGTCTTCTTCACTCCGTTTTTTCAGTCACCTCTTGGAGTAAAAATGTCATTCAGCTAGTGGCATGGACAAACAGAACATGTTGGGCTGGATACACCATAGGAAGTCTTTCCAAAAATAAGAACTGGCCTCAATTACTCAAACTTAACTGGAAACCAACTAGCTAGCCAGAAGGCCACATTGAAAATACTGTCATTTACACCCATATCCCCCAATGATGTAGGTTCCTTTGAGGGCCCCAACAATTATCAACAACCCTGGTCTTTCTAGGGGTACCCTGTGCAATCCCAAGGCCGCACCAGTTAAGTAGAAGCAAGCATTAACGTCCTTCTCTCCCAGAAACATGGTGAGTTGTCTCCTAGGAGTGGTCACAGGAGATCTGTAACTGTTCAAACAAACACAACCAGCAGATCATGTATGACTCGGACCATGGTGGAGATCTGTTTTATTTATTTATTTATTTATTTTATTGTTGGTTGTTCAAAACATTACATAGTTCTTGATATATCTGGAGGTCTGTTTTAAAAAGGAGACTATCTTTGGTTACTTGGAGAAGCTTCCCAGAGACATAAGTGATTCATTACTTATATACACCCTGCCAAAAGTTTTTCCTACAGTGCCACTCACCCAATTAGAAAAGATGTTGCAAGATTTACCCCTACTTTTAATAAAGTCATAAATGATACCTCCTTGGTCCTCAAAAGCATTCAGGTCAGACTTAGCTCACTGGCCAGAATTGTTATGGATGAAGAACTTTCTCTTTTCAGATTAAGGAAGAGTCTCTACAATCACTAATAAATACATTCTACCAAATCTAGATTAACATCATGTGCAAAGTGGAAAGGTGAATATAGAAACCCAAAGAGAAAGTCACTTGACTTTATAAGGTAGATCCTAATGGTTTGTGGCATTTGTGCAACTACTTTGAGCCAGGAGCCTGGACAGGGAGGCAGATGGTTTTGAGGCCAGTAGTGCAAGATTCCTATTGCTTGAAGTCCTGTTGATGGTAGCCTCAATCAGATTGGCTGATAGAATGTTATACTCAACGATAAAATTTGCCTCAAGTAAAGATGGTATGAAGAAAAAGGATGAAAGTTATTAGGAAGCAATTCTCCAGGGATGACTCAGTTTCTGCCCGTCTTATTAATAGAAGCACTGATGGCCTTTGTTCCATACTATCTTCTCACAATTGTTTGTAGAGCAAACAACCTTGGAAAATAGAAACAATGTCTATTTCCTGAGTAGAGGGACTTTTGTCTAATAATAAAGACAATGCCTCCTTCTAGAACAGAGGTTGAAAAGTTTTCTGGTAACCATTATGAAATATTGGGATTTTCTTAAACTCAACAGCCCACTTATATGTTCATGCATCATCTGGCCCTTACTATGACATCCTATAGGATTCAACATTTCCTGATTATCAGGAAATGCTGATATTATGGTTACTACTATTACTGTGAATGATAAATTTTCCTTCATCTCTAACTCAAGAGTCTTGTGCCCTTTTTTATATTTATTTTTTAGTTTTAGGTGGACACAATATCTTTATTTTATTTTTAAATCTTAGGACACTCACCCTGGTCTGTTAGCCATTCCCACATAGCCTTTCTTTCACGACCTAGATTTTTTCTTTCAAGTACCCAGCCAACTTCTTTGTATAATGTATAACATTAGACAAACCCAGTTGAGGTTTGTCTAATGTTTCCTTGTCATTTATACAAATGTTGTGTGCTTTCTTCAGTACATCATATCAGAAGACATACAACATTATTGGGAATGTCAGCTTTTATCCCTCAGTAAGATGTCTGCCAGGTTTTCTACAATGAGGTAAACTACACCAATATGTATAATCAATATATTTCTTAAGTAATTAATAAGTATTTTGTGAGAGAATACTTTTAAAATATGTCTACACTTGTTAATTAATATTCTATTAAAGATAAGCTTTTCCTTCACCACTATTCATTTGCTTATTTATTTATTTAATCTGTATTGATTCCTGCATTCCTATTTTATAATTGGTAGCATTGTGAAATTATATATGTTGATTCTCAAATCGTCCCAGACTTGGCAAGTGGCTCAATATGGCTCATGTGTCCTTTTGATGTGTACCCATCATTCTTTGTTGCACTGTCTTACTTGCTGGCACAGGAAGGTATTCCAGGTTCAACTGTCATTTCCCTTCCCCAGCCATAGTGTCAGATATTTCTACAAGTATCCCTGGTTGCTTTTGATGGAAACTAATATTTAGAAACCAAGATCTGGGAGCTAGGTAAGCTCATTGCTATTGAGATGTCACCACTTCTAGTCCCTTTCAGTAGAGAAAGAGAGAGCATATTTCATCAATGTTAATTTATTGATTTTGATAGATACACTATGGTTATGTCAGAAAAGTGTCATAATTTTTTTCAATGTACAGTGAAATCTTGTGTATCAGGCATCCTGTCTGCAGCTTATTCTCAAATCAGTTTTTTAAAAATCAATGTTAATTTCACATAAAAAGAAAAATTATAGAGATATGCACTTATGTGTATACACACATATATACTTATTTGTTTATAATTTAATAGTGTTTCAGTCCAACACTAAAGGACCTATTCAGCATTGTTGCACACACAAACACACCATCGCACTTTTCATGTAACTTTTTTTCAGACAGTAAAAAACCTAGTTGAAATGAACCTCAATATGTTTATCCACATAAATATATTACCAACAAGCTTGAATGTAATCAATATTCCAGATGCACCTAACTGAATGAATCCTTAGCCCTGAAACATGCCTGAAAAAGAAAGGCTAGAAAAATATTACCAAAATATTAACCAAATTTATGTCTAGGTAGTTGGATTTTGGTGATTTTTGTCTGCTTCTTGATCATCTTTTCAGCAATGAATATGTACAATATTGTGAGTTTTTTAAAAAATATATTACATTTTCAAGTAAAATAATTGAATAGGTCTATTTAATATAATAACAGAATAGATTTACATATACATGTTCAATTGATTTCAACAAAGGTGCAAAGAAAATTCAATAGATAAAGGATAGAGTTTTCAACAAATTGTTAGAAGAGTTGGGTATCCATGTACAAAAACTTTTTTAAATCCCCATCTCAATCCATACTTTAAAACATACACACACACAAAAAAAAAACCTGAAAATCGATCACAAATCTAAGTGTAAATCTGCAGACTATAAAAGTCTTAGAATATGAGGAGAAAATCTTTGTAGGGAAATACTTTTTAATCACACCAAAAGCATATTCACAAAATAACCAAAATAGAAAAAGAATATTTTCAAATTGTATATCATTTATATCTTAATAAACTGTTTTAAATGGTGTTTTCAAATTAAATAAGCTGTAAAAAATTGCTATACAAAAATCTTTGATCTCCCAATTATTAGATTCCTATAAAGGAAATTTACTAGGTCAAATAGTAATAATATTTTTAATGCTCTTTAGTCATAAATTGCTTTCAAGAAGGGCTGTACAAATGTTCAAACTACTAAGTACTGAGAATTGATTTTTAGAACATTTGCCAATTTGATCGTTTAAAACGGCCTCTTTGACTTTCCGACTTTCTCTGGATGCTTCCAGGCCTTGCCAGAGGAGGGAGTGGGGCGCGCCAGGTTAGAGGGCGAGTGGCTGCCAGGCCAAGCCGACTTGGTTGGCCAGCTCCGCTAGGAGGCGGTGCTGCCCAGGAAAGGCTGCGGTGCGGACTCCTTCAAGTTCAAGGCGGTCTGCCTAGGGAAGGCTGCAGCAGGGAAGACCTCCCTCTGGCGCTGTGCCACTGCGAGAACAACCTCAAGGACAAACACATCATCACCCTGCAGGCATCTTTCTTAATAAGTTAAATATTGATGGGAAAAGAGTAAGCCTTGCCATATGGGATACAGCAAGTCACGAGCGATTTCGTGCATTGGTTTTCATTTCCTACAGGGATCCAAATGGAGCTGTTTTAGTTTAAGACATAACAGCCAAAAATTCTTTTCAAAAATAAAATAAAATAAACTTGGTCAAAGAATTATGGAAAATGTTGGGAAATGAAATCCGTTTATGTGTAGTAATAAAATAGACTTGGAAAAAAGAGACACTGTTTCCATTCAAGGAGGAGCAAGACTTTGTCATACTTCATCCAAAGAAACTGAGGAACTCTTTCTTCACCTTGGAGAAAGGATGACAGAAAGAGTACAAGAGGTTTAGAGAGCAAAAGGGAGCCAACCTAGATGTCCTTCATTGGATGAATGGATCAAATAATGTGGCATATATACACAATGGAATTTTTCTCAGCAATAAAAGAGAATAAAATCATGGCATTTGCAGGTAAATGGATGGCTTTGGAGAAGACAATGCTAAGTGAAGTTAGCCAATCCCCCCCCCAAAAAAAAAAATGCCGAATGTTTTCTCTGATATAAGGAGGCTGACTCATAGTGGGGTAGGGAGGGGGAGCATGGGAGGAATAGATGAATTCTAGATAGGGAAGAGGAGTGGGAGGGAAAGGGAGGGGACAGGGGGTAGCAAGGATGGTGGAATGTGATAGACATCATTATCCAAAGTACATGTATGAAGACACAAATTGGTGTCAACATACTTTATATACAACCAGAGAGATGAAAAATGGTGCTGTATACGTGTAATAAGAATTGTAATGCATTCCGCTGTCGTTTATTTATTTTTTAAATCAATTTTTTAAAAAAAGGCAATGGCTTCAGCCAACCAAGAGCTGCTAGGTGAGGTATTACAGATTGCCGATGATAAGCCTCAACCCCAAAGCAGTAGATATAGAATTGGAGATATAGAATTTACAGTATTTTATTTTATTTTTTTTTTAATTTTTTATTGTTGGTTGTTCAAAACATTACAAATTTCTTGACATATCATATTCCACACTTTGATTCAAGTGGGTTATGAACTCCCACCTTCACCCCATACACAGATTGCAGAATCACATCAGTTACACATCCATTGATTTACATATTGCCATACTAGTGTCTGTTGTGCTCCGCTGCCTTTCCCATCCTCCACCCTCCCCCCTCCCCACCTCTCCCCTCCCCTCCCCTCCTCTCTCTCTACCCCCTCCACTGTATAACCCTGAGGGTCTCCTTCCATTTCCATGCAATTTCCCTTCTCTCTCCCTTTCCCTCCCACCTCTCATCCCTGTTAAATGTTAATCTTCTTCTCCTGCTCTTCGTCCCTACTCTGATCTTAGTTACTCTCCTTATATCAAAGAAGACATTTGGCATTTGTTTTTTAGGGATTGGCTAGCTTCACTTAGCATAATCTGCTCTAATGCCATCCATTTCCCTGCAAATTCTATGATTTTGTCATTTTTTAATGCAGAGTAATACTCCATTGTGTATAAATGCCACATTTTTTTTATCCATTCGTCTATTGAAGGGCATCTAGGTTGGTTCCACAGTCTTGCTATTGTGAACTGTGCTGCTATGAACATCGATGTAGCAGTGTCCCTGTAGCATGCTCTTTTTAGGTCTTTAGGGAATAGACCAAGAAGGGGAATAGCTGGGTCAAATGGTGGCTCCATTCCCAGCTTTCCAAGAAATCTCCATACTGCTTTCCAAATTGGCTGCACCAATCTGCAGTCCCACCAGCAATGTACAAGTGTACCCTTTACCCCACATCCTCGCCAGCACTTGTTGTTGTTTGACTTCGTAATGGCTGCCAATCTTACTGGAGTGAGATGGTATCTTAGGGTGGTTTTGATTTGCATTTCTCTGACAGCTAGAGATGGTGAGCATTTTTTCATGTACTTGTTGATTGACTGTATGTCCTCCTCTGAGAAGTGTCTGTTCAGGTCCTTGGCCCATTTGTTGATTGGGTTGTTTGTTCTCTTATTGTCTATTTACAGTATTTTAAATCACATTTATAATGCTGCAGAGATTTTAAGTGCCGAACTTAGTGGAGTTTGTGAACAAAGAATTAATATTTTCTACCAGTATTAAAAAAGCAATGGCCTTTTTACACATTTTTCCTTAATGAAGAATAATATGCATATAGAAAGGACTTACTTAAAAGCTTCATTTATATTCTTTTAAATCAATATTTATTTAGTAACTCATATATGTTGTTGGAATGATATACATTTTTGCAGACCTTTGCATTTTGTGGTAATTTGAATTGTGTTATTTCTAAACAGAAAACTGTTTTGGGCTTTGTTTTTACTTACCATATACCTTAAGTTCTATTTCTGCAGGGTTTGCACATGATCTGTCCACTACTTTGATATAATCTATATATATTATGTATGCCGAACTGGTATAACATTGTATATTATATATTTTATCTGCTTTTACAAGCACATGGTACAAAAATATATACTATAGTTTCATTGATGACTGTAAAGTACATTAACATTTGGTGATAATACTTAGTTTTTTGTCTCTAATATAAAACTCATCACTCTCTACTTTTGTCTTAACTTGAAAGTGGCATGTTTAAATTTTCACATATTTTACTTGAATTATTGCTGTTCTCATAGTTTTGTCTAAATCCATCTGATGATTGAATGGCAATATATGGCTTTTGGTTTGGATTTGGAGTTTGTGTGTGTGTGTGTTCATTGTTGTTATAGTTCTTCTATAAAAAGAGATGTCATCTGCTGATTTTGCTTCAGAATGGTTACCTTAGAAGAATTTGAGAGTGCATGCTGAGTTTCACTTCTGCAACAGCTTTAGTTTTCTTAGGCTTTATATGAGATGGGTTCACTGAGAAGTGAGAAAGAAGTCCCAAATAGGATAGTAGCCACTCACCACAACTCCAGGAACTATAGTGACATCACTTGAGGGGATGGGGGAGACCTAAATCAAAGTGGATACAGCACTTCAAAGATGATTTCAACTCAAGATGAGAAAGAACCTCTGAGGGGAGGAGGTCAGGATAGCAACAATATCAACTACTAGCAATGGAGAAAAAGCTGGAACACACAAGGCAGACATACTACAGGGGGGTTCCTGCCTGAAAGAGCATTCACACTGAGCAGTCTTGAATCAAATGATCTTTAAAAATCCTCTGATTTTTATTTCTCTCATGCCCTTTCCTTCTCACGATCTTTCTATTTTCTCCTGTACTTCTCTGGGAATCATGACTTACCATATAACTGTGTTTCTGAGTCAAGGGGTGAGAAGAAAAACCACTTGATTATGAGAACACAGTGAGCAGTAAACACAAATTAACTAATCACAGATGACAGAAGTGCTTCAGAGATGAAAGAGATCCTGAAGAGTCCTGGTTGACTCCTTCATCATGTAAAAGGGGCTCATCCATGTACAGCATTATTATTACCCTGTAATGAGTGGCTAGCCAGTGCCCATCCCAACTGGAGAGCCCAAACAAACAGAAAAAAAAATAGTAATTTTGAAGTTTTCATTTTGAACCTCTCTCTCCACCAAAACACTTAAAGGCAATTTACACAATAGCAATGCTGTGAAGGAAGGTAGACACCTCGAGAAGGAAGGACAGTGGAAAGGAAGTAAGGAGTCTGAAGCAATATCTTCATTAAGAGCTGAAAACTAGTTAGACAGGGTGTTTGATGCCATGCTAGCAGGATGTTGAAGTGGAGGTTCAGAACCTGAGAAACAGATTCAGGGTCCCAGCAGGTAGAAGAAGATGCAAGATGCAGTTGGGATAGTAAACATTCTTTATTCAGAGGTGACAGCAGCCCGCAACTTTCAGCTCCAGCCCCATTAACCTCCTGAATCTTTCTATAGGCCTTTTTTATACACAGACCAGACAAAGAAGGCACATTGCCATCAGGTTACATAAGTGGGCATATGCTCACAAGCAAATGTTTATGACCTTGAGTACATACACTGAATCAGGGTGTGTGTGACCTTGGCTACCTACTAAAAACAAAGCCTGTAGAAAGCCTAGGCGAGGGAGCCTAACTATAACCATTTTGGAACTGTCCTTCACCAAGTTCTTCCGTACTTGAGAGTGGCACAATCTTTTTTGCAGTGAGTTGTCGCGACCCCTCGCCGGCAAGGGAAAAACACGACACAGGATTCTTCTTTCAGCAGTTTATTCAGGCCTTGATTCAAGTATCATCTTCTAGCGACCCCCCGCCGAGCGCCCAAGCACAGCCTAATAAAGCCTCCCACATACCAATCTTAAGCTGCCACGTGGATCTTTCTCATAGGGTGGTCAGGGATTGCGTGCCAACTCTCCATAAAAGGATTTGTTTATCACAGGCCACAGTGGAAGCCGGCGCCATCTTCTAATGGCGGCCACGGTCTATAGGAACGGCTCACCACAGTGAGTTATCTCTGAGTTATTTCTGTGATGTGTGGAGTGCAATGAGGTAGGAAACAACTAATGACAAAAAGGAGAGCTGAGAGGCAATAGTTGTGACAGACAATAATATTAACTCATGTGGCACTGGTTTTTGTTTTTGTTTTTGTTTGGGGGGGGGGGCGTGCCAGGGATTGAACTCAGGGGCACTCTACCACTGAGCCTCATTCCCAGCCTTCATTTGTATTTTTATTTAGAGACAGGGTCTCACTGAGTTGCTTAGCACATGATTTTTGCTGAGGTTGGCTTTGAATTCACTATCCTCCTGCCTCAGCCTCCCAAGCCACTGGGATTACAGGCATGGACCACCATGCCAGGCTTCATGTGACACTTGTGACAATCACCAGAATGCTTTGAAACTTTAAGCTTGAATCATTTCATAATTGTTAAAGCATTACCTTGGAGTCCCTCATCTTCCCTTAATACCTTTTCCACCCTGGTCCATACTGCTCTCATTTAAGGTTACATAGAAAGATGAATAAATTGCATCTACCAGAACTTCCCTTGGGGGATAAAATATCATATAAATTATATGCATTCCTCAAGTTGTACATTATCTCTCTAAACTTCTTCATCCTATAAATCTGCTACTTTATATCCTCTGACTTACTTCTCTCCATTGACTCCCAGATCTCCCCACCCCTGGTAACCAATATCTCTGATATTTCACTTCTCTCCCCACTTCACTACCACCACCACAGATGTCCCACATAAATGAAATCCTTTCTTGGACTTATTTCACTTTGCATAGTGTCCTTCAGTTTCATCCACATTGTGGCAAATGGAAAGATCTTTTTGAGCCTGAACAATATTCCAGTGTACATATTTACTACAGTTTCTTGATTTGTTTATGTCAATGGACGCTTAAGATTGTAACATACTTTGGTGATTGTGAATTATGCTGCAAGGAACATGGGATTGCACATATCTTTATAAGGTGCTGCTTTCATTTCCTTTGGCTGTGTGTCCAGAATAGGAATGTTGTAAACATAAGATAGTTCTATTTTTAATTTCTTTAGGATCATTCATCTGTTTTCCCTAATGCCTACAGCAATCTATATTCTCATCAGCAATGTACTAGGGTTCCCTCTTCTCCACGCCCCTTTTGATGGTGTTTGTTTGTTTGTTTGTTTTGGTACTGGGGATTGAACCTGGAGGTGGTTTGCCACTAAGTCACATCCCCATCATCAGCTTCTTATAGCTCCCATGGCATTTTAGAATAATAGCCAACTACACCACAGATGATCTGGCCTTGGCTCTTTCCAACCTCATTTCCCACTATACCACTGTTGTTCACTCCTTTCCTACATGATCTTGCTATTTGTAAATGGAAGCCATATAGCTCTCACTACAGTGCCTTTACACTGCTGCACCTCTGCCTGGGATTCTCTCCCCTCCTTTCTTTCATACCTCAGTTCAAAAGTCCTCTCATCAAATAGGCTTCTTTTTTAAACCCCATATAGAAGACCATTCCCATCATCTCTATTCTAAATGGTTTTTATTCTTTATGAAATTATGCAGTAAATTTCTTTAATTGTATGCTTCTTGAAGATGGGTTGCTTATTATATTGTTCATTGTTGTATTCATAGCATGTTGCCAATAGTATTAAAAAAATCTATCTTTGTTGAGAATGAATAAAGAAATCCTGGCAATTAGTAAATCAAGGAAGAGACTCAGAAATCATGCGCCAAGGCAGATTCTATTCCAGCTAGGTGTGACTGACCCTGGGATCCAAGCCACCCAAGAGTTGCTGGGTACAGCACAAGCTGGGGGAAATAGAGGGGTTTGCAATTCACCATTAGTTCTTTCCTCACATATTCATACCTGAAGATGGGTATTATCATGTGACCACAGTTATGAAGCTATGAAGAATTCAGCCAAAACAGAATCACATAATCCAAGGTTAGGTTAGGGTCTTAAAAAGTCCAAACACAGGGCCAGGCACGGTGGCGCAGGCCTGTAATCCCAGCAGCTCAGGAGGCTGAGGCAGGAAGATTGCAAGTTCAAAGCCAGCCTCAGCAACTTAGCAAGGCACTTAGCAACTCAGCAAGACCCTCTCTCTAAATAAAATATATAAAAGGGCTGACGGTGTGGCTCAGTGGTTGAGCACCCCTGGGTTCAATCCTCAGTGCCAAAAAAGAAAAAAAAGTCCAAACACAGAAAATCAGAATTACTATCCCCTCCCTTTTTCAATTTAAAATTTCCCACTATACCAAATATCACTCATTGACACACTATTTTAAGCTCTCTTTGTCCTTGTGTGCCTCACAGAGATAACCAGCTTCTCAGTTTCCTTCATGGGTACTTTTAAATGCATTGAAAAATCATAAAAATTACCAAACATTTCATTTGCTTAATATAGCCTCTGAAGGTTTTGATAGGAAATGCTATAGTTCTCTCGTTTTTATGTGAAAGTAATGATAGTGATTTTTGCCATTGACCAAATTCAGATTGGTCCCACATTACCTATAAAAATGTCAGCTCAAGATTGCCCCCTAGAGTACATTAACCAGAGTGCTGTGACAGTAATGCTGAACTATAAAGTTCACTATTTCCGCATTGGGCTTTTCTGGGGAAATGTCACTTTCTATATTATATGCTTCTGCATTATTTTAAAATTTGTGTCAAATCTCTCTCTCTCTCTCTCTCTCTCTCTCTCTCTCTCTCTCTCTCTCTCTCTCTCTCTCTCCCTCCCTCCCCCCCCCTCTCTCTTTTGCAGTACTGGGTATTGAACCCAGAGTCTCGCACATGTAAGGCAAGTGCTGTGTTATTTCGAGACAAGGTCTCAGTTTCTGTTTTAGTTGACTTTTTCACCTCTGTGAACAAAAGGCCTGACAATAACAATTTTAGAGAAGGAATTTTATTTGACACTCATGATTTTAGAGGTCTCAGCCCATAATAACTGATTCGGTGGCTCTGGGCCTGAAGTGAGGCAGAACACCATGGCAGAAAGATGTGGAGGAAGAAAGCAAGTCAGGACATAGCCATCAAAGACCAGAGAGCTTTGCTCACCAGGGATAAAAATATATACCTGAAAGGCACACCCCTAATCACCTACCTCCTCAGTCACACCCTACAAACCTACAATTACCACCCAGCTAATCCTCATTAGTGCATTAATGCACTGATTAGGTTTAGGCTCTCATAACCCAGTCATTTCACAACAACTTTCCTGCATTAGATCACATATGAGCTTTTGGAGAACACCTCCTATCTAAAACATAACGTTTGCCTATGTTCTCCTCATATTTGCAATCCTGCTTCAGCCTCCCAAGTAACTGGAATTACAGGCATGTGCCATGTACCCAGCTAAGTACATCTTTTAAAACAAACAAACAAAAAATACCATTTTTAAGTGGGAAATGTTAACTGGAAATACAATTTTTCATTCAGAGAGTAAAATATGACAGCATCTTGCCTAAAATAGGCAGAATTAATTCAAGTTTTAGAGCTTGGTTTGTTTATAGTCACACCCTCAAACTATGTATCGATCCACTATCAATATAATAAGCACCTTTTGGGTTTGGTAAGTGCAAAATGATTAAGATTTGGTCCCTGACACTAAGATTTCACAGCCTAGATGGGAAGACAGACATTTTAGGAAATCATTACACTATATGATAAAACCTACATGATGTACATTGTAATCCAGGAGAGAACTTAAACATACAAGAACATTTTTATTCAGATAAGAAAAGATGAAGGGAAGAAAGAAAGGAGGAAAGGTTCAGGTAAAATAAACTTTACTAAAAATGCTCTAACTAGGGCTGGGATTGTGGCTCAGCAGTAGAGCGCTCATCTAGCACGGGCAGGACCTGGTTCCACCCTCAGCACCACATAAAAATAAAGGCATTGTGTTGTGTCCATCTACACCTAAAAAATAAATATTAAAAAAATGCTCTAACTAGTGTTAGACCAATTCACCCAAAATAACACCTTGGATTAATTAAATTCCAATACATTTTAGGCTGAACAAAACTTTTAAAAATTCAAGTAATTCAAGTAATACAAAAAGAAGCTTGAGAGTTACCCAGGGTATAAATCAGTGCTGCCTAGTAGAAATATAATATGAAGTACATACACCATTCTTAATCTTATACTAGCCACCTATATTTAAAAGACTAAAGTAATTTTAAAAATATGTTTGAGTTAACCAAATACACCTAAAATATTATTGTTTCTTTTGCCAGAAACAAGGTGGACTAGAAAGTGTCTAAAATTGCACAATAGCTATGAGAATGGAAGGAACTGGGTAAATCCAAGTGATAAAGACAAAATAGGCAGAAGTTGATGATTTATTGGTTAGAGAATGAGAGAGTACAAGTGGTTTCAAACTCAAGCAGGTCTTTGCTTGAGCAACTGGTAAGTGAAGTTACCACCCATTGAAATAGGAAAAACAGGAGGAGGGGCAAACTGAAGGAAGACATAGCAAGGATTAATAGCTCACTTTTAAAAGATGAGTTCAAGATGCCATGAAACCTACAACTAATTACATATCCAAGGGAGATTTGAACCCATGTGTCTGCAACCCAAGGATAGATTTGGGAGCCATGGGAAAGTCTGAGATTGCCCAGAGTAAGACAAGGAGAATAAGACAAGTGCAGAGACAGAAACCAACATTTAAGATATAAGGATCCAATACTAAAAACTGGCCTCAGAGAGGCACAAGGAAACCCAAAAAAATATAAGCTCAATAGCCAAAGAAAGAGTTTCCAGGGGGACAAAGTGGCAACCTATGTCAGATGTGTCCAGAAAGTCAAGCAAAGTAAATAGAGATATTCTTTTTTATTGGTTGTTCAAAACATTACAAAGCTCTTGACATATCATATTTCATACATTTGATTCAAGTGGGTTATGAACTCCCATTTTTACCCTGTATACAGATTGCAGAATCACATCGGTTACACATCCACGTTTTTACATAATGCCATACTAGTGACTGTTGTACTGAGATATTCTCATTTCATTTGACAGTAAAGGAGGTCATGAGTGACTTTGAAAGAAACAGTTTCTACAGCGGGAGGCTAGAAGTCACATTGCACAGACTTAAAATTGAGGGGGTAATGTAGATAGCTCCTCAAGAAATGTTCTATTAAAGGAATGTAGCTAAGGTGGTACCTATTCAATATCAAGGATGGTATCTATTGATACCTTGAGGAAAGACTTTTATGATGCAAGAGACTTGACACATTTAAGGGCTGTTGGAAAGGAACCATTAAAATTCTAAAATAAACTAATTTATTGATCTTAAAAGATGCTAATCAAATGTTATTAAATGAAAAGAGTGAAAAAAGTGTTTGATATAGAGGTACACGTAAACACATAGATGACATTCTGGAAAGGCATATACCATGGTATTTATTATGTTTATCTCTGAATAACTAGACTAACAAAATTTAAATTTTATTCTTTTTCTTAAAGTTTTTTTATTTCAAGAGGTATTGTTTTGTGATACAAAAAAAAAAATCATTTTCAGGGAATCCTCTCACCTCTGCATACTATGGTCTTGAACATGTGTTGAAAATGACTTCATTCCAGTTTGATGAGACATAATTATAAAATTCCTGAGCACGATTGTTTTCATGTACTTCCATCAAGAGTCTACAAAAAGGAAAAGGCCACAGTATCCAGGCTGAAGTAGAAGGTGGCTACTGACTCAGCTGTCCACTAGACCAAACTAGGCTTCTAACTTTCCCAATGGGTGGGCCACCTCTCCAGGCCTTTATAAGGATCAAGTAGAAGAGCAAACTGTCCCCGTATTTCAAACTTGATTGGCAAGACTGGAAAGTGCAAGGCAGGAAAACAACTCTCCTACCCATGATTTCTGCACAGAGAGGGCAGGCAATTGATGGTGGCAATGGGCAAGCAAAAGTCACCATATTGTAGCCTGCACTTATTTTTCATTATGCATATGAAAAAGAATAATACTGTGTTTAAAAAGTCACATGGAAATATCAGTTCAGAATGAATGCAGGTACAGGTTTTGTCAAAATAAAAATGATGCCAGTCAAGATGACTGATATTTTACCTTTCTTGCACTGTTTATTCTCTTATATTTTTTCTATTGTCTATGTAAAAGTTGGTATCTTGCAGTAGCAATCAGTTACAATACTAGTTTTGAGTAGTATTGAAGATTTTCTTCCTCACAAAATGGAGAACCAGTTACCCATGGGCATTTGAAGATCCAAGACAGAGGCAAAGAGTAAATGGAAAAAGTATTAGAGTTTCAATACCCATTTTTATAGAGAAAAAGTAGTGATAGAATATGATCTCATATGATAGAATAAGAGATCAGCATAAAGCTGACCTCAAGTGATCAGTCTTCACCATGTATTCAAAATGGTAACCTACCTCACTTTGATTTCCTCACCAACATCCCACCATTCACATGAACATCATGCACTTATCATGCATCATGGCCTGTTTCTAATGAGAAACGGAGGTTTTGCCTCAAGTGAGGAGCAAGAACTCCAGCAACACAGTGAGTGGCTCTGGCCCTAACTTCGCCACCTTCCCAGAAAGCTATAGAACTTTTCTAGACTGCAGTTTCCTCAAGCAGAAGAATATGTCTGTGATGGTTAACATTTGGTGTCTACCTGACTAGATGAAGTGATACCCAGATAGCTGATAAAGCATTACTTCTGGGGGTACCTGTGCATGTGTTTCTGGAAGACATTTGAGTCACTGGACAGAGTGGGGAGGATCTGCCCTTGCCTAATGTGAGTAGGCACCATCCAATTGGCTGAAGGCCCAGAGAGAACAAAAGGCAAAGGATAAGCAATCTCTCTCTCTCTCTCTCTCTCTCTCTCTCTCTCTCTCTCTTGCGCGCGCGCGCGCGCGCGCACGCCACTGAGACATCCTCCTTCTCAAGCCCTTTGACATCAGAACTCTAAGTTCTCCAGCTCATGGCATCAGGGACCTGCACCAATCCCCTGTGTTCAGGTTCTCATGACTTCAGCCTTGGAACAAAAAGTGAGAAGTTGCACCAGCAGCTTCCCAGGTTCTGAGGCCTTTGGACTTGGCCTGAGCCACACTACTGACTTCCCTGGTTCTCCAACTAGGAGACAGTCCTTCATGACACTTCTCAGCCACTATAGCCATGTGAGCCAATTCCCCAAAGATACCCATCTCATATAGTTCACTCTGTATATCCTTTTGGTCCTGGCTTTCTGGAGAACCCTGACTAACTAAGGTTCTACTTCAGGGTAGAAAGGATTATTTTAGGTAATACATTAAAGCATTCAGGATAATACTTGGCATGGTAATTACCAGTTCTCATTAAATGATGGCCATTAGACATACTTACATAATTACTTCTAAAAGGAAGTAAATCTAAAGAGTCACACCAATGACTTTTATTTAAGATGAATTGCAAGGTTGTCATGGAAGAAGAGTTGGTGAAGATGTGTGGGTAGCTCTTTAAAAATCTTTGTTTGCATTTTCAGAAATTACTTTATTCTATTAAAATACCTTTTATTCTTTTATTCCCATGAAAAGGCAAGAAAGCAGATTACACTCAAGCAAGATGCCAGAAGCAGTTGGAGGGTGACGCAAGCCGTCTTGAGGAGCCCCATTCCAACCGCCCACCTCTGTCACTCAGCATCTGGGATGCTCTTTTGCAGCTGCCATCCTGCCCTCCTGAAATGGT
Source organism: Marmota flaviventris (assembly GCF_047511675.1). Classification (NCBI taxonomy): domain Eukaryota; kingdom Metazoa; phylum Chordata; class Mammalia; order Rodentia; family Sciuridae; genus Marmota; species Marmota flaviventris. The sequence goes on from NC_092505.1 coordinate 77,884,342, forward strand.
GAACTGGGCTCAAAACAACCAGTGGCGCCTGACATCATGACATAGAAATAAAGAACTATTCAGGCCCCTTTTTAACCAAGGGGGCCATAGATGCCTCTCAAACTAGGCTTCTAACTTTCTTTTTTGGCTGAGCTCCTTCCCTCCTCCACCTTCTTGCAGGATCTTATCTCCATCCTCAGACACTCTCTCTCATTTCTCTCCTTTTTGCTCTCAGGTCCCTGGAAGAGAAGGGTCAGGAAAGGGAAAAGATACACCAGTTGCTCCCAACTGCCAGACATGAGGAAAGCCCTGACCCTGTAGCCAATGTCCAGTTCTTAGTTTCTAGTAATAAATCAGCATAACCCCAAATCATCATATTGCCAAAGATTTCAGTCATAAAGAGAAGGAATACAGGGTCCTGGGCATCACTGTTGGTATGAGAAGAATGCCAACCTGCACATGACCATGACTCTTGTGCTCAGACATACCAAAGCTAAAGAATGTACAGTACAGTGAAATTAATAGTCTCCTGGAGCTTTTCAATAAGGAAAATTAGATCACACATGGAATGATTCTAATCTCCCCGTGCTCACATTAATAGTAGAATTTGTACTATTTTTTTTCGGGGGGGGGGGGAGTACTAGGGATTGGATCCAGGAGCATTTTACCACTGAGCTATATCCCCAGGCATTTTTCATTTTTGTTTTGAGACAGGATCTCACTAAGTTTCTGAGAGTTCTGTTAAATTTCCAAGGCTGGCATCAAACTTGCAATCCTTCTGACTTAGCCTCCTGTGTCACTAAGATTATAGGTATTGTAATCTGGCTTCTACTAAATTTTAATGGGAGAACCATGTAAAGATTGAAGTGTTGAGCTATGATATCCAAAAAGGGTTGCATTCTCCTATAAGTTGCCCGGGTACAGCAGACATAGAAGTTAGTGGTGAGGGATCCACATTTACTCAATGATTGAAAATATGTTGTTTTTCTAGAATCAGAAGATACAGCACTAAATGAAGAAACTTTGCCTTCTAGATATTCTACCTAGATGGAGGGGAAAAGACTATCAATAAATAAGTCTAAAAGGAAATAAGAAAATAAATGATGGTGATATGTAAAATTTTATGTTATGATTTAAATATGAGGTGTCCCTCAAAAGCTCATGAACAGATGATAAGAGCTATAACCTCATCAGTGAATTAATCCATTTGAAAGACTAATAATTTAAAAGAAACACTGTGATAACTATAGGCAAGTAGGGTGTGGCTGGAAGCAGTAGGACACTGGGAGCACTTTTGTTCCTGGCACCTCTCTTTCTTTCTGCTTCATGGCAGTCTTGAGCTTTCCTCCTCCAGGCCCTTCCCCCATCATGTTCTACCTCACCACTTGAGCCCAGAAGAATACAGCTGGCCATCTACAAATGAAACCTCTAAAACCGTAAGTCCAAAATAAATTTTCATCCTGGAAGTTATTCTTGTCAGATATTTTTGTCACAGAATTATAATACACTATGATAAGATGATATGAAAGGGAACTATGAGGAGGGGGACTTCTTTAGTTTCAATGGTCAAGAAGTGTCTTTCAAAGGAGTTACTGGGCAAAAATAACATAGATAAGTGGTAATGACATCTACATATGCTTCTATTTTTAAAAAATAAACAGGTAAGGGAGGCAAGGTAGAACATACCTATAACCCCAGCTACTCCAACAGCTGAGTTAGGAGGATCCCAAATTCAAGGTCAGCTTGAACAACTTCATAAGACCTTGTCTCAGAAAGTTAAAAAGAGCTGCAGATATGGCTCAGTGGTAGAGTGCCCCTGAGCATAATATACAATACTACAAAATAAATAAATTAGGTAAAAGTCCAACTCCTCCCTGCTATTTGAACTGTAAACATTGGGGATCTTTGGATGCCTATGTGAACCTATGCAGTGGCAAGTGGCGGTCACATGGCAGGACTCAGCCCTGCAAATTGAACATTGTGGAGGTGTCCTTTTACCACGGTGGTGTCTGCTACTCCATGGTATAAACTGTTTCTTATACTTAGATTTTTCACTCCATCCTTAACCATTCATTGGCCAAAGACAGAAAACAAAACAAAGAAGCTTAGGTACAAATTAAGAGAAACTTAAAAATTGTTCTAGCTCGCACATATACTGCCAGATGATTTTCATAGACCCATCACTTGTATTAATCTGCCCAAAATTCATATTTAATGCTCATGAATGTCTCTAATATTGATCATAATAGTGTGAAAAGAAAAAAATACTCTGATAATTATTTCCAATTTGGTTTTTCCCTTATTAAGAATAAAGATTATCCAAGAAACATTCATAATATACTGAAATATACTTCCTGATTTCATCATTTGGAGTGAAAATTTTCAAAATATTATCAAAAATTGAGGTTTTTAATATCAAAGTGAAATAATTTAATATTGTTGGTCATGACCAGGTCACAAAAGTAGTTTCTGGCTACTTTTGATGCTCAAATATGTGAAATTTAAAATTACATATAAGTATGCATTTGGTAACCAAACAAAAGATAATACAATCAACCCTCCCTACCTGTAGGTTTAGTATCTGTGGATTCAACCAAGTGAGGATGAAAAATATTCAGAAAACAAAATGGTGTCCTTACCAAAAATGTACCATTTTTTTCTTGTCATTTGTTCTCTAATCAATACACTATAATACTACTTATTTATCACTTATATTATATTAAGTACTATAAATATTCTAGGTATAATTTAAAGTACCGGGGAGGATGTGGTATAAAATATATGCAAATACAATACCATGTCATGTAAGGGACTTTAGTATCCACAGATTTTGGCGTTCTTGTCCTGGGGTACTAGAGATAATACCTTGGGTATACTGTATGTACATTTTTTAATATGCTAACAAATCCCACTGTTTATTGTAGCTAGCTTGAGAAATTCTATAGACTGTTAAACAGTAAAAAGTTTGAAGGAATTTGTCTATGTTCTAAATTTTTAATTTTGCATTAAGGTAAATTTTATAATATAACCTTTAAAAACTTATAAAATATTTATTTTCAAATTAGTTACCATAACAAACTGAGTGTGATTTCCAAAAATCTCATTGGTAAGCTATAAATGAAGGAGGAGTTCAATCTGTGCTCCTCAAACTTGAAGATGACAAAACCTCTGGGTTTCCTCTCCTGAAGTGGCTTAAATAAGCACTAGCTCTGTTACGTAACAAAGAGAAAGACTGTTTGGTTTTAAGTACAGTTGCTATTCAAAGGATTCTGAAAACTCTTGAATTTTAAAATGAGAGCATCCTTCTTATTCCACTGGCTCCCTCTATAAGCTATCTACTGAGCATTTCCTACAATGTCACATGTGAGCATGGTTTTGGAACTTCTGATCCTTATGAGAATGCCTTGGAGGGTAGCAGTCAAATGGTGTAATTCTGGGAAGCACAGGAAACTGAGAATATAGAATTAAAAATTTGTATAATATAAAGAGAATATATAATATTAGCACAAAGGCAGAAAGTCAACAAACTACGAATTAAACAAATCTCATGTTTAACTGAAATTTTATCTTCTTATTCATTAAGAGCTTTCTCTGACAATGAGGCAACAAAGTCAGTTGGTTAAAATATTAACTAGAACATCCAAAGACTAGCTTTATTGTTTACTATTCCATCAATATCACAGTAAAACAAAGCACCCCAAACCTTAAACTTACATGTCCAAAGAAATACTAAAATTATTTTAAAATTTTCAGTAATACCATAAATGTTTAAGAAATAATATAAAAAAGAAAGAATATAAAGATAAATATGTAATTTCTAAGTAAAAGTGCATTGGAAGAGTCATGAGGAAAAAATTAACTATATAAAAATAAAGCTAATGTGTACCAAAAGCTACATAAGATTGAATAGTAGATAAAAACTTTTTAAATGACTCTACAGTACTGTTTAACAAATAATCTTAACATACACATACATAGAGATCACATAAAACAATGAAATCAATGTAAAAATCACAATTGGAAAATCAGCAAAGCACAGACAGTTCAGAGGAAGCAAACTTCTTGAAAGAATTATGATGTTCTTTCAATTTTTCTCATGCTCCAAGTTTGTCAGGTTTTTTGTTGCTATGACAAAATACCTGAGAAAAACAACTTATGTAACACAGACCATGAAGTCAGGTGGATTCTTTGTCTTGTGTATTCAAAGAATGAGATTCACAGACAGAAAGGGGTGAAAACAAAGTATAATAATTTATTAAAGCAAAAACAGGCACAGTGGCATACGCCTATAGTCCCAGCAGCTCGGGAGGCTGAGACAGTAGGAATTACAAATTCAAGGCCAGCCTCAGCAACTTTGCAAGGCCCTAAGCAACTTAGTGAGACCCTGTCTTAAAATAAAAATTTTAAATGGCTGGGGATATAGCTCAGAGTAAAGTGCCTCTGGATTAAATCCCCAGTATCCCCTCCCCAAAAAAAAGGAATTTATTAAAGCAAAGTGAAGCAAAGTTCTCATGCTTGGGAAGGGACCTCAGAGGGTTTTCAGTCAATGGCTAGGGTATTATCTAGGGTTGATAAGGATCTATATATTTAAGAAAGTAAGCTTCTTGCCCAATCCTGGGTCAAATACTCTGTGTCCACGAGGCATTCATGCAGCCTCCAGTCCAATCAAAATATTAATCATGCATTTTTCCTTCTTTGGAGAGGCTGTGGACTCCAGGTCATGTATGTCCCAATTTTAAAATAACCTTTTTCAAATTTCTCAGCAAAAGCCTGCAGCTGCTATTTGTGCTCTGCTTCTTAGGAAGTCATCCAGGGTCCATTTCCCTATTTCCCTAGCTTTATCTCTTCCTCTTGACCTCACTTTGAGGAGAAATAATTTATTTTAGTGCATTGTTTCAGACATTTCAGTTCAAGGACTATTGAACTGAATATATAAATTACAGTGGCTCCATTGCCCTGAGCCTGAGGTGAGGCAAAACAACATGGCAGAAGGGTGTGGTAGAGGAAAGCTGCTCAGCTCATGGTAGCCCAGAAAGGGTGAATGGGGGGAGGAATATATATATATATATATATATATATGTGTGTGTGTGTGTGTGTGTTATATTATATATTTTTATTATATGTATATATTTGCCAAGGACAAAATATACTCTTCCAGGGATACCCCCAGTGACAAACATACTCCTACTAGGCCCCACCTTCTCCAGTTTGCACCACTTCCCATTAGTCCATTCAATTATGGCACCACCAGTGGATTAATCCATTTATGAGATCAGAGTCCTCATGATCCAATTACTTATCAAAAGCTTCATTTCTGAACACTGCTGCACTGAGAACCAAGTCTTCAACATATCAGCCTTTGGAGGATATTCAGATATAGACTATAAGGCTCCCTAAGCCATTCCTATATAGCTTTTGCACTGGAACACTGGTCTTCATGTTGCCAGATGTTTTGTACTTTTTGTTCTTAGTCTTAACATTGAGTGATCCTTTGGTTGCCTGGAGGGCCCTCTTGGAAACACTCTTTTCTCTCGCCTTCTACCATTATACCCTCTTGCTTTCTCTTTGTTATTTCTGCCACTGTAATTTATATATTTTTGCTTACTTCTTCCAACAGCTAATAACTGTTGAAGTTACCACCAAGGTTCTACACTAACCTTCCTCCCCTTCCTTTCCTTTCTTAATTTATTTCCCTAAATATCTCATTCCTGAGTTTTAATTTTTGGCTGTAACCTAATTTTCTAATTTCTGTCATTAACATTAACCCAGACCTCTCCCCTGTATAAATGCTTATTCAACTTGTCTTGGTACTCCAGAGGTACCTAGCCAGACTTGCCCAAATCTGAACTGGTAAATAAAATGTACAAGAAGCTACTGTTTTGGACTAAGATCCTACACTGGGTCCTACCAGACCAGATTAAAAATCAAAATGTTGTTACCCATACTAAAGTTCCAAGTCATCAAACAAAAACTATTTTTTATCAGACCTCCAAAGATATGAGGAGCCGTAAAAGATAGCCAAATCTCCCAAACAAGCTAGCTTCAGTTAGCCTGATAATAAAGTTCCCTAAGCTTTAATCCTTACACAAGAGAAGTGATCAAAAGTAACACTAAGTTACTTAGTGTTAAAAAATCACTTATTTTTCTATTGTTCTATCTTCCCATTCATGCTTTAAAAGAAAATTAACTTTGAAGTGACCAATCTTTATTTTGTTCTGTTTCTGCTTTTTTCAGCTTTTCTGTCTTTAAAAACCAACCTCCTTGGCTCATCCCATGTGAATACCAATTCCATTTTATTGAATAGAAAAGTAGAGCAAGATGGGGGCTGAGATCCACCAGTGATCATCTCTCTGAAAACTAATTTGAACAGCTTTTCACATATCAGACTACCTTAATAAGAGCTAAGGAAGTTAGGTGGGAGACCATAGTGCCTGGTTTAAGTATAATAATATGGAAATCAACATTAAAGAAGACAGGAAGAGAAGAGTTGCCTGTATCACCTCTAACCCAACTCCAAGCAACATGCAACATGGAGAGAAAGACACCTCTCACTTGGGGGCCTTAGATTTAAAATATACTGCTAGGAAAAATCCCACAACACCTTTCCCCAGGCCAGTACTCAAGGGTTAAACCTCTGGGTCCAGGTTAGCCAGGCAGCCACCCATCAAGCAACAGAGGGTGAAGCAAGATTCTGCCCTCTGGGGAACAAGACAAGAAAGTCAGTACAGGACTTTTCCCTGGAGCTCAGTGCCAGGTCCCATCACAGTGAGACTCAGCACCAGGCAGAAACCAAAGGCTCCTATACCTAGGCCAGAGCTTGTAGAGTGAATCTTTAGACTTGTCCCAGCATCAGGTGGAGACCTGAACCTAAGTAGGACAGATACTTGTTTTGAATCACCATTGTCAGCTGCAACATGGACAAGAAGCTCTGGTACACCCCTGAGACTGTACAGGGCCTTGTAGTTATGAGTCTTTTAGACAGCTGTTATATCACAGTGACCAAAACACCAGTCAAAAACAACGTAGATGAGGAAAAGTTTATTTGGGGCTTACAGTTTCAAAGGTCTTAGTCCATATATGTCTGATATCATTGCTCTGGGCCCAAGGTGAGGGAGCACATCATGGGGGAAGGGCCCAGTGGAGAAAAGCTGCTCATCTCTTGGTGGGGTTAGGAAGCAGATATCTCTCTCTCTCTCTCTCTCTCTCTCTCTCTCTCTATATATATATATATATATATATATATATATATATATACACATCCCAGCCCCATTTTTTTTTAATTTATTTAGAGACAGGGTCTCACTGAGTTGCTTATTAATTAGCTTCTCATTTTTTGCTGAGGCTGGCTTTGAACTCACAATCCTCCTGTCTTAGCCTCCTGAACCACTGAGCAGAACTACTTTTAAGTATTCAAATAATCGGGGATCGGGAAGATGGCGGCGAGGGGAGTGCATTGCCCCCGTGTGCTGCGTCACTGTGTGGGAGTATGACAAGTCAGGACGGCTAAAGGCTATCTTGTTAGGAATTTCCAGCAATAGTGGGGTGCTCCGGAACCTGGAGGAAGGATTTCCATCGCACGAGGATCGGCTACGGGGACTCAAACGCAAGAGATTTGTCGCACGGAGGGTAACACTGCTTATTCAGCAAATTGCCCCGCGGCTAGAGTCTGCAGCGCATGCTGGGAAACGAGGAGATAGCGACGCAGGGATACAGCGCTGCAGTTTCTGCCAGCCGTGCAAGCATCGTACTCAGGGCTGAATTCTGGGTTCGAGATGGGGGAAGGAAGCGGTCCATCTCGGTTCTCCACACCAGTCAGACCACAGAGGAGGCCAGCAGCCACCATGTTGGAGAGCTGACGCCACCATCCCTGTTTTCGACTGACCGCAGCTCATTCAGCCATAGAACAGGTAATTTCAGGCTGCCATTCGCCTGCGGCTTGCAGACAGATTGCTCGGGCTCAGTGCCTGGGTGCTTCTTAGAGCCTGCTCTTATCGGAGCGAGCACCGAGCGCAGGGCGGCCGAGTTCCGGCTCCCGGAACTGCCCTGGCCCAGGGCTGGGGAGCCTGCGGAGGCTGCTTCTTGGAGCCTGCTCTTATCAGAGCATACACCGAGCATGGAGCGGCCGTGTTCCGGCTCCCGGAACTGAGCCCACGGGGGCTGCTTCTTGGAGCCTGCTCTTATCGGAGCATACACCGAGCACGGAGCGGCCGAGTTCTGGCTCCCGGAACTGCCCTGGCCCAGGGCTAGGAGCCCGCGGAAACTGCTTCTCGGTCCGGGTCCTGCTGAGGGCCGGTCAGGACTCACCCGTTGCTTTGGTTGCCCGGCAAGGGGAACGAAATGCTGCCATTCGCATAGGATACCAACATGGCAGAGATCTGATGTCATCAGAAAGCGGCGGAGGAGAGAACTTCATCAATACCAGCGGCGACAGAAACAGTTGGTCTCCTGGTAGGGGGGGTGAGGCACAGACACCCGAGTCTCTCGATTTGTCGTCGAGCCAGAGGGGAGGAGCCGGGCCGCCGCCAGCGCCCAGAGCAGGCCCAGCGGCTCGCCGGCGTGGTGATCGCGTGACCCCAATTGGAGAGGGGGCGGAGCGGAGCCGCCACCCGCGCCCGCAAGGTGGGCAGACCCGCGACCCAGTGGTACACGGGTGTGGTAGGAGGGGCAGGGCAGAGCCGCCACCCGCGCCGGCAAGGTAAGCAGACCTGTGACAGACTGGAGGGTCAGGCCCAGCAGCCTGCCAGCGTGGTACACATGTCACCCCAACTGGAGTAGGGGCAGAGCAGATCCTTCGCCCACGCCCAGATCAGGCCCTGCCGGTGTGGTGGTCACGTGACCCCAATTGGAGTGGGGGCGGAGCGGAACCGCCACCCGTGCCCGCAGGGTGAGCAGACCTGTGACCAACCTGCAGATCAGGCCCAGCGGTCCGCAGGTGTGGTAGGAGGGGCAGGGCAGAGCCGCCGCCCGCGCCTGCAAGATAGGCAGACCTACGACAGACCGGTGGATCAGGCGCAGGAGCCTGCCGGCGTGGTACACACATCACCCTAATTGGAGTAGGGGCAGAGCAGAGTCGCCGCCCGTGCCAGGAACAGGCCCAGCGACCTGCCGGCGGGGTAGTCACGACACCCCAATTGGAGTAGGGGCAGAGCAGAGCCACCACCCGTGCCCGAAAGGTGGGCAGACCTGCGACCGACCAGCGGGACAGGCCCAGTGGCCTGCCGGTACGACAGACACGTCACCCCATTTGGAGTAGGGGCAGAGCAGAGCCGCCGCCCGCACCTGCAGGGTAGGCAAACCTGCAACCAACCGGCGGATCAGGCCCGGTGGCCTGCCGGCGTGGTAAACTCGTCACCCCAATTGGAGTAGGGGCAGAACAGAGCTGCCGCCAGCGCCCAGAACAGGCCCAGTGACCTGCCGGCGTGGTAGTCACGACACCCCAATTGGAATAAGGAGAGAGCAGAGCCGCCGCCCGCGCCTGCAGGAAAGAAACGCAAGCAGTATGAAAAGACAAGGAAAGAAAGGACCACAAGCAATGCAGGTCAACGCAACTTTAGAAGAGGTAACAGCTGCAGCAGATGGAATGTCAGATAAAGAATTCAGGATATACATGCTTCAGATGATCTGAAGTATCAAGGAAGACATTAGACAGCAAAATCAGACAATGAAAGATCACTTCGACAATGAATTACGCAAACAAATCCAGGAAGCAAAGGATCAACTATACAGGGAGATAGAGGTTATAAAAAACAAACAAACAGAAATCCTAGAAATGCAGGAAGCAATAAACCAACTTAAAAACTCAATGGAGAATACTACCAGCAGAGTAGAACACTTAGAAGATAGAACATCAGACAATGAAGACAAAGTATTTCAACTGGAAAAGAACATAGACAGCTCAGCAAGACTGTTAAGAAACCATGAGAAGAACATCCAAGAAATATGGGATAACATTAAGAGACCAAACTTAAGAGTCATTGGGATACAGGAAGGTACAGAACTCCAAACCAAAGGAATGAGCAGTCTATTCAATGAAATAATACGAGAAAACTTCCCAGACTTGAAGAATGAGACAGAATCCCAAATCCTAGAAGCCTACAGGACGCTGAATGTGCAAAATCATAAGAGATCCACACCTAGACACATTATAATGAAGATGCCCAACATACAGAATAAGGAGAGAATTTTAAAAGCTACAAGAGAAAGGAAGCAGATTACATTTAGGGGTAAGCCAATCAGGATAACAGCTGATCTTTCAACACAGACTCTGAAAGCTAGAAGATCCTGGAATAACATATTTCAAACACTGAAAGAAAATGGGTTCCAACCAAGAATTGTGTATCCAGAGAAATTAAGCTTCAGGATGGAAGATGAAATTAAAACCTTCCACGATAAACAAAAGTTTAAAGAATTCGCAGCTAGAAAACCATCTCTTCAAAACATCCTCGGCAAAACATTACAGGAAGAGGAAATGGAAAATAACAATGAAAACCAACAGTGGGAGGTAGGACAGTAAAGGGGGGGAAAATAATCAAAGAGGAAAACAAACCATGTTTAGTAACAGAAATAAACAAATATGGCTGGAAGAACAACCCATATCTCAATAATAACCCTAAATGTTAATGGCTTAAACTCACCAATTAAGAGACACAGGCTAGTAGAATGGATCACAAAACAAGACCCAACAATATGCTGCCTACAGGAGACGCATTTGATAGGAAAAGACATACATAGGCTGAAGGTGAAAGGTTGGGAAAAATCATATCACTCATATGGACTTCAGAAACAAGCAGGAGTGTCCATACTCATATCAAATAAAATAGATTTCAAGCCAAAGTTAATCAAAAGGGATAAAGAGGGACACTACATACTGCTTAAGGGAACCATACACCAACAAGACATAACAATCATAAATATTTATGCCCCAAACAATGGTGCAGCTATGTTCATCAAACAAACTCTTCTCAAGTTCAAGAGTCTAATAGACCACCATACAATAATCATGGGAGACTTCAACACACCTCTCTTGCCACTGGACAGATCTTCCAAACAAAAGTTGAGTAAGGAAACTATAGAACGCAATAACACAATTAATAACCTAGACTTAATTGACATATATAGAATATACCACCCAACATCAAGCAGTTACACTTTTTTCTCAGCAGCACATGGATCCTTCTCAAAAATAGATCATATATTATGTCACAGGGCAACTCTTAGACAATATAAAGGAGTAGAGATAATACCATGCATCTTATCTGATCATAATGGAATGAAACTGAAAATCAACGATAAAAGAAGGAAGGAAAAAGCATACATCACTTGGAGAATGAACAATCGGTTACTGAATGATCAATGGGTTATAGAAGACATCAAGGAGGAAATTAAAAAATTCTTAGAGATAAATGAAAACACAGACACAACATATCAGAATCTATGGGACACATTGAAAGCAGTTCTAAGAGGAAAATTCATTGCTTGGAGTTCATTCCTTAAAAAAATAAAAAACCAACAAATAAATGATCTCATATTCATCTCAAAATCCTAGAAAAAGAAGAGCAAAACAACAGCAAAAGAAGTAGAAGAAATAATTAAAATCAGAGCTGAAATTAATGAAATCGAAACAAAAGAAACAATTGAAAAAATTGACAAAACTAAAAGTTGGTTCTTTGAAAAAATAAACAAAATCGACAGACCCTTAGCCATGCTAGCGAAGAGAAGAAGAGAGAGAACTCAAATTACTAGCATACGGGATGAAAAAGGCAATATCACAATAGACACTTCAGAAATACAGAAGATAATCAAAAACTATTTTGAATCCTTATACTCCAATAAATTAGAAGATAGTGAAGGCATAGATAAATTTCTTAAGTCATATGATCTGCCCAGATTGAGTCAGGAGGATATAGACAACCTAAACAGACCAATATCAATTGAGGAAATAGAAGAAACCATCAAAAGACTACCAACTAAGAAAAGCCCAGGACCGGATGGGTATACAGCAGAGTTTTACAAAACCTTTAAAGAAGAACTAATACCAATACTTTTCAAGCTACTTCAGGAAATAGAAAAAGAGGGAGAACTTCCAAATTCATTCTATGAGGCCAACATCACCCTGATACCTAAACCAGACAAAGACACTTCAAAGAAAGAAAACTACAGACCAATATCTCTAATGAACCTAGATGCAAAAATCCTCAATAAAATTCTGGCGAATCGGATACAAAAACATATCAAAAAAATTGTGCACCATGATCAAGTAGGATTCATCCCTGGGATGCAAGGCTGGTTCAATATATGGAAATCAATAAATGTTATTCACCACATCAATAGACTTAAAAATAAGAACCATATGATCATCTCGATAGATGCGGAAAAAGCATTTGACAAAGTACAGCATCCCTTTATGTTCAAAACTCTAGGAAAACTAGGGATAACAGGAACATACCTCAATATTGTAAAAGCAATCTATGCTAAGCCTCAGGCTAGCATCATTCTGAATGGAGAAAAACTGAAGGCATTCCCTCTAAAATCTGGAAAAAGACAGGGATGCCCTCTCTCTCCACTTCTGTTCAACATAGTTCTCGAAACACTGGCCAGAGCAATTAGACAGACAAAATAAATTAAAGGCATAAAAATAGGAAAAGAAGAACTTAAATTATCACTATTTGCAGGTCACATGATTCTACACCTAGCAGACCCAAAAGGGTCTACAAAGAAACTATTAGAGCTAATAAATGAATTCAGCAAAGTGGCAGGATATAAAATCAACACGCATAAATCAAAGGCATTCCTGTATATCAGCGACAAATCCTCTGAAATGGAAATGAGGACAACCACTCCATTCACAATATCTTCAAAAAAAATAAAATACTTGGGAATCAACCTAACAAAAGAGGTGAAAGACTTATACAATGAAAACTACAGAACCCTAAAGAGAGAAATAGAAGAAGATCTTAGAAGATGGAAAAATATACCCTGTTCATGGATAGGCAGAACTAACATCATCAAAATGGCGATATTACCAAAAGTTCTCTATAGGTTTAATGCAATGCCAATCAAAATCCCAATGGCATTTCTTGTAGAAATAGAGAAAGCAATCATGAAATTCATAGGGAAAAATAAAAGACCCAGAATAGCAAAAACAATGCTAAGCAGGAAGTGTGAATCAGGCGGTATAGCGATACCAGACTTCAAACTATACTACAGAGCAATAGTAACAAAAACAGCATGGTACTGATACCAAAACAGGCGGGTGGACCAATGGCACAGAATAGAGGACACAGAAACCAATCCACAAAACTACAACTATCTTATATGTGATAAAGGGGCTAAAAGCATGCAATGGAGGAAGGATAGCATCTTCAACAAATGGTGCTGGGAAAACTGGAAATCCATATGCAACAAAATGAAACTGAATCCCTTTCTCTCGCCATGCACAAAAGTTAATTCAAAATGGATCAAGGAGCTTGATATCAAATCAGAGACACGCCGTCTGATAGAAGAAAAAGTTGGCTCCGATCTACATTCGGTGGGGTCGGGCTCCAAATTCCTCAATAGGACACCCATAGCACAAAAGTTAATAACTAGAATCAACAAATGGGACTTACTCAAACTAAAAAGTTTTTTCTCAGCAAAAGAAACAATAAGAGAGGTAAATAGGGAGCCTACACCCTGGGAACAAATCTTTACTCCTCACACTTCAGATAGAGCCCTAATATCCAGAGTATACAAAGAACTCAAAAAATTAGGCAATAAGAGAACAAACAACCCAATCAACAAATGGGCCAAGGACCTGAACAGACACTTCTCAGAGGAGGACATGCAGTCAATCAACAAGTACATGAAAAAATGCTCACCATCTCTAGCTGTCAGAGAAATGCAAATCAAAACCACCCTAAGATACCATCTCACTCCAGTAAGATTGGCAGCCATTATGAAGTCAAACAACAACAAGTGCTGGCGAGGATGTGGGGAAAAGGGTACACTTGTACATTGCTGGTGGGACTGCAAATTGGTGCAGCCAATTTGGAAAGCAGTATGGAGATTTCTTGGAAAGCTGGGAATGGAGCCACCATTTGACCCAGCTATTCCCCTTCTTGGTCTATTCCCTAAAGACCTAAAAAGAGCATGCTACAGGGACACTGCTACATCGATGTTCATAGCAGCACAATTCACAATAGCAAGACTGTGGAACCAACCTAGATGCCCTTCAATAGACGAATGGATAAAAAAAATGTGGCATTTATACACAATGGAGTATTACTCTGCATTAAAAAATGACAAAATCATAGAATTTGCAGGGAAATGGATGGCATTAGAGCAGATTATGCTAAGTGAAGCTAGCCAATCCCTAAAAAACAAATGCCAAATGTCTTCTTTGATATAAGGAGAGTAACTAAGATCAGAGTAGGGACGAAGAGCAGGAGAAGAAGATTAACATTTAACAGGGATGAGAGGTGGGAGGGAAAGGGAGAGAGAAGGGAAATTGCATGGAAATGGAAGGAGACCCTCAGGGTTATACAGTGGAGGGGGTAGAGAGAGAGGAGGGGAGGGGAGGGGAGAGGAGGGGAGGGGGGATGGTGGAGGATGGGAAAGGCAGCGGAGCACAACAGACACTAGTATGGCAATATGTAAATCAATGGATGTGTAACTGATGTGATTCTGCAATCTGTGTATGGGGTGAAGGTGGGAGTTCATAACCCACTTGAATCAAAGTGTGGAATATGATATGTCAAGAAATTTGTAATGTTTTGAACAACCAACAATAAAAAAAATAAAAAATAAATAAAAATTAAAGCAAAAAAAAAAGTATTCAAATAATCAATAATTTTTATTAGTATGCTGCCATTATTTCAGTATACATGGAAATATAAATTATCTTGAGCTTCTGTTACCCAGTTTATACAAAAAGGCACTATATACAGTCTATGAATCTAGCTAGTTTGATGCTATCAATGGAATCTGCTGCCAGCCACTCCTTGGAGTCATTCTGAACTCTGTATGAATTCAAAGACTTTCTGACCAAAAGTAATAAGAACCTTATGGCATTAAAGTGGTCCAGGAAAGGTCACCAGAATCTCCATTTAATATAGTGAAACACCCCTCACACTAAAAATGAAAATGAAATTCAATTTTGCGGGAAGCTACTGGGGATTTAATCCAGGGGTGCTCAACCATGGAGCCACATCCCCAGCACTTTTTAGTTATTATTTATTTTGAGACAGTGTCTTGCTAAATTGCTTAGGGCCTCGATAAGTTGCTGAGGCTGGCTTTGAACTTGCAATTCTCCGCCTCCGCCTCCCAAGTCACTGGGATTACAGGTGTGCACCACTGTGCCCGGTGAAATTCTGTTTTAAATGCAAGTCATTGTCAATTCCAAAAGTAGATAGTCGCTAATACCCAAATTTTAAAAAAAATCTCAGTTATAACAGAGGATTATTTCAGTTTACAGGGAATTATTTTCTGTTTATCATTTTTTCAAAACAAAACACTATTTATGGTTATTGAAATGATCTCTGTTAGTGATATGGCTCACATTTTTACAAGTTTATATTTTCACTGCTTTGTAATGTTTGTAAAGTTTTTGTTTTTGAAATGGATTACATATTTGGTTTAAAGTTTTTAAAATTTTGTATGTTTTGCATTCTTAAAATCATGAGTTTTTAATATTATGTTTCATGCAAAATAAATACCCAAATACCAGAAAAAAAAACTAAGACCTTTGAAACTGTGAGCCCCAAATAAACTTTTCCTCATCTACGTTGTTTTTGATTGGTGTTTTGGTCACTGTGATATAACAGCTGTCTAAAAGACTCATAACTACAAGGCCCTCTCTCTATCTCTCTTTCTCTCTCTCTCTCTCTCTCTCTCTCTCTCTCTCTCTATATATATATATATATATATATATATATATATATAT
Source organism: Marmota flaviventris (assembly GCF_047511675.1). Lineage (NCBI taxonomy): Eukaryota > Metazoa > Chordata > Mammalia > Rodentia > Sciuridae > Marmota > Marmota flaviventris. Next base: position 77,900,240 of record NC_092505.1, read on the forward strand.
ATATATATATATATGACTTAGCACCAGGCAGAAACCAAAGGCATATATATATATATATATATATATATATATATATATATATGGAGAGAGAGAGAGAGATTGAGAGAAGGGGGCTGCAGAGCAGATGCACCCTTCCAGAACTTGCCTCCAGTGACCTACCTCCTCTAGCCACACCCCACCTGCCTACAATTATCACCCAGTTGGTCCCCTTGAACTAGGATGGGCTGATTAGTTTATAGCTCTCACAATTTAATCCTTTTACTTCTGAATATTTATGCATTAACAGTGTTGGCGGGAACACCTCATGTCCAAACCATACAATGAGATTCAGTACAACCCATCTTAGTGTCAAAATTGGAAGTCAATGGACCATCTTCACCAACCTTTCAGGTTAACCGATTCACTAGTAGTAGGAAGGGTAGTAACTACAGACTTTGACTTGGAAATCATTGCCAAGCTAGTAAAATCTTACAACTGGCTAATCATGATGGCCTCCAGGTCAGTGCCCATAGACAAGAGCCTCTGGAATAGCCCCAATCTACCAGACTTCAGTTTCAGTCAGTGTGACCTGTTGTTAGTTGCATCCATCCTGGGCCATGAGTCCAGCTCAGCAGTAGGCAGCCCTCAGTAGTGTGAGCCTTGACCCCTCAATCATGCTACACTGGTTTCAGGGGGTTGAAGACTCATGAGTTGACCCAGCATTATAGCTATGGTGGCAATGAGACTGCCTGCCTGATTTCTCCCCAAATTCTAGCAGCACAACATAGAAAGACTAAATTTCCACTTGGGGAAAGAAAAGGGAGGCAAGCAACAAGTTGCAGCATAGGAGCCTGAGGCTGGTCCCTCCAAAGTATCTGACCTTAGACCAGTGCCTGTGGGTGAAAATTCTGGGTCTTCCCTCAGTCCAGGGAGGAGCTTGGAAAGATAGACCTTTTCACATGCTCCCTTGATTCATGCTTTACAATATGTCAACTGTGGATTAGGGGCACATCAAGGCTTGGATCACTCTCTAGTGCTGGAACAGTAATGATATACCAACATTGGACTGGTGGTAAACCTGGATTTAGGGTAAGGCCAAAATAATGAAAGTGATTATGGGTTCAGACAAAATAAGCAGTTTGCTTAGTTTCAAGAAAGAAAAGCACAAATAAAATGAACTTATAAAATTGAAATAAATACCTAATCCTTTAATGTGCAGAAAATGTTGCACACCAGTAAGAATCAAAACTTTTAGAGAACCATGACCTGGACTAGCAGTCAAAATGAAGTGCTAGAAATTGACCATATAGTAACCAATATGGACAGATGGAAAACTTAAAACAACTGTTTTAAAGAAACTCGATGAGTTTGAAGAGAACACAGTGGATAAAAATAGGGAGGTTTTAAGGTGGCAGAATAGAGGAGGTCACTTTCCTGGCTGCTCAGTGTCATTAAACCAAGAAAGCAGATAGGCAGCTTCTCAGCAAACTGGGTGGGGGAAAAAAAGGTGAGGAATACTTTACTGGGAGGGATACTTTACTGGGAATTAGTTCTGGAATTCAAAGCAGACCAAGAACTCAAGAGGTTGGATATAATAAAATAAATAAGAAATCGTCCATGCCACCACTGCTGCCACCACTGGCAGCACCAGCCAGAGGAACCCCATGAACAAAGTAGAGAGATGCAGGGTTTCGAGATGGCAGAATAGAGAAGGTAAGTTTCCTGGCTGCTCTGTAGCATGAAACCAAGAAGGCAGGCAAGCAACTTTTAAGGAAGGTGAGTGAAAGAAAAAAAGGGGGAGACTCTACTGGAATTTAATACTGGACACTTAAAGTGGACTAGGAACTCAGGAGGTTAGATGTAGTAAAGAAGAAATACCCAGGGCCATAGCAGCTGCCACAGCCAGAAGCACCAGCCAGAGCACAGTAGAGGGATAATGGAATTAAAGCAACCCACATTTTGGGGAGGACTAAAGCCTATCTGGTAAGGAGAAGTTTAGAGATCAAAAACACTGCCTGACTAAACTGAAAAGTGCACTGCACAATATCCTTGTAGGGGAAAGAAACCACATCTCTCCCAGTGGTGTGTAGCTGAGGGAGCTGATTCCTGGCAAACCCAAATCTAGTCTGAAATACAGGCCTGGCAAAACCACACTGAATAACATAGTGTATGCCTATGTAACAGAAGAAAATTAAACATGGAGTGAGGTTTACACAGGGATAACTGGTCATGGAAATCCACCCAGCTCTCCACTCCCACTTCCCCTCTAATACGGCTACTTGCAGGACTGAGTAGAAGAGATATGCCTGACCAGAAATTCAAAAGGGTGGGGGTGGGAGAGATTGAGATTGGAGACTGAACCTGAAACCAGGAAATGTGCAGTTTTTTCCCACCCAGTTTGCTGAGAAGCTGCCTAAGAATTAGCTCCTCTACCATATAAGTGGAACCCAGGGGAGATCCCTGGGGTATAGTCTTTCAGCATGGACTGGTCATTGCTGGGCCCTGGAGGTATGCTGATTTTATATCTCCAGACCAATTGGCATTCAGCAAAGATCCTGGAGCCTACCTAAGTCTAAACCCTGTCTCCAGGAGTTCCACCTACGGGATTACCTCTCTCACCATAGCAACCTCATCCTGAGGGTGGAACAAGCATCATACTCCAGATGACTCAAAATAACACTAATGAGAAGGGAAGCTGAGAATCTTTTAAACTCCAATGGAAACAATTCTTTAACTTTCATCCAGATCTTTTTTTTCCTTTTTTTCTTTTCTCTGCTTAATTGTGACCTTAATAGTTATGAACATTTATACATATTCATATTTGTTTTTGTTCTAATTTCTAGCATTTTTGAAACCAGTTATTTTTCATGGATCAGTTTTTTAAGGATTAATATTTGATTAGTATATTTTAGCTTTGTTTTGTATTCTTTTATTTTTTAAATTTTTACTTTACATATATTTTTTTCTCTCAATTACCTGTTTCCCTTTGTTCTCTTTCTTTCTTTGCTTCTGCTAACAGCCAATCTCTATTGTTCTCTCTTTCACTCTTCCTTTAATTTTTTTAATTCAATCTTCTGTCCTCATCTGTCATAATCATCACATCCTATATTATGTCTGTTCGTTCTCTCCCTGTCCACCATTAAAAATTGTAAATACTTTTGCAAACTTACTGTTTTTATTGTAGACAATAATTGATCATATCATTTTTATTGTGACATCACTGTAGATATTTTAACAGGAACTATTTGGTTTAATGCTTTCTGTTTAATTTTTACATTAGTTGTTATTATTTATCTCCCCCTAAACAGTGAGGTACTGAAAATCTTCAGGGACACTCTAAGTCCACAGGATAGAAATTTTACTGCCTCAGATCCATACTGTTAGATGGGTAGACACACAAACAACATGAAAATCAAGGAAACAAATCATCCCAAACACACCAAGATACTTCAATAACACAATCCATCAACACCACAGTGGAAGAAATGCCAGAGAAACAGTTTAGAGTGTACATAGTTGTAATGGTTAATTTGAACTGTCAACTTGATTGGAATAAGAGATGTCAAGGATTAGGAGGATTGTGGGTGTGTCAATGACGGTGTTTCTAGGAATGATTGACATGTGAAATAGCCAACTTAAGTGGAGACCCTCCCTAAGCATGGGCAGCACCGATCAATAGGATGATGGCTTGGATGGGATAAAAGTTGGAAGAACAAAGAAGCAAGAGCAGATGTAAGCTCCATTCCTCTTGAATGGGCTCTTGATTACTGCTGTGATTGTCTGAGGACAGCAGACTCTCACTTGTTCACTCTTCCAAAGTGGATTCCCCAGAAGACTTTGGTCTTGGACTCAGGTAGCACCATTGATCCCTCTTGTTCTGGGGCTTCAGCTTCTTGGACTGTACATCTACTGGTTCTTCCAGCTTTCAAGTCTGCAGACAGCCATAGTAGACCATCCAGCTTCTGATCATGTAAGCTAACCTAATAAGTCCACCTTTTATAATTATACTTCCTGTTGATTCTGTTCCTCTATAAAGAACATTGACTAATACAATAGTTAAACTGATCTCTGAGGTAAAGGATGATGTAAGGAATGAAATAAGAGAAAATACAGGAAACAAAATGTCACTTAAATAAAGAGATAGAGGTTCTGAAAAAATGATTAAGCAGAAATCCTCAAAATGAAGGAATCACTAAACCAACTTAAAATTTTAATGGAAAACATCACCAATAGACTAGACCACTTGGAAGACAGAGCTTCAGACAATGAAGACAAAATACAAAATCTTGAAAATAAACTTCACCATGGAGGAAAGATGTTAAGAAACCATGAACAGAACTTCTAAGAAATATGGGATAACCTGAAAAGAACAAATTTAAGATTTATTGGGATAGATGAAGGCTCAGAGATACAAATCAAAGGAATGCACACTCTTTTCAATGAAATAATATCAGAAAATTTCCAAAACCTAAAGAATGAAATAGAAAATCAGATACAGGGGGTTACAGGACCCCAAATATACATAATTACAACAGATCCCCACCAAGGCACATGCCCTACAGAATAATGATAGAATTTTGAAGGCTGCCATACAAAAAAATGACAAGTTACATTTAGACGGAAACCAATCTGGATCTCAGCTAATTTCTCAACTCAGACCCTCAAAACTAAGAGGTCTTGGAATAACATATATCAAGCTCTGAAATAAAATGGAGGCCAGCCAATAATACTATTCCTAGCAAAATTAAGCTTCAGAATTGATGTTGAAATAAAAATTTTCCATGATAAATAAAAGAATTCACAACTAGATGGGCCAGGATTGTGACTCAGCAGTAGAGCACTTGCCTAGCATGCGTGAAACACTGGGATCAATATCCAGAACCACATAAAAATAAAAAAATAAAATATATAAAATAAAGATAAAAGTGAAAACCAACAAAGGGATGAAACTAGAAAAATAGTCAGCCAAAGGAGAAACTAATTCAAATTAAAAACCAGGAATAAATCAAAATAACACAGAATAAAAAATCATTTCTCAATAATAACATTGAATGTAAATGGCCTAAACTCTTCAATCAAAAGACATAGACTTGCAGATTGGATTTAAAAACAAGATTCAACAATATGATGTCTCCAAAAGACTCACCTCAAAGGCAAAGATATTCAAAGATTAAAAGTAAAAGGATGGGGAAAAACATCATTCACATGGATCTCACAAATAAGCAGGATTTTTATCCTCATATCAGATAAAGTGGATTTAGCCAAAGTTAATCAGAAGAGACCAAAAAGGACATTGCATACTGCTTGAGGGAATTATATATCAACAAGATATAACAATCATAAATATTTATGCCCCAAACAATGGAGCATTTACATACATCAAACAAACCCTTCTCAATTTCAAGAATCACATAGACCATAATACAATAATACTGGGTAATTTTAACACATATCTCTTATCATTGGATATATCCTGCAAACAAAAAATAAATAAGAAGCTATAAAACTAAAAAATATAATTAATAAGTTAGATATAACAGACATATATAGAATATGTCATTCATCAATTTCTAAATATACTTTCTTATCAGCAGCACATGAATCCTTCTCTAAAATAGACCATATCTTAAGCCACAAAGCAACGCTTAGCAAATACAAAAAAAAAATTAGAGATAATATATTACATTCTATTAATCATAAAGCAATGAAATTAGAAACCAATGATAAAATAAAAATAGAGCCAGGTGCAGTGACACACACTTGTAATCCCAGTGGTTCAGGAGGCTAAGACAGAAGAATCCTAAATTCAAAGCCAGCCTCAGCAAAAGTGAGGTGCTAAGCAACTCAGTGAGATCCTGTCTCTAAATAAAATACAAAAAGGGCTAGGTTGTGGCTCAGTGGTTGAGTGCCCCTGAGTTCAATCTCCAGTACCAAAACTAAATAAATAAAATGGAAGTTACTCTAATGTTGGAGGCCATGACCAAGTCAAGATGGCGCCTGGCAGTTTGCCAGGAGGAGTGGTTTGTGAGGCAATGCCACCGAGCCATCAAGATGGTGGGGATTCCTTATTGGCTGATTGCTGTATCTGGATAATGCTAATTGAGTCAAGCTGTGTATAATCAGTTAGATACACATACTGCTGTTGTTCCGCAATAAAGCAGTTCCCGCTTCAACCTTCAAGTTGCTTGTCACCTCCCGGTTATTTTGCCCAGCCGTACTGCAGCACTCTAACATCTGGAGACTAAACAATAAGCTACTAAATGACCAATGTATAGCAGAATAAATCAGGATGAAATAAAAAAAATACTTAGAGGTAAATGAGAATAGTAATACAACATATCAAAATCTCTGGGACACTATGAGAGCAGTTCTAAAAGGAATGACCAATGCATTGGGCTCACTCATTAAAAGGACAGAAAGTTACCAAATAAATAACCTAACATTACATCTCAAAGCTATAGAAAAAGAAGAAAAAAAACCACCAAAAGCAGTAGAAGAAAGGAAATAATTAAAATCAGAGCTAAAATAAATGAAAAAAAAATCAAAAAATTGACCAAAAGTTTGATTCTTTGAAAAAAAAAAATAAATCCAATTGATAAACCCTTATCGAAGGTAATGAAGTGAAAGAGAGAAACTTCAAATAACTAGAATTTGTGATGAAATAGAAAGTATCATGATGGACACCATTGAAATACAGATGATAATCAGAAATTATTTTGAAAATTTATACTCTAATATAATAGAAAATCTTAAAGATCAACAAATTTTTAGAGACATATGACCTACCCAAATTGAATCCAGAGGATATAGAAAATTTAAACATATGAATTTCAAGCAATGAAATTAAAGCCTACCATCAAAAGCCTACCAACAAAGAAAAGCCTAGGACCAAACAGATTCTCAGCCAAGTTCTACGAGACCTTCAAAGAAGAACTAACACCAATCCTCCTCAAATTATTCCATGAAATAAAAAAGGAACTAATTCTATGAATCCAGGATCACCCTGATACTAAAACCGGACAAAGACACACTAAGGAAAGAAAACTTCAGACCAATATCCCTGATGAACGTAGATGCAAAAGTTCTTAATTAAATACTGGCAAATCACATAAAAAACATATTAAAATGATAGTGCACCATGATCAAGTCAGGGATTCAATGTTGGTTCAACTACAGAAATTAATAAATGTAAATTCATCACATCAATGGACTTAAAGACAAGAATCACATGATCATCTCAATAGATACAGAAAAAGCATTTGATAAAATTGAGCATCCATTCATGTTCAAAACATTAGAAAAACTAGGGATAGTATGAACATATCTCAACATTGTAAAAGCCATGTATGTTATACCCAAGGCCAACATCATTTTAAATGGAGGATAATTGAAAGCATTTCCTCTAAAAACTGAAACAAGACAAGGATGCCCTCTACAGTCTATTCAACACAGTCCTGGACACTACAGCTAGAACAATTTGACAGAAGAAAGAAATTAAAGGGACACGAATAGGAAAAGAAAAATTCACACTATCCCTATTTGCCAACAACATGATTCTATTTTTAGAAGACCCAACTAGAGAACTTCTAGAACTCACAAATGAATTCAGGAAAGTAGCAGGATATAAAATTAACGTCCATAAATCAATTGTGTTTCTATACATCAGTGATAAATCAACTGAAAGAGAAATTAGGAAAACTATCCCATTCACATAGCTCTAAAAACATATGTGGGACTCAATCTAACAAAAGAAGAGAAAGACCTCTACAATGAAAACTACAGAACTCTAAAGAAAGAAATGGAAGAAGACCTTAGAAAATGGAAAGAGGGGCTGGGGTTGTGACTCAGCAGTAAAGTGTTTGCCCCGCACACACGAGACCCTAGGTTCAATCCTCAGAACCACATAAAAAAAAAAATAAGTGAAATAAAGGTATTGTGTCCAACTACAACTAAAAAATTAAAGAAAATGGAAAGATGTTCTTGGATAGGCAGAATTAATATAGTCAAAATAGCCATACTGCCTAGCATGTGTGAGGCCCTGGGTTTGATCCTCAGCACCACATAAAAATAAATAAATACAGATTATTTTGAAAATTTATACTCTTATATAATAGAACTACAACTACAACTAAAAAAATAAATATTAAAAAAATAGCCATACTATCAAAAGTGCTATACAAACTCAATTCAATTCCTATCAAGCTTCAGATGGTGTTCTTCATAGAAATAGAAAAAGAAGTTATTAAAATCATTTGGAAAAATAAGAGGCCCAGAATAGTCAAAGCAATCATCATCAAGAAAAGTGAAATAGGAGGAATCACAATACCAGACCTTAAATTACACTACAGAGCTATAGTAACAAAAACATCATGGTATTGGCACCAAAGTAGACATGAAGACCAATGGAACAGAATAGAAGATACATAAATACAGTTATCATGCTAGACAAGGGTGGCATAAACATACATTGGAGAAAAGATAGACCATTCAACAAATGGTGCATAGAAAATTAGAAATCTGTATGTAACAAAGTGGAATTAGACCCCTATCTCTCACTCTTCACAAAACTCAACTCAAAGTGGATTAAGGACTTAGACATTAGACCAGAGACCCTGAACCTACTAGAAGAAAATGTAGGCCCAACTTTCCATCATGTCAGCTTATGAACCAACTTGTTCACCAAGAGTCCTAAAGTGCAAGAAGTAAAATCAAGAATCAATAAATGGGCTGGTATCAAACTAAGAAGCTTCTTCACAGCAAAGGAAACAATCAAGAGCCTGAAGAAAGAACCTACAGAATGGGAGAAAATCTTTGCCACCTGCATCTCAGATAGAGCTTTAATCTCCATGATATACAAAGAACTCAAAAAACATAACACCAGAAAAAACAAATAATCCATCAATAAATGGACAAAGGAACTAGACAGGCACGTCACAGGAGAAGAAATACAATGAAAAATTGTTAAATACCTCTAGCAATTAGAGAACTATATATTAAAACTACACTGAGATTCTACCTCACTCCAGTTAGAATTACAATTATCAAGAATAAAGGTAATGATAAATGTTGGTGAGGATGTGGGAGGAAAGTTCCACTCATACATTGCTGGTGGACTGCAAATTGGTGCAACCCTCTGGAAAGCAGTATGGGTATTCCTCAGAAAACTTGGAATGGAACCACCATTTGACCCAGTTATTTCACTCCTCAGCACATACCCAAAGGACTTAAAATCAGCATTCTGTAGTGTTGCAGCCATACCAATGTTTATTGCCGCTCAATTCACAATATCTAATCTATGGAACCAACCTAGGTGCCCTTCAACAGATGAATGAATAAAGAAAATGTGGTGCATATACACAATAGAATATTATTCAGTCAAAAAATAGAATGACTTTATGACTTTTGCCTGTAAATGGATGGATCTGGAGGCTAACTTACTCAATGAAATAAGCCAGTTCCAAAAAACCAAAGGTCAAATGTTCTTCCTGATATGTGAATGCTAGCTAACACACAATGTGGGGAGGGGACAAAAATTGAAGTTCAGTAGATTAGATAAAGGAGAACAAAGGAAAGGTAGAGGAATGGGAATAGGAAAGACAGTATATTGAATCAAACATAACTTTCCTATGTTCATATATGAATACACCCCCAATGAAACTCCATGTCATGTACAGCCACAAGAATTGGATATTAAATAGATCCGACTATGTATGATAGTCAAAATATACTCTACTGTCATGTACATCTAAAAAGAATGAATAAAAAGAGAGAGAGCATAGAAGTGATTCAATTCTAATAATTAAGCTTAACAGAGAGATAGAAACAATTTTTTAAAGTCAAGCAGGAATCCTTAGCTAAAAATTACACTAAGCAAATTTTAAAACGCTGTAGGAGCCATCAATTTCAGAATAGATCTAACCCATGAAATAATAAGTGAGTTTGAAAACAGGCTATTTGAAAATATACAGTTGAAGTATATTTTACTGAAGAAAAAAGAAAGAATGAAGAAAGCTTATGTGAACATTGGGACATTAACTGAGCAAATATTCAAGTTATCAGGTTCAAGAAGGACTTGAGAATGCCAAAGGGATGGCAAGCTTAATAATAGAAAACTTCCAAAATGCAGAGAATGATACAAATATCCAGGTATAGGAAGGTTAGAGGTCACCAATCAGATTCAACTCAACTAAGTCTACCCCATGACATAATTAAGCTCTCAAAGTTTAAAGAGAAAAATAAAATTCTCAAGTAAGCAAGAGAAAATAAAAAATGACATATAAGGGTATTCTAATTCACCCAAGAGCCGACTTCTTACAGGTTAGGATAGGTGGCATAAGATTTTCACAGTACCAAGAGAAAAATCCTGCCAACCCTAACCAGCAAAACATTCCTTTATAAATGAAAGAGAGACAAAGACATTTCCAGATAAACAAAAGCTGAGAGAATAAATCTCCTTAAAACCCAAAGAAAGAGGTCTTAATGAGTAAAAAGGAAACATTGGAAGGTATAAAACTCAGGAAAAAGTAACTATACAAATTCAGAATGTTCTAATATTCTAAAGATGATGTGTAAACCATTGATATCTTTAGTATGAAAATTTAAAGACAGAATTGACATAATAACAGCTATACCATGCTGAGAGATAAGCAATATAGAAAGATGTCAAATAGGACATCAAAAATTCAGAATTGGGGAGGGATGGAGTAAAAGTGTAGAGCTTTCATTAGTATATTTTCTCTTTCTTCTTTTGCTTCCTTTTCTTATCTTTACGATGATGTTAAATTGCTATCATTTCAAAATAGTTTATTTTGTGGATTGAAGTGTTGCCAAATTCTAGAATTGAAAACAAAGCCAATTAAGATCTTTAAGCTGAACTTTGTAATTTTGTCTTTTGACAGATCTTAGATCTCCCCAGTCCTGATCTACCAATCTCCCTCTAATTTGGAGTATAGAATCATCCAGTTGCTAAGTCAGTAATTTCACCTCTCAAAAGCTAGTTACTTCTTTATTCCAAGTCACCACTGTCTTTTACTCATATTATTATAGTAGCCTCCTAATAATGGGCACCCATCTAAGAGTGGCTATCACAACTGTAATTAATAATTTGGATAATTTTGTTCAGTGTTTTTCTATTCCTTTAGACTATATGCTTCATAACATCAAGAGCTGTGTTGACTCTGCTGGTTCCCAGCACCTTGCCTTGTTCACAGCATGAATGAATAAATATATATTGAATAAATGAATGTTAAAAATGAAAAAGGTAAATAACAAATGGTACAAATGTTTATTCTTATTAGTAGTCAAAGGTTATATAAAATAACATACAATTTGACCTTTCATGCTTCCCTTTTTAAAAGTTGTTTTTTGTTTATTTTTATTTTGTTTTATGAGGGGTGTGCGTGTGTGTGTGTGTGTGTGTGTGTGTTGTTTCAGATGGGTCTTGCTATGTTGGTTGAGTTGGACTTGAACACCTGGACTTAAGTGATCCCCCTGCCTCAACCTCCTGAGTAGTTGGGACTACAGGTATGCCCCACTGGCTTAAAGGTTTTTTAATGGTTCCAACACTGACAAGAGTACAGGGAGACAGAAACCATCATCCCTTACTAGTTGGATTATAAATGTACATAGCCTTCCTAGAAAGCCTTTAGCAATGTATGTCAATGAGCTTAAATTATTCACCTGCTTAGAATCAGCCATTGGACATTATTATGGGCTAAATTGCAATCTCCCAAAATTCATATTCTGAAGCTGAGAATTTGATTGTGTTTGGCCTGTAAAGAGGTGTTTGAGTTAAAATGAGGCCCATTAGAGTGAGTCTTAATCCAATCTAATCGATGTCTTAAAGAAGCTAGAAAATGCAGATATATGGAAAGATACTAGGTGCTTGCTCACAAAGGAAAGACCATATGAAGACTCAGTAAGAGGCAGTTGTGTGCAATCAAAATAGAGAGGCCTCTATTTTGAAACCTTGATCTTAGATTTCCCAGCCTCCAGAACTCAAAGAAAATTTCTATTAAGTCACCCATTCTGTGATATTTTGTTATGGTAGCCCTAGTAAGCTAATTCACATGTCTAAAAACTTATTCTCAAACAATCTGATATGTGACTAGAGATTTGTAAAGCTGGTACTTACCTGAGGTAAATCTGTGTTAGTATACTTGCTATAATCAGTCATGGTACTAGGTGCTGTGGATAATGGGGAGAGCAAAATGGGCTCAGTGTCCCCCTCCTGGAGGTGGCATTCATTTGAGAGACTGGCATTTAACAAACAGGTCATATTCTTACATCCTTGGCTAAACAAAAAGAGAGTTCAAGGTATAATAATAATACAGAACAGGTAAAACTATGTGCACTTGGATAGGTATTGGGAGTCTGGGAGACTCAAGGGAGAATTCTGTGAATGTGTGATGATTGAGTTACAATCTGCAGGATGAACAAGGGTTAACAGAGGAAATTCCTGACATGGAAGGAAGCTCTGGTAAGGCCAGGAGTTCAGTAGGCCTAAGAGGAGGAAAGAAGCCTGGAATAGAGAAACACTGAGGAATTTCAAGTAGTACAGTAAAATAAGATTGGCAATGTTAAAGCATATCAAACCATCAAAAGTTTTCTCTGTGATTTGGGATTGTTTCCTTCCATCTTTTTAGTTTTTCCTAGTTTTTTACAGTAAATTTTTATTATCAGGAAAAAAGTTACCTTCATTATTTGATACTGGGAGTGAAATATAGATGTTTGTTTAAATATCTTCTTCCAATGAGAAGCCCAAAAAGAAAGCCAAGAGTTCTTCCTCACAATCTAAGATATACTTAATATCTCCTTATATCAGAAAGGCTTTTCAATCTATCTCTGCTTTGGTATGTGACTTCATGGAAAATGTGCTAAATAGAGAACTTTAATTGGTGACAGGGAGATGTTCCCATTTTTTTAAATATTTACTTGCTATGCAAGCACATTTTTGCAATTTTGATGAATTTCAAATATAATTTCCCTCAGCAAGGCATAAAATGATGTCTTAAATAGCTTAAAATAGCCTCACCCATCTTTCCCCCATGCTACTGGGCTCCCAGGCTGCAGTATGCAATGGCCACTGCCTGTGGGCACAATGACTGCCAAGCACACCAAATCTCAAGTCAAAAAAGTGCTCTAAGCAGCACTTTTTTGTTTCCTTTGTGTTCTCAGAACAACAATCACTATCAGAGAAAAGTTCTATGCACTACACAAAGTCACAGGATCTCATGTAAACAGAAATCATCTTCCAGAAAGAGAATCCATTCTGTATGCTACTCTAATGGTAGATGTATGTCATACATTTGTCCAAACCCACAGAGAATCCTAATGTGAAATATAAACTCTGGGTGACAATGATGTGTGGATGGTTCATCAATTATTATCAAATACACTACTATGGTGGGGGATGTTGATAAAAGGGAAGGATGTGCATGTGTGGAGTACAGGGTAAACAGGAAATCTCTGTATCTTCTACTTACTGCGGTGAAACTAAAACTGCTCTTCAAAAAAATTTCTTTTTAAAACATGTCAATAACATGAAAAGGAATGGGGGAAAATTGATTATAAATATTTCCATCTCAAGAGCTCCAATTTCTTGATGTACTTTATTCTGGCTTTAATTGTAATCACTCTTCAGTTGTCTCCCTCTTGTCCTTCAGTAAATAATTAAGAGTGAGGTGAGGGGCTGGGGATGTGGCTCAAGCGGTAGCGCGCTCGCCTGGCATGCGTGTGGCCCGGGTTCGATCCTCATGCACCACATACAAAAAAAGATGTTGTGTCCGCCGATACTTGAAAACTAAATATTAAAAAATTTTTAAAAAAAAGGTGTCCTAAAGTGTTCTGAATGAAATCTAGACACACACCACCCCTCATGGATACCACATAAACCAGAATCTGTGTTGAACGAACACAAATAAGCTTTTCTAAAAAAAAAGAGTGAGGTGAGACACAATGATGGAAAAGATCCAAGTGCTGGGATCATAAGACTCATATTGAGTTTTGGTGCACAGGGGTGTATCAGACACTCTGGGGATCATGTCCTTGACCTCTAACCTCAGAATAAATTCTACAAAGGAGTCTTTCTTCCCATTTGAAAATAAGAAAAATGAATCTTAGGGAGGCTGAGTAACAAATAACTTTTTAGAGAGATAAAGTGACATGCCTAAGCATATGACATTCTATTTCTGTAATAGCAATCCTAAATTTTTCATCTTTAAAAGCAACAACAACTTCATTCTATTTCTATGTTAAACTGCTGATGTGACTCTTAACAAGGTGCCAATTTTAATAAAATTCCATTTTAAAAATATAATCATAATTTGTAGGTCTTTAAAAATTGGTCTTAAAAAGTTTATGTGAGGAGTACTTTATAGTTGAAAGCTATCATTAAATAAAGGACTATAAATGAGTCAACTAGCTATATATAGAAACAGCATTAGGAAAACAGATTCAAGTATCCAACTGGTTAGACAGCTGCTCTTTCAGATATAATAAAGAAAAGCTTAACACCAAGCAGTGAATATATCCTACTTAAAAACAAAAGGATGTCTGAAATTAATCAGTAAAATAATATTTTCTAACATGAGAAATGAACAGACCCTGCTCAGACAACAATTCAATGCAAAACTGTCACCAAGATTCTATCATAAACAACAACAACAAACAAGCTAAACAAAGGAGAGGAGAGCTATAAGAAGAAACTCCTTGGGGTTTCTGAGTGCCATTCTTCAGGTACTTGGAATCTTCTCTTATCCATTATCCAGTGATCATCATTCTAAGGTACGGTTAGAAAAAAATACTAGAACATAAGCATGTAGTAGTCAGCTGAGGATGCCATAACATAATACCACACACTGGATGGTCAACCAACAGAAATTTACTCTTACAGTTCTGGATGCTGACTGAGGTCCTGATGAGCACTCCTTACTTACAGATGGCTGCCTTCATACCGTGTCCTCATATATTCTAGTTGTATGTGTGGGAAGAAAAAGACAGATCTCTTGTGTCTCTTCTTATAAGGTCACTAATGCCATCAGACTAGGAACCCAACCCTCATGACTTCAAATAATCTTAATTATTTCCCAAAGGCTCCATGTCCAAAGACCATCATATTAAGGATTAAGGCTTCAATATACAAACCTGAAGAAGACACACACTTAGTCCATAACATATTGAATGAAAACCTTCAATATAAAATTTCCAACTACCTTCTCATCGTAATATGAAAGAAACATGGAGGACAGTGAAGGGTGAAGGGTAGTAGTTGGATAAGAATAATAACGTAATGTTTCATGATATAGTAGGGTAATTATGGTCACCCTATATTAACAATTAATTGTATATTTCAAAATAGCTAGTAGAGAGGATCCTAAACATTCCCAAAAAAGGAAATAATAAATGTTTGAGGCAATGAATATGCCAATTATTCTGATATGATAATTAGATATATCATATATATGGACTAAAATATCACATTGTACCATATAAATATATACAGTATTTTGTGTGAGTGTGGTGCTGGGGATCAAACCCAGAGCCTCAAAAATACTAAGCGTATCCTCTAACACTGAACTATACCACCAATCATTATGTTGATTAAAAATGAAAAAAATATTTTTTAAAAGATAATGAGGAAAAGGTATGGTTAGAAAAAAATACTAGAACATTAGGCAGTCATTAACTAAAAGCATTAAGAAAAAAGTTTTCCGAGTTTCAACATCTCAGATATTAATAATAAGTGCTTAATAAGTACTAGGCACTGTCCTAAACACTTATATGTATTACTCAATGAATTTTCACAACACCCTTTGGAGATACATACCATTATCATCCATTCCATTTACATATGAGGAAATTGAGGCCGAGAGAGGCTAAGTAACTTGCTCAGTTATACTGCTAGCAAATGAAGGAGAGTGCACCAGGGCTAGCTCCAGAGTGCTTGTTCTTAACAGCTTCACTCTGCTGCCCTGCTACCAAGTCTTCCACCTTATCCTGTAGAAGACAGAAAAGTCTACACCTTATGCTAAATCTTCCTTACAGAGATGTCATTGAAATGCTATCATTACTTTTATTCCCTTGGATTTAGGTACTGCTTCATTAAAATTAAATACAAATTTAATATAAAATTCAAGAAGCCACTCACTGCCAATTATAAAACATTATACTACTCCCTCACTCCTCAGATTTGTGAAAAATTTTTCTAAGGGGGCCAAGCCCCAGCCCATCCCTGAAACAACTACAGGAGACCACCACTGTAGTGCTATACTGTAAGAAAGAGAGTGTGTAATCACATCAGGTTAATCAGATGAAAACCAAAATTAAAAATTTTCACTACATTAAATTAAGACTATGGAGTAAGAATATAAAAGGGGGAATGTGATTTTAAGAAAAGAAAATCCTTGAGTTTAGACAGGTAGAGGCTTATTTTGTTTCCCCTTGAGTTATTCTATGTGGGCAAGTACATGCCATGTCGACCTTGGAGCTCAAAGCAGCACTGACAGGATCTGTTTTGAGCTGCCAAGCCTTAAGCAGTGAACTCAGCTCCTCCTCAAAGAGCTCATTCATTTGGCATAACCCTATCTTCCACCAGAACAATGTGCAGAACAATGTTCAGAGAACCAGTGGAAGGAGACAATATCTAGAAAGTTGAATTAACTAACTAACATATTAAGCTGAAGGAGACAATGACTAGAAAGCTGAATTAACGAAAGTATTAAACTATACTTCCAATAAGCAGAATGAATAAATGATATGGAAACTTTCACTTTAGTTTTATATTTTTGTGATAATGGAGAAGGAAGACAGATATATTCAAAATCAAGACAGACTTCACATTATTCTTTTCATCAAGGACAACAGGACAATAAAATTAGTTTTTAAAAAAATTCATTTTAAATCAGTAGTTACCGATTATAAAGAGTGTGTAAACTCCATAAGTAAACACATGCATGGTGGTCTGATAATTGTAAAATCTGTTGTTGATTAAACAGGTTAATTCAAGCAAAAGTTCAAAACTGGGACAAACAGAAAAATATGTGCATAGAGAAAGCACATCATTTACAAATATTATACACTACAAAAGCTGTTATCCCCCAAGAACATAAGGTACACAATAATGAAACCTAAAAGTGAATTTTCTAAATAGGGTTGATTATCTGAGTTTTAAAACCTTATAGATGCTAAAGTTAATTCAAAAAATTTTATTTTGTAGAGGAGCCACCATGGTGGAGTAGAGGGAAGCAGTACCTTCCACGCCTCAAAATCAAAGCAGTTGGAGAACAGCTACTCAGCAAAGTGGATAACCGAGGGAATTCCCTAAAGTTCAATATTGGACAGTACAGACTTGGAGAAACCCAGAAATTCTAGTCTTTGGAACAGAGAGTTAGAAAAAGTGCCCAGTTGCCACAGTGGCACCAGGGCATGGCAGAGATAAGGGGAAACACAAGGGAAAGAGAGAGAGACATGGCAGAGAAAAGCTGCTATGGACATGGCAATCAGGAAGCAGAGAGAGTGCTCAGCTTACCAGGGGAAAATATAAGCTCCAAATTACACCCCCTGTGACCTTCTTCCCACAATCACACCCTACCTGCCTATAGATACCAGTTATTCCATATCAGTGTATTAATGCACTGATTAGGTTACACCTCTCTAATCATTTCTCCTCTGAAAATTATTGCATTGTCAAACACATGAGCTTTTAGGTGCTATCTCTTAATGAGGTTCTTGAGATCCATGATGGAGTGCAAGGAGAGTTCTGCTTCAGCTTGACCCTGGGGATGCATTAATCAATCTAATCTGTCCAGAGTAGACTCCAGCCAATGGTACTTTCTATTCCATGCCACCTTGTGCTTGTGAACAGGGAAGCTGAGAGCTATTTTAACCAACTTAAGTCCCAGGCCACAGCAGCTGGCAGCCTGCTAAGCAACAAAGAGTGGGAGGGATTATTAGCCCCCAGCCCTCTGTAACAGGTGTTTATAGCCAAATAAGATATGGCAAGAAGTGGGTGTCATGTGAGGCCCAGGTAGGTGTGTAAGGGAAAGCCGTAAGGGGTGCGAGTGAAGCAAGGAGCAGAAAGACAATTCCTGGGAGATCCAGGAGTGCATGTGCACTTCCCTGCTTCTCTCAGATCCATCCTGCCTTGGTGGCCCACAGCCAGGTGACAGCTGGGCCCACCCACCAAGCGCGCCTGGGGCGAGGAAGTATACTTTAATAGGATGCTTCTTTTTTCTTCACCTAGGGCCTAGGCTGACAGGGCATTTGCAGAAATGCCTATGTATGTTTACTTACAGGTTACTGCCCACTGTGGAAGACCCATACTTAAACAAACTTGTTCCTGGAGATATATATTCTGGCCTACACTGCAGTCTCTGGCATCCATTCATCTTTTTTTATAATTATTCTTGAATTCTTTACTTGGTATTTCATTACCTAACATTGTCTTTGGAGTCAGTTGCTAGTGACTTATGAACCTCAGGAGAAGTCATGTTGCCTTATTTTTTCATATTTCATGTATTTATCAATATTTACTTATCACTTGGGTTGGATTTTTGAAAAATTATGGGAACCACCTATGCTGAGGCCCACACCTCATAGGTGTAGTGTCCACAGTATTTGTGTTATTCCTCTCTGTTTATGATGTAGATGCACATGTCCAGGAATGGATCTTCAGGCCACCCCATTCATGCTTACTTGGGCTGGTCATTGGCTGGGGATTTTTAATTTCCCCTATTATTAGTGTTAAAAGTTTTCACTGAAGTTTGAGTTGGGGTGTGTGTAGAACAGGTGTGCTATCTCTTAGCTGAGCTGGGAGTGTAGCTCAGTGGCAGAACATCTACCCCATCAACTTGAAGTGTCACATTCTATCCCCAGCACCTTGCAGAAAGGGAGAAATACACAAAAGCAACAATAATAAGCAGTAGTGAACCAGCATTAAACAGCAGCTGTCATCTATGACATCCACAACGCTAACAGCCATAGAAATAGGAGTGACAAGGGTGGAAATTATGTAAACTGATTTAAAAAAAAAAACAAACTATCAACAGCATTTTATTTGGAAGTTCCTATTTATTACATAGGTTACTAACTTCCTCTCATCCCTACTCCTCCCCCAAATCCCAGAAAGGTGAAAGGTGTTTTGCTTGTTTGTTTTTTAATGTATAAAATTCTCTCATCTAATTTTTCTAAAGTCTTGGGTTAAAAAAACTTAAGCAGTGCTTCTCCTTGAGAGTACTGCTTTGAAGGAGAATATAGTCTGTCCTTGTGCTCACTACAGACTTCTACCCTTCCTGGGGAAAAAATGGTCAATGCCTCTGATTCCTTTTAATAAATTCCTTTCTCAATTATTAAACATTATCATTCCACACTTGGCACCTTCTTAGAAACTTGATTTTTTGATGCATTTTTCATTTGACAGTCCCTGGAAGCTGACAGCCAAAGAATTCAAACCAGGTAGTATCTATCAGCCTTGTTAACTCTGTGCACACCCTATTTAGTCTCCTACATTTGTTCCTCCAGAGAATGTATGCGTCTCTCTATATTTTCCCTCTCAAAATCAGAAGATAAACACTGCTGTTTCTGATGCTTAAACATCCCACACAAAGCCACATTTAAAAGTGATCAGAGCCTTGTATGGTGACGCACACCTGTAATCCCCGCTGCTCGGGAGGCTGAGACAGGAAGATTGAAAGTTCAAAGCCAGCCTCAGCAATGGCAAGGCAATAAGCAACTCAGTGAGACCCTATCTCTAAATAAAATACAAAATAGGCTGGGGATGTGGCTCAGTGGTAGTAAGAACAGAGTTTAATTCCCAGTACCAAAACAAAACAAAAAAAAAAGTGGTCAGAATCACTTGGCTGATGAGCTGACAGTCATGGTGGGAACCAACTATAAGTGGCTGCAAGGCAGCAAGCAGAGTTGGGAAAGTGGGAACTCATAAAGGACATTGATAGCCTGATCCAGCAGTCATTTGTGGGGTTGAGCGTGCTTGGATCAGCAAGACTGAAACAGAAACAGAGAAATTACCCAGACCGGGCATACCAAAGAGTAAGAGTCACCTTTGTTTTTGGAGGCCCATAAAGGCAGCTGCTAAGAGGCCAGAAACCATTCAACCAGGTGCATCTGCACTCCAGGTCTGATCCTGGTGGAATATATGAGACCTGAGGAGGGTTAGAACCCCTACTCTGAGAGGAAATTTCAAGATGTCCCTGAGGCCTAGCTATCCAGCAGAGATCAGCATCTGTCCAGAAATGGGGGGTGTGGATCTAATCTCAAATACCTTCTGACAAAATTCCAGAGAACAGCCAGAACTAAACCCCAGCTGCCAGAACTTCCCATTTAGAACTCCTCATCAGCTCTACTCTGAAAGTACATCAATTGTTAGTATTCTCCACTCTATTCTATTCTATACTGTGAGATGGGAAGGTGAGAGCTACTACAACCAGCTTTGGTTGTAGGTCACAATTACTGACAACTTGGTGAAAAAACATAAAAGAAGTGGGACTTAACAACCCCCATCCCTTGACCCAAGGGCTACAGAACCCAAAATAAATGCAAAGATGGCACAATAGAATAAGCAATGAACATTCATAATTGCCAATAATTTTGACAACCTAAGCAGAAACTTTCTTTATCATTAAGAGTTTTTCGTATTTTCCCTCTTTTTAATTTAAATTTTAATTATTTCATTTTAATTTTTTACATTTTGTGTGAAGGCGTATAGTGTATATGTGTGTGTGTGTGTGTTCTCACTACACTGATAGGTTCAAGAATATATACATGCATATATGCATACATACAACTATATCATTTTTTCTTTTATTTTACTTGCTTTTTTTCTCTACCAGTTTGTTATTCAGCCTTGTTTTAACTTTGGTGTGGTAAAATTTTATGTGGATATGATTGGGTTTGATTTTCTGTTTGTTTGTACCTTTTATATATTCCTTTTATTATTCCTTCTTTACTTTCTTCCCCCTCTAATTACCAAACTTTCTTGTTCCCTCTTCCTCTCATTTACTTTTAGTTATTTTTAACTTCTCTTTCTTTATAGCCACCAACTGCTACCTCTATCCTTATTCTCCTCATTCGCTTTTTAAATATTTCAAAATTTCTCTTCCTACCTTATTTTCTCTTTAAGAAACTGTAATTTTGCTGATAGAACTATTTCATTTTTGTAATTTCTACCCCATTCATGATGTTGTGATTATTAATACATTAGATGATGTAACTGACATCTTCTGTTTAATATTTGATTTAGTTCACAGCTATTTATTGTTGGTGCTGATGTTAAATGCTGACCCCAAATTCCTCCTCAGATGGAAATTAGTGTTACAGATGTCCTAGTAGGCACCAGTCATTTATTTTAAGGTTGTACATTCATTGCTACCAGTATTGCTATTCCTTGCTCCTCTGCCTCTAAGAGGGGCTTGAAAGTGATTGGGACACTACTAGTTCATAGGGAAGAGATCCTGTTCTGAACTATATTCACAACTCAGTCAGTAATAGTAAATCAGTTCAAATGAACTAGCTCCGCCAGAGCACAAACAATATATCAAAACATAGAATAGGGCAGGAAAAAATCCCAAACAAATGACCAGCCCCCAAGTAGGAACAGCAAGAGGGAGATCTCTGGTTGCATTCCTGGACATCTATTTACATAGGAAGAAAAAAAGAAAAATCTCTGAAAAGAGAAATCCATGACAAAGGACATACTCATAAAAGAAGAGGAATCTATCTCAATAGATGTGCAAGTCCAAGACCTCTGAAAACATGAGGAAAAAGTCAAAAAAGTCTTCCCCCAAAATTTACAATCCCCAAAGAAACCCACAGATATGAAAATAGATGAAATTCCAAAGAGATGAAAAACTAATTATTAAAATATTCACTGGGCTTAAAATATATCTAAGGTATGAATGAAGAAAGCAATACAAAAGGTGAAAGGCCACTTTGAAAAAGAAATAGAGATAATGAAAAGAAACCAATCAGAACTCCTGGAAATGAAAGATAAAATGAACCATATTAAAGTCATTTGAAAGTATCACCAACTGATTATATATGAAATAGAAATTGAGGCTTCAAAAAGAACTTCAGGACTTTTAAGACAGGGTATATGAACTTGAATACTTAGTACTCAATAAAGGACAAAAATAAAAGATCATGATCATAATATAAAAGAAAACTGGGACAATATAAAGAGACCAAGTTAGGATAGAAGAGAATATGGAGACAGACTAAAGGCATCAAGAAACTTTTCAGTACAATGATAGCATAAAATGTTCCTAACCTTAGAAATTAGGTGGACATCCACATACAGGTGTCATACAGAACCCCAAATATATGAGATCAAAAAGAACTTCTCCAAGACAGAGCATAATCAAAATGACTAACACAAAAATAAAGAAAGAATATTGAACATTGAGGGAAAAAAAAAGTGTCAGGTCACATATTTAGAGGTAAACTAAACAGGCTCATTTCTGACTTATCAACTCAGATGCTAAAATCAAAGAGGGCTTGGAATGATATTTTAAGCTCTGGAAAAAAAATTGCAAGCTACGATGATACATTCCATAAAAGCAATCTTTCCAAGTTAAGCAGAAATAAAAACTTTCTATAAGAATAAGCTAAAAGAATTCATAACTTCTAAGCCAGCACTACAAAAATACTTATACTACAAATAGAAGAACTCAAAAATAAACCCCAAATTGCTCAAATGAATGAAGCTCTACAAGAGGAATTAACAAAATGACAATTAAGACAGAATTATACATAAAAACAAAACAAAATATCAGGAAATAACAAACATCTATCCATAATAACACTGAATGTAAATTGTCTCAAACTCCCATATATAAAGACACAGAATGACAGAATGAATTACAAAACGAGATCCAACTATATGGTGTTTGCAAGAGACTTACCTCATAGGCAAAAACATTTACAGGTTGAAAGGTAAATAATGGAAAAGAAAATTCCATGCAAATCAAAAAACAAGCAAAAGCAGCTATTCTCATATTTGACAAAGCAGATATCAAGGAAAAGCAATATGAAGAAACCAAGAAAGTCACTACATACTCCTAAAGGAAACAATTAGTCTCCAAATATCAATAAATTTAATTACATAAAAAATACTTAAAAACATTAAATTCCAGATAAACCCTCATATGATAATACTGGGTGACTTCAACACACCCCTTTCACCAATAGACAGGTCATCCAGACACAAAAACCAATGAAGAGGGCTGGGCACGGTGGCACACACCTGTAATCTCAGCAGCTTGGACACTGAGGAAGAAGGATTGCAAGTTCAAAACCAGCCTCAGCAACTTAGTGAAGCCCTAAGCAACATTTGTGGAAAATTTCTCTCCAAAACAGATAATTCACTTTCATCTCAGCAGCTCTTTTCCAAAAGAGACCATATTCTAGGTCACAATGTAAGTCTTAGCAAATACAAAACAAAAAAAAATAACAACAACAACAACAAAAACACAATTCCATGCATCTTATCAGATCATAATGAAATAAAATTATAAATCAACACCAAGAAAAATTATAGAAACCACATAAACACAAGGAGATTGAACACTACTCTTTTAGATAAGAGATGTCATTAAAAAAAAAGAAATCAAAAAATTCTTAATAGATATAACATCTCAAAATCTATAACAGTATGAAGGCAATAATAAGAGGAAACACAATTGAGTGCCTATACTAAAATACAGAAACATCTGAAATATATAATCTAATAGTTTACCTCATGACCCTAGAAAAAGGAAAAACAAACTAATTCCCAAATCAGTACAAGTCCGAAAATATTTAAGATCAGAGATGAAATTAATGAAATTGAGAATTAAAAATACAAAGCATCAATGCAATGAAGAATTGGTTCTTTGAAAAGATAAAAAGATTGATAGATCCTTAGCCCAAATAACCAAAAGAGAGAGAAGACCCAAATAAACTAAATTAGAGATGAAAAAGGAAATATCACACAGTCACTTCTAAAATTCAGAGGGTCATTAGAAACTATTTTGAAAAGTTATACTCTAATAAATTGGAAAATCTATAAGACATTGAGAAATTTCTAGATACATATGACCTGTCCAAATTGAAACAGAAAGATATAGAAAAATTAAACTGACCAATATCAAGCAATGAGATTGAAGCAACAATTAAAAGTCTACCAGAAAAAAAAAATCTACAACCAGATGAAATATCAACTGAATTCTATCAGGCCTTTAAATAATAATTAATGGCAATCTTCCCCAAATTATTCCATAAAATAAAAAGGGAGGGAACATGTCCAAATTCATTCTATGAGGCCAGTATAACCCTGATACCAAAATCACAGATACACCAACAAAAGAAAACTATAGACCAGATATATTCCATGTATATATGCCCAAATATGTATATACTTTTATGTATATCTAAGAAGAATATATAAAAATTTTACAAGTACCCATTCATATTTAATATGCTGGAGGAACTAGAGATAGAAGGAATATACCTCAACATTATAAAGGATGTATGTATGTATGTGTGTGTGTATATATATATATATATATATATATATATATATATATATATATATATATATCAAGGATACAAGATCAATATTCAAGTTTTCCTATATTATAACAGTAGATCTGTTTAAAATCAGAAAAACTACCCCATTCACAATAACCCCCCCAAAAATCTGGGAATAAATCTAACCAAGGAGGTAAAAGACCTCTACAATGAATACTATAGAACACTGAAGAAAGAAATTGAAGATCTTAGATTTATTGATACTTTGGTGGGGAATACATTGAATCTATATAACACTTTTGGTATATAGACATGTTGGCAATATTAATTCTACCTATCTAAGAACATGTTCCCCACCAAAGTATCAATAACATATTCTTCACAGAACTAGAAAAATCAGTACTAAAATTCATTTGGAAGTATAAAAGATCCAGAATAGCCAAAGTAATCCTGAGCAAGAACGGTGATGCTAGAGATATCATGATACCTGATTTAAAATTATACTACAGGGCTACAGTAACAAAAACAGCATGGCACTGGCATCAAAAAAAGACATGAAGACCAGTAGAAGAGAATAGAAGACAGAAATACAAACAACATGGGCTGGGGATGTGGCTCAAGCGGTAGTGCGCTCGCCTGGCATGCGTGTGGCCCGGGTTCGATCCTCAGCACCACATACAAACAAAGATGTTGTGTCCGCCGATAACTAAAAAAAATAAATAAATAAATATTAAAATTTTAAAAAAAAAGAAATACAAACAACATAGTTACAGTGCCTAATAGGTGTTGGAGAAATCCTGGCCCTTTCAACAAATGGTGCTGGCAAATTTGGATAACCATACATGGAATAATGAAACTAAATTCTTCCCATCTTGCACAAAAGTCAACTCTAAGTGGATAAAAGACCTAGGAATTAGACCAGAAACTTTGTAACTGCTAGAAGAAAACATAGGGTCAATATTCCAACACATTGGCAGACGTATCAAGTTACTTTCCAAGACCCCTAAAGCTCAAGAAATAAAACCAAAAATCAGTAAGTGGGACACCATCAAATTTAAAAGCTTCTGCATAGCAAAGGAAATTATTAAGACCATAAAGATGGTGCCTACAGAATAGGAGAAAATCTTTGTCAGCTACTCCTCTGATAGTGGATTAATATCCAGAAATATAAAGAACTCAAAAATCTTAACACCAAAAACAAGCAAACAAACAAAAAAAAACTAAATAATTCAATTACTAAATGGACAAAAGAACTAAACAGACACTTTAAAGAAATACAAATAGACATCAAATATACAAAAAAAAATGTTCAGAATCCCTGGAAATCAGGGAAATTCAAATCTATCTCACTCCAGTTCGAATGGTAATCATTAAGAATATAAAAAATTAAAAGTTTTAAAAAAGAATACAAATACTAAATGCTGGTGAGGATGTGGAGTGGAGGAAAAGGTACATTCATGTTGGTGGGTCTGAAAAATAGTACAACTACTTTGGAAAGCAGTATATAGATTCTTCAAAAGACTAGAAATATAAACACCATACAACCCAGCTATCCCACTCCTCAATTATCCAAAAGAACTAAAATCAGTATATTATGGGGATACAGCCACCTCAATATTTATAGCCGTATAATTCACAATAGACAAGTTATGGACCCAGCCCAGGTGCCCCTCAACAGATGGATGAATTAAGAAAACATATACATACACAAAGGAGCTTTACTCAGCGATAAAGAATAATGAAATTTTGACATATGCCAATAAATGGATAGAACTGGAGAAACTCATGCTAAGTGAAAAAAAAGCCAGACTCATAAAATCAAGAGTCAAATGTATTCTCTCAAATGCAGGAGCTAGAATAAAGTAAGTGA
The DNA here is from genome assembly GCF_047511675.1 of Marmota flaviventris. Lineage (NCBI taxonomy): Eukaryota > Metazoa > Chordata > Mammalia > Rodentia > Sciuridae > Marmota > Marmota flaviventris. The sequence continues at coordinate 77,926,611 of NC_092505.1, forward strand.
TGGGATGGGTAGGAGAAGAGATGGATTTCACTAAAATAACAGAAAGATCAGGTGGAATAGAGAAAGGAGAGTGAAAGGGATAGAGGAGGGATAGGGAAAGGGAGAAAATGCAGCATGAATTTAACAAAATTATTCTGTGTAAACATATGAACATCACAATGAATTCCACCTCTATGTATATCTATAAAGTACAAATTTTAAAATAAAAATAAATAAATCAGGGCTGGGGCTATAGCTTAGTGGTAGAATGCTTGCCTAGCATGAGTGAGACACTGGGTTGGATCCTCAGCACCACATAAAAATAAATAAATAAAGTGTCCATCTACAGCTAAAAATATTTTTAAAAAATTAATTTAAAAAAATCCAACAAAGACCAGTGGAGTAGACAAAGACATGGGGAGGGAGCAGAGGAGAAAAAGTAGAACTGGGGACTAAAATTGAGTGAATTAAATTCCATGCAAGTATGATTATGGCAAAATGAACCTCTCTATTATGCATAACTATAATGCACTAATAAAAGCATTTGAAAAATATATTTAAAAGTAAAATTTTTAAAATAAAAATTTAAAAAGCTCAAGCTTGAAGAAGGAGTAAAATTATAGGCTAATAGCATGGAAAACTATTCAGTGAAATAATAACAAAAAATTTCCCAGCCAGGCATGGTGGGGTATGCCTATAATCCCAGCGGCTTGGAAGGCTAAGTCAGGAGGATCCTGAGTTCAAAGCCAGCCTCAGCAAAAGCAAGGTGCTAAGCAATTCATTGAGACCCTGTCTCTAAATAAAATACAAAATAGGGCCGGAGATATGGCTCAGTGGTCGAGTGTCCCTGAGTTCAATCTCCGGTACCCCCCATAAAAAAAAAAAATTCCCAAATTTTGGAAATAAGATGACTACTCAGATACTGGATTCATTTAGAACCCCAAATAGAAACAACCAGAGAAGAACATCTTCATGACATCTTATAGTTAAAATGCCAAAAATTCAGTATCAAAAAAGAATATTACAAGTTGCAAGAGAGAAATGTCGTTGCTCATAAAGATGAATTCATCAAAATAACATTTGATTTCTCAGTAGAAACCTAAAAACCAGAAGGGCATGGAACAATATATTTCAAGTCCTTAAGGAAAACAACTGTCAACCTTGATTGCTATACCAAGCAAAGTTATTCTTCAGATCAAAGTAGAAATCCTTCCAATAAAAGCATAAACAAAAGCCATGCATTACTGACAACTAAGCCAGCAGTTCAGAAATACTCCACCATGTGACCTGTTCCAGGAGATTCCTGCTGAGTACCATGATTAGGATGATTGTGAAGTGGGCTGTATTCTCAGCCCTGTTTTCCAAGAACTGAAGATTATTTCACATGGCTATTGAAAAAGTTCTTCTTTCAGAAGACTGACCAGAAATCACTTCAGAAATGGAAATCAAACTAGCAAGAATACAAGAGTGAAAAAATACAATCAATAATGCCTTAAAAGAAATAGAAGATAAAAATAATTTTTAATGAAAAAGAAATGAAGGAGACAAGAAGAATTCAAAACAACTGGCAAATATGGAGACATATAAACAGATAATTAACTTTCTGAAAAAGAAATCCAATACAAGAGAACAGGACAAATACAAGTATTCAAGACAAATTTCCTGAAAAAAGACCTGAAAGTACCTATTGAAAAAGTATAGTGTATATTTTAGAATAACAACCCAAAACAACTACCACCAGTACGTGTTCTAGTATATTTACTGAAGTTTAAATTAAAAAATTCCTTAAGGAAATATAGATGGACAAGTTATGGACCCAGCCCAGGTGTCCCTCAACAGATGGATTAATTAAGAAAATATAGATGGAGAAAGTAGAGAAAATAAGCTGTAAAGGATATAGGTGATTAGATTATGATTTTGCAAAAAATGCTTTGTTAAACATACTAAACTAATTAAGATACCAAGAAAACATTGCTTTGGAAATATCATTGTCATTAATCATACTGTCAGCACAATTATAATAAAAAGTATGCACATACACAAAAAGATAAACACAGGGAGAAAGAAAGTCTGGGCTGAGAATTTTATACCCAGCAAATTAACTTCAGCAAACATAAATATGAACTGCACATATCAAGATGAAATTGAAATTCCAACTGTTTCACTTTAGCTCCTGAGAGATTATTTATATCCTCATTCTATTGACTGAAAAGGCCTAGAAAACAATGATGTATCCAAATGCAATGAGCATCTCTAGCACCCAGATTATGGTCCCAAAATGCCATTTCTCACTAATCAACAATGAAAGACAAAAATAAACAAAAACACAAAAACAAAAGAGGATTTCTTAAAGAAAGGTATTAGTTTTGGTGTGTTGTGGATCAGGAATGACCTTGGAAGCTCCTGACACAACAGAATGCAAGGAATCTATTAATGATTACTAGTATCTTTCAAAAAAAAAAAAAAACTCAGGAACTAAAGTAAGACAGTTGGAATTTCGATTTCCCTTTGTCAAAGCATTCTAAGTAATAAATGAAAGCCAAATGATAGAATTAGAATACTATCATTTGGGGTTCTCCATTTACTTAGTAAACATTGTCAGTGGCTCATTGACCTCCATTGAGTTAGTGGCTGGTTGTCATTAGAGACAACCAGATGTTATCTGCCTTCTACATTCTTGTGAAGGAATCAAACCTGAATCTATTCCAGACTCTAGATACAACCACCACTGCACATTAAAAGAGACTTAGAAAATGTATTATTTTTTTTTAATATACAAGACTAAACCATGGTGTCCAGAGTTGTATATTTGTGAGATAACCTGATTAGGGTGAGGGTGAGGGTAAGGGTGAGGGTCGAGAATACAGGTAAAACATTATAGTATCTCAAAATTGTAGTCACTTATGAGAGGTTGAAGGGATGTGAATTTGGACACATGGAGTTCAATTTCTTGATGTGATGGTGACCTTAGGGAGTTATCCTTCTACTAGGAGGATGTAATGATTAATTTGAATTATACACTTGACTTGTAAATTTGATTATTAATTGTAAAATTGGATTAAGAGATAACAAGGATTAGGAGGTTTATGGGTATGTCAGTGAGAGTGTGTCTAGGAATGATTAGCATGTGAGAAAGCCAAATGAAACGGAGACCCTTGCTAAGCATGGGCAGCACCAATAAATAGGATGATGGCTTGGATGGAATAAAAGCTGGAAGAAGAAGGAAGCAGCAGCAAATGTAAGCTCCATTCTTCTTAAATAGGTTCTTGATTGCTGCTGCAATTAGGAATATCAAGACTCTGGTTTGTTCACTCTTCCAAAGTGGATTCTCCAGAAGCATTCAGTATCAGCACCAATGATCCCTCTCTTGTTCTGGGGCTTCAGCCTCTTAGACTGCTTAGCTACTGGTTCTTCCAACTTTCCAGCCTGCAGACAGCCATTGTGGACTATCCAGCTTCTGGCTTAATAAGTCCACCTTTTAAAATTATACTTCCTGTTGATTCTGTTCTTCTAGAGAACCCTAATACAGAGGATTTCATGTAATTTTCACTTTTTGCTATTATAAACAATTATCCCTAAACATTGTTGTTTTGTGAAGGGTTTTTCTAGAATTTACACCTAGAAGTGAAGTTTCTGGATTGGAGGTATCTGAATTTTCAATTGTATTGAACACTAACAGTTGAGCAAAAGAGCCAGATACATCAAAAAAAAAAAAAAAATACCAGTTGCTCTAAGTAATTCAACCAATGTACAATTCCATTTCCTGACATCCTTCTACCTGATACTGCCAGATTTTTAAATTGTTGCCAATATTATAGGTACAAAATGAAATCTCATTGTTGTTTTAATTTGTATTTTCCTATTTATTAGTAAGGTTAAAAATATTTTACATGTGCATTTGCTGTTTGCATTTCTTCTTTGGATAATTTATTTATATCTTCTTGCTCATTTTCTCCTTTTCTTATTGATCTATATCAGTTCTTCACATAGACTGTATATTAACCTGAAAGTTTTATTCATCACAAATATCTTTTCCCAGTGTCTTGCCTTTCAACTTTTTCTGTTTCATTTGTTTTAAGTTAAAAATTACAATGTAGCCAATTTTGTTTTTTTACAAACTTGTGCTTTATCCTAACACAGTCCTTAAGACATTTATTTACATTTTCTTCTCAAAGTTTAAAGTTTTTGCTTTCTATATTTAGATTTTCAATCTATTTGCCATTTTGTTTACAGTATGAAGTAGGATTCCCCTTTCATTTTTGTTATTTAGATAGCTTTAATAGTTTCCCATTGCTACATATCAAGTTGTCACAAACATGATATTGGGTAGAATTCACCATTAATTTTTGCTATGTATCTTTATTAATTTCATGTTGCTGTATATCAAATTGTTACAACCTTAGCATCTTAATACAAATTTAGTATCTTATAGTCTTCATCACTTAGAATTTAAAAACAAGTTAATTGAGTCCTCTATTAAGAGTCTCTGATTGAAATGAAGGTATTTGAAGACCACAGCCTTAGTGCACTAGTTGGGAAAGTTTGATTTCCTGCAGTTGTAGGACATTTTTCTTGCTGACTATTGACAAGGGACCACTCTCAGCTCTGAGAGTTCCTTTCCATAGGCAGTTTGCTGATTCACAACCATCAGGAAAAATTTTTCTCATTCCCAATCTCTTTGGCTTCTTTTAAAGACACTCTTGATTGGGTCACATACACTCAGGATAATCTCCCTTTTTATTAACCTTGTTTAAACTATCTTGAAGCGTCCATATCAACCCATTCACCAGCTGAATATCACCGAATAATCTCTATTGCTACCAGTAGAGAAGAGTCTATCAAGCCCTCTCCAAATTCCTCAGCAACAAAATTATGAGATATAATAAAATAATTGTTTTAATCAAACAAATTTTGAGGAAGCTTCTGAAGCTGTAATAGATGAATACTACATAAGAACAAAAATTATTCTTTGTAGTTTTTTTTCATAATTAAACAAAATTGCATCTCCATCTCATTGTTGGAGTTGAAGCTATTTTCCACTAGTGAGGAAAACAGCAAAACCTAAAGATAGGAAAAAAGCACAGCCTAGGGGCTTTCAGTTTTAGGCCTAGACTAATGCAAAGATCAGGACTGCATAACCAGGGACTAGTCTATGAAGAATGAATTAGGGGATGCGGTTGTGGCTCAGTAGTAGAGCATTTGCCTACCGTGTGTGAGCACTGGGTTCTATCCCCAGGGCCACACAAAAAAACTAAATAGAATTAGAAGGCCAGGTGCAGTGGTGTATACCTGTAATCCCAGCAGCTCAGAGGCTGAGGCAAGAGGATCACAAGTTCAAAGCCAGCCTCAGCAACAGCAAGGTTCTAAGCAACAGTGAGACCCTGTCTCTAAAGAAATTACAAAAAAAGCTGGGGACTTGGCTTAGTGCCACTGAGTTCATTCCCTTTACCATACACACACACACACACACACACACACACGAACAAATTAGAGGGCTGGTATTGTGGCTCAGTGGTAGAGACTTGCCTAGCATGTGCGAAGCACTGGGTTCAATTCTCATCACCACATATAAATAAATAAAGTTCCATCAATGACTAGACATCCATTTGGGGTGGATGCACCACTTCTAGGCCCATCACTTGACCAGTATCTTCATGCAAATCAGAAAAAGGAGCACCGTTCTCCAGGTAGACCCAACCTGGCACCAGACTATGAATAGCAAAGTGCAGGTTGGACCTCAACCCCCTCTTGTCCCAGCATAATGAGCATAATCCATATGTAATATCTTTATTAATTATAATACAAGGAAATATTTCTATATTTGTGAATGACGCAAATTCTTGTGAGTGGCAATGAGCTAAGTTGATAAGGACTGAAAGATCTTATAAATCTGTGTAAATAAGCAGAAAGGAGGCAAATGAATGTATAAAATATACATATGAGTTATGTCGCAGTGAAGGAAAGGGAACTATAGTTACTAAAGATTATCCCCTGAAAATAAATGCAGAAACTTCTGACAGCAAAAAGATGAGCCACTTTATTGAATCATGACATAACATTCCCCCAGAGCAGTAAAGCAGTACTTCCCACTCAACTGATAGTTTGACAGAATTGAAAAAGGTAAAAACCATCAGGATAAGGAAAAAAGTAACAGTATGAGGAAAACTGCTCAGGAAAAACAGGGAATTCTACATAGGACAAAGTAGGATACAAAGCACAAACCAATCAGGTCCCTTTGTAAACAGTTGCAGTGGTGGTAGTGAGAGCATTGACCACAGCATGTTAGGGACTGGAGCTAGCAGCTACAATGGTGGGTGTAATGAAAGCAGACTATTTTGGGTGCAGCAGTGGCAAATGAGTTTGTTTTTAACTGATACCAGTGGTGTTGGTCACAATGGTGGCACAAGTTTTAATACTGGCAAGAGTAATAGAAAAGCAGTAGCAGTTAAGAACTCTTTATGCTGCATTAACCATGTTTCAGGTTTTGTGTTGGGTGGAAAAATAAGTTAATAAGCACCAATCATATGTCCAATCCTGTAAAAGATGCAAGAGTACAAAGATGACTAGAATATGAATCCCATCCTTCAAGGACTCAGATTTGAACACAGGTAGCAGAAATGAGAACAAATAATTGCAGCAATGTGATAATTGTGGGGAAGAAATATATACTCGTGTCTAATGCCATAATCTGTTTTCTGCTGCTATAACAGAAGATTACACACTCAGTAAGTTATAAAGAACCTTCCTAGTTTGGAGGCTGGGAAGTCCAAAATCAAGGTATGGGTGGCTGGTGAGGCTGTCTTCCTATACCATAATATGACAGGAATATGTTCTTGCATCACATGGCAGAGCAAGGGCGTGTGTTGAGCTCAGTCATTACTCCTCTTCTTATGAAGTCTCTAATCTCATGGGGGGAGAGAGACACCCTCATTACCTCATCTAACTCTTACTTCTTAAAATCCCATTTCCAAATACTACCAAGATATGAATTTGGGGATTATATCTTTCAACACATGAATTTTGGGGGACACATTCAAACCACAGCAGATGGTCCAATGCAAAACAAGAAAATATATAATTTTTCTCTGACATATAGGATAAGACTCTATGTACACTATATAAAATGCAAGATAAATAAAATAAAGCATCTATCGCTGATCAGCCATTCTCTTAGTATTCTCTTAAGAACAAGTGTTGTAGGGTTTTTTCAATTTTTCAAATTCCCAAGTTCTTGCTCCTTTTGGATTAACAATTCCTTCTTCAAATTGCCTCTCTTATCCCACTTTTTCTATAAGCAGTAAGGAAGTTCCAAGCTTACCTTCAATATTTCACTTAGACATCTCCTCTGCTGAATATCCAGTTTCTACAATACTAGAACAAAATATAGTCACTCTCTTCACTTTATAAGGATTGTAAGGATTGCCTTTCCTCCAGTTTCCAAAAACATGTACCTTGTTTCTGAGACCTCACTAGAATGGCCTTTAACATCCATATCCCTACCAACATTCTTTTCAAAATTATTTATTTATGTACTATTATTATTAGGTACTGGGGATTGAACCCAGGGGCGTTTAACCACTGGGCAACATCCCAGCGCTTTCCTTTTTTATTTTGAGATAGGGTCTCCCTAAGTTGTATAGGGCCTTGCTAAATTGCTGAGGCTGGCTTTGAACTTGCAATCCCAAGGTTCTGGGATTATAGGCATGTACCACCACATCTGGCTATTTATCTATTCTCTAAGAATATGGAAGCTTTGTTTCTAGTTTCTTCATTTCTTTCTTAGCCGTCACCAGAACTGCCTTCAAAGTTCATATTTCTACCAACAGTTCTTTCAATCTTGGCTTTTTCTAGCATACACCTTAAAACTCATTTAGCTTATATCCATCACCCAGTTCCAAAATCAATTCCAGATGTTCAATTATATATTACAATAGTATCTCATTGGTGATACCAAGATTCATATTAGGATTCTCCAGAGAAATAGAACAAGTTATAGATGGATAAGAGACATATATAGATTAGAGAGCTATAAACAGAATATAATTATTTTATATTGCATGTGTGTTGTATAAGGAATTTACTAGCATGCTTATGGAAGCTGAGAAGTCCCATATCTATAGTCAGCAAGCTGAAGAAATCCAGAAGAGCTGATAGTGTTGTTCAAATCTGAAAGCTAGCAGACTCAAAACCAAAGAAGAGCCAATGTTTCAGTTCAAGTCCAAAGCAGGAAAGATCTGTGTCCAAACTTAAGGCAGTCGAGCAAGAAGCGATGTGTCCGGCTTTTTGTCCTGTTTTGGCCTTTAGCTGATTGGATCACAGCAACTACATTTGGGATGGCAAATTTCTTTACTCAGCTTGTCAACTGAAATGTTAATCTCATCCCAAAATATCCTGATAGATACAAATAGAATAATATTTATATCCAAATATCAGGGGATCCTGTGGCTCAGTAAACTGACACATAAAATTAACCACCACACCAATTATCTACTGGACTGTGGGAGTACAAGATGAACAAAGTTTCTGGTAACATGGGGCTTACATCCTACTGAAAGGTCATAAATAATTTCAAACATTGCTCAGAGTGGTAACAATGTGAATTAAGGAGAACAAGGAAGTGTATGAAGGGAGATATGAGTGACTAGAAACATTTAGCCTTATCATAGAAGTAGAGAGGTTCTAAAAACCTTTGGATTCAAGGATGCAATTGTAGTTATACTGTAGGAAAGGTATGTGAAATCAAAGTGCAGGGTGATACACAGAAGAGGGGTACTACAGACAGGAAGAGTATCTGGAAAACAAACACAGGGTTGAGGAAAGATAAAGGAAATAGGAAAAAGAAAAAATAAGATAAATGTATAGACTAAACGTTTGTGCCTCCCCATTGCAATCAATATGTTGAAATTCCAACCCCAGTGTAATATTATTAAAAGTTGGGATATTCAGGAGGTGATTAGTTGTTCTAAAAAATGCAGATATTTATTAAACATGTTATGTGTCACATACATTTAGGTGTTTTTATATTTCAACTGAGGAAGTGGCAAGGATATGAAGAGAAGAAAAACATAAAAAATTATATTAGAGAAATTGATCTTGTTGAAGACTTCACAGTTGATTTTCTGTTTACATGTGCCTATATGGGCATAATCATGTGCACTTGGGTGGGTAGGGTTGAAAACGAGGTTTTAAAAGGTTTAAGGTTTCAAGTGTGGGTCACTAATAAGGTAAGAATGACCTTTCATATAATCCTCTTTTTTCCCCTCATGAGAAAATGGGAGGGAAAAAAAGGATTATACAAAAACAAACAATGGGGGTGGGGGGAGATTAAGAGCTATATTTCCGACAAAAACAAAGCATCCAAGCAATCTTCTCAGAAAGTTCTAGAAAACATAATGAGGTAAAGAGACAAGTTGCATCACAAGATAGGTAATAGAGATTATCTGCAAAGAAATGGAACCTGAAGCAATGAGGTTTACTTTGATTACTAATGGAGACTGCAGACAAAATAACATTCTTATGAATTCCTATATAGAGTTGTGCTATCCAATACAATAGCCATTCGCCACATGAAACTATTTACATCAATTAAAACTAAATAAAATATATTTAATCATAGTAACTGCAGTTCAGTGCTTAGTAACTACATGTGGGCAGTGATTAGCATATTAGACATCATACATTTAAAATACTTAAAACATCACAGAAAGTTCTGTTGGGCAATATCAATCTAGATATTGGTCAGAGAAGGAGGAAATGACAGTGTATCAAGTACAGGGTTATGAAACAAACAAAAATGAATTTAGTGACTTTTAAAGTAGTAGCAGAGTAATTGTAAAGTTATAACAAATTTTGGATTCAAATGGGTAATAAAAAAGTAGAAGTAACAGGTACAGGTAATTCTTCCAGTAACTTTTCAGTGAAGATAAAAAGAGAATAAAACCTAAGACAGAAAAAGTATAGAGCTGTGTATAGATGTGCTCCATATAAGCATGTTTGTGGACTCAAAGGTCTGGGACACCCCCCCACCCCCCAATTCAGCTATCTATCTACCAACTCCACCAATCTGAAAGACTTTCATCAGCAATGAAAACTGATAGGGAAAGAATCATACCATTTTAAAAAATAAAGAGCCTTAAAACTCATCTGATCCACCCCTCACATTCTATAAAAAGCAAGGTTGCCCACAGTGATACTAAAAAGTTTCATGGTACTAAAATCTAGAATAAAAATTCACATCTTCCAAATCATCGTCCATTAGAATTCCTTCTTTTAGGGGTGAGGGGAGGGGGTGTACTAGGAATTGAATTCAGGAGCACTTAAACACTGAGCCACATCCCCAGCCCTATTTTTATTTTATTTAGAGAGGGTCTTACTGAGTTGCTTAGCACCTCACTTTTGCTGAGGCTGGCTTTGATCCTCCTCTGCTGCAGCCTCCCAATCTGCTGGGATTACAGGCATGCGCTACCACACTCAGCTAGAATTCCTTCTTCCTAAAATACAAACCAAAGGAGAAAGCTGTTTCTTTTGAGTTCTATTAACATACCAAAAAAAAAAAAAAAAAAAAGGTTAATATGCATAGAACTTCATTTTTTTAGAATAGTTTTACTTTTCTCCTTTAATAGTGAGAAAATCCAGTAACTACACCTGTCAACTATTTTGCAACAAACCTAAAAAATTTTTTTTTAACTATTATCTAATTAAATTGTTACTGTAACCTTTCTGATACTGGGGATTGAACCCAAGAGAACTTTATTACTGAGCCACACACTCAGCACACTCAGTAATTTTTTTTTTTTTTTTTTTTTTTTGAGACAATGTCTTGTGAAGCTGCTGAGGTTGGCCTTGAATTTGCAATCCTCTTCTCAGCCACCAGTCACTCAGGTGACATGTGCACTACTGAACCCAGCTGTTTTTACCATTTCAAAGCAGGGAAAGCATGCAACCAGTCAGCAACGTTGCAAAGCCAATAACATTATTAATTCTGCTCTACACTGCAGTGAGAAAATTGAAGAGAAAATGGGAGAAAAGCGACGAATATGGAAGAGAATGGAATGAGATGTTCTTTACAAACTATGAAAGGAACAAGAATAAACTAATTTACAAATGCCTTTAGTAAAAATAAAACCAAACAAGTAAACCCTTCAGATAAGTATTACTTAATATAAAAAATGTTTCAAGAAATTCTAACATTGATTGCCCTCTGCAAAGGGAAACTGTGACTGAGGACATGGACTAGAGGTAGGCTTTTCACAGTAAACCTTTTGTAACTTCTGGAACTCAAGCATTATAATGTATCACCTTTTTCAGTAAACAAGCAAAAGATTTTTTTAAATCTTCAACGATTTAGTTCCTGCCAATAGTTTATAATTACTAGCAACCTACAATCTTCCAAAATGACATAGAAAATTGAAATTTTAAGACAGAAAAACCCCCAAAAGGCCAATTTTACCTGAAGAGACAAGAGAATTGCCATTTGGAGTTAAGGGGGATCAGGAAGGGAGAAAGTAGATCATCTCTAACAATTACTATTTTATCAAACCAATTCCACTGCTATTATTTTTAGCCCATTTTCTTACATTTGTTGCTAACAAATCCTGTTGCCTGAACGCAATTTATTTAGATGGAACCTACATGAAGTAAAAGAAAAGCAATGATCCTGAAACACTTCCAATTTAAGTATTTTTATTTTATCCAGTCCATTTTGGCACAACTTATTTATGTCCTTTCTGTCTTTGAATAGCACTTCTTTTATGTTGGGAATCCTCTTGTACTTAAAAGCAGAATGATTATAAATTTTTAATATAAGGCTTTGCAAGCCAGTATGCTTGAAACGGGAAGTCAGTTATGGATTCTCATTCTCTATTCCTACTTGTCTTTTTTTCTTGAAAATACCGTTAACTGCAACAACCTTGCAACGGTTATTTTCATATGTAAGCTTTTAGAGATATAAAACCTATGAACTGAAATCACATTTTGGGAAGGAGATAGCTGAAGACAGTGCAAAACAAGCACGAGGGTAGGCGGATCAGAGCGTTGGGGCAGGCGCGTGACTCCAGGGAGCCTGCGTGGGCTGGGGTGTCGGATGGGATCCTGCTCAAGATACAACCACATAAAGAAAGGCTGGAAGCAGGTGGGAAGCCTGGGGCCTCGCATTTCTGCCTACTCAGTTCCAGGGTCTCTTAACGACACACACGTCATTGCTTTCGTAACTGGTTCAGATTGAGACTCAAGGAACCCCACTCAACCCCTTTTGGACTGGAATCAACCTGGCTTTGCCGGTTTCAACCCAGTTTTTCTGCCCTCTGCTATCGCCCGCATAACCTCAAATTCATCCAAACTAAAATCTCGCTATGGTAGAGATTAGAAGATGGGCGACTCAGTAAGCTATTCAACCCTTCCCTCGCTCGTTTTTAATGTCCTTCCAATCAGTTGGTTTCCTCCACACGCGGACAGCAGAGCTAACAGCCACGCAGGTCCAAGAAAAGCCAACGTGGCGGTAACGGGAAAACGGGATCCAAAACCTGCCAATCAGCTGAACAGCTCGGCCTACGCCCCGCCCACTGCCCCTGCCAACCAATAACCTCCACACTTCTTCCGTCTCTCTCGCCCAATCAGAGTGCCCCGCGGCGCGTACCCAGTGCTCTGATCGTCCGCACACGGCAAGCCCGCTGTATGCGCGCTCTCCTCCTCTCCGCTAGGCGAGCGGGCCATCTGTCCTTCCACCCTGAAGGTGGACAGGATGATATCTGCTACCACTGGAGGCCCAAGACCCCAGAAGTGATTCCCCCAAACAGCAGTGAGGCAAAAGGAAAGAGAAAGGGCTGCCCAGGAACGCCCACCGCACACGATTTCTCTCAACCCGGAAGTGATTCTCCCCTACGCCCCCCTCCACGGTTGAGAGGGAGGAGACCCAAAGCCAGGTCTGCCCGGCATGCCCTGGGCTTCCGGTGACCTCTGGCCCTTTCCTGCCGTCCGCTCTCGCTTCCTAGCGTGCTCTTTTGCTCATTGCTTTCCTTTACTTGGTCGGGTCTTCCTTTTCACACTACCTAGTGACTGTGGCTCCCGCGACTGTCAGGGAGGCAGTGGCAGAGGACACTCGACATGGCCGCCTCTAAGCCGGTGGAGGCAGCGGTGGTCGCAGCTGCTGCGCCCGGCTCCGGGAGTGGAGTGGCCGGTGGCGGCGGGACTTCGGGCCCGGGCACTGGGGGTCTGCCGCGATGGCAGCTGGCTCTGGCTGTAGGAGCGCCCCTGCTGCTGGGCGCGGGTGCCATGTATCTGTGGACCCGGCAGCGGCGGCGCCGGGAGGCAGGAGGCCGGGGCGACGCTAGCGGCCTGAAGCGCAACAGCGAACGAAAGACCCCGGAGGGCAGGGCCAGTCCTGCCCTGGGAAGCGGACATCCCGAAGGTTCCGGTGCCCACCTGGAAATGGTGAGAAGCTGCCTCGGGCCATAGAGGTGGAACCGAGCGGATGCAACGTTTCCTTGAAGGGTTGTGCCGGTGAGGGGGCTTCCTTCCCATCAGTTGGTAACTGCTAAGCGGCAGCACATGAATTTAGAAAATCTCGTTTCTGGCTGTTTTGTAGAGAATGGAGTAGCCCGAGAAGACAGGTTTTCGATATTCTTTGACATTTTCCTTTAGGTTTCAGAGGTCTTTTCTTTAGCTTCTCAGTGACACAGCAATTATCTCTGTTAGAGGTGGTACTGGGAACATTTGCAAATGTTTGTATAACAAGGAAGGAACCCAGATTCCAGTGATTGGTACGTTGTGACATGAATTGCTTTTGTTATTTCCAAGGCCTAGAACTAAGTTGAAAGAACCTTTTAATAATGAACCACTTCTCTCTTGAAGGTTTTTTCCTTTGGTGCGTGGGGGGGGGGGGTGTCATTGGCAACTACCCCGGCAAAGGCGAAAAAATTGATTAGAAAGCTTTGTATATACAAAAAAAAAAAAAAAAAAACCTTCCAAAGACTAAAATAGTGGTGCTATTTTCTTTTCGTGTTTTTTATTTTATTTTTTATTATATATTTTTTAAATCTACAGGAGTAAGTTCTTAAACTTTTTGGTTGCAAGCATCTTAGCCCCCCTACCACCCCGGAAATGTGCATCACCAAGCCTAACATGCTTAATAAACATTCTTTGATGTTGGGCCAAGCATTAGTCTCTGGTGAACTGCTTTGTATGATTTTGTGGAACTGACCATTAAATCCTTTTGGTATGTAATAGCTATGGAGAATTGGCCTGGCTGCTTAACAATGCCTGAATTGGGTGAGGTGGAAGATTTTTTCTGAATCTGGAGTTGCACAGTGGTAGTACCTGACCAAATCAATTCAGAGGAACTTATGCTGAAACAATTCTCAGTTGTATACACATGTAAAACTTTTTTTATACATAGGCAAGTTACACATATGTGAGTCATTTCCATTCCTTTCAGGCTGAAGGCATGTTTTTGCTAAGTAGTCAGCTTTAATGCAAGTTTTGATGTAGTAATGAATTACTACTATATGTTAGTCTTTTTGGGGGGGAGCATTGTGCTAGCCCATGCAAGAGCTATATGATCATTCCTATGAAAGAATGAAACATGGCCTATTTTTAATCAGAAAAGATACAATATAGGGAAGAACCCATGAGCTATGAAAACTAGGGAATGTCACTTAATATTGGGACCTCCACCACTGTTAGTTTGGAAAGTCATTTTATCTCCCTGACCTTACTATCATCCTAGTAGAACAAGAGAATTAAAATATTGAATCACTTATTTCGTTTAGCACTGAAAATTGATTCTCTGAATTAGTTATGTTATTTTCATGTTAATGAAATTCCCTGGTCATTTCCTACTTCATTTAATTTTAATTATAGAAGAACTGTAGATGAATGAAATGTACACAAAAGTACTCAATTCTCTAATAATCATTAAAAATAAAGATAGTTGTATACATAAAACTATGTTTTGACATTTTTTTTATAGCTGCAACCACCCCATCTCATCCCAGGATTCTATACCATTGGTATTCGATAGAATTTAGCAAATTTCCTTTCAGTATTTAAATTTCTTGAAATCCCCTTTTCCGTTTTGCAGCATTGTCTTCATTTTTTAAGTTTTATAAGTAATATAATCTTATATAACTTTGTAATGTTTTTATAAAGAATTTTTTATTAATCTATTAAAATTTAAACTTTAAGTTTGAATTCTGGGTAACTTGAACTGCTTTAAAATTATTATTATTTTTTTACCAAAAAAAAAAAAACTGAGCAAAACACTTGGCATATACCATTGTTCACATGGTGGAATCTGGGCTTCTACATGAAATCTTGCTTTGGATTACTAGATTAATAAAGCAACAAAAAGAATGTCATTTACCACAAATCTGTATGTTTTAAGTGTTGGTGATCAATAAATATTGAAAGGCTTTTTGACATTTTTTAAAGTAGTCTAGCCGTAGAATTAATATTAGATTATCTTAATATAACTGATCACTAATTACAATTTTTTATCTATGGTTGGAGTAATGTTTGAATAATACCTTTAAATTGATAACCTCAGTGTATTTTGTAAATGGAAAGTATTTGCTTCCAGTGATAGAAAAACTGACAGAATCCTGATACCTTAACGGGTATTTCTCCACCTGACCAAAACCTATAATTTTTTAAGAGAAGGAAGGACAGATACTGTTAAGGGTCTAGTATCGGCAAATAGAATTGAAAAATCTCAGTTTTGTCTGTTGGCCTATGTTTGCTTTAATGTAAAATGAACAAATGATGTTTTGTCTTGAATTTGGGATTTTCATGTGCAGTGTAGGTTGTATTATCTTTTTTTATGGGATAGCAAAAACTTGCAAAGCAAATGCAATAGCTATTCATATTTGTTTTAACTAATGGGAATTTCAGGATATCATTAAAGAAAAGCATCTAATCATAGTTGATAATGTCTGAGATTGAGGTACTTAAAGTATTAAATTGAATATATTTATATTCCATTTTAAGACATTATAAAATTCGTCATTATGTACCATTTTGCTTCAGTAAGTTTTTTTAAATTTGAATTATAGATTTTCATACCTGGAAGAGTTTTCTTTGAAGATCATCTTATCCATGGCACTTTTCAATATGGATTTGAGTTATCCTAGGGACTACCAAATATATACCAAGCATGGCATACAATCTTATCCCTCACAAAATGCTTAGGAACTAGCCTTCCAGAATAGAAAGGAGAAGACATACCTAAACCTTTTAATAAAAGGATCATTGACTTTCCTAAATGATCTGTTTCTAGTCATTTTTTTAAAAATTAGTATGGATCACCAGTGAGACTTATAATTAATTTTTAGTGAACACCTTTCAGTAACTATCCTTTCTTTATCCTTAGCAGTATTTCGCATTGTTTTCCTTAATAAATTTTGCTACTGAGACACTACATTTGCCTTATTTTTTAAATATTCTGACACCTCCCTCCCAGAGTCTTTGCTTTTTCCCTCTCCTTTCTTAAGACTCCTTTCCAGTGTCTTTGTCTGCTTTTTTCTGTTTAGTGACCATCATGGTTCTATCATAATCATCACTTTTATATTCCACGTATTCCCTGGATATTGCTAGCCCCCCAGCACCTTTGCCTGTTTAGCCCTTACACATCAAGGGCTCCTTAATTTGTCTCTAGCTCAGACCTCTCATGAGGTCCAACTTAGAAAATGTCTTCATTTCATTACCTCACAATTATTTTACATCGTCTCCTCTTTTTCCTGAAAGTACCCCTTGTAAACTGATGCACCTTATCTAATTTTTCAAACCAGAACATGTCCTTCTTTTCTATTCTCATGTTCTCCACATCCAGTCTATAAACATACTCAGAAAATTTTGCATCATAAATGTCTTAAAAGAGCTGACTACTCCATTCCCACTGCTCTTATTTCTCAACTGAATAATTGCTCTTCTCTTTATTAAAGTAAACCTTCCCTATTAACAATTGCATCTGTGGAGTCAACTAATTGAAGATGGAAAATATCCAGAAAACAAACTGCACCTCTGCTGAACATGTACAGATTTTTAAATTGTATTTATTCCCAAAATGATACAATATAACAGCTACTTAAGTAAGACTTACATTTAAAGCACACAGGAGGAGGTTGGGTATGATGGCACATGCTTATGTTCCCAGCTGCTGAGGTTAGACCATCCCTGAGCAACACAGGGAGACAGAGGAATGCAAGAAGATGTGTGTTGGTTATATGCAAATACTATGCTATTTTATATAAGGGACAGGAACATCCACAGATATTGGTATGGGAAGTGGAGGTTATGGAACTGATCACCTGGGAATACCAAGAAACAACTGTATTGTCCTCTTATCTTTGATGTCTCCATCAGTCCCATACATAAAATGATTAAGAGGTTTTCCAGTGAAGATAAAATTCAAACTCTCTATCATGGTGTAAGACCATGATATTAATTCTGCTTTAATCTTCAATATCTCTTGCCACTTCCTCTGGATTCTGACCTTTGGATAGTCTATGAACACTGCCCGCTACCCTTTCTGGTCATTCAAGTCCCAACATTGAGACTTTTTTTTAAATACCTCTTTACCTAACCACACAACAGTGTAATTACATCACATCCTCGATTTTTTTCTTCCCTCACACTTATCACATGATAACAGGGTTGCCTATTCCTGTCTTGAGTACTATGCTCTTGAATCTGTGAAGGCTGAAACTGGCTGTCTTGTGTTCCATTGTATTCTTAGAACCTCATACAATGTCTGGCATGTGGCAGGTGTTCAGTGGAATGAATGAAGCTTTATTCTTTGAATAATATTTAAGGGCTTTATTGACATATTACATTCATCTGCATTTATCTACATGTATGTTTATATGTGTGTGATGTTTTGACTTAAAATTGTTTTTTTTTACTTTATGACGATGTGAAAGCATCACTTTGAATTTTGGTTTTTTATTTTTTTTTCTAGTCTAGTGATAGGCCCCACGATACTCTCTTGTGATACTGGGCAGTGACAGTGAACTGCAGTTCCCAGCCAGCCAAAGAATTACCAAAGTAAATAACTAGGACTTTATATTATACTCTATTATTAAGCTCTGATGTTTAGTAGCTTAGCTATATATATATATACATATATATATATATATATATATATATATATGTATATATATATATATTTTAGCTGTAGATGGACATAATACCTTTATTTTGTTTTATTTTTATGTGGTGCCAGGGATCAAATCCAGTGCCTCACACATGCTAGGCAAGTGCTGTACCCATGAGCCACAACCCCAGCCCAGTAGCTTAGATATATTAAATGGTTTTTTGTTGGTTGTTGTTTTTGGTAGAACTGCATATTGAATCTTGAAGTATTCTGCCTATGAACTACACCCCCAGCCCTTTTTGTGTTTTATTTTGGATAGGGTCTAAGTTGCTGAGGCTGGCATAGAATTTATGATCCTCTTGCTTTAGCCTCCTGAGTAGCTGGGATTAAAGGGTTCCGCCACCCTGACCCTTTAAATATATTTTCAAATTATGATGGATTTATCAGGATATAACCCCATTGTAAGTCATACAGAGCATTTGTGTGTTTCACAAGTTTTTTTGTTTGTTTGTTTGTGTTTTTCAAGTTTTCCAGCTTTTGATTTTTATTCTCAGTTGATCCTGGATTCAGTATAACTGTCTTAACTCCATTTAGGTATACTTTTTTTTTTTTTATTATTCATTTGTTTATATGTGGTGCTGAGAATCGAATACAGTGCCTCACACATGTGAGGCAAGTGCTCTACCACTGAGCCACAGTCCCAGCCTGTCATTTAGGTATACTTTTTATGAATCACTTGATTTTTTTTTTTTTTTTTGGTATGACCTATAATCATAATCCTGCAAAAGAAGCATTCTTATAAGTAGATTCTTCTCAGGTAAAGAGTACTTTGTATTATGATTCAGTAGGTGAAGCTGGTTGTAGTTTTTAAAATTTCTGTACAGGAGATGGGGATGGACATTCTAACTTAGGTTTGATCATGTAATATTATTTACTTATTAGCAGTAAGTATGGTTCATATAAAAGTAACTATTGGTCTGTAGATATTGAAAGATTGTTTCTTAATCTGTAAGCTTTCCAGAATTGATTCATACTTCTGTAAAGCTGGGATTCAAATACAATATGCTTTATGAATTTGTAAATTAAGGGACTAAAAACCATTTTAAGAGCAACATTATGAAACCACATTATATATATTTTAACTAGATACAAATGATGAATATATATTACAAGTGATAACTATAGGTTAAGATAAGTTAATACCCATTTTATTTTCCCACATGGATTAATGTACCTAATTCTATCATTTTCTTTTACAATGACTATGTCATTAGCATAGTTTGAACACATGCTAAGACTTTATAGTAGTTCCTTTTTGCCAGATATACATCACTGAAAGCTTTCTGTAATGTAGTCATGTTGCAGGACTTGTTTTTAGAGACAGGTCCTTTTCTGATCCTCCAGATTTCCATATGTGGATCATTTTTCCTCCCTGTAGTACCTTCCTTACTATCAGTCATTTTTTTGTTTTAGAGCAAATTCTTGTGATTTTCACTGACTCTTATTTAGTGAACTTTGATTGTTATTACTTTGTATCCCACCAAATTTGTATGATTTATACTTTGATAACTGTAGCTTTTATTTCAAAATTTGTTTTTCAGAGTTGAGTTGCCTCTTTTAAATTTTAAGAGGTGGGGACTAGGTGTTATCAACAAATATAAATATTTGTTGAAAAGTGAAAAGACATTTAATCTTTTCCATTGTTTTCTTAGATATATTACCTGAGTTATTTTGCTTTTGATTCTATGTTTTACCCAAATAGTTTTGTATTTATGTGTAATTGTGTATGTAGTCTATTCCACGGGCCAGTAGTTTTCTGTTTGTCAGTGGTGCAATTTACTAATCACCTGATATGTGTTTTCTTAATGTGGATTGGGGTTTTAGTGTTTCGATGAGTGGTAGTTCATTTGAGAGCCTGCCAATTTACTTGTTTGTTTTCTGCACTGGTCTCTAGTATGTTCCTTTAAGATAAAAACTACCCTGTTGCTTGTTGTATAGTCAAGTCTCATCATCTGCAAGAGTCTGGTCCTGGTACCATCCGCAGATACCCATAGTTTAACTATAATGAATGATGACAAGGAAAAAAGTTTGTACATGTATACTCAACCAATAGCTATCTTAGACTGAACTATATGTTATCAACATCATTATGTTTTTCTAAATATTATCAATCCATGGTTAGTTGAATCCATGAATGCAGAGGACCAACAGAAGAGTGGAGGCACGCCAACAAAAATGAATTCAACTATGCTTTTCACTCGTTCATTTTTTCCTTGGAGTTAATAGTGAGCAAGATAATGATACCTGTGTTTGTTTCTTTTGTTGTACCAGATTGTGAATCTAAGCATTGTTGTGATGATTAAGATTCATATTTTTCATAGAATAAAACACAGTCATCTGTGCAGTGTGGAAGTACAGTTTTTAGTCAATCTGAGCTCAGATTGGTGGAATTTGAATCCAGCCTTGGGCAGATTTCACAATCTCTCTAGGTTATATTTGCAACAGTGGAGATTGTAATGACCCTTATCTCATATCTCTGTTACGGTATTCTTCTAAAGAATTTTTCAGAAGAGTCAGTTAATGATGTTTGCTTCTTCTGTAAATTTCAGGATCATCTGTAAAATTTGGCTTTGGATATTTGTTGAATTTATTAAGCAGAATCATGAAGATAGCTCTGTTGGCAGTTCCTTATTATGAGGAGATAAAGCAATTCAAATCCTGTATGTCTAATTTTCTAGTAAATTATTTCAAATAATACTTTGTATAACATAGTAGGCAGAAGAGAACAGTTTTTCTTTTTCTAAGTTGTTTATATTCTTACCAGTGTTCATAGGTTTTAAATTTATACCCATGTAGTATCTTTATGGATAATGAATACACAGAACTTAATCTTTTCAAACTGTTGTTTTGTTTTCTAAAAAGAGAATAGTTTTTGTTGTTGTTGTCATCGTTGTTTTAATGTTAAAAGATGAGGTCTTACTGTATTGCACATGCTGGCCCTAAACTCCTGTCAAGCAATCCTCCTGCCTCAGAGTCCCAAGTAACTGGGTTTCCAAGCACACATCACAGCACCTGATGAGATTAGTGTCCTTTGAACCAACCAAAGTTATATGTGGGAGGCTCAAGTGGCTGTAGTATAATAACTGTATATGTAGAGTCTTGTATTCAGGCCATGTACTAGTTACTGGAGGTTTTGAAGAAGACAGGAAAAGGAAGACATGATCCAACTTAACTTGTTAAAACAGTTCTTCAGATCAGTTAGAAACTAATTTCAAGTCTCCTTAGTAGCTTTTGAATGGGGAAAATAAAGCACATGAAAAATACTAGTATTTCAGGATGTTCCCATTACATTTTAGATCTTTCTGTCTTTGTTTTTTGTTTATAAAAATAAGCTTTCAAAATTTTCTTTGGGTTTGTTTATTTTCCAACTTTGCCCTTTAATTCTAAAAAGTTTTAGTGTAGCTTGAGAAGGTAGTAGGAAAAATGACTTTGAAAAGCAGTAACAAAGATTTCTCTGGGATGAAATTAAAATTTCTTCTATTGAAAAACTGGTAGTAGTATATTTTCTGTTTTGACTTTTGCCTTCAGAATGTTTATTTTAATTTCTGCCTGATTTTGGCCCTAGCATTATGAAATAGGATCAAGTTCCTGACATAGCAGAAGGCTGATGTTGATTGCTAAATGATCATTGTGCTAACCAACTTTTTGCTCTTAATTCTATCAGATCCAGATCAGTAGCTTTTAGGTACAATCCCTGCTGTATTGCCTTTCTTTCTTTCTTTTCTGTTTTTTAATGCAGTACTGAAATTAAACCTGGGGGTGCTCTACCACTGAACTACCCTCCCACCCTCTGGTCCCTTGGTCCCTTTTTAATATTTTACATTTCAATTTTTAAGCAGGGTCTTGCTCAGTTGCCCAGGCTGGCTTGAACTTGTGGTCCTCCTGCCTCAGCCTACCCAGTAGCTGGGATTACTAGGGTAAATGCACTCGTCTAGTTTTCAAGATTTTTTTGGGAGGGCTGGGTAGAGCATGTGCTTTGCATAAGGCCCTAGGTTCAATCCTAGCATCCGGCCTCTAATTTTTTTCTGTTTATTTGTTTTATCCTGCTTTCTCAGATGTTAGTTTTCTATATGAGTTGGGTGCCTCTCTTTTATGTGTTGATTTTCCTTTATTGTTAGCTATTCCTTATTGTATGGTCTCTTGTAAGAGAGAGGTAAGGTATGCATGTCCCTTGTCCCTTGGTTAAAGGGGATCTTCACTCCATCTGGATGACACAACACTCTAATCTGACTTACTCTCTCCAGTGAAATGAGGATTGCAGAGGTGTAGTAAATGCAAGTTTTCCAACAGTAACCGTTATTGTTGCCCCTCAGAAACTATACATAAGGGATTCTACATAAGGGATTCTCAGTTATCTTTTCTTGTGTTCTGTGGTTGTGTCTCTGTCAGCTTAGTTCTAGCTTATTTTCATTGAAATGGGTGTCAAGGTTGCTAATTAACTTAAATTTCATAGCTTTGGGGAAATGCTTAAATCTATTGCAAATGGTAGATTTTGCATTTATTTAATTTGTGCTTTTCCTGGCTCCTTTCATGTTCCCATACTCAAGTTTTAAAATACACATATTTCTTGTTGACATTAGCTGACTTAAATTGTCTGTTATACTATGAACTATGAACTACATGTCCTACATGTCCTTTTTTGTACACTGTACTTAAAAAAAAAATTATAGCTGTAGTGTGATACTAAAGAAGGTAAACAAAAGGTAAATGGAGGGGGAAATCAGGAAAGAAAAATGAAGTAAGAATAGAAAAGAACGAGTACAGTGGTACCTCCACCTCATCTATGTAACTTAAGAGATACCCTGAGCCCCAAGCAAGTTGGCTTTCACAGATTCTTTAAATTATTTTTGAGGGGCAGTTGCTTTTGTTTCAGTATTTACCTATTAGAGGTATATATTCTTCTGTAGTCCTGTATTAAAGTTAGATGATGTTAACAATCAAGTTTTGCATAAAAACATATCATAAAACTTTTGAAATTATTGATTAGAACTGGACAACTGGCTTTATCCACAGAGAAGTTTTCATAACTGTCCTCAGTAGGTATTAGCTACCCATTTTTCCACATTTTCCATGATGTGCATTGTTTTGGGTCCTACAGAAAGCAGATCTGAGACAGAGATTCATATGTAGGAGGTCTGTTGATGGCAAATGATAGAATGACAGCAGTAGTGAAAATGCCAAGAGTGTTTTTATATACTAACTATTCTACACTGTTAACAAACAACCTAATGGGAAAAAAGCAGGAAAAAAAAACTGAATAAGTTTTTAGAACAAGAAAACCAGATACCCAATAAACATGAATAGTGAAGAAAATTCATTAATAGTGAAGAAAATGCAAATTAAAATAATATTGTAATATTATTTTGTACAGTTTCTCAACCTTGGCAGTGCTGATATTTTGGATCTGATCATTCTTGGTTGTGGTGGGCTGTCCTATGCATTATAGGATGTTAGGAGCATTTCCAGTTTCTATCTACTAGATGTTAGTAGTACCTCCCTTTCTCATTATGGTAATCAAAAATGTTTCCAGGGTTGAGAATTTAGCTCAGTAGAAGAGCATTTGCATAGCATGTAGGATGCCTGGAGTTCCACCTCCAGTACTAAACAAAAACAAAAAATGAAGAAGAAATATTTCCAGACATTGTCAAATATCCTGTAGGGCTGTAGGGCTCCAGCTTGACATGACCACAGCTGTCTTGGTCATAACTGATTTTGCCTTTTGGTTAACCTTGACACACATCTCAAACTCTACAGGACAAAAAGTTGTGAGATGGTCAGCCAAGTTTGTTGTACCAGGCTAGCCACATTTGCCTAGACTGTTTCTTAACTGAAGTTGGACCTGTTGATAGTTTTTGTTAGCGGCCAGGTACATTCTGGTTGGCTACAGCCCACTAAAGCATATAACTCCCTTCTTT
Source organism: Marmota flaviventris (assembly GCF_047511675.1). Lineage (NCBI taxonomy): Eukaryota > Metazoa > Chordata > Mammalia > Rodentia > Sciuridae > Marmota > Marmota flaviventris. The sequence continues at coordinate 77,950,650 of NC_092505.1, forward strand.
CTACCTTGGGGTATGGGTATCTTCCAGCCTTGCTGCCTCTTTCTTTAATCTTACGGTATATTCTACCTTTGGTGGCTGGTTCTGATATCCTGAAACTGGGTTTTTCTAAAACAAGGGGGTAAAATTACCCTTGGCTGAGAACCACTGTTTTAATTAATATCCATTATACTGAAAACAATTGAATGCTGTCATTGCTTCTAATTACTGACAGGAATGATGGGACAGTGGTATTTAAAGCACTGAAAAAGTCTGAATTTTTTTTAAAATTAAAAAATATAAACCTTTTGGCTCAACCCTTCTAGTAAGATTCTATCAAATGTAGTTATTTATATGAAGCAACTCGCTCTATAACAGTCATTCTGTTCTCCCATTATTCTTTTATCACTTTATCATTTAATCACTGTGGTCTGAGTCTATTTACAAATGTTGATTATCAGTGTTAGGTAATTGTTTCCTCTCATTTCAGAACTCTCTTGATAGAGCCCAGGCAGCCAAGAACAAAGGCAATAAATATTTTAAAGCAGGAAAATATGAACAAGCTATTCAGTGCTATACTGAGGCTATTAGTTTATGCCCTACAGAGAAGAATGTCGACCTTTCCACGTTTTATCAAAACAGAGCTGCTGCCTTTGAACAGTTGGTATGTACTCTAGATTGTTTTCTCTGTTCCTTTTACTTTTCTGTATTTTCTTAAAATTTCAGTTACTGCTACTCAAATCTAATACATTTTTTGAAGTTATTTTGAAATTTCAGGATTTTTGTTCTTAATTTCCTTTAATTTAAAAAAAATCTTTGGAAATTAAGTTTAGTTTTGATGGCTACAAATGTACTCCAAACTTATATTTGTTTCAGCTTTTATAAAATTGGTTTTTGTAGAAATTAAAGTTTTCTTGTGACCCTGTCTTCATCTATTTCTCAACCTGTATCTGAATAGTTGTATGTATGTAAGAGGGAAAAATACCAAAGATGAATTCCTTTTATGTATGTTGGTTTTTTTTTTCAGTTGTCACAATATCTCTTACACCTTTTAACATCAGCATATGCAGATGTTTCATTCTTTTTAAAGGCTACATATTAGGATCATTGTATATTTATATGGGTAGATTGATACACAGAATAATGGAGAAGAAAATATTATAAATAAAAGCAGTATTATGTTATTTGCTTGGAGGCAAGAGAGAGTTTGTTGTTTTTAAAGAGGCATGAAAGTTCCTATAGAGCATTAAGAGAGATGAAATTGAAAAAACCAGATCAGGAAAAACTTTATAGGTAATATTAAAGAGTTTGGATTTGATTCTGAGTATAATGGAAACATTTAAAGTTTTTAAGCGGGGCAAGAACATTATCCGAGATTGCTCGCACTGTTCTGTCAAAAAAAAACCAGAATGGTCACTGGGAAGACCCAGGTAAGGGTATTGCAGTAACCTCAGTGTGACATGAAGGAAACTGAAGACCAACGAAACTTGCCTCTTGAATTGGATGTGAAAGGCAAAAAGCAAGGATTTTAATACCAGTGGGTGGAAAGGAATGAGACCGCTGAGTAGACAACTTGAGAAATGTCTGTATTTTAGGAAAGTGATCTGGGCTAGAGATAAATTTAAGAACCTTATTTTAGATATTATAGAAAGACAGTAGATATAATTGTATAGGGAAAGAGAAGTGATGAGGCCATGAAGATTCCAGCATGTAGAGATCAAGTAGAGGGAGAAAATTCAAAAAGGAAACAGAAGGAACTGCCAGTGAGATAGGTGGAAATCAAGTGAAGTGGCAACTCTGGAATATTGGCCCTTGTTGTTGGAGGGGGATAGCTATAGGGAGTTACAGAATCAAATAAGGAATTTTAAAAGATGGACTATACTAGAGCAAGTGTTTTTATAGTTATAGAAATAGCTTAGAAGAGAAGCAGAGAAGAGATAGCTGAAAGAGTGAAGTCCTTGATCCAGATCATGAGAGAAGGGTTAGCTTTTGATGAAAATGGGTGTTTCCTCAGTTTTAATAGGAGCAAAGAAGGAAATGGTATGAAAAAGCTGCAGGTATGTTTGTAGATTTGGAGGTAGAAAGATGTCCTAAGTATGTCTGTTGCCTTTTTTAAAAAAAAAAATCTGGTTGCCTTAGCACAGATATTTGTATGAGCTTTTATAGTATATAGTAGATATTAATTCTTGGTACTGGGAATACATTTTTTATTATAGGACTCCAAATACTTGGCCTGCTAAGTCTGGAAAACTGATGTCTGTTGAACAGTACTTTTATTAGTGTGACTCTGATCATTTCAATTCTTATCAATATTTTAAATTATAGCAAAAATGGAAAGAGGTAGCCGAAGATTGTACAAAGGCTGTTGAACTTAATCCCAAATATGTGAAAGCTCTCTTCAGACGTGCAAAAGCCCATGAAAAGTTAGACAATAAGAAGGAATGTTTAGAAGGTAAGAATGTTTTTGTTTTTACATATAAAAATTACTAGAGATGTTGTGGTCATTGGTAAATATATGTGAAACTTTATCTTGTGAGCAGATAAATCAGTTAATTCTCTTTAATAAAAAGTTAAATTTTTCCCCAATTGAGACTTTGTTTTTTAGTTTAAATTGAAATTGCTGATATTTAAATATTATCTTTGTTCTCAACTATGGTGTTAAATGGGTATTAAAATTTGGAGGTTATACACCACACATTTTAAGTTTGGCATTTAGTAAGGATTGGTATAACTCCATGAGTAAGAAAACTAGAAAAAGGTTTTAGCAAGTGATAGTGTTTCTAAGATTCTATATATTTTCAGTTAATATCCTATATAAATATGAAATTACTTGAGTCTTAGAGAAAACACTTTTTTTGTCCTTCATATTTTCAGACGTTTTATGCCCAATTGCAAATTATGTAACTGGTACAAAACATTCAAGTGAATTTTTTATTCTTAATAAATGCTATAAATGTTCTACTGCCTTTAATTGGCCTTTTCTGCTTCCAAAACTGCAATTAAAATAATAGAACACTGACTTTTAAAGTACATTTTTCTAGGTGATATGAAGCTTAAAACCAGAGTGTAATATCTACAGCATGAAAGTGCTTTCTGCTACATGTTCATATTTGCTTTTAAAACATCAATAAGATTTAGCCATAATTAGTGTTGTTATAAAGATCCCCTCCCCCACGTGTTGGGGATCCAACCCAGGATCTCACAAATGGAAAGCACACCTATCACTTTGTCATCAGACCAAAGTAACATTTTAAAAGGCTCATTTTTTTTAAAGGTCTGCATTATCAAATGCAAATGCTTTAGAGAACATTTTAGCAAAATTTGAGGTTTTCTGGTATTGTGACATTTGATAGGAGTGTTGGTTTAGAAAGGGGTAACCTAAATTGGAGTTTTAGAAGAAAAGGGATAAGAAAAAGAAAGACATTGTCACTAGCCAAAGTTATCAAGGGAATGCAACAACAGACTGATTTGTTCAGAGAAGCAAAGATGTAGAATTGTGAGAAAATTGAGTTCAGAAAGAGAAGGGACAGCCATTGTTTTGAATATTTTGAATGGTTAAGGAACCACCAATCTTGTAAACTGCAGTAATTTCATACTAATACTTATGTTTCGATCACTTTTAGATGTCACTGCTGTATGTATATTAGAAGGGTTCCAAAATCAACAAAGCATGCTCTTAGCTGATAAAGTTCTTAAACTTCTTGGAAAAGAGAAAGCCAAAGAAAAATACAAAGTAAGTTAATCTGAGTTGGGTAGTGGTGGTGGTGGTGGTGGTGGGGGTAATACATTATAAAGGGTAATTAAAATAATAGAACAATATGCTACTTGAATTTAGGCATGGTGATAAGGGTAACAACTGAAATTGTAACTGGATTATATTTCTTTTTTTCCCTTGAGCTTGAGCTTTGTGGTATATCCTTTTTCAGTTGTACTATAGACTTTATTGAGTGCTATACTTGGAGAACATAGGAGTCCACCTCTGTCCCTGCCACACTGTGTCCCACACGCCAAATCCAGTCTGCTCCCTAATATCCAACCACTCACAAATTGTTTTTAATTGTAACATACAGAGGCTGGCCCTCAAGGCCTAAACTATTTAGTACCTGGCCTTTTATAGAAATAGTTTATTTAATTCAACAAATAGTTATTAAAGTTCTATGCTGGAGGAATAGGGTCCCTTACCTTATGGAATTACAATTTAGTGAGAGACACTGTTACTAAGTGTAAAAGACCTGTTGTAGCTAAGTGGCCAAGGGAAGAAGTAAGTAGAGTTCTAGGAGAGTAGCAAAGATTCAGTACATATACGTACGTGTGTGTGTGTGTGTGTGTGTGTGTGTGTAATTTTCATCTCTAAATGTTAGTGGAATTACACAGTTTAAAACAGGTTTTTTCACTAAAATGTGTTGTGAAAGTATAAGAAGAATATAATAGGTCTCAGTCTCTTAAAACTATGGAACTTTTTTTCCTTGAGTATCTTATAAGGCTGGTATTTCTCAAAAACACTTTGTGAAACATCATATTAGGGTCTCATAATTGAGACTTGAAGGAATCTAGTTTATTTGTATATGTTTACAGAATGTCACTTTTGAGTAGACTAGTTGGTTTGCAAAAGTGCTAAGAAAATACAAATAACCTCTATTTGCATAGGTTACATATTGCTTTTCACATATTTTTTAATCACTTTATATGCTACTTTGTAAATCGCAGAATACTTTTCATATTATTTTGATTTTTTAACAACCCTATAAAATAAATATGGGAAGTATTTCAATTGTGATTTTAGAGATGAGAACTAGAGGGTTAATGACATGAATGAGGTTGTGTAACTAATAAGTGGCAGAATTTTTATCCTTTTCCTGTGATAGTTAAGTCCATTGCTTATAGAATAGTATTTTTATTTTAAAATTTTAACCACGTGTGGAAAGGAGGGAGGTGGTAGCCTCATTTCTAAGCTAAAATGGGAAACTAAAAGACTTAGTAATTTACCCGATTTCCAGTAAATGCTATTTACATTTCTATTTAAGCTTTTCCCATAAAGTGATAAATGATTGCCACTATATATTTCTTCTCAGATCTGTCTTTAGTGAAATGTTGAAGTGAGGCATATTTGTTGCTTGAGAAGTGATCCCTTTGATTCAAAATGTTTTTTTGTTTTACTCTAAGACAAATTGAATCTCTTCCCAGGGAAAGCAGGAAGATAAATACAGGTGTTTTTGTAGTACTATAACAGAATACCACAGATTGGGTAATTAAGAAAGTAATTTGTTTCTTACAGTTCTGGAGGCTAGGAAGTTCAGTTTAGTATCAAGGTGCTGGCATCTGTAAGTGTCTTTGTGCTGTGTCATTCTATAGAGGTACAAGAGTTGTTTTTTTTTTTTTTTTTTTTTATAAGGAATCCGCTATTTTGATAACTAACCCACTTCTCAAATAATGATAATAATCCATTCTTGAGGATAGAAGCCTCATAACTTATTCACTTCTTATAAAGTTCAAACTCCCAACAGTGTTGCACTGGGGACACATTCATAGCACAATTGTAGCAATGAGGTCTCCTTAGATTTCTTTTTCAGTTTTCTTCTATCCTACACTTAACTGAGATTAGATAATTTACTTACAAAGCCAGATTCCTTTTTTCCTCTTTAAATACAAAGACATTAAAATCTACCAAGATAATAATGATGACATTTGTTATACATAAAAATTAAATATCATATTTTCATTTTAAACCTGTTGAGTTCAATTTTGAAAAAAGTCCAAAAAATATCTTATGGAGGGTTGGGTTCTGATGGCACACACCTGTAAGCCTAGCCATTTAGGAGACTGAATCAGGAAGAATGCAAGTTTGAGATCAGCATTGGCAACTTAGGGAGCTCCTGTTTCAAAAATGTCTGGCAGACACCCCAGATTCAATCCCAAATACCACAAAACAAAAATAATAAATCTTAAGAGAGCTCTTTGGCTATGTTACTTCATCTTTAGTTAAAACTTTCAAAAATTATGCTTCATAAGGAGAAATAAGAACTCAAAAAATTATGAATCAAGTAGCTATGCCAAAAATAAATAATTAATATAGGAAATGTGTCCAGGAAATTACCATTTTTTTAGATGCAATATGACTTTCAGTGGTTTTTGCCAGTAATGGAAATCTTCAGAGGAAAGCCCATGGTAAATGATTTTAACATTTTTTGTAACAGTTATTCTTAGTGTTCTGCTGTGTGTATCCTTTTTCTTAAGTTTAAAACATGGTTAAATTTCAGAATCGTGAACCTCTGATGCCATCTCCACAGTTTATCAAATCTTACTTCAGTTCTTTCACTGATGATATCATTTCTCAGCCCATGCTGAAAGGAGAGAAATCTGATGAAGATAAAGACAAGGAAGGAGAAGCGTTAGAAGTAAAAGAAAAGTAAGTACATAAAGCATGGTGTCTACTGAACAGCTTTTTTGGTGCCATGTACTTATCCTTGAGCTTAAATAGGTTCAGTCACCTAAAAAAAAAAAAACAAAATCGTATCCACAGATATGGATAGATAATAAAAAACGTCTATATTATCATTATTATTGTAAAAATACTTCTCTTTCTACTGTGTGTTTGTTACTTTTCTGGTGACTCAACTTTTTACTGCCACAACTATCCTGCTTTTAAGTCCTCTCAAGTCAGGTGGTTTGAATAGAGGCACTAACTTGAAAATTATCGTGTAGCTCAACACCCAAATGTTAGAGCCAGGTTATTTTTAGTTTATAAGTTGTGAGGTGCTTAGGAGTGCTTAAGGAGTAAATTTCTTCAAGGTTTTTTCTGCTTGCCCAGGAAATTACCATTTTTTAGATTTCTTATGATTGATCTTATAGAGAGCTAAAACCAAAGCACATGATGCTATGTTTACAACTGGAGATCTAGCCATATAAGGTAGTTTATGCCATCTAGCCTGCTTCCCATTCATTATTTATCACTTACTTGTGTTTTGCAGTGAAATCTGACTCTCGGCTAAGAGAAGGCACAGTATTAGTACCAACATGACATTTTTAAATGATTTTGGATGGAAGAGCAATATTGTTCAAGTAGTAAAATATAACTGGATTTTTGCATCTAAAGCATTAGAGGGTTTGGAAAGCAGATTGTTTTTGATCTTTATCTCCACTTTTTCTATTGTTGTTGCCACTTTTTAGATGTACAAATATTAATTGATATATGTTCTTTTAAAAATCATAGTTAGGAAATAAATGTTTGAGATAACTGATATCTCTGGTGACACTGATATAAATAATTTCCTCTTCTGGTAAGGAAATAGTCTTTCTTTCATAAAAACTAAGTGAAATTAATTATTTTAAGAGCTATATTGAGAGATGACAGGACATAGCTAGTTCTCATCAGAACACTAACTGGATTTGTCCTCAAATTTCTAAATTCTGTTTGACTCATAACCTTAGCTTCATCATCTTTTAAATGAAGCTAGTAATAGTTATCTTGCAGGGTTATTTAGGAGTTTAGTAATAGTTAGCTTGCAGGGTTTTTGGGGGGTTTAGAGATCATGATTGTATATACTTAGCGCTTCAGTTCTCAACAAGGAGTAACTTTTTTACTTTTGATTTGTTTCTGTTTGTTAGCCCAGTGACCTAAAGAATAAAAGAGAGTATAAGAACTATTAGAATGTGATTATAGAAAATGTTAGTGCAAAATTAGTTTTAAGTTGCATGCCAGTTTTCTTTATAACTAATATAACAACTGCAATGAGAAAATATACTTTAATTTATACTTATACAGATGTTCCTTGACTTAATGGAGTTATATTCCAATAAACATGTCAAAGGTTGAAAATACCATAAGTCAAATGTATTTTACTATACCTAAGCTACTGTGTATTATAACTGAGCAACATAGTACGCTGTAGAGTATTGGTTTTGTCCTCATGATCCCATGGCTCACTGGAAACTGGCTTGCTGCCACTGCATAGAATCATACAAGAGTATTGTATCGCATATCACCAGCCCATGGTAAGATTAGAATTCAAAGTATGGTTTTTACTGAAATGTATCAAGTTAACACCTTAAAAGAATAATAAGCAATATTGTGCTCACTGCAGTTTTAAAAACAAGCATCTTTTAAAGTCGTATTTGATAGGAGAGTCTTCCTTTAAATTTTCTTCTTTAATAAGTCCAGTTAATAACTCTAGGTCTGTTCTTTTAGGTAACACGTGAATCTTCTGTAAGAGGAGTCCATTAGTAATTACCTGTCTTCAATCTTGTTCCCTTTTTCAGTCTGTGCTCCACAAAACAGTGATCTTTACAAAGCCCGGCTCTGATAATACTTCTTACCTTGGCTTCTATGATAGTAAACTCATTTGATTATTTCCTATTTCTCTGTTCCTCTGTTAGGCATTAAACAACTGTTGAGTGTTATCAATGTGCCAGACAGGAAGGAAAATAAGCCAGGATCCTTACAGACCAGTCTGTGTCTTTGATTAGCTCATCTTTTGATGTATCTAAGCCAAGGTGTTAACTTCAGAATTCTGCCATTGACTCTGCAGGTTCTTTTTTTAACAGCCAACTAAACCATCAGGAAAAACTCATTTTACCTCATAAATCCTAATTCATTTAACTTCTACCTTCCAACTCCAGTTCCACACTGGTTGATTAACTTCTTAAGGCAACGTAGATAATTACTTAACATAGGTGTGGTAAATGTGGCAAGATTTCAGCATTTGGTCCTTTCATAGTAAATCATTACCTCTGTTTGTTTTCATCTTCAGTTCTGGATATTTAAAAGCCAAACAGTACATGGAAGAAGAAAACTATGACAAAATCATAAGTGAATGCTCAAAAGAAATAGAAGCTCAAGGCAAATACATGGCGGAAGCATTATTACTCCGGGCTACCTTCTACCTGCTTATTGGCAATGCCAATGCAGCCAAACCTGATTTAGATAAGGTCATCAGTTTGAAAGAAGCTAATGTGAAGGTACATTTTGAACTGCATGTGCATGTGAAAAATTTAATAAGTAGAAATGATGCTTTTATAGATATTTTGCCAGCTATTTTAGCATTTTACTTGTCATTCTCCAAAAGGCTATTTTTGCTTCAGATGAAATTATACCTAATGCTGAAAAAATAGGAGTAGTGAATCTAAAAGATAAAATATTAATAATATGTATCTTCAACTAGGAAAGTATTTTTTTTTTTTTGTAACATCTAGTAGTTTCAGCTTCCCAGTGTAGCTATTTCCTACTATATTGGACTATGTTTGGGTAATGATAAGGATAATGTAGCAATGTTATTGGTACTACTGTAGGTAGCTTGAGATCCATAATACCAGATTATAAACATGTTTAATGAGACTAAACAAATAAGAAGAAAGGTTTTGTTATAGGAAGAAAATAAAAAAACAGGTTCTAAAACTACAATATATTTTGTGTTATAGGAAGGAAAAAAATGATTCTAAAAATGTGATATATACCTATACTGAAATTTTTTGTAGTTGTGTGGTTGGGATAGCTTTTCATTTTCCAAGTGTTCTTAATGTGTTTGTGATAATTTTCATAATTAAGATGGGGATATCTTGAATTACATGATTCTTTTACTTAGTGCTACAAGACACAACTTAGCCAACTGTTAACTACATTCCTTCTTAGTGTTATAATCTCTGTAGCCTGTTTCTTCATTGAATTAAGTGAACTCAGTAGTTTCTTTTACTTCCAAATGAATCATTCATATATTGGGGAATATAAAAGTTGTTTTTAAAGCTTAAAATTTGTAAAAGTTTCAAAATTAGATTTTCTAGTTGACAATAGCTTCCTAATATTATATTTATTTCCTGCTGATATTTGTGAAGATTTGTGATCTATTATTTTGGGGGGTTTTGTTTGTTTATTTGTTTGTTTTTGGTACTGGAGATTGAACCCAGGGGTGTTTTACCACTGACCTACATCCCCAGCCCCTTTTTATTTTTTTGAAACAGGGCATTAAACTTTTTTTTTTTTTTTTAAGAATGTGGGGGGCCATTCTCGTTTTATATATACATGTAATTGACCTACATAGTGTTGCTTAGAACAAAATTTTTTTTATTTTTTTAGTGCTGGGGATTGAACCCAGGGCCTTGTGCATGCTAGGCAAGCACTCTACCTTGATACAGCTGAGCTATATCCCTAGCCCCTATTTGTTTTTTTAATCAGAACTTTTAATTAACAACAAGTAGTAAAGATGTCTGCTATATGCCATGTATAAAATTAACCCAGAATGGATCAGATTTCCAAATGTAAGAGCTTAGAATATAAAACTCTTAGAAGAGAACAGATGAGTAAATGCTTATTATATCGTATTAGGCAGGGGTTCCTGAGATATGACCCTGAAAGCACAAATATCCAAAAAAAGATAACTGGACTTCATCAAAATTAAAAACTTTTATGTTTGACAATAGAGTTTTACTCAGCCACAAAGAAGAATGAAATAATGGCATTTGCTGGTAAATGGATAGGAATGGAGATAACTATGCTAAGCGAAATGAGCCAGGCTCAGAAAATCAAGGGTTGAATGTTTTCTTGATACATGGAAGCTAGAGCAAAATAAGGGAAAGAAGATAGTTGGAGATGAGATCAGATATCAAGGTATAGGGGGATATCAGTGGAATAGAAGGAAGAGAACAAGAGGGAAGGAGGAAGGAAGGGAAAGGGGAAGAAATTTGGAATGTATTTAACAAAATCATGTTATAGTCACATGTAAAGGTACCAAAGGGAATTTCACCTTTATGTTTATGTAGAAAGCATTAATAAAAAATAAATAAAGGATTGAAAAGATTAGAGTTGAGGAGAGAAAATAGGGGGCGAGAGAAAGGGGAAAAGGGGGAGTGGGAATTGAAACCAGATTCCTTGTATATATAATTTTATCAATGAACCCAAATACTGTGTATAATTATACTGCTCTAATTAAAATTTTTTTAAAAAAAACTTTTGTATAAAAAAGACACCATGAAAAAGAGAAAAACACCTTCCATAGAATGGGAGAAAACATTCATAGATTATTTATCTGGTAAGGGCTTGTAATGGCTAGTAATAACATGAAAATATATATGCTTGCATCATTAGTTATTAGGAAAATGTAAATCAAAAGCACAATGAGAGCTGGGCATATTGGCAAATAGCTGTAATCCTAGCTGTTTGGGAGGCTGAGGCAGGGAAGATTTGTGAGTTCCAGGCTAACTTGAACAACTTATTGAGACCCTTTCTCAAATTAAGGGGTATGGGTAGGGGTTTAAATAAAAAAAAAAAGGCTCAATGGTAGAGCACTTGCCTGTATGAAGTCCTGGGTTCAGTCTCCAGAATGGTGATGGGGGGACCACAATGAGATGTCACTTCATTCCTACTTGGATAGCTATATAGTAAAAACAGACAATAGGATGTAAGTCAAAAAGATGGATAATAGCATTGGTAAGGATGTAGAAAAATTGAAACCTTCTGTTGCTGGTGAGAATGTAAAATGGTAGAACCTTTTTGCCAGTTTCTTAAAAAGTTAAATATACAGTTACCATGTAATCCAACAATTTCACTCCTCAGTATATACCAAATGTATCCATGAATGTTCATAGCATTGTTATTCATGATAACTAAAGATAGAAGGAACCCCCATGTCCATCAAGTGATGAATGGATAAATAAAACGTGATATATTTTTACAATGAAATGTTATTTAGCCATAAAAAAAGAATGGATAATATATGCTATGACACACATGAACTTTAAAAGCATTTGCTAAATGAAAGAAGCAGTACAAAAAAAAAAGACCACGTTATATATGAAACATTCAGAATATGCAAGTCCATAGAAATGAAAAGGAGATGAGTGGTTTTTTCAAGGGATAGAGAGTAGGAGAGAATGGAGTGGCTGTTAATGTGTATAGAGTTTTTTTGGTGGGGGAGGGGGATGATGGAATATTCTGAATGATCCATGCACAATCTAGTGATAGTGATACTAAAAACAACTAAAGTGATACTAAAAACAACTGTTGACATGTACACTTTAAAGGGATGACCTTTGTAGCATGTAAATTCCATCAGTTTGTTTTTTAAAACAACTAAATTTTGTGGGGGGGGGGGGGGAGTAATGATGAACCTTTTCTTTTGGGTCCATAGCTTCGAGCAAACGCCCTCATCAAAAGAGGCAGCATGTACATGCAACAGCAGCAGCCTTTGCTGTCTACTCAGGATTTTAACATGGCTGCTGACATTGATCCTCAGAATGCAGATGTTTATCACCACCGAGGACAGGTAAATTTGTTTCTTACCTAGAGTTCTGATCTATAGATTGAGTTATTTGGTAACCAGTTTTGAGAATTTCTTGATTTTCTTACGTCATTTCCAATAGCTGTGAAAAAAATATTATAATAGTTTACAATTCAAATTGGCCTTTACTTAATTCATCTTGAACATTTGTCTTAATTATAGGTTAGTTTATTGTTTCTACAAATTAACTCGGTATTGAATAATTACTACATACTGAATATTAGCTATGATAACAGAAGAGACACTAGGTACCTAATTGACATTTAGTTTAATTATTTTGAATTGCATTTATGTATTTTTTCCCTAGCTGAAAATACTGCTTGATCAAGTTGAAGAAGCAGTGGCAGATTTTGATGAATGTATTAGATTAAGACCTGAGTCTGCTCTGGCACAAGCTCAGAAATGTTTTGCATTGGTAAGTACTACTTTGTTTTGTAATTCCTAATTATTTTTATTTGCAGGGTCAACAGAAATGAGTATCTCATTGTCTTTCAGAAAAATCGGTTTTTCACCCAAAGGATGACTACAGGGGGTACAGAATACTAATAAGCATATATGTTAACTCATATATACCTCCTGTATTTCTCTAGGTGTTTTGAATTCATCTTGACAGATATTTGATCCTGGGTTTATGCTGTCCTAAACAGAACTGGTCTGCTTTTCTATAATAGAACAGCATAGAAAAAAAAAGCATTTTGAGGAAATAGTTTATAATCATGACCACATAACTGTTGTCTTCGTTCTTCCTTTATAGAACTGTTCCTTGACACTCAGAAACAAAAAACTGAAAAGGTGAATTTATTAAAATTAAGTAACCAGAGTCCTAAAAGAGTTTTCCTTTTAAAAAAAGAAATTGCATTTACAACATAAACACACTCATAGATGAAAAATGAGACAAAAATTTATCAAGTTAAAAATTCCCCCATGTAGCCAGGCATGGTGGTACACACATAATCCCAGCGGCAAAGGAGGCTGAGGCAGGAGGATCATGAGTTCAAAGCCTGCCTCAGCAAGAGTGAGTCACTAAGCAACTCAGTGAGACCCTACTCTAAATAAAATACAAAATAGGGCTGGGAGTGTGGCTCCGTGGTCAAGTGTTCCTGAGTTTAATCCCTGGTACCCCCCCAAAAAAAATTCCTCCATGTAGCTGGGCACACTGGCGCAAACCTGTAATTGCCAAATTTGAGGCCAGCTCTTTGGTTCCCTGCTGCTGTGATATTTCCTTGAAACCCTTTGGACACAACAAATTATAACAAATCACCTGCTATTCTGGAAAGAATTATGTAATTTTGTGTTTTCTATAATATGTTCTAGAAGTTGTTGAATTCTTGGTTTGACAGACATGTTTTGGTTTTTTTAAACAGTATCGCCAGGCATATACAGGAAACAATTCTTCACAAATCCAGGCAGCTATGAAAGGTTTTGAAGAGGTCATAAAGAAATTTCCAAGGTGTGCTGAAGGCTATGCACTGTATGCTCAGGTAAATGTGATTTTTTAAAGAACTGCATTTGTATGCTGAATCTCAGTATGGAAAACAGTGCTACCTGATTGCAGCTTTTTGCTGTTTCTCCTGGCCCCCAGGATTGTCTAATTCACTCAGGAGAGGCTAAGATGTTGCAGAGTTGAGAAAACATGACCCTAAACTCATAGTGTGGTGAAGTTTATGGCAAACATTTCTTTTGTGTTTTCATTTGGATCTGATTCATAAAAAATAATTACCTTAGGAAAATTTATTGTTTGTAATTGGATGGGGAAAATATTCATGGGAGAGGTGTTTTATTTTTCCTTGACTTTTTTACCCAGGCTGGGTATTTTAAGGCTACCTTGAAGTTCTGAGCTCAAGTGATTCTCCTAAGTGCTGTGATTATGGGCACCTTCCACTGTACCCAGCATAGGAAGAATTTTCTTGTTGTTTAATCATTGTCCTTTTAAATGGTTAGCTAGGCTTTTTAATTTAATTTAATGGCTTATTTTAATTTCTTTTTGGTTTGTCTAAAATTTTTGATGCTTTATTGTTATAGGACTGAAGCTATGAAAAGTAGAATTTAAACTTGAATTTAACCTTTTAGTTGAGTCTGAAATTGAAAAATTAATAATTTTCAAATCACCTTTTTCAATAAAAATGATGAGCTTCTTAATGCTTCAGTTATACTTTGCCCCCTCTGAGTCTTTCAAGTTGTAAATTGATTTTGGTATCTGCATAAACTGGCAATCTCATCAGTCTATAGATTTTCTGACTCTTTTTATTACAAAAATTGTTGGAGTTTATTTCCCCACAAACATCACAGAACTCAAAAAACATTTAAAAATTAATAACCCTGATAGATTCCTCTCCCTAAACCATTCTTTTTTCTTTTTAAGTCTCCCCCGCCCCCGAAACCATTCTTAAGGTAGCCTAATTTAGTTTCAGTTTTCTTCATGCTGTCTTGAGGCAGGTTATAAGGAAATTTAGGGAGGGACCGTCACATCACTACATTATCAGGATTGAAATTATGGGATATGAAACAATCCAGAAGTCATTTAACCTCAGTTTGAAATAATGTTATTTCTTAGTCATAGTTCTTTATAGTTCCTGGGATAATAAAATATGAAACATTGGTTGCTAGTTACATATAAAAATTTTATAGAATGTGTCAAAGTTCAAATAAGGCCATTGTACATTTTTATCAGATGACATTTGTATTGATTGGGTATACTGGGGGTTATGCCTTAATTAGTAACAGACGAGAAAGTGTCACTACCATCATGGAATTTAGAAGGGCTTTTTGGGTGCAGATTTCTATGAGGAGCTAAGAGGTAGCAAAGGCCACTGAGTAGCTTTAAAGAAACCAATACTATCAACAACTTTTCTGCAAAGTTTTTTTTTTTTTTTAATATTTATCTATTTATTTTGTGGTTCTGGGGTTTGAACCCAGGGGTGTTCTACCAAGATACACACCGTCAACCATTTGTTACTTTGAGATAGGATCCCAATAAGTTACCAGTACTGTCCTCAAACTTGTGATCTTTCCTCAACCTCCTGAGTCACTGGGATTACAGTGTGTGCTACCATGCCCTGCTTCTGCAGAGCTTTTCTTACTTGCACATTCCCTTTCAGTGTTATACCTTCAAAATTGGTTTGACTTGACTTATATGAACTGTCTTATTAGCATACGCATTATGACAGTGTATTTGCATTGAAATTTTAAATTTTTTATTTACATAGTTAGATGTAATGTAACTTTTATACATATACACATATATTTAAATGTAAATCCTACTTCCAGGAGTTCCACAAATATAATTAAATACATTAACTGTTTTTAATCCTCAAGACTTGGGCTTAAACACTAAGAACTCTGAAAGTTCTGAGTATGATCTGGTATGCATATAATCTATTTTAGCCATGAAATTTGTGTAAAAGTACCTGATTACTGGTGCATTGGTGCTTGCCTATAATCCTAGCTACTTGGGAGGCTTAGATAAGGAGGATCAAAAAGTTCAAGGCCAATCTAGGCAATTTATTGAGACCATATGTCAAAATAAAAAATATAAAGGACTGGGGTTGTAGCTCAGTGGTAGAGCATCCCTCTACCCATAGTGTCCCGTCCCCCCCACCCTCAAATTACTTGATGTCTGCTTTTATTATCAGTCATCTTTTAAGGAATGACTCTTAACAGTTAACACATACAGGTTAACTTATTAACTTATCCTTCCAAGTGAGTATTGCCCTTAAGATATATATTATAATAAATTATGAGTAAGCAGATGAACATACTTGTGAGATTGTAATATTAGAACTGTCACTCAGAGTGAGATTTTCTTATTCCACAATTTCCCAAATTATCTGGTTACATATACTTTCAAAAATGAGAGGACAGTTAAGATTTCATATTTATACCAGTGCCACCTAGAAACTCCAGTAATTAAGGTGTAAAATTTAAATCAGTTTAAATAACAATTATTTAAAACATAATTTGGTAATGAATGGATAAATGAAGTAAATATTAATAATAATAAACAATATACTCTTAACTGTTTAGGTTAACAGTTTCTTTAATATAACTGAAGTATCTCCTCACATAGGCATTAACAGATCAACAGCAATTTGGTAAAGCTGATGAAATGTATGATAAATGTATTGATTTGGAACCAGATAATGCCACAACATATGTTCATAAAGGGTATGTATTTTTGTGGTTCTGTTTGTTCCAATAAGATACTAAATTTCTCCTTCATTGTAATAAAGTGGGTTTCTTTTGGCCTTTGAGGAATGGGACTGTGGTATCTGTGAGTTCATCAACAGTTTCCTAACACTTATAAATGCTGTTTCATTCTTATATAAAATTAATAAATGTCCTATTTTTTACCCTAGGTTAAGGGTTTCAATTTTACTTCAAAGCATCCTGTCAAACATTACTTATATCAAAATAGGAAAAATACAGAGTGTGCATTTCTATCCTTGTG
This sequence comes from Marmota flaviventris, assembly GCF_047511675.1. Taxonomy (NCBI): domain Eukaryota; kingdom Metazoa; phylum Chordata; class Mammalia; order Rodentia; family Sciuridae; genus Marmota; species Marmota flaviventris. The sequence continues at coordinate 77,967,339 of NC_092505.1, forward strand.
TACTTAAATATAAGAAACTTCAGGCTGGGGTTGTGGCTCAGTGGTAGAGTACTTGTCTAGCATGCATGAGGCACTGGGTTCTATCAGTACCACATAAAAATAAAGATATTGTGTCCACCTAAAACTAAAAAATAAATACTAAAAAGAAAAAAGAAACCTCGCTTAAAAATGTAAAAAGTAAGGAATGCAAGGCAAGTCAATAATGGATCCCAAGCCAGGCATAGTGGCACACATCTGTAATCCCAGCGACTTGGGAGGCTGAAGCAGGAGGAATGAGAGTTCAAGCCCAGCCTCAGCAATTTAGCAAGGCCCTAAGCAACTCAGTGAGACCCTGTCTCTAATAAAATGTAGAAAAGAGCTGGGGATGTGGTTCAGTGGTTAAGCACCCCTGGGTTCAATCCTTTGGTACAAAATAATAATAATGGATCCCAGACCATTGGATACTATTGTGTTGTGTGTGTGTGTGTTGTTGTGATGGTACTGGGAATTGAATCCAGGGCCTTACAAGCTCATGCTCTACTGCTGAGCTACACCCCTAGCCCAGATGTGTTTTGTTTTTGTTTTTTTCTCTTTAATAAGGAACTTAGACTATAAAACTAGTAATAGGTTGGGAAAAAAATCCACACACAATGTGATGCTGATTATGTACTGCTTTGAGTAGTTTTTATTTATAAGTCAAAATAAAATTTATTGAGGATGGAAATTGTGTAATACATTTGTGTTTCTGTTGATACTGAGCCATGGTCACATGACTGCTTTTTTGCATTTGCAGTTTACTTCAGCTTCAGTGGAAGCAAGATTTGGATAGAGGTTTGGAGCTTATCAGCAAAGCTATTGAAATTGATAATAAATGTGATTTTGCATATGAAACCATGGGAACTATTGAAGTGCAAAGGTAATTCTAGAGTCTGTTCTTAGCAAGTTTTTGGCAGCTCCATAGGATACCTTGTTGTTCTCATTACATACATGTAGTTATGCCTATTGATGCAAGCTTCCTTTGAAACCATGTAACTTTCAATTGCCTCATTTTATCATTTTTTAAAATTAAAAATCACACTTGTAAAAGTTGTATAAGTTAAATTTATGCATTAGAAACAGAAACTAAGTCTTCCTCTAATATCTGTGTGTTCTTTCCTCTTTTCACCTGATTCATGTTGGAAGGAAAAAAAAGAACACATGTAATGTGCTAATATTTTAGGGAGTATAGAACAAGAAAGATTGATAGCCAGATTGCCATGAGATCTGTATTCTACAAAGCAGCAGACAAGGAACAAGCAAGTAGGCAAGTTGCAACATCTTCTGAACCCCCATGAGTTTTCTTTCAAATTGGGGTTGTATCAAATTATTTTTTTCCAACTCTTGACTTCCCATAACTTCTTATTTTATATCCAGAGTTGCTTTTAAAGGTCTACGTTTACAGGTATAATTGTTGAAGCATGGGACTTATTGTAGTACAGCATCTTAATGGTGGCATTGCCTTCCATTTGAGTCCCTATTTTAGGTCAAGTACTGAACTTGAAGTGTTTTCCAAATATTACTTAAATTGATCTATACCCCGCTCTTTATAAAGATGGTGGATATAAAATCCTGAGTTCGGGTGAACAGTGCAGAAACTAATGCCCAGACAGACAGGTTAACATGGTTACACAGTGAGTCAGGAACAAATACAAAATTCAAGTCCATATTTCACCGATGCCAGAATTGCTAATCCTGTCACTATCATTGGTTAGGAATTTGCACAGTATCTCTTAATTCCCCATCATTCTGGCTTCCTGGGATCCTTTTCCTGCTACAGAGAGACAGAATAATGAATTGTGTGGTTCTTTTGAATCATTCTGTACTGACAGTTGCATGTAAATAGTTCTAATTTGAATAACATATTCTCTTACTAGAATAGGGTATTTGTTCTTAATTGTTTTTGAGCAAAGCTATGAATCTTTTTAGAAAGGTGAATCTATAAAAAGACTTTGCATTTAAGGTGTTTGTAAATCCTGCTGAGACCCCTTATTTAATCAAGTGGTTTGGTGAAATTTTAGTTAATTGTTCTTTTAAGAATTCCATTGTAAGGGCTGGGATTTTAGCTCAGGGATAGAGCACTTGCCTAGCATGTGTGAGGCCCTGGGTTCAATCCTTAGCACCACATAAAAATAAATGAATAAAATAAAGGTCTTATGTCCACCTACAATTAAAAAACATGAATTCCACTGTAAATCTTACTTTACGTTTAAATAAAACTAATGTGAATGAATGAATAAAATCGCTGATTATGCTAGTATTTAGCATATCTGCTAGTTGTTAATCTAATATCTGAACTCCTAAAAAAAGGTTTTGTTTTGTTTTTTTTAAATAAGTCTATCAGGGCTGGGATTGTAGCTCAGTGCTTGCCTAGCACGTGTGAGGCATTGTATTCAATTCTCAGCACTACATATAAATAAATAAGGTCTATCAACAACTTAGACTTAATTTTTTAAATATTTTTTTATCAGGGTCTGGGACAGTGGCTCAGTAGTAGTGCACTTGCCTGGCATAGTGAGGCACTGGGTTCGATTCTCAGCACCACATATGAATAAATGAAATAAAGGTTTATCAACAATTAAACAAAAAAAAAATTTTGTTAAAAAAAAAAAGACCCCTTTAAAAAAATAAATCAATCATATAGGCATACGTTGTAGTGAGTTAAATATGGTCACCCTAGAGGTTCCTCCTCTTAGAGTCTAACTGGAAGACTTAATAAATATAACTAGAGACTTTATAAGTATTTATTTTTGGATTACGTACCTGTATGCACATTTACATAGTTAAAACAATAACAATTGTTTCTCATTAACTGTATAAAGCCTAGCCACACTTAAGACTGTTAAGAGGTCAGTTTTATCTTATTGCCCAAGCATATTCATCTGTTTACTCAAAAACAGTAATTATCAGCCATAATACTAGGTTCTGGAACTTGAAAGTAAGATTATGATGTAAATAAATACACATTCATCTAACTATACATGGAATTAAATAGAACTATGGGCCCATAGCTGGTAAAGCAGCTCATTCCCTGTTTTTGGAAGGGAAAATATTTTTCATGAGGATATGGTATTTGAACTAAGCCTTACAAAGGTGAGGATTTGACCAGAATCAGGCAAATGGGCAATAAATAATCTGAGTGTTGTATGCAGGAATGAGTGTGTGGCAGAGTCAAAGAATGGAGATTGTTTGTCCCTTTGTTACTGAAGTAGAAGTGCATGGGATTGGGCTTAGGGTGGTAAGAGATGAGGTAGAAAGAAGGTGGGCTTGCATAAACCTTCAAAGTTAAGGCCCCTGAAGGAAAGGCTTCAGTTCTCGGAGGTGGTCCCTGCTTTCTAAAGGAGCCTGTGTTTCACCAGAAACATGAAAACTTGAGGAACCAAACAGAATTATGATTTTAAATAACCTATATGATTTAAGGGGCTATAAACAATGTAAGAGGTATAATGGAAGCACACAGTATTCGTAAAAGTAGTTAACATTCCCTGAGTGTTTTCATTGTGCTAGACACTTTTCTTTGTTTTATGAAAGAAGTTATCTTATTGGAATCATAGTTGAAACTTAGTTTGTCAGACTTCATGTAGCAGCACTTATAGACTTTATTAGATACTGTGAAATGCCTGTTTAATATGAGAATTTTAAACATTTTGTTCTTTTAGAGGAAACATGGAGAAAGCCATTGACATGTTCAACAAAGCTATTAACCTGGCCAAATCAGAAATGGAGATGGCTCATCTGTATTCACTTTGCGATGCTGCCCATGCCCAGACAGAAGTTGCAAAGAAATACGGATTAAAACCACCAACATTATAAAACAAGGGGAAAGGAGACTGACGTTCTTTTTAAAAGAAGTTTACCCCCTCTTCAACTGAACCCTAAGGACACTCATAAACTGTGTTGAATGGTGGAACTTAGTATTCCCCTTTGTGGTGTTGTCATTCTTTACCTGTTTCATGTTTAGGTGTTGTGGGCGTGGCTGTTGAAGGAAGTTCTCAGTCTTGCAGCTTTTATTCCCTGTGCAACAAAAGCTTAGAACCTGTTAAAGGGATATTAAAACAAAGTTGCATAGTAATAATTTGGCCATGCAAATAAAAACTTTGATTTGTTGATTCAGTTTTTTTTTTTTTTTTTTTTTTAATGGGGTGGGGGTGGATTATGTTCTGGGTGATTTTGTCTAAATATATAAATATATGTTTGTGTATAATATGAGTTTTACAATATGTTGTTTTTAAATTAACACGTATATAAATAATTTCTTTTATATTCAATTAATCCTTTTTAGTTGATTTTTTTTTTTTTTTTTTAAGGATGGAAAGCTTAAATGGGGATTACAATAAATTGAGCGATCCTTTAACCATTGCCAGCATGCACAATGCCTCTGATTCTGCAGAACTTTAGAAATTTAAAAGTCTACAACAGCTGGTTTTCATTCAGTAAATTTTGCAGGAGTCAAGATATTCTGATTGATAATCTGTACAAGAAGACTATAATGGAGAAGTGGACCAGGAAAAAAGGTAAGCTGAAATAGAAGTGTGTTCATAATTGCCAATAACTTTTTCTGCAATAGTACTATTTTAAGCATACTTTTTTTAAAAAAAAAAGTATAGGTTATGTGTATAGCCCAAGTAAACATGGAGTGTGTTTATGGGAGTGTTTAATTTGCTTAAATTTTCTAGTGAAGAAAATATGGCTAAGTTCAGAAAGGATGTAAGTCTTGGAGCCAGAAGAGTTGTGGGGGTTTTGGGGATTTTTTGTTTGGTTTTTCAAAACACAGTATTTTTTGAAATGACAGGTATAGTGCTTTAGCTATGGCTACATGTGCTTAAGGAATTTTGAGCCAGTATTTTCAAAGACATTGAATACATGCAGAGTGCTTTTTTGTATTGTGCTAACCTTAACCTCTAAGGACTAATGGCCCATTTTTAGGTCTTCACTAGGTATACTAACAGCAGATTTTTTGTTCTGTTGGTTTTATCTGTACTCCTCCCTACTTAGGAATCACTTTAGTGTATTTCCAGTTGTTACTTTTATAGACCATCCTTTGGCTTATATGCAAAAGGATCTTTCATGTGGGGGAAGGGCTGTGTTCTTAACAGGTCTTTTGTTTTAGACATCAGATAGGGAGGGATTTATTTAAGTCTGAATATAGTAAAAGAACAAGCCTTATGTTACACTTTTCTGGAAATGAAGTCTAATTATAGTTTACATTGTTGGAAATAAATGAACATTTACCCTCTTTAAAAGGGTGCTTTATCCTGTTGAAACCAAAAAGATTTTGTCTATAAATGCTATCTTTTTAGAAACTATTAGAAATGATTCTTCTTCCAAAGTCAGTCTTTGGAAAATATTGAGGCCGCTGACAGATTTTAGTTGGGATTGTTAACATAATTTAAGATTGGGATAATGGAAAACTGGAGAGCTGTGCTTTTTTGTTGTTGTTGTTCTTAAATTATGTATCTGTAGGAATGTTATACATCTCTGAATGACCTCTGGCTTTAAAAAAAAGTTTTTATTTGCATGGCTGCATTTACATTACCACTGACATTTTCTTCTACTCTTCTCCTTTCTTTCTCCTTGGGGTTGGGTAGAAAAAAAAAAAAAAAAGGAAACTGAAGCATGTGCCATTCAATACTGTCATTCCAAATTCTCAGACTATTGCCTGTTGTGAAACTATTTGAAAACTGCACTGAAAGCTGCATCTGTCTGTATTTTTTCTTTGTAAATGACCTCACATGTAAATTCACGAAATAAATATTACGTTCAAGCTTTTTTATGTATTCTTTGAACAGTAAGATAGGTAGCTTTTTATTACAGTTTTAGATAATCATTCTTTTGAGCTTAAACTAACTTTGAAAATAGACACGTACAAGTTGGTTGGTGTGAGTGGTGGTGTTTCCTGAAAGCATTCATCATTTCTACTGTGAAACAAAGCTTTACAGAGAGCCACGTTCCTTCAGACAGTCTATAAACAAGAGGACCATATAGTTTAACCAAACCAAGAAACTTGGTTTGGTTAAAAAATTTTTTATAAAAGTAATAATTTCCCTAAACTGTCTTGGTAAATTTGTTTATAACAAAATAACTTGGGAGTAGTTAGGGAAAGGGGTGGGTAATCATTCATTCTATCTCCAGTCCTCTACTAATTTGATTTGTAAACAAAGTGACAGAATTTTAAATTTAATGTTTGTAAGCTTTAAAATACTGATAGGAAAAAAAAAAAGGTCCCCTAAAAAATATACACATCCTGTCCTTGGAACCTTACCTAAGATGGCAAAAAGGGATTTTGCAGATGTGATTTTATTGAGAGGAAATTACACATGGGAAGTGTAATGGCATACCTTCTTTAAAAAAAGAAAAAAAAAATTTTTTAATGGTATTAGGGATTGAACCCAGTGGGTTCTACCATAGAGGTCCATCCCCAGCCCTTAGTTTTGAGACAGGTCTTCTGTTCCCAAGGCTAATCTCAAACTTGTGGTCTCCTACCTCAGCCTCCTGGGTCACTGTGTTATTGGCATGCACCACTGCACCTGGCCAACTTTTGTCATGTTAAGCCACTGAGTTTATGATAGTTCCTTTCAACCGCTATAGGAAGCTAATGCTACTTTCACTGTATGTGTATAAGGAGAATTATAGTTCAAAGTTCTTTTTAGTATCCCAAAGTAGAACAACTTCATATGTACTGAAACTGGCCAAAGGTGGTTTAGGTAGTGAATGTACACTCAAGTGACAGACTGGCATTTAAGTCAAGAGCTGGAGGTATTTGTGATTTAAAATAAGTAGGATCTTGGTATAATCACCAAACCAAAAAAGACTGCCCTTCAGGTATAAGGTAAAAATTGAGATCCCCTTGTCAGTATCCTAGAAGAGACATCAAAAGGAAAACACCATTTTCAAGTGTTTTGGAGCTCATAATTAGGTAGCATAAAAATAATGAGTGATTTAAGGTGATAGTACACAGATTATACTTGGAACTATTACTTCTAGATGGTCTTCCTGCTGAATACCTGCTCATCACTGGGACAATAGCTGTGGTGTCTGACCCCATTCAAAGGGAGGGGAGTTGATTAAAGGTATGAGTAGGCTTAAGGGACATGATTCCTGTCATTCAGAGCTCAGAAACACCTAGCCCAGTTCTTTTGTTAGCATTTAAAGATAACTGCAGAAGTGACTGCAGAAGTGTTGTCCTGAAAGGGCATGGAGAGTTTTTCTAGAGCAATAGCAGGATGAAACTTTAATTCAAAGGGGAACAGGATGAATAATGGTGGGGTTCTCTGCAGAGATAACCCATACATGGCTTATCTCTGAATAACTTCTGTACTAAACAACTTTTACCTGCTTTTTTTCAATATCTGCAGTACAAGATTTTTACCCATATTTGCAACTACATTTTCCTGAATGCTGGCAGAAGACATGTGATTCCTAGGTCAGACAACAGACTTGATGATTTAGAGCACAGCATGCAAGTGCCCCAGATCCTAGGGGAGGAATGTGGTGGATCTAGGTGAATATAGCACATGGAGTGGATTTTCATTGCTGCCAAACCTTTAATGAGCTGGTCATAGCAAGCTGCCTGACCAGAGACTTAAAAGAACAACTAAGGTTTAGGTAAGGAGTTTTCTACAAGACAGGGAAACAGCAATCGTGACAAAAGATCTAAGTGAAGAGACATTAAGTGCCTGAGCTGAAAATGAGCCATCCAAATTGAGTCCAGCAAAATGAGTTGTTTTTAAACTGATTGGGAGAAAGCAGTAGTGGAGCTGTATATTATCAGAATTATGAGGGCTGGGATTGTGGCTCGCATGTATGAGGCACTAGGTTTGATCCTCAGAACCACATAAAAATAAAGGTATTGCATCCATCTACAACTAAAAATATTTAGAAAAAAAGAATTATAAACATATATTTAAGACCATTTGTGTAGAGACTACTTCAGGGAAAATATATAAGAGGGGCAAAAAGTAAAACTTAGAAACAACATTAATGATGCTAGGTTTTAGTGAGGCCAAATAGGTCTGCAAATGAGTCACTGACAGTCTTTGTCAGAGAAATGTCATTGTAATGGTGAAGGCATATCCGCCTTCAGGGGTCTGAAAAGCAACTGAAATATAGGAATTATCTGGTAAGCAGAAATGAATTTAAGAAAGTGAGTGGATACAAAAAATTAGTCCATAAGATGGCAAGATTTAGGCTTTCTTTTGAGAGAGAAACTGAGAATGAATCTAAGGACAAGATTTAAAGGACAGAGCACAAACTAGAGTGGGGTGCTAAATAATTTCAGAAGAGCTGGTCATCACAACAGAATATTACTACACCTTGTCCATCATGCTCCATGCTTGAGGATTCTTGTCCACTTAGTGGATTATGAACCAGTTAAATCACTGAACAAGAAGCATCCTTGTATGTATGTTCTAGTTGTATGACTCTACATCGAGGGCTTCACTTTTTTATTGCTGATTTTTAACAAGAACATTTAATCTAAAAGTACATTCTCTTCCAATAACTAGCTTTCTCTTACCTTCCAAAATTCATTCAAGAAGAAACAAAACCAAATGAAGACAATTTGACAAGTAATATGAAACTGCAACACAAAAGCGGTTATGAGGCATAAATGAGAAGCAGCAATGTTAACTCCCTGCTGTAGTGGCAGTCAGTGCTGGTTATCTTTTCCCTTTCTGTCCCCTCACCTCATACCCACTCACCACCAAAACCTATCCAGCAGTGCTTAAAAAGGTTAGCCGGTAGAACAGAACATTCATCTTGAAACCTCAATTCTTACCTGAATCTTTTTTCACTTGGTGTACTTTACATGGACCTAACTTTTGGTAGCAACAAGGAGTTTCCCTAAATTTCACAACCAACAACTACAATAACAGGTTTAAAAACCCTGTTATTCATTCAGTTGCAACCAATGCAAAACCTACTACTACCTGTTAGGTCAGCTTCTAGATCAAAATCATTCTGCCTACCTGCATGTCCTATTTTAGCAGATCATCGTGGCTGATTAAAGTGATAAAGATTCACTTTAACTGGCTAAATGTGTTGCCTAAACTAGAGAGAGGTCCAAGAGGCCCCTAATAAGATATAGGTTCAACTTGTAATAGCAGCCTTTAAAGTACTGTACAAAAATAATAATTGTGTAACTTGTTAGAAAGTTGGGGGCTGGGGTTGTGGCTTAGCTGTAGAACACTCACCTAGCATATGCGAGGCTCTGGGTTCAATCCTCAGCACCACATATAAAGTTTTTAATAAAAAAAAAAAAAGAAAGTTGGGAGTTAAGGGAAATGGCAGTTAAAATTTTTCTCACAGCTTCAAACTGTAATATTCTCCCACTCCAAGTGGGAATCCAGGATTCATTTTGATTAAATATCATTTTCTCTTTTTTTTAAGTATTTTAAAAATATTTAATGCAAGAATATATTTGACTTGGCTTGTTCAAGATTAACATCAGTACATTTCCATACATTAATTGATAGAACTATATAGAAAGGAAAGAAAACATGTTACAGATAGGTTGTTTTCATTCTTTTTTTGCTACTTGAGATCAATATGAATTCCAATCCTGGATCCTTCAGAAAAAGCAATAACATCTAATAAAAGAAGATTTAAAGCCACAGACAGCATTTAGAGTCTCTGCATACTCCTGCATGGTGAACACTTTCATACATGCTCTTGGTAAACTAAAATAGTCAGCATTATCCATGATTCTGTTATAACTTCCACTATAGGCTCATATCTGGAAAACACAATAAACCAGGCCAAAAATCTGTGTAGAGAAATTTAATGAAGTGACTCAAATGGTTTCAGCCATGACACAAGGATGTCAGAAGTTAATGAAACCCCTTTTCTTATGCAAAATTCCAAAATAATAATACCCCAAGTATTGAGTTTCAGCTTGAGTATCAGTAAATACCCTTTGTTCCTGTACTACTTTAAATGGATATTACCATTTTCATTTTGTGTGTAAACTCCCCTGTGTTCCACTAGTTATGAAAGCAAAGTATCTTTTGTACTCCATCCATAAAAACATTCATTAGATACCATTTTCTAAAAGGTAAAAACATTGACCAGGTTACCACACACTTCCAAAAATAAAATGTTTCATACTCGTTATAGGATATCCCTACTTCATTTGTTTCCTTTCATAGTCTTTGAATGCACCATAAGATCACCAGGTATAACACTAAAAGAACAAGACTGAAATACAAAACCAAGTTTTAGCAAGCATCTGCCTTGTCTGTTGTAGGAATGCTACATCAATATGAAGTGTCTTTGTTTCTATAGCACCAGTGATAGCTATGATGGCTAACCATACCAAGTGTACATGAGGAGATGTAGACCAACTGGCTGGCACCACTGTAAAATCATAATCACTTTGGAGAACAGTTTGGCAGTGAAATGTGTATATGAGATAAACAACTTGTATAAAATGTTCTAGCTCCTTTACTTGCAACAGCCAAGAACGGAAAGTAGCCCAAATGTTCACCAACATTTAAGTGGATAAACAATTCCTTTTAAAAAAGGAATAAATAACTGTTACAAACACAGATGAATCTCCAAATAATAAAGACCAAAAGAAAAAAGTACATATGGCATGATTCCATTTTTATATAATTCAAGAAAATGCAAACTAATCATTAGTGATAAAGTTTACCAGTGATTGTCCGAAGACAGAAGAGTAGCCAGAGGGATTATAAATGGGCACAGGGAAACTTGCAGGTGGTAAGTGCGTTCATTGTCTTGATTTGAGTTATTCCATGGTTCTTATATAAAATTTCACCAAATTATACACTTCATTTAAAAAGCCATTTGTCTTTTTCACTCTTGATCTTATATGAGTACACAGTGCTATTTTCCAGAGATTAAATGATATATAATGTCTCCACTCATAGCAAATAGAATATATACTCATGTGTCTTTTGTTTAAAATTTTTGCTTTATTTACCAGTATGGTAAATATCATGTAAAACCAGTAGTGTGCTAGAGCAGTATTGTACCAGGTTACATGAGCCAACTTTTACACATAAATAAAAACACATTAGTCCAAGAAGATTCTGAGACCAAAAGTGGTTCCGAAGTTTTTTTATCTATGGAGCTATAAAGTATTATTAGGGAAAAAAGCAAACTGAAAAGCAGAAAAAGATGAAATTTTCTGACACTCAATCCTATCAGAAAAATCTTCTGCAGACACACTGAGTTGCTTTCACCAATGCCATTTTCCCATGAGGCTCACTGTTGACCTGGCCTTTCCTCCAAGATCAGGAAGGCCTAGTGTTAAGTCATTAGCTCCTTCTTGAATTTAAAGAGCCCAAAAGCTGCTAGGAAAGAAAAGGTTGCCATATCCTCTGGCAAACACCAAGGATCCATCATCTTGCTTCCCACAGCTATGCAGGGACTAACAATAACTTTAATATACTTTTGAAGACGAATAGCAGCAGACCAACTCAAGCAGGTGGGATAAGAGGCTTAATATAAAAAAAGGTTTGTATTAGGTACATCAACCAACAGGATACCAAGATATTTTTTTTTTTTAAAGAAAGAGTGAGAGAGAGAATTTTAATATTTATTTTTTAATTTTCGGCGGACACAACATCTTTGTGGTGCTGAGGATCGAACCCGGGCCGCACGCATGCCAGGCAAGCGCGCTACCGCTTGAGCCACATCCCCAGCCCCCAAGATATTTTTTAACCTACTGCTCTTCGGCATCTTAAGGAAAGAAGCTTCATGGACCCCCCTTTCTGCTCTTTGATGCCAGTCTGTGTCCTTTCTAACTATTCAAGATGGCTTTATCATCTCAACAGACAGCTCTCCCAGGAGGAAAAGGCTGAAATTTATTTAAAAAACCATTAAAGAATTCAATAGGAGCCTAAGTATGTAGCTCAGTGGTAGTATGTGTGAGTCTTGGTTCAATCTTCATCACCCCTACAAAACAAGAATCAACAGAAGCTATGCTACAGAAACATTTGTATCTTCCTGTTTTGTGAGATGTTGGAAACAAACTTTAGGGCTTTTTCGTCTCCACTGCATAGAGGTCTGATCGCTTCTGTTTAAAAATGGGGATTTGCTGGCGTATTTCAGCCAACTTCTTCAGGTCTGCAAGAACAGGAAAGTGCATGATTAATAATTTGCAAATCTTCACTGACCAAGGGGATTTCTTCCCCAAGCTGCAAAAACAACTAGAGTCTCAGCAAGTAACTTACCTAATATAAATGCACTTTATCTGAATGCACCCATAGCCCCGCAGTGGTTCCAAGATCATTGCAAAGCAAACCAAGCAAAGCTATAGCCCTATGCACCTGGCCTTAAAATCAGACCTAGAATACTCTGAATCCCAAAAAGGGGGTATAAAGGAGTCATTTCAAGTGACTGAGGCTTCATACTTCAGAGCAGTGGGGATACAAGGGAGCCAAATTCCCAGAGCCAATCTTACCTATGTCTGAATACAGGATCATTTCTTCAGTGCCAGCTTTGGCTAGGACCTCCCCCCTGGAAAAGATTCAGAGGGAAATGAGTGGACTTACTACCATCTGGTCATTTTCCAGGTCTCTGTTTTTCCTCCCTGTCTCACAAGCCAAAGGGAAGATTCTGAGACCTAAAATAAAATGGCATGTGTACAAATCCCTGCTTTATCATTTAGTAGCTGAGTGACCTTATGGCAAGTCATTTGGAATCACCAAGAGCTCTGTGAGGCTTAGTAAAATTATGAAGTATGTTTCATAAAACTGCATACTACTAGGAAGTGGCAGCTATTCCACAATTATAAACATCTGGGAATAAAGTTAACTAGAAATAGCGCCACACTATTTCTTCATGAGTGCCCTTCAACGAGGACCTTTCCAAAGGCAGTCTTGATCTTCTTACCCCTGCCCAGGCAACTATTCAACTTGAGGGTGGTGATTCTGGGTCTGAGCAGACCCCAGCTCTGCTGGAATCCCTGCAGGCTAAGGGGTTTTGGTTTCAGATTCAAGCAAAAGATTTAAAACTATAGAGTCTGGTGGGGCATCCACATGCTTAAGACTAATCTGGAAAATTAATTCCAGTGCTTAGTCTCAGCCCAGAGCAGGTATTCAGAAACTTTCAGTGAAATAAATGTTTTTTTAAAGTAATGTGTCATAACAAACAATCTGACATAATAACTGGTTCCACTTACTAGAGAGCCATAAACATTCCTGGCACAGATGGCATTTAACCAAAAATCCTTTTCTGTTCTTTTCTAATTCTTGTCCATTTGTCCTGGCACTCAAAAATCCCTCTCTGTGTAACCCAGGCACCCACCCCCATGTCAACATAAGCCAGAGAGCCCCCAGGCCCTGTGGAATGAAGAAGGCAGATCACAATCTATCCCAAGAACTAGCTATGGAGCAGCTGCCCAAGAGGCAGGAAGCCTATTAATAATATCCTGACAGAGGAACCTGATGCAAGTTTATGGAAACTGTTAAGCCAGCTTAACCCTTCCAGTCCAATATCCTCCAAATTTAACCCTAACATGTAGAATGATCAGGGAGAATTTCACTAGTCATATTTTTCTCATATCTTCCAAGGCCTCCCTACCATACACATTGAGCTTTGGATGCTATAATGTCAGAAGAGTGAGCATCTTCGGACTCCCATAGCAATGTTTAACCGTTCTCAGTCTTGTCTATTAAGCCTGAAATTGTGTAAGTACATATCTGTGTGTGCGTGTGCGTGTGTGTGTGTGTGTGTGTGTGTGAGAGAGAGAGAGAGAGAGAAAGAAAGAGCTGTGTGAATATTCATACACAGAAACAGTGAAGAAGAAGGCCAATTTCTAGAGTCCAAAGTCCTGGATCCAGTTAAACTCTGAGAAGTACAGTTCTACCCTCAATAATCTGAATTTAATAAGGATAAGCTCCTGAGTCCAAGTTAATCATGTTTGTGAAAGTACAATATAAACTCTACAAATGCGGACCACAAGGTCTGCATATTAAGGGATGAGTGAATGTTGTATGTCTGAATGGACTTATATGCTGCTTTCACTGAGTAATGTTTTACCCTTTCACAGGAGACAGGGTCATAGTTTCCCTTACTAAACCCAAACTCCCTGCTTCTCTAATCATTATGCTTCGAACAAAGTCCTTGCCCTGTAACTCATTCCTGTCCTAGAATCAGTTACTCAGCTTAAATTTTAACCAAAAGTTAAAAAAGAGTTCAGGAATCTCTTTTATTAAAACCACTCACCCTTCACTACTGCCTTGTTTACTCTAAGTGATTCAAGTGTGATTGACAGTGAAAGTTCACTTAGACACAAAGAAGAAGGCTAAGGTCAAGCACGTAGGTAATTTCTTTTCACATGGTTTTCAAGGGGAAGCTTCTCTTGTGCCTGTCATGTGTGGAGAACTGGGAGTGGAAGATGAAGGGGGCTGGTCAGGGTTTAGACAAGCTAACTGCCCATGTGTCATCTCTCAAGCTCCCACTGAGCCCACCCTCACTTAGATACACTCACCAAGGGTTCACGACAGTGCTGTGTCCCCAGGCAACATAGGAGGCGTTATCATCCCGGGCAGGAGAGGCTGTAGCCACATATATCTGATTATCAACAGCCCTGTAGCCAGTGAACAGAAAAGAGGTTATGCACATTATACATCTACAACATTTCTCTATCCCAAGTACACAGATTCTTTGTTAAAAAGAAAGAAAAAACTACTAGAAGAAAACACAGAGGCAATGTTTCAGGATATTGGAATGAGCAAGGATGGCGGGGGGGCGGGGCAAGACCCTAAAAATGAGTGGATCAGTTACTCAGCCTAAATTTTAACCAAAAGTTAAGAGTTCGGGAATTTCTTTTACTAATAAAACCACTCACCCTTCACTACTGCCTTGTTTACTCTAAGCGATCCAAGTGTGATTGACAGTGAAGGTTCACTTAGACACACAGAAGAGGACTAAGGTCAAGCACTTAGGTAATTTCTTCATCACATGGTTTTCAAGGGGAAGCTTGAAATAGATGAGATTATGTCAAACTAAAAAGCTTTTCCACAGCAAAGGAAACAATCATGAGTGCAGAGACAAGGTAGAGAATGGGAGAAAATATTCACAAGTTATATATCTGACAATGTGCTAATATCCAGACTATAAGCCAGATGTGAACAGAATACAGGTAGTACCTGCCTGTAATTCCAGCAACTTTGGGAGGGTGAGGCAAAAGGAGTATAAATTTGAGGTTAGCCTCAGCAACTTAACAAGATTCTGTCTCAAAATTTTTTAAAAAGGGCTGGGATATATAGCTCAGTGGTAAAGTGCCACTGAGTTCAATTCCCAGTACCAAAAAAAAAAAAAAAATCAGACTAAAAGCAACTCCAGAAACTCAACAGCTAAAAACCAAATAAACCTGATTTAAAAGTAGACATTTCTCAAAAACAACAACAAAAAACAAACAAACAACAAAAAAAAACATATAAATGGTTCTATAGTCCAGATCCTGAATGTGCCCCCAAATCCCACACGTTGAAGAGTGGTCCCAGCTCAAAGCACTACCAGGAGGTGGCGGAACCTGTAGGTAGAGCCTAGTGGAAGGAACTTAGTGGGGGTTGACCCTGAAGAAGATATTAGGACTCTGGCCCCTCCTCTTTCATTCTTTGCTTCCTGGCCACCCTAAGGTGAACAGCTCTCTACCATTTGTTCCAGCTGTGATGAATCCACAAGTACTACTACAGGTCCAAAGCAAAGGGGCCATCAAGTCTATGGGCTTCCTAGTAAGTGAAGATTCACTGATGTCCCTCAGAGATTGCCCATGCACCAGCAACTTCAGAAAGAACTAGAAGAGGAACACAAACTAATAAGCCATGTGGGAAGTGCTCCTTCTATCTTTTAATGGACATTTGGGCAAGCATGAGAAATCAAATCAATTCCAAAAAGAGGTGGAGCAACTAGATGAATTAATGTTTGCAAATGCAGAGGAAGAATTTTTCTATGAGAAGGCAGTCCTGAGTTCAACTACTCAGGGCAAGAGGAAAGCAACACTTGCTCTTGTAAACTATGATGTTAATTCTAGACAACAAGATGAGTGAATTCATGGATAAACTAGAAGAACATCTATCTAGCCCATTTTCTGTGAACAGTGATGGGCTTGTTTATGTAAAATTACCAGAAAACCCAGTTAAGATTTACTGAACAACTCATAATTGTATTGAGATTCAAGTCCATTATGAAAAGTAGAGTTCTGTTCCATGTATTTGTGACACATTTACAAAACATCTTTTTGGTTAAATTATGAATGGTTGATTAAAAACTTCCAATAAAAAAACATTGAGTAGTAATTTTAAAGAACTGAATAAAAACTCAAATTTTTTATTTTTAAAAAATCTGTAAATGCTCAGTACAAACAAAAAATGGTTTCTGAATAAAAGAAAAAAGCATTTGGAGTTTAGCTCAATGGAAGAGCACTTGCTTAGCATGCACAAGGCCCTAGGATCAATCCTTGGCATGGTAGGGGGAGTTAGAAAAAAAGGCAGTACAGGTTGATTCCACTGTACAGGCCAATGTTAAGGAAACTTCTCTTCAAAAAATATTTAGTTGGGCATTATGGTGTACACCTGCAGTCCAAGCCACTTGGGAGGCTGAGAGAGGAGGATTACTTGAGCCCATGCATTCAAGACCAGCTTGTGCAAGATAGTGATAGATCCCAGTCGAAAAAACAAAAACACATCTGTAATTCAGTGGTTCTCATTCAAGGGTGACTTTGCCCATCAGATTTGCCAATTTCTGGAGTCTTTTCTGATTATCACAACTAGGGAGTTGTTATTGGCATCTTGTAGGTATAGGCCAGGGATGCAATTAAACATCCTCCAATGTATAGGACAGTGCCACAACAAAGAATTATCTAGTCCAAAATGGCAACAGTGCAGTGAGGAGTGTGGCATAAGCCAACCTGTAATGCAACAAAAGAGCAAAGCTTCTCTGTTTAAAACATGTCAAGCTTTCCAGAAAATGGAGTAGCCTTACTGGGGCAATACACATTGGAGGGTGATCTGGCACTTCCTGCCAATGATGGCAGCCCCACCATCTCAAATTAGCAAAAACGTCAGGTGGGAGTCCAGGTATACCAACCCACTTCTCCTGGAAACCTTTAGATTCAGTCAATAGACCCATATTAGATCGTTCCAGTATGTCCCAAGCTTTCCTTGCTTTTGACAGAAAGGTACATTAATTAATATTTATGGCATCATATTCCAACTTCTACTTGACATCAGCCAAAACTTCTTGCCTTTCTATTCAAAATTATCATTATGTCTAGAAGTGAAAATAGAGAGTATTGACTGGGAAGGGGCACAAGAGAGCATTTCACAGATCAGAAATCTTCTATATGTTGATTTTTTTGGGTGAATACACATATAAAAATCCATTGACCTGTATGCTTAAAATTAGCACAGTTTTCTGTAAGTATATTATACCTCAATTTTTTTAAAAGATTAATGAAAAAACCATCACCTGCGACAACATTTCATGATTCATAGAGCACTTTACACACATAGTCACACTTTTTCTTTCCAGCGTACCCTTCACCCCTCCTCAGTCTTACAGAACTAGGGAAAAAGCAACTGTGACATGCCAAAAAAGTATGCAAAGCCTATAATTTACACATTAGAAGAACAAGAGCTTAAAATGAGTTTCTAGTCAGAGTATCCCAAGGACTAGTAGTTGGTGTGGAGGATGGGGCAAGATAAGCACCCTAAACTGAATGGCAGAGTCAGCTGTGCTCTCTAGGGCCAACAGGCTAAAATAACCCTGTCTTTTTTCTTTGGCTCCTGCGGTGCTGAGTGCATAAGCTCCATGGGTCTCAATTTCTCTGCAAAAGATGCTGGTAACTATCTTAGAAGAGACCAATTCATATCTAATCACAGAAAAATGAAATCAGTGTCCAACTAATTCACTGAATGCTCTCAAAATGCAAAAACCACAGTCCTTGAAATCCTTGAGGTTGGTTCTATGGCTTCTGAGCAGGTGCCTAGCAGTAGAAGCCCTCCCTACAGATTCATCCTTTGAAACTTCATTTGGACGCCAGGGCGTGTTGGCTCAGGGGAAGAATTACATTCCAGTAAGTGGTAATACTTCCACCAAACCAAAAATCTTTCCACAAAGAGGAAACACTGAGATGACTGGTTCCTTTCTTACCGGCCTCGCTGAAGCAATTCCCAGTGGGCTGGTCCAGTGGTCAAATTGAAAGCCCCAGGATACACCAACAGCTGGCAACCTTGGGGAAAGAAAAATCAAAGACAGTGGATGCAGATGAACATCAGTTCCTCCCTTTACTCCTACCAACAGGGACCAAACTCAAACTTTTACAAGCACAAAAAAGATGTCAGCCTAGTCAGGCAGAGTCAGTATGAAGATATGGCTCTGAATTCTTCCAGAGATACACACATAAAAAACACAGCCATAAGAAAAGTGGGACTGATGACTGAAATCAGAACATATGCCTTTAAATAAAATAATAATAATTTTTAAAAAGTAGAGAACTTTCATTCAATTTTTTCTGAGCCCTGTATGATTAGTACCGCATGGCTAACAACCATGTTCTGTGATTCTTTTCAATTGAAATTAGGGGCAGAGTAGTTGCTCTAGAATTTACTGATAAGGTTCAACACAGACCATTAACCCCAAAGCCCAAGAAACTCTACCCTCTGCTGGGCAGGCAGTCAAACCACCCTTAACACTTCACTTTGCTCAGTGGCAAATGGCAAGTAGCTTTAGTCTAGTAAAATGCTAACATTTGTTGAGCACCCACATAGGGGCTTTACAAGTTCTCTATCCTTAATACTCAAACCACACTGCTCTAGATGTTAAACGATTTCCTGGAAGTACTGTCCCATTTAAGAAGAAGATTTGGAACCAGAATCCAGCTCTGACTTGGTTCTTCATGCTTCCAGACACTACCATGCTTCTCCTAATTTGGACTGAAATGTCATTGGCTATATGTCTGAGTGCTAAATTCATGGACATATAGGCCATTTCTTCATTTCTACTGTGTTCAAAGTTACTACAAACAGTAACAGGAGGGGCTTAAAAGATAGAGCAGACATTTAGGAGCATGGCTCCTGCTTTAGCTACATGGTAAATATGTTAAATTACAGCCCCTCAAAAGTACCATCATCCATATGCAGCAAGTCTGAGAAGCCAGATGGATTGAAAGAGTTGAACAGGGGGAAATCACATTTTATCCCTGGCTCTTCTGTGCATTTGGGCATAATTTTTGTATTTTTTTGTGCAAAGTTTATGCTTAGGGATCCCTCCACCCGAAAGCAACCCAGAACCAACTCTCTATGCAATTACGCATTAGAGAACATAATTGTAACACTATCTCACCTCTCTGTGCATACACTTGTGCAAGTTCTGCAAAGCGGATGTCATAGCAGATGCCCAGGCCCACTCTGCAATAAGCTGTTTCCAAACAGAAAATGCACAAATAAAAAAGTTAACCTCCTGTAGCATGATATGGCAGGGTAAAGCCTCTATAACTTAATGAGCACAAAACTCTAACTGGAATAAATTAACACAAGGAAGGCCATGTATTAGCTCAATCTTACTCATACTTCATCTCATAAAGACCTCATTTACATCATCAGAACAGAAATGAAAAATTCATTCTACATGAATGCTCACTAAGTGCAGGGTGTTCAATCATGGCCTAACAGGAATACTCGAGGTAGGCCATGACCAAAAGGAAGAATAAAACTGTGCCAAACCCTTAGTACCCTATTTGGCCTGGACTTTCCAGGGCTATGACTATTCTTTGCCTTCCTCACCTCTCGGTTTTCAGTCAGGTCATGTGAAAAAGTTGAAGAGAGACAAAAAAAAAGAAAGGAACACCTCCTTCTCTGGGAAAAGTAAAAAAGGCAAATTTATCTAGTACGTACGAGTATCAAATGTGGAGAAATTATCACCAGGACTCAATGTTTTAGATTCTTGAAATGTAATTTTTCCAGGAACATCAATGTCAAACAGATGGATCTGCATCACAAATAATTGATTTGGTTATCTCCTTTTCAGCAGGGCTCATGGCAGTAACATCAGACTCTTTCCATGGGCAGATATAAAAGTGCTCTAAGATCAACTGTACAAACAGCACCTCCAACCTGCCCATAACCCACCCAACAAGCTGGCTGACATATGATCAAATGGAATTACACTACGGAAAACAATCCCATAGGTTTTATAACCCATTTTCTAGATGGTGTGTAAGTCAGTGTTCAGGTTTCTTAATGGAAGTAATTAAAGTGTTGCTTCTTTACCCACTGTAAATGGTCAATGACGACCTCTCAGAATCACAATCAGAATTAAACTGGCAAATTGGCAGCAGAGGTAGAGAATGAGTAGCATTTAACAACAGGAAAAGTTTTGCAATCCTAATTCAGCAATGTGCAAATGAGATTTAAGGAAAGTAAATGTGATTTAACATTAGAAAGTCACTGTAATTGATCACACAAATAAAATAAAGAAGAAAATATCAAGTGATATATACAGAGTATCTGGTAATAAACTTTTCTTTTTTCAGTGCAGGGGATCCAACCCCGAGTCTCACACATGCTAGACAAGCATTCTAACACTAAGCTGCATTCCCAACCCACATATGGAAACTTCTACAACCATTCATGATTCAAAAAGGGAAACAGAAAAACTCTTCTAGGAAGGGCGCTTTTAAAATCAATCAAAGAGTATCCGCAAAAATCCTAAACAACCATCATATGTAAAGGTAAAATATTGAAAATGTTCTGCTGAGACTGGAAGAAAAGCAAGGACACCTGTTATTCAAAATTACACCACAGATCCTACACAGAGCCCAAGGAAGGAGTCAAAAGCACAAGATTTGGAAAGAATAAAACCTGTCATTATTTTTGGATTATAATTGGTACTCAAAAAAAATCTACAAATAAATTTTAAAATTAATGAGTAAGTTTATCAAGGTTACTATACCCGAGATCAGTATTTTTAAAACTAGCTATACTTCTACATACTAGCATGAAACAGAAGATGAAAGATCACCAAAAAATACCAATGAGGAATGAATCTAAAGAATGTTAATTAAGACTATACCCAGAAAACTGTAAAAAAGAAGTTAAGATAATATTAAAGAATGCCTAATAAATAAAAAGATACAGTCCACGTTCACGGACTGGTAAACTCAATACTGAAAGCACATACGTGAAAGAGCTGAATGTTGGCTCTTCTTCCTGCAGAGGAAGAGTGGCTCCTATCAAAACAGCTCTCTAGAAGTTGGGCGTGTAATCCCAGCGCTCAGGAAGCCGAGACAGGAGGATCACAAGTTCAAAGCCAGCCAGCCTCAGCAAAAGCAAGGAACTAAGCAATTCAGTGAGACCCTGTCTCCAATAAAATACAAAATGGGGCTGGGGATGTGGGCTCAGTGGTCAAATGCCCCTGAGTTCAATCCCCAGTACCAAAAACAACAACAACTCTCTTGTGTTTAACTATAAATTCTAGTCAAACTACGTAAAGTGTTGAGGGATAACCAAAACCAGGCAACACCTGAAGGAAATAACACCAAATGAGTTTCCCATTCGCTTACAGTTTTCAGCCTTAATTAAGACCCACTGCTATTATGAGTTGTGGTGAAAACTACCCACAATAAGACTGGTTTAAAGAATCAGAGGCTAAAGTTTCACAGCAGCTGGAAAGCAAGGGAGGGAATCTTAAAAAGGGAGAGTCAAAGAGGGAGACTCTTAAATTCTGCATATAACTTTGTCCAAATCTTTGGATGGCTACTGAATTAAATGAGGGAGCAGCCTCCAAGCAGCCGGCTAAGGCTTAACAACTTAATAAGAAGAGTAGCTAAAGTTGCTGCTCACCTAACAAAGAAGCTAAGAGTTTGGTATTTGAATACAGCCAAGTTAACTACCTTTTAAAGCAAAAATATTCAACACTTTTCAGAGGAATATAATAGAATCTAGAACCTCTATAGTATATAATGCAATATATAATTCTAAATTACCTGACAAAGAAATGTGACAGAAATGTGACTCAAACTCCAAGGAATAGGCAATCAAATGGATACAGACCTTGACATAACCCAGGTGTGATAATTATCAAAGACTTTAATGCAACTATTGAAACAAAACCCAAAGGCATAAATAAAAACACACTCTTTATGAATAAACAAACAGGAAATATCAGTAGAAATTTAAAAACATATCAAAGGTCCAAATAGATATTTTAGAACTGAAAAATTTAGTGTATGAATTTGCTGTTGTTGTTGTTATGGTGGTGGTGCTACTGCTGGGGACCAAATCCAGAGTCTAGCACAAGTAGGTAAGCGCTCTACCACTGAGCTCAAATACCAAATACCCCCAACTCAAATATCTCAATTCTTGAAAACTTCACTGGATTGGCTTACGGGATATTGGGAATGACAAAAGAGTCAGTGAACCTAGTAGATCAACAGAAATTGCCCAATGTGTAGAACTCAGAAACTAAGATTAGAAAGCAAAAACAACCAGTGCTAGAGGTGTAGCTCAGGGAGTGCCTTCTAGCTTGTGTGCTTGTGCAAGACACTGGGTTTGATCACCAGCACTGCAAAAAAATATATATACATACAGAGCCTTGGTGACTTTGGAACAATACCAAACAATACAACATATGCATACTAGAGTCCTAAGAATGGGACAGAAAAAATACTTAGCAAAAATATTCCAAAAACTTCCCAAATGTGGTGACAAACTTAAGTTTTAAGAAGCACCAAGCAGGACAAACCAAAGAAAACCATATCTAGGCACATCAGAATCAAACTACTGAGAAGTAAAGATTACAAAAAAGCTCTTGAAAGCAAAAAGAAAAGAACATCAAATTATATACTGGAGAACAACAATATAAATTACTACTGATGTCTAATCAAGGGGGCAGGGGGAGTCAGAAGATACCAGCTAGAGAAAAAAAAAAAAAAAGTGAACCAAATTCTATTCCAGCAAAAACATTTTTCAAGAATGAAGTAAAGATATGCTTACTAACAAAATTCATAACTAACAGATGATCACTACAAAAGTGCTAAAAGGACATCCTTCTGTTGAAAGAAAAGATACAGGATCTTCAAGAAGGAAAGGAAAACACCAGAAACAGTAAAGAGTTGGGTTATCATTATGATTTTTCCCTCTTAATTTATTTAAAATACTTATAACTATTTAAATCAAAACCTGTTTTGTGATACTTATAACACATGTGTATGGAATACATATGACAACTGTAGCATAAAGAATGAGGAACAGGAAGGCTAGGGTTGTGGCTCAGTGGCAAAGTGTTTGCCTTGCACATGTGAGGGACTGGGTTCAATCCTCTGCACTACATAAAAACAAATAAATAAAATAAAGGTACTGAGTCCTTCTACAACTAAAAATATTTTTTAAAAAAAGAATGAGGGACAGGAAACAGACCTTGCCATTGCAAGGGTCTTTAGGTGAAACAATACTAATTCTAAGTAAACTGTGACAAGTTAAGGATGCATATTATAATCCCCAGCACAACAACTGGAAAAAAAAAAAAAAGGGATCTCAGTAGTAGACTGTGTGCTTAGCAATTTCTAGTACCAAGACGAAAAAAAAAAAGAAAAGAGGTATAATTAAAAAGCTGAAAGATAAATTAAAATGAAATTCTAAAAACTATTTAGTTAATTCAAAATAATGCAGAAAAGAAGAACAAAGGGAAAAATAATCTGTATGCCAAATCTAACCATATCAATATTCACATTAAATACAAATGAGTGAACCACTCCAGTTAAAAGGTAGAAACTGTTGATTTGAAATAAAAAAGTAAGAGCCAACTATATACTGTGTACAAGAGAACCATTTAAAATATAAGACACATACAGATTGAAAATAAGAGATAAGAGCTGGATGCCAATGGCACAAGTTTGTAATGCCAGCAACTGAGGCTGAGAAGGCTGAGGTAGGAGGACCTCAAGTTGGAGCCAGCCTCAGCAACTTAGTGATACCCTGTCTAAAACTTCACAAAAAGTTAAAAGTGTTAGGGATGTAATTCAGTGGTAAAGTGCCCCTGGGTTCAATTCCTAGTACCCAAAACATTAAAAATAAATAAACATCGATAAACATTTATTAGGCAAACAATAAACTTTAAAAACTTGGAGTAACTAGTATTAGCAGAGATAAAGTTGACTTCAAGAGGGAAAAAAAGACAGGAAATAAGAGCCATCTCATAATGATAATTTTTTTTTTATCATTTTCCTGATCAATTCTTCAGGAAAACTTAACAATCCTAAATGTATGTGCATTTAGTACTGCAGAGATGTCAACTCACCCCAAAACAATCTCTGTATATTCAATAAAATCCTAATAAAAATTCCTGCAGGTTGTTCCTTTGCAGAAATTGACATGCTGAGCCATTTATTAAAAAAAGGTGTGTGGACAAGAATAGCCACTTGTGCCAAAAAGTAATTTGTGTGTATGATAAGAGGCACTAGGAAACTTTGAAGTAGATTCTTTGGGGGGGGGGGGGGGCAGGGGGTACTAGGGATTGAACTCAGTGGCACTTGACCACTGAGCCACCTTCCCAGCCTGAGTTTGTATTTTATTTAGAGACAGGGTCTCAGTGAGTTGCTTACCACCTTGCTTTTGCTGAGGCTGGCTTTGAACTCACAATCCTCCTGCCAGAGCTGCTGAGATTACAGGTGTGTGCCATTGTGCCCAGCTGAAGCAGAGGCAATGAGACTTGCACATTCCATACTTACTTTTCTGTGCTTTACTAGTAAAGTTCCATCAGGCCCAAAGACAGCACAGGTGTTATATAATTTCCCAGCATCCTCTTCAGGGATGGAGCCTTTCATTGAGAGAAGAGACACATTGGCACACAAATCAATCAGAAACTAAAAAGAATAGAGCAATTATTTTGTGATAACTGGTGATAATTATTTTGTGATAAAGTCCTGATAAACTGTCACTTGGGTCCAATGATATAGTTTATTCCCTTCTAAACATTATTTAACTGTTTTTCCTTCTTGAATACGATCTTTCAGAGATAAACTACAAAGTAGGTGAAATATAATCAGATCACATGCCAAAGACAGATTTAAAACATAACCAAACTGCTTCTCAAATTCAGTCATGATCTTAAGCAACACTGTTATATATTGTAACAGAGCCAAACAATTTATTGTTGTTCACCTTAATTTCACTAGGTCCTGCAACAAGGCTATCTCCCAAAAGGCCTCAAGATGAGAACATTAAGTCATAGGACTCTTCATCACTGAATGCAGTTCCATCTCTATGCTTCTTGCTTTGCTATGTCTTACTCATTTTTATTTAATATTTATTTTTTAGTTGTATTAGATACAATACCTTTATTTTGTTTATTTATTTTTTTGTGGTGCTGAGGAACCCAGGGCCTCGCATGTGCTAGGCAAGCACTCTTACCACTGAGCCACAATCAAACCCCTGTCTTACTCATTTCTAACCCTTAATATAGCATAACACAAAGATAATTTTGTTTGCTGTATTTACTGAACAGAATTTTACTGTGTTTATTTTTAATTGTACCAAATAGAACAATTTACTTCAAAATCACAAAAATAAACCTACCTTTATGCATGTGGCCTCTAAGGAAAAAAAAAAAACTTCTCAACCCTATGTTAGTATCGTAAAAAACATAGATACGGTTTATCTTTCCACATTTCTATTTGCCTCTGCACCACTACTTTTTCTCCAGGGAAAATCATCAATATTAATGTGGTGTGTGTCTTTCTACAATAATTACTATGCCATCACATACATAACTACATATAAAAACATAGTATTATTTTGTACGAGGGATTAATCTGAATGGGAATACCCTATTCATAATCATGTTGAACTTGCTTTTTTCCTACTTTACAGTGTGTCTTGAAGCTTCTTCTACATTATTATTAGATATAAATCTACCTCATTCTTTTCAAGGGTTGAATTATGTTTCATAGTTTAAATGTAATAAAAATCATTTAAATGCTTTTAATGTTTAGGACATTACACCATGTTGAAGGAAGTTACCTCCAATGAGATATATGCTGCACTCCTTTGCTACTTCAGAAAGCTTCTGTGTGGATTCACCAGGAATTTTCTCTGCATATTCAGGAAAATATTTTGTGCCATATGGAGAATTAAAGCATTCCTAGAATAAAGTTGTCAGAGAAAAGGAGAAGGAATAAACCTACCAAACATTCAATCCTTTCTTAAAGTTCTGCTAAAAAAAAAAAAAAAAGACATGGCTGCTGCTTCCAACTCTGCTATCACTTGAAAGGGTAAAACACAGCTAAGAAAAACCCCCAGTACTAAAGAACCTATGGCCAGGGCTGGGGTTTGGCTCAGTGGTAGGGTGCTTTCCTAGCATGTATGAGGCACTGGGTTTGATTCTCAGCACTGAATATAAATAATAAAGGTCCATTGACAACTAAAAAATATTAAAAAAAAAACAAAAAACCTATGACCAAAAACAGACTAGCCAATTATCCCAGGTGGGGCTACAGGAGGTAAGTCATGTGAGCTCTACCAGATCCTAGTCACCCTGGAAGAAGGCTAGACCTGCCTTTGCCTTGAGTGTACAAAACAACATGTTCTCAACCCTGGACTCCCAGACCTTACTATAAATTAGGTTTACTCATTTGACTTTGAGTATTGGTATGAATTCTTAAGTTTAAAATTATATTATAAACTATGCAACAATAAAACCTGTCCTGAAAAAATAAATAAATAAAAGCTTTCAAAGTCAGAGGTTAAGACATTTTTCCTCATCTATAAATGAGCTTTCAGCACTCCCATTCTGATCCTACAAAGTTTTTCATTGGGCAAGTGTATGTCTGTCTTCAACAGCTCTCTGACATGTCAAAAAACAAGTGGACTGGGTTTGTGGCTCAGTGGTGGAGCACTTGCCCAGCATGTGTGAGGCACTGGGTTCAATTCTCAGCACCACATATAAGTAAATAAATGAAATAAAGGTCCATCAACAACTAAAAAATATTTTTTTAAAAACAGGCAAAAATTATGAAAATTTCAACTCTAATTCGCTCATGCTGCATTTAATCACACTGCCTTGTACTAGGCAAGGTGCTGGGAAACTAAAGCCCAAAGATCACTATTTGTACAAGATGAATGTCAGTCAGTGAAAATGGCACACACGGAATTCACTCTCAGCAACACAAACCAATAAAGACACTATAAATACAGGAGAGTCCCATGACTGACAACATAAGGAAAACGGATTACCAGTGAGATCTCAAGAACTGGGGGGCTAGCTCAGTGCCTATTTGCCTAGCATGTGGAAGCCATGGGTTCAATCCCCAGCACTACCATTAAAAAAAAGAAAGAAAGACAAATAGTAAGATCTCAAACCTCTTGTGTTAAAAATTTCTGCTCACTGGCCACATTTGGGACAGTTTAGAGACTGACTAAAAGACAAGGTGGACCTGAAAATTCTCTAATCTGATAGGGTTTGTAAAGAGCTACCTCATCTTCATAGCTGGAGGTTAGTGGAATAGTCTCAACCACTGACCATCTCACAACACCTTTGAAAAACATGCCAGAAAATGCATGACCTGAAATCTGGGCCTGTCTGGGGAAAACCTGTACCTGCTGACAAACACATGTGGTGCAACCTTTAGCTGGTTCTGTTTTTCAGGAAACCACCCACAAAAGAGATGCAGAGTTTTACTAGCTTTAAGAAGCCACAGGCTTCCTTGATGTCTCCAAAAAAATTTTTTAGTCTTTAAAAAATACCTTGTCGGGCATGGTGGCACACACCTATAATCCCAGCAGCTCGAGAGGCTGAAGCAGGAGGATCATGAGTTTAAAGTCAACCTCAGCAATGGAAGGCACTAATTAACTCAGTGAAACCCTCTCTCTAAATAAAATACAAAATAGTGCTGGGGATGTACCTCAGTTGAGTGAGTACCTCTGAGTACCCAAAAAATCCCCAGTACCATAAAAAAATACACACACTTACTTACACACACACACACACACACACACACACTCACACACATATAGGCAGCTTAGTGCTAAAACCAACATGTTGTGGTCCTACAGAGACTTTTTAAAAAATCTTTAAGTAACTCCCTAAACATACTAGAATTTTAGATTCCTTATCTGAACAGAGTAGAAGACCTGGAAACATGTTAGTAAATTCTATGACAAAGATCCTTGCTAAGATCTTTTGTGATAGACAAAGATGACACAAACATGTAACAATATTGAAGCTCCAAAAGACATTGCTGAACTTGGAACATAAAAGGACAACCAGACCCAGCAAACACTATTCTGCTGCATCTACAGCAGAAAGGAATGGGTGCCTCCATACTTACTGGCAGAGAAACTATTTTGGCTCCTTGCTTTGCTGCCTCCCGGACAAGGCTACAAGCTCGAATGACATTATCTGATTTGATGGAAGAAACTTGAAGCTGGATGAGGGCCAAGCGGAAAGCTGGGGACAAAGACAAAACATATGTCAGAAGATCTGACCACTAAATTCATATAGAATTGATGATTCTTAGAGGGCATCTTGCAATGCTGGAGATATTTTTAATTGACACAACTACTGACAATCTAATGGATTAGATTATTAACACTGATGAAGGCCTATTTGGCTCAGGGTTAACCCTAAAAAGTAGGACAATTCTGATGTCACATTCCTTGATTTAATCTTTAATATAAGTGAAAAGAGCTAAATTTAACCCTAAAAGCAATTTGTTATTCAGTTTCAGAATCTGGATAAAAACAAAGATTCTAAAACAGGAAGCAAAAGTTGACATTACTTCAGGGCAAAGAGATACTTTAAGCTGTTACCAAAACACCACACAAACCCAGTAAAGGTCTCCCCTAAAATCCAGAAGCTGAGCTTTGTCTCTGCCTCTGAGCGGAGGAAAACATGGCTATGTTGGTGGCTTCCTCTCTCTCCCATCTCACAAGCAGGGCAAGGGTCTGCCTGACATTCTGCAAATCCCACTCTGCAGAGGGCTGCAGCAGGGAATCCCACCACTGTCGAGATCCTCCATGCTGAGGACAAGATACGAATCACATCATCTGCTCTTCTGCAAAATGAAGGGGAAAATTACTTATAGGACCCTTGGTTGCCTAACATTCATTATAATCTGACAAATCAAGCAGGAAAAAATAAAAGAATACCTTAATTGAAGGTATCAACATGCGAATAACATTTAAAGGAATATGCCAAGTCTTTTACACTTGTGAGGTAACAAGAAGCTTGCAGAGGGAAAGCTGCACAAATAAATGACTCTGTGAAGGACGATGGGGAGGAAGAATCACCTGGGCACCGTTTTGTGTCCGGGTAGGAGTGGGGCCACGAAACTTGAAACACTACACACTACCTACACCACCGAGAACTACAAGAGGGTCAGCCTCTGTCCGCCAGGAGGCGAGCGCGGCAGGAAGGGGAGCCCTCGGAATCCCAGGGAAAGCACTAGCCGCTCCTCAGCAATTCTGCCGCGCACGCCGACCTTCACCTGAGCTGACCAACACCTGCGACCGGAAGGCCGCAGGCGCAAGGGGGCGAGAGACTGAAGTGGCTGATTCTCGCCAGTACCGCACCAAGCCTCCGCTCTGGCCCTGCGGTGGCTGTCAGCCGGCCACCTCACTTACTAGCCATGGCTCTCCCTGGAAGCACCATCTGCAGCGCCGAAGAGCAAGGGTGGGGCGGACTGCGTCGGTGCGCGGGGGCGAAGCCACGTACGTGGGGGCGGAGCCACGGCGTCAAAGGCTCCGCCCACTCCCCTCATCTGGGCCGGCGACCGGGCGGGTTCCGCTCAGTCTTCTTCAAACCGCTCAGGTTCTTTTGGTTGCTTGTCGTGTATTTTCCGGAGACCGGGGTACTGGGATTCCAACGCTCTACCACTGAGCCGCATCCCCAGCGACTTTTATTATTTTGAGACAGGGTCTCGCTAAATTGCTTAGGGCCTCGCTAAGTTCCTGAGGCTGGCTTTGGACTGTGATCCTCCTGCCTCAGGGTCTTGAGCCTTTTGGATTACAGGCGTGCGCTACCACACCACGACAGGCTCCTGGGTTTTTTTCGTTGTTCTTTTGTTGGTTTTCCTGTTTCTTTTTTCTTTGGCGGTGCTGGGAAGGAACGCAGTTCTTTGAGATTGCAAAGCAAGCGCGCAGGCACGCACACACGCCGCCTCAAACCCCTATTAATGGCTCGCTGTTTGCACTAGCCTGGACCAACAAGAAATGGTTAATTACCACAGGGGCCGGAAAGTTGAAGGTCTCCTAAGGCAAAGGGCAAAGAGGGGCAACCTAAATCATGGCAGTGTGCTGGTAAATGTTCCGTAAGCGGGCTTTCTGTGGTGGAAAAGCCTGATTTGGAATGTTTACCAGTTCTTGGCCAGGGTCTGAACTCCTTGCTAGTTGGAACCTCTGTGGCCCTGGGTAATTCCTTGTGCTGATTGATTTGAGCCACGTGAACAAATCGCTGTGACCGGGGTGGAAAGACATTGGTTGATTTAGAACTGAACTTCAAGGCTGCTACCTAAAGAGGAATGGGAAGAGAGATAAAAAGACTCATTATCCTGTGCAACATATAAGATCCCTAACATTCGGAAAGCTGCTTGCTAAAATTCTATTTTAGGATTAGAATTTATATTTGTTACATTGCTTTTTTTTTTTTTTAAGGAAATAAGGTGTTTTTTTTTTTTAACAACTTGGTTTATTATGTGGTGCCAAGGATCGAACCCAGTGCTTCACATGTGCTAGGCAGGTGACTACCACTGAGCCACAACCCCAGTCCTGCTACATTGCTTTTTAATTGTGTTTTCGTGACTTGTCAGATTTGCAGATCAAAATCAATAAATGGATTTTGAACTTTCTTTTCTAATGACTTGGACTCATTTAAATTAAGTTAACAAATAACAATAAGTTAACAAATAACCCAATCAACAAATGGGCCAAGGACCTGAACAGACACTTCTCAGAGGAGGACATACAATCAATCAACAAGTACATGAAAAAATGCTCACCATCTCTAGCAGTCAGAGAAATGCAAATCAAAACCACGCTAAAATACCATCTCACTCCATTAAGATTGGCAGCCATTCTGAAGTCAAACAACAACAAGTGCTGGCGAGGATGTGGGGAAAAGGGTACTCTTGTACATTGCTGGTGAGACTGCAAATTGGTGCGGCCAATTTGGAAAGCAGTATGGAGATTCCTGGGAAAGCTGGGAATGGAACCACCATTTGACCCAGCTATTGCCCTTCTCGGACTATTCCCTGAAGACCTTAAAAGAGCATACTACAGGGATACTGCCACATTGATGTTCATAGCAGCACAATTCACAATAGCTAGACTGTGGAACCAACCCAGATGCCCTTCAATAGATGAATGGATAAAAAAAAATGTGGCATTTATACACCATGGAGTATTACGCAGCACTAAAAAATGACGAAATCATGGAATTTGCAGGGAAATGGATGGCACTAGAGCAGATTATGCCAAGTGAAGCTAGCCAATCCCTAAAAAACAAATGCCAAATGTCTTCTTTGATATAATGAGAGCAACTAAGAACAGAGCAGGGAGGAAGAGCAGGAGGAAAAGATTAACATTAAACAGAGACATGAGGTGGGAGGGAAAGGGAGAGAAAAGGGATATTGCATGGAAATGGAAGGAGACCCTCATTGTTATACAAAATTACATATAAGAGGTTGTGAGGGGAATGGGAAAAAAAACAAGGAGAGAAATGAATTACAGTAGATGGGGTAGAGAGAGAAGATGGGAGGGGGGAGGGGGGATAGTTGAGGATAGGAAAGGTAGCAGAATACAACAGTCACTAATATGGCATTATGTAAAAATGTGGATGTGTAACCAATGTGATTCTGCAATCTGTATTTGGAGTAAAAATGGGAGTTCATAACCCACTTGAATCTAATGTATGAAATATGATATGTCAAGAGCTTTGTAATGTTTTGAACAACTAATAAAATAAATAAATAAATAAGTAAATTATATTAAAACAGATCCTGAGTTTTCAAAGAACACTATAAAAACATCTGGGGAACAATTAGGAACACTTAAATGTGAACCGACATTTGATGCTATATTTGGGGGGTTTTATGTTTAATATGGTATGACAATCATGCCAGATAATGTCACTACTCTTAGGTAAGGCATGCAGAAATAGTTAAGGGTGAAGTGTCAGAATATTAAGTGAAAATGGCCAGCAGAAAAGGAACATAATATTATATACTTAGTTTGGGGAAATTGAGTTCATAAGACAAAAATGGCAAAATGTTAGTTGCTAAATCTAGGAGGAGGATATATAGCTGTTCACAAAACTTAGTAAAGTTTAAAAATTTTAAACTTTGATAATAAAAAGTTGAGGGGGAATACATAGCACTTATAGGTTTCTGCAGCTTAAATGAAAAGATAAATTTTTTTAAAAAGTGTTTTTTAAAGTTTTCTTTCAAATTATCTGGGCATAATGGGAAAGTTAGGCATTGGGTTCTAGCTCTGACTGTGATCCTGATTTGATGTTAATACCAAGGCCAGTCGTTTCACCTTGTGAACTTTTTCATCACCTGTACAGGAAAGGACTTATAAGCAAAGGAAGGAGAATGAGGCCAAAAGACTGTTTGTGCAACTCTCCTTGCCCCTGCTCTATTTCCTGAACCTTCAAGTGCAGCAGCTCTGCCTTCCTTTCCATGTTGTTTTATGTTATCTTTGAAACAAGACAAAATATAAAACTACTAGACCAAATGTATCTTGAAGGTCCAGCTAAAACTCTGATGTTGCTTTTCAGTCCCTATTCCCACTGCCATTCATGTCTGTCTCAAAGTTTTAATGACCATTTCCAAGTTGGTAGCGGTCAGATTTCTATTTTCTACTCTGGAGGAGATAGTTCACAATCTCCAGCTGCCTGTAAGCCATCTCTGTTTACATGCCTTGACATTGGTTCAAACTCAGTTATTTGAAACTAAATGGGTCATCTCCAAAAAAGATTTTCCTCCTAGCCCTTGTACTCATTCTTGCCACTCTCTTGCCTCGTTTTTCATTTTCCGCTGGTCCCTACCCTCCCAAAAAATTTAAGCAATTTCAACATCTTTCAAGTCTTTCATCACCCATCTGTGGTTAGGGATAGAATTCTCCCTGACTCAAAAAATGTTCCTGCTGTTTCCCTTCAGTTTCCATCACCATCCTCCACAGTTAGACCTTCCTCACCTTGGAGAGGCTGCTGCAGACATGTCATAACTGGTCTCCTATCCTCCAATCACTCCTTCATAATATTAGATACTTAGTTTGGGGAAATTGAGTTCATTTCAGGTGGGTCAGGAAGATATGTAAATGATAGTAAAGGATAGGTAATTCAGAGAAAAGGGGCTGAAAATCAGAAGGTATTAGAGTCCTTTGCACAGAATAAAAGGAGAAACTAAGAATAAATCCTAGAAGGAGAGAATATGATGCTACAGGATCAAACTTAGTAATTATATGGTTAGAACTTTGTACAGGGAGGAGTTTGTGTGTGCCTGTAAATATACATACATAGATAGATACTTTAAATCTCTAGTGAAATTGTCAACAAATCAGAAGATCAGAATTCAGAACTTTGCTGACAGCATGTGACTTTGGGCAGGTTATTCAGTGTAGGGAAGGCAATTTAATATACCTACTAGATAGGTAACTATGGAGTAAAGCTGTCAACTTTGAAGACAGAAAAGCAAACAAACAGTGAACTGAAAGCCACTAATTCTGGCCTCCTGTTTCCAAGCCAGCCTACCAAAAGGAGGCAGATTAGAATTGCAGTATGAGCATAAATTTTGAAATTAGATCATCTGGATTTAAATTCTGACTCTGCCACTCATTAGCTATATAATCTTGGAAGTCACCTTCTTTGTGCTCAACCATAAAATGGAGATACTGGCACATAAAGCAGTGATTAAGAATTATGAAACACTATAAATGTTTTTGAAAGTAAAGTACTTGTTCATTAGAAACCAAATTGCCAAATTTTGGAAAAATCTTGTAAATTTCAAATGTTGTCAACTTCAAATTTCAAAAATTGTGTGGGCCACACAAAATGTCATATTCAGATTTAAGCAGCCCGTTTATGATCTCTGCTATTCTTATTTTCTTCCTCTGTTCAATACTTGGCAGGCAATACTTAGGCCCTCAGATACAAAGATAGATACCTCACACACTCAGAGAAATTAGGTTAGTCCGAATTTCTTTCTTTTTTTTTTTAATACTTTTTAGTTGTTGATGGACCTTTATTTATTTGTATGTGGTGCTCAGAATAGAACCCAGTGCTTCACGCATGCTAGCCAAGCACGCTACCACTGAGCCATAACCCCTGCTCCCCGAATTTCTTCACTGTTCTGCCTCTTCACAAATCAATGGAAAGAATCAAATAAGAAATGTGAAAATGCTAAGAAAAAACATGCACATTGGATTTTGAAAATAGAATCTATTGAATTTACTTTTGAGCTTTTAATTTAAAACATTTTTTAAATGTACATATAGTAAAATCTTTTCCATGCACATTCCTGAGTTTTAATACAATATAGATTTACGTAACCACCATCACAATCAGGATGTAGAGCACTTCTAACAGCCTGAGTATTCCCTGAGTATTCTGTTCCTTCATGATCAATCATTTGCTCAACCCGACTTGGTCCTGTCCTTGTTTGCCTTTTCCAGAAAGTAATATAAGTGGAATTATACAGTATATATTTTGATGACTTCTTTCATGTGGCATCCTACCTTTGAGATCTGTCCAGGTCGTTACATATATCAATAGTTTATTTCTTTTTATTGCTAAGCAGTATTCCAATGGATGGATATATTAGTGTTTATATACTACCTGCTGAAAAACATTTTAGGTTGTTTCCAGGTTTTAGTAGTTATAAATAGACTGCTATGAACATTCATGACCAGTTTTTTGTTTGTTTTTTTTGTATTAGTTTGCATTTCTCTGGGGTAAATTCTTAGTAAGAGGGATTGCTGGGTTGTATGGTAAAAATGTTTAACTTTATAAGAAAATGCCAAACTGTTGTTTAGAATGGCTGTATTATTTTGTATTCTCATCAGCAATGTATAAGTTCTAGTTATACCATAGTGACTAGCTTGTGGTATTGTCAGCTTTGGGTTTTAATTTAAGCCACTCTAATAGGAATGTAATGCTATGTTGATGTGGATTTGATTTGACATTTCCCTAACAGATAGTGATGTTGAGCATCATCTCATGTGTTTATCTGCCACCCAAATATTTTTAAAATTTTACTCATTTTTCAAGAAATGGTTAAATCTTTTGCTCAATTTTTTAAAAATTTGTGGGGCTGGGCTTGTGGCTCAGTGGCAGAGCGCTTGCCTCGCACATGTGAAGCACTGGGTTCGATCCTCAGCACCACACAAAAATGAACAAAATAAAGATAATGCATTTGTCTATAACTAAAAAATATTTTTTAAAAAATTTTATTTGTGTTTTGAAAGTCTTCATGTATTCTGAACACAAATCCTTTGTTGGATATTTTTTGCCAAGTATTTTTCCCAATATGTAGTTTGTCTTTTATAATGTTAAGTATTGCAGAACAAAATATTTTGACAAATTTACTTTAGAAAAATTTCTATGAATATATGCTTTCATATCATATCTAACAACTATTGACCTAACAAAATCATTAAAATTTTCTCCTATTTTCTATTAGTTTTATAGCTACAGAATCCATTTTGAATTTTATGAGTCTGTAAGTTTGAATCATTTCTCTGTACATAGATATCCAGTTGTTCTAACACCATATGCTGAAAGCATATTAGTCTGGTTTTGGTTGCTATACCAAAACGCCTAAGGCTAGTTACTTAATAAAGATTAAAGAGGTTTTCCTGGGTGTAGTGATTCAGGAGGCTGAGGCAGGAGGATTGCAAGTTCAAAGACAGCCTCAGCAATTTACCAAGGCCCTAAGCAACTTACCAAGACCTTGTATTGAAATAAAATAGAAAAAGGGCTAAGTTTCTCAGTGGTTAAGCACCCCTGGGTTTAATCTCCAGTAAGAAGGAAGGAAGGAAGAAAAGAGGTTTATGTAGCCTACATCTTTTAGTATTTTTTTCTTTCAGTACTAGGGATTGAACACTTGGGTGCTCTAGCCCTTCATATTTTGAAACAGGGTCTAAGTTGTGGAGGCTGATTTTGAAATTATGATCTTCCTCCCTCTGCTCCCTAGTAACAGGTATGCCATCACACCCAGCTAGCCCACAGTTTAAAAGCTGAAATCCAAGATTAGGTGGCCCTATCAGTTTGTTTTCTGCTAAGGGCCTAATGGTGAATGCATGGTGGGAGCATTTGCAAGAGGGAGAGATCACATGGCAAGATATGTAACTAGAGAAAGTGGGGAGGGGCCGGTCTTGCTCTCTCATAACAACCCTCTCATGAGAACTAACCAGGGTCCCAGAAGAACTATATAAATTCCTTCTAAGGACAGCTCCCCCAAGGACCCAAGCACTTTCTACTAGTCCCCACTTTTTAAGGATTCCAGTACCTCTTAACAACACTGAGGGCAAAGCTTCCAACATTTGATTCTTGGGCAACAGACTCAAAGACTATCTTTTCTCAATTGAATTAGCTTTGAATCTTTGCAAAGAAAGATTTTGCCCATTATCTATTTCTGAACATATATTCTGTGCATTGATTTATCTATTCTGTCACTACCTTATTGTCTTGATTACTATAGCTTTTATGTAAGTAATAAAATCAAATAGTGTGAGTCTCCCTGACTTGGTTCTAACTTTCAAAATTGTCTTGGATATTCTGTTTCCTTTTCCTTTCCATGCAAATTTTAGAATCAGCTTGTTTCTATTGAAAAAAAAAAAAACTTCCTAGGATTTTAATTGGAATTAAATTAGATCTATAGTTCATTTAACCAACATCTTAATTACATCATCTGGCAATTCATAAACATGGTATGTTCTCTATTTATTTTGGTCTTTGATTTCTTTCACAAGTACTTCGAAGTTTTCAACATACACATTCCAGATATTTTATTAGATTTATACATAGATATGTCATATTTTGGTTACAATAAATGTTTTTTTTAAAAAAGCTTTTGGTTTCCAATTGTTTAGTGCTAGTATACAGATATGTGTTGAACTTGTATCTTGCAATCTTATTAAAGTTACTAATGTCATCCTCAGACAGTGATAATTTTATTTCTTCCTTTCTAACCTTGTATGCTCTTTAGCTCTTTTCATTGCTTGTTGTACTGGGTAGGAATTCGACAACAATGTTGAAGAGTAATGGTGAGAATGGACAGCATTAAATGTTTCCAGACTTCAGAATAAAGCATTTAGTCTTTAATTGTTAAGCCTGATATTAGCATCTGTAGATTGTCTGAATCAGTTTAATGAAGTTCTTTTCTATTCCTGGTTTGCAAAGCATTTTTTTAAAATTATGAATTAACACCTGCAAAAACTATTCCAAAAAATAAGAGGTGGGAATGCTTTTTAATTCATTCTGTGAAGCATGCATTACCCTTATACTAAAACCAAAGGTATCACAAGAAAACCAACCAGAGACCAATATTCCTTATGAATGCAGATGCAGAAATCCTCAGTAAAATAGCAAATGGATTCCAGCAACACATAAAAAAGGATTATACAACACAACCAAGTGGGACTTATCCCAGAAATTTAAGATTGGTTCAACATATGAAAACCCATCAATAATATTTATCAATATTATTTAATAAATAAAAAACTTCACATGATCTCAATACATGCAATTATTTTTAAACAAAATCAGTACCCTTTCATGGTAGAAACATTATTATGTACTAAATGTCTGTGTTCCCAACCCCCTCAAATTCATATGTTGAAGCCTTCACTTTTAATATAATGGTATTGGAAGACAGGGCCTTTGGGAGGTAATTAGGTTTAGATCAGGTCAGAAAAGACGGGCTTTCACGATAAGACAGAGCGCACTATCCACAATACCACAGAGGAAAGCCCATGTGAGGATGTAGTGAAAAGGCAGCTAGCCACAAGCCAAGAAGAAACCTCTCACAGAACCCAAGCATGCTGGACCCGTATCTCAGATTTAAAGCTCTAGAACTATGAGAAAATGACTATTTCTTTTGTTTAAAGAAGGGTATTTTGTTATGGTGGCCAAAGCTAATACATTCGACAAACTAGGAACAGAAGCAGAACTTCTTAAATCTGATAAAACCTATCTACAAAAAAACAAAAAACAAACAAACAAACAAAAAAAAAACCCTTAAAACTAGCATTATATTTAAAGATGAAATTCTAGATGTTTTCCCTTTAAGGCTGGGGGAAAAGAGACAAGGATGTCTGCTCTCACCCCCTCTATTTAACCTTATACTGGAAGCTTTAGCCAGACCCATTAGGTAAGAAAATATAAGGCATCCGGATTGTAAAGGAAGAAGTAACAAACTATTGCCATTCACAGATGCTAGGGTCTTGAATGTAGAAAATCCTAGTGGATGCCACACACACACACAAAAAAAATCCTGTCCTGTTGGAATAAAAAGGTCAGCAAGGTTAGAGGATGTTAAGGTTTATGTGCAAAAATCAATTATATTTCTATACACTAGCAATGAAAAACTTAAAAATGAAATTAAGGAAACATTTCCATTTATAATAGCATAGATAATATAATATTTAGGAATAAATGTAAGAAAAGATGTGAAAGACTTTAGAAAAATATAAAAACTGCAAAACATGCACGTATGATTGAATGTAATGGAAAAGTCATAGGAATTGATCACATTAAAGAGCTAGTATATGAATCAATAAATAATGTCAGAAAGGATGATCCAACACTTTTGACTTCAGGGAGACTACAACTGGTTGTGGGAGATAGAAGAATGGGATGGGATATGCTGCAGAAGCCCCTTACGATGCAATTCATGTTGGAGTTGCAGCCCCAGTTGTGCCACAGGCACTAATAGACCAGTTAAAGCCTGGTGGAAGATTGATATTGCCAGTTGGTCCTGCAGGTGGAAATCAAATGTTGGAGTAGTACGACAAGCTACAAGATCGCAGTGTCAAAATGAAACCTCTTATGGGAGTGATATATGTGCCTTTAACAGATAAAGAGAAGCGGTGGTCCAGGTGGAAGTGATTTTCTCTTCTGCTCTTACTTCTTCCACACATGCAATGGATGAGCTGTAAAGCAACATCAGCTTGACCAGCCTATAATATTGCAGTGGATCGCTCATCTTAGTCCTTAAAGCTTTTTGAAAACCAATAACATCACAGCTTGTTTTGGACTTTGTTACACTGTTATTTTCAGCATGAAATTTGTGGTTTTGTAGGGTCTTCTAATTCTTCAAAGAGGCATAGAGCCAAATGGTAGAGGAAGGATACAAAGTATAAATCTGTTATTACTTTAACATGCCCACGTTTTACTTTAAAATATTAAAAGAAGGATTTCTGCAAAATGAAAAAAAAACTGCAAAATATCACTGAAAGACTTAAAAAATGGAAAGACATTTCATATTCATGGATTGGAATATTCATGTATTGCCGAGATGGCAATACTCTCCAAACTTTTTTTTTTCCTTGCTAGATAAATACTCTACTATTGACCTATTCCCAGAACAACCGCCCTTTTATTGAGACAGGATCTCTGCTTAGTTGCTCAGCCTGGCCTTAAACTTTTGATATTCATGTTTCACTCTCAGGTAAATTACAGGTTTGCTGTATCCAGCTCCCAACTGTTTTTGTTGCAGAAACCTAAAGGCTGATCTTTCATACAAATATGGAGATGTAAGGGACTAAGAACAATAGGCATTCAGAAAATAATCTTGAAAACAAAATCAAAGTTGGAGAACTTACACTTCTCCATTTCAAAAAGTTAATTCAAAGCTAATCAAGAATGTTACTCCTGTCAGCACAGTGGTAATCCTGTAATCCCAGCAGTTCCAGAAGCTGAGGCACTAAGCAACTCAGGGAGTCCCTGTCTCTAAATAAAATACAAAATAGGGCTGGGGATGTGGCTCAGGAGTCAAGTGCCCCCGAGTTCAATTCCTGGTACCCACCCCCGCAAAAAAAAGAATGTTAGTCCTAGCAGTAAGGACAGACATACAGACCAACGCAATTTGAAAGCATAAAAATAAATTGATGAGGTCAAATTATTTCCAACAAGGCAAGAAAATCACTTAATGTGGGAAAAAAATTATCCTCTAACAGGTAGTACTAAGACAACCGAGTTATTTGTATATAAAAAATGAATTAGACCTTTATATCACATAAAAATAATTCAAAATGGGTGACAATTGTAAAAATTAAAGAAATGGTTCCACAGATATACCAAAAAAGGCCAAGTGACGAAAAATAGGCTTATCATTAAAATTTTACTTTTTATGGTTCAAATCATACCATCAGGATAGTTAAAGGAGCCAAGCATGACGGCACATACCTATAATCCCAGCTATTCAGGAGGCTGAAGCAGAAGGATGTCAAGTTCAAGGTCAGCCTGAGCAATTTAGCTGAGCAATTGAGCCTTCTCAAAATAAAATAAGCTGAGGATATAGCTTAGTGATGAAGTGTTTGCCTAACATGCTCAAGGCCCTGGATCCAATCCCCAGTCATCACAAAAAAAATTCAAAAAGAACTGAAAAGACAACTCAGAGAATGGAAGAAAATATTAGTGAATAATATATCTATTGAGACTCGTTATCTAGAATATTTAAAAAATTCCTACAACTCAACAATAAAAAGCCAGTTTCAAAATAGGCAAAAGAATTACAATTCTCCAAAAGATACATAAATGGCCAATAAGCACATGAAAGAGAGCTCCTTAGTAGTCATTAGGGAAACACAAATCAAAACCACACTGAGATTCACTTCACACCCAGTAGGATATCTATAAGAAAAGAAAGATTTAATACAAGTGTTGGTGAAGAAACTAGAAGGCTCAAGCCTTTTATAGAGGGAATGTAAAATGGTAAAGCCCCTTTGGAAAATAATTTGGAAGTTCCTCAAAAAGTCAAATGTACAATTAACATGACCCAGTAATTCTACTCTTAGGTAGATATTTAAAAGAACTAAAAACATATCAACACAAAAATTTATATGTTCGTGTTTACAAAGTATTATTTATAATAGCCCAAACAAAGAAACAACCCAAATATCTACCAGCTGATGAATAAATAAAATGTGATATAGCCATACCATAAAAATATTATTCAGCCACAAAAAAAGAATGCAACTTGGATACATGCCAGAACATGGATGAAGCTTGAAAATCATATGCTAGATGAAAAAAAGCCAGACACAAAACTCACATATTGTATAACTGCTTTATTAATGAAATGTCCAGATTAGGCAAATCAAAATCAAAAGTGCACTAGTGGGCTGGGGTTGTGGCTCAGTGGTAGAGTGACTGCTAATAGTTTTTTTTCTTTCTGAGGGCATGGAATGTTCTGGAGTTGGTGATGCCTGCACAACTCTGTGGGAATATTAAAAAAAAAAAAAAG
Source organism: Marmota flaviventris (assembly GCF_047511675.1). NCBI lineage: Eukaryota > Metazoa > Chordata > Mammalia > Rodentia > Sciuridae > Marmota > Marmota flaviventris. Next base: position 78,008,785 of record NC_092505.1, read on the forward strand.
TTTAACTGTAGATTTTTAAATGATAAGATTTATGTTATGTGAATTATATCTTAAAAAATTTTTTTTGTTGCAATATCAGGGATTGAACTCAAGGTCTCCCACATGCTAGGCAAGCACTCTACCATGGAGCTATATCCCCAACCCTTTTTATTTTTGAGACAAAAGTCTAAGTTGCCCAGGCTATCCTCAAACTTACTTGAGATCCTCTTGCCTCAGTTTCCTCAGTCCAGATTACAGGTATGCACCACCACACCTAGCTCCAAGATGATGTTTTTGTTCTTTTTTAAGTTCAAAGTGTTAATAGTAATATTGAGATATTACTTTCATTACTTATTCAACCTATAGCATTGAGTTTTCCCCACTGTCAATTTAATATTTTACTTATTTGTTTTGTGGTACTGGAGATTGAGCCTATGACCTTGGGCATTCCAGGTAAGCACTCTACCACTGAGTTATATCCCCAGCCCCTTTTGAGACAGGGTCTCACTAAATTGCCTACCCTGGCCTCAAACCTGTGATTCCTGTTTCGGCTTTCCAAGAACCTGGGAGAAAGACATGATGTGCCACCATGCTCAACCGGCAAAGATAATATTATACTTCAATAAGCAATAATTCTCAGGGAATGGGAAAAAAGAGGGAATGCTTTCCTTTTTTACTTAATTTCTTTGAATCTAATTTTTCTCATCCTGAAAGTAGATAAAGTAGCACCAAACCTCATAATGTTGCAATCCATGCAATCTAATGAGTGTAACTAATCTAACTGTGGTGTTATTTCAGATGAGTAAAATGAAGTTCATAGAGGTTAAATAGTTTAAGGCAGTAATTTACCACATGTGGAATTTAATATTATTAGGGATTTTTTGTTTGTTTTTAAGAGATAGTATTCTCCCTATGTGCCCCTCACTCCTAGACTTAAGCATCTTCCTATCTCAGCCTCCCAAGTAGCTGAAATATGGGTGTGAACCACAGTGCCTAGCTAATGCCATTTGTTTTTTAGTTTTAAATAAAACTACTCTTTTCTCTCATCTAAATCAATAGAAATAGGAGCTTAATATAAATGTGAAATCTGTTTGTTTTGTTTATAATAATGGGGATTGAACCCAGGGCCTCACATATGCTCAAAAGTGCTCTACTACTGAGGTACATCCCCAGTTAAATATGAAATCTGAACATTTAAACTCTAAAAAAAAAGAAAGAAAAGTCTTCAAACTCCTAATTTTGTGGCAGGTACAGATTTACAATTAGGGGAAAAAAGAAAAGAGAGACATTGCCTTAAAGAACAAAGTTTTCAGCAAATTGTACCAGTTTATTTACAATTGTAATTTATAAACAGTAACACAAACATCTTTACATTTATATTGTGAAAAAAGTCCCATGACTGAAATGGGCAAAAGAATCAGACTTCAGGACATCTCTAGGGGGGTGCCAAGAAAAGGGAAAAAGTGCAATACAACAGTTTTTGGGGAGATTATAAATATCAAGTATTGCACCAGGTGCAATTTCATGCAAATGTCTTCAATCACTCAAACTGTTTTTATTTAGATATCAGAATAAAATTTCTTGAATTATGTTGTCTTCTATTCACTTGATTTCCATTAAAATAACTGGTTATTAACAGGGTACATTCTAGATACTTCTATCAATCCCTTAGAGATAATCTTACATTTTAGGACATGGCAGATTATATTTGCTATTTCCCAAATGGGTTTTACAAAAATCATCCCATGGCCCCAAAGATGTTTCTGGATCTCTTACTACATGTAATTAATATGGGCCACAGTAAATTAAGCTGATAAAGCTGTAAAATAAAGCATATCACTTCAGTTTTGTCTTATTAACAGAATAATAAGTTTCAAATCCCTGGAACTTTAATGAGAAGACAAAGCCAAATGAAGAAAAAGGAATTTCAGAAAGTGATATAAATTATGTGATTGAAAATTATACATCTCTCTGATTATTTGGCTTTTATTTAAGTGGATATTGAGTGTGGTCACAGATGGTCATCATCTCAAGGAGACTAAATCAATCTGTGCTCAACACTAGTTTTGAAATATCCTAAAAATTATCCACTTGTAATAAAGATCAATGATGTTTTTACAGATACAATTCTGTCCCCCAAATGATAATTTTGATCTTAACATGCTACCTACTTATCATGTTTTAAATTGCTTTACAGAAATCATCAAAATGAAGTATGGTATTTCTGAAGAACTCAGAAATGCTTGGCATACTTTGGTATTTCAGTGTCCAAATAATTACATAATGGAGCAAAGATGACTTAGCTCATTAGCTGGACTATATTTTGAATTGGCTGGAATCTTCATTCAATTAATTAAAAAGATTTTATTCTTCTTAAGAACAGAAACAGTGAACTAATTATTAACCTGTTTTTAGTTTTTGATATTGCTCAGTGTGTAAAATTAAGTTTAACAGTTAAGGAAGTCTCTTTAACTAATTTTATCTCTAATTTTCAGTGAAGACATTGCAAATATATAAGTTTATGGTTGTTTGAAAACCTGAAAGTGATGTATGTTCCCTTAAAACAGCTCTTCAAAACAGAACTGCATTCTGTACCCTTGGTCCATAGGGGCACAATGGCAGTTACTTCAAAGTCATTTAATAACTGGCCTTTATAATAAATCATTTTATAAAACCGAAAACACAAAAGAAAATTTTAAAAAATTTAACCATCCAGAAATCGATAATAATAATTTACACTTAGACCTGCTAGTCAAGCACCCCCATGAGTAAATGAAAGGTCTCTGGTTAGTATTCAGTCGGGAAATATATGTTCATGTTTCTCTTGGTTGCCTTAATTTCATTTAAATAATTTTCTTAATATATTAACTTTCCAAAGCATCCAAAACTTTCATGATCTGTTGTTTTATGGCTCTGGTAGCATCCCCTGCATTTGGAATCAAATACCTGTGGGGAAAAATAGATATATATATATAGATACATACAGATATAAATACAATGCTTTACCTTCAGCTGAGATTTCCCCTGATGGGAAGCTTTCCCTAACCCACAAAGCCAGCCGAGATGCCCTCCTGTGTAATCCCCATAATATATATTAACAAATATCAACAGTTTATTTTGTTTTTTTTTTTAAAAGAGAGAGAGAGAGAGAGAGAGAGAGAGAATTTTTTAATATTTATTTTTTGTAGTTATTGGCGGACACAACATCTTTGTATGTGGTGCTGAGGATCGAACCTGGGCCGCACGCATGCCAGGCACGCGCACTACCACTTGAGCCACATCCCCAGCCCAACAGTTTATTTTGAAAGGAAATTTAAATATAAAAGCCATGTGATTTTTCATATAGTATAAAGCTAAAATTCTCTGAACTATTATTAAATATAAATAATATCTAGATAATCGAATACAAGGTAACCAAACATTCTGCAGCCCAGCAGAGATATAATTCAGTCAACCACAAAGTCAAATTTGATGGTATCTAATTCCAAACTCAACAAGTCTAACACTTAATAATTTGAGCTTGTGCAAGAATTTAAGTTCCCTAAAACAGATTTACATTTATAATAGGGACAGTTATCCCAGTTATATATAATTCAGAGGGTTATATAAAATTAAATAATGTAAAATCTTTAAAACAATATTTAAATACTCCTATACATAAGTCAATTCAATATCCTTTGGTTGGGATTAATATACATAAGTAGATATTAATCTGTGTATACTCTTTGACTCACTGAATCTACATGTACAGATTTGTTCTGAGAAGATTAATTGGTAATTAATTGAGTACTATATTTGGTTCTATCACAAGTCAAGATCTGGGAAATCATTCAACCCTCTGAGCTTCATATTTTTCTACAGATTAAAGATAATTTAGTATCAAACTAGGAGTGGTCTGTAGTTCTTGTGTCTGTGAGCTGTTTATTACTGGTCCACAATGAGATAAGGAGGAGCTTGTACTATACTATAATTAACTACAGATTGATTATCCCTAAATCCAAAATGCATGAACCCGAAATGTTTTGGATTTCAGATTTTTTTCAATTGTATAATATTCACATATACATAATGAGATATTTTGGGGGTGGGATCCAATTCTAAGCACAAAATTCATTTCATATAAACCTTAAATACTGAAGGTAACTTCATGCAAAAATTTTAATAATTTAATTCATGAAACCAAGTTTCCTGATGTGCAATTTTCCACTTGTGGCATCATGTCAGCACTCGAAATGTTTTGGGTTTTGGAGCATTTTGAATTTTTGGATTAGGGATGCTCAATCTGTACTACATCCCTCAGTACACAGCCCAGCTTACTGACAGTTTGTCAAAACAACAGTTTTTAATGAAGGAAAATAAAACATTGCCTTAGAATGTAGACAATTTTCTAATTTCATTGCTAATTGACATTTAGTGTTGCACTGGTATGGATAATTATTAAGCATCTTTTTGTCAAAAGTTTATTAGCCATTGCACTTACTAGAATCACATATTAATAGTTAAACTACATGACTAAGAATTGGGGAGAAAAAGATAGTAAAGAATACTGATAAAAATGACCCCCTACAATTAGTGTCTTGAAAAATTGTGTTCTATATGTGTAATATAAAATGAACTGCATTCTGTCATTATGATCAGAATAAATAAAAAAAATAAGAGCTGGGGTTGTGGCTCAGTGGTAGAGCACTTGCCTGGCATGTGTGAGGCACTGGGTTCGATTTTTAGCACCACATATAAACAAATAAAGGCCCATTAGTAACTAATAAAAATAAAAAATAAATTATATAAAAAAAAAAGATCCCCAACAAAGCAAAGTGGACCTAAGGTTTCTTGAATTTTGTCTGTCAAAATTGAGTTATTTACCAGACAGGTTTATTGAGAACTTGTGATTGAGAGTATAAAAGCCCTGGTTCCTAATACCTTGGATCTTACAATCTAGCAATAATATTTTGGTTTTACTCACATGTTTACAATTTTCTTTTTTATTGATGTCTTCATTAGTGCATCATTAGTTTTACATAATAGTGGGCTTCATTCTAACATATTCATAAATGCATATAACAGTTTTCTCCATTTCAATCTCCAATATATCCTCTTTCCCTCTACTTCTCCGTTCCCTGATTCCCTTTATCTACACTATTGGTTTTCCTTTTATTTATTTTTTAAACTGATAGTGTCATTATACATAAAATTGGAGTGCACTATGATATATTTATACATGCACATGGCATAATTTGGCCAACTTCATTTTCTAGTTCTTCTTTCTTTCTCCTTCTCCCACCCCCATCCGCCATGTACTACACCTCTTTAAAAAAAAAAAAAGTATACTATTCCACCATCTCAGCAGAGAAACAAAGTGTTCTTAACAATGACTTGCAATAATTCAGAGAATATCATCTTCAAAATCTTACCTTTCAATAGCCAAGATCTCTATTCCTGAAGCACTGCTGTTTCCATATTTGAAGGTAATTAACTCAGGATGTTTTTTTTTGGATGTGATTTTAACTACAGAATTAAGTGCTTGTCGAGACTGAATATAAGCCAATCCTTTCCTTGAAAGAATCTCCCTTAAACAGTACATATGTGTTGCCGTAACCAACAGATGACTTGAGAGAAAAAAAAGAACATTAAAAGAATAAAGAACTTTAAATACATAATTCAAGATAGGTTATTACATAAACACTCCCATTATAAAAAATGTTCAACTTTAAATGAAATTACTTTTTTTAAACATAAGACTTTTTAAAAAATGTCTTTGTTTACTTATTTATTTATTTTTTATATGGTACTGAGAATCAAACCCAGAGCCTCTCATATGCGAGGCAAGCACTCAACCACTGAGTTACAACCCCAGCCTGTGAAATTACTTTTGAGCTGAAAAATATAAACAAGATAATCTATAAACAAATAAGCTACATAACAGCTTATCATTTTCCTTTAATTTTACGTAAAAATGTTTTATAACATAATTGTACAATTATTTAAAAAGAAAACGTACATTTTAAAGCTCAAATCAATGTATAAATCATTAAAATAATAAGTTTTGATTGAAGTGGAATATACTGCCCTTCTGACTTTTAAAGGGATTATCTATATTCAAAATTATTCAGTCAACACATCAGTTATATATTCTATAGAATACAGTTATATTCTATAACTAGATCCTGAAAGCAAAATGAGCACAAAATATTTTTTCCAGAGCTTACCATTTTTTAATATATGGTTAAACAAAATACATCTTTTGTAAACAAACCCAGTACAAGGCCAGCAGAAAAAAAGGGGAATGAAAACAAGAAAAAGTCTAGGGTTGCTCCTTTTTGAGCATCGGGGTCTAAGTCTGCTTCCTTCCTTAAAGAAAATAGGGCAAAAGCAACTCTGCAAGATCTGTCTCTAAATAAATAAATAAAGTAAAAGAGGGCAGGGATATGGCTCAGTGGGCAAGTTCCCCTGGGTTTAGTCCCAGGTACTATAAACAAACAAACAAACAAATAAAAAAAGAAAGTAGGGCTTTTTGCCCTTGGGCATCATGGGTCCCTGTTCCTAAGCACCAGATACAGATATGAACAGAGAAACCAGCCCTGAAATGTTTAAGCAACTGTGAATATCCCATGGATTCATGGACTCCACAGATCTGAAACTCCTTTGTCGTGTCATTTGCACAGGCCCAGATTGGTGCAGTGCTTTTCCCCCTCTTCCCAGAAAATGGTTTATAATCACCAATTACCAAGGGGGCCCAACATACTGCTTGTGACCACTGGTAAGGCTAGTTTAAAGTTCTGGCTGGTGGTGGCTGGAATGTCATTGTGCAGGTGTTTGGGGTTCTCTGTGGGTCAAGCAGGACTTACTGGTTGAGAGAATGGTGAAGAGAAAGCAGCCAGTTGCTGAGAGGGCATAATATGTAGTAGATGCTTGGCCTCTTACACATGAGCATAGAATTAACCCCTTTTCACTTTTAATAATGATAATACTCTTACATTTTTATTTAAAACAGTAAGACAAATATCAGACAGTCCAGAATATGGAGTATTTTACAGGACAACTGTCTGAACTCAAAGGATTCATTCACTGTGAAGAGTAAGGGGAAGTGAAAGGCAAAGAGAAAGAACTGTTTATATTGAGATATAAGAGATGTAACAGACAAATCCAATTATGAACTACAACTGAATCCTGGATACAGAGAAAAAAAAACACAAAACTCTAAAAAAGATACTCTGGCACGTCCATGTGGCTCAGGCCTGTAATCCAAGTAACTTGGGAGGCTGAGCCAGGACTGAAAGTTTGCAGCCAGCCTTAGCAATTTAGTGACATTCTGTCTCAAAATAAAAAAACATTAAAAAGGGATTAGGATGTCACTCAGTGGTTGTGTGTTCCTGGCTTCAAACCCTAGTACTTCTCCCTCCCTCAAAAAAAAAAAAAAGATACTCTGGGACACTGAAAATTCTGAGTATGATCTATGTGTTGGGTGATACTAATTTTTCAAAAAATTTAAGTGAAATAAACGCTTCAAATTGTGTAGAAGAATGCTCTTATTTTTAGGATATTTACACTAAAGCATTTAGGGATGACATTACCACATCTATGGGCTTCTTTTGAATGGTCTGACAAAAAGAAGTATAGGTCTGTCTGTGTGTGTTAGATGCATACAAACATGGGGGTAGTGTGAAAAAATGTTAACAGTTAGTACATCTAGGAAAATATTATAAAGGCATTCAATATACTTTTTAACATTTTTTGTTTAGAAAATTCAAAATAAATATTACATAAATACCTCAAAAATCAAGATACATAATACAAGTTCACAGAAGAAAATTGTATCTTTTGTACTTGGATAAATAAAAGTTCTTCTGCAGTTCAATTTTATATTAACTTCCCCAATCAATTTTACTTCTGAAGAAGACATTTTTAAAAGTACCTAGGGAACATGTGTCCACTTTCTTTCACTTCTTTACAAGGAAAATGATGCTTGATGTCCGGCTTGTTTATCCAAGTCTGAATGTTTACAATTTCTTTTCTATCGTCATCTGACATTGAAGAACTGTCAATTTCATCTATAAAGAATTAAAAATGTTAAAAGTGGATATTACCAACTTTAAAAATGGTACATCTCTTAACAACCTGAAAGATATTTTTGCACTATTTGCAATTCAAAGGTTTGAAGGGGAGAAAAAAATTCTAATCCTGCTACTCTATTTCCTTTTGCCACTGATACTAATACAGAAATATAGTTATGAAACATCAATTTACAAGGTAAGAAAGTCAAATGAAAATACCAAGAACACAAGTTTTAATATTTTTTTACACAGATAAAGTAACTATGATCTGCATTGTCTGTAGAACAATGGCTGAACTGTCTAATAAAAAGTTAACTATCAGGAAGGTAAAGATGGCAGAGTTCTTTTGTTTTTATGATTTTATGATAGAAAATAACAATAAAAATCAATCCCTGTACAAATCAAAAAGAAATCTCTTTCCTTTTCCATGAAAGAAATGTAAAATATTCTGATTTTGTTTTTCTTATTTAAAAATTACATCCCTAGTGTTAATAATTATAAATGTTCTTTCTTTTTTTCTTTTTCTTTCTTTTTTTTTTGGTGCTGGGGATCTACAAAGGAACTTGTGCATGCAAGGCAAGCACTCTACCAACTGAGCTATATCCCCAGCCCTTCCCTTTGCTTTTTAATAAGTAGTTTAAAATATAGAGTATAATGATAAAGGAAATCCATACACCAGAGCTTAAATGACAGTGAAACCCTCATGCATCTCTTCCTAATTATCTCTCTCTCACTTTCCCACCAAGTACTGATGATCTCTATTTGGTGTTATTAGTCCAATACATGTCTTGTTGTTAACATACAACAGTGTTTTGCAGTTTAAATAAAACATTTATAAAAAGTAGACCACTTAAGTGTATTCTTCTGCAACTACTACCCTATTCCCAACATGATTAATTTTATGCATATTAATATAGATGGCTCTTGTTTTCTCATTTTAGTTACTATCCAATTTCTCATAGTATAAATATATGTGAGTTATATGTGATAAATGTAAATATACCACAATTTATTCATCCATTTATCTCTCCATTTTGTTAATGGAGAAGTTTACATATTCAGGAAGAAGCAGACTATTCAGACAGAGATAACAGGAGATGCCAACAGAAAACGGGGGGTGGGGGTGGGGGGAGAAAAAAAATGAAATAATTAGAAATAGTATATTTTTCCCAATGCAAGTTTTCCAGAGGGTGATTTTATTAATAGCTATTAAAAGGTCATATGTGGTAAGTTTTAATCTAGTAATCTTACTACTAAAAATTTACAATTATACTTTCAAAAGGTCATCTAGATTTATGTATAAAAATATCTGTGGCCATTTGAAATAGAAAAAAAAAAAAAAGAAAGAAAGAAAGAAAATCACCAGTGTAAATCAGAAGACTGTTTAAATAAATTATGATATATGATAGAGAATGAGAAGATATACAGGCTGAAATGGAAATATGCAACATATACTACAAAGTAGAAAAGGCAAGATGAGATATAAGTTTTTTTTCATTTTATACATTTATATGCTGGTATTTTTCCTAACTCAATACACAAATTAATTATTATTAATTAATCTGGATAATCTGGGTCATAGAATCATAAACCAAAGTAATAAATTATTTTTAAAAATATAAAGATGCTTACAAAGAAAATAACTTTCCCTGTACAATATCCCCATCTTGTGGCACTTTAGGATACTATCTTTCAATTTCAAAAGGCAAAAAAAATCTAGTCCCACAACTCTTCAGTCTTCTAGTGGGTGATCAAAGGGATTTACATGCAAACATAGCACCTATACTGATAACTCCACAAGGTCATCAGAACTCTCCTCAGCTGAAGATTTCTACAGTCAAAAGCCTACTTCAACATTTCTACTTGGATTTCTCATAGGAACATTTATCTTAAACCAAACTCTCAACAGAAATCCATAGACTCTCCAACTCCACAGAATGTCACTGTTTTATAAAGCAAATGTCATTAGTCCCAGGATGACCCCGTTAGTGACTCCTGGTGACTGAGGAAAGTAGTCTGTAGAAAAGTGTATTACTATACCTGTGTCGTATTCTTCTTCATCCCCAATGCTGAAAACAGGCTTTACACCACGGTAAGGCTTGCCCACTCTGTCACTGCTGCTGACATGCCTGTATTGAAAAAATTTTAAAACAGGAAATCATCACTTAAGAAGTTGTCAAAATTTTCACCAAACATCATTTGAATATTTGAGCAAAACGTAAATATTCTTTGCCTCCCATGTACCACCCAGAGCTTTAGAATAGCTATGTTAAGGAAACTGAAAGAAGATAAAGAAATTATGCTGACAAAAGGGGGATAAGGACTTGATAGACTGAATGCTCTTAAATCTGCAAAAATTAAATTTTAAACAATTTGAATTTTAATTTTAAAACCAATGTTTAGACTTGTTTGGCTTTAGGAAACTATAACTTCTTTGTACTTCTGCTTCCTCATCTGTAAAATGGTAATAATGATATCTACCCTTCAGGGTTGTTGGGGCAATTAAATCAGCTAATTCTGTTGTAAAGCCCTTAGAATAATGGCTGGTATTAGCAAGTACTATATACACGTTTATTAGGCAAAACAGGTTATGGTATGAAATAATCAAACTCCAAAAGTAATGCTCAAGACACTTTTTTGTTGTTGTTGTTTTTGTACTGGGGATTAAACTCAGGGGCCTTTTACTATTTTACCATTGAGGTATATCCCTAACCTTTTTTATTTTAAGACAGGGTCTAAGTTGCTGAGACTGTCCTTGAACTTGCCATTCTCCTGCCTCAGTCTCCCAAGTTTCTGGAATTATAGGCACGTGCTACCATGCCTGACTCAAAACTTCTCCCACATATCCAAGAGTTTTTCTTCCCATTTTTTATTACTGTTATATTATTTCAATTGAAACTAAGATTCTACTTCTATTGCATAAATATAAATCACAAAAATTAATCTTCCTTTCTTTTTCAAATGGCAGAAGTATAAAGAACATATACACTCAAACTTGTTTACAGAAGAGTGACCTCTCTTTTTAAAATAAAAATCAACACCTGATTACTTCTTTTCAGGTAAACCCAAATAAACCAAAAGGTAAAGTTAAAATATTTCAACAAAATATGCTACATGTTTCTTGGAAAGAAAACATTGAATTATTTGCAGGATATGGTTCAGTTATGATTATCCAGTATAAAGCAAGACTCTAGCATTTTTCTTCTTTACCATATATGAAGACATTCAGCATCTTCTGTTTTTAAGAGATAGTCCAATGTGTGTGTGTGGGGGGGGAAATCAAGTCACATGTCTTTACTTAGTTTAGAATTCAGTTTTCCCAGAAGATAGAAATCAAATTTATATTTAAGTAATTTATACATATCATCAATAAACATCTTACTATAACCTAATTTTGTTGAAATTGGCCTAAGTCTTTACCAAAACAGAAAGAAGAAAATTCTAGAGGAAGAAAAAAATTAGTGATAGTTTATAGTGTAACAGATACTGTTTGGGAATTATAAATTAGGTTGAAAGCAGTATGTAATCTCAAGGTTTGATTGAATTAAAAGTTAGAAAATCATTTGATTTTATGTTAAAACATATCTATTGTAAAATTATCTCATAAATTATTAAACTGTTCATTCAAGTACTTTAGTTTGGATCTGGAATATCCTTCCAAAGGCTCATGTGGCAACGCTTAGTAACTAGCTCGGTGCTATTGTAAAGTGGCGGAAACTTTTAAGAGGTGGGACTGACTAGGAAGTCTTTGATCATTTAAGATATACCCTTTAAAAGGATGTGGGACCTCACTTCTCTCTCTCTTTTTTTTTTTTTTTTGGTATGGGGGATTAAACCCAGGGTCACTTAACCACCAAACCACATCCCCAGCCCTTTTTTATTTTTTTTATTTTGAGACAGGGTCTTGCTAAATTGTGTAGGGCCTCACTAAATTGCTGAGCTCTCTCTGAACTTTTGATCCTCCTGTCTCAGCCTCACTGGGATTACATGCATGAGCCACACTCCTTCCTCTTTATCTCTTTCATCCAAACCATGCGGTAAACAATTCTGTTTTGTTATGTGCTTCCCAACATGACACGCAGCCTTATTACAGGCCTAAAAGCAATGGGAAACCTTCCAAACTAAAATAAACTTTTTATCTTTTTTAAGCCAATTATCTTAGGTATTTTGTTATAGTAATGGAAAGTTGATGAACACAGAAAGAGATAAAAATGAAAAATAGTTCAAAGATCTTTGAAATTCAGCTTTCTATTAAAAGGCAAAGAAAAATGTAAGAGCTTTTTCTAAAAAAGCTTGGGTGTCATCTAAATGATAAAATTCTATAAGATTAAATCATAGGTTATCTCCTGATATAAAGCATAAACAAAAAGTAACAAAGATCATGCTTATAATAAATGCTTGAACCAGAAAGCAAGTATAAATAAACAATCCTAAAAAATGTCTCTCACTACTAATCTATAACACAATTAGGTTTTTATGAACAATAATGCTATAAATTACTAAGATATTTCTTATGTAAGACTGGCTAAAAATTAATGAAATGACAATGGTTGGACTTTTGTTCAAAAAAAAGTTCCATTTTTAGTGCTATATAGTTTTCTGTTAGGGTGAAAGGAATGAGTAAATCATCTCCAAATCTAATACCCTGCTAACTTTTAACTACATATATCCTTTTGTTTGGTTCACTTTCCCCTACCTCAGAATAAAAACTGCAGTGTTTATTAAGTCCTTGGATTTGAATGAGTTTGATTTTCATCTGAGGAATGAAAGAGAGAAACATGCAAGCAAAAAACAAAAAACAACTACTACAAAAAAACAGATTCATCAGCATGACACACTCTTACAAGCAGAATGAGAAAAGTAGCTTTTCAAGTAGCTGCATGAAATTTTAGCCAAGACAGCACAAGGCTTACAGATGGCATGAGGCATGCTAAAGGAAAACAAAGGTTCAATAAAGCTGCTCTACTCATTGGCTTACCGCTCTGTACATGATCTGTCTGGCCAAGGAAGATTGAAAGACATTCTACAGCAAATCAAGGCAGAGGACAGAACAAAATGATTATAAAAAAAAAAAAATGCAATAGCTTTAAAACAAAAATATAATTAATCAATTTTTCTAAGCCAGAGGTGTATATTATTAAAAAAAATACTTCAATCATCCCAAGCACAAAGAAAAATGAAGAAAAGTCAGTTTCAAGTGATACTTTAACAAAGACAACAACTTATGATTATCACTAGTCTATACAACAAGTGCATTTTAAAATTAAATTTTAAATGTTCATGCTATTAAAAGTAGAAATAATAGTACTATAATTCAAAAGCACCAAAAGAGGCTTTACAGAGCAGATAAAACTTTAGTAAGCAAATATCTGTCAGGACTGATAAAATGTTTTAACAATTATCAGTTATTAGATAAGGAACAATTTTTAGATTACAAAAAAATGTATCATTTGTCTTTGCTATTTACAAAAAGGGAATAAGTATACTTTTGTATGCATTAGTACTATACTTAATAAAGGGACAAAAAACAAATTCCTGACATTCAGTTCCTAAAATCAAATATTTCAACTTTCCTAGGATATTATGAGACACAAGAATGAAATTAAATATTATAATACGTTTCCAAAATCATGCTTGCCTAGAAACAAATTCTGTGTTAGAAGGTTAGCTTTAGTATAGGAACAAGGAATGATCAATTAGACTAACACATGGAAAAATAAAAACTCACAGATATTAATAATGAGAAGTAGTTTAACAAACATCCTAAAACTTGCTTGGCAACTGTTTGTCATGTTCCCAATCAGTAATTCACCGGAAAAATGGAGTTAGCTTATATTTGTGAACAAAATTATATAATGATCTAAACTTAAGAATGTAGGATTCTGTTGGAAAAGGTGAGAGGAATCTTTATAGCCAAAATTTTATAGCAATAAAGTATACTCCTGTAATTATAGTGAACTTTATGAAATAATCTGACAAAAAATATACTTTTTGATTCTTTTCTAGAGACTTTCAATTCAACTAACATTAACTCACTGTAAGGCACATCTCTTTAGTTTTACTCATAAATTCACACTATTTAACAAACTCACCGGTCCACAGGAGTTGATGTATTCTCAATAAAACTGATAACTTTTTCCCTGACATTAACTGATTTTGTCTTCAAAGCCACAGTCATTTTATTTACTAGTGATTTCATTCCTCTATCATTTGAGCCATTAGAAGATTCACCCTGAAGAACAAGAACATAGAGAAATTAACTGTTCTCCAAACAATCAGCAGACATATTACTGCTAAAGGTTAGCCACACATTATGGACTCAATTATATCAACACCAATTTATATGTTGAAGTCCTAACTCCCAGCACACGTTAGAATGTGATTATATGTGAATATAGGGGACTTGGTATAAATCAAAACTGCCAACACCTCAATCAGCCTCCCAAACTACAACAAAATAAATTGTTGTGGTTTAAACTACCTAGTGTGTGCTATTTTGTTATGGTGACACCAACAAACTAATTTACTAGGTAAAACTATTTTTTAAAATGTAAAGAATAAAGGAAAATTAGGATATAATGGCAATATATAAGTGCTTGGAGTCTGCAATTACCTCTTTTACTCAATAAGAAATAAAGTTACTAATCTTTAATTCAGACTAGTCTACAAAAATAAGAAAATTATAATCAAACTAGTATTCATGTTGCTAAGTATTTAAATATTTATTCCTTGTATAGTTTTGCTTTTTAAAACATTCTCATTTAAGCTTTTAATTTTGAAATAAAGGTTATTCTGATATATTTAAATGTAAATAAGAGTGAGTATAATTCTTATATCATTTCATGGAATATTCACATATACCCTAGAGGGCAATATGGTAATGGATGTCAAACATTTAAGTGATCCTATCTTTTGTCCATTAATTCCTCTTTAGATTTTATAGAGAAGAAATAATTAGAAAGTGCCAAAAGATTTAGGTATTGTTTTATGATTTAATTAACACTTTTTTAAAAATATTTTTTTTAGTTGTAGATGGACAGAATACCTTTTATTTTATTTTTTTATTTTTATGTGGTGCAAGGGATCGAACCCAGTGCCTCATCATGCATGCTAGGCAAGCACTCTACAACTGAGCCACAACCTCGGCTATTTTAAAACGCTAGAAAATGTTTATATATTCAGTGAAAAGAAAACAAAACTATATAAACTGTGATCATTACTTCAAAAATAGAAAATACACATATAAAAATAGGTAAATATACATTCAGTAAACAAATTGATGGAATTTTTCAAAATATGAAAGGTGATTATCCTTGGCAATTACAGGTGATTTTGTTTTCTTTATACTTTTCTTAATTACATATGATGCTACAGTGAACATATTTTACTTCTATTCTTAAGATAATTAAGTCATTAACTATACAAAAGATCAT
The DNA here is from genome assembly GCF_047511675.1 of Marmota flaviventris. Classification (NCBI taxonomy): domain Eukaryota; kingdom Metazoa; phylum Chordata; class Mammalia; order Rodentia; family Sciuridae; genus Marmota; species Marmota flaviventris. Next base: position 78,024,248 of record NC_092505.1, read on the forward strand.
GTTTCTAACTTCATACCCTAAATTAAAACTAATTAAACTAACTGGAATTATTTGGAACTTTTGAATAGAATACAACTTTAGGGTAGTTTCTACAGTAGCATCACAATCAGTGTTTTCAAATCTGAAGACAAAAGCTTCAAGAGAAATCTTATCCAAAGGAATGGATGGAAATATAAATTAGAATAATGTGGTTTTTTTTTTTTTTTTTTAGGGTCATTTGATAGTACAGCAGAATTCTAAGGATTTTGATAAGTAATCTTTTGATCAAATTATTCTACTTTTATGACTAAATAATCATGGCATATGCAAACATATCACTATACAAATTAACTGTATTAATGTTTGTATTAGAAAAAGATTAAAAGTGAAGTATTCAGCAACAGGATACTAACTGATTATTAATATATCCATACAACAGAATACTATTTAATTTTTCATACAAAGACCTCTCACATATCTAGAGAATCAAGGTAAAAACAAAATTCTTACAAAAGCCTTATCTGCTGAAGATGACAGTAAGTTTGCTTTGATTTGTATGGCTACAGATAAACTTCAATATACTTACTATTAAAAGTTTGGTCAAGGTACTATGTATGTATTTTTTCATTTAATCCCCAAATCATTTTTAAGTCATCCTTATAAAGAAGGTTCTGTTATTATCAACTTTATTGCAATAGGTGGAAAAAATATAGCTGGAAGATATTGCTGGAGATCATAAAGAAGGTTAAGTTATAGATTTGAAAACTGAACCCCAGTATGGCAGGACTTTAAGTCCAAATTAGTAATCACAATCCTGTACTACACTTTTCCATTTCTGTTTTAAAAAGTAAATGTTAGATAGGTGACTCTTATTTGTTAAGAACATGATTTAGTGACATCTAATTCAAATGATGTGAGATATTAAAAAAGCACAAAACACTACCCAAATATTTCCAAATTAGAAGAGAAAAATACATTTACTATGGCAGAGCTCCTGCAGTAATATATATCTCCATAACTAAATATCAAATACAACAGGACTGGCAATTATTTCCTATCTTCCTTTGGCTGGTCCAATATTACACATGAATTTAGACTAAAATCCTAATCATAGAATTAGTGGTGGGGAGGGTACAGACATAGTGTGTTCAGGAAATATAAATAGGAGCCCCAATATACTGCTGGACCAAGCTAAAAGACTTCTGGAACCAGCTCACTTAACAGTTCTAGCTAGGTTAGCTGTGCAGGCTTAATCCATCATTTCACTAACCTTACAAAAAAATGATTCCATATTATTTATTTATTTTTTAGTTCTAGGTGGACACAACATCTTTTATTTTATTTTTTTAATGTGGTGCTGAGAATCGAACCCAGTGCCTCACGCATGCTAGGTGAGCACGCTACCACTTGAGCACATCCCCAGTCCCGACTCCTCATTATTTCTATTTAGATATTTTTACATCATTTCTGTTATGGTAGGGGTTTAGCAGTTAATGAACTTTACTGCAAATTATTAAAAGTCTGATGACATATTCCACACACACACTTACATCAACAGAAGAATTGATACTGCTCCTTGACCCTGAGGTACTAGCAATCCAATGGCCATATCCATTTTCTGGCCCATCCACATTAATGTCTGCCAGGTGCTGCTGCAGTGCTTAAACAAGAAAAACAAAACACAACGAAACCTGAACTATGAAACCCTTCTGGAAAGATTCATTACCAGGTAAGTATAACAAATATATAATAGCTGAGTTAAAAAATATTAAAGGACATAATCATAAGTATTTCTTTTTGGTACTTCCATAAAGAAATAAAGAACCTTAGACTAGAGCAAACCTCCTACTCCTCCTTTTTAAAGCTCCCTGTACAAAAATAACTTTTAACTGTCCCTAAGGGTGATAATAATTGTACGGTTTTTGTTTTCCTCTTTGGAAACTAATCTCTCATGTACTAACAGATACCTCTTCAACAATTTTAGGACATAAAGGATTAACAGAAAACCTACGAAGGCTTTGTTATGTAAAAGAAGATGTAAATTTTCCCATAATGAAGAATAGTTATAGAAAGAAAGATTATTCTTAGTTAAAAAAATTAAAGTTTAAAAGTTTCTAAAATCTAGAGCTTACTATAAAATAATGCTTTCCAAATACTTTTGAGAATTATCTGCCTAATAACCAAATTCTATATCATGTTATCAAGATATTTAATAAATACCACTTGACATGAGGTCAACACTTGCTGAACACTACTAATTAATCCCTTTATAGATACCTCTGGGTGTAAGCCTCACAAGGTAGTTATGAGGTCATGATATATAGAAGACAATCATAATCCATTTTTGTATTTGTTTTTTAAATGTGTTCTAATTAGTTGTAGATGACAGTAGAATGCATCTACAACTAATTAGAATATTATATATTATATATAATATATAATATTATACACAAATGAAGGATAACCATAATCTTTAATTCAACAAAGACCCAAGAGCAAACAGATCCTAATTTACCAAAAACTCCAAGTTACAGCATAAAACTATTTAGGTCAGAACTTACTTCTAGTAAGACTCTCATAACTAAAACCCAAGATTCTATTACCTTCAACATTTATTGATTTGATCCTATCATTAATTTGCCCCAGTATTTATAATTCCATACTTTTATGATACCTCTTTTCCAAACATAAGGCAGGTTCTTTTGAAACCTTATTATACTGACCTAATCATAAATTCTCAAATATTTGCCTGCAAAGACTTTGAAATTTGGCAATTATTTTACTTTCCTAGATTGCCAGATATTAGTCTGCAGATTTGAAAACATCAATTTATTTATTTTATTCCTTCAGTCAACTTTTTAAACCAGCTAATACCTTCAAGTAATTAAAAAATAAAATGATAATAAAATACCTAAATACTATATAGGGCATACTGTGAAAAGCATTCCTCCAGCTCATTTCCCATTCCTATCAAATCCTTCTTCTTCACAAGGGCATATAGTATGAGCAATTTTTCATGCATGTTATTAAAAACATATTTTGAAGGAACTGGGGACGTAGCTCAGTGGTACAGTGCTTGCCTACCATGCATGAGGCCCTGAGTTTGATTCCCAGCACTACACACACACACGTGTGCACATGTGTATATGTGCATGTGTGTGTGTAAATACATATATATATATATTTTTTAGAACACAAGCTAATTAAACACATTTTCCTAAACAGTCCTTCACCCAACATTCACTTATTTCAGTTGTTTGTTATCCAAATTTTCTTTTGGCTGTGTCTTTTTTTGAAAACACTTAATGACTGAAGAAAGAGCCTACCCATTAACTAACTTCAAATCAGCTTTGCTGACAATCACTATAATTTTCTCTGAAAACTGGAGGTGAAGAAATTAATTAAAACCTTACCCATAAATCCTCCACTGGCAATACTCACATATTCCTTATTTTTCTGTAATGATAAATGATAAAATTATTCCAAAATGCAATTTAATTAAAATAAAACTTCAGATAGTTCTAAAATATTGACAAATGCAATATATGGACACTTTATTTTTTCTTTGACATTCTGGACTTTGGCCTGGAGACATATACATTTACCTTGTGTATTATTATAAGGTCTGGTGGTTGGTAGGAAAAAGGGGACAACTTCATAGATATTAACAGGATTGTTAATATTTTACTTATAATATAGTCCCAATAGTGCAAGAGTCAAAGCAAATTTAATTAAATGGTATTTTAGGATGTAATGAAAGTGGTAAGATTTCAAAATATTTTGTCCTTAATGAAAATGTAACATAAAAAATACTGTAGTTAATTATGAAAAATAAATGACAGAGGGGCTGGGGTTGTGGCTCAGTAGTAGAGCGCTTGCCTAGCATGCATGAGGCACTGGGTTCAATCTCTCACACCACATAAAAGAAAACAAATAAAGTAAAGGTATTGTGTCCATCTACAACTAAAAAAATATTTAAAAAAAAAGAAGAAGAAAAGATGGCTAAATGCCATAAATAAATATACATATTTACTCAACTGAAAAGTGAAGATATGAAAATGAATTATATGGCTACAGTAAAAAGTATTAAAACATAAGAAGTCATAAAGAATACAACAGAATTATCCAGAAATATATCCTGATGCACAGAAGAATTTGGTGTAATAAGAAGGTGGTACTTCAAATTTCTAACAAAATTGTTTGCTATCTGTAAAAAAGAAAAAAAAAATCATTCTTACCTCATTTCTTTTATAAAATAAATACCAGAGGGTTCAAGAATTAAAACATAAAAATAAACCATACAAACAGGTGAAAAAATCTAGAAGACAAACTTTCTTGGCAAGACACAAAACCAAAAAGCTATGAAGAAAAATACAGACAAATCTGAACATACATATAACAGTTAAAAATTATCTAGGCAAATTTCTTCAAGGTGATAGCAATAACTGAGCAAAATGAAATAATCTATGTCAGCATACCTGTAAAAAGTGTGCCAGGACCATGTTCATATACATGTCTTCTTCCTCCCTGCCACTACCCATAAAACAGAGATGCTCCCCACCAGCTATGGAGCCGGACTCAATGGACTGCTTCTGTGCTTCCAGCAAGGACTTTACTGACTGTGCAAACTCGGATGGATTCTGGAGCATCTAGACAATTTTTAAAAATCAAAAACTTGGCAAGTGTGTGTTTCACATATATTTGCAAAACTTGAAGTATTTTTGCAGGAAAATAAAATCAACATTTAAAGATCCACCATGAAAACAATGTAAAAAGAAAAGGCTATTATAAGTAATCCCTGGGATAAGAGAAATGTCTGTAAATGAGCCTATAATACATTAGAACAAAATGCTGTAAGTTCACAGAAAGAGTGTCTCTCTCCCTCCCACTCCCCACAAATACAACCCTACTAAAAAAATATTTGTTGTTTCTTATATAACACACAACTAGCTACAGTATGCTTCGGTATCACAGCAAAAAGAGTTTAAGACTGAATAGAAGGGTCCATGACCAAAAAATAGATCAAAACAATTATATTTTTTGTTTACTGAACAAGTTGTGTTATTTCTTAGAGGACCATCAGAAATAGTAAAAACCATTTGTTTATCAACACTACTTTAAGTACTAGAGACACAAGGATGAAAAATATCTTACCCTCAAGGAAACAAGTATGCCAATAACTACAAAAAAATTTTTTAAAGTATTATAATTGGCTACATAAAAGGTACAATAAAAGTCCAATAGAAAAAAAGGACAGATCATATAAGAGGGAAACTTTTTTAAAAGACGCAGGGGTACTCCACTAGTAATTACCACTGTTTTTCACCCATCATTTTGGTTTAAAAAAAAAAAAAAAAGATTAATAATTTCCAATAATGCTGATGACATGAAACAATCTTCAGTTTACAGTTATGAAATATCAGGTAGGTCAGCTTTTTAAAAAGGCAATTAGGTACCAGGAGTGGTAGTACATGCCTATAATTCCACTGACTCCAGAGGCTAAGGCAGCTAAAAGTTTGAGGCCAGTCTAGGAAAACAGATCAACATCCTGTCTCAAGATAAAAAGTAAAGTGGGCTGGGGATGTAGCTCAGTGGTAAAATACACCTTAGTTCAATTCCAAATAAATAAATAAATAAATGGTAATTAGATGGTCATTAGTAAAATTTATATGCCCATATCCCTCAACGCAACAATTCTACTTTTAAGAATCTACTTTATAGAAATATTTGGCCCAAGATCACAGAACAAGCATAAGAATATTAACTGCAGCATTGTTTTTTTTTAACAAGAAAACTTAAAATAACCCAAATATACATATCAGGCAATAAATACATAGTAATAATATTAATTATATCAATAATATCTTTACCATGGACCGCTATGCATTAAAAATAAAAACAAATACAGTTAAATGGAAAGATCGCCAAGAAATAGGTAAAAAGAAAAAGCAAGCGGCAAAAAAAGAAATAGTTAAATATATATTAAAAGTCCAGAAGATTAAACAAGCTGATAATAGTGGTTAACTCGGGATATCCTTTGAAAAACTTTTAATTCAGTTATTAATGAATAAATAGAGTAAATTTTCAAAATAAGCATGAGAGAAATCAAGGAAGAGAAAGGTACAGAATTCACATAAAGGATATAAACAAGCCAGGATAGTCTTTGATTTAGTCCAAAACTCTGAATTCGTCTACTTCATTTTCCATTAGTTTCCTCTCAACACCACCTAGGCCCTTCTACACTTCCTTTTAGCCTTAGAATCAACTTTTCTAGACAAGGTGAAAAGAAGAAGGGTGGACTACATATTCGGCATGGGGTTTATTTCCCTACTCCTCTATTTTCACTATCTCTGAGGCTCTAATGACCCCAGAACAACTTAAATTATGTCAGTCTCAGTTCTACAAATGATACTAAACTTCACTGACAAGATTTAATTTTTAGTTTACTCTTTCAATTGTAATGACTCTAGGGCAGTAATTTTAATAACTGAGTACTTCATATGCCAAATACTAACCTTACTAAATATGAGTCTGTTATATACATAAGTACATGTGCTTACAGTAAAAAAAAAATGGCTTATGGTAAAAGCTTTTATAAGTCTTATCCAATTATAATAAGAGCTGATCTTTACAGAGTACTTACCAGGTGCAAGGCACTATGCTAAATGCTCTACAGGTAATTCATAGTAAGTTTAGAATTTACTGACATAACAATGGTAAGCAACAGTAAGACACAGTTAACAGTTTTCATTTACCCTTTATGATGCTACAAGAGTATACTGGGTAAAAAGTAAGTCTGAGAGCAACATTTCTTCTAAGGGCAGAGACTCCCTCCTTAAGCAAAAAGAAACATACCCAATCTGAAACATAAATATAAAATTATGAACTAAAAAAAAAAGTTACTTTCTCTCTTACAAAAAATTTACCAGCATTTATACTAACCAGATCTGAATCTAAGTGGAAAGCAGTTGATAAATGCCCAGCATTATACTGCTCAGCTGGACGGCAATCCACCACAAAGAATCGGACTCCTTCCTAAAAGGAAAACAACATTTGCCATACTGTAATTTGCCATGAGGCTCATAATCCACAATATAACACTAACAAACAAAGAAGATGAAACAAGTTTACGTTTAAAACAAACAGATCTCGCACAGAATTAAAGGACCCAATTTGTGCAGATATGAAAAAATAACCTAAAGGTCCTAAATACTCCTATTCATTTTTAACAGTTAAAATACATTTTTAATTTACTGAATATATTGTTCTTGACTCAAAATCTTAAAATATTTACCAAGAGAATGTCAGTTTGAATTATAAAAGTAATTATATTGGAATCTGACAATTCTGAAATGTTTATCACTAGATAGTTATAAACACAATTCTAGATACAATGATATTGGCCAAACTATATTGTTATATAGTGTGCATGTATAAATATGAACAACGAATCCCACCATTATGGGCAACTATAATGCAACAATAAAAAAAGCAGGAAAAATATTTGGGATGCTTATATTTTTAAAATTCTAAATCATAGTACAGTTATAATAAGAACTCCAACTGACCTCTGCAAAAGGCCTGTCTTCCTGTATCTGTTTTCCACTGTCGAACCTTGGAAATATATCCCACCTTCCAAATACACATGCCCAAGGTTGACTGAGGAACTATGAGTAATTAACAGCATGTACTGAAAAATATCACTGGTCACCTGGCTCATTGGATTTTTATTAAGATTATAACGGACAAAAATTATCAGCAAATCATCATAAAATTTTCATTTGCTAGCTTTATGGCATTTAACCATGTAATTCAATTAGCTCTGCAACTACTCAGAATTTAATTGTTATGTGCTAAAGTCACCCTTATACAATGCCACAATCAGTTGCTATGCTGAAATATGAAAACAGATATGGCAATTTATAAAAATTTGTGTCAAGAGTGATAAAAAATTACTGACAATTATAATAGCAGACAAGCTGGCAGTTTAAAAACTTATCAGCTGGACAGAAAATTCAACACACTATTAGAAATACTAAAAAAGCCATACTGTTGTAAATTATTTTGTGGGAATCAATGAACAAGGAGGAAGTGTGGGTTCTTTCTTTCTTTCTTTCTTTATTTTTCGTGCTGTGGACTGAACCTGGGGCTTCATGCATACTAAGCACATGCCCTATTGCTGAGCTATAGCCTCAATGCCAATTCCTCATATTTAAAAGGCATAGTTCATTGTTGGTGGGACTGAAAAATTGGTGCAACCACTACGGAAAGCAATGTGCAGATTACTCAGAAAACTTGGAATGTAACCACCATTTGACCCAGTTACCCCACTCCTCAGTATATACTCAAAGGACTTAAAATCAACATACTACAGTGACACAGCCACATCAATATTTATAGCAGCTCAATTCACAATAGCTAAGCTATGGAACTAACCTTGGTACCCTTCAACAGACAAATGGATAAAGAAAATGTGATACACACACACACACACACACACACACACAATGGAATATTACTCAGCTAAGAAGAATGACTTTATGACATCTGCCAGTAAATGGATGGATCTGGAGACTACCATGCTAAGTGAAATAATCCAGTCCCCAAAAGCCAAAGGTAAAATGTTTTCTCTGTTATGTGGAGACAAACCCAAAATAAAGATGAGTCGAGTGGGTAGGAGGAAGAATAGAAGTTCAGTAGATGAGGACAGTAGTTCAGTAATTCAGACAATGGGAAATAGAGGACAGGGAGTAGGGATAGGAAATGGAGTGAATGTGACATATTTTCCTGTGTATATATATAAAAACATCACAGTGAATTCCATCGTTCATATACATCCACAAAAATGGGAACCTAACCAGAATAAGATATATTCTATGCTTGTATAATTTTTATCAAAATGGAATCTACTGTCATGTATAACTAAAAAGAACCAATAAATAAATTAAATAAAATAAAAGGCATAGTAAGCTGTCAAATGGGTTTTTTACTTACCCCCTGAAGCTGATTTGCTTGAAGGATCTCTGACACTGAAATGGCCATACAAAGAGCCTGACTCAGATCTGCATCATCATCCTTAATTCCCAACAAAGTACTACCAAAGAGATGATGATTATCCTATTTAGAGAGAAATTTTTAAACATTTTCAAGAAAATCAAAATCAAACTCTTCATAAAAATAGACTTGTTAAACTAAAATAAAATGTGAAATAATTATGGAACATCCTTGAGTCCTATGACTTTTAAAACTTAATATCATATTTCTCAAATATTATAGGCTAAAAGATATGAAAGTCCACAAAGTCCCTGTCAGAAATCATATGAATCACAGACTTAAGAAAAAAACATAACATTCCACACAGCCATTTGACATAGTTAAATATTAAATTTTAGAGTACGGAATACAGCTCAGGAGTAGAATGCTTGCCTAGCATGTATGAGGCCCTGAGTTCCATCCCTGGTACAGGGGGGAAAAAATTTAATGTTTGCTCATAACTTTTTCACATAATGTAATAAGAACAAAAAATCTGAGAGAAACTGATTGCATAAGTTATGTAATACAATGATGTAGTCTGGTCTAATTTTCAACTACTAATTCAGATTATTTACTATGTTTACTCTCACAACAATGAAAATCAGTAAGATTTCTTTTTCACCCAGTATGTTATATCACTTTTCAATCACCTGACTTACCCAACACTGTTGAAAATCAAATGATCTACATAAGGAAATTATTAAAATAGCTTAAATTAGTTCCTAGAATTAGTTTTTTAACTGAGGAAATGTTCTCAAAAGATTAATGGTTAACTATACCTGCCATCTGAGACACAATAACTGAACATAATTTAACCTCATTTGAGTGACACTGCTGACTAACTACTAAGAAGTATGTGGCAGAATGCTTAAAAGAACAAAACAAACAAACAAACAAACAAAAAACAGCATCAATGATCTCACAAGCCACAGAGATCACTGACAAACCTGTGTGCTTCTAATCCTTTATTTTATTTTAGTTTCCCAGTCTTCTATTGAAACCACTTATTAGTCTAAGGATCTAGGTCTCTTAAGGGCTAAGTGACTCTTGATTTGTTTACAAAAGAACTCTGTATTGCTAAAGTTGTCCAAGGCTAAACTCCAGAGAAAGGCATAACTACATAACCTCCACTGGGTTTTTGTAATACAATATTTGAAGACACAAAAGCACTAATTTAGGAAATATCTCAGTCAATTTTCTCATGATCAGCAATAACTAATAATCACAGCAAAGGTAACATGGTTCCCACTTTTTAAATCTATTTCTGCATATTTATAGGAAAAATCACACAAAGTGCAACACCTAAAAAGACAGAAAAAAATTTAGAGGATTTTAACTGATGGATACAAAATAAACAATAAGTACCCAAAATGTGAAAGCAAAAGAGTAGGTCATTTCTTATCTTTTACCTTCCTAAAAGAAGCTGGTGTTTTACTACAATAATACTGTGCCAGAGAGAAAAGGTCTTCTATATCTTCTAGATTCAAACTGGATGGAGTATTTTCCAAGAACTCTGAAATGTGATTACAGATATGACAACATTTAATAAGCTGCAAAAAATACAACAATTAATAATATTTATGTTCAAAGCTAAAGCAACATCAACATAATAAAAACTACATCAATGGAATTTCAACAGTGATGCTTTTAGAGCTGCTTGTGGAAAAATTAATTTCCCCAAAGGATAAACTGTTGACGTAATTCTATTAGTGAAGGATAGTAAGACAATGAAATCAAATTCATTAGCTTTAATAAGAATTTTCTGATTTATTCAACATCACATATAAAATCTCAGGGCCCTTAGAAATGAGTAAGAATAAGTCATGACTTCAACTTCTGTGAGAAAATAAAAATAAATCACAATGTAAGATAAACATTATTATACATAGTAAAAAGTGCCAGGCAATATTCAGAAGTGACTATCTTTGTATGGGAGCTAAACTGAAGAGAACCCAAAAAAGAAAACAAGGTTTCACATTGGCGACTGTAAACTGAGCATTGAAAGGTACACTAAGGAAGGGTTGGGAAAGGAGAGACAAGGGCATTCTATTTGAATACTAAAACCAAAGAAATAGTATATGGAAAAAGAGTGAAAATACATTAAAGAATGACAAACAAGGTGAAATAGTCTTTAAGGTCTCTAACTAGAGAGTGCTCTACCCTAATCTCCCAAATTTATGGATGAGAAAACAGTGTTAGAGAGATTAAGTAACCACAAATATATTCTCCACATTAAGTAATACTTACGAATAACTTCTTCTTTGCTATCTGACTCTTGTGCCAAAATAACTTCTCTGTAAAAGGGAATCAAATGATTTTGAGTTAAACATTAACAGAGCACCATGAGAAAAGAGGGGGGAAAAATCTAACCAATCTGATACTTACTTTGCATTCACAAGGATAATTAACATTAAGAAATAAATAAAAAATGGATCCGCTTGTTGTAGATATCCATCCCATATTGCCTGAGTGACTTCAATGGAACAGTAACATGCAAAAAGGCTTCCAAGCTGCAATCAGGAAATGCAATGAAAGACATAAACCACTGAAGCTGACTTGTTCTTTTAAAAATATTAAAGCAAATGAATAAGTAATATTACATTGAATTTTCTGCACCTGATAATTTAATGTGTGCCTTAATTTTACTGTATGAAATCCAAAGGCAGAACATGTATGTTCAAAGGACAATAGGCCACTTAATAGCTGTGTAACTTAGAGCACATCACTTAACCTCTTTATTTATTTATTTATTTATATTGTTTTTTTAAAATACCTTTATTTAATTATTTTTATGTGGTGCTGAGAATCGAACCCAGGGCCTTACACATGCTAGGCGAGCACTTTACCTCTGAGCCACAACCCCAGCCCTCACTTAACCTCTTTAAAGCTTCCATTTCTACTTCTGTTTTAAAAAACAAACAAACAAAAAAAAGGAATACTATTATCCATCTCCTACCACTGTTGTGAAAAGAGAAATAATTAATCTAGAATACCCAAAGTAATTAATATTCCTTTGCCTTAGCATAAAAAAATAGTATAATTACCTATCAAGCTCTATAAGGGCAACTAGCACAATTATTATTAATCACAGGACAGTATTTAACTTATAATAGTGAGGATCAAACATAGAACTTAAAAAACACCTAATGTAATTTTAACAGCAATGTAAATGTGATTTATTTCCAAAATTTACTTGTAAATCATTTCAAATAAATGAGATAAAATTCATATCATTCAATAGATTTCAGCTCTGTGGTTGTGTATTTCAAATAAAAAGAGTCATTAATTTATAAGTATCTTTACAACCCAATTGTGGATTTTTTTCTTTTTCTTTTCTTCTTCTTTTTTTTTTTTTTTTTGGAAATGGGGATTAATCTCAAGGAAACTCAACCACTGAGCCACATCCCCAGCCCTATTTTATATTTTATTTAGAAACCGGGTCTCACTGAGTTGCTTAGCACCTTGCTGTTGCTGAGGCTAGCTTTGAACTTGTAATCCTCCTGTCTCAGCCTCTGGAGCCATTGCACCTGGCCCAATTGTTTTTTAAATTGCATGAATTCAGTGATATTTTTAGATTTCTAAATGTTCATTAGATTCAAAAACAATTCCATCCAAAGGAATATATTTAAAACATCTTTAATAGCTAAAGGGAGCTAATGGGAACACACATGTTTAATGCATACTTTTTTGCTAGATACTAAACTACCGTCACGTTACTACTTCTTAATTCTCATAACAGGATTGCAAAGTCGTCATTTTCTTTCCATTTTACAGGTACTAGATTCAGATGAAACAACTTTCCTAAATTTACAGAGTTGGTGAGCGCTGGTGTGGGGACTAGGTAAAAGGACTAAGACTCCACAGCCCATGTAATTACATTTGACTACAGGGCTTTTAAAGTACAAAATGCTAATACTTTTTGTTGTTTGAAAAATTACTACTATAAATACAGATAAGAAGATATAAATACAAACAGAATAGTAATATACAGTCATCTTTAAATTCAGCTCAACTAAAACTATGATTGCATTGCTTAAATTATGGTTTCTCTGGATTTAGGAATTACTTTTAACTGCTTCCTTTCTTGATTTAAAGAAAGAAAGCTTCATTTCATCAATATGATACTACTAACAACAATGAACTATTTAAACTGGGCATGGTGATGCATGCCTATAATCTCAGCATCTCAGGAGGATTTAACAGCAACATGTGAAACCCAGAGAAACTACAATTTTTAAGAACTTTACTATTTTAACTAAAAGTGACAAGACTTTGGCCAAGAGGAAACTAAGGAATAGACCATTGAGGCTTGAAATGTAATGAGTCCAGAAGAGAAAAGAGTAGATTCTGTAATTCCCATTTCCTGGTTGCTAACTCATCCCATCATCCTCAGAGATAAAAAATATTATTATTATTATTATTAAGGAAATCGAAGTTCCGAAACCTAAGTGTCATATCACACAGTTAATAGGTGGCAGAAATGGGATTCTTCCTAAAGTAAAGTTAATTAACATGTGATCAAAGAATATGCTTAATTTTTTAATAGTTTGTAGTACCCAATTATCGCTTTAGAAATACCTTCATTTAACCCAGAAAAGCAGTTCTCATATTGTGGTTTGAGGACTTTAGAAATCCCCAGAATCTATATTTACTGGGGAGTCTACTAGATCAAAATTATTTTCATAACAATACTTAATTTTTATTGGCTTATTTCATGCTTAATACCTCAAAAATGAACAATAGAAGTCTCTGAAGGCTACATATCATTACAGATTGAATAAAGAAACAGATAAATGAATTCACCTGTCTCTTGACTTAGCCAAATATTGAGGAGATTTGTAAAACTATAAAACAGTGCCAATATTCACACTAATTTTCATTTGGAAAACACAGTTGTTTTCCATTAAAAGTTGATAATAATGTTATGCAAGGAATTTATCATTACTCTTAAGTGTACTAACAAGTGAATATTTAAAATGCCTTAGTTTTACTTTCTAATCAACATAATCCATATAAACAATGGACTGTCAATAAATTTTAAGAGTTTAAGAGGTCCCGAGACCAAGATTTGAGAACCACTTACTTCCCTTTGAAAATATCAATAACCAAGAATAGAGCACTGAATTTACTATTGTTTGACACTAATCATTTGATAATCTTAAGTAATTTTCCTTGTGATTGTTTACCATCAACAGTTTAAATACATATAAGTTTGGGGTTTTTGTTGTTGTTGTTGTTACCAGGTAGTGAACCCATGGGTACTTAACCACTAAGCCACATCCTCAGCCCTTTTTAAAAAAAAAAAAAAAAAAATTTAGCTGTAGATGGACACAATACCTTTATTTATTTATTTTTATGTGGTGCTGAGGCTCGAACCCAGTGCCTCACACATGCTAGACAAGCACTCTACCACTGAGCTAGAACCCCGGCCCCACTCAGCCCTTTTTTTTCTATACCAGGATTGAACCCAGGGGCGCTTAACCACTGGGCCACATCCTCAGCCCTTTTTTGTATTTTATTTAGAGACAGGGTCTTGCTGAGTCGCTGAGGCTCGCTTTGGACCTGAGATTCTCCTGTCTCAGCCTTCTGAGCCACTGGGATTACAGGCATGCACCATCATGCTCAGCCCCACTCAGCCCTTTTTATATTTTATTTGAGACAAGGTCTTGCTAAGTTGGTTAGGGTCTTGCTAAGTTGCTGAGGCTGATTTTGACCTTGCAATTCTGACCCAGGCTCTGGAGCTGCTGGGATTATAGGCAAGCACCTATAATCTAAATACATACAGGTTTTAAATTGAACTGATATAAATCATATGTTTATATATATTATAAGCATATATTTGTGAAAATATGTATTAAATATATTGCTATAATTAGTATGTGAGTATACAGATATACATTAATGCATGATATGCATTAATATGTACTAAATACATATTAGTTATACTTCTACATATGTATAAAACAAAAGGCTAAACTTCATATCAAATAATTTGAACTTACAAAAGTAAATAATAAAGAAAGTTATTATGAAGTGCTAATAATTTTATTTCGTTGGTTTAGGTAGTAATTATCTACAATTTAGAATTTTTCTTTTTTTTCCTCGAAAAAATACTACCTCACTATAGTTTTATATAAACTATTTTTCATTAAGTGTTCCTACTTTCACTTTATTACCCAGTTGAGTGCATAGGAGTCTGGAGTAATTTTCTTAGTATCAAGAAAAGAACAAAGCTCAGGCTCATGGTACTGGATGAGTAATCGGAAGAGATGAAATGGTCTCCCCTTCAGGGAACAATCCCTAGAAGACAAAAGAAGCAGTGTTTTTTTACATTATAAATAATTACATTAGTAATAAATATTATCGCAAGACCTACCTCCTCTCCCCAACCCCAGAATATTTGAATACCACAGCATTTGTAGCAAGCAAGAACCAAACAGAGTTCAGTTGCTAACACCTCAATATGCCTGACATGACAAAAGTTTACAACAGCTCAACAGCCACTTCAGGGAGACTCTCTCCAAGTGAACCCCCAGGCAGCAATCAAAGTGAGACGACTATAGGAATCACTGAAACAGCACTTAGGTTATTGTGATAAGGTTAGGATCCCAAAAGATCTGTAGAGTTCTAAAGAAGTCCTGCCCCTTGCTTTCCAATCAAGTCAAAAAGCAAACTCCTAGAGAGGTTTTAAGTTAGTTCCAATAAAGCTCATATCCTCTGTTAGGAGTGTCCTTTAGCAATGGCAAAAATCTGAAATGACCAAAGATAAACATTTCAGAATAATAAACTAAAGTCTTAGAAACTGTCAACGTAGCCTAGATACCAGGTACTCAGAATGAATTCCAGAAGACACCAAATATCATCTTATTGACAATTGTCCTTCAAGATGTTATTGTGAGAGTAAAATGGGAGAGTTGAACATGAACATTGTTTTAAAGGCTCCAAATACATATTCTATCATTATAATTATTAAAATGCCTTTTTCAAAAAACATCACATTCCAGTGAAAGATTCTTCAAAACTAGAAATTATTTCAAAAGTAGAAATAGTTACAAAAGGCCTGGATTCCATGCAGTTTTCTGGCATTATTTCAAGGAAGCATATCAGTCTACAGTTTTTAAGCAGGCTGCTCTGGCCAAGGTCATGACCACCTGATATGACATTTTTTTTTTATTGGAGGTTCTGGGGATTGAACCCTGTGTACCTTGTGCATACTAGGTAAGTGCTCTACCACTTGAGCTACATCCCCAGCCCTACAACTCTGATTCAAATAGTATCATCTTCTCACCCAGATATCCAAGCATCTGAGCTCAAAGAAGACAACCCTCTGGAGCAGATCCAGATCTGGTCTGTGCACTGGGCTACCTTTCAGGAAGCACAGTTCTTCATTCTCCCAGACACAGTCCCTGACTCCAAACTCAGGAGCCTTAACTTCAATTCCCACATTTCTGTCTAGATTTATTAGATACTATCTTTACATTAGTTCATTCTAGCATTTAAGTTTTTAATACCTCAAAATTTAACTAAGCAGGGCATGATGGCACATGCCTGTAATCCCAGTGGCTCAGGAGGCTTGGGCAGGAAGATCCAAAGGGCAAAGCCAGCCTCAGCAACTCAGAGAGGCCCTAAGCAACTCAGCAAGACCCTGTCACTAAGGCTGGGGATGTGGCTCAGTGGTTAAGTGCCCCTGGGTGGTTCAATTCCCAGTAACAACAACAATAAAAAAAAAAAAACCTAACTGAGTTACTTTATGGAAAAAGTGTACCTTGAAAGATTGCTTTGCTTTTCTGGTAGTATGATCTTACTGAATACAGGAGAGCAGTACTTTTAAAAACTAAGGTTAAAAACAAAAAACACTGCAAATACATTTATTTCCACACAGTCTTACTGGTTAAAGTGTGGTATTATATGAACCATGTATAATTAATTTAATCTTCATTTGAACCAGTAGGCTTCACCAATTCCTCTGCCACAAATTATAAGCTTTACTTCATTCAGTTTTTGCAACACATGCTATCTGACTAGTCACAAGGGAATGAAGCAAGAATGTTATCTAATGAAATAACAAAAATGTTTAAATAGTTTAAAATATGGATCATCATAATAAAAAATCAGTATTTATCAAAGCACTATCTTATTCCAAACACTGTAGTAAGCATATTACAAAGTTATTTCATTTTATATTCACAAACAAATCTATATCCATTTTACAGATGAGAATACTGAGATTTAAGAAGGCAAGTAAAAGGGCTGGGGATATAGCTCAGTTGGTAGAGTGTTTGCCTCTCAGCACAAAGCCCTAGGTTCAATCCCAGCATCACTAAAAAAAAAAAAAAAAGGTCAAGTAACAGACCACATGGCTAAGAAGAGATAGAGCTAAGACTTTAAGACTTATACACAGAGAAACTGTGCATTAAATTATTACGTCATTCTGTCCCCTTTCCTATATATGACATATCAACATGTGGTATTTTTGCAGGGGAACAGTCTCTAAAAAAGCAAACTGTAAAGAAAACAAAACAAGGTTAAAAGGCCTCTTGTAAAAATATTAATTAAATTAATTCAGTTTCAACATTATAGTATTAATAGAGAATATTTTAAAATACAATTCAAGGGACAGAGTTCTTGCCTGGCGTGCAAGGCACTGTGTTCAATCCTCAACACTATGAAAATAAAATAATCTTAAAAATTAAAAATTCTACAAGAGGGAATAAAAAAATAATTTGTACAAATCTAAGATCTGAGGTTACTACCAGATTCTGGCATGACTCTCAACATACAACTTTTTTTTAATATTTATTTTTTAATTTTAGGTGGACACAATATCTTTGTTTTATTTTTATGTGGTGCTGAAGATTAAACCCAGTGCCTCATGCATGCTAGGCAAGCGCTCTTCCACTGAGCCACAACCCCAGCCCTCAACATACAACTTTTTGATACTGCAGATAGTACATAGGTTTTACAGAGAAAGCTCTAGGTTGGCAATTCATTTGTCCAGAGACAGAACTGGATCCATATTGGTATGTCCTCCTTTAGTATGAACATTATCCTTACCATATAAATACAAAGCAACAGACTGCTAAGGTATAACAAACAGAAAGGAGCATAAACTACCACAACAATTGCAGAGCTCATGATCTCATCTTCTGAAAAAGTGGGTCTCTGGGAGTGTGCCATTATTAACAGCATCTATTCACTTAAAGGCTATATACTGCAAGGCACTCTCTACCACAAGGCACCATGCTTCATAGATTTCTACCCATCTTACATCTGAATCTACAGTAAAGGAATATGCTACAATAGAGTTCTTCTGGCAGAGTCCTGGGGGTTCAGTGTTCTTTCCAGGGACCTTAAGGCTGACAATGACTGGAATGCTGTGTTACAGTGAACTTATAGAAAAAGAAACCGGAGGGGGTTGGGGATGTGGCTCAAGCGGTAGCGCGCTAGCCTGGCATGCGTGCAGCCCGGGTTCAATTCTCAGCACCACATACAAACAAAGAGGTTGTGTCCGTCGAAAACTAAAAAATAAATATTAAAATTCTCTCTCTCTTTAAAAAGAAAAAGAAACCGGTGGAACCTGATAAGACAGTGTTAACACAGTTCAATGTAAAAGCCTCTAAACTTATTCCTACCAACACTAACATCACCTCTCTAGAGACAAAGCTGGGACATCATGTCCTCTATTATTTCTAGCTCAGTTACACCAAAAGATGTCCATGAGAAGTACTAAAATATATGCAGTTGAGAGACCTAGTATGACAGAGTAAGTCCTATAAAGGAATCCCAGTTTTAGCTCTGCCATGATCTTGGCCTTGACTTTTGGCATCTTTAGTTCTGTCTTCCTTACATAAAGTAGTATAGCTTCAAGGTTGCACAGAGGTTCTCCATCCTGGTATGTACCATAATCACTAGAGGAGCTTTTAAAATATAACCGATACATAGGCTCTTCCTAATCCACTTTGATTTGAAACTACAGGAACCTTTGACTGAATAGGCATGTTTCTGTTCTACAGAGTTGTTCTTTGGTTAGACATTTCTCCAAAGAAAATAAAGAAATTGCCAATGAACACATGAAAAAAAAAAGGCCCAACATCATTGACCATCAAGGAAATTCAAGTAAAATACCACAATGAGGGACTGGATATGTAGCTGAGTGATATAGCACTTGTCTAGCATGTGCAAGGCACTGAGTTCAATCCTCAGCACCACAAAACAAAAACACTTAGTTATATAATCCAGCAATTCTACTTCTAGGCACATATCCCAAAGAAATAAAAATAAATATGGCCACAGAAAAACTTGTACACAAATGTTCATAGCAGCATAGTAATAATAGACAAAAAGTAAAAACAACACGAATGTCCATCAATCGATGAATGGTAAATGTGTTATACGTGTACATGAAATATTATTTGACAAAGCAGAAAAAAAGAGATGAAAGAGTGGTATAAAGAGGGAAGGCGGGGGCTGGGGATTTGGCTCAAGTGGTAGCGTGCTCGCCTGGCATGCGCGCGGTGCGGGGTTCGATCCTCAGCACCACATACAAATAAAGATGTTGTGTCCGCCGAAAACTAAAAAGAAATATTAAATTCTCTCTCTCTCTCTTAAAAAAAAAAAAGAGGGAAGGCATAGGAGGGTGGGAATGATAGTAGATTGAATTGGACATCATTACCCTATGTGTATGTATGATTAAACAACCTGTGTAACTCTACATCATGTACAATCAGAAGAATAAGTTATACTCCATTTATGTATGATTTGTCAAATGCATTCTACTGTCATGTATATCTAATTAGAACAAATAAAGAAATTTCTTAGAAGTGTGATATATACTACAAAATATGGATGAATCTTGAAAACATGATAAGTGGAAGCAGACATATTGTGTGGTGGCATTTATATGAAATGCTCACAACAGGCAGATTCACAGAAACAAAACACAGGTTAGTGATTGCCTAGTACTAGGGGTATTATGTGGGAATTGAGAGCTGACTACTAAATGGGAATGGGGTTTGTTTCTGGGTGATGAAAAAGTTCCAAAATTAACCAGTTATAGCTGCAGAACTCTGTGATTATACTAAAAGACAGTAAACTATACAGATTAGAAGGTGAATTTTATAGTATGTGAATGATATAAAGTTGTTATTCAAAATAAGAAAAAGTTCTTCAGTTGATTTTAATACACAACCAAGGTGGAAAACCACACCAGTGAAGAAAAGGGTGTTCTTTCAAACTTGGATTCAAATCTTGACTCTGTCATATATCAGAAGTATAATCCTGAAAAAGAAATTATCTCTTTGCTTCAGTTTCTATATTGTAAATCAGATACTCACCTTAAACAGCCACTGTTTAAATCAGGAAAAAAATGTAAGACACTCCTAGAATAGCGTGCTAACACACAGAAGATAACAAATAATGGTAGTCAGTTACCTATCCAGGATCAGAACAGCACTCCACCTTGGCAACACACTAGAATTAACTAGGAAGCCTAAACAAACAATGATGTTTGAGTCCCATCACCAAGAAATTTTAATTTAATTAATTAGGTATGCAAATAGGCAGTAGAATTTTTATGATTATCACCATTATTCTAATGTGCTTCCAAGGTCATGTAGCCAAGGCACTGGTCTGGAGTACATATAAAGTTTCTTTTTGCTCTATAATTCAGACTATCTGATCCACATTACTGGGAACTATTCTTTTTGACTCCTTCAATGCCCCACTACCATGACTCCCACCACAACAACCTACACATTTGTTTGGTCTCAATATCTCAAGTCCAGGGAAACCAGCCCTGACCACCAAAGTGAGTTAAGTTACCCCCACTATATATTCCCACAGCATTCTCTATTTCAACTTCCCAGCACTCGGCACATTCCAATTTACTTGTTCAATGTCTGTTTCTAGGACTATAATTCATAGGATATAGGACTGTAATTCTAACTGTAATCCTAGCACCTCATAAGGCACATTCCAAAAATACTGTTTTTATCTTAGACACACTGTTATTTTTATTTCTGAAGTGAAGTAATTAAAATAGACATAACATCAAGTAAACTTAAAGAGTTAGACTACAGATATAAACCTTAGAAGTGTAAATTCTTAAATAAAGAATCCTTTCAAAAATGGTTATAATGACAAAAATAAGTCAAATTAACAATTACAGTTCAATCTTAAAAATTACTTGAATATTTATCAAAGTAAATCCAACATCTTTAGTTCAAAGCTAACTAGATCTTTACTGACTTTTAAAACCATAAATCATATTTTACCTGGGGATGTACTTATTCATGATAGCATAAAAGCAGTTGTATAAATCGCTCCGTGGCAGTTGAAGATGCACCAATGGTTTCAGTAGATGTATCCAGCTAAGGGATGTGCTATATTTTATATTCCGTGATTTACAATAAAAGGTAATTACAGATTCAATATCCAGAAGTAACTGTGCTGCCTTTTCCTCTGGCACTGAAAGCTGGTCTAGAAAATAAGTGTCAAAATAAAGTTACCAAGGACCTGTTGGAGACTCAGCGGCTAGTATTCCATTTGTTCACAAATGCACAGTATCATGTGAGGCAATTTAGAGCATGACAAAGGCAAAGTAAAATTACAGGAGAGTACTAGTCCTCATACTTACTTAATAACCATTGGTTCATGGATCGAAACTCCAAGCAGGGAAAAAAACAGGCAAAGCTCTTATAATCTTCTTTTAAACTTAAAGCAAGATAGTTGTTCAAAGAAAAGAAAACTAAGAGAAACAATCAGTTTCACTTTTGTGTTTTCTTATCTAGGGAAAAGAAGACTTCTGAATATAATTTACTAGACATCAGTACTTACTAATACTTGACCTATATTTATAAGAACAGCCTATCTGAGCCACACATGGTGGTGCACCCCTTTAATCCTCGCAGCTCGGAAGGCTGAGGCAGGAGGATTGAAAGTTCAAAGCCAGCCTCAGCAACTGAGCGAGACCCTAAGAAACTCAGGAAGACTCCATCCCTAAATAAAATGTATTTTTTAAAAAGGGCTGCAGATGTGGCTCAGTGGTTAAGTGCCTGTGGGTTCAATCCCCAGTACCAAAAAAAAAAAAGAATGGCCAATCTGAAGCAAAGTGATAGGCAAAAATATGAATAACTCATGTTGCTGGAAGGCAAAAAAGTGTCTTCGAGACAACCAATTGTCATCTAACCCACAATCAGCAGCTGCCACTATAACTTTGGCAAGAGGAGTGAAAGGGATCCACCACCAAATTCCCTTTCTTTTTGCCTGTTTTGTAGGTTTATACTCTAAACATGTATAAATATAAAACTGTCTATAAATTCCTTTATTGACAGCTCCCACACAGGATAAGCACAAATACTATTTCAAACTAAATATGAACAAATCTATAACAGAATCAATAAAATCAAAGTCATCTCATTAACATATGATACATCATGTGCTGCCCTCATATCATAGATCCAAATTCCCTTCCTTTTGCCCATTCCACCAATGACATTTCTGTATAGTTAGAACACAGAAGCCTATTTAACCAATAAGTAAACTAAAATATGATGGAAAGAGGAATGAAAGATTCTAGATGAATTAGAAAAGAGAAGTATAAACTAAATTAACAATCTATATTGTGAATTAAACAGGATTGAAAACTTATTCACCCATGATTTATAACAGGTTTTGTACAGCAGATCATGATCTATGATTTATAGATAAACTTTTAGAACATAGTCCCTTTGGACTGTATACAATCATACAGATCTTTAATTATACAAAAACCAAGTTCAAAACTGCAACATAAGTGTATATGAAAAATAGAACAAACAATGTAAAAGAAACAGCAAAAAGTAGGCTCTTTTTCTTAAAATTATTAAATAATATTTCATAAGAATTTTAAAAAATCTAAAACTATTCATAAGACCTTTAAACATATAACATATCCCATATTATAACAAGATAAAAAATTCGCTAATTGAAAATAATCTTAAACTTACCAATAAACTCTAAGCAATCTTTATGAATAGTGTTCTGTTCTGGAAGGTCTAAAATACCATCCCATGATGCCAAACTATCACCTTTTCCCGCGACATTCAAAGCAATCTGGAAAAAGATTTTAAAAAGCAACAACTAGCTTCATATGTTATGAAAACATGCTCCAATCATAAAAGTCCTGAATTTAGAAATAATAACAAAGATTGAAAAATAAAGTTTCTGAACCCGCAGTCACATCACAACAAACCAACAATTACTTTAAATCCTCCTGCTTTAGATTTTACTACTTCATGTTCAGTCAGTAAATAGAACGAGTTACACACAATAAATATTTACATATATGACAATTTTAAACAATCATCTATGTCACTTTTTTAAAATGTAAAAACCAGAATGTAATACTGGCGAAGAAAAAGTTCACCTGTGCAATACACAATAAAAATTATACAGAACAGCAGGACATAACAGCACAAACCTATAATCCCAGCAGCTTGGGAGACTGATGCAGGAGGAACACAAGTTCAAAGTCAGCCTCAGCAACTTAGTCAGGCCCTGAGCACCTTAGCAAGACTCTGTCTCTAAATAAAATATAAAAAAGGGCTGGGGATGTGGCTCAGTGGTTAAGCACCCCAGGGTTCAGACTTTCATATTAAAAGCATTTAGTTGCTAATAAGGATTTGTTTTAAAATAATTCAGTAGGAAGTTCCTCAAAACACCAGGAATGGCCAGGAGTAGTGGTGTACACCTGTAATCCCAGCGGCTCAGGAGGCTGAGGCAGGAAGATCCCATGTTCAAAGCCAACCTCAGCAAAGGCGAGGCGCTAAGCAACTCAATGAGACCCTATCTCTAAATAAAATAGAAAATAGGGCTGGGGATGTGGCTCAGTGGCAACGTGCCCCTGAGTTCACTCCCCAATACCAAAAAAAAAACAAAAAAAACAACCCACCAGGAATGGAACCACCATATGACCCAGTTATACCACTCCTCAATATTTGTCCTAAAGAATTAAAATCACCATACTATAGTAATACCTGCATACCCATGATTATAGCAGTACAATTCACAATAGCCAAATCATGGAACCTGCCTAGATCATTCATTCAATGAATGAATGGATCAAAAAATGTGGTATATATATACATAATGAAGTATTCAGTCATAAAGAGGAAATTATGTCATTTGCAGGAAAATGGATGGAATCTGAGAGCATTATGTTAAACAAAACTTAGAAAGTCAAGGGTCCCGTTTTCTCTCATATGTGAAAGGTAGAGAGTAAAAAGGAAAAAAAAAGTTGGGGGATCTTTCATGAAAATCAAAGGGAGATTAGTTGAGAAAAAGGGATCATGGGGAGGGTGGTGTGTCAAGAAAAGGGAAATTATGGGGAACAATATTGATGAAATTATATTGTTATATCACATGCATGTATGAATATGTATAGTAATACTGCAACAATTAAAAAACATGAGAAAAAAACGATCCAGTGGATGGGATGGGGAGGAAAGAATGGAGGTACTAATCAAACAAGACAGGTCAAATATTTGTAACAATGAAAGTTGGGTTATGGGTACATAGGGGTTCATTATACAAGTCTCCATACTTTTGAATGTGTCTAAATTTCTATAATAAAACATTCAGGGGGCTGAAGTTGTGGCTCAGTGGTAAAGCGCTTGCCTAGCATGTGTGAGACACTGGGTTCGATTCTCAGCACCGCATATAAACAAATAAAGGTCTATTGACAACTAAAAATTAAAAAATAAACATTCAAAAAAATGCTTTGTAAAGTTAAAATTCCATTTCTGTTTAAGTATATATGTTCACAGGAGAAAAAAAGACAAAGGTATAAACTTAGATATTATGGGTTTTACCTGTAAGAAGTAGGTAAAAGATGATTTGTTTTTTAGTTTTTTTTTTTTTTTTAGTTTTTGATAGACCTTTATTTTATTTATTTATATGCAGTGCTGAGAATCGAACCCAGTGCCTCACACATGCCAGGCAAGTGCACTACTGCTGAGCCATAGCCCCAGCCCAAAAGATGATTTATATTTTATCTTTAGTTCTTATTGTTATGGCTTAGATATTAGGTGTCCTCCCAAAGCTCATGTATGAGAGAACACAAGAAAGTTAGAGGTGAAATGACTGGTTTATAAGTCTTGACATAATCCATGCATTAATTCCCTGATAGAGGTTAACTGAGTGATAACTGCAGGCAGTCAGGGTGTGGCTGGAATAGGTGAGTCACTGTGAACATGCGTTTGGGGTATACATTTTGTCTGTGGTAAGGGGAATCTCTCTCTCTCTCTCTCTCTCTCTCTCTTGCTTCTTGGTGCCAAGTTCCCAGCTGCGTTCCTCCTCCACAGCCCTCAACCATGATGTTCTGCCTTACCAAAGGCACAAAGCAATGGAATGGACTGTCTATGGACTGAGACCTCTAAAAAGGTGAGTGACAAACTTTTCCTCCTCTAGAACTGTTCTTTTCAGGTCTTTTGGGAACAGCAAAAAAGCTGATTGAGACTATTTCCACAAACATATAACAAATAATTAATTCAGAAATTGAAATAATTCAGAAATTATCAGTTGAAAAGCAAAGAAAAATCTATAACTCAACAACCAGAGGCATATTCCCTTTTTTAAAAAACACAGTTTGGATCATTCCATTTATGCTGTCATATTTCCTATATTTTTCATCAGTTGTATCTCCCCATTTAATGTCTTCATATACACCATTTCTAGTGGTTAAAAAAATACCTTCTAAAACCTAAATACTATTATTTAAAAAAAAAAAAAAAGCAAACATTATTGAAACACATTTTAACTACAGCCTGCTCATAAAACAAAGCCTTTTCAGAGACTTTATTTTTTTCAAAAGAAAATATTTTTTGTTGTGTACAATGAATTAAAATGCATTCTGCTGTCATATATACCTAATTAAAATTAATTAATTAATTTTTAAAAATCAGAAAAAGAAAATAATTTTTGTTGTTGCTATTGTTGTGGTAGTACTGGGGATTGCATCCAGGGATACCCTACAACCGATCTACATTTCCAGTACCTTTTCTCTTCTTCTATTTCTTTAGTCAGGGTCTCACAAGGTTACCAAAGCTAACCTCAAACTTGTAATCCTCCTGCCACAGCCTGGGATTATAGGAATGTGCCACCATGCCTGGCTTGAAAATAATTTTTTAAAAATATTATTTGTAAGCGCTAGGGACGTAGCTCAGCGCTAGAACATTTTCCATGAGGTCCTGGGTTTGATCAACAGCAATACAAATATATATATATATTTTTTTAAAGTAATTACATTTTATACATTTTAGTTTCCAGTTACCTTCCAGACTTTGGCCCTTAGTTCAGCAGGCAGTGGTCTCCCCTGAATTATATTTCTCAAAGTTTCAAGATCACAGCCTCCTGCTTCCAGAGCTTCTTCAAGATCCCGTTCCCTAAAAAACAAGTCCTATTTATTAAGATAAATTTTAATTCATATTTTTCTTTTTCAATATTCATTTACAAACATGGCCTATTAAAGAAAACAATATTCTCAGCAGCCAAACTATAATATCAAGGCATACACAGCATTCACACATTCTGTTTTCTTGAACATGAATTTCAGATTTTATATAGTCAATCTGCTTTTATTTTGCACTTTGTTTTAGTAAGTTTAGTTATCTGTGTTACTAGATTAAAGAAAATTTTAAATTGAAGATGGTGCAAGCAGACTCACATCACTGTGGAAACACAGTAATGTCTACTACTTACCAAAAATAATGGTAGTAGTAATGACTACTGCTTGATAAGATTTCACTATGCGCCAGGGATGGCTCTAAACATTTTATATGTGTCCCTTTTTTAATATATATATTTTTAGTTGTGGTTGGACAAAATACCTTTATTTTATATATTTATTTTTATGTGGTGCCGAGAATTGAACCCAGTGCCTCACACATGCTAGTGCTCTACCACTGAGCTACAACACCAGCCCTATGTGTCCTTTTTTAATCTTCATAATGAAGAGTTAGGAGATACATCATTGGCCTCAGTTACAAATGCAAAATTTGAGGCAAAGAAGGCTTACATACATTTATAAGAAAAATGAAGTAATCATCCTATGATATAAAAAAAAAATCACTATTCTTTCAAGTATTTAATGTATTATAGTTATAGTTACATGTCTAATTAGTAGTAGAGCCAAGATCTAGATTTTAATGATCAGGTTCCTGAATTCTTGTTCTTAACATTATGCTAAATAGTGGTAAGGAGAAAACAAAATCTGTCAAGAATTAAAAACACTGCAATCTGAGACTATTTAGTACATAACTATATTGATGTCATTACTTGAACAGTGCCTGACCTATGATAAGTACTCAATAAATATCAGAGGAACAAAATGGGCTTTAGTGATATACATTAAAGCAAAACAACAGAACTGTATTATCATGTAAATTATGAAGCAAACGTCAAGTGATTATGTTCAGTCTACTACACTTAAGGAGAAACTATGAAATCAATTTTATTTCCACTTCTACGTGGTTAAGATAATTTAAAAAGCTTTCACAAAGGTATGAATTATTATTTTTTAACTAGAAAATAACCAATGAAATTAATTCCCTAGGCATTTTCAAAAGCTGAGGTTTCAGTCATTGTTTACATTGTTTATTATACATTATGTTAAAAATCTGTACAAATTTTTTAAAATTTCAAAACTCATCCAGATGATTTCTATCACTCTGTGAAGCAGCCTAAAAGGCAGATCATACCACTGGGATCAGAAAATCAGGATTCTGTCTCATTTTTGTGGTTTAAAAAAAAACAATAAAACAAATCACTCCCATTGCTCATTCTCTCAATAATATAAACCTCACCTATTGATAAGATTCTAAGAATATTAGTTTATATTCTAAGAACATAAATTTAAGAGTATAAACTTATAAAGTGTTATTCTCTCAAGGAGTTAAATGAAAATGTTATGACTTAGGATCATAATTGACAGAAAACCACTGATGGAATGTGAAAGGTTCTTTAACAAAGTTACTACAAGTTCATATGAACAAGGTAACTAGTAATGACATAAGAAACATTTTGGTAATTATGGTCACCAAAATATTGGAAGGAAAAGGGAGGGAACGAGATTTTTAAGTCTACTGTTCAAAGTGCAGGCCTATGGTTGGTTTATAAATTCTGGGGTTTGTTAACCCAAATGTACAAAACAGCTTATTTAGACAAGCCAGGTGTAGCAGCATATGCCTGCAATCCAGGAGACTCAGCAGGTTGAGAAAAGAGGATCAAAAGTATGCCTGAATAACTTAGTGAGAACTTGTCTCAAAATAGAAAAAAAGGCAGGGTGGTGGGGGTTGGAGGGATGCACTGAGACTATAACTCAGTGGTAAAGTATCCCCGGGTTCAATATTTGATACTGGAAAAAATAAAAAACCTGAAGGACAGTATAACTGTGAAAGAAAAACTTAATGGCATCTTTGGTGAACAAATACCATTTATTTAAATGGTCAAATGTGTAAATAAATGAGGAACTGAAAATACTACTTAATGAAATGAAATTCTTTTACCAAATAAATGAACTAGAATGTTTCCATTTTTCAGGACAAAAACCTTCTTTTGGTGGGGGAGAGGGGGGTTTACTGGGGATTGAACTCGGGGCACTCAATCACTGTGCACATTCCCAGTCCTATTTTGAATTTTATTTAGCAACAGGTTCTCCCTGAGTTGTTGCTGGGCTCATTTTCTTTTTTAAGTACTCTGGCAAATCTCTTACTATTTCAAACAACAAAACTAGTATTTAGGGGCAAAATGCTTGATCCTGAAAGCTACTTTTAAAATCCAAAAATGTACCTCTCTGTTCATACAGCTTTCACTGGAGTCTATGGTGTTGTCCCCCAAGAAAACAAACTGGTCTCCAACAGTACAACCATGAGCAAGAACTGTGGAGACCAGAAAATGGTACACTGAAAGTAATAAAAAACACTTCTGACAAACCTAAAAAATTAAAAAATAACATTATCTTCTGAACAAAGTAAAGGTTCAGTTTTAAGACCTTTAACATTATGAATTGTGTTTGCAAAAGTAGTAAAGAGCTCAAATTATGAGGTTAAATAATTCGTAGAAAGATAAAGCAGAGATACAAACTCTAGCACCTGAGTGAGACTTGTCTCAAAATAAAAACAAAAAGAAGCTGGGGATATAGCTCAGTGGTGAAGCACCTCTGGGTTCAATCCCCAAAACAAAACAAAACAAAAAAACCAACCAAACAAAACTAATTATACATGTTGTATTCCTAAAATTAAAAGCTAAAAAAGTTACAGAAAATCTCCCACTAGGAACCTTTTTCTAAATCATTTTCTAAAAACTTCTTTTAGAAAATAGTATTCTAAAAATTTCTTTTTCCCATAATTTCAAAATTTACATAAATTGCTTGTTTGTATACACT
This sequence comes from Marmota flaviventris, assembly GCF_047511675.1. Classification (NCBI taxonomy): domain Eukaryota; kingdom Metazoa; phylum Chordata; class Mammalia; order Rodentia; family Sciuridae; genus Marmota; species Marmota flaviventris. Next base: position 78,053,679 of record NC_092505.1, read on the forward strand.
CTCCCTGAACAACAGATGAAAACAAGACACTGTCCATCTTATAGGATCAATTAATGCTTAAATAAATAAATTTCTGAACACAAAACACTGAGTGCAGCATTTGACCACATAATAATTCTTCAAACCATGAATGCTATTACTCTTGTTATGACTAAACAATAGCCAACTTTTAAAACTCATTTTTATCATAATCATTCTAGAGAATTCAATATATAATATGAAATAAAAAACCAACTGTAATTCCACAACTGTAAGATAAACTGTTAATATTCTGCAAATTATTTTTTAGCTCTTCATATATATCTGTGTATGTGTGTGTTTGTGTGCATACACAGACATATATAAGCTAAAACTTAATAATAGTAAAAATACTATTTTATACACTTCAGGTTTCACTTTTATCCATCAAAACAAAAACAAAATCATGAAAGATACTACCCAGAGAAACAAAATGGGAAGGAGACTTTCACTTCTCACAAGGCATCAGTCAGTATACCTTGTGTATACTTATTTATTATATTTGAATGGTCTGTGTAATTTAAATATTGATGGATTTCTTTTAAACATTTATATACTTTAATTCAGCAATAACTGAGAATAAGTAAAATGATTTAGCTAGAACCATGTTCAAAGCAGTCATTTTGCTTTATTTATTTATTTATTTATTTATTTGGGTTGGGGGGCATGTCAAGGATTGAACTCAAGGGTGCTCAACCGTTGAGCCACATCCCCAGCCCTATTTTGTATTTTATTTAGAGACAGGGTCTCACTGAGTTGCTTAGCACCTCACAGTTGCTGAGGCTGGTTTTTAACTCTCAATCCTCCTGCCTCAGCCTCCTGAGCCACTGGGATTACAGGTATGCTCCACTGCACCTGGCTCAAAGCAGTATTTTTAAAACCACAATGTGTATCCATTAAAAAAGAAAAAGAATTTATTTTAATCATATGGCATTTTAAGCAATAAATTGAAATACTGAGAAACAAGACATGGAAAAAAATTTTAAAATTAAAGACATATCAAACAAATAGAAAAAGTCCACTATTCCCAATCACTCTTTCCCACACAAACTAGGAAGGAAATTTTTAAAGCATTTATTTATAGTGGTATTTTTATTGGAGAGTTTTGCCTTTTAGTAGTTGGGGAAGGTGGCTATCTGTACTCTCTAAAATGAACAAATGTAGTAAATTTGCAAGGAATAAGAGCAAATTTGCAAGTAGTAAGAATTCTCACCCCAAACATGTATTTCTTTCCTTAAAGCATTAAGTAACTAGAACTTAGGAAAGGATACTATATATAATATTAAGATATTAAGGATAGTATACACATATAGGATACTATAAACATTAAGAAAGGATATTATACATATATTAAGGAAACAATATACTATTTTATATATTTTTATTTTAATTCTCCAATAATGAATATTAATTAAAAGTGTAAACAAGATAAAAGAGTTAAATCAATAGCTAACAGCAAGCTGTCTTCTAAATATTTACAAACATGATAAACTTGGAAGTTTAAAAATGTACAAGTATTTGACTCAATTTTTGAGCAAGGAAAACTAATTCTGGATAAAGTTAAGGGTAAAGGTGAAGGGGTGGCATGGAATGGTTAGAAGAGCTCTTACAGGGCTTCATTTATGTCTTCAGTCTGTATCCCACCGCCTCACTAAGACTTTAGGCAGTCTTGACATATCCTCAGCTTCTTCATGCCTTGGTCTTTGTGTCACATTCAGGAAGCTGTAAATTCCTGGCATAAGGTTAATCTAACCAGTTCTGCCTTCTTTGTTCCTATACTTTATGAATGCAGACTTCCAGGAAATAAGAAAAAATTTATGATACTACCATGAATTCATCTCTTTTAGGTATCAATACTGCCTGAAATATCTCTTGAATTCATCATTTTCTTTACACCCTTTACCCAGCCACTTTACCTCAGGTCACTTTATTTCTGACTTCCTTTATTTCAAGAACTGAGGATGTCCTTTTTCTGACTTCAAAGAGAAAATACAGGCCAGCAGGCTTCTCTTTCCTTTGATCTCACCCCCCCCCCAAAAAAAAACCAAACATAAGCTCAGTCATTCTGACAACTGCTTTCCAATATTCACAGGAGCAAGGTGTCCTTTTCCTATTCTAAGACTGGTAACTTTAGCTGGCTCTTATCTTCCCCCCAAATTCCCTTGGAGTCATGTGCCATCAATTGTCACCTCTTTACTATTTTCCATTTCTCTTTCTCTGCAGGCTTTCCTCTGAATCAGTATGTTCAAGTATCACCACTATGAACAAAATCAACAACTACAACCAAAAAAAATCCAAACTTTCCCTTTGCATCCAGCCACCAAACCTCTGACCATCTCTTTCACAACAGAGCTTTTTGAAAGAATTCTTATGCCATCTTTTCTACCTCATCTTACATCCACCTCCTCACTCTCCTGCCTACTCCATCATTTCTTATCCCTTTTTGATATCTACCACTCCATAGGAACCCCTCTCCCTATCATCCCCAATCTTCCTTCATAATAATCAATCTAAAACACTTAAGTAGGATGTTTTCTGAAATGGAAAACAAATGTTTAATTCACCTAGCCTCAGTCTATCAACTAAACTAAGACAACTTCACTAGTTCTAAAATTCTTAAAATCAAATCTTTTTTCTGTAATTATAAAAAAATGAAAGATTATAGTAATAGTTCAAAAGGACCACTTAGAACCTATAATATATATAATCACCCTAAACTTAAAATCAGAAATATAGAGAAAACAATTAGCTGGGCAAGGAGGTGCACATCTGTAATTCTAGCAACTTAGAAGGCTAAGGCAAGAGGATTGCAAGCCAGCCTCAGCAACTTAGATCTTGTCACAAAATAAAAAATAATTTAAAAAGAGGGGATATAACACAGTGGTAAAACACACCTGGATTCAATCTCTAATACTGAAGGAAGGAGAGAAGGAAGGGCAGACAGATGGATTCAATTGCCAATTTTTTTTTTTTTTTTTTTTTGATATAGTGTCTTACAAGTAGAGTAGAGTAAAGGGAGAAGAGGAGGAGAAAGAAAAAAGACACAGGACTAAAATGAAGCAAACTGAATTCCATTCATGTATGCTTATGTCAAGGTGAACCCAACCATTATGTATGACTATAATGTACTAATAAAAGTATTTAAAAGTACAGTGTCTTGGAGTGATCAGAATCCAAGACAGATTGTTTTCTTAAAACAGAAATACAAATGGGGCTGGGGTTGTGGCTCAGTGGTAGAGTACTCGCATCGCACGTGAGAGACCCTGGGTTCGATCCTCAGCACCACATAAAAATAAATAAACAAAATAAAGATATTGTGTCAATGTATAACTAAAAAAAATTTAAAAAAATAGAAATACAAAAGGTGCATTACTGGGATATCAGTAATCTCCCAAAGTCTGCTACGTAAACATCTTAAATATGTTATTTCTGTTTATATTGTTCAAACCTTAGTCTGCCAACAGTATTAAATACAGCCAAGTGGGGGAAAAAATGGACATAGAAATCTTCACTGAAACTATTTCTAGTGCTAAAAAATACAGAGTAATATAGCCTGTGATGATTATTCTCCTTGCGTGAAATATTTCCACCTTTATGTACTCAAGAGTTTTCTACACATGACCTACTCCCCTTAAAAAAACTCATTTTTCTTTCCTTCCTTCTCTTTACAGTTCAACTCAATGAAAATAGTAATTTCCAAACATCTCCACTTACTCTCTCCTCATTCACTGAAAATCTCTACCATTCTCCTAAATTGCTCCAAGAATTCATTAGACATCAATCAGAGTCTTCGTCCTCTTTACAAAACTCTACAAAGTTTTACTTTCTTCTTAAAACCTTTTCCTTCAAGTGCTTGGGTTGTAACTCAGTGGTAGAGCATCTGCCTAGCATGTGTGAGGCACTGGGTTCGATTCTCAGCACCGCATATAAATAAATATAATAAAGGCCCATCAACAACTAAAAAATTTAAAAAACCTTTTCCTTCAGATTCTCCTCTATCTTCCTAACCCATAGTCCAAATTATTTTCTTCCCTAACATAAACATTATTTTATTCAAATCTTCAGTAAATACGTATTGAGCACCTACTACATATACACTTGCCACTACATGAGGCATTGGGAATGTAGCAGTAAACAAAATGTTCACACTCTCATGTGGTTGGGATGCTAGCCAGTTATTCCAAGGTTCTAGCCCAAGTACTATTCTTATATATATAATGTCACACAGAGGTGGGAGCAGGTCTTTCTGGAATGCAGTTCACTCAGATTTGTTTGGAACGTAAACCATTGTGAGCGTGGAGATATATATATATACACATATATATATATATCATAACCAGATACAAGTCTCTGACCAATTACTCAAAATTCTAAAAATGACCAATCAACTAGCTGCAAGCACTAGCAAAATAGGTGACAGTCAGTATGCAGTGGCAAGCTGCACATATAGAGTTGTGGTTTCATGGCTTAATTTGTGTCCCCCACATTTCAGGATATTTTTTAATGCCCAGGTCATGAGACATCAAAGCTTTATCTGAACTTATTCTGCTACTACTGTTAGCACCCTGCTACAAATTACTACCATATCCAAACGCCTTAATTAGTCCCTGAATATTTTGTGACATTGTTAGAACTGAAAATAGGACAACTTTGTCACAGATTTATTTGTAAAGTAGATATGGGTGAAGTCAAATCTCAGTACTATGTAACTTGTTATTTTTATTTTTTAAATACTTATTTTTTAGTTGGAGGTGGACACAATATCTTTATTTCATTTTTATGTGGTGCTGAGGATCGAACCCAGTGCCTCACCCATGCTAGGCGAGCACTCTACCACTGAGCCACAACCCCAGCCTGTTATTTTTAAATACCAATCTCAAACCATTAAAACTTCCTAAGCATTTCAAAATATAGTATGATAGCACATTCAGAAAAGATCTTGACAACTTTTGAGAGTGTTATTTAATTGCAAAAACTTAATTCTTTTGAGAGTGTTATTACTGCAAAATACTAAACTTACCTGGATTTGTGTCAAAATCAGGTACAACTACTACAGGTATTTCATTAAGATTTATTTGCCTACTTGTTATTTTCCCTTTAAAGAGTTTCTAGCCTTTATTTTTGAATTATAAAAGTAATATATAAATGTTATATCCACCCCACTTCATCAGCTTTAAAAATTTAGTGAGCTTTTATTAAGATCAGATCTGCAAAAGCAGCTTTGGGACATGCCCTTATCAAATAAGATAATCCTCTCCATAATTTCTGTTTTAACCAGGATATTGTGCCAAGTAAAGATGGTAAGAAATTTGGTCCTTTTAGTTTGGCAAACCAAACATGAGAGCTTCAGTACTTCATCACTGTACCAAGATGATTCTTGTACCATAACAATTGTAAACTACTAAAATTAATAACAAAGGGTACAGATGCTTTAAGTTTTTTTCATAGACTTATTTTTTTACCCAAAACCATATAGGTCAAACTGTGGGAATGGTATCAATAGTGTCCCTTCCTCTGCTAAGAAAAAACTCAGGAGCTATTGTCTAAGTTTAAAAAAAAAAAAAAAACAACAAAATAAAAGGTTTGTCAAAACTACATGTACAATTGTACAGTGGATCTGCTATAATACCTTGCCTACAAAATTGTAAAATAATTTCTCCACTAAGAAGCAGTTAACCTCAGAGTGCTCGAAATCCTTGCTTCTTTCATGCTTTCTCAGGATAAAAATTTCTCAACACTGTGTATTCCCATATTATGAAGGGACTGTGGTGCAGCACTTTCTTTTTTTTTCTTCTCTTATACCAGGGATTGAACCAAGGGGCACTTAACCACTGAGCCATATCCCCAGCTCTATTCGTATTTTATTTTGAAATAAGGTCTTGCTAAATTGCTTAGGGCCTTGCTAAAGCTAGCCTCAAACTTGTGACCCTCCTGTCTCAGCCTCCAGAGCCTCTGGGATTATAGATGTGTGCCACTGAACCCGGCACATTGCAGCACTTTAAAAGCACAAAGAAATTTATCCGTTTTTTTAATGTTTTTCCACCAAGACAGTTTATTTGGAAACTAAAAATGGAGCATATCCTTGCCGAAAACAAAGAATGAGATAAAAACAGCAAAAATTGGACAGAAATATTACATATGTCAGTTACAAATTTCCACTTTGTCCAAAGTATAATGATATTAAAAAAACTCACCAATATTCCTCTTCTTGAAAACATCCTTTTGAAATACAAAGGAACAAATGAAGTGACGATGCTTTACAATATCTGGGCAATTCTTTCCAAAAGTACTTTTCCAATGGGAATCGTACTTTGACAAAGAAATACATACTGGGTTTTTTTTTTAAACCTGGACTCCAACCATCAATGAAAATTAATTTGATATAAAAGGACCTCATTTAATTTCTTATTGGTAGCTAAATCTAAACTAAATTAACAAAATAAAGCACAAGAGTTTCTGTTTCTCAATTACCCACTGATATATGAGATGGATACAACATTCTATATGTCACTTTTATAATTCAAAACAAAGGCTAGAAACTTTTTAAAGAGGAAAATAACACAGGAATTATTTTTTTATACATTTTTTAGTTGTAGATGAACACAATACCTTTATTTTGCTTATTTATTTATTTTTATGTGGTGCTGAGGATCGAACCCAGTGCCTCACACATGTAAGGCAGCCACAACCCTAGCCCCAAAGGAATTATTTTTAAAGGAAATTTTAAATTTCTCCAATATCACTAGATAAAAACAACAGAAAAATTACTGAGCTAAAGTAATCTAAAAAGTATAACTGTTTACATGTTCTACATATTACTCTCAAGTCAAAATAAACTAATTTTATTTTAATATATAATAGAAACACACAATATAATAACATTGTTATATATTACATATTTAGGCAACATAAAAATGTCTGTCAATATATTATGTTAAATAAGTATATTTTCTAGATGAAAGTATATAACCATAACATCTGAAGATTAAAAAAAACTAATTTACGTAATTCCTGGCAAGGATATAACATAGTATTATCAACACAAAAGTGAGAAAAAGGTATAGTATATAATGCTATTATATCCTGCCATGAGTCATCAGTCATCCCTTCTCATGGATGCAAGAATGTCAATGAGCTACCAGCTCATACATATCCTTATAGCCTCTAGACACCACAGATACACTCAACAACGCACATTTTTTAAAAATATTTTTTTAGTTGTTGATAGACCTTTATTTATTTATATATGGTGCTGAGAATTGAACCCAATGTCTCACATATGCCAGGCAAGTGCGCTACTGGTGAGCCAAAGCCCCAGCCCCCAACAATGTACATTTTTAATAGTGTTTTCCAAAACACATGATTGAACATATGATTAACATATTTTTACTTGGGCTTTCTCTAAGTGTCTGTTAATATGAAATACACAATATATATGAAATCAACTTTAGAAACAGTACAGGGCTTAGAGGAAGGAGACATAAACTTAACCATCAAATTTTCCACTAATTAGATCTGTCATATGACCATTCTAAGTCTGATATTTAATTTTCCAATAAGGCACTAACCATAATTCCTAACTTAACTTTCTCATTGAGTGGCTGTAAAATCCAAATGAGATAATATATATAAGCATTATATATAAGGGTTAGGTTCTGTATAAAATGTACAGTGTTTGCTTATGTTTCCTTGCTAAAGTTATACTGTAACAACTGGTTTATGTAATAACTACTTTAAATAAGAAAAGAAATATACACTACAACATTTCCACCTAACTATAAAATGCTAAGTCAGCTAAAGGACATGAAAAAGCTAACCTTCAAGAAAAGGGATAAAGACCTGAAATAAATGATTTAATTAGTCAGCATTTTCTTTGTTTGGGTTAAAAGGCGCAGGCAGACCCTTAAAAACTAACATATAATCTATTTTTAGCAAAGAGTTTCTTTTTTTTTTTTTAGCTGTCAATGAACCTTTATTTTATTTATTTATATGCAGTGCTGAGAATGGAACCCAGTGCCTCACACATGCCAAGTGCTCTACCACTGAGCCAGAACCCCAGCCCCAAACACTTTTTTAAGTGACTTTTATTTATTGCTTTTTTTTGCACAAAAAATAATTTGATCTTATTATCAAATTGCTTTCTGTCTGTCTCAATATTAAATAAGTAATTCAAACACTGCCTCTTTACAAACTGTGTACTAAAATCCTATTCTACTTTGCTAGAGCATGTAATTTCCAAAAGCACTGGTATTTAGACATCTTCTGTAGTTACCTTCAAATATCATTCTCAGTGATAAAATGATGAAAAAAAATCTAAGTGTACAAACAAAGCAATAAGATGCAGAGTTCTGGTTTTAAAACTGTTTCAATCTTTTTTCTAAAACCTTACACAGCAGTTTGAACATAACCATTCAGTGAATGTTTGCTGAGCTATGAATGCTTTGCAAACTATTTTGCTTTTTGATACATAAGAAAGGGCATTGTCTTAAAGTAAAATTCACACTTCAGCATTATACAGAAGTGCTTTGTCAAGCATATTTTATCAATTATGTTCAGAAGACTTCTAGTCATAAATTGGATGTCTATTGCAGTGCTCTAGAATTATCTGAATTGCCTCACTAACTTATGTAGGAAATGCACTTGCCCCCTTTCTGCAGTAGGTACATATAGATAAAAATGAATTAACTTAAATACATTTCTTTAATATTCAAAAATCAATGACTAATCCTAACTTGTGAATCATTAAAACATCAATATGAAACAAAATCAGAAGTGACTATTTAAGAAGTACCTCTAAAAACTGTAAAATCTGAATTTATTTAGAATTTAAAATAAATCGTATAAACAAGTCCTCTTCAATTCTCATCTCTGCACGCCCTCTAATTATATGTTACAAAGTCAAACAGCATCACTAACCCCTAATTTAATAAATAATAAGTATATTTTTTCTTCTTTCCCCTTTTTTTGGATTATTTTTCTTATTGTTTGTCTTCAGATCAGGTTCTGCTACACTGCCCCAGCTGCTGGCCTGGAAGTCCTGGGCTTAAGTGATCCTCCTGCCTCAGCCTCCCAAGTAGCCAGGATTATAAACTTGGACCACTGAACCTTGCTTTCCTTCATTGTTTCCCTAAGATAATATCTAGCTTTAACAAGCTGTCAATGTTCTTAAACAAAGGATTCCTTTCTGTTTCATATTAAATGTATTTCTTTATTGACTATATTATGTCTAAAATTGCAATCACCCAGTCCTTTAGTGATATTTTCAATCTTTCCTCACATTTTAATACTTATAAAGCAGGGAGCACTGAGAGTACCATTTACAGAGTGCACAAAACTTTAAAAAGAAGTTATTATTCTTAAAACAATCCTATTCACATCTCAAATTAACAATTGAAGCTTCTTTATAGAACTAATCCTTCAATTTTAAAAAAAGTTTAGCAATAATTTAACATTAAAACAGAACTATGAATTAAAAGTGAATATTGAGTAAATAATAAGTTAAAGAAGTTCAGAATATCAAGTTATGTAATTAAAATCTCTATGCTATCAAACAGTTTACTCTTTGGTTTATGAAGAGTAAGTGTTTTTAACTGTCATATTTTTATTTTAACTTTGTCAGATGGAAAGTTTTCTAAAATGTATCTTATCATCTAACCCAAACTCATCTTAATGATAGGGCTATTCAGCTACAAATATAAGTGTGTAATAATAATATCTATCAAAAATTTTCTAAATTATGGCCTAAGATTATTTTTTTAATATTTATTTTTTAGGTGTAGATGGACACAACACAATGCCTTTATTTTTATGTGGTTCTGAGGATCGAACCTGGGTCCCGCCCATGCTAGACAAGCGCACTACCTCTGAGCCACAATCCCAGCCCCATGACTTAAGATTATTTTAAGGAAATATTTCAAGCAGACAGACTCAGGAAATGAGAACATATGTTCAAATCAAGGCTGGTCTCTTTAATACTACGAAAAATATTACTAATCTTTGAATTGTAACAATTTATCAGTTTAGTTTTATAAATCTAGATTCTCTTAACTTATTTTAATTTTTAAAATTAAATTTAAATTTCAAGCTAACTGTAAACCCTTTTAAAAGGATTTCATCATACTCTTGGAGTTTACATGGCTGGAGTTGCAGAAAGCTAAAGAGCTTAGGAAGTTTCTGATCACCTAGGCTTTCCACAGGAAATGAGCATTATACCAGCACACAATCAGACAATTCACAAAACCACTAAAGTCAGGAAATTCATATGAAATGACACCTTGATATGCTACTACATGAGTACACAAAAATCTGCATTCATTCATGACACATTCATTTAACATTTATTGAATCACCTGCCATCAGTCACTGCCTTGAAAGGTTCACATCTAAAGAGCAATGACAAGTCATGTATTTAGATAAATTACAGTATTACATGTCAGGTGATATAAGTTCCTCTGACGTACTCATGCTGAGATACACATCATTCAGTACCTTGCTAAGTAACCTGATATTTGAACTAGCAGAATTAGTATAACCAGAAGCTAGTCAGAAATACAGCATCTCAGGTCCCAGTCAAAATTTACTGAATCAGAATGTGCATTTTAATAATCCCCTCAGGTAATTTGTTGTACATTTAAATTTGGGGAAGCAGTAATTTAGAATGTAACTGAAAAATCAGTAAATAAGTAATATCAGAGAGTTCATGTACTTTTAGGAACTTCAAGCCCCATCGTGAACCTCTTAAAAAACTATACACAATTTTAACAAGTTCCACTATCTAGTTTCATAGATTAGGAACAAATTGTAAGATACCAATGATAAGAAAGAAAACAGGGAAACCTTACAAAAAGAAGTTTCAAACGTAATGACTATGCTATGTGAAGGTCATTTAAATAGCAACAATCTGCCATATTTTCCTAAAAAGAGAACTGAAGGTCTTACTGTATTACAGTAGCCCAAGAGTAATTGATGTTCTCAAATGTGCCTTCTCTAACTAGATCGGAAATTCCTTGAGGACCAGAACCTAGTTTTATTATTACACACTTATATTTGTAGCTGAATAGCCCTATCATTAAGATGAGTTTGGGTTAGGTGATAAGATACATTTTTAAAAAACTTTCCATCTGACAAAGTTAAAATAAAAACATGACTGTTAAAAACATTTACTCTTCATAAAACAAAGAGTAAACTGTTCCCATTCTATAACAACCCATTTACAATCACTCTAAAAGAAGAGGTTATACGGAACCTATGACTCCCAATCCCAAGGTGTTTCCTGACTATTTAAGTCCACATCTGAGGGACTGGTAAAGGGAGGAAAAAAAAAAAGACAGATCAGAGGGGAATGAAGGTAAAATAGAAATTATAGATCATCATCCCAGGGATCCCCCTTTCATGAAAATAAAATAAGTAAAAAGGAGAAACCACACAAAAAATACACTACCTCTAGAAGAGTATAAACGCTACGGGTAGAAACCATTCACTCCAGATCCCTTGTCTAGAACCAGACACATGCTCACAATTCTAACATAAGAACTTCCCTAAAAAGCTTTAACTCCAGAAACATTTCCTCTCATGACCCTCAACATGAAGCTCACTGAAGCCAACTTATCATACAATCCACTCTTCCAAAACAGCAAACTTCAGGCAATAACCAGCTAGGTCACTTTCTGAAAAAGTTTTGCAACATCTATATCACTGATTTGTTGAAGGTTCCTATACCTGGATAAAAACTTCCTCACTATTTTTCCAGACCTATTTTTCTATAATTTCTCTTCAGCCATTCGGTTTTAGATAGTAATCTTGAAAAAAAGTCATTGTCCTGTCTATACCCTTGTTGTCGTTACTCCAGAGACCTTTCCCATTTTTCTCTCTTTTTTAAAAAATATTTTTTAGTTGTAAGATGGACACAATACCTTTATTTTACTTGCTTGTTTTTATGTGGTGCTGGGGATCTAACCCAGTGCCTCACGCATGCTAAGAAAGCTCTCTACCACTAGCCACAACTCCAGCCCCTCTCATCTTAATCTGAATTTGTACTACCCAATATTTTAGCTACTAGCCACCTGCAAACATTTATCATTTGAAGTGTAGCTAGACCAAATTGAGATGTAGGCTAAATGCAAATTGTACATTGGATTTTGAAGGCTTGGATAAAAAATAAAAGATGCAAAAATTGTTTTTTTTAACAATGATTGTATGTTGAAATAACATGTTGATGTATTAGACTAAACAAAATAGATTATTAAAGCTAATTTTCACTGTTTCTTTTTAGTCTTTAATAAGACTAACAGAAAAATTCTAAATTACATGTGTGGCTCACATTATATTTCTTTTGGACAGAGTTCTTGTAAATCCCACTCATTCTTCAAAGTCTGATTCAAAAACCACTGCTTCCATGAAGCTTCCCCCCATACAAGAAGTGGTTTTTGCCCCCTCTTTCATTAACACGCCCAAAGAATGAGATTAATTTTACCTTGTTATTTAGTGTGCCTGTCACAGTTCCCCAACTCTAACATAAGCAAACTAAACAAAGAAGCTATATTTAGGTCAAGTTTTCCTCCTACACCTTGTAGAAAATACAAGTACAAAGGGAATGCTTGATGTCTGCTAATGGAAAGTTGAATTTCTCAATTATCATATTATTTATTTCTTTTAACTATTTCCATTTCTTCCCTGGGATTTAAGATGTCTGTCAATGTTTTCTATAGCTTTTGGGTACAGAGAATGTCAGTGGGATGTACAAATATAAACAAGAAAAACCAAAAATAATATGTGTGATCAACACATTTAGATAAACTGTAAAAATTACACAAGCCTCTAAATGTTCCTTTAAAGAAAATTATGCTAGGGAGCACTGTACTGAGAATAGCAACTATTTCAAAAGTAGGAGAGTTTCCCAAAGATTAAGGACACTGGGTGAGTAATGCCTACCAAAACATTACTGAAGGTCCTTCCCAAAGCATGCAAAAGGTTGGGAGCAGAGAGAATAAAGTCCCATGGGAATCCAAAGATATGAAATCAATCTGTGAGAAAACTGACGAAAGAAAAAAAGATGTTAAAAAAAAGAGAGAGAGAGAGACAAATGGCACAAACTGTTGGACGACGAAACGAGATTAAAAAAAAAAAAAAAAACAACGGAATATAAAAATTATCTCAAGTGTGGGGAAGAAATCTTCTCTGGGAGTCTCTCTCAACCTCTGAACCCCGAGGCAAAGGTCGTGTTGGTAATTTCAAAAGGGCTTTTCTCCAACTGGTATTCGAGTACCTTAGATTTTATCCAAGAAACTTCCATCTTAACCTGCCTACTCCAACTCCCGCAGCCAGAGACACTGGCCAAATCTAGCCTGAATCCTCCCTCTCCAGCACATTTGGGACTAAGTAGGGACCAGACTGAGGCCGAGCAACTGGACGACACACCTCTCGAGTCTGGCCCCAGCCCCTCGAGCAGGAACCGGCAGCGAGAGGGGAGCCGGCAGGCAGAGGGGGCGGGGCAGGGCACCAGACTTCGCCAGAACGGGTCTTTTTTGTTCCGTGCCGGCACCACCCGGTGCCTTAGGGACAAGCAGGTTGGTGAGAAGAAAGAATAAGGAGCCAGTGAGAAGCAGTCCTGAGCTCTCACTCACCAGCCGTCGCCGCTCAAGGTAGGCAGTGGCTGGACGTCTTCTCCTTCCGCCATTGCTGTTGACGTCCACGTCACTTTGCCGAAAAGTGGACCTGGAGCAGAGACAGACTCTAAGACCCAACGTCGTAAAAGGTCTTCGGAAGTCCGGAACTGAGCTTCTCCGGAGCGAAAGAAAGAGGGAGGAGGCAAGGGGAAGGTGGAACGTAACGTCAGGACGTCCCGAGGGCGAAACGCAGCGTCAAGTGCTGGAGGGTGGAGACTTGGTGAAGGCAGCTACACCAAAAACTACAGGTCCCAGGATGCCACGCGGCCGGACGCGGGCGGGGCCTCGTAGGAAAGCTCGTCGCGCTAGGCGGCCAGTAAGTGTCCAGCGTCCCTGCGTGGCGTCCGGTTAGCTTCTTTACTCCAACTTGGCGTCGAACTTAGAGTTGGTAGTCCTGACTAGTGGAGAGAGGAGGGGAAGTGAGGATTCACACAGGGAATGTGGGCGTAAAAGGAGACCCACGTTGCAGTAATTTACTCTATAACAACTACACTTGAGGAAAAAGTAGGATGTAAGAAAAAAGCACCCCACCCCTATTTGTGGGACCCGGTCAAAACTACAAACGGAGGTCCGCATACTTTAAATATTTAAAAGTTATTAAAACAAGCTAAATAGTAAGGAGAATACGTCCTGCCTTAAAAAAATATCTTATAACAGCTTGGAAGTTCAAGGCCCAACTTTAGAATTCTGGAACTGTAATTCCTTACAAGGAGAGATAAAAAGATCTTTCCTTTTCCACCCCATGTCTGCTTTACTTGGGCCTCCATGTGTAAGCTCCGCCCACACTACCGATCCTACCCAACGCATGCTCCTCTACCCTGGACACCGTAGGGGGCCCTAAGACTGGCGCACACACTGGAGGACGAACCCAAGAAACGTTTTTGTAAGCCCTGGAAACAATGATGAGTAGAACTGCATGTAACAATATGGATAAGTTGATTTGTCAATTCAATAAATTTACTGACTGACTACCATACATTAATAAAACAATATAAATTAAATCCTAGTCTTCACTTTGAAAAAAAAATGGGCACAACAGGTTGCAGAAGGATGGTGTCATTCATATTTGGAGCTAAAAACAAGACCATAGGGGCTGGGATTGTGGCTCAGTGGTAGAGTGCTCGCCTGACAAGTATGAGGCACTAGGTTCACTCCTCAGCACCATATAAAAATAAATAAATAAAATGAAGGTATTGTGTCTATCTATCTATGTATGTATATATATATATATACATAGTATGTATATATATACATAGTATGTATATATATATACATATAGATATATATACATACATACACTCTCACACACACACAAAAGTATATATTATAGATGTATATGTGCTTTTAAAAAAGAAGGGGATGAATGATATATAAGAAAATGAGAATGTTAAGTTATTTTTGAAGTGAGGAGGAAATAACTTTAAGTAATTTTTTTTTTTTTTTTTTTTGAGAGATGGAGTCTGCCTATGTTCCCCAGGCTGACCTTCACTCCAGGCAGGTATAAAACTCCTGGGCTCAAGTGACCCTCCTGCTTCTGCCTCCCAAGTACCTAGAATTATAGGTGCCCACCACCATGCTCAGCTTAAATTTTTAATGTATTTCTCAAAAGCTGAGAAGTGACTACATAGATGTTCAGTATCCCTCGTATAATTTATATTTCATAATCTAAAATGTTTTATAATTTAAAAATCTATTTGATTTAAGTAAACACAAAATAGTACAGCTAGCTCATTTATAACCAAAAATGTGTTCCCTCTGTTTCCAAAAGGCACATACAGAGCTGCAAGTTATTGCATTCACTCCAAGCCCCAGATCCCTGAGTGATCCTTCATTGGGGAAAATTCCTTTTAACACAAAATGAGAATTTAGATGCCTATTATCAAAAAAATAAAAAATAAGAGGTATGAATCTAGGTCAAATTATCCTAACATTCAGGATCTCTGCTGGGTCCCTTCAGTTGTGCCAGTGGGTTTTCAGAAGGTTTTCTAAAATGGGTTACAAACTATTCAGACAGTGATGTGACAAGGAGTTGTTCACAGGTTAGGGTGATTTTAATCCTCAATTATAATTCATTTTGATTGTAATCAAATTAGTGACTGCCTTACAGTCTGGTAAAAATAAAATTATGCTACTGTAAATTTATCAGTTGATGTTTTCAAGCAGTTCTTCATTCTGTAAAAGCAAAGTCAAAAACTTCTGATTTTAGTGAATTAAAATGTTTTGAACAAAATTATAAAAAAGAAATTAAAATATTGTTCATCTATTATATGGTGTTTGGTGCCATAAAATTATGTAATTTATGCTGTTTATAAGTAATTAATTCACACTTAATTCACGCTATGTAGTCAATTATCAATAAATATTTGTTAAATGAACTAAGGGATTTCTTTTTTTTTATTGGTTGTTCAAAACATTACAAAGCTCTTGACATATCATATTTCATACATTTGATTCAAGTGGGTTATGAACTCCCATTTTTACGCCGTATACAGATTGCAGAATCACATCGGTTACACATCCACGTTTTTACATATTGCCATACTAGTCACTGTTGTATTCTGCTATCTTTCCTATCCTCTACTATCCCCCCGTCCCCTCCCCTCCCATCTTCTATCTCTACCCCATCTACTGTAATTCATTTCTCTCCCTTGATTTTTTTCCCTTTCCCCTCACATCCTCTTATATATAATTTTGTATAACAATGAGGGTCACCTTCCATTTCCATGCAATTTCCCTTCTCTCTCTCTTTCCCTCCCACCTCTTGTCCCTGTTTAATGTTAATCTTTTTCTCATGCTCTTCCTCCCTGCTCTGTTTTTAGTTGCTCTCCTTATATCAAAGAAGACATTTGGCATTTGGTTTTTAGGGATTGGCTAGCTTCACTTAGCATAATCTGCTCTAATGCCATCCATTTCCCTGCAAATTCCATGATTTTGTCATTTTTTAGTGCTGCGTAATACTCCATGGTGTATAAATGCCACATTTTTTTTTTTATCCATTCATCTATTGAAGGGCATCTGGGTTGGTTCCACAGTCTAGCTATTGTGAATTGTGCTGCTATGAACATCAATGTAGCAGTATCCCTATAGTACGCTCTTTTAAGGACTTCAGGGAATAGTCCGAGAAGGGCAATAGCTGGGTCAAATGGTGGTTCCATTCCCAGCTTTCCCAGGAATCTCCATACTGCTTTCCAAATTGGCCGCACCAATTTGCAGTCCCACCAGCAATGTACAAGTGTACCCTTTTCCCCACATCCTTGCCAGCATTTGTTGTTGTTTGACTTCATAATGGCTGCCAATCTTACTGGAGTGAGATGGTATCTTAGGGTGGTTTTGATTTGCATTTCTCTGACTGCTAGAGATGGTGAGCATTTTTTCATGTACTTGTTGATTGATTGTATATCCTCCTCTGAGAAGTGTCTGTTCAGGTCCTTGGCCCATTTGTTGATTGGGTTATTTGTTTTCTTATTGCTTAATTTTTTGAGTTCTTTGTATACTCTGGATATTAGGGCTCTATCTGAAGTGTGAGGAGTAAAGATTTGTTCCCAAGATGTAGGCTCCCTATTTACCTCTCTTATTGTTTCTCTTGCTGAGAAAAAACTTTTTAGTTTGAGTAAGTCCCATTTGTTGATTCTTGTTTTTAACTCTTGTGCTATGGGTGTCCTATTAAGGAATTTGGAGCCCGACCCCACAATATGTAGATCGGAGCCAACTTTTTCTTCTATTAGACGCAGAGTCTCTGATTTGAAGTATTTTTGGAATGGGTGAAGCCATTCACCAATATAGAAATGGCTGGTTGGGAACAGGGTTAAGGTTGTTATATTAGTGTAATAGAGTTTTCTTCTTGCTGGCCCTCAAACTACTAGGTTCAACTGATTCTCTTGCCCAAATTTCCTAAATAGCTGGGATGACAAGCACACAACACTGCGCTTGACTTCCTCATTTTTCATCATATTATCATAGCATTTTTTAAAGGAGATGATCATAGCTCTGATCATTTATTCCATATTCATGCAAACTTTTCATGACTTTTGTGTATTGGTAACTAATGATAAAGACCTAGTAAGATGTGCTAATCTATTTCTGCATAAAAATTACCCCAAAACTTAATTACTTAAAGGAATGAACACTTATTACCTAAAAATTTCTGTGTACCAGGAATTTAGAAGCAGCTTAACTGGATGGTCTGATTCAGAGTCTTTTTAAGTCACAATCAAAATATTTGCCAATATTTCAGTCATGCGGTCAACTGAAGGCTTCACTGAGGCTAAAATATCCTCTTCCATGACCACTCACTCATATGCTTGACAAATTGGGGTTAGCTGTTGGCAGGATACCTCAGGTCCTCCCCAATGAGTCTATCAATGGACTTCTCAAATGTCCTCCTGACATGGTGACTATCTTCCCCCAGAGTAAGGATTCAACAGAAACCAAGATAACCAGAAACCGCAATATTTTTTATGACCTAACCTCAGAAGTCACACCCCATCATTTCTGCAATATCCTATTGGTCAGCTCCATTCAATGTGGGAGGGAACTATACAAGGGTTTGAATACTCAAAGGCAAGAATCACGGAGGCCATCCCAGAGGCTGGCTGTCACATGAGGCAGCATTAAATCCTTCACATTCTTCATTATTCAATCAAATTCCCTCCCTAAGATCTCCACTCATATCATTTCTACCCTCTTGAGGTTCTACCTCCTCTGAACTTGTAAAGGACTATAAGCAAGTCCTCTCATCTGGGCACTGAATTATACAGCATTTTCTATTCTTTAACTCTGAGAATGGTAGCCATTTTTTAAGTTGTTTTGTAGACTCTACTACAACAAATGCAGAGCTAAAAGTATTGATGGAACCCAAATTTTCTTGTTAAATAACAAAATACTGATTTTTGTTTCTACAGATATTATGTGAGAGTTTCAGAATTCTAAACTTTCCAGAAATTTTCCTTTTTATCTTGCAAGGATAAAGGTTTTCACAATTATCAAAATTATTTCATTTATTTGTAACTTTAAAATTCCATCAGTAACTTTATTCCAAGGCTCTTTAAACTATTGAAGTCTAACATTTAATTTAATGATGAATAAAACCAAGTTAATTCCCATTCACAGATGACAAGTGAACAGTTGGCAGCAATTTCAACATCTGCTTTTAATTCATTTAAAAGTGTTGAGAAAACAGTGATAAAAAGAACTGGAAACCATAATATTTTTCCATTATCCTTCTAGTAGTTGTTTTTGCTAATTAAGGTTGAGTTTTAATAGGTTATGTAGATGAACCCAAAGTAAACATTTGGATAGCAATTGACCCATTGTTGAGTTTGGAATGTTTGTGCTTTAATGTGGGAGCCTATTTTACCCTTTCCTGATTCCACATTTGTTCCCAAATGTTCCACACAAAAGGCTCTTACTTATGTTGAGTCATTCCCGGTTGGAAATGGGGTAATAAACAGTACGTTAGATGGAACTAGACAGAGTTTTTATCCTTATTTATTTCTTTTTTCTTTGATACAGGATCTTGCTATGCTGCCCAGGCTGGCTTCAAACTCCTGGGATCAAGCAATCCTCCCTCCTCAGGCTGCCAAGTAGCTGAAAATGGAGACATGTGTCGCCATGCCTACCTTCAGACATAGTTTTTAAAAACTTCTTGCTTTTTGTGAATTAATACCCTAAGAAGACACACATACTTACTCTGCAAATAGTATCCTTTAGACAATGACAGTGATGTATTTTCAGTATAATCTGTCTCCATCCGTCTCAGGCACTTGCACTTACTTCTCTTTTCAAGTATATGTCTTGCCAAATAAAATAGTTAGGAAGGAGCCATCTAAAGTAACTGGATGAAATTATATAACACATTTTAAACAATATGTTTATAAAGTGTATTATAATTCCTATAAATATGTTACTTACAGACTGATTCCTACTAAATTTCTACTGATTTAATGCTAAATTATACAGCTTATCATTGTCATTTCAATATTCCAAATTCACATGGAAAGAATATAATTTTCTTAAACAGAATTCTTAAGATATCATGAATATGAAAGTGACTAGAGATGCAAAAGTATCCAAAAGTTTAGATAAAGAATTTCTTCTCTATAATTTTGTTCTCACTTTTTTCTGGTAATTAACAACAAGTCCTATTGTTAATTCCCACCTATGGGAACTGAAAACCCCTATGTCTTTATTTCCAAACCTGGCCATTTTTTTTGCCCTCTGCATCTGTAAATCCAGCCATCTACTTGGTGTTGACACCAGGATGACCCACAAACACTAAGAACTCGACATTTCCAAAACCAAACTCCATAAATCAACCTACCCGCAGGCACTACCTGCCATTTCTGTAGAGTTGAAGCCTTACATCGCAATTCCAGTCACTTAAAGCCAGAAACTTAGGCATTATTCTAACTTCTTTCCCTCATCTTCCCATGAATTTTTGCCTCTCTAAATATTTGTCAAGATTCCTCTTTACCCTTGAAGATTTTCTCTGGGTTTTGCTCCTCATTATGTTTTGCATAAAGGGATTCCTTAATTACCCTCTACCTCCTTCCATTTCTCCCCAACATAGCCTGTACTCCAGGCATTGAAATATGCAGCCCTCAGTCTCAATTTACTTAGCAGGGTTGTTTGTTTGTTTGTTTGCTTGTTTACAGTGCTGGGGATCAAATGATGCAGGGCCTTGTGCATGCTAGGCAAGCACTCTACTACCAGTGAGCTACATCCCAAGTCCTTGTTTTTAATCACTTGAATGTCTTTATTCACTTTTCAGTTGTCTCTTACAATATTTCCCATCACTTTAAACCAGACCTCCATCTATACATTTGTTACTTGCGTGATCCTCAGAGGTATTTGAATTTGTGCCTCTTGGTATACTCTTTTCTTTCTTTCTTTCTCTCCCTCCCTCCCTTTCTTTCTTTCTTTCTTCTCTGCTTCTTCCTCCTCCTTTTATTTTGTGATAGTGGGTCTTGCTGAATTGCCCAGGCTGGACTCTCTCCTCCTGCCTCAGCCTTCTGAGTAGCTGAGATTAGAGGTATGAGCCACCACTCCAGGCTTACATTTTTCTAAAATGAAAATCTACCTAAAACCCTTCAATGATTTTCCATGCCTATGAAAGACTGTCCATATTCCTTATCACTGATACAATATACTTATAACCTGGCTCATCAAGAACATTCCCATCTTTTCTTATAAACTTCCCTTTAGGTATTCTATATTTATGGCCCCAAACAAGTCCTGCTTTACCCTGACTTTATGTCTTTGCTGAAGCTATGTCCTTTTCTTTGTCACATTCTACTAACTTCCCTCTACTAGTTGCTCCTAGCCATGTGGATTGAAGAGTATGTTCCATGTAACCCTCTCTCCCAAGCAGATTTACTCATCTCTGCCTTTTGATATCTACCACTACCCCTTAAATATATCTCAATTATTGCATTTATAAATTTTATTTTCACTATGTGTTTATATTTTTGTTTTTTCCACTAAGCTAGAGAACTTTGAGATCAGGTTAATATATCTTTACGTTCCAATGTCTGCATAGGACCTGATACAAAACAGTGGTTTGCTGTGTGAATGAGTGATGGAATATAACATTATACTAAAAAACACTTATAGAGCATTTACTATATACCAGACATTATTTTAAGCACCTCCTCCTGATCCTTATAATTTAGCAATGAGTGAATATGAAATCTGCCTTCAAGTAAATCAAATAGGCAAGTAGTTTTCTATTTTCATGATTATGATGAATCTCTTTAGAAATAGAATGATTGCCATATTAGGGTTAAATAAGAAAAATAAGTTAATGAAGACATATGAATCTTTTTTTTTGGGGGGGGGTTACCGGGGATTGAACTCAGGGGCACTCGACCATCAGTGAGCCACATCCCAAGCCCTGCTTTTTTGTATTTTATTTAGAGACAGGGTCTCACTGAGTTGCTTATCGCCTCACTTTTGCTGAGGCTGGCTTTGAACTCGTGATCCTCCTGCCTCAGCCTCCTGAGCTTCTGGGATTACAAGTGTGTACCACTGCACCCGCTGAAGACTTATGAATATTGAAGAAGAGGGAAGGCATTACTTTAGAGTCCTTATTTAATTATCACAAGTAGGTGCGATTGCTCAAGAATCCCAATTGGATGTTACTGCTTTGTTTAATGCAATCTTTATTGGCAAAGGCAGAATCTTGAGTCATCATTTTTAGCCTCAAGCAAAATAATTTGTTTCTACTATGAAAATGTGTCCTAAAATTTTTAGTTAGGCACAGTGGTACATGTCTGTAACCCCAGCTACTTGAAGCAGGAGAATCACATGTTAAAGGCCAGCCTTAGCAACTTAGTGAGACTCTGTCTCAAAGTAAAATTTTAAAAGGCTGGGATGTATCTCAGAGGTAGAACATTCTTAGATTCAATTCCCAGTATAGCAGTGTGTGTGTGTGGGGGGGGGTTGTGTGTGTGTGTGTTTGTACAAAGTATTTGGTGATAATCTATTAGCAGAGAGAAAGCCTATATTCATATATAATGTCGATGTGATAATGCTTAAATTTTGCCTAGTCATAGTCTTTTCAATGTCCTACAAGGCCCTACATATTTTGTAATCATAATATTTCTTCTACTTGGAACCCTTTTCCAACATACCTTCATGTGTGACTGGAATAGATAGTGTTTAGGTAGGCAAAAATATGAGAAAGAACTTCAGAAAGAGATTGATACGATTGATGCAGAAAACTCAGGGTATGTTGTGGATGGCAAAGGAGATTTGTCTATTAAGGTAGGGAAGAGACAACTCAGCCAAGATTTGGTAGGGAATGGACAGCAATTGAAAGGCTGAGCCATATGATCCCAGGAGAGTTTTACAAAGATGAATGTGACGATGAGTTCATGTAGATTGAAAGTGGAAGAGACTAGAGACAGGGAGGTCAGGCAGAAGGCAAGAAAATCCAAAACTAGGATAATGGTCACAGAGTTGAAAGAAAAGTAAAGAAAGTGAGAACGATTGTAAAAAAATACATTATGAGAGATACAGTTCCTGATTAGATATAGAGACAAGTACAGATAGAAGGGTCATTTAGATACAAGACGTCAGGAAGAAGATCTGTTGGGAGCAGGGGTGTGGTGGAAGTGGAATGCATTAGGCAGTTGGAAGGCTCAGACAGTGGATTAGATCTAAGGTATGAATCCTGAAAAATTCCGATTCTAGTTATTTCTGTAAGATGAGAGGTAGATCATTAGGAGAAAGAAAATGGCAATAGGCACTCTAATATATTGTTTATGGGAGGTGAACTGTTACCACATTTGTCAGGAACTCGGAAATATTTTCAAAATTTAAAATATGCATATGTTTAAAACATTCTTTTCTAAGAATTTGGTGGGGGTGATACCAGGCATTGAACTCAGGGGTACTCTACCACTGAGCCACATCCCCAGCTCTGTATTTAGAGACAGGGTCTCACCAAATTGCTTAGTGCCTTGCCTTTGCTGAGGCTGGATTTGAACTCGCAATCTTCCTTCCTCAGCCTCCCAAGCTGCTGGGATTACAGGTGTGCACCACCACACCTGGCTCCTAAGAACTTAAGAATTTTTCTTATAAAAATATTCTTACAATGGAGGAGTAGATAAAAGAAAACACTGGAAAAAACAAAACAGAACAAAAAAGAATACATTGATATATTGCTTAGCTTGCAATGGCAAAAAAAAAAAAAAGTTTCCTAAATGTTCATCAATGAATGACTCATCTAAACAATCAAATACCATGGGGATGCTAAAACAGAATGAGGTAAAGCTTTATATGTTGAAATCAAAAATTGCTTATAATATATTAAATTTAAAAAGCAAGTTGCATAATGGTGCTTATAATATAGTCTCATTTTTCCTTTCCTTCAGAAAGAGATTGATACGATTGATGCAGAAAACTCAGGGTATGTTGTGGATGGCAAAGGAGATTTGTCTATTAAGGTAGGGAAGAGACAACTCAGCCAAGATTTGGTAGGGAATGGACAGCAATTGAAAGGCTGAGCCATATGATCCCAGGAGAGTTTTACAAAGATGAATGTGACGATGAGTTCATGTAGATTGAAAGTGGAAGAGACTAGAGACAGGGAGGTCAGGCAGAAGGCAAGAAAATCCAAAACTAGGATAATGGTCACAGAGTTGAAAGAAAAGTAAAGAAAGTGAGAACGATTGTAAAAAAATACATTATGAGAGATACAGTTCCTGATTAGATATAGAGACAAGTACAGATAGAAGGGTCATTTAGATACAAGACGTCAGGAAGAAGATCTGTTGGGAGCAGGGGTGTGGTGGAAGTGGAATGCATTAGGCAGTTGGAAGGCTCAGACAGTGGATTAGATCTAAGGTATGAATCCTGAAAAATTCCGATTCTAGTTATTTCTGTAAGATGAGAGGTAGATCATTAGGAGAAAGAAAATGGCAATAGGCACTCTAATATATTGTTTATGGGAGGTGAACTGTTACCACATTTGTCAGGAACTCGGAAATATTTTCAAAATTTAAAATATGCATATGTTTAAAACATTCTTTTCTAAGAATTTGGTGGGGGTGATACCAGGCATTGAACTCAGGGGTACTCTACCACTGAGCCACATCCCCAGCTCTGTATTTAGAGACAGGGTCTCACCAAATTGCTTAGTGCCTTGCCTTTGCTGAGGCTGGATTTGAACTCGCAATCTTCCTTCCTCAGCCTCCCAAGCTGCTGGGATTACAGGTGTGCACCACCACACCTGGCTCCTAAGAACTTAAGAATTTTTCTTATAAAAATATTCTTACAATGGAGGAGTAGATAAAAGAAAACACTGGAAAAAACAAAACAGAACAAAAAAGAATACATTGATATATTGCTTAGCTTGCAATGGCAAAAAAAAAAAAAAGTTTCCTAAATGTTCATCAATGAATGACTCATCTAAACAATCAAATACCATGGGGATGCTAAAACAGAATGAGGTAAAGCTTTATATGTTGAAATCAAAAATTGCTTATAATATATTAAATTTAAAAAGCAAGTTGCATAATGGTGCTTATAATATAGTCTCATTTTTCCTTAAAAAATTGGACATGCATATAGAAAGGCCTAAAAGAATGTATGTAGTAGTTTTTGATGAGTAGTATCTGGGAGGACATTCATTTTATACATCTATAAGTTGTTTAAAATGTTTTCTTAATGAATAGTTGTTAGGTTTATAATGAGAATAAAACACTAGAAAACTCTCTTCAGAAAAATAAGAATTTTAGAAAAACCATTTGCAAAATTTAAGGATGTCATCACTGATAATAAAGATGAAATAGTGAACACAGGTCAGAGCAAGGAAGAAAAGCATGCTATTGTGACTTAATTGTGTGTGAGAGAGTAGGATGTGGTGTGTGTGCATGTGAAAGCAGATGGACAAGGCCCTGTCTAGTTTGGCACCTCCTGAACATTCTGGTCCCTTCTCAAAGCACATCCCCTCCCCCCTCACACTGGCCTCTTCTGTATCACTTGAATAAGCCATGCTGTCTCCCAATACATGGCTTCACACATGCTCGCCCGACTGCAGACTCTAACATAACATGCATGTAGCATCTGGTTAGCTTCTGTGCTACACTTAGTTGCCACTTCCTCCAAAAGGTGCTAAGGAAGCCTTTTTGGGACATGGAAGCTCCCTTTGTTATATGTGTCTCTAGAGACACTACATGTGATTTGAATGCAGGAATCAAGCAATTAAAAACAGGAAAGGAAAAGGAAAGCGCAGAGAGAGAGAGAGAGAGAGAGAGAGAGAGAGAGAGAGAGAGATACTTAAATGATTTTCGTATTTTAAAACATTTTTTCTTGATCTAAGTGGACTTGTCTGCTTCCCCTACTTTTAATTTCACTTGTGGCTCTTTGTAGATGTTTCTCTTGTGAGACTGTAACAGAATCTTGAAATCATTTCTAGGTTGTGAACTCCTTCAGTGTTGTCATATCATCTCATTTTGGACAAGTTTCTTTGAACAAGCATTTGTTGGACCCTTTAGTACAGACCAAGTTCTATTGGAGGCCTAAAGAAAATGATCTTATCTACCTTCTGCCTCTTTGACTTTTACCTCTCCACTTTCTTATTTAGCACAAGCTCAGCTCACCAGTGTATTTTTCAATCCTTTGAGCATCATAATAATCCAAGGAACTTTAAAATACATGCATGCATGCATGCGTGTATCCACCCCCCCTCCCCCCTCCCCCCTTCCACAGTACAGAAATAACATCCCCAAGATTCTGACTCTGCTGAACTAGTGTCAGACCCCAACACAGGTATGTTTAAAAAGTTCCATAGGCAAAGCTAAAGTGTAGGCAGCATTGAGCATCACTGGCCTAGACCAACCTCAAAGCAGAAACTATATCTGGAGAATACTAGACTTCTGGAAACCACGGCTTGATTGGTTCTACTAGAATCAACCCTAAAACCAATTTCTAAGATGCTGTTAGATTCGCCTCATTCACAAAGGTAGAAGCTGAAGGTAGAAATCCATAAAAAGTCTGTAACTGAGGCATTGCTTGGAATTAAGGCTCATGATTTTGGATCAGGGCACCTGGTTTTAGGAATTAATTCGATTACTTGGAAAGCTGGTTTAGGAACAGTTGCTCATGGAAAGGAATAGACCAAATACCTTGGGGACCTAGACAGAATCTGTTCTCTGTCATTCATGTGTCTCAAAGACTTTAAGAACAAACAAATATTATTTCAGGAGTTTAATGTGCAGCAAACCTAAAGCCCGGAAAGGTGTAGGATTTATTTTTTGGCATAATCCAGCTGTCAGGACTCCTGATTCCCAAACTCTAGAGGTCATCACTAATTGAAGAAGTTATCACCACTTGAGGAGATGCTGAAGCAGGACACCTGATCCCTAGTCCTCATTTGGGCATGAGCCAGACAGAGGTGTGGACGTGTTTAAATCACCTCTGCTCTCAGGGCCTTCCTTTCTTCAGATGAAGTAAATTGAACTAGATGTTCTATCTGGGATCCTTCAAGTTTAACAAGTGACACTAGGTGGCACTCATGTAACTCCAGTGGGGAGCTGTTGGAGCAAGTTGGCTGTCCGCCTCTCTTTGTCCTTCAAAAAAGACCCAGGAAGCTGCCAGGGACACTTTGGGAAATAATGCAGTTTTAGGATTCCTTTTATGAAGAAGAGCTTTTGAATCTATGAATGCATGTTGTATTTTACAAGCTCCTTTCATTAATTATGTATTTCTCCCCTATTATCTCAAATTTTAAAATATTGAACAGGAAACTATTTCTATGACTTAGCTACCCATGTGATGTTTGTGGGAGGTAAAAGCACGTTCTAAGCTGTCCTAGTCACATGCCACGGCATGAGTAACTTTTGAAAGAAGTGAGATCCACTGTCTCAACACTGAACTCCAAGCAGATGGGATTCTCTCCCATGATGAGTTGTCTATTGTCCGCCACTAAGTGTGGTCAGCCAGACATGGTTCTCTTTCAAATCCTTGTTCCCCAAAGCTGTTTTGTCCTGGATCTGAAGTTCTCAGGGAAATTTTTTCTGGCCCAGGTTCATTTCAGAAATCCATTCTGGCTCACTCTGGCTTCAGAACTCAGCTCAGAGGTGAGAGAGTTGGAAGCCTCCATGGTCGGATGTAGTCCCAAAGATGACAATTTCTTCATCAACAGAAGTCATCCAAGTCACCTGTCAGATTTTTCCTTCTATCAAGGACCATCAGACTGGCAGCTAAAGATTTAGCAACTAAAATAAACACAGAAGAACTGATTTTACGGTTTAACTCTTTGACATCTGAAAAATAAGTTTTTTATTGCTAATTCATTTTAAGAGTAAGAGGTGGGTATTGACTTCAGGACTTTGAGTGGCATGAGTTTCCTGGGTTGAAGCACTGTAGCAACTTCAGACCTATGGATGGGGTGTGATATGGTGTTAGGATTAGGATAAGTAATTGAATGTGAGTATAAACACACACACACACACACACACACACACACAACACATACACACATCTAGAACTATCTAAAGCCAAAATATAACCTCAGTGGCATTTTTCTGTATTTTTCAAGTTTTATTTAAGACCATAATTTTCACAATTGGACAAGGGGTCTGTGGATCAATAACATATAAAGAATAAAAAAATAAACAGCATGATTTTATTTTGCAAATTATTATTTAAGAAGAAAAGTAAGTGATCCATAGGTTTTAACAAAGAGATAGTTATTTATAAATTACCTTGTTTGTGGTAAAATAGCTAGTGTGATTTGAAAAGAGCTTTGTAGTGCTTCCGTAGGATGTGCAAAGTATTTGATCTGATCCACTGATGGCAAAGGAACACCTGAAAGACTCCAATTAACATTATTAAGATTGTCCTCAATCTACAGATGAGGAAGTATAAAATGAAAGTTGGATAAAATTTTTTAAAGATAATATAGAATTATATTTTTTAACCCAAACATAATAAATTCAGCCTACTATCTCTAGTATGATTTTTTAACTTTTCATCCTCATACCAATCCTATAAAGCTTGGCAGATACCCATTGTGGCTTCCTTTAGTGACTTTTGTTGTCATTCATCATTCCTTTTAACATCTCCAAGGAAAGAAAACTGGGTTCAGAAAAGATGTGGAAGAGGGTTCTAATCCAGCTTTGGCACAAATTAGTTTTGTAAGCACTGTGAAGTTATATAAGTGTTCTAGGTTTCTGTTTCAAAGAATGGGAGCTCTTACTAACTCTGATACCTGGATTATTATAAGGATAAAATAAGTTAATGCATGGGACAGGACGTAAAATTCTATAGGCAGTTTCTTTGGGAAGCAGATGGTGGGATAGAGTTAGAAATGAAAAGGTTTTTGGTGAGCATAGGCAGGAATGAGCAGGGGAACCATCGGACTGAAGTGCTTTGTCTGCTAGCCCAACTGGGAGCATCGCTGCAAAGGTGGCCAGTCCCAGGGGTCTGTGGCTCTCTCCTGTAGCCCTGTGTTGCTTAGTCCTTGACTGGGGGAGGTCCCATGAAGAATACAACCTTACCTCCAACACAGCAGATCTGCAAGGAGCTAACATCTGGAGGCTGAGTGGTGGCACAGCTCATATCCTCCATAATTGGCAGACCTGAGGCCATCTGAGATAAGACTACAAGGTGGCTACAAATGGCTGTACTAATTTACATTCCTGTGAATAATGCACAAGAGTTCCCTTTTCTCCACATCCTCACCAGCACTCATTATCTTTATCCTACTGGATAACAGCCATTCTTACTGGGGTGAGGTGATAATATCACATTGGGGTTTTGATTTGCATTTCCCTGATGATTGGTGATGTTGAATTGTTTTTCTTTATTTATTGGTTGCTCAAGACAATACAATGATCTTGACATATCATACATTTGATTCAAATGGGGTATGAATTCTTATTTTTCCACGTGTACAGATTTCATGATCACATTGGTTATACAGCCACATTTATACATACAACAATACTAGTGTCTGTTGTATTCTGCTGCCCTTCCTATCCCCCCCTCCCCTCCCCTCCCCTCCCATCACCTCTCTCTACCCAATCTACTGTGACACATTTCTCTCTCTCTTTTTTTTCAAGTACTCTCTCCCAATCTCGACAGACAGTCAGCCTCCTGATTTCTCTTGTCTTCCCTGCAAGTTTCATCAGCTGAGACTCGGGTCTGGCATTTAATGTTGCCTTCTGTTGTTCTTCTTGATCTTTTGTTTCTCACGCCTGTCTGACTGTGTTGTAGTTCTAGGTTATCCCACAGTCTACTTTCTTTCTTCTGAAACTTGAGTGAGCCTTACTGGAGAAATTAATGTAAACCTTCTGAATGGCATACTACACTTCTAAGACAGCCAATTTCATTAAGGTCTTTATCATGGCCATCCTTCTATCTAGTTCTTATTGCCTCCCTATTCCACTAACATGGCATTTAATTTGCTGGGGATCACTGACATCTATCCCATACTGCTTTGGGCTGAGATATCTGTGTACTTAAATATCTACTTGGACTCTTCTCCCTGCAGCTTGTATGGCGCAACTCTTGAGGGCTGGGATATGACTTTTACTACTATTAGTCTCATTCTATACCCAGAACAATGCCAGGAACTTATTTAGTATTAAAAATATTTGTTAAAAGAATAAATAATTGAGTGAAGAATTGAAGAAGTTATCACCACTTGTGCCTATTGCCTATGTCAAGTAGTTTATGTATGTCGCATTCTTAATCTTTAGTCCTTATAGCTCTCTCATTGGGTAGATTTTAGAAGTTCTTTTTTATACATTTATCTATTGCCCATCTCTTGCCACTAAATATAACTTCTTTGAAGGAAAATATCACATCCAATTCATTTCTATAGTTTCCTATCTTTACTCCCCAGGCAGTGCCTGACACATAAATAATAATGTTCAGTAAAACCTAGTTGAGGGATCAAATAAGTGACAGAACCAACAATGAAGGGGTAATGTCAAGACTCAAACCTTTGTTCAGCAACAAAGCCTGTCACTCTGCTGTGCCTGCAGCTCTGTTTAAAGTGTTGTGAACCACACTGTCCTCAAAACAATTTAATGATCAAATTTTGAGTGAAAAGAATATGAGCTTCAATATCATGCTTCAGTCATAATAGTGATAGAAATTGTAGTTGTTACTTGCTTTTTTAACTTTAAAAAGAATGTACCTAATATCATAGGGAAGATAATTAGCTCGTTTATGAATTTGTTTCCTCTTACAACATATGATCATATATGTCTTTATCTCTTTACCTTGATTCAAGATCATTGGTAATTCAATAAATAGTGCTGGTGTTTGGGTATCATTCAGAAGCCCTGTGAATTTTATAAGCCTTTTATTTCTTTTTTTTAAAGAGAGAGAGAGAGAGAGAGAGAGAGAGAACTTTTAATATTTATTTTTTAGTTTTCGGCGGACACAACATCTTTGTTTGTATGTGGTGCTGAGGACCGAACCCGGGCCGCACGCATGCCAGGCGAGCACGCTACCGCTTGAGCCACATCCCCAGCCCCAGCCTTTTATTTCTTACCATGAGAACACTATTAGCAGATAGTTGTGTATATTAACACTGGAGACAAAACTATAAAGTGAGTTAAATAAAATGCCATTTAGCAGCAAATGATTAATTAAGCACCTAATTAATCTTCCTTTCTGCCAATTTGACTTTTAGTCAACTGAAGCCATTTGATAATAGTGGAAACAATGTAGCAAGCTTCTAGACAGCTTACAAGTGCCAATTGTATGCAAATCTTGGAAACATATGTTGAAAATTGAACAATACAGTTGAGATTCCAGAATTTCCATTCCCACTACTGTTTATAACGGAACAAAATAACCATGAATGCATTTAAGAGATTAATGCTGCCTTCATTTATAAAGCATTATATTAACCTTTTAGTATAAATCCTAACTATTTTGGGGGGATGGTACTGGGTATTGGACCCAGGAGTGCTTTACCACAAAGCTATATTCCCAGCCCTTTTTATTTTGATTTTTAGTTGTTTTTTTTTTTTTTTAAATTTGTTTTGTTTTGTGGTTTGAGACAGGGTCTTGCTAAGTTGTTTAAAAAATTGCTGAGTTGCTGGACTGGCCTCAAACTTGTGATTCTCTTTCCTTAGTCTCCCAAGTCATCCAGCTATCTTGTGATTGCATAACTAAAGTATATATTCAAACAATTTGGACCACTCCATAATATTCTACTAGTTTCCCTATTTTTATGCCTTTCAAAAATAGCCACACAAAGCCAGTGGCACATGCCTGTAATCCCAGCAGCTCAGGAAGCTGAGGCAGGAGGATCATGAATTCAAAGCCAGCCTCAGCAAAAGTGAGGTCCTAAGCAACTCAGTGAGACCCTATCTCTAAATAAAATATAAAACAGGGATGGAAACGTGGCTCAGTGGTTGAGTGCCCCTGAGTTCAATTCCTGGTACCAAAACCAAAAAACCATAAATGCAAATCACATACCCTGTTATTCATATCATGTAGGATAAATTCTTGCCAATTATAACTCAAATGGGGAGAGGAGTTAGCAACTCTGAGGGAATTCATCCATTGTTTCTCTTAACTCATCATTCCATCTGTATATCCAGTAAAATGATCATAATCTAATAACAATTTCTAGTTAAATGAAGAGGCATT
Source organism: Marmota flaviventris (assembly GCF_047511675.1). Taxonomy (NCBI): domain Eukaryota; kingdom Metazoa; phylum Chordata; class Mammalia; order Rodentia; family Sciuridae; genus Marmota; species Marmota flaviventris. The sequence goes on from NC_092505.1 coordinate 78,085,481, forward strand.
TTTCAGAAATGCTTTTTCTTTATTTTTATTTTTTTGCAAGGGCAGCAATGGAATTTCAAAACACGGCTTCATATTTCATGGTTATAATTTTGAACCATAAACTATATTTATATGAAAAAACCCAACTGGTTCTTGTAGCACCTCTCCCAATTATAATAAATCTTAACAGGGTGCTTGATGTGTGCCTCCTGTTCCAGCTATGGGAGGCTGAGGCAGGAAGATGACTTGAGCTCAGAAGTTTGAGGCACACACATGGCCTTACTAAGTTGCTGAAGCTGGCCTTGAACTTGCAGTCCACCTGCCTCAGCCTCCTGAGTTGCTGGGGTTATAGGCGTACATCACAGTGCCTGGCCACAATGGGTTTTTCAAAACTTTGCAACACTTTTGAAGCACCTAGCCTCTTTGTTCCTTCATTCCCTGTCTTTGATCTCCTCAATGGTCCTGACCTGAAAGTTTGGCACGCGTTCTCATTCAAAGTTGAGAAAACCAAAGCTCAAGTAAATGAAGGAACCAGCTGGTAGGGTGACACTTCAGATTATAATTTTGATTGTATCTGTATAGTTAATTGGAAAAAAGATTCTGAGTGAAAAGGAATTAACTGCATAACTGAAAAAAGCCAAAATCATTTTTGGTAAAGTGATAATTGAAACATCTGCTTCAAGACCATACGCCCAACACAAGGAACCACAGTGACTATTTTTTAATTTTTTTGGTATCAGGGATTGAACTCAGGGGCACTTAATCACTGAGCCACATCTCCCATCCTTTTTATTGTTTGTTTTGAGACAGCGTCTTGCTAAGTTGCTTGGGGCCTCTCTAAGTTGCTGAAGCTGGCTTTGAACTCATGATATTCCTGCTTGAGCCTCCAGAGCACTTAGATTACATGTATGCAATTATTTTTAAACATAATTTAACATTACTCTTCTTGCTATGTATGACAAAGACAAATCACTTGTATTTGTCTAGTGACTTCCTAACTGTGATGTTTGGGTCAACATAGTGTTTAGCAGATAGTAGTAGCTGAACGAGATTTGTTGAATTAAATAAATGGACTTTAAATTTTTAACAGGGTCTCATTTTCTAGCATCTATTTGTTTTTTGGCACAATTCTTTTGGAAAATGATAAGGGCAACATGCAGGAAGAATCACAAGATTGTGTGATGCTCTTGGATACAGGAATGCCACTACAAAAAATTTTTCATGGGGCTGGGGATGTGGCTCAAGCGGTAGCGCACTCGCCTGGCATGCGTGGGGTGCTGGGTTTGATCCTCAGCACCACATACAAATAAAATAAAGATGTTGTGTCCACCGAAAACTAAAAAAAAAAAAAAAAATATTAAAAAATTATCTCTCTCTGTCTCTCTCTCTTTAAAAAATTTTTTTTCATAAGGAAATAATTCTATAAAAGTATGAGGTATATTATTTGAGATATGCCTAGCATTATCAATCATTATCAAAATACTGAAACAATTTTAAGGTCCAGGATTTTTATCTGTAAAAGGTACTGCTCAGCTGTTTCTTCCCTACCACTTCCTTTACCTTCCCTAGATATAGAGGTAGGCACAGGACTCAGGGTGACCAATCAAATTGTCCCATCCCCACAGCCCACAGTGATTGGTATGGAAATGCACAGTAACAGTCCTCTCCTAAGTCTTTCCTTTAAATTATTTAGGAAGACCACCTCTTGCCTCTAAGTTTTAGGACGGTAAAATTTTATAATTCTGCCATTGCCAGTCACATGGAGAAAGCTTAACTGCAATAAGACTAAGTTAAGGACTACAACACAAGTAGAGGCAAGAGGCCAAAAGAGACTGAGCCTTGGCTGGCACATTCCTGAAAACATCTTTTGAACCCTGGATTCAGTCACTCCTAGCATCTTTTTATGTGCGCTCACCCTAGTTTCACAAATCATAAAATCTATTTTTCTTAAAGCTAGTTTGAGTTCTGTCACAATTAGGGGTCTTAATTATTACATTACAGGAAGGAATGCTATGACTTCTTTCACTCAACATTGTAAGATTCTGTTGTGTGCAGTTATGAACTGTTCCTTTTCCTTATAGTCTTCAATTTTATGAAAAACACCACAGTTGATTTAAAAGTGTCTCTGTTGATGGACACTTTGGATAGTTTTCCCTCCTGGTTTTTTGAATTTGAGAACAAATATACCCATTTCTGTTGGGTATGTGCACAGAAGTGGGATTGCTCAGACTTAGCCTGAATGCATGTTGGGCTTATAGTATACTGCCAAAAAGTGTTTTCAAATAGTTGACCTCCAACAACTAGTGTGTGAGGCATCTGATTGCTACACACCCTAACCAACACATAGCATTTTCTCTGTTGAGATTTAAGACACATAAAATAATTTCACAAACCACAATTCTTCAAATACAAGATGTCAGCCAATATTATTTTGCTACTTTGTCTTGTTTCAAAGTAATTTCAGGTGACTGGAAGGTAACACTGTAAATGCCACTTTATTGACCTCAGCATTTCTGCAGACTACTGCAGCCCTCTGGGGCAGACTTTTTAAGCATTCCTTTGTTAATCCAAATAAAAGTAACTCCAATAGCCTGACCGAAGTAAAGTTTCCCAATTTCACTTAAGTGTTTTTCAGAAATGTTAATTGCGCCCTTCAGTTCCACAGACAACAGACAAATTCTTCCCAATTTGTAGAATCTGGAGGCACTCAATTGTATACTTCAGGCCAGGAAAATTTAGCACTCACAAATACATTCACTTGAAATGTAAATCTAATTTTCTATGCAACATTTGTAATCCAAACACTAGAAACAGAATTCATCCTTTTTTTTTTTTTTTTAACATTGACTGCCTAATGTCTCTATATGTGCCTTTGTGATCTCTTTTGAGTATTTCTACTAGAGGAGGATATTTTTTAATTTATTTTTTTATTAGAGCATTATAGTTAGCCATGGTACTTGGGTTCATTCCAACAAAATAATACATGCATGAAATTGTATTTCAGTTAGTGTCCCTCTCTCTCCTTTCCCTCCCTCTTTGTTGTTGTTGTTTGCTTGTTTGTGTGTGTGTATGTGTGTGTGTGTGTGTGTGTGTGTGTTAAAAATAAGAGAAATATTGGGTAGAAAATAGGAAGGGAACCCAGCATACTAACAATGGCTATGATTATTATCAAACCAACCACAGTTGTGGGTCCCTTTTGTGATCTGACAAAAATGATGACATGCTGGGAACTCTAATGCCCAACTGTCATCTTCCTCCTACTCCCCATAGTTACTGACCCTAACCTTCCTCACTGCCTCAGCTCACTTTAAATCAACAGAGATTTCCTCTATTACCATCATCCATTCAACTCCATTTCATTTGCAAATTGTGACTCTGAATACAGTTGAACCTTGAACAACTCAGGGGACAGGGGTGCCAATAACCCCTTTTGCAGTTGAAAATCTGAGTATAATGTTTGACTCCCCAGAAATTTAACTACTAACATCCTGCTGTTGGATCAGAAGCCTTACCTATAATATAATCAATTAACACAATATATACATTGTATGTATTAAGTACAGTGAAAAATATGTGAGAACCATAGATGCATAGTTTACTGGAGAAATGAACTAGTCCTAGTTAGTGTCACATGGTGGGTGTTTTAAGTGGATACTTGCAACACTTGATCTCACCACAAAAGCAAGAGGAGGTGAGTACAAATAAATTATTACAGAACAGGATGTAATTTTAACTTTATGCAGTTATGATTTAATATTGCATCTTCAAATTCATTTACATTTCTCTCAATTGCAATGGCCCCATGTACAGTCTCTGATTATAACAGATTTGTGTATATTTTATAATAAATGATAAGATAGACTATTAACTACATGTATTTTGTGCATTCATGACATACCTTTTTCCATATATCTAGGTTACATGATTTATCTATAAATTTTTCAAATTGTCACACACAAAAATTCATATATAAATAAAACCATGCAGTTCAAAACATGTTGTTCAGGGGGCAGCTGTAACTTCTTTGTGCCCAGCAGTGAGAACCCAGAGGTAAATAAGAGCCAGAATCTGCCTTTAAATCATTCATAGATAAGGGGAAGAGACCCATCTATACATAGCTGGCTTTAAGGGCTTAAGAGCAATAATAACTGAAGTATTATGTAAACATAAAAGAACATTATTTTGTTACATGAGTGGGTTCAGAAAATGAGGAGAAAGATATTGTACTCTCCCTCCTACTGGCAGTTTCAGTTTATTTTGTTACCTCAGTCTCAGATTATAATAATTGATTCAAGTGGAAAGAAAACCACAATCTGGCAAATACACAAATGTAATGTCTGTGATGGAAAATGCTTACCTTTTAACTTTTATACTCTTGTTTCTTGTTTGAGGTATTTGTTTGGGTTTTTTTTAAGGGTGGGGGTGTGGATTTGTTTATTTGTTTTGGTTTGGTTTTGGCTGCTTGCACAGATTGTTTCTAGAAATCATTTATGGTTCCTTGACTCCAAGTTCCTAAACTATCTTTTACTTGGTCACTTCAATGTTCAATTTTTTTCCCCCCAAATCAGAACATTACTTGGTCACTATTAACTGATACACATTTCCATCAGTCTCAGGTTTTGCCTCTTCAGGGTTTCTCTTGAGTCCCTCCACTCAGTGTTCTTTTTACCCACCCCTCCTTTTCCTAGTGTTTTTTAGTTTTTGTTTGGTTGTTTTGTTTTGCTTCAGCAGAGCAAAATGAACCCAGCCTCACTTGCTCTGGACAGTGAACCTCTCGCCTCTGATTCTGTTTCCTTTTCTTCATCCAGATTGTTCATCAGCCTCACCTTTCATGTATCCATTCCACTTTCTCCACCTCCAGCACCCTGTTCAGAGGCTTATTCCTTATATTTAATAAAAATTTAATGGACATTTTCTCTTTATTTCTCCATCTATACAAAAAGAGAAGGCCAATAGTTTAGCAGATTGGTAATGTACACAAGTGAATCCCAAAACTTAAAGGACATAGGGATCATTTTGCAGTATTCTAAATGCAGATTTCCAGGCCCCCACACCAGTAGACTTTGATTCAGCAGCTCTGGCCTGGAGCCTTGGAGTCTGCATTCAATAATCAATCCATTGATTCTGATAGAGGCTGTTCCTGGGCCACATTTCAAGAAACTTCATTTTGGTATGAAATCTTTAATGTGTTCCATTTACAGCCACAAAAATCATCTACACAGCTGAGAGGTTGCAATCCCTGCTGGCCCCTGTCTTCATGCAGGTAGACATTCCTGGCTGGCTCTTTCACCAGCAGCCTTTACTTCCATTTTCTATCTTTCTTTTTTTTCCTTTTTTCTTAATTAATAGACATTATTTTGAAGGAAAGTTCTTAATTTACAGAAAAATTGAGTGGAAAGTACAGAGAGTATCCATAGAGCCACTAAAAATCTCCTGTGTTCTACCTATTTACCCTTCCATTCCTCCCTGAAAGCACTGGAAATGACTCATCTTTTTACTATCTCCATCGGTTCATCTTTTCCAGGTGCCATACAGTTGAAATCATACAGTATTCATTTTTAGAATGGCTTCTTTCATTTAGCAATAAGCATTTAAAGTTATTTCATGTAATTTTATGGGTTTATAGCATTTTTTTATTACTGAGTTGAAAGGAATGGAATAAAAAGTCTATTATATAAATATGCCAGTTTGTTTATTCATAGTCACCTATTGAAGAACATCTTGTTGGTTCCAAATGTTACTATTGTGTTAATTTTCCATTGCTATAAATACTTCAGATAATCAACCTACTTATGGAAAATGTTTAATTTGGCTCACGAGTTTGGAGGTTTCCATCCATTTCCTTGTGCCTGTGGCAAGGTAGTGTATCATGGCAGGGAGCACAAGGTGGAGTAAAGCCACTTGCTCTCTACTAGAATGAGCAAGAGTGAGGAAGAGATGGAGTCCCCACTGTCCCCTTCAAGGGCATGTGCCCTGTGATCAAAACCTCCCATTAGGCCCTACCTTTAGGACACTTTATGAGGGCCTACCACCGGTCACACACTGGGGACCAAGTCTTTAACCCCTTGGCCCTTGAGGGACATTCCAGATCCAAACTATAGCAGCAGTTGTGAATAAAGCTGCTAAAAACAGTGGTGGGCAGGTTATTTTGTGGATATAAGTTTTCAACTAACTTGGTTATTTACCAAGGATCACAATTGCCAGATGGTAAAATATAGTTAGTTTTTAAGGAACTGCCTGCCTTCCAGAGTGGTTGTAGAGCTTGTACTCCCACCAAATGTCCTGGCTGCTCCACAGCCTCACCAGCGTTTGGTGTTGTCAATGTCTTGGTTTAACCATTCTAAGAGATGTTTAGTAGCATCTCACTGCTTTAATTTGAAGTTCCCTAACCACATGCAATGTTGAACATCTTTTGTATGCTTATTTGTCAATACATATATTTTCTTTGGTGAGGTGTTTATTTGGATCTTTTGCTCATCTTTTAATGGGGCTGTCTGTTTTCTTATTGTTGAGTTTTTAGAGTTCTATGTATATTTTGAATATACATATTTTGAATATACACAGTTTTTTTCATCAGCTATATGTTCTGCCAAGATTTTCTGTGGTTGTCTTTGCATACTTCAGTGGTGTCTTTCACAAGGAGGTTTTTTACTTTAACAAACTCCAAATTATCAATTTTTTCTTTCATGGATCATGCCTCTGATGTTATATCTAAAACGTGTTAGCACCATTAAACTCGAGGTTACCTAAGTTCTTTTCTGGAGTTTGTAGTTTTGCATTTCACACTTAGGCCTGTTAACTTTTTGTGAAGTTTGAGTTAACTTTTGTGAAGTGGCTCTTTACAAAGTGAAACATTGACTCTAGCATCACTAGCATCCTCTCCTCCCTTTCCGCTTATTATTATTAATTTTTTTTTTGGTACCGGGATTGAACTCAGGGGCACTCTACCACTGAGCTACATCCCAGCCCTACTTTGTATTTTATTTAGCAACAGGGTCTCACTGGGTCTTGCCTTGCTGTTGCTGAGGCTGGCTTTGAACTCGCAATTCTCCTGTCTCAGCCTCCCACACTGCTGGGATCTCCTTACTTTTTATTATAGAATTTTTAAAAATATATTTTATTTCATTACTGATTTTTATGTGGTGCTGAGGATCAAACCCAGTGCCTCACCTGTATGAGGCAAGCGCTCTGCCACTGAGCCACAACCCCAGCCCCAAATTTCAAAACATATAAGAAAATAGTATAACAAACATGCAGAAACTCCTAGATAGCTCTAGCCACCCTTAGCAAGTATCAACATTTTGCCAATTTCATCTCACCTATCATCCTACCCCCACTTATATATGTATTTATTTTTCTGGAGTCTACCCCTCCAAAACTGGAGATTGAACCCAGGGGTGCTTTACCACTGAGGTATACCCTCAACCCTTTTTGTTTTTTATTTTCAGACAGGGTCTTGCTAAATTGCCCAGACTGGCCTCGACCTTTCTATCCTCCTGCCTCAGCATCACAAGTAGCTGGGATTACAGATGTGTGCCACTGTGCTTGGCTTGTAGAGTTTTTAAAAGCAAATCCTAGATACCATCATTTCATTCGTAAAACCTTAGTGTTTATCTCTAATTCAAAAACAAAAACATGACCCTAACCACAATATTATCATCATATCAAATTAACAATTCTTGCTAATGTCATCTCTTGGTGTATTTAAATATCTCCATGGATCTGATATTTCTCTCTTTTTTTCATTTATAGTTCTACATAATGGTAGAAATTGTTGTTACATACATGCACACAATATAACTATAATTTGGCCAATATCATTCCCCAGTATTTCCCCTTTCCATCCTCTCTTCCCTCCCCACTTGTCCCTTTTGGTCTGATGTCTCTTAATCCTTTCTAGAACTCTGGGTGGTGTTGGCTTTAAGCTATCCCCAACAGACATTTTCTTCCCTATGTTCACTTTGTTCCTATACTTCACTGGGACTGAGGAGCCAGGAGTTTTCAAACAATGTACCAGTTTCTCTAGAGACTGACTGAGGCTGTTGATAGAGAAATCATTATTAAATCCTTGAAAATTATATTATTCAAGAGACCCCCCCCCAAGGGAGATGAGTGATGAGAAGAGGAGGTACTATTATGAAAGGAGCCCCGGGACATTAGGTTTATCAGAAAATCCTTTCCATGAGTCAGTTAATCTTTTTCCATTTTAGTTTCAGGGAGGATATCTGACCCCATGGAATTAGGAGTCCTTTCCTACTTTTGCCAAACTGCTAAGGCCAATGAATATTCAAGCGAAACATTATCCAAATTTGGGGCTCTGCTAACCACAGAGGACCCTCTGTCTGAGTTATTACCTCTGAAACTTTCACACAGCTGTCTCTAGAGAGAGAATGGGGGCCAAGTTTCCTGGATGAGCTGTAGTCAGTTTTCTGAGGATGTGGTTGATCCCAGAAAATACACAGCTAATTTATAAGAGACTAGGAGGGAGGCAGCTGCCCTGAGGATAACATATCGAGGACTCAAGAGGTCAATAAGTGACCTCAGTTCATATGAGAAACTTTCACTGGTCTGAACCAAAGAAGCCTGCTTTAGGCTGAAAGCCATCTAAAAGGCCCCCAATGATGCTAAATCATATTTTAGACAAAAGAGGCCAAAGACAAAAATCTTGAAATACAGAGTATGTGCATGGGCTGGGAAGAAGTTGGTGAGTTGGAAACTCCTTCCTTATGCTGGCGCTAGTCCTGATCCGAGGATTTAACCATTATTTTCAGTTTAATAGAGTCCAATATAAATATATGTATTTTTATAGAAGAGAATTGTTTTCATGGTATTTGAGTCTCTAGAAGCCAATAAATCACATTAAACAGAGCCACAGATTATCTTCCTTCTTTTTAATGCCTCTGCAAGATCATGCATTATCTCATAAGATCGGAATGTGACAGATTCTATTTTGAGTCTTTGGACGATTCCTTCACTTAGCCTTTCTGAGAACCAGAGTTCAGAAAAATCTGTGCAACCGAGAGTCTTCTCCAGTTCACTGGATCTTGCAATCCTGGTTTCAAAGAGGTCAGTGTCTTCTTAAGGGCCATGTGGAGACTCCAGTGTGTTCCCAGGAGAATGAACTCCTTGTGCTAAGAAGTTATCTACAGAGCATCCTTGACAGAGTTCTGTTGGGTGATATAGTGACATGTCTATGGCCAAAGAACCTTTTGAGTACTTACATAATAGAACTGTTTTAGTGAACCCAATAAACCCTAATTAATGAAACTCTCCATTGATATGGAGACTATTCATTTCCAATGAAACCAGCAAGACAGGAATCTCACACAAAGTTATGCTGCCTTAACTTATTAGAACAGCTAGAGCTGACAGCTACTGCCATCTTTACTCTGTCCCCTCTACTGATATTTGGCTTGTTCTTTTGTTTAGTGGACACATAATGGCCCACTCAAAAAAAATTTTTTTGGTATCTGCCATTTCAAATTTCAGATGTGACATGTTGATCCTGAGATCTGTATTGTGTGTGTGTGTGTGTGTGTGTGTGTGTATGAGAGAGAGAGAGAGAGAGAGAGAGAGAGAGAGAGAGAAATACTATAACATTTTACTCATTTAAGCGTACAGTTCAGTGGCGTTAGGCATATTCACATTGTTGTTTAATGGTCACCATCAGCTATCTCAAGAACTTTTCATCTTCCCACACTAAACTCTATACCCCTAAAAAACAACTTCCCATTCTTTTCTCCCCCAGCCCCTGGCAACCACCATTCCATCTCTATGAATCTGATCACTCCAGGTATCTCATGTGAGTGTAATCATATGATATTTCTCCTTTCTGTGACGACTTATTTCACTTCGTATAATATCCTCAAAGTTCATCCATGTTGAAGTATGTGTCAGAATTTCCTTCTTTTTAAAGGCTGAATGGTATCCTGTTGTGTGTATATCCCATTTCATTTATTCAATCATCCATCAAAGGATACTTAGATTGTTTCCACCTATTGGATATTATGAATAATGCTGGTATATGGGCATACAAATAACTCTTTGAAACCCTCCTTGCAACTCTTTTTGGTATATTTCTGGAAGTGGAATTGCTGGGTTATATAGTAATTCTATTTTTAACTTTTGGAGAAATCACTGTACAGTTTCCCACAGTGGCTCTGCCATTTTGTATTCCTACTAACTGTACAAAAGGAGTCCAGTTTCTTCACATCCTTGCCAATAGTTGTTTTGTTTTAATAATAGTCATCTGAATGAAGAGTTGTCTATGTTTTTTTTTTTTTTTTTTTTTTGGTACTTATTACCCAACTGGATAATTCTTTAAAACCTTTGAACCCAGGGGCATTCTACCACTGACTGAGCAACATCTCTCGCCTTTAAACAAATTTTTAATTTAAAGTCAGGGTCTTGCTCAGTTGCTGAGGCTGGCTTCAAAGAGATGATCCTTCTGCCTTAGCCTTCTGAGTCACTGGAATTATAGGCACATACCACTATATCTGGCCTATTTGCCCATTCTTTAATTGGGTTGTTAATTTTTTCATTGTTGAACTGTAGGAATTTTTAAAAAATGTATTCTGGATATGAATCTCTTTTCAGATATATGATTTGTGAATATTTTCTTGTTTTCTGTGGATTTACTCTTCCTCCTTTTTTTCTTCTATTTCTAACAGTGGTCTTATTTCTGAGGCAAAGGGAATAGAAGTGGAAATGAAGTAGACCTGACCTTTACCATCGATGGGGGCTGGATTTAAAATTTTTTCTATTTGATATTTATCTTAAAGGTCTCTTTTTCAGTCTTGCAGGGGTCAGCTGAAGTGTTGCTATAGTTATTGCTTTTATGATGAAGACTGAACAACTCACCTTTGAAAAAGTCTATGAAAATCTCTAGACTATCAAACTAGATGAAATGATATTTTTGTTATATTAATAGTTCTACTTTTATAAGGTGATTTGATTAAAAGAAAATAACTACATTTTTCATTACCAAATGAATATGGGGTTTGAATGACAACTCAAATGATACCAGGTAATAGGATGAGAAATGAAAGTCTCTAGAGCAATGTATAAGCAATATTGTTTACCAAAGGTTATGGAGAAATATCCAGCTAAGTAATAAGAATTACTAGTGTGTATTGGGCCCTTTTTAGATGTCATTTGACATTAAATGCTTATTTTTCCAACAATCTTGTGAGACAGGTACTATTTTTCCTTTTGAAACTATGATTTACAGAGTTATGAAAAATTGTGTTGTGAATGGATAATTATGATTGTAATGCATTCCACTATTGTAAAAAAAAAAAAAAAGAAAGAAAGAACTTGTTGGAGGTCACATGGTTTGTAAATGTCGGGGCTGGGATTTAAACTCAGGTAGTTTAAATTCTCTACCCAGAATGCAAGAGCTTCATCTCCTACCTCATCCTGATTTCTCAACACTGCAGTGTTGTTAATTTTAATTTGAGGTTAGCACTTCTTGCCTCAGTCTGACATTAACTAATTGGTGTCTGAAAATGCAGAGTTGATGTTGACAAATGGACATATTCTAATTATGTCATTAGAGAATGGCGAAACTTACCCAAGAACTCTGCTGCTTACCCAACCACCATTTCACAAAAAGATGATATTCTCTGAAAATGTAGAAAATGCAGATAACATACTTTGTATCCTTTAGACACTTATTTGTCTCAGTAGTTGAAAAGTACATAAAGTTTCTGTTTCTTATCTCTGTACAAAGAATTTGCCTAGTTGAATAGGAAACAATTTTTTTTTGTTTTTAGTTACACATGACAGTAGTAGTGTAGCAATTTTTAATTTAAATCTGCTTTTAAGAATATCAATTCTTATATATCAAGAACTATGTAATGTTTTGAACAACCAACAATAAAAAATTTAAAAAAAAGAATATCAATTCTTGCAAAAATAATCAGATTAGAAGGATTTTTTTGGTACCAGGGATTGAACTCAGGGGTACTTGGCCACTGAGTAACATCCCCAGCCCTATTTTGTATTTTATTTAGAGTCAGGGTCTTACTGAGTTGTTTAGTGCCTTACTTTTGCTGAGGCTGGCTTTGAACTCGTGATCCTCCTGCCTCAGCCTCCTGAACCACTGGGATTATAGGCCTGTACCACCATGGTCAGCTCCAGTGGATTATTAAAATTTTAAGTAGCAAAATTATTTTGTCCTCTGGTAAAAACTACACATTTCATGTGTTTTTTCATCCTTCTTAAAGTTGTTAAGAGTGTTGTTAGTTTGGGGATTGAGGCAATCTTTATTTTATATATCTAGCATTTTGTATCAGAATGAAGAAGGGTTCTATAAATTTCACCCACAAGAGAATGACATTTTTAATGTTTATCAAAAGGAGTCAGGAGAAGGAAGATGGCGGCGAGGGGAGTGCATTGTCCCCGTGTGCTGCTTCACTGTGTGGGAGTATGACAAGTCAGGACGGCTAAAGGATATTTTGTTAGGAATTTCCAGCAATAGTGGGGTGCTCCGGAACCTGGAGGAAGGATTTCCATCGCACGAGGATCGGCTACGGGGACTCAAACGCGAGAGGTTTGTTGCACGGAGGGTAACACTGCTTATTCAGCAAATCGCCCCGCGGCTAAAGTCTGGGATAGAGACGCAGGGTTACAGCGCTGCAGTTTCTGCCAGCCGCGCAAGCACCGTACTCAGGGCTGAATTCTGGGTTCGAGACGGGGGAAGGAAGCGGTCCATCTCGGTTCTCCACACCGGTCAGACCACAGAGGAGGCCAGCAGCCACCATGTTGGTAAACTGACGTCACCACCCCTGTTTTTGACTGACCGCAGCTCATTCAGCCATAGAACAGGTAATTTCAGGCTGCAATTCGCCTGCGGCTTGCAGACAGATTGCTAGGGCTCAGCGCCTGGGTGCTTCTTAGAACCTGATCTTATCGGAGTGAATACCGAGCGCGGGGCGGCCGAGTTCCGGCTCCCGGAACTGAGCCCGCGGGGACTGCTTCTTGGAGCTTACATTTATAGGAGCTTACACCGAGCACGGAGTGGCCGAGTTCCGGCTCCCGGAACTTCCCTGGCCCGGGGCTAGGAGCCCGCGGAAACTGCTTCTCGGTCCGGGTCCTGCTGAGGGCCGGTCAGGACTCACCCGGTGCTTTGGTTGCCCGGCAAGGGGAACGAAATGCTGCCATTCGCATAGGATACCAACATGGCAGAGATCTGACGTCTGTAGAAAGCGGCGGAGGAGGGAACTTCATCAATACCAGTGGTGACATAAGCAGTTGGTCTCCTGGTAGGGGGGGTGAGGCACAGTCACCCGAGTCTCCTCAATTTGTCGTCGAGCCAGAGGGAAGGAGCCGGGCCGCCGCCAGCGCCCGGAGCAGGCCCAGCGGCTCGCCAGCGTGGTGACCGCGTGACCCCAATTGGAGAGGGGGCGGAGCGGAGCCGCCACCCGCAACCGCAAGGTGGGCAGACCCGCGACCCAGTGGTACATGGGCGTGGTAGGAGGGGCAGGGCAGAGCCGCGGTTCGCGCTTGCAAGGTAAACAGACCTGTGTCAGCCTGGCGGGTCAGGCCCAGTGGCCTGCCAGTGTGGTACACACGTCACCCCAACTGGAGTAGGGGCAGAGCAGATCCTTCTCCCACGCCCGGATCAGGCCCTGCCGGTGTGGTGGTCACGTGACCCCAATTGGAGTGGGGGCGGAGCGGAACCGCCACCCGTGCCCGCAGGGTGAGCAGACCAGTGATCAACCTGCAGATCAGGCCAAGGGGTCCGCAGGCGTGGTAGGAGGGGCAGGGCAGATCCGCCGCCCGCACCTCCAAGGTAGGCAGACCTACAACAGACCAGCGGATCAGGCCCAGGAGCCTGCCGGCGTGGTACAAACACCACCCTAATTGGAGTAGTGGCAGAGCAGAGTCGCCGCCCGTGCCAGGAACAGGCCCAGCGTCCTGCAGGCGGGGTAGCCACGACACCCTAATTGGAGTAGGGGCAGAGCAGAGCCTCCACCTGTGCCCGAAAGGTGGGCAGATCTGCGACCGACCAGCGGGACAGGCCCAGGGGCCTGCCGGTACGACAGACACGTCACCCCATTTGCAGTAGGGGCAGAGTAGAGCCGCCGCCCGTGCCTGCAGGGTAGGCAAACCTGCAACCGACCGGCGGATCAGGCCCGGTGGCCTGCCGGCGTGGTACACTCGTCACCCCAATTGGAGTAGGGGCAGAACAGAGCCGCCGCCAGCTCCCAGAACAGGCCCAGTGACCTGCCGGCGTGGTAGCCACGACACCCCAATTGGAATAAGGAGAGAGCAGAGCCGCCGCCTGCACCTGCAGGAAAGATACGCAAGCAATATGAAAAGACAAGGAAAGAAAGGACCACAAGCAATGCAGGTCAACGCAACTTTAGAAGAGGTAACAGCTGCAGCAGATGGAATGTCAGATAAAGAATTCAGGATATACATGCTTCAGATGATCTGGAGTATCAAGGAAGACATTAAACAGCAAAATCAGACAATGAAAGATCACTTCGACAACGAATTACGCAAACAAATCCAGGAAGCAAAGGATCAACTATACAGGGAGATAGAGGTTATAAAAAACAAACAAACAGAAATCCTAGAAATGCAGGAAGCAATAAACCAACTTAAAAACTCAATGGAGAATACTACCAGCAGAGTAGAACACTTAGAAGATAGAACATCAGACAATGAAGACAAAGTATTTCAACTGGAAAAGAACATAGACAGCTCAGCAAGACTGTTAAGAAACCATGAGCAGAACATCCAAGAAATATGGGATAACATTAAGAGACCAAACTTAAGAGTCATTGGGATACAGGAAGGTACAGAGCTCCAAACCAAAGGAATGAGAAGTCTATTCAATGAAATAATACAAGAAAACTTCCCAGACTTGAAGAATGAGACAGAACCCCAAATCCTAGAAGCCTACAGGACGCCGAATGTGCAAAATCATAAGAGATCCACACCTAGACACATCATAATGAAGATGCCCAACATACAGAATAAGGAGAGAATTTTAAAAGCTACAAGAGAAAGGAAGCAGATTACATTTAGGGGTAAGCCAATCAGGATAACAGCTGATCTGTCAACACAGACTCTGAAAGCTAGAAGATCCTGGAATAACATATTTCAAACACTGAAAGAAAATGGGTTCCAACCAAGAATTGTGTATCCAGCGAAATTAAGCTTCAGGATGGAGGATGAAATTAAAACCTTCCACGATAAACAAAAGTTTAAAGAATTCGCAGCTAGAAAACCATCTCTTCAAAACATCCTCGCCAAGGCATTACAGGAAGAGGAAATGGAAAATAACAATGAAAACCAACAGTGGGAGGTAGGACAGTAAAGGGGGGGGAATAATCAAAGAGGAAAACAAACCATGTTTAGTAACATAAATAAACAAATATGGCTGGAAGAACAACCCATATCTCAATAATAACCCTAAATGTTAATGGCTTAAACTCACCAATTAAGAGACACAGGCTAGTAGAATGGATCACAAAACAAGACCCAACAATATGCTGCCTACAGGAGACGCATTTGATAGGAAAAGACATACATAGGCTGAAGGTGAAAGGTTGGGAAAAATCATATCACTCATATGGACTTCGGAAACAAGCAGGAGTGTCCATACTCATATCAAATAAAATCGATTTCAAGCCAAAGTTAATCAAAAGAGATAAAGAGGGACACTACATACTGCTTAAGGGAACCATACACCAACAAGACATAACAATCATAAATATTTATGCCCCAAACAATGGTGCAGCTATGTTCGTCAAACAAACTCTTCTCAAGTTCAAGAGTCTAATAGATCACCATACCATAATCATGGGAGACTTCAACACACCTCTCTCGCCACTGGACAGATCTTCCAAACAAAAGTTGAATAAGGAAACTATAGAACTCAATAACACTATTAATAACCTAGACCTAATTGACATATATAGAATATACCACCCAACATCAAGCAGTTACACTTTTTTCTCAGCAGCACATGGATCCTTCTCAAAAATAGATCATATATTATGTCACAGGGCAACTCTTAGACAATATAAAGGAGTAGAGATAATACCATGCATCTTATCTGATCATAATGGAATGAAGCTGAAAATCAACGATAAAAGAAGGAAGGAAAAAGCATACATCACTTGGAGAATGAACAATAGGTTACTGAATGATCAATGGGTTATAGAAGATATCAAGAAGGAAATTAAAAAATTCTTAGAGATAAATGAAAACACAGACACAACATATCGGAATCTATGGGACACATTGAAAGCAGTTCTAAGAGGAAAATTCATTGCTTGGAGTTCATTCCTTAAAAAAAGAAAAAACCAACAAATAAATGATCTCATACTTCATCTAAAAATCCTTGAAAAAGAAGAGCAAAACAACAGCAAAAGAAGTAGAAGGCAAGAAATAATTAAAATCAGAGCTGAAATTAATGAAATCGAAACAAAAGAAACAATTGAAAAAATTGACAAAACTAAAAGTTGGTTCTTTGAAAAAATAAACAAAATCGACAGACCCTTAGCGATGCTAGCGAAGAGAAGAAGAGAGAGAACTCAAATTACTAGCATACGGGATGAAAAAGGCAATATCACAACAGACACTTCAGAAATACAGAAGATAATCAAAAACTATTTTGAATCCTTATACTCCAACAAATTAGAAGATAGTGAAGGCATAGATAAATTTCTTAAGTCATATGATCTGCCCAGATTGAGTCAGGAGGATATAGACAACCTAAACAGACCAATATCAATTGAGGAAATAGAAGAAACCATAAAAAGACTTCCAACTAAGAAAAGCCCAGGCCCAGATGGGTATACAGCAGAATTTTACAAAACCTTTAAAGAAGAACTAATACCAATACTTTTCAAGCTACTTCAGGAAATAGAAAAGGAGGGAGAACTTCCAAATTCATTCTATGAGGTCAACATCACCCTGATACCTAAACCAGACAAAGACACTTCAAAGAAAGAAAACTACAGACCAATATCTCTAATGAACCTAGATGCAAAAATCCTCAATAAAATTCTGGCGAATCGGATACAAAAACATATCAAAAAAATTGTACACCATGATCAAGTAGGATTCATCCCAGGGATGCAAGGCTGGTTCAATATACGGAAATCAATAAATGTTATTCACCACATCAATAGACTTAAAAATAAGAACCATATGATCATCTCGATAGATGCGGAAAAAGCATTTGACAAAGTACAGCATCCCTTTATGTTCAAAACTCTAGAAAAACTAGGGATAACAGGAACATACCTCAATATTGTAAAAGCAATCTATGCTAAGCCTCAGGCTAGCATCACTCTGAATGGAGAAAAACTGAAGGCATTCCCTCTAAAATCTGGAACTAGACAGGGATGCCCTCTCTCTCCACTTCTGTTCAACATAGTTCTCGAAACACTGGCCAGAGCAATTAGACAGACGAAAGAAATTAAAGGCATCAAAATAGGAAAAGAAGAACTTAAATTATCACTATTTGCAGATGATATGATTCTATACCTAGCAGACCCAAAAGGCTCTACAAAGAAACTATTAGAGCTAATAAATGAATTCAGCAAAGTGGCAGGATATAAAATCAACACGCATAAATCAAAGGCATTCCTGTATATCAGCGACAAATCCTCTGAAATGGAAATGAGGACAACCACTCCATTCACAATATCTTCAAAAAAAATAAAATACTTGGGAATCAACCTAACAAAAGAGGTGAAAGACTTATACAATGAAAACTACAGAACCCTAAAGAGAGAAATAGAAGAAGATCTTAGAAGATGGAAAAATATACCCTGTTCATGGATAGGCAGAACTAACATCATCAAAATGGCGATATTACCAAAAGTTCTCTATAGGTTTAATGCAATGCCAATCAAAATCCCAATGGCATTTCTGGCAGAAATAGAGAAAGCAATCATGAAATTCATATGGAAAAATAAAAGACCCAGAATAGCAAAAACAATGCTAAGCAGGAAGTGTGAATCAGGCGGTATAGCGATACCAGACTTCAAACTATACTACAGAGCAATAGTAACAAAAACAGCATGGTACTGGTACCAAAACAGGCGGGTGGACCAATGGTACAGAATAGAGGACACAGAAACCAATCCACAAAACTACAACTATCTTATATTTGATAAAGGGGCTAAAAGCATGCAATGGAGGAAGGATAGCATCTTCAACAAATGGTGCTGGGAAAACTGGAAATCCATATGCAACAAAATGAAACTGAATCCCTTTCTCTCGCCATGCACAAAAGTGAATTCAAAATGGATCAAGGAGCTTGATATCAAATCAGAGACATGCCGTCTGATAGAAGAAAAAGTTGGCTATGATCTACATACTGTGGGGTCGGGCTCCAAATTCCTCAATAGGACACCCATAGCACAAAAGTTAATAACTAGAATCAACAAATGGGACTTACTCAAACTAAAAAGTTTTTTCTCAGCAAAAGAAACAATAAGAGAGGTAAATAGGGAGCCTACACCCTGGGAACAAATCTTTACTCCTCACACTTCAGATAGAGCCCTAATATCCAGAGTATACAAAGAACTCAAAAAATTAGACAATAAGAAAACAAACAACCCAATCAACAAATGGGCCAAGGACCTGAACAGACACTTCTCAGAGGAGGACATACAGTCAATCAACAAGTACATGAAAAAATGCTCAACATCTCTAGCTGTCAGAGAAATGCAAATCAAAACCACCCTAAGATACCATCTCACTCCAGTAAGATTGGCAGCCATTCTGAAGTCAAACAACAACAAGTGCTGGCGAGGATGTGGGGAAAAGGGTACACTTGTACATTGCTGGTGGGACTGCAGATTGGTGCAGCCAATTTGGAAAGCAGTATGGAGATTTCTTGGAAAGCTGGGAATGGAGCCACCATTTGACCCAGCTATTCCCCTTCTTGGTCTATTCCCTAAAGACCTAAAAAGAGCATGCTACAGGGACACTGCTACATCGATGTTCATAGCAGCACAGTTCACAATAGCAAGACTGTGGAACCAACCTAGATGCCCTTCAATAGACGAATGGATAAAAAAAATGTGGCATTTATACACAATGGAGTATTACTCTGCATTAAAAAATGACAAAATCATAGAATTTACAGGGAAATGGATGGCATTAGAGCAGATTATTCTAAGTGAAGCTAGCCAATCCCTAAAAAACAAATGCCAAATGTCTTCTTTGATATAAGGAGAGTAACTAAGAACAGTGTAGGGACGAAGAACAGGAGAAGAAGATTAACATTTAACAGGGATGAGAGGTGGGAGGGAAAGGGAGAGAGAAGGGAAATTGCATGGTAATGGAAGGAGACCCTCAGGGTTATACAGTGGAGGAGGTAGAGAGAGAGGAGGGGAGGGGAGGGGAGAGGCGGGGAGGGGGGAGGGTGGAGGATGGGAAAGGCAGCGGAGCACAACAGACACTAGTATGGCAATTTGTAAATCAATGGATGTGTAACTGATGTGATTCTGCAATCTGTGTATGGGGTGAAGGTGGGAGTTCATAACCCACTTGAATCAAAGTGTGGAATATGATATGTCAAGAAATTTGTAATGTTTTGAACAACCCACAATAAAAATTTAAAAAATAAAAAAAAAAAAACAAAGTCAAAAAAAAAAAAAAAAAAAAAAAAAGGAGTCAGGCTCGATATTCATCTTATTTCATTGAACTTGTATAGTGGAGCACTTTGTCAGGAGTGCTGATAGTGTCTTTCAATTTTTAAATCTTCATGAAGTCCTGATTTGCCTTTGTGTGTGTGTGTGTGTGTGTGGACTGTGCATTTAATAGCATATCCGAGAAGTCACTGCCAAGTCCAATGTTGTGAAGCTTTTACTTTATGTTTTCTAGATTTTTAGGTCTCTAGTCTATTGTGAGGTACTTTTTATATGTGGTATAAAGTACAAGGGTCCAACTCCTTTTTTTTTTTTTATGTGAAGACTGAGTTTTTCCAACACCCTTCATTGAAAAGAAATCTCTTTCCTAACTGAATAGTACTTTTGTTTGTTGCAAATCATATCTGATACACATAAGAATTTATTTATGGGTTCCATATCCTATTTAATGGTCTGTGCGCTTGTCTTTTTGCCAGTATCACAATTTTAATTCTCATAGCTTTATAGAAAGTTTTGAAATCAGGAATGTAGGACTTCCAACTCTGGTCTCTTTTTTTAGATTGTTTTTGCTATTCAGGGTCCATGAGATGCCACGCAAATTTAGGATAGATTTCTCATTTCTGTCAAAGTGTCATTGAGATTTTTTTTTGTTTTAAAGAGAGAAAGTGGAGAGAGAGAGAGAGAGAGAATTTTAATATTTTATTTTTTATTTTTCGGCGGACACAACATCTTTGTATGTGGTGCTGAGGATTGAACTGGGCCGCACGCATGCCAGGCGAGTGCGCTACCGCTTGAGCCACATCCCCAGCCCCAATATTTTTCACTTCTTGATTGCAAGATGGCTGCTGCAGCTCCAGGAATCATGTCCTTGTGCACTTGCAATCATATGTGGGAGGCAAGGGCAGATAAGGTGACAAGATAACTCTTCGCATTCCTTCTCCTCCTTTTTTCTTTTGTTTTGGAGGAAAATGTTTACTACCCAAACTGCCCCAAATAGATTTAGTCTTTATGCCCCTTAGAATTGAGTCCCTTAGTCATTTGTCAACACGAAGGTAAAATAGGTACCTGCCATTTTAACATTCACAATGTGAAGTAGACTTTGATTGGGGCTGGGGGCGGGTGAGTGTTTTAGTCAGCTTTTTTGCTGCTGTGAATTAAAGACCTAACCAGAACAACTGTAGAGGAGGAAAGATTTACTTAGGGCTCACGATTTCAGGTCTCAATCCATAGACAGCAGGCTCCATTCCTTGGGGCTTGAGGTGAGGCAGGATATCACGGAGGAAGAGTCGTAGCAGAAGGAAACAGCTCACATGACATCAGGAAGCAGAGAGAGTCTCCAAGCTCCAGATACAAAATATATCCCCATAGCCCACACCCAATGAACCACTTCCTGCAGCCACACCCCACCTGCCTCCGTTTACCACTCAGTTGATCCCATCAGGGGTTAACTCATTGATTAGGTGCAGGCTGTAACCCAATCATTTCTCCTCCAAACCTTCTTGCATTTTCTCACACGTGGGGTTTTTGGGGACACTTCACATCCAAACCAAAACAGTGAGGGAGGTGACTACTGGAAGGTCATAGATCTTCCCGATTATTGTGAGGATGAATACAGCAGTGTGGATAAGGCAGCTCTAACTGCACTGGGCACATAAAGGGCTCAATCCACATCAGTTTTCTTTGTTTCAAATCTCCTTTCCTCCCCTTCAGTTTTCCTTCCTCATTTCTCAGCTTCAGAAGAAAGATGGAAATCCAAAAGTATTGTTAATCTTCCCTATGTAAAGACACTGCTGCCTCTTCCACCCCTTCTGATTCTTTGGAGTTCTGGTTTCCACAGACCCTTGGCATCTCCTTGACTGCCCCCGCCCAACCCCGCAAATAGTTCCTGACCTTAGATTGAGGAATACATTTTTTTATGGCTAAGACCAGAGATGTCAGTCATAAAAAAACTGAGATATTCTTATAAGTAAAAGAGAGATTTAATAAAAAGACCATGCCATTTGTACAATATGAGCTTGCACCGAAAATCATCTGTTTCCGCAGAGTGAAACTCTTTACACAGAGAAAAGAGGCACCCTGCCTGCGCCTGTCTGTACCGACTGCTGGCTCTGAGCGCCACAAGATGTGTTTTGCCATCAGAGCAATGACTTCAATTTTTCCATTCCAACTGTGGTGAAAATGAATAAGAAAACTGGATCCTGCCTTTGGAAGCAGGATACAGGCTCCCCGCTAATCAGAAAAGGAAGAATCATTGTTAAGACAATATTTCACTCCCCAGACTTTTTGAAGAGTTCCTACATTTGTCAGAGTAGCACTGAATTATTCTGTGGCTGCCACAGGATGAGAACGGGGATACTGTACAAGCCTGACTCTCTGCAGGAAAGTTTTCTTTCCCCTTTTCTAAATGAGTGGCTCTTGTTGCTCTCTGTATCACGGTAATCTAAATCTCATAATTTTACTCCCTTCTCTTCTAAGCATTTTAACAGATAACCATTTAAAGGGAAGGGGGATTGAGATTGAAAAAAAAAAAGGATCATGACTTTAAATGCAGTTAACTATGAAGTGTTACCAGTAACCAGGTAAAGGAGAACGACATTTTTACAAATCTGGTTAATAAGGACTTGAAAGGGATACCCTCTGCTTGCCAAACCCAAACTGAGTTACCAATGGAATTGTGAGCCAGTCCTGTGCCCCTGAGTGACTCTCCTGGCTCTGAGAAGGGGGATAGGCTTCCCTGTGCCTCACCCTGTTGAGAAGCCAGCAGAAATCTGCTCTGCAACATAATCATTTATGAACATCCAGAGACAAAAATGTTGACAACCACAGGCTGCAGCGCTAAGGGATTCTGTTGGACGCATTGCAAAGGAAAACCACGAGCAGCTGTCTAAAGCTGGTTTTATTAACATTTGGTTAATAAAGCCTGCAGCATGAAACACAGCAGATGAAATGCCAACCGCCATTAGGAAGGCCTTTGCGCAGGCTGGGAGAGAGCTGCTTTGTCCAAGTCAGTGGGTGTTCTGACCCAGGTGTTCTGGAGCTATATGGAGGAAGTTGGAGGCCTGATACAGTCCTGGGGGAGCATTCCCTTTCCTCCCTTGGGGACACCAGGCTGACATACAGAAAAATGAGAGAATCCTAGATAAGGAGAGCATGGGAGGATTCTCAAATCTGGGGTGAGTGCAAGCAGGTGTGAAGGAACAAAGACCTGGGTGGGATGAGTCCCTTCACAGCCGGCACCCCAACATCGTGAACTTGTTACACAAGGTAGGGATTTTGTTTTAAGGTAAAAAGCATTTTAAAACCCTGAGTTTTTAAAGAGTCACACACTCATACTTACAAACACTTATACACTCACACACAAACACACGCTCAAAAGCTCTCGCTGATTCTATTTTTATTCTTTTTCTCTTGATATCATGCTCAGTTTTTCTCCCTCTTTCCAGTATCCTTGCCAGGAGTTTGAGAAAGAAGAAGAGTAGAAACCATTTTCCAGGCTTTCACCAACCAGTTCACAAAAACCCAGGGATGAGCCAGGCACAGTGGTGCACACCTTCAGTGGTCCCCAGCATTCAGGAGGTTGAGCCAGGAGGACCGTCTGAGCCAGGAGTTTGAGGCCAACCTGGGCATCAGAGAGCCTGTCTTAAAAACAGAACATAGAACACACACACACACACACACAGAGAGAGAGAGAGAGAGAGAGAAGGATGAAGAATTAGAAAAGTAGAGAAAGAAGACAAAAGCAAGGTGATGGAAATAGCCTCAAAAATTTAAAATACTTGGGAATCCATCTAACAGGAGAGGGGAAAGACCTCTACAGTGAAAACTACAGGGAGACAAAAGAAACTGAAGAAGACCTTAGAAGATGGAAAGACCTCCCATGTTCTTGGATATGCAGAACTAATATTGTCAAAATGAACATACTACCCAAACTGTGATACAGATTTAATGTAATACCTATTAAAATTCCAATGATGTTCTTCATAGAAATAGAATAAGCAGTCATATAAAATTCATTTGGAAAAATAAGAGGCCCAGAATAGCCAAGGCAATCCTTAGCGAGAAATGTGAAGCAGGAGGTATCACAATACCAGGACTTAAATTATATTCCAGAGCTATAGTAAGAGAAACAGCATGGTATTGGCACCAAAACAGACATGAAGACCAATGGGATAGAAGACACAGAGACAAACCCACATAAATACAGTTATACTAGACAAAGGTGCCATAAACATACATGGGAGAAACAAATGGTGTTGAGAAGACTGGAAATGAACATGTAGTAGAATGAAATTGAATACCTGTCTCTCACCCTGCACAAAGCTCAACTCAAAGTGGATCAAACACCTAGGCATTAGACCAGAAACCCTGCATCTACTAGAAGAAAATGTAGGCCCAACTCTCTGTCATGTCAGCTTAGGAATTGACTTGCTCAATAAGACTCAATAAGTATAAGAAATAAAATCAAGAATTAATAACTAGGATGATATCAAAGTAAAAAGCTTCTTCACAGCAAAGGAAACAATCAAGAATATGAAGAGAGAGCCTATAGATGGGAGAAAATCTTTACCACCTGCGCCTCTGATACGGCATTAATCTTCAGGATATGTAAAGAACTCAAAAAAACTTAAGACAACAAAACAAAAACCCAAATAACCCAATCAATAAATGGATAAAGGAACTGAACAGGTACTTCACAGAAGAAGAAATACTATTGGTCAATAAATACATGAAAAAATGTTCAACATCTCTAGCAGTTAAGAGAAATGCAAATTAAAACTATTCTAAAATTTTATCTCACTCTAGTCACAATGGCAATTATCAAGAATACAAGCAATAATAAATATTGGTGAGGATATCAGGAAAAAGGTACACTAATACATTGCTGGTGGGACTGAAATTGGTGCAACCATTCTGGAAAGCAGTATGGAGATTCCTCAGAAAACTTGGAATGGAACCACCATTTGACCCAGTTACCCCACTCCTCTGCATCTATCCAAAGGACTTAAAATCAGCATCCTACAGTGACACAGCCACCTCAATATCTATAGCAGCTCAATTCACAATAGCTAAGTTATAGAACTAACCTAGGTGCCCTTCAATAGATGAATGGATTAAGAAAATGTGTTGTATATACACAATGGAATATTACTCAGCCATAAAGAAGAATGAAATTATGTCATTTGCCCGAAAATAGATGGAACTGGAGTCTATCATGCTAAGTGAAATAAGCCAATCTCAAAAAAACCAAAGGTCCAATGTTCTTTCTGATATGCGGATGTTAACACACAATAAGGGGAGAGGGCGAGAAAAGAAGTTCATTGGATTAGACAAAGGGGAATGAAGGGAAGGGAGGCAGGATGAAAAGAGGAAAGATAATAGAATGAACTGGGCATAACTTTCCTATGTTCCTATATGAATACACAACCTGTGAAACCCCACATCATGTGCAACCACAAGAATGGGATCCTAATAAGCTATGATTCATGTATGCATAATGTCCAAATACACTCTACTGTCATGTACATCTAAAAAGAACAAATTTTTAAGGAGAGAAAGCAAAGTGAGGGGAGTGGCGAGAGTAGAACAGAAGATAAAGAAAATCAGTAAAGGCAATTGTCCATTGTGGGGAGGGCCGAGAAGGTGAGTGATGCTGCTCTTCTCTGACAGGGTCAAGGAGAAAGGCTCTGGATTTTAGAACAGGTAACAGTCCTGCAAGGACAAACTCCTTTGAAGGCATGGACTTTGGGTTAGAAAAGCAGGACATTCAAACCAGAGTCTGCTCTGGCATAAATTCTGGCTGTTTATCTTTCTCAAGTATTTTAGTTTCTCATGGACATGACTTGTGTTTTTGTATAGATCCTTCCCAGTAAGCCAGCTCTAGACAAAGTGAAACGAAGGGGGCTTCTTTGGAAAACTTCTTGACTATTTGTTGAACACAGATGCCTTTTTGGTTAATTTTACTTGCCAACTTGGCTGGGCCATGGGGTGCCAATATATTTGGTCAAACCTTCCTCTGGATGTTTCTGTGAGGGTGTTCTTAGGTGAGATGGGCACCCAACCCAGTAAAGCAGACAGGGCTTCCCAACATGAAGACCTAAATACAAGGAAAGGCTAACCTTTCCAGAGTCAAAGGGAGCTTTCCAGTAGACTGCCTTTAGTCTTCATCTGCAACAGCAGCTCCTGTTTCCCAGAAAGATACCTTCAGACTTTGACTGCAAGTCTTTCCTGAGCAGGCCTTATCCATCAGACTCTGGACTTGCCAGCCTCTACAATTACATGAGCCATTAAAAACAAAAACAACAACAACAACAAAAAAAACAGGGGTTGAACAACCCAGGGGCACTTAACCACTGAGTCACACCCCCAGTGCTTTTTAATTTGTACTTTGAGACAGGGTCTCACTTAGTTGCTTAGGCCTCACTGAGTTGCTGAGGCTGGCCTCAAACTTGTGATCCTCCTGAGTCCCTGGGATTATAGGACATGAGCCAATTTTTAAAAATACATCTGAGTGTTTATCTACTCTACACACACACCTTTATGGATTCTGCTTCTCTGTAGAACCTTGACTAATACAGCATCCTTTAAGTGAACAAGCAAGGTTGAGACGTAAGGAGAGTGTTTATGCCTTTCCTAATCAGCACCATGCTGAGGAGTGTGGGCTAAGGGCCAAGAGCCCAGGATCTTACCTCGGTGGGCCTGGTTCATTCATGAGCTCTGTCTCTTCCTAGCACTCTGCCCTAGCACTCTGCCCTGGATAGGTCACCTAAGACCAGCAACCATTGCTCTTGACATATTCTAGCATTTTACCACATGCTCCGTGCTTCAACATAAATCTATTTATTATATATTTCTGGAGGTCAGATCAAAGTGTTGGCAGGGCTTCTGATGACTTTAGAGGAAAATCATTTCTTGCCTTTCCCAGCTTTTAGAGGCTGTCTGCCATCTTTGGAGAGTGGCTCCTTCCTCTCAGTGCTCCAACCTTCCGTTTTCTGTTGTCACATCCACTATTCCCCAGTTCTCCTGTTTTCCTCTTTAAAGGACCCTTGTGATTACCTTGGACCCACCCAGAAAACCCAGGATAATCTCCTCATATCAGTATCCTTAACTGAATCACACATGTATGCAAAGTCTTCTTCGACAAGTAGAATAACATGTACAGGCTGCAGGGATTTGGATGTGGTTAGCTTTAGTGGCTGGTGGGAGGTAGGGGGGCATCATGCAGCCTACCATACCTGCTCACCAGAGATAACTGGTTCCACCTGGGAGGTGAGAAAGGACTGGAGTCTTAGATTTCTGAGTTGGGTGTTGAAACAATTCCAGCTGCATTTTTCTGTGAATGCAAAAGGTTGTAACAAAGAAAGGCTTTCTTGGCTCCTAAAGAGACCTACATGTTGGTACTACATTTTTAACAATGGCAGTTCTGTTCCTAGAATCATCACAGAGTAAAGCTCTTCCACCTCAAAAAATTAATACAAAAAATGTTTTAGAAAGCATAGTATTGTGGTCAGGACTGGGGATATAGCTCAGTGGTAAAGCTTAACGTGTGAGGGGCCTGTGTTCAATCCCGTCCCCCACCAAAAAAAGGTATAATACTGTGGTCATTTAGGTACCCAAATCTGTGGGGCTTTGTGATCTGGTAGCTTTGCCAGGCACTCCACTCCATCCAGTCTCCTGTAAGTGAGTTTTGGCAGGAATTAAAACCTTTTAAAATTGAACCTTGAGACGCTCCCTCCACACATGTAATTCAAATCATAAAATCCATGTTACCATTTGTACCTTAGAACTTGTCATCCCAATATAAGTTCTAGAATTGTGTTTTTTTTTTTTTTTTTTTTGTCCTCAACATTCTGAGTTCAATTTTTGAGAATCAGTCACTTTCAGTGTTTCCCTCTTGGCCACATGGATAACTTTAAGGAAAATCCTGGCCCTTCTTTTCGTGTATTGGCTATATTCTGGGTGCCATAGCCTTTGCTTGATCTATTCTTAGAAAAAAACTTAGTTTTTAAATAATTTAAATAATCAATTTTCAAAAATCATTCTGATTCTCAATTCAGCAATTACTCTTGGGAAGTCTAAAATAATCTCAACCAGTCAGTAGGCTGATCTGATAGTTGAAAGCATTACCTACTTTTGGGGAGCCCAGGTTTGCATCATCTTAATGGCCTTCTTCTAGGCTGCTCCCTCATCGTCAGGCATGGAGGACTTCAAATAAATGCTTGAGACTTGGTCTAGAGCACAAGGATGATTTATTAACCTCATTCCAAGGACATTTATTACACACAATTATGCCTTTCTCCCTCCCCCGACTCCTCCTCTCTCTTTCACCTCTGAAATTCCCATTATTTATCTGTCTGGAATGGTTTTGGTTCTGTCAATCCAGTTCCCCCTGTTGAAATGTCTCAGCCATCTCAAACCTTGCCTGAGACCTTTGGCTCTATTACTTCACTTCCCATTTCTATTCTTTGCTTTCCTTTGTAAATCTTGACTTTAACGACGATGGGTCAGTTTCTTTTTTCTAATCTTCCCTTGAATTGCCATCAGGGCAAAGGAAGACATCCACAGAGATACTCCTGTCACTGTGTAGGCAAGTCCCAAGAAAAGGCTGCTACCTCCATTCCATGACAGTGTGGAAAGGATGACAGATTTTTCTCCTTGGAACTTGGTTACTGGAAAATCTAAGAAGACCCGTTAAGGATCCTTCACAGTACCTTTCATCTCTACCATTGCACACATAGAATATGTTAGGTTAAATCATATAAAATTGCTGTTTTGTAGGTAAAATAAATGGTTTAATATTTAGTTTCATATGATTCAACATGATCAAGAAGTATTCTGTGTCTTGCTGGAATAAAATTAAGTAAAAACAAGCCTAGCTTCTATATAGTCATAATCTGAATGACTTTGCAGACAGCTGAATAATGGACAAACATATTTCACTTACTCTGAGGAATCCAAGGAAGTTAAAGTCATATACAGCAAACCTAAATTTTTATTTATGAATCAAGAGATCCAGGGGAGGTTAAGTTCCTTAATAGGCTAAACTTTGAATTCCTGCTTCAGGGGAAATTTTTCAGTGGGGAGGATTTAAGGGGGAAAAAAAGTAAGTAAAATAATAGGATAGATGGCAAAGCATTTTTGATGGGAAAATTAAAGATGGTGCATTTGTTTGGGGTATGCAAAGGCCAGTATCCCCACTGCTGGGGAGAAAGTGTTTGAAGTGGGTTTGCTATCATTAGCATTTTAATGATGTCATTTTGATTATGTATGTGGCCTGAGGTTTTTAAACATCTGGTGCCTTTTGTAAATGAAACTAATAAACAAACAAAGATTTCTCATAGCAACGCAGAGGACAGAGGTATTTCCCAGCAAAGCTCTTAAAAGGCCTCAAATCACTTGGCAACACGCTATTTAAAGGCACAAGGAAACATGTTAGGAAACTAGTTCTCTTTTTTCTTCTACATCAGACTTTCTCATTGTCTCCAGGTTCCTGAGTGCCACCTAAACCCCTCTGCATGCCTGTCTTCTCCCTCATTTCCATTTGGTGTCGGGAGGGGTCCCTCTCTCACACAGAGAACATCATATTTTCTATTAGTAGTAGCAATTGTCTGCAGCCCAGGCTGTATTTTGCCTTTCAGCCAGACCCCTGGGTTGCTTGGATAATATTCACAGTAGGGCCACCCCAGGTAGTACAATGGTAGGCTTGAAGCTCAGGATTGAAGGTCTATGGGGAAGACTTGAGAGTGATCAGCATTAAAACATGACTGAGAATGATGGAAACCAGATCCAGAGAGAGAGGAGGAACAGTGGTGTCCCTTGTTTGGAACACGGCCTTCCTGCCTCATCTCCCAGCTCCAACTCGTCCCAATGCATTATGCCGGCAGCAGTGCCTCCCCCACCTCCAACTTCTTGAATGCAGTTATAACTACTTTACTGGTAAGGCAGTCACAAGTTGGGATCAGGGGTCCAACTTGAGAGGCAATTGTCAAGCAACTTCCTAACTCACTTAAATTTTTTTGAGGCAGAAAGGAGTTTTGCTGACATTTCCCTTAAAAGGTAATCTTCTACGATTTATTCTTTTTAAAATTTATTTTTTGTTTGTTCTCATCAGTTATACATGACAGCATCTGTCCTATAATGCTCCACAAGAGAGGACATTTGTGGCTTTTATGTACATAGAATAGAATTAGAGACCCTGCGCTAAAGGAACTAGCTAAAGGCAAATGACTACAAGAGGAGGCAAAAAGCTAGGAGGCAGAGATGTTGTCACATTAGCAGGGACATTTCTGAAGCCACCACTCCCCTGTCAGAGATATCCATATACTTTCTGAAGGAGAGAAGAAGAAAACATGTAGTAGGAAACTGGAGCCTGCGCAGTCATTCATGGTTTATGTTTCCTCTAAAATTTCTCATTCAACCTCCTTGGGAGGTGAACAATTGTGTGCTAAGGAACTTCTAGTCTGCGTGGGGTCCCACCAAACAACTAGCTACTAACTCTGATATGCTGCAAGATGTACCCATGCCTGTTTGGGCTGAAGCTTCAAAGCTGTGCACAAGACCAGGAAAGATTCTACTTCCAAGAGAATTTTTTTTTTTCCCTCAGAGAGCGTCGTAAAGAGAATTTAAAATTAACTCTGAAAATTAGAGTTAGTATAGATAATGTTTAAATTTATAACCTCTTAAAGACAGTGTTTGGTGCCATTTTAAAGTTAAATCCTTTTTGTTTTTAAATTAAGAGTTATGCTGGGCGTGCACGTCTGTAATCCCAAAGAGGAGGCTGAGGCAGGAGGAGGATGGTGAGTTCAAAGCCAGCCTCAGCAATTTAGCAAGGTCCTCAGCAATTTAGTGAGATCCTGACTTTAAAGATATATTTAAAAAGAACTGTGGATGTGGCTCAGTGGTTAAGCAACTCTGGATTCAATCCACAGTACAGGAAAAAAAAAAAAGAGTTACATTTGTATTTTTAAATTAAGTGGAAAAATTCTTGATCTCTATTAAGGCATATGTCTCTTAACCTGGACCATATGTCTATTACAAAGGCACCAACTCCCACTTGCTGGCTCAGCACCTAAGGGAGGGACAAACACAGCATCTTCAGTGCAGAGCTCATAGCCCGCCCAGTGTGGGCTGGATTAACTGGATTTGTTCCTTGAGTCCAGGGTGCCCTTGGGCTCTGATACTTTTGCCTAGAATAAAATATTCTCAGTCGCTACTTTTTTTTTTGTACCAGGGATTGAACTCAGGAGCACTGCATCAATGAGCCACATCCCAAGCCCTATTTTATGTTTTTATTTAGAGACAGGGTCTTACTGAGTTGCTGAGTGCCTCTTTTGCTGAGGCTGGCTTTGAACTTGAAATCCTCCTGTCTCAGCCTCCCAAGTCACTGTGTGTACCACCGTTCTGGCTCTATTATTTTTAGTCTATATCTCAAATTTGCTTCTTATCAAAACTGTATCTCTTTACTTTCAGAATCCTCCATATCCCCATCCTATAGGTTTTAAGTCTCTAGGCACTGTTATTTAGTCTTTCTTTTCTTGGAGAACAAAATGCTTTGTCCCTAAGAACTTTTGTTACTCATGCTTATATGGACTTCTTTACCTGATACTGCAATTAGCTGTTAGTCCTTAAAAAAAGTACAAAATTTAAGTATATAACATGGTAACAAATAGCTGTATAACAGTTGAAGTTGGAGATATGGCACCCCAAAATATGCCTCTTTAACCTATTATTTTGAAGACACTTGAAAAACAGCAAGTAAAAGAGGGATACTCCTACCTCCAATTTCTTCCTGAAAACAGAGATAAAACTTCCATGTGAAAGATGCCCTTCCTGGGCTGGGGTTGTGGCTCAGAGGTAGAGCACTTGCCTACCATGCATGAGGCACTGGGTTCAATTCTCAGCACCACATAACAATAAATAAATAAATGAAAATATTGTGTTCACTTATAACTAAAAAATAAATATTAAAAAGATGCCCTTCCCTAATGTTATTTTGTAATATTTAAATGTTAATGTAACAATGTATGTGATAACTTCGTTATGCTTTACATTGGTTATATTAAATATTAATAAAATCAAGTGATTTTATGCTTGTTGAAAAACAAAACAGAAGAAGAAAGATGCCCTTCCTACAACAGGAGAGAAGAAATGTTTTTATCACTAAAGACTGGGAGCTGAGGGTAAGGGGCATCTGTATAAACAAACTTGGTTAAACTAACCCTTATTTTTCTAATTACTTCTCCACAATTGCCACTCTTTTCAACCTAGTATATACACACTTAGTCACTTCTTTGGGTCCTGTTTTACCTGAAAATGTTCCTACATCTGTGCAAATAAATTTTGGATGTTTTTTCTCCTGTTAATGTCTTATGTCAGTCTTAAATGAAGACCCTAGAGGAGTAGGGGACAGTATTTCCTCCCCTCCACACTATTATCTATAAGAGAGAAATGCACTTTTTTTCTTTTGGTAAATAAATTTGGAGAATACCAAAGTATAAAATGCAAGAATTCAACAACCAGTAACCAGATTTTCCTTCATCTTCAGAAAGAAAAGTGGTATAAAAGGATACTATAGGATATGTCGAAAGTATAATTACCAGCAGGTAAGCCATCAGAAAAATATTTTACTCGATAGAGTCGACGGTACAGTTTCTTGAAGGTAGGAAAGGCAGCGGTCCGCATCCACACAATGAAGTCATCATTGAGGAAACCATTGTTTCCTGGATCACTTGTGTCCAGCTCATAGATGGGCTCCTGCCAGTATGGGGGCTTTTCAGTTCCTGAGGGAGGAAAACAAGGGGAATGGTAGAGAAAAATCACCTATCTATCTCCTCACTTTTCCCTAGGATGTAGAGAATGAAAGAACTTCATTCATGAGGAAAGAGAAATAGAAATCAGACTTTTAAAAGTGTGTGTGTGTGTGTGTGTGTATGTGTGTGTGTGTGAAAGCTATCTGAATATGCAACAATTAAAAGTAATGGCCTTAAGGATTTTAAGGAAATACTCATGATAATTTCATAGGGTTAAAAAAAAGTGTAGAATATAAAAATATATGCATATTATGCCTTAACTATATTACACATGTATAAAACCTTGAAAAATAGGTAGAACAAAATGATATTGTCTTCAGTAGTATCATCATGGAAAATATAATTTTTATGTTTTATTTTATTTATTTACTTATTTATTTTTAGAAATATAGTTTAAAACTTTTTTTTGGTTGTAGTTGGACACAACACTTCATTTTATTTATGTATTTTTATGTGGTGGTGAGGATCGAACCCAGGGCCTTGCATGTACTAGGCGAGTGCTCAACTGCTGAGCCACAACCCCAGCCCAGGAAATATATTTTTAAAAAACATTTCACAAGTAATCTGAAGACAGCAAATTAAAACAAGACACTATTTCCATCCAAAAATTGGTTAATATTTAAAGAAAAAAGTGACAGGCATTGAGGAGGCTGTGGAAGGGAAACTCTTATTTGAAGCAGGCATGTGGATTACCATCTTTGATATTGCAATCTAAAAATATACATGAAAAGCTTTATTATTTTGCATATGTTTTTTTGGTGCAGAAATTCTGCTTCTAGAAATGTGTTCTAAGGAAATAGCCATGAAAGCACAGGAAGATTGGTTCACATAGATGTTCACCCCAGCACTGCTCCTGAAAGCTCAAAGCTGATAAGGCGGAAGAATTAGAAAGTGGGTGGAGGTGCAGAGGCCAGGAATAGCAAGCCTCATCCCGCCAGGAAGCGAGGATGCTGGAGGAATGTTGGAAGCAGTGGGTGGAAGGCAGTGCCAGGAGACACGTTTGTTGACTGCACTCTTATTCTCACACTTCCCACTCCACAACTGGGGGCATGTCTTTCTTCTACTCTGCAGAGAACTCATGAGAACAGTCTCATCTTCTTCCGCTTTTCCATTACCAACCAGTTAGGCCAGTGCCTGACACATATAGTAGGTGTTCAATAAATGCTTGAAAAAAGGAGGAAGGATTCCAACTAAATCTGACAGAAGTTGGTAATAAAAACCACACTGGATTTTAAAGAGTTAGTCAATTAGGGTAGATTTTTTTTTTTTACTTCCATAAAACTGGCTCTACTTGTAGGATGTGCACATGGTAAAAAGGAACCACTCTTTCTCAACTCTGACTTCTGACTAAAGTATTTCCTACTAAAAAAAAATCCAGAATTACTGTGGCGTATGCCTGTAATGCCAGTGGCTCACGAGATTGAGGCAGGAGAATCACAAAGCCAGCCTCAGCAACTTAGCGAAGCCTTAAGAAACTCAGTGAGACCCTGTCTCTAAATAAATTAATTAAAAACCAAACAAACAAACAATAAAACCAAGAAAGAGCTAGGGATATGGCTTAGTGGTTAAGCACCCTGGGTTAAATCCCTCCAAAAATAAATCCAGACTTGTTTTTGAAGCATGGGCTATGGTATTTATAAAAGCATATGCTAAATTTGGTTGGATTAATCTGCTGAAGTATGTTTGTATACAATTGTACTTCCTCTGGAAATAATCCTTTGCTGGAGAATCTTCCTTTGTAAACACTGTGGAGCCTGCCTATCTTGCCCCTTCCCAAGAACTTCAATCACTTTTGCTAGAAAAAATTTTGTTCAAAGTTGAAATTGCCTTTGGTGCCTGCACTGTGGACCTCACCTTTTTTCTACTTTGGCTTGAGATTATGACCTAAGGTGGAATGTCCTGTGGGCTACAGATGTTAGAAGCACCCAGTTCAAAGGGCTGGACATGGTGGTACATGCCTGTAATCCTAGTAACTCTAGAAGCTGAGGCAAGAGGATGGCAAGTTTGAAGTGGCCTGAGCAATTTAGCGAGACCACATCTCAGTATTTTAAAAAGGTCTGGTGATGTAGCTCAGAGGTAGAATACCCCCGGGTTCAATCCCCAGGACCACTGAAAAAACAAAAAGCAAGTTCAAAGGTGCTTTCTCCTATCAACTCCCAATCCCAATCCCACCCCATCCCATGCATCCAGAGTATAAGTAAGAAACATGGTTTAAGAGATACAAACATCCTTCTTTTTCAAGTTCCCTGGGTCATTTGTATTTATCTATTCATTCAACAATAAACATTTCTTGATTATTCACTGTGTATCAAGCACCAAAGATACAAACCTGCATAAAACCCATCTCCTTCCTCCAGGAATTCATAGACAGGTATGCAAAAAGAAGGGTACAATGTGATGAGTGACTCTTAAAAGCAAGAACAAAGTGCAGCAGGAGTTGAGAGAAAGCCAAGGACCCTTTTTGTTATAGGCCTATGGTTATGTGGTAAGACAAAACAACAGAATGTTGCCAAGTTCCTTTCAAAAACTGGTAACTGAATTATAGACACAGTGACCACACATGCTAGTTTGCTGAGAACAGTCTCAATTTATGTCTGTTTTCCCATCTGATTTAGCATGTACTACAGATAAACAGTGTACATACAATTTCATCCCACCAGCTCTCAGGCATGGTCTTTACTAGTAGTGTGTGAACTGCCCATATGCAATGAATGGCCTACTTACTAACTTGTGATTGTATGTGAAAGATGAGCAGGAATACTTTCAGTCAAAATCTAATATAAGCTATCCCTGTGACCTCTGCCAGCTGTTTCACATTCCAGCCAGCTAGCCCATAGTTTCTGTTTTGGCCTGTGAGTTGTGTGAAGCTGCCAGAGTGCAAATCAGTGGGGTCAGTGGAAAACGTGGGAAATTATAGGTTCAGTTATGTGCATATGATGAATGTGTGGGAAATAGATGGCAAGCACTCCTGCTGAGAGGAGTTTGAACTCTCTTGCAAAAGTGTTTTTTTCTATTTATTTTATGGTGTAATTGTACAACTACTATATTGTTTGATGTCATTTTTTATTTGTTAATAAACCCTTTTAGCTGTGAAGAGCTAAAAAGTGGGATGTATGTGTTTAATGTGAAAATGAGTAGAGTTTCTTAAGGAAGTTGATGAATACACCCACACCATATGAAAATCTAAAGAGATAAATCTGCTGAAGAACATCAGAATTTGCTTCAAAAGATTGTTGCTTACTTTTAAAAGATTATGTCCAAAGACAATGGTTCATTTATGTATCACTGTGAGCATGACTTTTTATTAACATCAGATGAATTTCTTTTAGTTTCATTTTTCTATTACAGATAGTTTTTGTAACCAAAGAAAAGCTTTTAATGTGTTGACTCCATTAGCACAAGAGGAACTTTGTAAAGAGTTAAATGAGGCCTTTTTTTATGTGAATGTCCTTACATATAGAAATCAGGTAAATTACCTATAATAGTTTGATGGGGGGGATTAATTCCTCATAGAATCAAAGCCAAGTTCTTAGAAGTTCAATCATTGAAGATGAAACCACCAACATTATTGTAAATGTTACTATAAACTCAGCTAAAAGCTTCAAGAGTCAAGTTTAAATTGGTTTGTAGTGACATAATAAAATGTAGTTTTGTAATGATGTAAGTAAAGATAATACTCTTGGTAAATTGAGAAATCGACATAGAAAAAAATGTACTTAAAATTGGTCATTGTGTATATATAATTAACAATTGTATCCTAGCAAGCTACAATATCTCATTAATCAAAACAAGAGCTGCAGTTGTACAAATTTAATTATTTTTGTATATTTACTAAGAAACTGAACTGCAAAATTTTTATAATGACACATGTTAAATTAAACATATTTCAGCATGATACCACTTACAGTACCATGGATAAGAATTTTAGAAATACTTGAACTTTTAAGGAATGTTTTTGTATATCAGATGGTGTGTCCTACAATGATCTTGAATTTTTTCTGTAAATGAATCTTCTAATTTTGGTTGCATTTTGCTCAAAATAGTTAAAAAATTTTTTGAAGTGTCTGAAATATTAAATATCAAAAAGCTTAAATTTTTGAAGATTTAATGAACTATAATTATTAAAAACCAAGCTTGCAAGTAAGATTGAATTCTAACTGTGTTAAAGCAAACAAATAATTTTTAAATTCTATAACTATGCTTTGGAACATCTTGATTTATGTGAAGACTTTTTAAAATATTTTTTTTTTTTTTAGTTGTAGATGGACACAATATCTTTATTTATTTATTTTTATCTGGTGCTGAGTATCGAACCCAGTGCCCCATACATGCTAGGCAAGTGCTCTACTACTGAGCCACAACCACAGCCCCATGTGAAGACTTTTGATAGCCCTGGACTGGATAAAATTTTCTGTTCTAGATGAAATGATACTGAGAAGGTCTAAGATTTATAGCATTTAGATTTAGTAATACATTCAAAAGAATCAAAAGTAGAAAAAAGACTATATGAAGTAAAAACAACAACCATTATTGATGAAAATATTTGGATTAAAATACTAGAATATTCTACTGAAAAGAAATTGAAATTGAGAATTTCTTCCACTTAGCCAAATTGTCTGTGAGTATCTTGTCACCTATAGAGTATTTTCTCAATAAAACAGTTTAGAGTCAAAAGAGAAGAATCAGTTAAAGGCATTAACAATTTCAAATTGATTAGCTAAAAAATTCAAATTTAAAAAGATTTGAAAATTTTTGTGAAAGAATTAAAATTAGAGGCTGGGGTTGTGGCTCAGGGGTAGAATGCTCACTTGGCATGAGCGAGGACCTGGGTTCGATCCTCAGCACCACATAAAAGTAAATTAAAAAAAGGTATCGTGTTCAACTACAACTTAAAAAAAAACAAATATTAAAAAAAGAATTAAAACTAAGGCTACAGTAAAAATAATAAGTTTATTAAAAATATAGGGGCATATATAAAGACAGATATTGTTGGCCAAGAAATTGTGAAATTATATCCAGAATAAATAAGGTGAATGTGTATCCTGAATAAACATCCTACTTTTGTTGTCTTGTAATATTTAGATAATAACTAAAGTAGTTTTTCTAAAAGTTGTTTTATTGTACACTTGTATGTTATTTTGATTTTTGAAGCAACTGCATTTTTGAAAGTAGATTTTAGTACAATTATTTTATAGGTCTATGAATGTTATGTCAATTTATTGATCAGTAAATGAAAACTCCAAATAGTATATAGCTAGTTGTTCTAGTGCCCCCTTTTACTCTCAAAAGTGCATCAGTTTGGATGATAAATTATATGATCATCCTGAATTCAGTTGAAGTAGCAAGTTTCTTAAAACATTGCCTTTGTCTTGATGGTAAATTGGGAGGAAATAGAACCAGTCATTTCATGTTTCTAGTAGGTACATGGAGGAGATGTACACAGTAGGGAGAGTTAAAGTGAAAAGGAGTCAAAGAAATAGATAAGAAGGACTCATAAACTTCTCTCCACACATTCAAAACAAGTTTTTGTAAAGAGGTTAGAATATTGAACTACTGTATAGATCTTACCTATAAAATGATCAGAGAGATTTCTGAAACTTGGATTCTGAAATTTGACGTACTTATCTGTCCACCATGTAAGTCCAGTCTTTAGCACTGGAACTTGGATATGTTCAGATGTCGAACGGGTATATGAAAGGATTATGGTATCTAAAAAAAAAAAGTTGTATCAGAGGTGCATGCTAGTAATTTTGCCACCTTTCAAAATGTAGAACCAAAATGCAGAATAGATGAAAAAAAGGTTTTTTTGCAGTCTCAACACTCCTACATGCCATAGATGCTAGAATCACAAGACCATTCTTTTTCCAGCTGAAGTTGAGGCAATTATTGAAAAATACTCTTGAGCTCCATCTAACTTGTATTCTCCGACCATTCCTTCAGATTTCTGGCAAGGAAGAATTTACTACATCGGTGTTCTGGCTTAACCAGGATAATACATACAGCATTAAAAAAAAAAAAAAAAACCTGCCCCTCAGCTGCAAGGATTATGTCCTGGATATCTAGGAAGTCATACACTACGGAAAAGGAACATCACAGAGATAGAAAAAAGTCACCTACCATTGAACATGCTGTTGGCAATAGCACCGCAGGGAGCAATGGGGATCTTATTGGAGGTTACTTTGAATGGAGCACAGTCCTCAACATCCTGGATGCAAGATGACACAGCAATGAGAAATGCTTTTGGCAAATTCTTAGAATACTGAAAGAGGGAACATTGGCAACATTGATCAACCTACCCTGTTTTATTGAAACAGACCAGTATTTTGGAATACTATCTGTTTTTCCCAGGCTTCTGGTTCACTTAGACAAGGACATTTTTGTGTTTTGGAGATATGCATGTACCTATGTGGGTATCTAAATGTGTTTCTTTTCTCATTAATAATCCATAGCTTACCAAAAGTTCTGTAGGAAGAAACTTAACCTTGTGGCTATGCTATCTATCACACTAAATGCTGGGATACATTTTTTTTTGTTTTGTTTTTTTAGGTGTAGATGGACACAACACAATGCCTTTATTTATTTATTTATTTATTTTTTGAGAGAGAGAGAATTTTTAAAAAATATTTATTTTTTAGTTTTCGGTGGACACACATTTTTATCTTATTTGTATGTGGTGCTGAGGATCGAACCCAACGCCTTGCACATGCCAGGCGAGCGCGCTACCGCTTGAGCCACATCCCCAGCCCCAGTACTCTTTCTCAATAACAGTTATCCTGTATATCCAGCTCCTTAATTCATGCAAAAACAAAATAAGCATTACTGTTTTATTAAACCTTAACTTTTGAGTTTATTTTTCATCCCCTTTTAGACTAAAAAAATCCCCCTGGTTTAAAAAATAAAAAGAATATTACAAAAAATTAAATAAAGTCTTACCATTAAATCCTTACCCATCAGTTGGTTATGACTTCTGGATAGGACATAGCGATAGAGGTTCTGATAGAAGCCATACAATTTGTAGTACATATAAACATCACCCTGAATGGGAGAAAAGTAAGAAGAAACAAACAGTAGGAGAAATTAACTGGAATGTTAATAAACTTGGACAGAAATTTTTAAGACAAAATGTACTTAAAAAAATTAATGGGAATTGAAAGTTTCTTTTTGGAAAATAGAAACCCAAGAAATAATTCTTAACAATCACTACTGGGAAGTCCTGGTCTATAGACATTATTGTAATGACTAAATAACCTATTTGTAAAGTTTTCATAAGGGCTACTGTTCTCTTGCCTTGAAATATTTTTTTATAACCAGGCTTTGTATTTTCAATATATAAAATTTGTTTTTACAAATATTGTTATTTCCTAGCTATATCAGGAAAAACACTTCACTAGGGGTTGTGGTAGGCACCTAAAGTCATATAATTTCAAAGCAAATATATGAAATATTATTCAAAATTGGAGCTACTAAGCATATTTAGGTGTCTGTGCATACTGGGCACATAAAAGCCATGTGACTAGAAGCTTCTTCTTCTTTTTAAAAAAACTTTTTAGTTGTAGATGAACACAATACCTTTATTTTATTTATTTTTATGTGGTACTGAGGATTGAATCCAGTGCCTCACACATGCTAGGCAAGTGCTCTATCACTGAGCCACAACCCCAGCCCTGAGACTAGTTGCTTCTTGTTGTCAGCCTCTGGATATTTTGCCTTTTTATCCCTAGGATCTAGCACAGTACCTGGCATGTAATAATTACTCAAGGAAAGGTAAGCCATCTGCTATGGACACAGATGGAATGACTCACTGATCCAAAAGAAGGCAATCTTTTTGGTACTGGGGATTGAACCCAGGGGTGCTTAACCACTGAGCAACATCCCCAGCCCTTTTTTATATTTTATTTAGAGACAGGGTCTTACAGAATTGCTTAGGGTTCACTAAGTTGCTTAGTCTGGCTTTGAACTCACAATCCTCTTTCCTCAGCCTTCTGAGCTGCTGGAATTACTGGCATGTGCCACTGTGCCCAGCTCCCTAGGGACACTTGACCACTGAGCTGCTTACCCAGCCCCTTTTTATTTTTCATTTTGAGATAGGGTCTCACAAAGTTGTGTAGGCTGGTTTTAAACTTGAAATTCTCCTTCCTCAGTCTCCTAAATTGCTGGGATTACAGGCATGTACCACCTTACCCAGCTAAGAAGGTGATTTTCATCCTAAAAATAAGTAGCCTTGTTGCCATGAGAGATACCTTTCCATGTGTGCTATTGTAAAAGGCTGTTCAGTCACAGGCTACCATTGTGATTTTACCTTTATGGTGACAAACCAAGCCTCTTGAAATCACCAGGCAGAAATAAGACAGATTTTACTAACACCACACATGGAAATGTCCAATGTAGTTGTTTATAATTAATATACCACATACCTTCAAAATAATGAAGGCCTGTATCTCAAAATAAAAAGGCTTACCTTTATTAAGTATATCTTCTTGATATATAGATATATAGATCTTCTCTCTTGGAAGAGCCTACCTCAGTATCCCTGCTGTGCTTAGCCCCTGATTTGTGGGACCCTGGGGAGCATGGCCTTCATGCAAACACTGATTTCAGAGCACAGGAGTTGAGATCATCCCTATCACTCTCTGCAGTAGATCTGAGAAGAGCTTTCTTCATGTCCTCCTGACTTAATCAAATGAAAAATGCATTTCCTTCAACTCCTCAAAGGTATCTCAAGGCCCTATTCTGTCCTCTGGACTCTGTATCCCTCAACTGCACCAAGCTCCCATTGACCTGTTCCCCTTCCTCCTCTTCATTGATGGCTCTCTACATGGGATGGATCTTAGTCCTGGCAGGTTTTCTCTTGAGTTTCCCGCTGAACATTCCACCCCAAGGAGGTGCTGCTCCTACCTCACACCCAGGTGGTTCCAAACCTAAACCATCATCATCTCCTGAAAACCCTCCTCACCTCTGCCCCTTCCCCCTTTCTCTTCTATTTCCTAACTTTTCTCCTTCCCTAGGGTCAGACCTGTCTTGTGGTCTGGCAGCTTTCTCAGCCTCCAGCTCCCTTCTCATTTCCCTCTCAGGCATCCCTCCATTAAAGTCTCTTGTGTGTCTCATTTTGTCTTGGTTTTTTCTTCTCAGAGGACCTAGACTAACAAATACGACTTTACTCAGCAGGAACTTCTCAATATTTCTTTGCCATGTCTTACAGTGCCTGACAATCAGGCCAAGAGTCTCTTTGGGATTAGGCAGTTACATATGGGGAATATCTCATGGAGGGGATCTCCCAAGAAAGTCTCACTGACATTAGCTTACTCTGTGACCTTGGTCAAGTCACCTAACCTCCCAGCCCATTAATTTTCTCATTACAAAATGAGTGATTGAATTCAAGGATCTCTAGTTACCTCCTGTGCTGACATTTGAAATAAAACCTATTTGATTGATTTTAAGAATCATGTTACAAAGTTGGGAAGGTAAAGAGTCTTAAAACTTAAAAATGAAGGAACAAAGGTGAATAATAATACAAGGAGTGTGGGGGGGTCATAAACTCAAGATTTGTCACCCTCACCCTGCCTTTTTTTCTTTTTTAAATACTTTTTTTTTTTTTAGTTTTGTTTAACCATTTGATGGAAATTGTCAACTTACGGAGGAGAGTTCAATAGAAGTATAACAGCACAAAGTCAACTGAACTCTTCAATTTCACTAACCTTCATAGTCTTTTGAAGGTTGAAGGGAATGGAGCAGGTGCATTGTTTGTCAAAATTTAAGGCATTTTCCCGCATTTTAGCACAATCTTCACAAATGTTTGTGTAATTAATCTGTCAGGCAGGAAAAAGAACAATTATTAATTTAAAAATTACACGAGTTCTGATCAAGTCCCAAGTATACCAAAGTCTTCAACTTGTCTGGGGCATGGAGCCTTCAACTTGACTGATGGGCATCACGTGCTGTGCAGGGCAAGTGGTCCAGGGTGTTTCACGGGGAGTGGGCCTTCGTGCAGCCTTTCATTTGAGGACCTGGCAGCATTTGGTCACTTGCCTGGAGTTCAGTGTTTCTGTTGCATTCTCATGCGTCCTGTTGGGACGAAGCCTTGCCTCTTGATCATAAAGAAGTGTCAGTAGGAAGGTATTAGTCAGTGACTCATGAAAACTGGGCTTATAGTCTGAGTCTAACCACCTTTATGAGGAAGTTGCTTCACTGTTTTGCCATTTTATTGTATGAAAAACATTCATATCTATACGTGTATGAAGATGAGGAAAAAAAAAGAATAGCGTTACCTTAGATTAGGTAGAGAGAAGAAGTGATGGGAGGGGAGAGGAGGGGGTGGGGGGGAAGGGAAAGATAGTGGAATGAAATAGACATTATTATTGCTGTGTGTATATACGTGACTGTATGACCAATGTGATTCTGCAACCTGTACGCTAAGAAAAATGAGAAATTATATCCCATCTGATTCAAATGTATGATATGTCAAGGTCATTGTATTGTCATGTGTAACTAATTAAAACTAAAAATTAAAAAAAAACACATTCATATCAATGGGTTATTTTAAATGGCATACAGAGGAAATTACCCCAAATGACCAAACACAGAGAAAGAAGTGTTCCAAGTATGATTATTGATGTATGTGGAATAAATCTAGTTTGAAAATGGTGTTGCATTCTGCTTGTTTCTTTATTTCTAAGTTTTACGAGTCAATATGTATTGTATACATGTACTAAACTATCACATTG
This sequence comes from Marmota flaviventris, assembly GCF_047511675.1. Lineage (NCBI taxonomy): Eukaryota > Metazoa > Chordata > Mammalia > Rodentia > Sciuridae > Marmota > Marmota flaviventris. The sequence continues at coordinate 78,128,615 of NC_092505.1, forward strand.
TATTCAATAAATATGTATAATATTTACATGTTAATAAAGAAACTAAAATAAAAATGCACTTTTTTTTTTTTTTTTAAATTGAAGGCCCATATCTTTGGCTCTTGCTCTTTATCAGTGCGATTCATGGATCCTTGTCATTGGCACTCCTCTTACCTCTATTAGTGGCATGCCTGCTCCTCTGCCAGTGTAAAAAGCAACTGACTTTGCCAGGCCCTTGCACACAAATATGGCTGAGCTGACCAGCTTGAGGGCAACTGTCATTAATAGGTAAAAGGGACAAATAAAGCAACCACATGGGCTCTATTGCTATCTGTACTGGTGAGCTGAAAGAGGGATATTGCAAGCTCATCTAGGTCCCTGTTGAGGCACCATGTCCTTTAACTAATCATTCCCATTTATAGTCCTAAAGTTGAAAATTCCTGGAAATTGCATTTAAAATGTGAGATGGAGGGGGCTGAGGTCGTAGCTCAGTAGTACTTGTCTAGCACGTGTGAGGCACTGGATTCAAGCCTCAGCACCACATAAACTAACTAACTAAATTAAAAGGTATTGTATCCACCTATAACTTGGGAGAAAAAAAAAGTAAGAGGGCCCAGGTGTGGTGATGCACATAACCTATAAGCCCAGGGGCTGCCCAGGGGCTGCCCAGGGGCTCGGGAGGTTGAGGCAGAAGGATTGTAAGTTCAAAGCCATCCTCATCAACTTAGCAAGGCCCCAAGAAACTTGATGAGACTCTGTCTCTAAATAAAATATAATAAAGGGATGGGGATGTGGCTCAGTGCTTAAGTACTCCTAGTTCAATCTCCAGTATGTATAATTAACTAACTAAATAAATAAATAAAAGTAAGCCAGGACAAACCTCTATTTCCTGAACTTTCCATGCAGACAATAAAAGGATGATACCTATGCAAAAGCAGAATGCTCCTGTGGCAAAAAATATAGTGAAGAATGCCTGGTTTGAGAAGTGGAGCCGGTGGGCAGGCAGCTTTTGTTGCTTTATGGCTGAGTTCTCTGGCATTCTGGAGAGGTGATGTTGGAATTCCTTCTCCATGTTGATCCTGTAGGAGACTAGACACACTTCTGGGACATTTAGAACATTCCTACTCATAGTAATACCACATAGTGTTAATGTTACAGGAAGAATTACATGAACCCTTCCTTTGCAGTATCTTTTCTACTTCCTGGACTTATTCTTTAACCAGATCTGATATTCATCAGGAGCAGAGCTCTCTTCAGTCAGCTATTGCTAGGTATATTTTACCCAGGCTCAGAAAGACTTGTTGTGCTAAATGCCATACCTAGAAGGGATAGTCCACAGCAAGGTCTATAGAAATTAACATCGGGCAACAAACACACAGAAGTAGTCACTATGGGCTATTTCTGGAATTTGGTGACTAATTCAAGGCAAGCCCTCCCTGAAATGGGAAAAACAAATTTATCTTGAAGAACTTGCTCAGATCCTGGGATACATAAAGATAAATTAGGGCTGTCATTTTTTTTTTTTTCAAATCTGGCTGTCACCTAATGTGTGTATAAACCGAGTTGGAAAAATGCTCTCAGATAGCCAGCTTTGCTATTTGTGACAATGAGGAAGGGAGAAGCATACAAGGAATTGTAGAACACAGACGTTTAATTTCAGCAGATTCCTTTTTTTTTTTCATTCGTAAGAAAAAATCCCATAGAAAATGCAGATTAAAACATCTCTTTCTAATTTCTCCCAAGTGCATTATTTGGAGTAGCCCGGATAAGGTAAGAGAAAGATCATCAATTAAATGTTCAACAATGGTGTATGGTATTAGGCCTGGTTGGTTTTTGTTTTTTCCCCCACTTACTATCCACTAACATTTTCATTAGGCTGTTAACAATAGTTAATTATTTAGAAACTGGCATTAAGAATGTAGAATTAGGATTTTTAAAATTAGGCAGTATGTACATTTCTAATCTTCCCTTTTTATTAATACTAGGCAGAGATGCCATGGTGGACTGTTTTTGTGTCAAAGAAGGCAATGATTTTGGCAAATGTGCATTTAAAATAATACAAAATAAATGCAAGTACTTATAATAGGAGGTTTCCAATTCAGAGTCAAATCTTCCTCTTTGCAAAATACCAATGGGAAATTTTCTTGGGACATTTGAATCTGACTTGGAGGTGGTAACTAGCATGGCAGTCCTTGTCAGACAGTATGTGTGGGAAGATGGAAGCAAATACTTCTAGTTATCATATACTATTGTTTTACTGAGAGAACAGAGTTAAGAAGTCAAGTTTAAAAGGGAATTAACAGGCTATGAGATTAGATTATATGTGCAGTTGAAAAGGTTAAGAATTTAAGAATTAAGTTCTGTTTTCCTGGAACCTGAAACTCATGTAGAAGTTGAAAACAACTCCCGGAAATGCCCACTGATCATCTGGTTGCTCTACGAAAACAACCCCTCCCAGAAACCGTGCAATGATTGGCTATGCTGTATGTGAAGTCCCCGCCCTCTCCAAGGAAAGTATATAAGCTCTGCTTAAGCTGTTCCCGGGGCTCTCTTTGCTCTATTCAAGTGAGCTCTGAGCCCCAGCATGCTGGACCCCCAATAAACCCTTTGCTGTTGCATGAGACAGTCTCTTGGCGGTCTCTTCCTCCGACACTCGCCCAACCTTTACACAGTGTTGACCTACAAAATATCAGGTTTGTTTGTGTTTAGGAACTTGTTTCTGCTTTGGGTGGGAGTATACTACATAGACAATGCTTAGTAACAGGGCCATCCTGTAATAAATCAATAAAAATTATATTTCTTAGCCTTTTTATAAAACAACAAAAGAAAGCTAACCAAGATCCCAAACTAAAAGAAGCTTCCCATGTAGTATATTAATTACAGTTCTCCCAAGATACAGAAAAAAAATACATTGTATGATTAAATGTATATATAAAGAATTGCTCACATGATTATAGAGAATCTGCAGAAACTGCAATGTCCCAGTTGAGGTCTGCAGGCCAAAACCTTATAAGAGTTAGGAACAGCCAGTGTTTCCGTTAGAAAGTGTTAGGCAGGAGAATTCTCAGACATGGGGGAGGGTCAGCCTTTGGTTCTATTCAGGTCTTCAGCTGATGGCATGAGGCCCACTCAGAGGGCAGTCCACCAATTTAGGAATTAACTCCATTAAAATTTCATTCTATGATGGCTCTTTTTTCTCTTTCCAAAACATCCTCATAGAAACACTCAGAATAAATATTTGATCAACTATCTGGGTACCCTGTGGCCTGGTCAAGTGGACAGATGAAAATTAGTCATCATAGGAAGCACACACTTCTGGTGCATTATTCTGGAGTTATAATCAGATATATTATATTCACCTATTTCTTCTAAATAAATCTATTTTAAGTTTGCAAGTAAACTTATTATGCCTTGTTTTCAATATCTCCAGAACAGGACTCCTCAGCACTACTGACATTTTGAGTCAGGTATTTCTTTGTTGGAGCTATACTATAGCACTGCAGAATGTTTAACTGCATCCCTGGCATCTACCTGGTAATGTCAGTCACAATCCCCTCTAGATGCCAGTTGTAACCCCTCCCCCTATAGTTGTGGCAACCAAACATATTTCCAAATATTGCAAATGTCCCTTGTGGGACAAAATTGCCTGTCTGAGAATACTTCTAGACTGGTACTTATGTGACAGTTTGTTAGCAGCTGTTGTGCAATGATGTCATTAGAAATTTGTTGAGTGATTTTATAAATTTTTGCCTTCATTTTTCTTTAACCCCATGTGTAGACAGCCTTCTCAGGCATTATAAGCCATATTTTATATTTGAAGTTGCCTTATATCTCATTGTCTTTTCCTATTAGCGGTAAATATACTACATATGAATACAGAATCTGGAAGTTTGGGGGACGCAAATATAATGTTCATAACGGTCTCTTTTTTTTGGATTTGGCAAGTCAGTAGCAGCTTGGTGGATTGGGCTGGATTCTGACAGAAACAGATTGCAATGTCTTAATTTGCAGATTTGTTCATTCAAAAAATCATGCTTGATATACTTTTTTCCAGATTAGTCTAAGACATGTCACTTGACAGGTAGTTGAATGCTAGTATTTGGAAGATGTGATCCATTTTCTTTTTTACTTGTGACTGAGAACATCTCACTTGTTAGGGTTAAAGGAATAAAAATAGTAGGTAAGGTTAGGCATAGTTTGGATAAAATTTCATTCTATGATGGCTCTTTTTTCTCTTTCCTTTAACTTGCTGGGCTCTAGTCAGGATCGATAATGGAAAACATTTCCCTCAGTTCTTCTGTGTGGCTTTCGGTCTGCAGAGGTGCATGAGTGGCAAGTTACTAGTGTGCCAGAGTGTGAGATTTGCTGGACTTCTATTTGCTAGGCTCTGAGGCTTGACACTTCACAAAATTTGAATGTGGAATTTCATGTGGGATCTGTTTGCTTTAATATCTCTTATTTGCTGTATATGCCCGTGTCTCCAAACAGACCAGTTGGTGTCTTGAAGTGAAACAGGAGACCTGGGTTTGACTTCCAATTCTTCTGTTTGAACTAGTGTATGTCCCTTCTGAGATTCAGTTTTACTGTTGATAAAATGTGAATAGTAACATTCTTCCTTCAGGACTATTTCAGTGGTTGGTTAAACAGACAAAGTGTGACAACTGTTACACCGTTTGGCACAAAGTAGATAACCAGTCAACACTATTTAAATGAGTAAGCCAAGAAAAAGAATTTGATAAATAAAATAAAAACAGTACTGCACTTAATTCAAAGAATAAAATAAATATTCATGTGCCAATACCCATATCAATAATTAAATAAATAAGTAAACGGGAATAAGAAATAGTTCTTTCCTACAGAGGAATTCCAATGAAAATATATTAAGAGAGTAAGAGAAACAAACAAAAAAAATCCTTACAGTAATAATTGTAGCAGAAAAGAACTACCAATAGTTGTTAAAAAAATAGTGGGCAAAGTTTGAGGAAAACTAGATATTTGCAAATCCTCAAAATATGTTCCCCAAGAGAGAGAGAGAGAGAGAGAGAGAGAGAGAGATAAATTACAAAGGAAAAAACAGCGACTTTATTGTGGAGAAAACTGGCAGATACCACCTTGATCAGGAGATTAAGGCTGACATGACATCACTGGTAAAAGCCACATTAACATTATGTATCCCCTGACATGATACATTGAGAAGCACATACCACTACTGTGGTTCTGGCCAAAAAATGCATAACTTCAATCAAATCATAAGAAAACAATAGACAAATCCAAACTGAGGGACATTCTGCAAAATGTCTGACAAACATCAAGAGTATGCAAGTCATGAAAGAGAAGGAAAGAAAGAGAAACTGTCACCATCAGGAGATGTAAGGTCTAAATGCAATATGGAATCCTGGCTTAGAAAAAGGATATCAGTGGAAAAACTGGTGAAATCTGAACAAAGTTTTTGGGTTGTAGTTAACTGTATTATATTGATGTTGATTTCTTAGTTTGGCAACTGTATCGTAGTTACTTATACAAGATATTAACATTGGGAGAAGCTGGGGGAAGGGGACATAGGAATTAACTCCATTATTTTTGCAACTATTCTATATGTCTGAAATTATTTCAAAAAAAGTTTAAAAAAAGTAAATGGATAAGACAGGCAGTTATATTCTCTCATATGTTTACAAATGCTACTTCCATTTGTGGCTCTTTCTAGCTACCACTGTCACCCTTCATGCTGGGACCATGCTTCACAGTTTACAGATATGCTCCATGTGTACCATCTCACAGAAATCCTGCAAAATATCATTCCCATTTCACAGCTGATGATACTGAGGTTTAGAGAGGAAGGGGGCTTGCCTCAGGTTACCCAGCTGCTCTTCCTTTTCTTCTGCATATTACAGCAAAGGATAGTTGTAGAGAGAAAAACTCAATCTGTTCAATAAAGATCACACACAAGCTTTCGATTCTTTATTATACAAGGGAGTTGACAAAAGGGGAAATTCATATTGGTCAAAGAATTTCCACAAACATTCCCAATGATCTAATTAACATAATAAAACAATAGCTGATATCCACTGAGTGCTTGCAATGTGAAGCACCCTTAAATATGATGCAAATTCTATTGTGAAACTCTTCATTAGGACAAGGTTAGAAAAGGCCCAGCTTCAAGGATTCTGACTTGCATAGGCTGAGTACTCCCATTTCTAGAAGTTCAAAAACCTCCTTTCTTATCTAAATGAGAGAAAAGACCAAAAAAAAAAAAAAAAAAAAAAAAGGTTTAAAATCAAGCAAAGATGGTGAAAACATTCAAACATCTGTACTTCTGGGTATTTACACAGTTGTTATGGCCAGTATCAGAGAAGCACAAGTCCTGATCTACCTGATTCAGAGTTGAAATAGTCACACAAATAAGAGGTATTATAGAACACATCAGTTTCATTAACATGCCATTTGTACCCATTCAAAATAAAATGCCATATAAATGTGGTTCAAGGACTCTAAAGTGTGCTTTCTATAACCCAGATTATATGCACTATTCTACTATAGGATTTTATTGTCTTAGGATAAATGCTAATGATGTCAATATAATCAGTATAACTGTGATGACAAAAAATTTTGATATCATTTCTCATTATTATAACTAAATAATAGTAGGATATTCAGACTTAATATTATAATTGAAGTCACCAAATAGGGTCTCATGTGTCTAATATAAAATTTGTTAAACTAGTTTTTAGAAGCTGCCTTGTTCAGAGGCAGAACGTATGATTCTGTGTGTTTGGGGGGAGAGAATAGGGGGTGGGTTGTAATTGAATAGAAGTTGTCTTTTATCCCAAATCGGAGGTTGATAATAACTCACCAATCAATTAAAATCAGGTTTTGTCAATCTGGGGATAAGGTTTTATGGATAAATTATTCAGCATGTCTGGAGGAGCAATTCCAAGTCTGTTCTATAGTTACTGCCCTGATTTATTTCTGGTTGGTGACTGGCAGCCATGTTTATTACTATGCAAACCCTAGATTGAAAAATTAGCCCCATGGTAACATGGTGGGTGGCAAAATCAATTTTTCACATTATGATTCTAATGGATTGTTTTCATAAATATATAATGAGCTAAAGCTCATTTATAAAGGCATTCAATCATTCAATTCTAATCCATTAAGACATTAAGTTACTGGTTTCTGGGGCTGAGGAGATGCGGGCAAAGGTACAAGTTTGTGTCTCTCATTCTCCCACCTTGGCCCAAAGTGCACATATAAGAATGATAGGCAAAGATGATTGTGTGTATGAGGAAGGGCATAGGAAAAGTGCCAAGTCCTTCAGATCTTCCCATATCTCAAAGGCAAAGTACAGTCGTTGTCCTACTAGGGCAGAGGCCCTTGGTCATTTAATAAGTGACAAAGTGGACTCCCATATAACACAAAGGATATAGTTCTAAGGAGTTGAGGTGGCCTCCATAATTGTAGTTATCTCAGAGTTAAAAGATAAAAATCATGTCAAAAGCCAGAATGTATTGGCTCTCCATGTCAAAGACTTTATTACCATAAAAAAAAAAAAGGATTAAAGGCCATTGCTGATTAAACAGTACCTCAGGAATATCCATCATTCTCCTCATCTTCTGATCTCTCCAGTTCCAGTCAAAAATCAGAAACTTTAAGGGGCTCAAAGTAAGGCCACCTGAAAGAGAAAGCAAGAGTTGCTGTAGTAAAAACCTCTGGACATAAGCTTATTAAGATGATTTTTTATTCTGGTTGTTTTCGCTTCATTTGCTGTCTTTTCCCCTAGCAACTAATCTTTGCCCATTAAGTGCTGTCCTTGCCTGATGGAAAGCAAAAAAGCCCTCTGGGACTTCTTTCCTTTCGGTTTTATTATTGCTCCTGAAAAAAAGCAGAGAAGCTGCTCTAGCTAAGCTTGTTGAATCTGGAAGGTGGAGTCTCCTTCCTGAAAGGACTGGATAAGGTGTATTCTGCAGTTAGGCACAGTGGACCCTGGAATCTGCTTGACTTCCAGAGGTAAGTGGGGAGGAGGAGGAGGAACACAGGGTTGGGTAGTTTGTTTTAGGCAAAAAAGGAAGTCCACATTAATTGTTCTATTCAGTCAGATATCCTCTGATGAGGCTGAAAAATCCTCCAAGGCCTCCTTCTCCTCTTTTCCTATCTCTCTGGAAGACAATTATTGAATATGAGGGCTGGAGGAGACCCCTGGGATTGTCCAGTCCTCAGGTCTGATTTTCCTACTGCTCCAAGCTATTGCATGTTGCATGTGCAAACAGTACCTGAAGACCTCCTCAGCCTGAAGCACTTTCCCCAAGCTTTTCCCTAGGCCACTTCAACATTTCCCTCTCTGCTTCAAGTAGCTTTTCATAATTAAAATGCTTAGCAGGGGACAGTGGCAACAATTAGCTTATCCCAGTGACTCAGGATGATGAGGCAAGAGAATGACAAGTTCAAGGCTAGCCTTAGACCTTGTCACAGAAACAAAATAAAAAGGGCTGGGGATGGAGCTCAGTGGTAAGAGTGCCTCTGGTTTCAAACCCCAGGACCAAACCAAACCAAACTAAACCAAAAATAAACAAATAACAAAACCCCCACAAAAAACCAAAATGACAACAAGAAAACAAACCAACAAAAAACCTCAAACCAACAAATGAACAAAAATATATTTTATTTAAATCTCTCTCTGCAAAAGAAAAATGCAAATGGAAAGCTGGGAAAGAATGGGTTGATGGCCAGTCTTCTCTTAAAAATAAGCAGTGGAAGAGCAAATTCCTCTGTAGAAAAACTGGGCACTACGTAATAAGAGCTTTAAAACACTATTTGACAAGTAGTTTTCCTTCCATAACATCCCAGGGAAAACACAGAAACCTAAACATAGTCACTTGTAAAGATGATCACAAAAAATTAGAAAATAAAACCAAAAATCCTGTCATAAAAAAACTGAAATGGGACCTGGGGCGGGGGTGGGGGGAGGTTTTGGCTCAGTGGTGGAAAGCTTGCCTAGCATGTGTGAGGCACTGGGTTTGATCCTCAAAACAAAACAAAAACCTGAACAAAACCCACAACAGTATAGTTTTTCAGTAGAATGCTATAGAGATATCACAAGTGAAAAACTAAACCTAGTCATGAAAGACATGAAATATATAGTAAGTGAAAAAAGTAGGCTGCAAAGTTATAAGCTGTAGTACTAAATGCATAAATGTGTAGAAAAAAGACTGCAGGGAAAGACATTCATTATAACTAACGAGATAATCTCTATAGTGCCTTATTTTCTTCTCTGTCCCTTTTTGCATTTTTCATATACTCTTATAGTCAGGAAATCCCCTTCATTATTAAATTATAACAACAAAATTCAGTCTCTAATTGTACATATTCCACTGTCAGGGGATATGGTTCAATGTCTAGAAACTCTCCTCTATATCTAACACCATAAACATCTTGTTAAGTCATAAACAGCTATTTAAAATGCATTATGTGCCATTGGTCTTGCTTTGTTAGACTTCTAGTTTCTAGAGTGTGAGGGTGGCTGTTCTTTGCATGCAGCTCAACACCTGATGCTAATGAATATTAAATATCTTATCAGATTCAGAAGTAAGTTATTTTCATTAATATACAACATCAACAGCTCTTAAATGATTTTCCATATGAATTAACCTTCACATTTTCTCCCAACTCTGTGGAAATCTAATTTCAACAGTCTGGACAGCTTCTTTCAAAATATAGAGAAAAATGGCCCTGTTGCATGGGTGGCAGGGTAAAAGGGTTAATGTGATAACACAAAAACTGTCTTGGATTCCAGGAAAAGGGTAGGTGAATCTTTAGCTCAAGCAGGAACAAACATGAGTGTCTAGCCCTGGCCTCTCCTAATGCCTAGTCAATCTGTCCCAAATCTGTCCACGTCTCACAGAAGGACTATGATTGCTATCTCATTTTTTTCTTAGCTTTCAATGTTGTCCCAGGTACCCAAGATAAAAATTCAAACTCCTCAGTTTACTGTTCAAGGTCCTCCCTCTCCACAATCTGACTTTTCTTCCAATGGAATCTCCTACTACTATAGCTCATAAAGTCTCTGAGCAAGAAAGTCAGTTTCCTTAATGAAATGAACTAGTATTTTTTAAGTACTTAGGGTGTGACAATCATTGTGCTGAGCTCTTTTATTTTTCTCTTTCCACATTTTTTATTGGTGCATTATAGTTGTACATAATGATAGGATTTGATGTTACATATTCATACATGCACAAAATATCAGTTGACCAATTTTCACTCCCCAGCACTCCCACCCCTGCGTCCTTTTCATCTATTGCTTTTTGATTTTCATGAGATCCATGCCCTACTCCCTCATTTCTTTTTTCCTCTCTAGCTTTCACATGAGAGAAAACATGTTACCTTTGACCTTCTGAATTTGGTCTCTAGTTCCATCCATTTTCTTGCAAAGGACATAATTTCATTTTTCTTCAAGGCTGAATAAAACTCCATTGTGTATATAGACCATATTTTCTTTATCCATTCATCTGTTGATGGATACCTAGGGCTGGTTCCATAGTTTGGCTATTGTGAATTGTGCTGCTATAAACATGGGCATGCATGTATCACTGTAGTAGGATGACTATAATTCTTCAGGGTAAATACCAAGGAGTATTATATCTGGGTCATATGGTGGTTCCATGGCTAGTCTTTTAAGGATCCTCCATACTGATCTCCATAGTGGTTGTACTAATTTACAATCCCACCAGCAGTGGTTTGGGATTGTATATTAGTACAACCACTAATGACAGGAATAATAATAGTATCTACCTTAGGGATTGTTATGAAAAATGAAGTGCCAATAAAGAGCTCAGCACAGGAGAGTGTTAGCTAGTCAGGATGCTGTGAGCACTGAATGAGACAGCATACAAAAGTGGGAGTTCCTTTTTCTCCACATAGTCTCCTGTGCTGAGCTCTTTATTGGCACTTCATTTTTCATAACAATCCCTGAGGTAGATATTGTTATTATTCCTGTCATTCAGATAAAGAAATAGGCTTAAAAAGGTTAATTGGCCAAAATCACAGAGCTGGTAAACTGCTGGACCTGGGCTTTGAATTCCAAGGTCTGAAACCTTACTAGGGGCTCTTTATCTCAGCACTATATTGTTTACTTACTGTCTCCTCTTGGTGTACGGTGTGGATCTGCCTGTCCTTTTTTGAGTGGACTCCTCTCCATAATTTCAAGATCAGTTAAAGATCCTTCCTTGCAGGGTCAGGCCTCTATAATAATCTCTCCCTCATTTCAAATCTTACAGAACTTAGTGATCATTTGGCTCTTGGCATTGACTGCCTCATGTTGTCAAACTCATTCTGTGAACATTTAGCTCTTGAACAGGGTCATGAGTTCCTTCAGGGAAAAAGGTTGTGGAACCAGGGAGGCCTGGACTGAACGACCTCAGGGATTGCTTAAACCTTCTGAGGTTCAGTTTTCTCTCATTAAAAAATAAGAGTGTTAGCCAAGAATGAGATAGCATACAAAAGGATGTCTAGCATTAAACTAAGTACAAAGAGGAATTCAATAAATGTATGTTTCCCTTCCTTGTTGGAGGCTATTTAGTCTCTTTCTTCTTTGCATTTGCATAGAACTCTGCATACGTTTGGGTTTAGTTAACAATGGATGATTTTCATCTAGAGAGAAACCAGTCTTTGGGTTGTTTCTGAGTAAATGCCCATCTCTGTACTCAGTTACTATATTGATGAACATATACTTTAAGATAAATACAATAATCTAGGAATAGCTCCAGACACTTATAAAACAAAGTTCTATTGCTACATTAAGTAAGTAACTTAGAAGTAAGTAATGAAAAGAAATCATTAAGTCTGTCTGGTTCGCAGAATAGGTAAAAAGATCATCAACAGGTTAGCAGGTTCTCAGGCTATTGGCTTAAAGAAAGTCAACAACATATAAAAAATTCACTGGGAGCTGCTGTCTGGAATACTTTCTGAATAAAGGACTAAAAGAGAAATGCATTTGGATAGGAATAATACAGAATATCTCTATTTTATCTATAGAAACTGCATTTTTTTTTTTGTCTCAAAGTTTTATATACCAGCCCTCAACCAGAATGGGAATCTCAGGGAACTAAGGAATCAATTAGCTGGGAGGCAAATGGTCAATACATCCAGCTCTACAAATTCCAAAGATTGCAAACTGGTTGATGAAACCTGTTGGATCTACTAACCTGACTAGGATTTGAATGATTTAGGTGGGCAAATGCAATTCAGTTTATCACAGACCTTATCATTCCCCATTACATTATCCTCACTGGCTGGCTTCAGAGACTGCAGGATAAGTTTCCCACTGGGGAATTAACTTAGAGGTCTGGTTTCTCTATATTCAAATGCAGTTTCCTAAACTCACACGGGGATAAGGCAATTCCTAGTTTTGGGTAAAAGTATCATTGTCTTTTTCCTACCTTGTTTAATGAGCTCTTTAATTCTTCCTGGTGTTCCCACACCCAGGTGCACCACACGCTTCTCCAGTAATTTTACCTGCTCTTGAACCTGCTCCAAGATGGAAGAGAAGAGAGAAAAAGAAGAAACATTAAGGAATTGCAATTATAGGCCAATTTAGAGCATTTTAACTCATAGTTTAAAAAGAGAAGCGCAAATGAGGTTACTGGTGTTTAGGATCAAGTTCCAGGGCCAAGGAAAAAACTTCCCTAGAAAATTGGCAAACTCTCAAAGAATCCAGGAATCAAGCCTCAGTGGCTGTATAGGAATGGAATATGACAGAATAATGACTGCAGAGGGGGGAGGATATGCAGAGGCATGAAATTCAAAGAAAACCAGAATGGTTGCTAAACATGTCATATAAGCAAGCCACCAAAGAAAACACTAAGGACATTAGGAGAAGAGTTTGAAGAAAAAAGCTGAGATATGGCAGTAGCTCTTAGCAGTGACTTACATTTCTTATCAGGAACCATAAAGTTAGCTTACCTTTATGTGTTTTGCAAATAATTTCATAACTTTGCTGTCTCCTCGGAATGCTGTCATTGATCTAATGAAAAGAAATAGATTAATGTTTAAGAAAACTCACTCATTCTGGACTGTGTTGACTACTAAGTGTATTCAAAGAATGTGTGTGTGTATATATGCACATACATACACATGTGTATATATCCACCAAGTTCTGGAATTTTCAGGTTAACCCTTTTGCAATGAAATTGGGGTGGCCTGCTGGACTCAATAGTGGTGCCTATAATCTCAGCTACTCTTGGGCTGAAGAAGGAGGATTGAGAGTTCAAGGTCAGCCTGAGCGATAATGGCCCTGCCTGAAAGGAATCAGAAATTGGGGTGGCCTTTTATTCAGGCACATATCTGTGGTGACTTCTAACTTTCATACACAAAGTTAACCTTACTAAGTCTTCCTTGATTACCGAAACACATAGATTTGCCCTTCTCTTATAATATAGACTTTCCACATTTCAGGTTCCTGGCAGTGTAATTCTCACACAAATTTTGATTGCACAAGAAATCTTGGAGCTGTGCTGTCAACCTGGGCTCTCTAGAGCACTTGAAATATAGCACCTGAAATTCTGTTTTGAGTGGGCATAAATGAACCATCTTTTAACTGATATTTGGGGATAAACCCAACATAGGAATATTGCTGTTCTTTATATATTATGATGTTTTGAGAAATATCATTGACCAAGAGGAACACGAAGTTTGCAAAATAGTGAATTGTGCTATGCAAGTTCTATTGCATGTGAGTTTTTACATACACATAAACTTTCTTCATGTTAAGGTCAACTAGGAAGGCAGTTTAACATAATTCATGGTTCCCAAGAGAAGAGATGTCATAAGAAAAGTTAGAATTATGAATTGGGCTTGTTGAGCCTGCTCAAAAACAAATTTACAATTCATTTAAACTTGAAATGGATCGTAGTATTATCAGGGACACAGAAAAATAGTGAGAATTGGTACAGGACTTTTATGCCCCTTAGAAAAGAATTTATATACAGTAAAAGCTCAAATCAATTTGACAACTTGCTTTTAAGAGGTCACCTCTAAGTCAACGTCTTTGCCATTAACATTTCAATCTGAAATAAGTTCTGAGATGGTAGTTTTTAAAGCAATAAAAAGTCAATGTGAACTGCTGTGATCTCAGGACCAGGAAGTACAGGTGCCCAGAATTCAGAGTTTAACATCAATTATGTTTGCATCAGAAAGAATTGAAAGGAATACTTTGCTTCACTGAGTGGGTAGATGATACCATTTTATGTGTATGCATAGGTGGGGGAAAGGAGAGTTTAAAGGACTATAAAGTTTACTAACTATTTTTCTAACTCATGATTATATTAGTTCATTTAGAAAACTAGATGCTAAGTATCTACTGAGTGCCTACATTTGCACCTTTGTCCATATGACCAAGCTCATTTTTCTTCATGAGTTGGATTTTCCTTTGTTTTGTCTCCTGTCAAAGCCTGGCTCAGAGCCTGGCTCCCAGAGAGAGCTGTTCCTAGTGCATCCTGTCTTACTCTGTTGACTCTTCTCTGAAAGTTAAATGTTACCACTTAACCAGTAGAGACATTTGTGTTTATTCTACAAAAATACAGTAAGGTATGTGAGAGAACTTAGTAAAACGTTGACAAATTATTTTTAATATATAATTTTTATATTCAAATTTTTGGTCCATTTGAGCTTTATTTTGGTGTAAGAAGTAAGATAGGAATCTAGCCTGCCTTTTCCAGATGGCTAGCCAGTTGTTCCAAACCAATTTATTAAATAATCCATCTTTCTCTGCTGATTTCTAGTTTGTCACCTTAGCTATATATTATATTTCTATAAGCATTTGTCTGTTTCTGAACTTTCAATTCTGTTCCACTGTTCTGATCTGTAATACAGGTGACATGTTTTGATTATTGAGACTTTGTAATATATACATTTGTAATTGAAAGGGATAATATCTTCTTTAGTATTCTTTTTTTCAGAATTTCCTTGCTAATTTTGAGTTGCATACTTTCATATATGAATTTAGAACAAGTTTATCTAGTTTAAAAAACAACTCTACTGAAGTTGTATGGGAAACTGAAATTTGTACATTATCCTAAGTAAAACAGACATCTTTACAACATTGAGTCTTCCTATTCAAGTATACAGTGTAACTTTTTCTTTGTTCAAGACCTTTTGTTGTATTTGATATTTTCTTTATGTAGATTTTGGTAAGTTTATTCCTTTGATTCTATCTTCTCTTATTATTTTGAGTCCAGATCCCTTCTAATTTTCCTTCTAACTGGATGTTGCTGGTATAATCTCATGCTTCTATACACTATATCCCCACACAGCAGCTCCAGTAAAGTGATCCTTTAAAATGACAACTCAGATCACTGGAATACTCTGCTCAGAATCCTCCAGTGGCATCCTACCTCAGGGTCTTTTGTGGATAATGTCTCTTCTACCTGGAATACTCCTCTCAGCTAAGTGCTTGGCTTTTTCCTTTACTCCATTCAAACCTTTGCTAAAATGTCATCTCCTTAGAAGTTTTCCATGACCAATCTTTTACAGAGTCCCCATTCACTTCTATCCCTTTGCTAAACTTTGCTTTTTCTTTATATAACTTATTAATATACCTGACATTATGATGTCTACTTATTTGTTTATTGTCTCTCTCCCCCACTGGAATGTAAATTTCATGAAGGCAAGGACTTCATGAAAGTAGTTTTATTACTACTTTAAGTCCAGCACACAGAGCGTATCAGGTTGGCATCTATCAGTTAATCAGAAAGCATTTATGAAGTAGAGTTGGAGAAACTTCTACCTGATGAGCTCCAAGGCTCGGATGGCAGAGCTGCAGATGATCAGCATCAGTACAGATTTCTTCTCACTATGGTTTTTCCGAAGTTTTACCCACTTAGGGCAGACTAAAAAAAAGAGCATGTAAAATTATTCTGAATATAGTAAATTAGAGACCCCAAATTTGCATATTCTCCAATTACCTCTTATTAGTGTTTAAGCAAAATGAAATATAATGTACACTAATAATTATAATTCTATTTTCTGATTATTCTAGATATTAGATCAAAATGACATGTCATTAATTTACAACACAAAACATATAATATGCCAAGCACCTAAATGTGATTAGTTTTAAAACTAAGTAAAAAAAGTTTAGACTAACAAATTTTCAATATTTTATGATTGATAATTGAAAACAACATTGATTAAACAGGAGAATTCTGGCCCAATAATGTTAGGTTTAAAGAGGTGCCCAGTGTAAGACATAAAATAGAACTGACATTTAAATAACAGCCAACATTCCTTAAACATTGTGTTAAGCATTTTGTATGTTTTTTCTTTTTTTTTTTAGTTCTTATAAAGCAGTGAGTATGAATATATTATTATCTAGATTTACATTGCTGAATTTGTTGCTGAGAAAAGTTTTTTCATCAGAATTGCTTACAATTTAAAAGAAAAATGTTAAATCTCTGTACCTAAACTAGTTCATTGGTGGCCATACATAAATGACAACTTGATATGAATAATCCATGGCTATGCCCAACAATACTGAAATGATTAAAACAGATTGACTTTGTAACTGCTATGGTCTGAATTCTCAACACGTGAACAGACTTTTAGGATCTCACAGCTGGTATAGCATTCACACAGTCCAATTTCCTTATCTTTCAGGTAACAAAATCAAGTTCAGGGAGTTCTCAATGACTTGTCCCTGGTCAAATAGCAAGTTACTGAGGACATGGGAATAGAACACTATTCTTTGGTTCCTAGACCAATATTTCTAATGTGGACCTTTATTTATTTATTTGTTTATATATGGTACTGAGAACTGAACCCAGTGCCTCATACATGCTAGGCAAGCACTCTACCACTGAGCTACAACCCCAGCCCCAGGTTAATAATTTTTTTAAAGACCAAAGGTAACTTACTTTCTTTTAGGTATGACGAAAGACTGTGAGTCAAATCATTGGCTTTGAGGAAACAGGAATCTAGAAATATGATGAACAAGCTTTGTAGAGAATTTTGCAAACACACAACCACAAGAGATTAAGTATGAATGATATATATTTGAACAAGTTATAAAACATCAGTGAATTGTAGAATCACTATATATTTTAAAGCATCCTTTAATATTTAAAATAACAGTAGCACAGAAGTAAACTTTTAAAAAACCCTCTATGGAGCTGCTCATCATTTCTTAGAGTATTGAAACAGACACTTTGTGTATTATTCAGCAGAGAGATGAAGCACCTTTGTTTTCCAAATTCATAGAATAAGCAATATGCAAAGGCAAAAGGAAATGGCCAAAAAAGTTTGAGAGATGCTCAAACCCACTAACGATCAGAGAACTACAAATTAATACAATGATGAGACACCACACTCATTTAGAATGGCAAATGTTAGAAGATGCATAATACCAAGTGTTGTTGAGAATTCAGGGTGATTGGAATGTTTCCATGGAGGATGGAAGTGTAAACTGGTATACTTGTTTTGAAAATTAATAATATGAGGATTATATACCCTATGATACCCTGATTTCATTTCTGGTTAAATAATGGAAATAAATCTGTGTGGTTTATAAAGGGACATATACAGGGACATTCATCATGGCAATATTTGTGATATGGAGAAGCAGGAATAACATAGTGTCCATATCTTGAAAAACAGATCTACAGATGTGGTAGATGAAAACACTGGAATACTATGTAGCATTTGGAAATGATAAATTAGATGTGCATGAAGCCATAAGGCATATCTGGAGAAGTGTGAAATGAAGAAAAAAAAAAAAAAACACAAAGAGAGGATCAATACAAAGTCATTTAGATAAGATTTTAAACATATACACACAACATGACATATTTTGTAAGAATACATACATATTTAAAATGTATAGTAACATTGGAATGAATGTCTACGAAGAAAGAAATCTAGTGTGGATTTGGGAAGAATGGAAATAATGCATCAAAATACAATGTCATGATAAAAGACAATGTAATACATTAAAATAAAACAGAGCCCTTGTTGACCAATGGCTGTCATGGGCTATCAATTATGTAATACTTTTAACTGTTTTCATGAGATGCATAAAAAAGCAACATTATGCTTATTGTTATGGTTTGGATGTGAGATGTCCCCCAAAAGGTCATGCAAGACAATGCATGGCTTTGGGATAGACATTTGTGTCTGGCAAGTGGAGTGTCTTTTTCTGTTTCCTGATCATTGTGTGAGCTGCATTCCTCTGCCACACTCTTCTACCATGATGTTCATCCTCATCTGAGCCCCAAGGAATGGAGCCTGCTCTCTATGGATTGAGAAGTCTGAAACCATGAGCCCCCAAATAAACTGTTTCTCCTCTAAGATTGTTCTCGTTGAGTCTTTTAGTACCAGCAGTGAAAAAGCTGACTAAAACAGTTAAAAACCTGATTCTATAAAAAAGTTTCTCTGTAAATATAGCAAGTGTTAGGAAGCAAAATACTTCTAAATTTGTATTGTGACACCAGCGTATATAACTCACAGTACATGAGTAACTAACTTCAAAGATGTTGCCTATTATATGTTCTAGAGCCTTTGTTGGTTTCTGCCACTGCCATTGCCACTGTATTTTTCTAAGCTTGGATACAATGAGACTCACTTGGGGAGCTTTACAAAAGATATAGATTCCTGGGATGGACTTTCCTTGGTACAGTGTCTCAAAATTCCTTGAGAGTGGGCTTGGGCTGCATTTTAAAAAGTTCCTTGGAGATTCAGTTGCAGCTAGCCTTTAGGCATTTAGGATCATGGATGTAAACTACACTGCAGCTCTCAGGCAACAGCAGAGCTAATTAGCTCCTAGAAATTCTGGCCTCAAAACCCTAATTAAGTGCCATGTGTGTGATATTAACAATGCACAATGCACAAGACTAATTGAAAAGACATGTTCCCGCCCTGCAGACACAAACAACCTCAAATTAAAACCAAGTTAGATACATGACAAACTGAGTAGGAACAATATTTATTATTTATATCCACCTTATACTTATGCCCTTCCTTGTGCCTGTTCCAAATAACCCATGGCATCTCCCTGCCCTCACCTAGCATAAACTTCCTTTCTGTCCTTGGACTCATCTGTGCAGTGACCAGGGCCCTTTCTCCTAAACCTTCCAATGATGCCTTAGTTTACTGTGTCTCAGAATAGCCTAATTTCTTAACTGAAAATGAAAGCCTGTTTCTTAGGCTATATTTCTAAGATATTTTTTCCTCTGTAAATAAAGTCATGACTCCACATTCTTGTCTAATTTTGTTACTGAACTCTAATAAAACAATAATATAACCCAAACTCAATACAGAACCTAGATGAGTTTTTAAAGTTTTTTTCTGATCTTTAGCTCTTAATTCTAGAGAGAATCGAGGTTTATGATATTCTATAAGGTTACAAAATAGCAGCAGTCCCATTAACTCATGAATCTTTCCTGAGTTTTAAAAGTATGTACTAATGAAGAACTAGCAGGGAAAACTGACTAGTGTGAGTCACATAAAAATAAAATTTTAGCGAAAGCTTGAGAGGTGATTTTGTTGTAGCACTTGGTTCCTGTGACAGAGCAGTCAGGACATAGCTCTCATGCCAGAGGAGCTGGAGTGGAGCTGTCTGGGTTCAGTAAGCGCCAAACTCCAAAGCTTGCTCATGTGCATATGCACTCCTTCAATTCCCTTCAGAGTAATTTTCTTGGAAAAGAAACAGGGCACTCATGTCTTCAAACCCCTATACAGTTCAAAAAAAGCATATCACAAAATAATTATAAAAATCCAGGAAACAGACTGTTTTTCAGCTTCTCAAGCTTCTAGAAAGCATAAAGTTGTAATGGAGAAAGAAAATCAAACTACTCTTGGCTTTTTCCAAAAGTAGTATTAGCTATTCCTCATAGTCTATAAATAACTCATCTGAACAGAGGTACTCAAACTTTCTATGGTTTGCTTTTATGACAACATCTATTTTCTGCCAGGCTTGTGCAAAAGTGTTGAATGTAACATAATTTTGAAATCAGTTATTTCAATAACTAAACATACATTTTAATTATAAATACTCAATAGCAGTAGATCTCAAAATATGGCAGACTTAAGAATCATCTGGAAGAGATGTTAACCTTACTAAAAATTCAGAATTTGGTTACGTCATTTAGACAGTTTGCTTGAAAAAATCTGGAAAACTACTTGAAATACTACTCTTTTTTTTGTGTGTGTACTTGGGATTAAACCCAGGAATGCTCTATAACTGAATTCCATCCCAGTCCATTTTAGTTTTTATTTTGGCCCAGGTATCACCAAGTTGCTAAGCTGGCCTTGAACTTGCGATCCTCCTGTCTCAGCCTCCTGAGTTGCTGGAATTATAGGCATGAGCCACCATGCCGAGTCTAAAATACGACTCTCAAAAACAAAACCATGATTAGGAAATCCAGATAAACAAAATTTAAAAATTAAGATATTCATTAAGGCTAAAGTTCTTATAAAGGAGAAGTAAACCAAAGTTTCATATCTATACTTTTAAATGTATGCTTTATCTTAATTTAACTTTTATCCTCATTAAGGTCTCTTATTCCTTAAAGAGTGTGCTAAAAAAGACCCAACAATTAGTCTTTTGAGTAAAAAAAGAAAAAAAAAAGCAACAAAAAAAATTTTAGTTTTAGATTCAACAAATATTGCTTAGCATCTTAATAAAGAAATGTTCAGGAGTTAAAATTGTTAGATTGAGCCAGCCATGGTGGTGCATGCCTATGATCCCAGCTACTGGGAAGGCTGAAGGAGGACTGTAAATTCAAGGCCAGCTTGGGCAAGTTAGTGAGACTTTGTTGCAAACAAACAAACAAACAAAAAACAAAAACAGCCACAACAACAACAACAAAACAACAAAAAGGTTTTGCAATGTAGTTGAGTGCTTGTGAATGTCCTGGTTTTAATCTGGGCATGGTGGTGCACACCTGTAATCCCAGCAGCTCAGGAGGTTGAGGCAGAAGGATCACTAGCCAGCCTCAGCAAAAGCAAGATGCTAAGTATATCAGTGAAACCCTGCCTCTAAATAAAATACAAAATAGGGCTGGATATGTGGCTCAGTGGTTGAGTGCCCCCAAGTTCAATCCCAGGTACCCAAAAAAAAAAAAAAAAAAAACCCAACCCCAAACCCAAAACCAACCAAATAGACAAAAACCCCCAACAACAAAACAAACAAAAAATCTATTAGATTGAGGAAGAAGGAATTAGCAAATGGAAAATATATTACTTCATTGCCTGAGATAGCTAACCATAATGTATAGTAAAGAAACAATAAGCATGTTCTGCTCTTCATCCTTAGGAAAACAGAAGCCTGGCTGTACCTGGTAGGTTGAGTTCTTCTAGTTCAATCACTGAGCGATGGCTGCTATAATAGTCCTTCATTAGCTTCTGTAGGTCTTCTGGTGTCCCTGGTTTGGGCTCTGATTTTGCAAGAACATCAGTAATTTTCTTCTAATATATGAAAGGAAAAACAAAATATAAAGATTTCAGAATGATATTTGGCTTAGGCTTGTTCCTCTGGCATTGAAACTGCACACACCTTTTGGTGATAGCTGAGTGTGAATGTAAGCTCTAATAAATACACTTAAGAAAATTTCCTGAATACTTCCTGGACATAACTATTATTTTGAAAAAATGAAGAGGTGATCTGAAAGGTGATCTGCCTCTTGGTCTATGATTTCTATGAGAACTGAAATTTCTGCATGAGATTCTACAATAGGGTCTTTTCTGTTAAAAGTCAAGAGATTTTGTTGGTATGGAAACCTCTCGTTTACCCTTAAAAGATATCTATCCTTGGAAGAGTAGAATTTTGAGAATTTCTTGCCTAACCTGGTTTTTGAGGTGCCAAGTCTCAGTTTGGATTTCTGGCATTAGAGCTAAACCTGCGGGAGTAATCTGAGCATAGCAGCCTACTGAAAAGAGGACTTTACACCCCTGAGTTTTAAGTTCCGGGAAACTGACAATCTTCAAGTGGTCCTATGGAAAGGAGAAGTGATACTCTAACAGGAAATGCTTTCCCACATCTATTTTGATTTGGATTCATTTGTGTACTTGTGCAGCAATTCTATTCAATGTCTGCAGTGTACTGGGAACACACAACTGTTTATTTCATTTTCATCATAACCTTTCCTTCTCTCTTCCTTCTAATGTTTCACCAAAGATCCAGAAGGAGCCATTCCCCATCCCCCACTCCAATTCCTTTCCTTCCTTCCCTAATATCCTCATTTCTACCCACTGCCAAGAATGATCAAGGTTCTGTCAAAGGAATTAACATTTAAAAATATGTCATCAGTGGGCATATTTTAGCATGACCTCAGCCAAGGCTAAAATATCCAGCTAGAGTTCTGACCTTGAGCCACAGAACTTAACACTCCTCAAGGCCATTAGTGTACAAATTATCAAAAAGAAGTTAAAGTCACTTCTTTAAGGACTTGCCAAACCTCAGCCAATTTGGCACCTCCTGTCTTCCTATTTGGCCATTTGTAAGAAAAGAAAAACATGCATGCACACTCTCAGTTTTCTAAAAGCTTGCTGTTAAGTAACTGGTTTGAGTTCATCTTCTTTCCTCTAATCCCAATCATATTTCCTCTGCTGACTACAGCAGTAGACCCTTCTTGGCAGGGAGAGAATTACGCTGCTGTTTTCACAACTGTGACGGAAAGGTGAAAGCCAACCATATTTTCTTAAAGGCTAAGCCATAAAAAAGTTGTATAGGAGCAATAAAGTCTTTTTTATGTTCAGAGGCAAATATTAAAATGGAAGGGGAACTTTTGCCTTAAATTATGGTTCCAAATTTGAGTCAGAAATGCCTTATGCTACCTTCATTTGTTTATTTTTAAAATTAATATTCTAAGGCATAGGGTCTCAAAATCTGGAATAAGTAGGAAAAGAAGGTCAGTTTTGGGGACAGAACCAGAGGGATCAGGGCAGTGTGGGAGGGAATAGCTCTAGGCTCCTTCTAAGTTAGAAATGCAGATCTGACACCTAACCACAATGAAAACACAGGGTGGATCACAAAGATGTTTGGTGCTCCACAGACTGAAATAGCAATCAGAAGAATTTATTTTTAGCCCCAACAGGAACACATTACTAGTGACCTTGGGGAAGTCACCAAACCTCACTATCTTAACGATCTTAATGATCTCTGTATTTTTAAAGTGGGGACTATAATAGTTATTTCATCAAAGTATGACACATAAACATGTGATGGAAACCACATGGGGACATATCACCACAAGATATTATTAATATTACCTTTCTCCTCTTTCTGGTCTTTTTGGCGTCTTCTTTTATTTCCTTTGGTTTTATCAAGAAACATTCTTTAGGCTATAAAGAAACACAAATGAGGAGATGTTCATCTTCACATGATGATGTGTCAATGAATGGTATGAATCCCAATGAATTTTCTGCTCTGCATGTATTCCTCAGAGTACCTTGGTAATATTCTGCAGACTGAGATGCTGGGAGACCCACTGGAGCTTATTATGCAGGAGCAGAGCTGAGAGAATTTGAGAAAGTCAGGAAGTGTGAATGACTTAAGACTGGAAAATCTTTGAACAAATATCAAAATGCCTGAGTGAGTGTATATGTGTGCTGGATATGTGCAGAGCATTAAAGATGGAAGACAGTGGCCAGTTTGTAAAATATAGGCAAGAAATAGATGTGATTAAAATTATGATGTGGCAAGACAAGCCTTTGACTAGAGTGAATGGAGTTTTCCATGAACTGGCTGTGTATGAGCCTGCATTTTCAAGTCACTGGTTCATTATTCTGTATTATCAATTCCTTCTCTCTTTTCCATAAGCACAGAAAATCCAAAGTAGGATATATTTACTTATGGTTTCATAAAACCAGCTGTACCAAATACTTTTTATAGTGACTACAAAATTAATGTCTCTGCTAATGGTCTGATAACAGTCTCAGCACCACAGCATATAAAGTAATTTATTTTGCCTGTTGCCTTGACCCCTGAGCACCCTATACAGCTCAATGCTATTTTTATCCTGAGGTTTTTTTTTGAGATTGAAAACAGGAAATTTGGACTAAGACCTTGATTTATAAAATAGAATGCCTCAGATTCCATATTTATTGATCATAAGCAAGAATATAAAATGTTTCCTATGCTGGATCTTCTATGCAACATTTTCCAACAGGTTGCCAAGAATAAAGGTATAAAATGTAAGTAAAACATTCTGAGTTTTCCCTTGAAAACTCAGTTTCCGTTCCAACTAGAGTGTATTCTATTTAAGCTGGCAAACCACTAACTAAAGCAATCTTGTCTCCACTGGCTCTGTTTAAAATGATCACAGATGAATCTTTCTATTATATGTTTGCAGACAGCCTGCAGATTAGGAAAGCCTATGGCCTCAAATCAGACAGAGAGATATAATACTATATAATTTCTTCAAGACATTAGGCCAAGGACCAGAAGTTTCTAGACTGTTTCAGTTGGTAAAGAAGCAGATTTAAAAGGTTCAAGATTAAAATAACCTGGGAGGGGCTGGGGTTGTGGCTCAGTGGTGGAGCACGTGCCTTGAATGTGTGAGGTACAGGGTTCGATCCTCAGCACCAAGTAAAAATAAATGAGGGTATTGTGTCCATCTACAACTAAAAAAAAAAATTAAAAAAAATAACATGGGAATCTTGAAATTTTAGCTGCTTCTCACTTAAAAGGAGAAACCTGCAAAGAGCAATTGCATCATAGCAAAAGAAAAGAAAGATATCATGGCCTTTTTAATGTAGAAAGTTAAGCAGTATTGTGGATGGATGTGGATTCATGTCAATTTGATGTTGGTACATGCTAGCAAGAAACTGGGTCAAGGCCACCAATATGTCACAGAAGCTGCCAGATGTTCAGAAGAGTCTAGTTACAGACCAGGCTAATGTTTAGCTCATGCTCTTCCAGCAGAGGCCTGGATATGATTAGCAAATCTCTTAAGGCATATATAATATTTCTTCACCAGTGTCAAGGCTTTTGGGAAGCAGATTTAAAAACTTGTTAAGTTTTCTTATTTAGTATATGGAGATATTCTATAGGAATATGTTCAATGTGCACATTGAAATTATGCTAGAAAGATGATTAATTCAAACATGACATAAATTAACTTGAAAAATCAGCTCAGCTGTAAAGATATGGACTCATTTAATGATGTTTACTTTATGGAGACTGGGGAAGAAGATGTGGCAGACTCAGGCCAAACCACTAACAATTTCATAAAATCAATTCCTATAGGATGTGACTTTGACAGTTGACACATAATGTCATTTTTTTTATGGCAATGTCAATATGTAGTTTGAAGAATCATATGTCCCTCAAAGTGTACAAAAAACATGGCCTTGCCAGGCATGGTGGCACATGCCTGTGTAATCCCAGCAGCTCAGGAGGCTGAGGCAGGAAGATCCCAAGTTTAAAGCCAGCCTCAGCAATTGTGAGGCACTAAGCAACTCAGTGGGACCGTGTCTCTAAATAAAATACAAAATAAGGCTAGGGATGTGGCTTCATAGTTGAGTGCCCCCGAGTTTAATCCCTAGTACACAAAACAAAAACAAACAACAACAACAACAGCCTCTAAGTGAAACAATTGGAGCATATTCTCAATTCCTTAAAATATAAAAAAGGGGAGCAGGGGTTGTGGCTAAGCAGTAGAGCACTCACCTAGCATGTGTAAGGCACTGGGTTTGATCCTCAGCACCACATAAAAATAAATAAAATATTGTGTCCAAGTGCAACTAAAAAATATTAAAAAAATAAAATGGCATGTATGTATGTGATACAGTATACATACAATAAATAAAATCAGTTGGAAAAAATATGTGTAAAAAGGTATATCCTTTAAGAATGACTCTCTTGGTTTAACATGAAGAAGCCACCTCCAAATGCCACTGAACAATAAATAAATAAAGGGCACTAAAAAGGCATAAATTTATAAGAACCAAGAAACCAGGAGAAAGGAAGCAGTAGTGGAGAGATTTAAACATTTTGGAAAATGGAAAGTGGTTAGAGTTGGTGGAGGTACTTAGTAGAGAGAGAAAGTTTGCACTGGGGCTTCTCAAGAGGTAGAAGCTAACTGTGAAAAAATCCAGTACTTTGGATGCCAGGAACTATTGAGAGTGAAGATTAGAAAAGAAAGGGACTTGTTGAAAGTGGATATTGAGAATATTTTGCAACCTCCATCCCCCAATCTCCTACTAGGCTGTACCTCCTACTCTGGCAGCCAAGCAACCATCCCATTACTGCTGCCTTTCACCTAGTCCTTCCTGGAAGTACACTGGAGTTTTATTCTCCGGAGAGATGAAGGGGTCCAAGAAGTTTGGCACAAGGGAAAAGAGGACAGAAGTTGAGGTTTACCTCCATTTCCTGAATCTGTTCCATGTTTATGTACTTCAGGCAGAACACTACTTAATTCTTTTCTGGAAAAATGGAATAGCCTCAGAAAAATGATACAAGAAAGTCACATTTGGGCTCCTACAGTAAAAATGTAGCTTTTCATTCTATCACACTATCATGGAGTACAATAATCAACAAACCCTAGTCATGTACAAAAACTTCTCACCAAGTATTTAATGACTCTCTGTGCAATATGAATAGACCACTAAAGTTCATTAGTCATCTATGGAAAGTTTCCAAAATGAGAGCAAACAACCAAAGGACAAAACAACCTGGAGGAAAGATGAATGGTACAATGGGACACTTCAAAACAATTACAATTGCTATTCCCAGAGACAGAATATTTTGCAATCATGAAATAAGAACAAGATGCCATAAAAAATCAGAGAACATGTAAACACTAAAACTTATTTAAAACTTTCCATAACTGAAAGAAACTATCTAGAAATTCTATTGAAATCCCATTTTGAAATCTATTCAAATCCCATTAAATATGCAGTAAATGAATAAGAAAGTATTTCACATGAAGAGCATCAACGTAAAATTTAAGAAAATCATAGATAAAAATAGACTCAAAAAATTTCCCAAAACAAAAATAATATACAAAATACAAAGGATCAGGAAAAATAATAATGATGTTAAGACCTTTCAACTGTATGAATAGATGCTAGAGCTCAATGGAATGATGCTTTCAAAATTGTGGTAAAGATTATTTGTAAATTAAAAGCTTTTATACCCAGCCAAACTATTAATCAAGCATAAGAGTAAGATAGAGACATTTTCAGAAAAATAAGGTCTCAAAAATTTTACTTCCCACTCACAGATATCAAAGGCTTTATTCCAGAAAAAAAAAAAAAAGGCTAAACCAATACAAAAAAAGATGGGATTTACCAAAAAGGGTGTCCAACCCCAGAGAGTATTGAAATGGCATCCTAGAAAATAATTAAGTGGTCTCAATTGCTTGATGGGCCTAGATAATAGCCAATTTAGAGTGGAAAAAATGACTGATCTATTTGGGTTATGGAAAATATTATTCATAGGCATGTGGAAGAGATGGTGGAACATAAGGAGTCAATTAACAATAGGAAAACACCAAGTCAGGCAAATAAAGAAATGAGAAATGAGTGCCATGAAAATAAATAATTGCATAAGAGAGATGATTATAGCTTCTTTTTTAAAATCAGCATTAAACAATATTTCCATGATGTAATAATAATGTAACAGTGACAACTGCTTTAACTAATATGTGTTGGATATTGTGTTGGCTAAGTCAGGCAGCAGATGGAGAGGGAATAGGAGGTGGATGGGTAAAAAAAGAAGATGGGTAAGATAGCTAAGGAGGTTTCCACATAGTGTTGAAGGAGTCACTTGATTATTTCTTGAAACTTATAGTAAAATGCAAAAGGAGGGAGTTAAATTGAGAGGACTGTTAGAGATGAGATCAAGGGTGTAACTGCAAAAACATTTGTTAAGACCTCAGAAAGAGCAAAGGTGGTGTCTCAAGTGCAGTAGTTCTCTTTCACCCATGGAGGATGTTTCAAGACCCCTGGTAGATGCTTAAAACTACAGTTTTGTACAGACAGTACAAACCCCTAAAAACGCTTTCTTTCTTTTTTCTGTATACCTATGAAAAAGTTTAATTTACAAATTAGGCATAGTAAGGGATTACTTATAACAACTAATAAAATAGAATGAAGCAATATATTGTAATAAAATGTATGTGAAAGTATCTTTTTCTCTATCTCTCTTTTTTTTTTGGTGGTGTGGATTGAACCTGGGGTGTTTAACCACTGAGCCACATCTACAGCTCTTTTTAATATTTGATTTAGAGACACGGTTTTGCTGATGGCTAAGTGCCTGGTTAAGTTGCTGAGGCTGGCTTTGTACTTGTGATCCTCCTGCCTCAGCCTCCCAAGCTGCTGGGATTACAGGTATGTTCCACTGCACCTGGTTCTTCTCTTACTATATGGTATTTACGTTGATACAATGACTATGATTGAACGAAGTGAGGTGAGTGATGGAGGTCTTGTGATGTAGTGTTAGGCTATTTCCTAAGGCTTACTTGAATACAAGCAGTATGATACCACCTGACAGTCTATCCGATAACCAAAGCAGCTACTAAGTGACTAAGGGGAAGGTAGTATGCACCTGCCCACAATGGGTTTGCCAAACAAAGGGACAATTCACATCTGGAGTGGACAATGATACAGCATGAGATATTAACATTTTATCATGTTAGTCAGAATGGTACACAATTTAAAACTTATGAATGGTTCATTTCTGGTATTTTTGATTTAATTTTTTAAAACATTTATTTTTTAGTTGGACACAATATCATCTTTATTTTATTTATTTATTTTTATGTGGTGCTGAGGATCAAACCCAGGGCCTTGCACGTGCTAGGAGTCCGCTGAGCCACAACCCCAGCCCATCATTTAATATTTTTATATTATAAAAATCAAAACTGCGGCTAAGTTGGGGGGTTACTATACTATTTAGCCACATAAGAACTTTTAAAAATATTATGTGTATGCCTCAGATTTTCTCAAATAATATGCCTTTAGGAAGCTTAAGGGGTTTTATTTCTCAGTTGTCTCAGCAGGGGCTGAAGGCAGAGAAGGGTTTATCTAGCAAGGATTTGTGGATTTGACTTCTGCTTAATGGAGTAAGATCCAAGAAGACTGAGAGGTGACTCAAACAGATTATGTATGCAGGAATACCACTAGTTTGGCCTGAGAGGGTCAGAAAATAAAATAAAGAGAGCCATTTGGATCCTCAGAATTATGTCAAAAGGCAGGCTGAAGGAGGTGCTCAGTTGCAAATATATGCTATTTTTCACTTTTAAATAATGAGACTGAGGGCAGAACAAAGTACTCAAAGGACGGAACCAAGAGACACGAAAATTACCCTTGGCCTTAAGACTTAATGAAGAAACTCCTAACATTTTCCCTGCTGGACCAATGACTCCTTGTGACTCCTAATTCTCCCTTTTGAAAGAGAGTTATCTATCAGTCAAGGGTATCCTATGTCTGCCCCACCTCTGTGTGTTGTGCGAATGGGGAAAGAATTTTTCTCTTTAGTTTCATAGATTGAGAAGAAACATACTAAAAAATCTAAGCTTAGGGAACCTGCACCTGGACCTGACTTTAAGGATGAGATTATAAAATATAGTAATGGGATAAGACTTTTAGAAGCCTTAGAGGGGGTGAATATATTCTGTATGTTGGAGGAATATAAATCATTAGAGGTCCGAGGGAAGACTATGGAAGCTAGAATCCATGACAATTCCCAACTATCCATCTTTCCCTGTGTTCATGCCCCTTTGCATTCCCTCCTCTTGAATCCAGTGGACTAAATTCACTGATTTGCTCCTAACAGAATATGTCAGAAGTGATGAGATGTCAACTGTGAGATTAGGTTATAAAAAGACTGTGGTTTCTGTCTTGACTACTCTTGCTTATTCCCTCTAGGATCAGTTGACCTGTGGGAAGCCAGCTGCAATGTTGTGAGACAACCATGTGGAGAGGCTCCCAGAGGGACTGAGGCAAGCCAACAACCACATGAGTAAGCTTCAGGGTGGACTCCCAGTTGATCCTTGCATTCGGCCCACAACTTGACTAGCACTTCATAAAAGATGTAAAGCCAGAAGCAATAAACTAAACCATGACTGTGACATAACAGAAACTTTGAGATAATACATTTTTTCTGTTTTAAGCTGCTGACTTTTGGACCATTTGTTATGCAAGAATAGATCAAAGCAAAGAAGAGAACTGAGATGCTGTCATGGAAAGGAAAAAGGTGAATCAGAGAGTGGATAGGTCATAGTCCCATGTTCTGTTATGAATCAAGAATGATTTTGGAAATAAAGAATGAAACAAATATGAAACAAGCAATGCTGAAGCGAATTGAAAATATACAGCAGAGAAAGATAAGGAGCAGAAGGGATAAGCTTTCTTGGTAAAGATTTCTCTATGATCTTTTTCGATCAACAAAAAGCTAGTTGAAGAAAAAAATGTCCACTGTGGTTTTTGAGGGGGACGGGATGGGTCATGGAACCACTGAAAGGCTTCTGACATCAGGCAGGCATCAGTGAAAAGTCAGAAAATCCCTTGCAAAGGTTTATATTCTGGGAAACATAATTACAAAGTCACTAGGGCTGGCTCTGAAATGACTGATGTTGAGAAGGAAGAGGGTGATGCAATCTCTGGGAGTAGGGAATTCATCATTTATTTTGGAAGCAATACCTGGGGAAAAAAAAGAACTGCTGGCAAATCTTTATATTCATGTTATTAAGCAGGCCAAGGATACTTATTGAGATGTGAAATGCTTGCTAGAGATGATGTAGTTGTATGGATTTTAAAACTTTTATATAGCTACAAATCTGCTGCTTGAAATACTGGACAGTTACACACGTGAGGCCCAGTTAGGCAAAGAAGGGAGCACCATTTATCTAAAAAGATGCTCCGCCTTGTGCTATTAAAGCCTGAATGTATATTATAGTTGACAGTTCAATGTCAGGTGATTCTTGTACATGCGAGAAGAAAAACTTATAAAAAAGAATAGCAACTAACAAATCTGAAGAAAGTTAAAAATTTAAATATTGTATAAAATAATTTCTGTTTTTTTTTCTATTATAGGAAACATATAGCTGGTCATGTCAGCCAAATAAATTCCCAACACTGTGTTAGATACTATACTGGACACAAAAGAAATCCTGGCCCCAGTGCACTTATGAACCAGCTGGAGACTCAAGCTCTATGTGCATGAACAACTAGAGAAAGGCTCCAGAAAGGATGGTGTGCCTGGTAAGAAACTTGGTCTTGTGGTGGGATGAGAACACAGGGGAGCTCACAGAGGAGCCAGAAGGAATATGTGGGTAGTCAGGGATGGAGTCAAGAACTCCAAGTTGGAGTTAGGAACCCTGCCCTAAAGGTCAAGGTGGGGGAGCCTTTCAAGGAGGGACCTATGTCGAGAAGGTCAAGAATGGGGCTAAAGAATGGATGCTGAGTTACAAGGCTCCAAGAGACCTCTGTAAACAGCAATGTCAGGAAGCTGAGGGTTTACCAGCTGGGGCACAAAGAGTGGAGATGGTATGAGTGGTGAGAAAACTCGGGTACTGGTATAGTCATCCTTCATTATAATCATTTCACAAATAATGAGTGCCAATTTGGGACAAAATTCTGTGGATGCACAGATAAAGTCTGTCCTTGGGGTATACCAGGCTGGTGGGGGGGATCCAGATGGACATCACTCATATGAAGCAGAGGAACACAGATTCCCATGTAAATTCAGAGAAAGGAGAATTCTCTGGCTAGGGAAATGAGGAGGGTTGCAAAAAGGGGTTAGAGGATTTTGTATGGCTGACTTGGAGTCTTGAAAGGAATTTGGTAGAGAAAGAAATAGAAGGAAGAAGAAGGTGATTAAAAGAGGCAGTAAAACTTAAAGCTTTTGTATTTCCTTTTTTTGCTCAGCAGAAAATTTACAAAGGTATGGGACCAACAAAGCACACGGCAAATCCAATTTTCCAAGCTAACAGAGAAAGGATAGGGAAAAAGAGCAGTGGAAGCAGCAGAATCCTCAGAATTTGCTCCCAGCTAGCTGAGAGGGGACACAATCCCAGAGCTTGTTCTTTGTACAATGGAGCACCACTGACCACACAGTGTCACTGTGAAGATGATTTGAGTGAGTCACAGTGTGCCTTGTAGAGTGACTATAGTAATTGCTCAATAAAAGGTCTTTAACACTGTCAAAATCTGGGTAGTCAAAGATGGGCAAATGCTCCTAGAACTGAGAAATATATTTAACTTTCTTTTTTCTCATTTTTCTTCTCATTCCTATAGCCACCTTCCACTTACCTAACTTGATAGATAAAGAAGCTATAAAACAGGTAGGAATTTAGCAATGCAGATGGTATCACCAGTAAAAAGCCAATAATGATTCAGGCTTGTATGAGTTTATTAGTTCAAAGCTATTCTTTTACCAATGGACCAAAAGAAGTAAGGAGGAAGCGAGATGAAAAATCAAGGGGGAAAATAAGGAAAAAGAAAGCCAATAGGGTACAAAGAATATTTGGAAAAAAGTTCTGCAGATGGATACCAACTAGATCAAAGATCAAAGAAAACATGGTTGTGGTGTGCTTGGTGGGATTAATTAAGAAAAAATTAACTCCATTTTGAGGAAGTGCCTTGAAAAGGTAAGGATTTAACTTATAGGTCTTTGAAAGAATGATTAAAACTAAAGCTGGTTTAGGGCCTCTGAATAAAACATTCAATGGTTGGAGAGAAAACCCAGATGATTACATATTAAATATATATACCTTTTTATACTCCCTTTCCCACAAAGAAAAAATAACAAAATAAAAAAGATGAAGTGTATTTCATTATAATAGTGAATACTTTAGTGATTATTCTTTGACAACCACAGTTTGAAGTATTTAACATGTACTAATTCATTTAATCCCCATGCAGGAAGATGTAATCATTATTATCATTTTACCAAGATGGAGACTGAGGTAGAGAATTTAACTTGCCCATGATCACATAAGTGGCTAGGTTGTGGCTCAGTGGCAGAGTACTTGCCTAGCACGTGTGAGGCACTGGGTTTGAACCTCAGCACCACATAAAAATAAATGAATAAAATAAAGGAATTGTGTCCATCTGCAAATAAAAAAATATTTTTAAAAAATGGGATTACATCCCTGTCAATTAAAACAAACAAACAAACAAACAAAACCACTGTGCCAAATTGTGTTGCACAGTTATCCTCAGCCCAGTCACAAACTCTGAGTGGAGTTACCCTTTTGTGGAACAAATTTAGGGCATCAACAGTAAGAATAAGACAAAGAATCATTACTATTAAGAAAATAGTAACTTTGGATAGACAGCAGACAGTTCTTTAAAATTCACATGTGAATTTATCTGTTAAGTTTGAGGGATACAAAATTAGAAAAAGTTACATGGATGTGAGTGGCATTTCAAAGATGAGTCAAGAGATTTAAAAGGCAATAAACATCGATGTGGCAGTATCCCTGTAGTACGCTCTTTTAAGGTCTTCAGGGAATAGACCGAGAAGGGCAATAGCTGGGTCAAATGGTGGTTCCATTCCCAGCTTTCCCAGGAATCTCCATACTGCTTTCCAAATTGGCCGCACCAATTTGCAGTCCCACCAGCAATGTACAAGAGTACCCTTTTCTCCACATCCTCGCCAACACTTGTTGTTGTTTGACTTCAGAATGGCTGCCAATCTTACTGGAGTGAGATGGTATCTTAGGGTGGTTTTGATTTGCATTTCTCTGACTGCTAGAGATGGTGAGCATTTTTTCATGTACTTGTTGATTGATGGTATGTCCTCCTCTGAGAAGTGTCTGTTCAGGTCCTTGGCCCATTTGTTGATTGGGTTATTTGTTATCTTATTGTCTAATTTTTTGAGTTCTTTGTATACTCTGGATATTAGGGCTCTATCTGAAGTGTGAGGAGTAAAAATTTGTTCCCATGATATAGGCTCCCTATTTACCTCTCTTATTGTTTCTCTTGCTGAGAAAAAACTTTTTAGTTTAATTAAGTAAGTCCCATTTGTTGATTCTTGTTATTAACTCTTGTGCTATGGGTGTCCTATTAAGGAATTTGGAGCCCGACCCCACAATATGTAGATTGGAGCCAACTTTTTCTTCTATCAGGTGCAGTCTCTGATTTGATATCAAGCTCCTTGATCCATTTTGAGTTAACTTTTGTGCATGGCGAGAGAAGGGGATTCAGTTTCATTTTGTTGCATATGGATTTCCAGTTTTCCCAACACCATTTGTTGAAGATGCTATCCTTCCTCCATTGCATGCTTTTAGCCCCTTTATCAAATATAAGATACTTGTAACTTTGTGGATTAGTCTCTGTGTCCTCTATTCTGTACCATTGGTTCACCCGCCTGTTTTGGTACCAGTACCATGCTGTACCACATGTACCACATCGATGTTCACAGCAGCACAATTCACAATAGCTAGACTGTGGAACCAACCCAGATGCCCTTCAATAGATGAATGGATAAAAAAAATGTGGCATTTATACACCATGGAGTATTACACAGCACTAAAAAATGACAAAATCATGGAATTTGCAGGGAAATGGATGGCACTAGAGCAGATTATGCTAAGTGAAGCTAGCCAATCCCTAAAAAACAATTGCCAAATGTCTTCTTTGATATAATGAGAGCAACTAAGAACAGAGCAGGGAGGAAGAGCAGGAGGAAAAGATTAACATTTAATAGAGACATGAGGTGGGAGGGAAAGGGAGAGAAAAGGGAAATTGCATGGAAATGGAAGGAGACCCTCATTGTTATACAAAATTACATATAAGAGGCTGTGAGGGGAATGGGAAAAAAAAAACAAGGAGAGAAATGAATTACAGTAGATGGGGTAGAGAGAGAAGATGGGAGGGGAGGGGAGGGGGGATAGTAGAAGATAGGAAAGGTAGCAGAATACAACAGTTACTAATATGGCATTATGTAAAAATGTGGATGTGTAACCGATGTGATTCTGCAATCTGTATTTGGGGTAAAAATGGGAGTTCATAACCCACTTGAATCTAATGTATGAAATATGATATGTCAAGAGCTTTGTAATGTTTTGAACAACCAATAAAAAAAATAAAATAAAAGGCAATAAAAATTAGATCTAGCAAGTAAAGCTTATCCAAATGTCCACTTGGAATAACATGAGGCAGCAAATTTCCTGATAAGAATACATACGACAGACCCTGATGCTGAGTAGAAATAAAACCCCAGGAACTTGCAGGCAGTATGGCTGCTACCATAATCATGCATTGCGTGTGGGGTGATGTTTCATATCTTAATGCTATTTGTCTCCTCCTAGGAACGACCCTTAAAAGAATAAGACTGAATATTCAGTTTAAAAGTGATATAAAATCTAAGATACTGTTATTGTGAAATACATTCATATAGTTAAACGAACACAAATCAAGGGGATGCACACCTTGCAGTTCATAATTATGGAAGCATAGCCTTTTTGAAGGCAGAGAAGGTGAAGCTTCCCTCAAATCCCACCACAACTGATAGTAGGGCACAGGAAGTGCTGTAGAAGGGTGGAAGAGGTGATCTTAGAATCCAACAGTAGCAGCTGTCCCAGTGACCATCACCTGTTTGGCTTTCTTTGAGGGGGCAGGAACTGGAGCTGTCTCTTGCTGTGTCATTTCTGTATCTCCTTCTTCACCATCTGATGCATCTAGGAAATACAAAGTTTGAAAATTAGAAAAGCGTCTCTCTCTTTCATACCCTGGTACCTCCTTTCTAGGAGGTTCTCTCTTGACTTTGTAAGGAAATGACCTAAAATGAAGGCAGTGATTTAAGCACTAAGATGTCAGTCTTATTTATAAACTAAAAAAACGAAGATTACCTACCTAGATGCCGAACATTAAAGAATGTTTATTTATGGAATACTCATACAAGGGAACTTTTTGCAGCCTTTGAAACATGTTTACTAAGAGATTACAATGAAAAAAAGCCATCTTATGATGATATAACATATAACAATGCTTAATAAGGGTGGTTCTGTTCACCTATTACAGGTGAACAGAACCACCCTTATTAAGCATTGTTATATGTTTAACAATGGGCTTCATAAATAGAATCTTCGATATCTAATTATCTAATTCTTGTAACTATTGATTTTATAGACATGACCCCCAGCCTTTCAGATAAGAAAACTGTTGTTTAAAGAGGTTATTTTTGTTAGTTTTACCATTGCTGTGACCAAAAGACCTGACAAGAACATGTAGAGGAGGAAAACATTTTGCATTGTTTTACACATAAGCTTTTGGGGGACACTTCATATATAAACCATAATAGAAGTGTTTTGTTCCAGGTCACACACCTGGGAGCACAGTTGAGTCTAAAGTCAGACATTGCAAGCGACTGCTCCACTGAGCATCAGACAGTCCTTGATACCTAGGTGTTG
This sequence comes from Marmota flaviventris, assembly GCF_047511675.1. Taxonomy (NCBI): domain Eukaryota; kingdom Metazoa; phylum Chordata; class Mammalia; order Rodentia; family Sciuridae; genus Marmota; species Marmota flaviventris. Next base: position 78,164,935 of record NC_092505.1, read on the forward strand.
GTTGCCAGGAAAATGTTAAGAGACTATGACAAAGGATTATAGCTCATGATAAATTCCTATTTTGAATTTACTTATCTTTCCATAATGGAAAAAGACATTCTTATACTAAGGATTAGGAAAAATAAAAGTTTTCCTATAGAGCTCTCCTGAAAAAACATGGCAACCAGAAGGTTCTTACTTCTTATGATGCCATTACTGCCTTTAAGGTTCTAGTGGTTTCTCCCTTTAGACAAATTTTTGGTCTTTTTTTTTGGTCCCAGGGATGGAACCCAGAAGTGCTTAACCACTACGCCACATCCTCTGCCCTTTTAAATATTTTATTTAGAGACAGGTTCTCCCTAAGTTGCTTAGGGCCTCACTGAATTGCCGAGGCTGGCTTCTAACTCATGATTCTCCTTCCTCAGCCACTGGAGCCACTGGGATTACAGGCGCCCGGCAAATTTTGGTCTTTAAAAGGCTTGATTCATTCTCTTTAGGTATCTTTATATATCTCAAAGTGAGTCCAATGTGTAAATTTGTGATCAACTTGGTCAGAATTCATATTTAGGTCAAAATTAGTAAGTTTAGTTGGTCAGAGCTTATAAATAGTTGCATTTTGTGCCCAATCTAATGGGTCCCAGAGTGTTCAGATTCTTGTCAAAAGTTATTTTGGATATTTCTGAGACTATTTTTGGAGACATTAACATTTAAGTGGGTTGACTAAAAAAATTTTCAAAATTCCTGTTTTTAGCAGTACTGTTGTTCTTTCATATTTAAAATAACATCTTTTATACCTAATTCTGTATCTGTAATTCTGCGTTCTTTTTCTTAGAGAGGGTTCCCCAAATTGCGTAAGGTTTGGGCCTCATAAAAACTTAGATTTTCCCTGGCTAACAACCTCGCTGATCTCATATTTGAGAACGGAATAAAACAAGCTATGGAAACACACAACAACATGGATAAATTTTCAAAGCATTGTGCTAAGTAAAAGAAGTCAGACTCAATGAGCTATATAATGTATGATTCCATGTATTTAACATTCTGGGAGAGGCATAACTATAGTGACAGAAACAGGTCTGTAGTTACAGGAGATTGGAGGAGGGGACTTCTTGGTTGCAATGGAAATGTTCTATATCTTGATTGTGGTGGTGGCAACACTACTGTATGCATTGATCATAATCAAAGAAGTGAACTGTAAATCTTAACATATGTAAATTATTCTTCAGAAAATATGATAGAAGCTAATTTATAACACTTGCTCAACATCACACATCTATTGGCAGAGCTGGTATTTGAACCCCAGATATTCTAATCTGAGAGTTCGTGATATTAATCCAACACTACTACCCTTACCTCAAAACATGCTGCTTACAGTTCATTAGGTTCCTGTATTCTTCTGCCAAGAGGTCTCTTGGTTGCTTTTATTTTTAAATAATGAATAAGAGTAGAATATAATGCCATGCTTTTTGTTTGCATTCATTGAGATGATCATATTTTTTCCCCTTATAATCTGTTAACATGATGATGCAAGAATAGGTTGACAATGGTAAACCATCCTTGTTATTTCCAGGATAAACCCCAACTGGTTGTGTTAGTTTAATAGATTTTTTTTCCATCAATGTTTAAAAGTCAGAATGACATAATTTTCTTTTCTAGTATTTCCCGTGTCTGCTTTAGGTTTTGAGGTTATAGAATATCTTTCATAAAAGATCTGGGAAATTTCTTCTTTTTAAAATTCTCTGAAATAGTTATATACAGTTGAAATTGTATGTTACTTGTTATTTGGTGAAATCTGTCAGAATAACCAGCAAAGTGTATTAGTATTCTTTGTGTGTATATTTTAAATTAATGCTTCAACGTCTAATGGTTATATGATTATTCAGATTTTTCTATCTATTCTTAATTCAGCTTTGGTCAGCATTATTTTTTTCTTGTTAATTGGCTATTTTATATAAATTTTCAAATTTACTGGGAAGAGTTCATCATTATATGTGCCTATTTCTCCTTTTCCCTTCATTTTATTTGAATCTTTTTTCTTTTTAAAATATTTTTAAAAAATATATTTTTAGTTGTTGATAGATCTTTATTTCGTTTATTTATATGCAGTGCTGAGAATCGAACCCAGTGCCTCACACATGCCCCGCAAGTACAGTAATGCTGAGCCACAGCCTCAGCCCTGCATCTTCTTTCTTCTTGCTAGAGAGCTTTCTTTTTCAAAACCAGGTTCTTCATTTATTGATATTTTATACATAGCTATGATTTCATTTATAAGAGTGGAACTTATTTTCTGAATGTTTTCTTTATTGATTTTGTAATATTTTGTGGTTGGGCATTTATTTAGTCCATTAGTGTTTCTGATATAAGCATCAAAGCTATACACTCCTTCTTGAAATAATTTAAGCTAAATAGCATTTTTATTATCATTGAATTGTAAATGTGTTAAAGTTTCTGAAGTTTTCAGCTTGAGCTGCCCAGTAAAATACTACAGACTGGTTTAAATGAGACATACTTATTTTCTTATGGTTCCGGAGGCTGGAAGTTGAGATGGGGGTACCAACATGGTCAGGTTCTGGTGAGGACTTTCTTCCTGGCTCGCTGAAAGCTGCCTTCTCACTGTGTCCTCACATGGTAGGCAGAGTGAACCAGCTCTCTGGTGTGTCGTCATAAATGTACATATTTTATCCTGGGGGCCACATCCTTATGACCTCATTTAACCTCATTACTTCCCCAAAGCCTTATCTCCAAATACCATCATACTGATTATTAGGGGAATACAAATATTTAGTTCATAATGTTTTCCCTTACAACTTTTCTTTGGTCCACTAGTTATTAAGAAGTACATATATATTTTTTTAGGGATTTGTTTATTTATTTTGTTAATTGTGCTGTATATGTGTAATAAGAATTGTAATGCATTCTGTTGTCATTTTTTTAAAGTGCGCGAGAGAGAATTTTAATATTTATTTTTTAGTTTTTGGCGGACACAACATCTTTGTTTGGATGTGGTACTAAGGATCGAACCCGGGCTGCATGCATGCCAGGCGAGCGCGCTACCACTTGAACCACATCCCCAGCCCTGTCATTTATTTTTTAAAAAATCAATAAAAAATAAATTTCCTGGGAAAAGTGGATTATCTTTACATTTGTATAATTGCCTGTTTATCTCCCAAGAAGTATATTTTTAGATTGCTAAACATATTTAAAAAAGTCATCCTTTTGTTGCATTGTGGTTAGAAAACAATGAAAAAAGAAAAGTGGCCTATATATATTCTTTAAATATTTTTTTTTAAATTGTAGATGGACACAATGCGGTGCTGAGGATCGAACCCAGTGCCTTACATGTGCCAGGCAGGTGCTCTACCACTGAGTTACAAACCCAGGCCCTACATATGGATTCGCCCTACATATGGATTCTTTATCATTTGTCAAGACTTGCTTCATTGTCCAGCACAGGAATTTGGCAAACTTTTTGGGTAAAGCACCATATAATATGTAGATGTTGGGTTTGCAGAGCATTAAGGCCACTGTTGTTATGGTTCTACTCTGCTGTTGTGCTGTGAGGCAGCCTTGGGCAATGGATGTAGATGGTAATGGCTTTGTACTGATACATTTAATTTACAGAAACTCATCCTGGTTGGATTTGGCCCCTGTGCCATAGGACATAGTGAATTTTTAAAAATGTCTCAGGGTTTTTGAAAACCCTGAGATTCCAAAGTATGATCATAGACAAACTTGTTATGTTTTTTGAAATCTGTTCTGTTTATGATTTTTTTGTGCTTTATCAGTTAAAAGGTATGTATTAACATCTTCTCATTTTGAATTTGTCCATATTTTCTAGTGATTCTACATATTTCATTATTTTATCTGGCACATGCAAGTTCAAATGGTGAAGGCTTCCTGCTGAATTGTTCCTTTTATCATTTTGTTCTGATTGTTTAAAAAAATTACATCTAGTTTAATTTAGTTCAATTTCACTTTGAGGGGGTCGTTCTCTATTTTTAGAAGTGATCATTTGTTTTCTGGGAAAGCAATGCTATACAATCTGAAAAAGTAATGCTGGATACACAGCTGTACTTAAACAGTCTAAAGTGTTTTGCTAAAATTACTCATCTCTAGGAGCCAGAATGTTTTATTTGGCTAGGAGAACCAGCACTGGGAACTACTCTTCAAGAACCCTGTTCCCAGCTCATTAAGAGACTCCCACCAGCATTACTGAGAAAGAACACAATTCCCACATCGAAAGAACAGGGCCCTGAGACTGAACTCTGTGAAGGCCGCAAGGCCATGCTAGTAACACAGAGCATAGGGGAGGACAGGCAGTGAGCAGCCTGGCCATGGAAGAAGAGGCTCATGATTGGACTCGACCTTTACTAACAGGTTGTGCAGTGGAGGAAGGAAGCTGTTTCTTCATTGTTCTGTTCACTTTGCAAAATAATTACTAGTTATACCATGACTAAAACAGAAGGTTTTATAATCCATTCGGCCACCCCTGAAAAGAATCACAATGTCTTTAAGTGCATTTCTCACTCTAATTATTCAGAACACCCGCTCTCTATTCTTGTTGTCTCTCTGTTTTTATCAGAATCTTACCTCTAACCTCCAAAATTCAGCTCAAGTTTCACCTCTGTGAAGACTCCAAATGCAGAAACAAGATTATCTGAGGGCTAAAATGCAGCAAGCAGTTGCAACTTTCAATGAGAAAGGAAAATGTAGAGAAAAGGTGATCAGGGCCTGTGAAAATGAAGGATTCAGGGAAGGAGATGGCAGAAAGGAAAGCATATTCAACTCCAAGTTTGTTGTGCCCAATACGGGGCATCTAGTTGCTGTGAGGGGCTTCTCAGAGAAGCTCAGGCAGGCAGGCCCTTCAGTTTCTGGGTCTTTGCTGGCTATGCAGGTCTAGGTCTAGTTGCTGGGATACTGGAACACTCAGTCTTTCTTAGGCTTGTGGTGGTTTATCACGCTGTATGTTAGTTGAACTTGTGCTCTCCAGTTTTGTTTTGTTTTCCTGGCTATCAAGTTTTCCTCATTTGCCTTTTCACTCTCTTACATATAGCAAGAAACTGGGCATGATTTAACCTCTTCTATCTCTCAAAATCCTTAGGATCTCTTCTCCCTGTCTCCAAATTTTTTTAAAAAATCAAATGCTTCTGGTTAAGTCTATGTGTGTTGGTTTTATCAGAAGTTTTAGAATCACTCTGAGCTGTAATGAGGAGTGGGGTGATCCTTTAATTTTGCCATTTCTAATAGTAATGGGTACAATCTAATCTACATTCCAATAACACTCCTGTTTTCATAGCTGAGGATGTCCCTAGCAACACATCTTGAGTTTTGCTTACAAAATATGCTGCCAGTTCCCAGAGGCAACTTTAAAGTAAAAAAATTTGGAACAGGATGGCAAAACATGACCTGTGGTCACTTTATGAGTCCTGACACTCTGATAAAGGTAAAGCACTAAGATCAACAAGACCACCTCAACAGCACTTGACTGAAGAAAAGTGTTTTCCCTTCTTTTTGTCAGGAGGTTGAATACTATAAAATTTCTCTTGCTACTTTCAAGTCAGCAGAACTAAATCTTAAAGGTTATTTTGTATAAGTCTGACTACTCAATTTTAAGCGTTACCACATTTACTTAAAATGCACACAGGAAAGTCTCCTCAGGAAGGGCCATGAACCTGACCCTTGATTCGAATGCTGGGACTTAGGCCTGAACAGTGACAGTGGGAAGGACCTCTTATGTCAAAAATTGGTGCCTTGGGACCTCCCCTACCATGTTACAGAAAGGATGCATGGATTGTGTTGACATCAGGGAACAGCTTTGCAGATAGGAACACTACCTGCTTGCTGTCTGGTCTTACAATAAGGTATTCCTTCTCCCCTTTGATCTTATTTTATTTTTAGCTTAAAGAAAAAGCAAAGATAAGTTGGTTTAGGTGACATGAACACAACTTCAGTCTTGAGTGTTAAACCTTGACCCTTCTCCCTCTCTAGTTTTAAATTTTGGAACATTTACATATTTGGGGCCAGTTTTCAAACTATGAGTAATTTCGAATCAACCTTTTCTGGCCAATTTTGTAGTTAGGTGATAGAGCCACAGATGCTGGCAGGGGCATTTTTGGCCTTAATATATTTGTTACTTTATTGAATGAACATATTTGTTATGTTTGCATGCACTATTATATAAATTCTCCATTCCTGGACTAGAAGCTAATAATAAATAGCTTTTATATAGTCCTTACTTTGTGTAAGACACTATTTTGAATACGCCACATAAATGAGCATAATTACATAAACATAACTACATAAACAACCAAGAGGGCCTGAATTTAACTCTCATGTTAGACTTTCAAAATGTAGACTGCTAATACTATCTGCTTTATAGAGTGGAAACCAAGACTTCTCACTGTTAATGAGAGAGAGCCAGGACTTAGACCCAGGCAGTCTTAATTCCAAGTCTGTTCTTAACTACTATGCAATATTTCCCCTCTAGCTTGGAAAGCAAATTAAATAGTTCTCTGGTGGTATTAGAATCCATGGGCCTTTGAGGAGAGAGTCTATTTTAGTATAATAATGAACATTATCTTTGATTAACTCTCATCTAACTAAAGCAGAAGGTACTAAATATAGGCAATAGGAAGCACATCTCTTCCAAACAACCCAAAACTAATTGTATCGGATCGGTCAGGAACTTTCCCCAACTCCCCTGTCCCATTTTATATTTTAGCTGGGGAGAAAATATATCCTGGTTTGTCTGGGCTAGTCTTGATTTATGCTTATCCCTACATCCCAACTGCTTTAGTACCTGTCTTCCTGCAGGGATTCTTTAGTACAGTAATATGCTTACTATCCTTAAGTGAGGGAATGGAGATGAGAACTTCCTTAGGTTTCTTTGATTCCTAAATGCTGATCTTTGCAGAACACCTTTTAACAATTTCCAGAACAGTGTGCTCTGTGTGTTTATTTTGAGAAGTGTCAGTATAGAAGAGTGATGGGAGACAACCTAGAGGACCTAAATTTTAGTTCCAAATTTTGTGATCTTGGGCAAATCACTTACTCAGTGCTACAGTATTCTCATTTGTAGACTGATGAAGTCATACTGCTGTGATTTATGATTCTCTTATGACTCAGGCCATCTTCTTGTAGAATGCTATATACCCTGGACACGTTAAAGTTTCCACAGTGTGGTGGAACACTGAAATACAGAGGGATAGGGTAACATATTAAAGAATATGGGTGAACATAACCCATTACGTGGGTGTGCAAGTTACATAATTTCCCCTCAACAGAAATTGCATAAGAAAAAAGCCTATTTAGGTTGCAGCTAGCTCTGGTACCTACTCTTATTATAAAGTATAATCCCCAGGAAGATGCATGTTACAATGGAAAGCATCCTGTTTCCATTAGGACTGCCCTTTACCCTCTAGAGACTTCAGCTACCTATTAGATTACTTACAGTATGCCCTTGATGTACATCTTGTAGATTGTTAAAGGTGAGTGTGATGTTCATGTGTCCTGCTTCAGAATGGTCAGCTATGTTACACAGCTTTTCAATGGAAAAAGCCCTCTCCTGACTGCCTTTTCATGTACCTTAGAACAAAGCACTTTATTGCTTAATCCTTGAAGTTTCCTATTGGTAAATTGGGCTTAAAGATATTAGTCTATCAACTAATTATCACTTACATGGCAAACATATTTGGGTTTGGAATGATCTTCAAGAACCATAACTAGCTGTGTGCAGTGGCGCACACCTATAATCCCAGTGCCTCTGGAGGCTGAGGCAGGAGGATCAGGAGTTCAAAGGCAGCCTCAGAAATGGTGAGGTGCTTAGTAACTCAGTGAGTCTCTGTCTCTAAACAAAATACAAAATAGGGCTGGGGATGTGGCTCAGTGGGGTGGGGTAGGCAAAGATGAAACAGTTTATGGACTCAATTTGCCAGTACTATTCTAACAATGAGACTATAGAAAAGCAAAAACAAACAAATTTGGTCCTACTATAAAAAGATGTTCCTGCTATAGATATCCACTATTATAATTTGATGCATTTATTTCAACCTTTTGTTCTTTCTGAGTATATGTACATGTATATACATATGCACAGAACTTTACACACCCAGAATTGCATCATATACAAATACTTTATACTTTAATATTATATCATGATATCATGTCATTAAATAATTAACATAAGTAATTTAGCTATAACAAACCATTGTTTGCCTGTACTATATTAATTTGTTCTATCATTACTTAGATTATTTCTAAAAATTAGCCTTTATAAATATGGTATAATAGATATCTTTATACATAACATTTTATGTATTTCTATTTAGGAAAGATTTCTAGAAGGAAAATTTCATCATAAAAGGGTATGAATGACTTACAGAGTCTTAACTTGTATTTTCCATAAGGTCTTGGGTTAACTTGTAAGTCATCTTTACTGTATAAGACAGGTATAAAAATACCTGTCTTATACCCACCCCCAGCAATCATTGGATATTATCTTTTTAACGTTGCTAATGGGTAAAACTGATATAGCATTTTAATTTGCATTCATTTGATTATGACTGAGACTAAATATTTTACTTTTTATTAGTTATGTGAATTATACATGAATAGAGTATTCTTAACCTTTGTTCATTTGTCAAATGAGGGTTTTAATATTTTACCTATTAATCTGCTTTGAACTTTTAATATTAAGGCCAATTCTTTTTTTAAAATTTGTTTTAATTAGATAAACATGACAGTACAATGATCTTGACATATCATACATTTGAATCAGATGGGGCATAATTTCTTATTTTTCTAAGTGTACAGGTTGCAGAATCACATTGGTCATGCCGTCACATATATACATACAGCAATAATAATGTCTATTTTATTCTGCTGTCTTTCCTTTTCCCCCATCCCCTCCCATCACTTTTCTCTACCCAATCTAATGTGACACACTTCTTTTTTTTTTCTTTTTCCTCACTTCATCATACATGTATTCTATATAATGATGAGGGTCTCCTTCCATCTTCCGTGCAATTCCCCTTCTCTCTCCCTTTCCCTCCCACCTCTCTTTAAGGCCAATTCTTAACGTTGTTTTATTTTTTAATTTTAAAAATCATTTCTGATCTTATGGACGTATCCAATTATGATGTGATCAAATTATCATATATTTCCATTGTAATTTTTCTTAGGAAAGTTCTCCAAAATATCCCAAAGTAGCTACTTTTATCAATTATTTTTTAGTGAGTTAAATATATATTTTTTTAACATTTAACTGAAATCCATAGAGAAGAATCTATTGTATGGTATCAACTGAAGCTCTACCTTTCAAATATTTAATCAATTGTCCTAATTTTGTGTTGAATAATTCTTCTCTTCATTATTGTCTTGTGATGGCACTTTAATTAAAACACCAATCATATATATTCTAGGGTATGGTTTCATTGATCTGTCCATGAGTCTTTTCTGTTGGTACCATATTTCAATCTTATTAAAAAAAAAAAACAACATACTGAGCTCTCTTTTTTTCTACTTTGATAAATGGCTACCACACTGGGGTGTAGGGAGTAGTAAGGAAGGGAGAGCCAGACTTAGGCTAAAATCTCAGAGAATTGGGCAAAAGCCAAGGATGGATGGAGGTGAGCAGGGATGCTTGGGTAGAAGATCATGCTAAATCCAGAACACACTGATTCACATAACATCCCTGCCACCCAATAGCTATTGAGTTTTAGGTAAGTTGACTCATGTTTTTTTTTTTTGCCTTTTTTTCTAATATATTAAATGAGGTAGCTGAGAGGATCATGTAAATTAGTGTAAAATACTTATAACAGTGCATGGCCCATGGTAAGCACCATTTTCTCTCAAACGAAGCTACCTTCCTACTCCCTAAGAAAGCTCAATGTTGGTTTTTTTTGAAATAATATTGAGATATGGTACCAACAGAGAAGACCCATGGACAGATCAAGGAAAATATACCCTAAAATATATATGATTTACTCCTGAAAAGGACACCAATAATCCCCTAATTGTCACATAAATATATTGCAGGGGTTAAAATGACAAGGTCTCCAGAATCAGGATGCCAAGATTGGAACCATACCTCTGTCACTTACAAGATGTGAGGTCTTGGAAAAGTTACTGGCTCTTTTTGCATCTTAGTTTTCTCATCTATAAAATGGGGTATTAATCGTGCCTACCTTATTGGGTTGTTAGAGTTCTATCATAATGAATAAACTGTTAACATAGCATGGTACACAAATTCTCATGAAATGGCCATCAGAGTCATCATTTTACTTAACTGCCCTGGGGCACTCAACACTGATAGACCCTCAAGTTTTTGCCACTTTCCCCTTTGTTTTTTGGAGTAATGTAGTGATTTCATTCTCACACCTCACATACTTTTCTTTCACTATTCCCTAACATCCTCCAAGGTATCTTCAAACACTTACTTGGTTCCTTTCTCTAAGCCAGCACATGACATTTTTTTTTTTTTTTTATTCAAAGACCAGATAGTAATACTTTCAGCTCATGGGCCATGTGTTCTCTATCAAAACTGCACATTGTGCTATATGGAAACCACCGATATAATGTAAATGAGTGGGTACAGCTGTGCTACAACAAAATTTGATACACAAAAGCAGGCAGCCTGCCCATAGGCCAGAGTTTGCCAACTATTCCTGTAGGAATTGTTCCAGCTCAGGTATTCATCGATTAGAATACTCATCATATTACATCTGTCCTCCCTACTGGGCTGTGAGCCAGCTACCTGAGGGCAGGGTGTCCTTTCACCTTATATGTCCTGCATGTAGTAGAAATTCTGGTAAATCTATTCAATCAACATCTGCTGAAACAATGAATGAAATGACCATATAATATGAGTCTTAAAGCTTGTTGTGTTAGCTATAGGGAAGGGGACATTATTCCATGTGAACCCTTCAGTAGCTACCAAAATAAGCTACAGAGAAGACCTCATGTCTTGCATAGTACACTGAAACATCTTGTAGAATTAATCCTTCTTTCCTAAATGAGAGGAAAACTCAAGTCCAGGAAATTCACAATTGAAGGACCAAGTAATATTGCAGACATCAAAATAGAGCTGTCCAGGGTGATCTATAAAACAGGGCACACTTTATAGGAATTGAGAAAACAGCTGTTTCCCTATTTCTGTTTTAAAAGGGGAAATAGGCTACAGGGCTCAAGGGTATATGCTAAGCATATGGAGAAAATTTATTTGCTTAGAGAAATGTGACATGGAGCTGGCAAAGGGCTCAGGTTTTAAGAGATAATGTCCTGGAGAGTGAAATTAAGAGGATAAGAAGGATATATTCAGAGTCATTTCAGCATTGTGTTAATGGAAAAGGAAACACTAATAAACACTGGAGGGGGTGGGGAAGAAAAGTAACATTGGAGCTGAAAAGAACTAAATATACTCTAGGGAAGACACTAGCTATAAGAACCAAGCATCACTTGCAATAATAATAATGATTCTAGTAAAACCAATTTTAGATAATGTTAGAGTCTGTAAACAAGTCTGGATGGCGCCTAGGCAAAATGCCAGAGGGAGTGGTTTGTGAACGCCAGTGAGCCATTAAGTGTGGAGATTCCTTATTGGTTGACTGATGTATCTAGTTTATGCTACTTAAGATAAGCTGTGTGAAATGTATAAATACTGCTCCTGTCCTACAATAAACGGCTCCCACTCCTGCTGTATCAATCTACACAAGTTGTTCGTCACCCCCGGTTATTTTGCTGCAGCCGGACTGCAGCAGATGGTGGCCCGTTACAGGGAGCCCCGGGACACTCGGGGATAATTGACGAAAAAAAGCTGCCCGTCCATAGATAGGACGGGAGCAAATCTGCTCGTCCCTAGACAGGTAGGGCGAGAGGAAAAATGGTCATTTCAAGAAAATGGAGAAGACTGATACAGTATGTTTGTGTCTTGTTTTGTCTCAGTGTATTGTATTGTCTTTGTGATGAAAATATGGAAGGGGTGTTAAGTAAATACTAAGGGAAGAAGGCACCCCAGTGGAACCAAGAATAGTTAGGGCATGTGTTGATAAGAGCCCAGGAACTCTAGTCAGAAAGAAAAAGAAAGTTCAGAAGAAGAAGGATTATCAGGAAAAACATTGCAGCAAAAGGCTATTACTGAATACTTTTCATTACTAGAGGGTACGTGAATCGGCGCCCCGGCTGCCACATGCGCGAGCCGGTCATGGCAGCAGCAAGGAATTTCCAAGCGGCGGCAGACGACTCTTCCATGCCCCCCCCCGCCCCGGGAGCGGGATACCACTGCGAGAGCCCAAATCCAAACCTGTGCCCGTAAACAGTTTGAGTCCGAGACACTCCCCAGGGTCATCTGGGGCTGCCCGGGACGCTACAGCCAACAGAAGACGCTACCGGTGTCCCTGATGTTCGGTCATTTTCAATGCCAATAACTAAGCTACAGTGGTTCTCCCACACCTGGAAGCTAATGAGTAATGAGCACCATTAAGGCTTATTTCAAATGTAAAAAACCTTGAGATAATGTACTAAATTGTTCAGAAGGTTGTTTTCTTAGTGGAATACTACAGGATTTTCTTTAGCTATCCAGAGTTCCTGCCTTCATCCCAGTGCCAGTGAAGACGAAGGTGGAAGAATTTCCAGTGTTGCTGAGAACCGGAGGAAACTTCGGCTGAGACCTGGACTGTGATTTAAGCTAGCTGCCTGCAGAACTTACCTGGACTGTGATTTACCTGGACTGTGAGTTAATCTATTTGAGACACTGCTTTACCTGGACTGAGACAACAAACTGTAATCTACAACAAATTGTAACTCGGTATCTTTGCAAATGGTGTCATTGCTGGTATAATTTTTCCAAGGGCTTCTTGCATGGAGCCATCAATTGGCTTGGTATTGTGGCATTTTGTATCCTCCCTTTCTGTTTGTAGCAGGTTATTTATGGTGTTTCTGTAAAAACCACTACGGTCGTTATTTAAATTAAACAAAAGGGGGAAATGTTAGAGTCTGTAAACAAGTCAGGATGGCGCCTGGCATTTTGCCAGAGAAATGTTAGAGTCTGTAAACAAGTTTGGATGGCGCCTAGGCAAAATGCCAGAGGGAGTGGTTTGTGAAGTAACACCAGCGAGCCATTAAGTGTGGAGATTCCTTATTGGTTGACTGCTGTATCTAGTTTATGTTAATTAAGATAAGCTGTGTGAAATGTATAAATACCGCTCCTGTCCTACAATAAACGGCTTCCACTCCTGCTGTATCAATGTACAGAAGTTGTTCATCACCCCCCCCACCCTCCGTTACTTTGCTGCAGCCAGCCGGACTGCGGCAAGATAAAGATGACACTGATTTAGAGAAAATATGGAAACTGAAACTTCAGTCAAAAGTGACAATGTGAGTATTGAGTTTCTATAAAAAATACACAGAATAGAGGATTCTTACAGTGCTAAGAATACCTGGAAAATATATTAAAGGCCCTGGGAGAGAATTTTAGCCTGCTGGAATATACTTAGAAATAGGTAATAGACAAAGAAGCAAGTTTAATTTTTTTTCCTTTTCATTTTCATGTTGAAACTTAACAAGCAGTAATATTTTGAGTATAATTAAACACTTGCTGAACTGGACATTTTATGTGACTTAACATATTTTTTCACGTGCCAATTATCAAATAGTATTCTTTAGAATTTCTTAAAAATCATAAAATTATTAATGCTGTTAATAAAGGAAGTAGTTTTCCTAAAAAGAACAAAGTTATGTCAGTTTTATTCAATTTTCTATTTTCCTTTCTCTCCTACGGATTATAAAAGGATTCATTGTGTGGCCAGATGGACATTAATTCATTCATCCTTCAAATATTTAATGGTCACCTGTTATGTACCTGGTATTGTGCTGTGTCCCAAGAAGGCGAGATTAAAATATATGGTCCTTACTTTGAGAAACTAACAATATAGAGGGAGAGACATACACGTGTATAAGCAATTAAAATGCAATGTGAGACAGTAGTGATGAAGAACAGATATGAAGTGGTCAGGGGCTTGGAGTGGGAGCACAGGTCACTAACAGGAGCACCAGGGACTTATCTAAGATGCCAGATTTGTCTGCATACTCATGGTGATGGTGTGCATACGAATCTAATCGTGTTAAAATTCAGAGACCTATATGTAAAAAAGGAAAAAGATTGATTTTACTCTATCATACTTTAAAAATTAAAATAAAAATACAATATTTGAGATGCTCATCAATAGGAAAATAGATGAATGAACACGGGTATTGTCATACAATGAAATGTTATCGAACAATAAAGGGAATGGACTACAGATAAATGTCACAACATAGATGAATCACAAAAGCATTTCTGCATGAAAGAAGCAGATACAAAAAAGTACATTCTATATAAGAACTTCTAGAGTAGGGCCCCATTAACAACATGACAGAAATCATGTCGGTGGTGGCATGTATTTGGGGGAGGAGGGTGAGAGATGGGGATGGACTGGGAAGGGCTCTCCATTATAACTTTCAGGTATAATGGAGATGTTCTAAGTCTTGGTTGAAATTGATTAGACAGTACACTTGTGGTCTGAGTTCTTTGATAAATGTAATATCTCAGTAAAAATGTGCATTTAGCTGTCTTGACTTATCTTTCACAGCACAGAATTTCTAATGCTATCTAAAATTGTAAAAAAAATTTACAACTGCTCTACCATATGCCAACAATTCTTTTAAACATGAATTGGATTTTTGTTTCTTAATGAAATAAAATAATATCTAATGATACATTTTTTCCAACAATAAATCTTATGAGGAAAATAATTGAACTGCAATGTGTAGAGTACGTAAACGTAGCAGTAGAGGAACAAGGAGGTCAGAACTCCACATTCTACTGACTGTGGATCTGTGAAGGCATCCAGAAAGAGGTGAATTTCATCTGGATGTTGAAAAAGAGTAGAGTTCAAAAAAGGAGGAACATCCCTGAATGACATATATAAAGTCATGGGTATAAGAAGGGCTGGCACGGTGCTCAGCACTTTAGTTTCATCCTCAATATCACCTTCATTTTTTTGAACTTAGACTTGGCAAGGAGCATGGCCTGGCCCAGGTTCCTTGGTGTCATGCAGGTGGGGCAAGCCTTCCCTTGCAGGTAGCCTGGGCTCTCACTCTGACTTCCATAGTGGGCTGCCTCCTATCTGCTATGCTGGGGAGTGTGGCCTTGAACATGGCATTGATGAGACCTAAGGAAGGCTTTAAGAAGATAACTAGCCTCAGACAAGGATGGATCATTTAGGTTGTCTTTTCATCCTTTCCATCTCAATCCACCTGAGAACCTTTCCTAATAAGATCACTGGTAACAGTAAATAAGCAAAGGCACCACAAACACTCTACCTACCAGGAAGTTCTAATTTGGAGACTGGGTCAGCAATGCAATGATGTCCCTATAGTTTCCAAGTAGGAGATGAGATATCCTTGGGGTCCCCAAGCATAAATGGGAATGTGAAGGAGTAGTGGGGCCCATACTGGGAAATTTGGTGCAAATGTCTCACCAGACACTAAGGTAATCAGTATTTGCTAACCCGCTCTTTTTCTAGGTATTGGCAATCTAGACTTCCTAGGTTTTGGACCAGCTAAGGTATGGAACTCTGTTAGGGCAGGAGGTTTTAGAGTCATCCTTCAGGAGAAGACATTGCCTTTGTGATGGTCTAAGGATTTTGGTTCTCAGAGGAAGAAAACTGTAAGAAGGCTATCAGAAGAGGTGGGACCCTGATCTCAGAATAAAATTCCTAGGGAAGAGAGGAAGGAGGATTAGGCCAAAGGCCCAGTAATGGAGAATTGCCTCATTGATAATGGCTTTTAAATAATCACAACAAAGTGGCACATGTTTCTGAAAGTGATAAAGTATGCTTATAATCATTATCTAAAAATGATTTTGAGCCCCATGATAAAGCTGGAGTCAGCACATCTGAGATGAGGAAGCTAAGGCTTAGGGGAGTTAACATGGCTGAGACTTGCATAGTTTGCTGCTTGCTTTCTTTCCTAATTCCCTCCCTCTCTGCTCAACTTTCATTTTTTTCCCAATATATAGCTATTAGTTAACTATGGGTCATCTTATTTTTGAAAGGATTTAAGTCAGTTTATAAAGTCACACAAAAACCTAAAACAAAGACAATATAAAAGTGGGAGTCCATATGAAATAAAAATAAGGAATCAGAATAATCTAAGAGCTATGATAAAGATATTATATTGACCTATATATTTGCTACTGATGGGAAAATTTTGATTAGAAGTTTGTAGAAGCCACTATGATAAAGGCAACCTGGTCACTATTCATAATATCCATAGGCTAAACAACAATAATGACAACAAAACAATTCCTCAGAAGTGCAGATATTTTAGGTTATTAATAATTACAACTCCAGTAATGCACAGTAACTTCCTTTGATCATTTAACAGCTTTGAACTAGGTCTTCAAAGGTGATTTTGTTTTCCATACTGCTATTTTAGTGCACAGGAGAATTTATATATCATGTGTTGTTTCATTTTAATGAGTTAATGTATACATGTATGTATGAATGTACATACGTTCTTTCTGGAATTTGAACACAGGGCACTTTACCACTGAGCTATATCTAAAGCTCTTTGTGTTTTTTATTTGGAGACAGGATCTCTCTAACTTGCTGAGGCTGGCCTTGAACTTGTGATCCTCCTGCCTCAGACCCCTGAGTTGCTGGGACCACAAGTGTTGACTACTGTGCCAAGTTCATCATGTTATGTTTTAAAGAACACGAAAAGGCACATCATCTCTAAATCACACAGAAAATCCCATTTGTAGAAATCAAAGCATGTGCGACTATAATGAAACTCACTAATTGTTGAAATAGTTCTAGGACTTGGGGAGATGCGTAGTGTGACTATTTTCACACTTGCTACAGGGGAAGACAAAAACCCACCTGCCATGCCATGGGAATAAATAGATACACATGGAAATGTTGATCTTATTTTGTAAGTTGTTTTAACTTAGTGATTAGGACTTGATGGAAAATACTAACATGACCTTTTACTTCACGAGTTCCATAAGGTGACTGTTTTTAGTACAGAAAAGTATTATTCGTCAGTGCCATTTCCTATGTTGTACATCATGCTGCATTCAGGACCTAGGGTTAGAATTTATTTATATTGGCTAGTTTAAACCTTCCTTACTCAATCCTCCAGTTTCCCTTACTTTAATGCCAAAAAACGGACACAGAGTTTTTCCTTTTCATAATTTACTACATAGAACATATGTCCAAGTCAGGATGCCCCTTTCATCCACAGGAAGAGTCTGGGGCCACCTGACTCATCAACACAAGCCCAGAAATAGAAAAAGCAATCTGGCCTGAAAGGGAGAGACGAATGGAAACTTCTACGGCAGCTAAGGTGCTATGTCATATGAAATTAATTCTCTGAGGTCAGCAATTAGAGTCAGATTACAGCTCAAGCAAAATTCTGCCTGCTAATTATGTGACCCATTACAACATTTATTTCATTGAGAGATGCTCAGCCATGATTTCCAAGGGTGGGCTTGTGGCAGATGGAAAGAAGCAGACGGCCAGGGAAATAGCAACTTCTTCCTTTTACAAACAGACTTGCCTCCCAGGTCCCTAACTGAAATGATTATTTTTGCTTCTCTAAGTGAGTGATCAGATGTGTCACGTTCCTCCCTTCCCAGCAAAATGAGGCACCTGGGATCACAGAACTCTTAAGCAAATTGCAGAAGATGGAAATTAATTCTGTTCCATCATGAGAAGAACTGAAGTGAGATGGTAACAAAAATCACCTTCCATATGGAGGAGAGGAAGCAGACAGGGTATAAACAGTGTAGGTATGTAGTTTTTGGACTTCAGGTGAACATGATAGCTAGTTCCTGACAATGTGACATTTATATACATCTAATTGATTTATAAGCCACTGCCACGAATAATAAAAAGCATAGCAGCAGCAGTAGCTGCTACTACATTGTGAGAAATTGCTTTGTATCAGGCACTGAACTGAGGGACTTACTCACTGAGGCACACTGTCCTCTCCCTTCCCATGCAGGTCCCAGGTGGCTCATTTTCTATTGTTGTTTAAGCAAGCTACTGGCATCTGTATAACAACTGTGGGTGATGAGGACTGTGGGGGAAAGATCTGCTCTATCACTGGTTTGCTGCAGGCTCCAAATTACCTGAGGCTGCTAAGGTCAGGATCGCCAGTTGTGACCTGGGGGCCACTGGAAAGACTGAACACCCCAGCTTCTTCCTTTCTCTTATCATTATCATTTCTGTCCCCAAATTTAGTCACTGTGAAAGAAAAGAAAGACTGATGCCTGTAGCTGAAGTGTGTAGTTTAATGGCTAGAAACCAGACTTGTCACATGTAATCGAATCACTATAGTGTTGGTGACAGAGTTAAAAGACAGTTGAAAAAGCAATTGCTATTCCAACTTCCAGTTTTCAAGTTATTGTTGGGTCTGAAATTTCTCTCACCTTAGAGCTTTTATTTTGGAAAATCTCCAAAGCACACTTTTAGCCATATTTGAGTAATTGAAACATGAAAAAAATAATGATGTTTTTCAGCCACATTAAATTCTAACCAGGTGCTCTTGAGACTTTTTGCATGTACATATCACCTTTTATTCTAATAGAGAGTTCTTTTATTTCCTCCCAACTGTATCTACCATAGACTGAAAAATTAATACTTTAAGAGTCATCATAATCCACTGACACATCCCCCCCTCCAGAGAGGAAATAAAGAGAATCCCAATGGTCTCTCTAATTCTCCCTTTCTCCTCAGACTGCTGGGAATTCAAGTACTGTCAACATAACAAACATTTATAGAATGCCTTCTGTGTATCAGGAACAGAGCTGAAGAACAGTGGGAAGTTGGCATGAATCTGACCAACCTGCAAAGTGAAAATAACTTCAAGTCTAGGATTCCCATACTAAGTGCTTGGGTCAGGTCCCTACCAGAATGGCTCTCCCAAATGACTAAAGTGCTTCTGGCACTTTTTTTGTTTTGTTTTTCTTTTCCTGTTAACACCCAACAAAGAGAGAAATGCTTGAAACATTTAGAGGGAAAGCAATGTGAAAAAAAAATTAAGGACAGGTTGCCCACAAGTCATGAATTTCCAGGTCATATCTCTGGGAGAGCCCAAAGGCATGACTTAGCAGAGCCTCCCTCAGGCAGTGTTTGGTCCCCCAGCAACCATTTTGTCCTTCTGTATTCTCCACATGAAACCCCAAAATTGTGTGTGTGTGTGTGTGTGTGTGTTGCTAGGGATCAAAACCAGGGCAACACACCCAGCTCCAAGCTCTTTAAGAATGTAAATAGAATCACATACTGTCCAGATTAAAACTTTAAAACTCTACAACAGTTTGCTTTTATACTTAAGATAACATTCATACTCTGTGGTATGGACCACAAGGCTTCCCCTTCAATCTCCCACGACTCTGCTCTTACTCCACTACACCCCAGACAAGCTGACCTCCTGGGGCTCACAGGACATGCTATCTCCTTTCTTTCCCTAGGGACTTCATGCTTACTATTCTCAGGCTCTTCCTTCTTAGCTCCTCCATATTGTTCAAGTCTCAGCTTAAATGTCCCCTCTTCAGAGAGGTCTCCTGTGATATCTGAAGTGTGCCCCTCCCTTCATGACTTTCTCTTCCTATTATAGCACTATCTCAAAAGTTGCAATTATCTGATTTATTTGGTACCTTATTTTATCTCACCCCTCTCATAGACTTCAATTTCAAAACTGCAAAGACCAATAACATGTTTTTTAAATATCACAATCCTAGTGCTCAGGATAGTGTATGGACATAGCAGATACGCAATAATAATTGTTGAATAGACTAGTAAAGTGAATATAATTGCAAATAGTAAATAAAAAGATGGGCATCTTTTTATTTTATTTTATGACCATAAATACTACTATACGATCATAAATCTTGGATTTCTACTAGAGGTTTTAATGTATTCATTTGAACCAGGACCACCCTGACTGCATGAGAGGCTGAGAGAATGGAGACCTGACGTCTGGCTACAATTAGAAAGTTTCAAAACCATTGCTTTACAACATCAGGTTTGGCACACAATGCATTCTGAATTGGGGCAGGGTAGTGCTTTCTCATTCAAAGACATTTGTGGTTGAAAGAAGAGTTGCCTTCTCTCTCCCTTTCCCTCCCACCTCTCATCCGGGAAAATGCATGGAAATGGAAGGAGACCCTCAGAGTTATACAAAAGTACATATAAGAGGAAGTGAGGGGAAGGGGAAAAATAATACAAGGGGGACAAACGAATGTCAGTAGAGGGGGCAGAGAGAGAAGAGGGGAGGGGAGGGGAGGGGAGGGGGGATAGTAGAGGATAGGAAAGGCAGCAGAATACAACAGACACTAGTATGGCAATATGTAAATCAATGGATGTGCAACTGATGTGATTCTGCAATCTGTATATGGGGTAAAAATGGGAGCTCATAACCCACTTGAATCAAATTGTGAAATATGATATATCAAGAACTATGTAATGTTTTGAACAGCCAACAATAAAAAATTAAAAAAAAAAAAAAAGAAAAGAAAGAAGAGTTGCTATTATGAATGTGTCACGGTGTTCACTTAGGAAGATTACAAAGAACCTTGAAATCCAGTACAAGAACAATAAGAATGGATAGCACAATGTATTCCTGGGAGCTATTGTGAAGCTGGTCCAAGGGGGAACACCCTGCCTGCTTCTTCACTGTTTGGCTCTGGCTTGGGTTGTCAAATCATAGAGCTGCCTGGAAACTTAGTAGTACCCTGGGTGTCAGTCCCTGCTTCCGAACCCCACCCAGAAGCTAAAATGGAAGATCTTAAGTCTTGAGAGACTATGCACAGTTTGGCTTTTATCCTGTGAAATCTGGCAGGCTACCAGGAACCCAGAAATAACAGAGGAAGGTGTAGAATTGTCTTACTGCTTAGAGATGTGCTATGGAGGACTCCTTGGTGGGTCCTGGGTAGTTGCATACTGAATGAAAAGTGGCCAAACCCCTCCTAATTTGCTGAGCTCTTAGTACCAAACTTTTTTTTTTTTTTTTTCCTCAGTGTATTTAATTTATTTGTTAAGACTATAACCCTGTTCAGTACCTAGTTTATTTGGATGGGGTTCTATTCCCTTACATAATTGTCTTTTTACATCTCTTGCTTCCCATTACTTAACTACTGCTTAGTAGTTAATAATGGGATCAGGCCTTAACCCAGGCAACTCACCATAAATCAAGCAGTAGCCATCTGCTCAGTTTCTCCTTAAAATGTTGAAATACTCCACTTACAATGTATACTGCTGGTTCCTTTGTTGGGGACAGCTTGCCCCATTCCTCATCCTCTTCATGAGGCTGGTCTGAGGTCCCAGCATCCTTCATCAGTCAAGTGCAAAGGGACAGCTCTGATTGAATTCAGGGATCACTTTAGAGCGGCTGTGACATAAGTGGCCCCTTTAAGGCTTTATGTCAAATACAGGGCACCAAGTCATGAAAGTCAAAGGTGAGTAACATCATTTTCATAAAGAAAAAAAGAGGTTAGTATTAGATGAACACTGAGTTCCTTTTCAGGTGAAATATTTCCAGAAAAAAAGACCTTTGGGGTCCAAATTTTATGTTTCCCATCATTGAAGGTCCCTAAAATGCCTCTAGTGCCTCTACACTGCCTGAAGAGTAGAGTTGAGGCTTATAGCATCAAAGCATCCAAGACCCTGAAAGATCTGGGCCCACATAAAGATTCCACTTTATCTAGTACAAAGCTTGACACCACGTCCTGACCTTGAGGCACAGAAGCAGCCATCCTGTGCTTTCCTGCCAGGGTGCCTGTGCCCACACTGTGACCTTTGCCTGGAACATCCTCCATCTTACCCTTTCCCTGGCAGAAACTTACTCCTCCTCCCTCGAGGTGTCCAGTTCAAATATTCACACCCCACTCTGTGAAGCCGCCCTGACCTCTACCTCAAGAGGACTCAAACAGCATTATATGCAGCCCCACATCAGAAACCCCAGTCTCATAAAATCAGAATTTTCATAAGTGCCTCTCCTGTTAAACTGAGTTCTTGAAGGACAGAGACAGGAAAACACTGTTTTGTTTTTATATAGCTCCAAGGCCTACCACAGTACATGGCATATTGTGGGCACTCAGTACATATCTGTTGTAGGAAATTGAAAATTTTGATTGTGTATGTGTACACCTGCCCTTATGCTATCAGAGACAAGAGATTACTAAGAAGAGATTTGTACTGAAAAAATGAACAAGTTTTGGCTGAGACAACACCTCTTTATAACTGTAACTAAAAAGGAACATAGTCTAGAATGAAATAACATTTTTAAAGAGAAGAAGTGCTGAGAAAGGAAAAAGAAAAACTCCTGTTCATAAAGGAACTTTCTAGCAAAGGAGAAAACATTTTTTTTGACTAATTTGAGATGTTGCTGGGACTGTTCTTCCCTCCCTTTTTCTCTAGTTTTCAGAGAACCAGTGTACTTTGAAAAGTAACATGGATGCATAAGTGGAGAGCTATGCTGTGAAACATGTCAACAAGGCTACTGAGGATGATAACTCAGCCAAGAGAAAAACATTACATAATGACATCAAAATAGGACACTTGAGGACTGCCTTAGTGCTGAAACAGCTGTCACCTGGTATTCTGGCATTCTAGAAGTCATGAAGAAATAGCCCCTGGAAATAGGAGAGTGCAGATTATCTGCAACGATTTGCAGAGGTCAAGAGCATGGTTTGCTCATTTAAAAAAGTTAACCTGTTATTATCATTTTCACTTTAGAAAAAAATGTGAAAGTAGAATACCAAAACACTGTCCCCAGGTGAGTTTCGAAGGAAGAGAGGCTCCCATTCACGCTAACAGACTTATTTACTTGGAGATATTTTTCTACTTTGTGGATTATCCCCACTTCTTATTTCTACATATAAGTCAGTGACTCCATCCTTAGGGTGTACTAAAGAAAGGATAATATATGAAATTTAAATCTTGTCACTTTTGCTGTTGGTAAAATCTGTTAGGACAAATGCATTTAAAAAATGTGATAAATGTTCAGAGGGTGTTCCCATTTTAACTCTTTTTGAGTGTGCAATTTAGTGGCCTTAAGTATGGTTACACTTGCATGCAACCATCACCGAATCTATCTCTAGAACGTTTCCATCATCCCCAAAGAAACTCTGTACCCATTAACAAGACTCCTCACTGTTTGTCCCCACTCCCTTTCCTTGGTAACCCTACTTCACTTTTTGCTTCTGTGACTAACAATTCTAGGTGACTCCTGTAAGTCAAAGTATTTGTCCTTTTTGTGTCTAGCTTATTTCACTTTGCATAAGGTCTTCATGTAGTGTACAGGTTAATCTTTTAAAGCCCGAGTAATTCTCCTTTATTCATTACATTTTGCTTATTGAACCATGGAGGGACATTTGGGTGGTTTCCACATTTTGGCCATTATGAAGGCAATTTTTTATTTTTTGGTACTGGAGATTGAATCTGGGAGTGCTTTACTACTGAGCTATATCTGGATACCAGCCCTTTTTATTTTTTATTTTGACAAAGGGTCTCACTAAGTTGATGAGGTTGGTCTTGAAGTTGAGATCCTCCTGCCTCAGCCTCCTAAGTCACACTACACTGTACCTGATAGATTTTTTTTAAAATGTATTCTGTTTAACCCAATGTATCCAAAGTTTTATCACTTCAACAGGTAATCAAGATAAAATTATTAATGAAATATTTTACACTTTTTTTTCTCTATGTTTTTGAAATCTACTGTGCATTTCACAATTATAACATATCTCAATTTGAATTACTTAATAGCCTTATATAGTTAGCAGTTAATGTATTGGGTGGCCCAATTCTTTAGAAGATTTTGCATTCAGAATTTGAGGATTCCTTCTGGAAGCCACTATGATGAATAATTACATCTTATTTGTTCTCATATAGTCCTAGAGTTTAGAGCTGAGGGAGTTAGACCAAACTAAATGCAAACCCAAGGTCTACTGAGCTCAGTGGTTTTGGAAAGATTACTTAATCTTTCCAAACCTCAGTTCCTTAATTTGTAAAGTGGGAAAAATACTATTTCTCTCACTGGGTTTCTGTCTGAATTAGATAACAAAGTGCTTAATGTAGTGCTGCCACAAATTATGAATTAATACATAGTAACTATACTAAAAATCCACTAGATTATATTCCCAAGTGCAATATCTTTCACATGCATGTCTTTCACAATGTGCCTAACATAGAGAGCACAATAATTTCTAAGTCTTATCTCACCATTAAGACATGGATAGCTCAAGGTATAGAAAGAGCATGGGACTCTCATCCTCATCCTATCTTTTTCTTTCCCTTTTATTAAAAAAAAATTGATTATTTTCCCCTTCTCTTGCTTAAGGGATCAGGGCTGATGGGGCTGAAAAGACTGGAAGGGTCCAGGAAGGAGCCAGTAGGGTCAGAAGTTTGGTTACACACATGGGCAGTGAGCAAAGTAGTAGTTTGAGACTAACAGAAACCAGGTTATTTCTCACTGTTGGAGAATGGTGTTACAAACATGGGAAGGGCATAAGCAAGAATGCTGTTGTGGTGTTTGATTGTAACTGGAGTTGTCAGTGTGATATCATGGTATTTAATGTAGAAACAGAGCAATAGCTGTAACTCTGTGTGTGTGTGTGTGTTTGTATATGTGCACACATATGTGTATATGTATATTTTCTAGTGGAGAAATACTGCAGATAAATCTTAAGTGGGGTTGGTTATAAGATCAATTCCATTTATGTGTCTCCTGATATGATTAAGAATACTACATTGTTTCTGTGGTATTTCAGCCAAAAAATGCACTGATCTTGCAATGAGCAAACATCACACAAATCTAAATTGTGGAATATTTTACAAAATGTAATCTTCAAATGTCAAGGTCACAAAAGACAAGACTGAAAAACTGTTCAGAACTAAAGAGAGTAGAGACATTATAACTAAATAAACCAAAAGAAAAAAAAACTTTCTATAAAGATCATTATTGAGAAATTTGGTGACAAATTGAATGGGATCAAAGGATTAGAAAGAAATTATGTTAGTCAGCTTTTCATTGCTGTGACCAAAATATCTGACAAAAACAACTTAGAAGAGAAAAAGTTTATTTTGGCTCAGTTTCAGAGGTCTCTGTGTAGGTCAGCCAGCTCCATAGCCCTGGGCATGGGATGAAGAAAAAATATCATGGCAAAAAGGCGTGCTGGAGGAAAGCTGCTTAGCTCATGGCAGGTGGGAAGCAGAGAGAGAAAAGAGCTGGAGAGAAGATAAACCCTTCCAGGACACACTGGCCAGTGACCTGCTTCCTCCAACTAAGTCCCTCTGCCCAATAGTTCATTCAGTCATCATGAGATTAATTCACTGACAAGGTCAGAGCCCTCATAATCCAACTACTTCCCTAAACCCCCACCTCTAAACACATGAGACTTTGGGGGACACTCTAGATCCAAATCATAATAGAAATCACATTAATTTACTGGTTTTGAGTATTATTCTGTGGTGATATAGAGGGTATACTTGTCTTTTAGAATAATCAGACTAAAGTATACAAGTTGATTCATGAAAAAATATACCTACACACAAACACACATAATATTCAAATTTTAGCTATCTAAAACATGAGGTTTTTCTAACACTGGATAATATAAAACAATGATTGCATGAATGGTGCATCTCTACACCATGTATAACCAGAGAATTGAAATGTTGGGCTCCATTTGTGTATGATGAATTGAAATTCATTCTGCTGTCATGTACAATTAAGTAGAACAAATAAAAAATATATAAAACAAAACCTCAGATAATAATAACAACAATAATAACCACCGAATATTTTTGATGCTGCTCTAGAGTTTCCTTAGCACTTTGCATCCTGACTCTTGTGACATTAAATGGAATAGGCAGGCATTCAAATTAAAGAGCAACATAGCATTAGTAATTGTGAATGTCGACATATAGTGCCTTGGGTTATGGCTGTCAAAGAAGGGGTCATGCCCTTGTTACTTAAATCTCCAACAAGGCCTGCATCAGCTCATGGCTGCAGGGAACAAATGAGGTGCAATTTAATGTCCATCTGGGCATCTGTTCCTAAGAGGCTGGCACTCCTGTTTGTTTGTAGTTCACAGTGTATTTGGGGCAGTGACATGGCAGACAAGTGGGACTAGGTTGTGCCCGGGAGGTTTCTACTCTCAGCCAAGATGTGCGCAAGAATTTGAAACAACCAAGAGGGTGTTTCAGAGTTGCCTGCCAAAGAGTGGTGTTTTCTAATCTGGAGAGCAGCTGTTGGGCACAGGCATGCAATACAAACACACACACACACACACACACACACACACACACGCTCACAGAGACTATACCTGCCTCTACTTGTCTGCTCTCAGCAGATGGCCTCTTGCTTTTGGGTCGCCTTATTTTGCAGCCCAGTCCAATTAGACCCTTTCTTCCCTGGAGACTGGAAAGCTGTGGGGTGAGGGTTTCAGCAAGGTCTCCTGTCTTCAGAGTATGAAGGACACTGTCCGGCAAGAGAAGAGGGTTACATTTAGAGTTCGGGCCCAGTTGGTGTTGGGCTCCCCGCTACTTCTTTTTTGCAGAACTATCACTGGCCCCTGGTTGCAAACTCTCCGTGGCTTTGAAGTCCACAAAATAAAAACTGAGAGGGGGCCCAAAAAGAGAAGAAAACGTTGTTGGTCCCCAGACTCCACTATCGGATTTTGGCAGGGATGAGAAGAGAGAACTACCAAGAGTGATCAAGTGCAGGTCCCTGCATGGTAAGTTAAGTGTCCTTAACCTTGCTGAGAAGGGGCTTTGAGGATTTCTGTGTTTTCCAGCAGCTGGGAATTGCCAACTCTGCTCTCCAGAAGTAGAATCTTCTGACTATTATGCAAGAGGATGCAGTAAATCTCAGGTATGATTAAGAGATTATGAAGATAACTTTTAGGCTAAAATGATTAAGAGCCACTTGCAAAACAGAGGAATTTTCTGACAGCAAGTTAAATTTTGCTAAATTGGTAGGCATGAAAGAAAACCAAAATGAAATTTAAAATTACTATTCTCTTAAAAGTAAGATTAGTGGTGAAAAAAAAATAAAGAAAGAAAAAAAAGGGAGGATAGGTTTGAGCAATTGAGTTTCCTTGTTAGTAGCATCAATTTGTAAGCTGATGTGGATGATCAACACAAAATTTTAAAAATCACCACCATGTGATGAAATGGAGAGGAATACTGGATATGCTAGTTTGGAGAGGAAGAATTCTCTTTTCATGGAAAGATCAGTAGAAGAAGATACTAGCATCTTACAGGCAACCAGATAGTATTCTGTTTTTTCTTTGTTCACAGTTCTGTGATGTTAAGATTTGATGGAGTGGGAGTAGCTAGAGAACAGAAGAGGTAGAGTTTTTGGAAGGTCTTGAGAGATCATTATCAAGAGCTTTTGCTGTCACTTATCCCAAAGAAAATGATTGGATATCCACATTTCAATGTAAATGAGAAATGATGACAGACTGCCACCAATTAATACCAGAGTAAGCTTTGCTCACTGTACTCATTGGGTAGAAGTATTATTCAGTGTTTAGGGTGGCTGCATAGTTTTGTATATAGGAGTTCCTTTTAATAGAGATATATGTTCAGTCAAAATCCTTTGTCCTACAACTGATGTTCACCTTTCTTTATGCAATATTGTATAAATCTATGAAAGCACTAGAAGAGTGCAGTTCATATACTGTTTAACCACATGCAGCATATTTCATGTGTATTATATTTGCATAAAGGAGGGCATGGTGTAGTTTGTTACTGGAGAGAACTTATTCAAATTATGGCAATGTTCCTCGAGCTGCAACTAAAAATGCCATTCCTATGATGACACTTTCCAATTTATCAGTCCCTTAAAAAAATCGTATGTATCTTCCACAATTATCAGTTGACACTACTATGAAACTCCTATTATGCTTAATTAAAATTAGCATAAATACTGTAAGAGCTGTTTGTTATTGAAGTTTTCTGAAGGTAACAATAATTTGCATGAGCTATTTAGACTTCCTTAAAACAAATGTTTTAATTAAGGGTGAGGTCTACACAATGAGAGCTTTCCATGTAATATTCCCAAAGTGATAAGGGTTTGGGTTCTTATAAACAGAGCAAAAACACTCCATAAATATGCTGGGTCAGAAAAGTACTGATTATTAAGAGGGGTATGAATTCATTTTTAGAGCTTAGTGTATATTACTATTCATATATAATTGTCTTTTTGTTTAAACTTTACTGAAGTGAAGAATTTTAGTCAAAAATTGGTGTTACGTAGTGGCACTGTCACTACAGATATTTTATTGTGGTTTCAACATGATGGTGCATTTGGTGAAGCACTGTTGTAGGAGACTGACACTACAACTTGCCCTAAGTTGAACAGCTCCAACAATGGGGAAAAACCCAAAGTAATGGACCCTGAATTCTCTTCATTCAGAATGCATTCCATACTATTAATTGTCTTAACTGAAAACAAAAAGTTAATTACATATTTGCCTCTCTAATGTGTTGCATTAAAAAAAACAGTTAAAGAAAAAGTGTTAGTTGTTTTATTTCCTTAGGTGAGAACTATTAACTACCAGCATTTATTAACCATTAATTCTGAGCGTGGAACAATGTTCTATTTCATTTCTAACAGGGGGAACATTTTTATAGTGAAGAGTTTGTTCACTTGTTCATTTGTTCACAGATCAGTATGGAGTGCCTACTCTGTGCCAGACCTCAGGCAGGTTAACAGGGATACAGTCAATGAAACAAATATGGTCTCCATATGCTCAGAGAGTAGGAATCTGCACAAAAAGGCCACTCATTCGTGTTTTGAATCTGTATGTTGTGCATGCTGTTTACCACAGAACTTCTCTCATTCCTGCTTAAAAGTTAAGAACCAGAAAAGTTTTTCTCTTACTTTGAACAGGGTTATTTAGTTATCTGCAAGATATGGGGACAATTCTAGAGACCAACTCAATGTAAAATAATTGAGTTGGAAGATACATTTTAGTACAAATACTTGAGCCTTACTTTGAGGAATGTTGATATTTCTGTCTAAGCTATAGATAGTGAAAGACTCAAATGACAGTTCTTCTTCAGAACTGAATCAGATAGGATGTCCCTAAGAAAGTCCCTGAATAGTATACCAAGGAAATGGTAATGAAAAATTTGCTTTCAGTTAGGAAATAATTGTATGGACTGTATTCCAAAGGAAATCCTTAAGGAAGATATTAGAACACAATTTATATTATAATCTCTCTAGCAATCAGGGGTTCAAATCTGACATTCAAGACATTTCTGACACTGTCAATCACAGTGCCCACACTGAAAGAGTAGCAGTACTGTGCTTCTCACTTGGGTCAATGAGACTTCATAACATCCTTAATTGTAACAACAATGCCATTTACACTCATGAAATATTTTACATTGTTTGGAAGACTCACATGTTGGTTACTCATTTGTTCCTGTGTGACAGGAAAAGCAGGTATTATCATTCTCTGCTTGGCAGATGGACAAACTAGGTTTTAGACTAGCTCAGATATTTTTCTCTCTGATGCACAGCCTTATAGAGTAATTTCTTACATAAAACACAAGAACAATTTTAAATTTTCATCATACCTACTTGCAGCTTCTACCTACTGTTTGAAGATGGTGTGGACAAATGGGAAACTATCTAATAAGGGAAAGTGTCAGGATTCCCCTTCCATCCTCACCCTTGAAATCTTTCCTCTGGCCCTTGAAAAATTTTCTTTTTGGATAGAACAATGAAGCAGAATATGGGAGAGTAAACTAGTTAACTCTGGCTTTACTGCTAATACCATTCATTGTATGATATAAAAAACAATTCTGAGTGATAAGAATGGAAAACATTATTACCTTCCATAATTTAGAAAGTTTGGTGACTGTTAAGGATTAGAGTAGCATAGTATGATAGTATATTTGCCAAAGCAAATGGGATTTTAAATTGCTAATTAGTGCTACCAGCCTAACAACATAGGCTGTCACATCAGACAACTGCCCACTCAGTCCTGTTTCTTTCTGGTGGAAGCACAAGTGGGTCCTTGTGGAAAAGCAGTTTATCATGGGTAAGAGAGAAAACATCACAAGAAAAAAATTCTTGGCCTGGGAAAATGTTAAGTGTGGCTGAGAGCTGTACATAGCTGAGCAGAGCAGTCTTGAGTGAATGGAGGCCTTTCTGATGGAATTAGAGAGTAAACTGATCTGCTGTTGACTAACAGAAGGGTATCAGTATGCAGAGAACCAGACATAGTTCTATCTGTTATTAGTTATGACTAAACAAATGCAACAAGACCTTACTTCTTTTTATATTCTTCCTGGATTTTTTTTTTTCTGTCTATTTAAAATTTGTTGAAATTCTTTGCACAGAGACGTTTAGCTACTTTTCTGTTCATGATTTGGAATGGATGTCACAGATCTTCAGGATGGAATTAGGGACAATTCCTTGGCTAGATAACTGGAATCCAGAGGAGGATAGCAAGTGGACAAAGCAAAGGCTGCCTCTGTGGCTCCCCTCAGAGCTGCTGTGCCTGGCTCTGAAACAGAAAGAAACAGAGGCAGCTGCCTCTGAGCCATGTAATTAAACTGCCAGGTTTTGACTGGGGACACCAAGGACTCCTTGTTTCAGCTGCTCCTAACAGCTCCACATGAAGCTATTTTAAGAACTTTCACATTTGATCAGGGAGCATGTGGGGTTAAGCTTTCTGTTTTCCACTTTGGTTTTAGATCCTTAGCAGGTATAGTTAGTTCAAATTTTTAAAAAATGTATTATTGTATTTCCTTATAATCAAAGCCTAACTAACTTCATATCAAGAGTGATAAAAATGGAGATTTCTTTCTTTTTTTTTAATTGGTTGATCAAAACATTACAAAGCTCTCGACATATCATATTTCATACATTAGATTCAAGTGGGTTTATGAACTCCCATTTTTACCCCAAATACAGATTGCAGAATCACATCGGTTACACATCCACATTTTTACATAATGCCACATTAGTAACTGTTGTTCTCTGCTACCTTTCCTACCCTCTACTATCCCCCTCCCCTCCCCTCCCATCTTCTCTCTCTACCCCATCTGAGATTTATTTCTTAAATACAATGAAAAGTATTTAGGATTTGGTTGGAAAAAGTCACTATTATTTTCCACTATAATTCGTGTTTGGCAAAATTTCAGTGAAAAATATGGATATATGGATGAATAAATAAAGTCATTTGGCTTGAGTTAGGTATTTGTGTGCTAGTGTCCATTAATCTTACTTATTATATTGGGCATTTGGCTGCCAAAGAGACCATTGTATATTAAGGACATTTGGAGTTATCTACCAATATCAATCTGTGATTAATTATCTGAACTTTTACAATTAGAGAAATGTCTTCTATAAGACTCACTTGACTTTCTGAAGGTACATAAAGTTGAAACAAAAGTTGAAGCAATAGTGATACAAAAAATTCCTTTTAATAATGTTTTAAACCAAGTATCTGAAAATTCCTCCAAAAGATATATGTCTTCCCATGCTTGTTGAAACTCTGTATCCCTAGCGAGCTATCACACACCTATGCATCTGAATCAGATTTGTCCTTTCAGTTCAAAAGATGTTTGCCCTCTTTAGGAGATTCAGCAAGCAGAGTGCTTGAATCCAACTCTAGAAAAATAAAGGAAGTAGGGTAACCAATTTTCCAGGCATACTTGGGATTGAGAGGGTTCCTGGGATGTGGGACTCTTTCCAGAAAAAATGGGAAAGTAGGTCATCCTAAAATGAGGAGGATAAAAATCTGAAATGATTCAATTACAGAGGTTTATTGCTGTAAAGGAATAGGGTATAAGAAACTAGAGTACACAATATATAAGAAGCTAGATTCACATGGCAGGCTTCCTGATAGGGAAATACAAGGAGAGGGATCTGGTCAGAGACTTGTCTATTTATGGAGTTTCACCCTTCCTGACAGAAGATCTGGGGTCATAATAACAAATTGTCATCTTGAAGCCTGGGAAATAGCATGGATGACTGGCACAGATTATCACTGAAAATCCTGGATTATAGAGGTATTCTATTGTTATATCTTTTACTTAAAACTTTAACAAGGACAAGATGAGTACTTAAACCAATTAAAGAAAAAATAGGACATAAATTATACAAGTCCACTGTGTTCTTGCTCCTCAAAGTTTGGCTGGCAGCAGGGATACTGGCATCACTTGGGAGTATGTTGAAATGCAGAATCTCAGGTTCTGCCCTAGAATCAAATCTGCATTTTGAGAGGCCCTCCTATATAAATTGGAGTTTAGTAGCAACACATTAAATCTGTGCTTTCCAACTACCTGTGGCACTGGACAAGTTTGTTAATTCATCACTGACTGTAATAAAAATTAATCACAAGAATAAAGATCACATGCTGAGATGTTGCAGCAACATGAAACTTGCAGTCGCTGGGTGCAGTGGCCCATGCCTGTAATCCCTGGACAATAGACCACAACCTGAGTAGCACTAAGTGATGTTGATTGCTTTAAGTAATATTAGCACCCTAAGAGAAAATAATTATACTAAGTGATATTAGCAGCCTCACAACCATTGGGAAACACCTCAAGATCCCAAAGAATTCTCTGCACACAGGTGTCTTCACTTGATCAAGATGCCCTGTGAGTGCAGTACCACCAATCAATGTAAATGAGTTACATTTAAGTCTGCAGCCAAAAGAAAACCACACTTCATAGGGAAGCCTTCTCTATAACAGCAAAAATCTCACTAAATATGGATCAAAGACATTGATATTGCAGCAGTAATTATTTATGTAACACTACCTTAGGAGAATGTTAACAGTAGAGCATTAAATTGCTCCTTTTAAAACAAGGCACTTCCATAGTGTTTTATTTTGTTCTTTTCTAATTTGGAAAGACAGCATTTGTACACACAATTGTTAAAGACCATATCTAAGTTGTAAAAGTGAGGAAGGGCAAATTTTGTTAGTATAGACTAGATGGAAATTTTTTATTTTTTTTCTTCTTGAAGGGGAGGAAGGAGAAAATAGAAATGCAGTGTATGAAACGTTGTAGTGCCAGTTTTCTAGTTCCCAAAGCTACCAGGCATCTGTTTGTGAACTGATTCTGGGGGCTGGAGCTATTTCAAATGATATTTCCTAGGCTTTCCTTTCCATACAAGGGCAAATATGGCTATTGGTACTTTGAAGGTGGTTCTGGTGGAGGAGTTCTGAAAACCAAACTCAAGACTCTGGATTATAAAGGTACTCAATTGTTGTATCTTTTATTTGAGATTATGTGATCTTCAGCCAGTAATTTAACCTGAAATTCTTAACTTCCTGAACCACAAAATGAAGATAGTAACAATTCTCATTTTGAGCAATAGGTGAGAAATACAAGCTATTAAGCATATAAGTACTTAGTAATCAGGAATTATTATCATCATTATTCATACAGAAAACCCTCACCATGATGCTATGAATTGGGTCTAAAAATATTCAGGCTTGAAAATGTGGTATGCCAGTTTTTTTGAGAAGCTGATAATATTACAGGACACAGAATACAAACACAAAACCTGGGATTCCCTGGACCAAATTAAGAAGCCTTGGGCTAGAGACTCACCTAGAAGTTAAGGGAATTGCTATTTGAATGTTTTCTTTGGGACCCTATGTTATGAATCACTGATTGAGACACTGTACACCCACAGACAGGTATGAATTTAAAACACCAAATTTTATGTTAAATAAGTAGAAATACCCTTTAACCTTCTCTGAGATTCTTTGGTCCTATGCAAGTAACTCCTATTACTATTACTTTTTGCAATTATCTTACTCTCTTCTACTATAAAATTCAAATCATGTAATGGAAGTTCCATACTCAAGAAAGTGATGATTTATGACTCCAAGGCCCAGAGGATTCTGAAGAGACAATAAAAATCCTAAACGTGTTCAAATTATTCCAGAATGGGAAATGACTCTTCCTGTCTAGCAGTGATTATTTATGTAACACTACCTTGGGAGAATGTTAACAGCAGAGCATTAAATTACTCCTTTTAAAACAAGGCACTTCCATAGTGTTTTATTTTGTTCTTTTTTAATTTGGAAAGACAGCATTTGTACACACAAGATAGCAAGTTTTATTATTCTATCGTTAAGTGGTTAGGTCGGGTTTCAGAAAGACTGTGCTGATGCATTAAGTACCTGCCAAATGTGTGGAAGGAAAGCTCCGGTTCAAACCATAACACAGTTGTGGATCCACTGCTCTCTAAGTAAGCAAAGTGACCAGGAAATTCCACTACCAACAAAGTGTCAAGAGAGGCCAGCATGCCTACTGAAGGGAAGAAACTTCAGTTTACTTCAATCCATACGTACTTAGTCATTTTCCCAGATGGTATCATAAAACTGCAATCATGACCTAAATAATTCAGTTATTTCAGCACATAATTCTGTTATTATGTCCCCATCTACATCTGGATAGTTCATTTGTATAAGGCAATTTCAGTTGAAAAGAGAACTCAAAAGTCCAGGTAAGTCTAGTGGAACTAATCTGCATATAAACAAGGATTCTTTTTTAAAGTATGGAAGAATACAAAGATTTTCACCTGTACTCACAGCACTAAAACAGTAATTCAGTTTCAATGGGTAGCTACAAACTTAAGTCTCTTCCCTGAGTCAGAAAATTTATAAGTGTTAGATCAGAGTTAGATCAAATATATGTTAGATGCAAAATGCCAGTCATTGTTTTAATAGGATTCATAAATTTCTATATTTTTAATTATTTACTTGTTCTTTTTAGATATACATGACAGTAGAGTATATTTCAACATATTATACATACATGGCACATAACTTATTCTAATTAGAATCCCATTCTCACGGTTGTACATGATGCGGAGTTTCACTGGTGATCTGTTCATATATGAACATAGGAAAGTTATGTCCAATTCATTCTACTACCTTTCCTATTTCTATCCCCCATCCCTTCCCTTCCCTTCATTCCCCTTTGTCTAATCCAATAAACTTCTATTCTTCCCTCCCCCTCCCTTATTATGTGTTAGCATCTACATATATGAGACAATCTTTGGCCTTTGGTTTTTTGGTACTGGCTTATTTCATTCAGCACGATAGTCTCCAGATTCATATATTTACCAGCAGATGTCATGAAGTCAGTCTTTTTTATGCCTAATATTCCATTGTGTTATATGGCACATTTTCTTTATCCATTTATCTGATGAAGGACACCTAGGTTAGTTCTATAGTTTTGCTATTGTGAATTGAGCTGCCATAAACACTGATGTGGCTTTGTCAGTGTAGTATACTGATTTTAAGTCCTTTGGGTAAATACCAAGGAGTGGGTTAACTGGGTCAAATGGTGGTTCCATTCCAAGTTTTCTGAGGAATCTCCATATTGCTTTCCAGAGTGGTTGTACCAATCTGCAGTCTCCCCAGCAATGTAGGAACTCATACATTTCTATCCTTTAGCCTACTAATCAGAATTTTTTTTCTTAGAGTTTCTTTAAATGTTCTCTATCTTATTTTCAGCAGGTCTTTTTAAATTAGAGCAGCAAAAAAACTTCTGGCATCTTATATTTTCCCAACATATGAAAACATACTTTAGGAATCAGACTATTAGGTTGGGATTAATAGAAAAACCAATCAGAAACTACCTTAACACATCAGATGGAGTCTAACTCATCTAAGAGACTCAAAAGGAAGCTGATATTCTCAGTAGGAAGGTGAGCAACAGCTGGCCCAGGTAAGGGTTCAGGCTTCTGGTTCTGAAACCCTCACTAGGGACAGTTACAGAAGATGTTATCTATGCACACAGGCAGATTTTTTTCCCCCCAATGATTTCAAGATATCATTCTGCAGTCCTCAACCATTCTTTGGGTAAAAGAGCTAATGTGGGGTTTCTGGTGAAGTTGTCTGACAGGTGGTTTCAGATCCTATGCTACCATTTTCCCTGTCTCCACTGGGGTCCTTCTTGCCCAGAGGTCATACTGTATCTTACATAATCCCAAAATAAATAAATCTGGCCAGATGGGAGAATCCTCAGAACAGATACAGATTAGCCTACATATAGAATTGGTCAATCCTAGGCTGCTCTGGAAAACAACTGAACTTCCACAAAGTCTGACATTATTACCTGCCAAGTATATATCTCTGGTAAGTTTGGCAATCCCGAAGCTTGCACTTCTGTTTATAATGGTACTCTGAGTGTACTGATTAGTTCCTATGTCCTTCTGCTGAATCAAACTCTTCTGATTTACTGCTGTGGTCTGTGTCTGATTGTTTCATCAATTCTATTACCCATTGATAGTAATTTCATAATTTCTGTGTATCTTTCATAGCACATATGGATATTTTATTTCATCATAATCCTTAGGAGGTCTACTCTGACTGCCTTGGTTTCTAGACTCTCAAGCAAAACTTTGTCTTACCACCTGACCGGGAGAAGCTACATGAAAATGAGTGACTTTCAAGATGATGTGTTTAGGTTTGCAGTGAGAACAGGAAGCTTTCTCTCTCTCTCTCTCTGTCTCTCTGTCTCTCTCTCTCTCACACACACACACACACACACACACACACACACACATTTTATTTCATTTCTGATGAAAGGAAAGGTTATGAACTACTTTCCAAAAAACTAATTGCATCCTAGAAGAGTGAAAATCCTGATGCTGATACAGGCCATGTAGAAAGGGAGAACAAGAACAGTAGTAAGGATGGGCTTCTGAAAAGCTAACTAATCTTCTAAAACATCTCCTGGGATTGAGTCCTCTTGACCTAGCAGTTGTTTTTCATTTTTACTTTCAGAAATACCTTTGTGTAAGGGATTAATGACCCTCCTGCTGCCCATTAACTCAGACTGTCATTAATCTCCAGGAAATACCTTGTCAGTACTACTTAAACAGTACATGAAAAATGCTAAGTTTTAGGTTAAAACTGGTTAATCTCACACCTCTTTAACTACTCTGTTCAATGATTACTAAACCTTCCTGAAGTTTCTTTTGCCCTGGAATTAGTTAACATTTCAAGCATACCCTTACTTGTAAGCCATGAAATTGTTAGATATGAACTCTAACCCATCCAAAGAAAATGGCTTCTGGAAGGTAAACTGACTTTTTGAAACCATGCATCGAAAGGGCTATTACTAGTCTAATTTCCTAAAAATCATGTGTGTTTCATGAACTTGGGAACTGAATGATGCCACTCTAACATCATAGCATTGGCCAGCTTCATAAAGGCTATTTCAATTTTAATCTCTGTTGGAGAGATTACATTATCTACTAAACAGTCCTTGTAAATAGGTTAGAAAAACTGACATAGGCATGCACATCTGTATGCTCTTACAAGAATGTTTACAAAATTTTCATACCACTTGTTGACACTCTTTCCAAGACAAGGGTAAGAGAACAACAGAGCTATGAAAACAACTTGTAAGTGAAGAGTTCTATAAACATAAATTCTACCATGAGGAAAAAGTGAAATGGATGCTGATATTTTAACAAAAAGATCAGAACTAAAGCACAGATGAAGTTTTAGGTGTTATAGACAATAAACCACAGAATTAGAAAAACATGGAACAAACAAGCATGGCAGCTGAAAGTGGTTCTTGACCCACCTCTGGAATAAGGGGAATAACAGAGAAGATTGTTCTCAGGTCTTTTTCTGCGTTTCTCTTTCATCTGATGAAAACGAACAAGCTGAGGGCATTGGTGCAAATCACCAAACAACAGAGCCAAATTCATTGCCTTTCCTGCACAATGGGAAACGCCCTCAACCCTAACATTTGGGTTCCTGGACCAAAGCAGGCCTTGGCTGGCTGGCTGTGCACTAGATTCTTCTCTGCTTTGGTCACTGTCCTCCGAGTCTTGAGAACACAGGCCTGTGCTCCAAGTCATTGTTCTTTAAACAAAGTTGTGAACTGCTAACAGTTTCATTTAAAAGTTTATGAAATGGTAACCACATTGCTACATCTCTCTGGAGTATCTCAAACAAAATGTGGTTCAAATTTCTTGTTAAAGAAAGAGCAGCTCAGAGTTCTTGAACAAACAAATAAAGACAATTGATGCAGTTAACCGGCTTTGTGTGACCACAGCTATGTCATCTTGGCCCTGTTTCTTGCTTCGGGCAGAGGTCAGGGTGAAGCATCTAGTGAAGGAGCCTCCAGCCAGTCCATCTAATGCTTTTCTGAACAAGCTTCTTTGCAGCCCCAACAACGCAACTTGTGTGACTGGTGGTGGGAGAGCAGAGAGAGGGGGGCTTCTCTCATAGCCTGCTCTCTCCAACCTGAATGCTTGTGGGCAACAATTATCTTCATTTCGGGGAAATGAGAAGCCACATCTTCTCAGAGTATGACTAGAATCACTAATTTAGTGATGTGGCCTCTGTGCCTATAAGGAAAGGGGTGTAGGTGGATGCTTCTATTAATTCAGAACCTTGCATTAATGCAGCTGATGAAATGTAGCTGGGAAGCATGTTGGAAACGTGCTCACAATCCTTTAGTTGAAAGGCTGATCTTTACATCAACATTAGCTGTTTATTGATAATGCTGCCAACACACTGGGTACAGACTCTTTTCTTTAGTATAACACAGACAAATCTATCTTAATATAACAGTTTGTTCTTTGAACAAACATATTTATTGCAAGGCCAGTCATGCCAAACACAAATATTTTCCTGTTTGAAATCCCTAGGGGGCAATGTGTAACAGCCTCTAGAAGTGACCATTCTAAAGTTTCTACCCATAGCCATGCCATAAGAATTTCCCTATTCTAACTTTGGCCCTTTATGGCCCATTGCTCTTTTTTTGCTCAAAACTAAGAATGCTGAGCAATCAGTGAGCCAAGATTTGAGGAACAAACCCCTCAAGACTCTAGATCTTCGGTCATACAGAGGACCTCACACTTATGGGCTCCTCTTAAAGAGTACTGTTCTGCTACTCAGTGAGACTTCAAATTACCAGTTTCCTTTAAAAGACACCTGGCCTAGGATCACAGAGTGCACAGGAACATGTAAAATTCAAGGAAGGTATTTCACACAGTCAGATCTGTGTACCCACTGTCAGTTGGCCTGTTTTGTTTTTATAACACTCAGCATCCAAGCCTCAACCACACACATTTTCCTTCTCCACTGACACCTGGAGGGCCACAAGAAGAGGGCAATACATTGCTTTTTCCTTTAAACTGCTCTTGCCAATTGGCTCTGCCCTGGCAGAGTTTGGCAGTATATGGAAGGGCTATTTTTGATGAGAGGGCTTGGCAACATTGCCTAAACAGAAAATTCTTCTCCTACACATTCAAAGCATTACAAAACACTTTTAGTATAATTTAGTCCCTGATCTCTGGAAACAGAGAAGGTTGCCTTTGAAATTATCATCTTTGATAACTAAGTAAAGAGCTAACAAGTCCAGGATGATCAGTAAATGATTGGGTTCCTACATTCAAACACCAAGTGGCTACTGAACACAAAGCAAGGTGGAGCACACAGAATGTATCCAGCACTGTCCTTGCCTTCAAGGAACTATCAGTTTAACAGAGGAAGCCATAAAAACATAAAAAGGAATCATAACGTGGAATGTGAAGCATCACAAGAGAGGTACAGATCAAGTGCTGGGTGATTCAAAGGGAAAAGAGTTATCTATGGAGAAGCAGAAAGCATATTTACAACAAGGGTCCAATTTCTTCTATGAGCATCTTATGCAAGTGAAGTCTTTTAAGAGGACTTCTACTTCTCTCTGCTTATTATGTCCTTTCTGAGAACATGTATTTATCCTCTCACTTCTAGCCCCTCCTGTGAAGGGCTTATTTCCACCATAATCAAGAATCCCAATGGAAGTACTTCACTGAAAGCAAGAATGTGAGAGTCATAACTTTTTTTCCAGTGGCTCAACCTTTGCCTTTTCTTACCTGACCTACCTGATCTAAGGCCACCCTTACCCGGTTGCAAAGCTGGACTGCTCTTCCTCTGAATTATCAAGGCTTCCTACCTGAAGAGTCTCTGGCCTGGCCTGTGCCATAGTCAAGGGGCTCCCTTCCTTCTCATGGGCTGGGAAGAGCTGCTGTTTAAGCTGTAATATTAATTGTCCCAGTTAAAGGAAAGTAGGATACTAGCTGTGTGTGGCTGGTGAGGAAAAATAATGGGTTCCTTCCTAGTCTCTGTATAACACTCTCAGACAGGAGCAGGTAGCCACCACTCACAAAAGGCTGATAAACGTGTGTTTTTCACCATGGTCTAGAAAGAACTCCACTTGATATCATCCCACTCCAGAGGACCCACGTACAAAGTGGCCAATGAACCCCAAATCCAATGGGCTTCCACCTTACATGCAAATGAGATGCCAGGGCTATTCCATACTTCTTCTCTGCTCTCCAGGTACTGGGGCTACATGGCTTACGACTAACACCCAGCAAAGCAAAGTCTCAGCTGACCACAACAGCAAGAGGGAAAAAGGCTGATCTTCCTCACTAACTGCCTGGCAGATCCCTCTCAAAGGATTGTAGGTACTAGGATGCTTCTCCACAGAGCTCTGCACCTGAGCCTGCAACAAGACAATCATTACTTGTGAGGCCAAAGACTCCACCAAAGATCTCAGTGATGCTAGTTTTCAAAGCCTTGGCACTCACAGCCGTCAGCAAAACCCCACCACCTCAGGTCAGTAGTCCTC
This sequence comes from Marmota flaviventris, assembly GCF_047511675.1. Classification (NCBI taxonomy): domain Eukaryota; kingdom Metazoa; phylum Chordata; class Mammalia; order Rodentia; family Sciuridae; genus Marmota; species Marmota flaviventris. The sequence goes on from NC_092505.1 coordinate 78,205,590, forward strand.
TTGCCTACTGAATTTTCAGTCTTGTATAAACTCTGCACTCCACTATGATTCATTCCTTTCTCTCTGACTCACTTCCAAGTCCTTCCCAGGATGCTCTCTGAAACCCTCTGAAGACAGGTAGAACAATGCAAAAGCACAGCTCATCAGCCAGGCAGATTTGGGTTCAATGATTCTAATGTGGACTTGTTGTGTGACCCTGAATAATGCACACAGCCTGTCTATACCTTTTGACCTTATCTGTAAAATCCAGATATCAGTAATTACTTTGTAGGGTCTTGTGAGAATTAAAATTTTTAAAACAGCTCAGTGTAGTACCTGGAACATTCTAGGTGCTCTACAAATGACAGATATTACTATTATTGAAACTCTTATGTTCTTACCCTTCCCACACGCCTCCTCTCATCCTCTGTTCCATCTTTGGTAAATCCTTCCTCCTGGATGAACAAAACCTAAGTCTTTTATAAGGAGGCAACCAATGTGCCCAGAGCCTACATACCAAGACCAGGTTGGCAGCATTCTCCCACCCCACTAGTTGCTTCTAGGCCCTTCCTTTCCATCCTCATATCAAAGCCTCTCCTCTCTCAAGGATCAGGCCAATTATCCATGCCACACTTGTCCACTCCCCAATTCTGCCACCTACTGGCCTCTCCCATTATTGTACCTTATTTAATAACTGGCAACAGAATCACACTTTCTCCTCCTTAATTCTTTCCACATTGTGGGTGGTCTCAACTTGAACATAGATGGAAGATTGTGGCTTCAAAATTTCTTGACTCCAGAGCTCTCTGCCCATTCTACTTCAGCAACCCAGTTCCATAGCTACTTCTGAAAAGTTCTACATCTGCACAATTATGATATCTGACTGCACTTAAGTGGTTCACATGTCTGTCTCTCTTTGGTAAACAGTTATGTCTCTAGCTAAAGACTGTATCTTATTTGACTTTTTATCCTTATCCTGAGGACAGAGTTTGGTATAAAATGGGTATTTAAAAAGAACTTGGTATTTTGTATAGCTTCATAGCATTTAAAATTTGCTCCCCTATTCATCATCTTATTAGAGCATCAATATAGGCAGGTAGAAACATTTTTGCAATTCCCCTTATAAATATGGAAACAAGACTCAGGAAAAGTTAAGTGACTTATTTAAAAGGTGACAGATTACTCCAAGAACCTATATGATAGATCACCTAGAAGTCCACTGGGCTTCTTCTATCATCCTAGCTACAAAAACAGCTCTCTTCTTCCTCTATCTTCCTTACTCTTGTATACTTGTTTCTTATGAAAACCTTACAACAAAAATTAGGTAGATAATTACTTTACTCATCTTAAGCACCTATGAATAGTTCTAAGAGGATTATGCATCTCCATGCTCCCAAGGGTCTCCTGTTATCAGATTATACATTAAACTCTCAGGGTTTTCTCCCTGTTCCTTTCGGATTTTTGTTTTTATAGTTCTGGGGATTGAACCCAAGGCCAGCACTAGGCAAATTCTCTACCACGAGCCACATTCTCAGCTCTCTCAGTATTTTCTTAAAAAAACAATGTAATATTTGGCTGCCTCCAGTGTTAGCACTAGATGATAAGTATTCACTCTATTACCCACATTAAGCAGATTTCAAAACTGAAAATATAGAAACCCAATCTTGTGTTTTCTGATTAATTCAATCTTGGATTTAAGGTTTCTGATAAAGTCCACGGGATCAGAGTTTGAAATTCCTCTGGGTTATTAGTGAAAATGATCCCTGGCAGAAATCTGAAAAATCCCTTTAAATATATAGAGTTTTGCAATTGGCAAAGGAAAAAAAAAAAAAAAAAAAGACGCTTCCTGCTTTACACTACTCTACATTCCATATGTGGCTGAATCCAGCACAGCCTAAACTAGAATCTCATGTAGAATCCTAAACTGAAAAGAATCTATTTCAGGCAATGAAAAGTCTTTCTTATCATTTGAAATCTTTAAAGTGTTTTTCTACTTTAAGGAAGCCATTTTAAAAAAAGGATTCTAGCTAATGGTTTGTTTCATGGTAAGTATCCATCCATGTATGGTAATGGTTTTTGTGAAATTCAGCATCCTTTAGTCAGGCACTACTGTGTTAGACAATGAGGGACACAAAACTTCAGGGCTATAGGTGGTTGTACTGCAGTAGGGAAGAAAGGTATACTCATGAAAATATATTGCAGGATACTTCCTACACCTGTATTTTTACCTGTTTTAGTCAGCTTTTTTTTTCTGACTAAAAAGACCTGTGATCAAAATACCCGACAAGAATAATTTTAGAGGAGGAAAAGTTTATTTGGGACTCATGGTTTCAGAGGTCTCAGTCTATAGACAGCTGGCTCCATTGCTCTATCCTTCTGAGGGAGGGCATCATGGTGGAAAAGGGTAGAGGAGGAAAGCAGCTCAGGACATGGCCACCAGGAAACAGAGAAAGAGGCTTCTCTGCTTAGCAGGGACAAAACATTTACTTCAAAGGCGTGCTCTGAGCCTACCTTCTCTAGCCAACCTGCCTACAGTTACTACCCAGTTAACCCATTCAAGTGGATTAATGCACTGATCAAATAAATGCTCTCATAACTAAATTCAGTTAACCTCTGAAATTTCTTGTAATGTTTCACACATGAGTTTTTTTGGGATACCTCATATCTAAACCATAACGATGTCTATTGACAGCAAGAGCCAAAGTTCAATTGTGAATAATAAAAATAAAATTATTAGAGTCAATAATGATGACACTTACTGATTGCTATATGCCAAGTACTATGCTGAATATTTTAATACACTAATTTATTTAATCCAAAGAATCCTATGAGGAATGGTACTGTAATAGCCATGTTACAGACATGGAAACTTAGCCCGAGAGCCATTTAGTAATGTGCCTAAAGTCAAGGAGGTAGTAAGTGGTGGAACTGAGATTCAAATACAGGACTTTGACTCTAAAACACAGTGCTTCCTCCTTTCCAACTTATTATCTCTTTCTATATCATCACCTACACAAGTATTTCTTTATTTTTCTTACCTAATTCAGTATGAATCTGCTAACTTGTGTGTGTGGAGGGGACTCACTGGGGCATTTGGCTGGCTGTGCTCCAACCAATAGGGAGGAGGCCAGTGGCTTGGCAATAACTATAGTACAGGTAAAGAGTCAAGAAGTCAATCACTGCGGGGCATGGTAGCCCACACCTGTAATCCCAATGAGGCAGGTCCAGGGCAGTCTCAGCAATTAGGGGGTCCCTATCTCAAAATAAGAAACAAGGGGCTGGGGTTATGGCTCAAAGGTAGAGTCCTCGCTTACCATACATGAGGCACTGGGTTCAATCCTCAGCACCACATAAAAATAAAAAAAATAAAGATATTGTTATAACTAAAATAAATATTTAAAAAAATAAGAAACAAAAAGTACTGGGCATGCAGTGCCCCTGGGTTCAATCCCCAGTATCACAACAAAACAAAACAAGTCACTCATGTATGGTTTTATTGTTCTTCTGATTTTATTAGATTCTTCAAATAACAATGCAGAACGTACCATTCTTATGGCTGGTTAAACATTAAAGGTTATTGAAAGTCCATTGTTGATAAAATTTAAAAAAAATAATCAATGAATTCAATGATAAGTTCCTACTCAGTAAAAATATTATGCAAATCTATTAAAAAAAGTAGCAAAATAATTGTGACTTACAAGATAACAAATACCCTGGCTATTTTCTTGAAATGTAGATAGATCCTGTGATAGTTTAGGAAAAATTTTAAAACCGAGTAAATCTTCATGATATTTGCTAATACCCAAGAATATGCAAATCCAGAACTAATTCTCAGAGTCAACTAAAAATGCCGTTGAAGGCTAGGATTGTGACTCTGTGGTAGAATGCTTGCCTAGCACGGGTGAGGTACTGGGTTTGATCCCCAGCACCACATAAAAATGAATAAAAATAAAATAAAATAAAGGTATTAAAAAATGACACCATGTTTAAAAAAAATGATGTTGAAAGTGGGCTGGGGTTGTGGCTCAGTGGTAGAGCGCTTGCCTAGCATGTGTGAGGCGCTGGGTTCAATAAATAAATAAAAATAAAGGTTCATTCACAACCTAAAATACATATATAAATGATGTTGAAAGTAAATGATTTGGAAGAAGTTTATGACATACGTGTTCATAAAAAATGGGTTTGAAACTGAGTTTAATCTCACTTTCAGATGTAAAAACAAGCATGTACAGAACCGGTATGCTAAAAGCTACAAAATACTTAAGAAAGACATTGTAGATTAAAAAATGGACACATATACTGTGTTTGTGGATTGGAATACTTAACATACCAAATGTGTAGATTTATTTCAAATTGATATATAGGTTCAAGGCAATTCCAACCCCAAACTCAGGATTTTTGTTAGGTACAGACAGAATAATTCTAAAATTTATATGAAAATACAAAGGAATTAGAATTGCTGAACATGTAGAAAAAGAAGAAAACACTGAGGGGAATCAGGGTACCTGGTTCCAAGTAATCAGTAATCAAGACTATTGGTACTACCCTAGGCATATTCACACAGATCATCAGAACTGAACATAGAACCGCCAAACAGACCTGTGCAACTATGTCTGACTGTTTTTTGACAATGGTGCAAAAGTAATTCAGCTAAAAGAAGATAGCATTTCAACAGTGATGGAACGAGTGGATATTCACAGATTAAAAAAAAAAAAAAAAGAACCTCAACACAAGCCTACCATCCTACACAAAAACAAACTCAAAATGGATCATGGATGTTAAGTGTAGAGATTAAAACTGTAAAATTTATAGAAGAAAAAAAATAAGAGAAAAACTTTGAGGATTGGGGATAGGCAGAGATCCCATACTGACCAATACTGATCAATAAAAAGAAAAATTGATCAGTTGGATTGTATCAGATAAAAAAATTTTGCTTTGCATTAGTCTCTGATAAGAGAATGAAAAGAAATCTTGATATTGAAAGAAAATATTTCCAAAATTGATATCTGTTAAAGGACAACTATCTAGGATATATAAGGAACCCTCAAAACAACCAACCTAGGTACCCTTCAATAGATGAATGGATAAAGAAACGTGATACACACATACATGATGGAAGAATGAAATTATGGCATTTGCCAGTAAATTGATAGAGCTGGATAATATCATGCTAAGCGAAATAAGCCAATCCCCCAAGACCAAATAAATAAATAAATAAATAAAGGCTGAATGTTTTCTCTGATATGCAGATGTTAATTCACAATAAGGGGGGAGGCATCTAGGGAAGAATAGAGTTACTTTAGATTAGGTAGAGGGGAGTGAAAGAAGGGGAGGGAGTATGGAGGTATGAAGGATAATATTATTACCCCATGTACATATATAGCAATATGACTGGTGGGATTCTACATCATGTACAACCAGAAGAATGAGAAATTATACTCCATCTATGCATAATGCATCAAAGTGCATTCTACTGTTATGTGTAACTAATTAGAACAAAAAATAGTAAAAATAAAAATCAAACAATCCAAATGGAAAGTGGACAAAAGACATGAACAGACATTTGACCAAAGTGAATATAAACATAAAAATAAGTTTGTAAAAACATGTTTCACATCATTAACCATTAGAGCAATGAAAGTTAAAACCAAAATGAGATATTACTACATATCAGAATGGCAAAAAATAATTTTTTTTGCATAAGAAAAAGAATAAGAAGATAGATGTCAGAATTTTATTTCTAGCTGGTAATGAATGAGTGACTTTTACTTTCTTCATTTGGATTATCTGGCTCTTTCTAAAATGAACAGATATTGTTTTGGTAGTTAGATGTTAAGGAAGCCATGGGCTATAAATAGATCTAAACTCTATTGACGTAAGCTACCCAACTCAGAATACTTGGTAATATTTTAGGCCAGTAATCCTTGTTTTGACTGTGATTTTTAAGGGTCCAAAGCATAAGTGCATAGAATGTGTTTAAAATGAGCTATCTTTTTTTCTTAAACCTCATACTTAAATTTTTTTTTCCATTTTTGTATTCTACTTCTTAAGTTATCCAGTAACCTCTAAACTCTCAAAGCACTTATGAAACAGATTCCCAATTTATGAGCTCTTTGGCATTGGGCTGGGTCCATATATAGAGAAAGTTAAGTATATCCAGGAGAATATCACATTTATGGAGAGCCAAATTGAGTGGGATTTGACCAGAAAGTTCCAGCAGTTACACTTGGAAAGACTGTGTCTCATGAGAAATACAGATGTAAGAGATTCTAATACAGATGTAAGAGATTTTTCTCATCCTTAGTCAATTAATTGTATACCAATGTTTTGGAGTACACAAATTTTCTGGAATACAAAATATGTTAGTTTTGGAAATTCTACTGGTTTTAGGGACATAGGTAGACAATCTTCTTAGTCCTTTTGGAAGTATGTTGTTGAAGACCTACTTATTACAATCTTATCAGGCAGGCAGTAATATCTTTATCCTTATTTTATAGATGTGGTACAAATAAGGTCCAGAGATGTCAAACAACTTGTCCTAGAACACAAAGCCAATAAAGTCAGGATTATTCTAACCTGAAAAATCTGGCTGTAGAACTTGCGCTCTAAACTACCACGTTATACTGTCTTTAAACTTTCCATTAATAATTACCTAGGCCTATCATGGAGTCAGAGCAATGTGTGTCTGAATCAAGAGCGGAGATACCCAGCAAAGAATTCTGACTTATGACAGAAATAGGAGTTTCAGATGCTTATGTGAGTTCAAATGCAAGGATTATCTAGAAAAATTGATGGGTGAATATGTTTATTAAACTTAAGTCAGGCTTTTCAGTTAGAACATGGCTGTATTTCTAGTGACAATAATTTATAATGCTTACTACTTGGGAATATGGTAGAAGCAAAACCTTAAATAGTCATCTTTAAAACTGGGTGCTCTTCCCTTGTTACATCATTTCTCATACCGCTTCTTTCCTTACAAACACGAGGTCGTTCCAATAAGATTCCACAAAGTTCTTTTATTAAAGCATTTTGGTTTGGGGGAAGAGGGTGGATACACATGCTTGAAGAGAGGGTTCCAAGAATAACATTTTCAAAATGATCTTGGGTTAAAATTACTTATAAGGCCAAGTTTCTTTGCAAGTGTTTAACCTCTGCACTAAGTTCAAGTTTTCTTAAAATATACTTGAGACTACATGGGGTGGAACGAACCAGGCAAGCTGTGGCGAGGACAGAAGACACCACATTCTCAGAGGAGCCTCTCGTCAGCCCTGGCACACCTGTGCAGAGTTCCCGGGAGAGTGGTGGTGAATCACTGTGCAGTTCTACTACAGCTTCCACTGGGAATTGGATGGCTAAGTATGAAGAGCACATTCTTCCCTCTGACTCTCAAAGTGAGGCAAAGTGAGGCAAGGTCAAAGGCAACAGGAAGTCTCAGAGAACACATGACTGCAAGCCCAGGATGGTCTGCCTGGCTTTAGACAAAGAGCCCAGCAAGGGATCGACCTACCATCCCGGAGGCCCTGGACAAGTTGCATATCTTTATGGCCTTGTCTTGCCCCAAAATCTAAGATTCACAAACTCTGAGGTGGAACTGCTTTTTCTAAATTTATTAGCAAATGTCAGAAGGTAGAGGAATAACCTCTACCCTGAAAAACCACCATCAGCCTAATCCCCAAGTTTGCTTTCCCAGTTGCACTTTTCCAAAAGGTGTTTTTGATTATTTTCAGTGAGCTAATATTCCCTTGACTATCTTAAAGGCTTAGAAGAGCAGGACAATTAAATTTGAATCTTAAAAAAAAAAAAAACAATAGCAAACAGCTGCACCGCAGACCCATGCAGACAAGGCCTGGGGACTTACTAGAAGTGGCACTCACTTATGGTATTTCACAGTCCAGAGAGCAACTGCCCTGGAGCAAGCCCTCCACAGAGGAGCTCAAAGCGGGCAGCCACAAAGACAGAACAGTGCAGCAGTGAGCTCAGAGAAAATGTGAATAAGGTTTTCTGTGGCTACATGTGCACCAACTTAGTAGAAAAACTGGCCGGTTTTGGGGTGGGGTGCAATAGGGAAGACAGTGATTAACTTCTACCCTCCTTAAATTTTGTTTAGAACTGGAGGACACCTTAGAGATGATCTAATTCAATTCCCACATTTCACAGCCAAGGAAACATAAAATTACCAAATTAATTTAAGCCACTGAAAACAAGGGCTAGACACTGGAATGTGTTAGCAAGGTAACTATGTCTAGGCACCTGATGTTAACTATATTAAAAAACCTTTTCATCTGGGATACTGTACTGGCAGGCAAATGATGACACTATCCTCAATGATGCTTTCTCCTGATCCTTCATAGAGTTGAGGTGAGAAATTTCCTCATTTCATCAATGCATACTTTCTTTCAGGACATGTAAACATGACTGACTGACTGACAGACATGTTAACAGTGACTTGAATAATGCTTTTAAAATTGTTCTGTCAGAAGGCCTAAAAAAATAATGTTTACATCACAAGGGGGCTGGGAGATCTGCTTGAATAAATGCTATCTAGAGAAAAGAAATCTCTCATATTGTGGTGAGCTAAGGGACTAAGAAAAAGAAGGGCAGAATTGACAAGAGAGAAATTAATTCTGGGCAAAAGACACAAGAACCCAAGTCAGAATTAGGAAGAGACATGAGAGACTAGGGAGTGATAAAGACAGAAAGAGGAGAGAGAAAACTATATAGCAAGAGAGAAAGAAAAGCATAAGAATTTGATGCTTGCTTAAGACACTCAGAAAATGGCTATGTTCCAAATTTTGAAAATGTAACCACTTTCTTGGCATTTATTATGAATTATTAATGTGCACAATATATATTTTCCACAAATTTAAATACTTTGGATATGTACAAGGGAATGATTTAAGTTTTAGAAATTTATTTTATAACCAGAAAGATGATCTGCCTATGTATTAGCTATGCTTTGATAAATTTTCTTTGGAAATAAGAACTTACTCCATTACTTAATTTTAATTTTGGGGGAACAAGGTGTCCTTGCTCCATAAAGTCTGAAGGTTACACTGGAAACCTACACTAATTTCAGACATGAAACTATTCTGTCCATATCAAATCAAGCTTTGATTTAGTTAAGGAATGTTCAGGGAACACACATACTGAGAACCTCTCCCCTTTGCTGCCTTCTTCATCCCAACAAGCTACCAAATTTCACTTTAAAAACCTGTAGGAATACTTGAATAAATTGGGAATTTTCACAAAGAAAATCTTTGTGACCTTGAGTTAGGTAATGATTTCTTATGATGAAGATGGACTTCACCAAAATTAAAAACTCCGTGAAAGACACTTTTAAGAAAATGAAAAGACAAATCATAGACTGGGGAGAAAAAAATCTTTCTAAGTCACATTATCTGAAAAAAGACTTGTATTCAGAATATATAAATAGCAAGAAAATAATTGAACTTAAAAATACAAAAGATTTGAATAAATGCTTAGCTAATGAATATATATGGACTCAATGATTACATGAAAAAAATGCTTAATATTATTATTAGTCCTTAGGGAAATACAAATGAAAACTATGAGATACATTTTTTTGAAAGGTGAAGAAGAAGACAAATAAACAAACAAAAACCCAAAACAAAAAAACCTTACCACCACAACACCCCAAACCACTAAGTGTTGAGGTTATATAACAAGTGGAATTCTCCTACACTGTTGGTGGAAATGCCTTCGAAAGTAGGCAGTTCATTGGATTAGACAAAGGGGAGTGAAAGCAAGAGAGGGAGGATAGGAATAGGAAAGACAGCAGAAATATTTGAACAAAACTTTCCTTTGCTCATATATGAATACACAACCAGTGTAACTCCACATTATGTTCAATCACAAGAATGGGATCCTAACTGGAATGGGTTGTACTCCATGTATATATAATACGTCAAAGTACCCTCTACTGTCATGTATATCTAAAAACCAATAAAAAGATGTAATATTTTTAAAACAACAATGACAACAAAAACAGCAGGCAGTTTCTCATATGATGTTAAACTTTCATTTATAATAAAACTCAGTAATTCTGTTCCAACAGGAATACTCACAAGAAATACAAAGTTATGTTCTCTTAAAACCTATACCTGAACACTCATAGATTTATTCATAAATTCCCCAAACAGAAAACAGTCCAAATGTCCTTCAACTGGTGAGTATTTAAGCAAACTGGTAGACATTTAAGATGGAATATTATATAGTAGCAAAAGGGAATAAACTACTAATACACCACTGCTTGAATGTTATCTCAGGTATACTGTGCTAAGTGAAGGAAATCAGATTCAAAATGTTATGGTTCTATTTATATGACACCCAGGAAAAGCTGAAATGAAAGAAACAAAAAAAAAATTAGATAAGTGGTTACTAGGAGCTGAAAATGGGAAAGGGAGTTGATTAAAACAGCCAGCATGAAGACTGATGGAAGTGTTCTGCATTTTGATTGTTGTGGTTGTGGCTATACCACTGTATGTATAGTCTAAATCACTATCTATAAAGGGAGGTTTTATAAAAAAGGGAGGATTACGTATATACATTTTTTTAAAAGTGAAAAAATGGTGTAGCCATTGCTCCCAACTCTACAGGGACATTTCCCTCCTTTTTTGGCAGTGCTGGGGATTGAACCCAGGGATACTCTGTTAATGAGATACATCTCCAGCCCTTTTTATTTTTACTTTGAGATAACATCTCACTAGGTTGCTCAGGCTGGCTTTGAACTTGGAAGCCTCCTGCCTCAGTCTCCAGAGTAGCTGAGATTACAGGTGTGTGCCATTGTATTTGGTTCTCCAGGGATTCTCATTAAAAAATTTAAGAGACTGTCTACTAAAATGGTTGCAATGATCCACAGGAATAGCCATCATATTTTGGACTTTAGCCTAGGTGGTAATAAATATCACTCTGATTTAAAAAAGTACTGAATGTCTCCACTAGGAGTTAGAAACTATTAAGAGTATAGATGAGAGTAGGGTCTCTCTCTCTTATTTATTAATTAATTTATTTATTTCTCTGTAGCAATCCTTGAAATAATATAATCAAGAATGCTGATGTCTAACAAGTATAACTAACTTTGTGACATTCTGTTCCTTTCATCAGTGGTGCTGACAATGACTCTGAATTGTTCTGCTCATCAGCTCAATAGGTTAAGTACTTGAGACTGAATGAAATAAAGCAGTCTGTGACAGGTCAAAAATTCCCTATCAGTGCCAGAGGGGAAGTGTGACTGCTATGTGCTTCATGAAGGTTGCTGCAGAAGAGGTACACATTTATTTCATTAAAAGTTATTTTATTACCTGGGGGAAACCAAATGTCAAGTTTAGCTCTCAAACATGAATCATATTTTATTTAAATGCAGATGTACTTTTGAACTACAGTAGCTCTTTGATTAACTCAACCAGTGACTAAACCCTTGACCCAGTATATTAAAAGTTCTGACCTTTACACCAAATAATCTAACTCACAGATAAGTTATTCATTAAAAACCAACTTGAGAGTATATTGCCCTTCATGAAAAGGTAACCACCTTCTTTTCAGCAACTGGAGGTCTTCAGAGAAACACTGAGTGAACAAAAGATATATGTCACTTCTTTTATTTTGTCATTTAGGAAAGGGTCATCGACATGCATAGTTCTGATTCCTAGGTGACAATCATGACAGAACACTGAGGTGACTGAGGAATACATTAGAAACATTCAGCTGGAGGAAAGGCACTAAATTCCCTCACGTGAGTTGGAAAGCCTGTTGGAGGACATTTGCCCTCGTCTTAGAGCTGTGCTGGGATGAAGAGTGAAAGAGGACCACACAGGGGCATAGTGATGAGAGAAGAAGAAATGGGAACATTTTGCTTTTAAGACAAAAGAGGAAAGAAACTTGGACTGACATATAATTTTGAGAAATTGTAAGCACTCAGAAAAAGCATGGCCTTAAATGCACAACATATGTATAAAAAGACTCCACTACTATAGTAAAACTCAGTCATTTTTCCCTAAGTGACATAATAGTGAAAAAAAGGATTCTTAAAGGAGGAGAGAAGGTGCAAAATGCCAGCCATCTTGATGTGAAGTATTTTCATTAACTTATAATCAAACAATGTTCTACAAGAAGTTGTTCTAAAATGGTAATGTTCTCTTCAGGTATAAATCAGGTTATCAATTCTGGCTGCACAATAGAATCACCTTACAGACTTTTAAGAGAATTCTTCTCCAGGGATTCTGAGTCAGAAGTGGTAAATTACCGCTTGAGGTATTATGTTTAGTTTAGGAGGATTGGCTGAGACCTTCATCATACATACATATTTTAAAGTGTGCCACATTTCTACAGATTTAACAGAAAAATCTAATATGGACAGGGAATGTGCCTCTGCATAATGAAATATTTTTGGATTTACCCTTTAAAAGAAGTCCAGCTAATGAACAGTGGTTATTTTATAACTATCTAATGTGTTTGTCAGCTTTCTGTCACTTTGACAAAATACCTAAAACAATCAACTTATAAAGAGGAAAGGTTTATTTTGGCTGATGGTTTCAGAGGTTTCAGTCCATGGTCATTTGGGTCTGCTGCGCTTCCACATTGACCTGTGGAAGGGCAAAATATCATGGCAGGGAGTATATGATGGGGGTAGCTGCTCATCTCATGTACTCACTTCATGACACCAGGAACCAAAGGGATGAGGGGAGGAGAGGAGATGGGATCCCAATATTCCCTTCATGGTCATATTTATACGATCATATTTATATTATCATATTTCATATTTATAATATTTTTTTGTGATCAGATATCATATCATATAAATATGGCCATATTTATATTAATATATCATATTTATATAATCAGAATTCATATTTAGGCTTAAGTTAACTAGGGTGGCAGACCTGAGCTTAAAACATTTGCATAATTTTAAGTGTGTAGTATGAAAGTAGATCTATACCCAATGAACAAATGAAAAATAGCAGGAGACTAACATAGCCTTTTGAAATAAAGCCTTTGAAATCAAAAGGCTGGCATTCAAACTAATTAATTATACATGTATATGAAATAGCAACATGGAACTTCTGGTTAACTGGGGTACAAATGCAAAATCTAGAAGCCTAGACATGTAACAAATGAGGTGAGTCTCATGGACCAATGCTTTCTTTTAAAGCTGAGGTCTTTCTGCTGGTAGTAGGCTATAACTATAGTTTTAATATAAACATTATTATTACTGTTGTTATTGTTTTATAAAAGAAAGAGACAGCACAAAAAAGAAGAGCATACTACTCTTACTTGAGGAAATGTTCTCTGTAATTCAGTCATCAACTTTAGGATACATAAGTTTTATTTTGATAATTAGGCTCTTAATGTAATACTTTCTGTGAAAAGCTACCATAGAACATCTATTGCAAGAATCAAAGAAATGGTGATATTAAAAAGTTTTTATAAGTCAGGAACACAACTTAGTTAAGACTGATTTTTTAATAGTTTTTTATTGATTTTTTAATATATGACAGTGGAATGCATTACAATTCATATTACACATATAGAGCAAAATTTTTCATATCTCTGGTTGCATATAAAGTATGTTGACACCAATTCATGTCTTCATACATGTACTTTGGATAATGATGTCCATCACATTCCACCATCATTTCTAACCCCCTGGCTCCTCCCTTTCCCTCCCATCCCTCTGCCCTTTCTAGAGTTTGTCTATTCCTTCCAACCTCCCCCCCAATCTACTATGAGTCAGTCTCCTTAGAGAAAACATTTGGCATTTAAATTTTTGGGGGATTGGCTAACTTCACTTAGCATTATCTTCTCCAACATCATCCATTTACCTGCAAATGCCATGATTTTATTCTCTTTTATTGCTGAGTCATATTCCACTGTATATAGATGCCACATGTTTTTATCCATTCATCTACTGAAGGGCATCTAGGTTGGTTCCACAGTTCAGCTATCATGAATTGTGCTGCTACAAACATTGATGTGGCTGTGTCCCTGTAGTATGCTGTTTTTAAGTCCTTTGGGTATAGACTGAGGAGAGGGATAGCTGGGTCAAATGGTGGTTTCATTCCCAGTTTTCCAAGGAATCTCCATACTGCTTTCTGTAGTGGCTGCACCAATTTGCAGTCCAACCAGCAGTGTATGAGTGTACCTTTTCCCCCACATCCTTGCCAACACTTATTGTTGTTTGTCTTCATAATAGCTGCCATTCTGACGGGAGTGAGATGAAATCTAGAGTAGTTTTGATTTGCATTTCTCTAATTGCTAGAGATGATGAACATTTTTTCATATATTTGTTGATTAATTGTATATTATCTTCTGAGAAGTGTCTGTTCAGGTCCTTGGCCCATTTATTGATTGGGTTATTATTATTATATTATTTTTTTTGGTGTTTAGCTTTTTGAGTTCTTTATATACCCTAGAGATTAGTGCTCTATCTGATGTGTGAGGGGTAAAGATTTGCTCCCAAGATGTAGGCTCTCTATTTACCTCACACATTGTTAAGACTGATTATTATAGTGCTTCTTAAAAAAATGTGAGAGCAAATGCCTTTATATTTCAAAGGAGATAAAGTGTGCTTCTAACCAAATACTATTTCCTTCTTAAATCATCTTTGTTTTATAGCATCAGGGTCAACAGGGAAAAAACATCACAATGATTATGGCATCTAAAACAAGGCCTCTCAAGTCTTAGTGGGCATTACCTGGAGAGCTTGTTAAAATATAGACTCCTGGAGTATGGAGATTCCTTAAAAAAACTTGGAATGGAACCACCATTTGATTCAGCTATTCCACTTCTCAATCTATACTCAAAGGACTTAAAATCATCATATTGTAGGGATGCAGGCACATCAATGTTTATAGCAGCTCAATTTACAGTAGTTAAACTGTGGACTAACCTAAATGCCCTTCAATAAATGAAGGTATAAAGAAACTGTGGTATATATACACAATGGAATATTACTGAGGCTTAAAAGAGAATAAAATTATGGCATTTGCAGGTAAATGGATGGAGCTGGAGAATATCATGCTAAGATTAGTAAGCCAATCCCCCCAAAACCAAAGGCTGAATGTTCTCTCTGATAAGTGGATGCTGATTCATAATGGGGTGGGGAGTGTGAGGAATGGGAAAAATGGAGGAACTTTGGGCAAAGGAGAGGGAGGGGAAGGGATGGGGCTTCGGGGTAGGAAAGATGTTGGAATGCTTTGAAGGACATCAATATCCCAGGTACACATATAACTGCACATATGGTGCAACTCTACATTGTATACTACCAGGGAAATGAAAAGCTGTGCTCCATTTGTGTACAATGAACAGAAATGCATTTTGCTGTCACGTATAACTAATTAGAACAAATAAAAAAATATATACACAGCTGGGTCTTTCAATGCCAGAGGCTTTTTTTTCTTGTTTTGTAGTGCAAAACCTAGAACCTTTTGCAAGCTAGATAAGCACTCAACTACAGAGCCACTCCCTTAACCCTCCAGAGTTTCTGATTTAGTAGGTCTGGGGTTAGACCCAGGAATATTCATTTTTTAACAAGTTCCTAGGTGATGCTGATGCTCTGTTTCAAGCAACATACTGTGAGAAAACATACTCTGAGAGCTGGTCACTTAAAAACATCCTTTGGCAATTAACTGGCTGGTCAAGATTAAAAGAACAAATAAAACAACAACAACAGCAAAAAAGGTAACTACAGGTTCAAGCACCTCTGAGATGGAAGAAAAACTACTTAGTTAACTCTTATGTACACTATTCTGGGGCGTCTCAGGTTAAATATCCTGAGGCATTATGTAAAAATTCTTGCCTTGACACTGTCAGGTGCTGACTGCCAACATGTCTGACCCTGAATATAAAACCACACATAATTTTTGAGAGTTTAAAACTGCTGCTGAAGAACTGTAATTTCATAAATACAGCTAGTCAAATGTATATATTCCAGATCGTGAGATTAAACTTGAAATTATCTCAACATTAAATAAAACCACAAGGGCAAAAGTCCTCAATTTTCTTTGACAACCACAGGCAAGCTAATTCTACAGATTGTTGAATGTACAATAGGTTATTCTCACAAAATAAACGCTGAAGGGTGAATTATATTTCTTCAAACTAGGTGGTGTCTTAAGTCAACAAGGGTAAGACTCTGAATATCATGCTGACAAGCGGATTTTGTGACATTTATGGACCTCACAGAAACAGAAACATGTAACAATAAATTTAAGCCAGGGTATAAAAATGGGCATGTTTGTATGATGCCTATAAAAGTTCCATAAAGAAAATTTGTTGGAGCTTGACTATAACCAAAAATATGGTTACCCTGTAGGATTCTTTCTCAAAGCTGCATTCTTCTGACCAGAAATATGAATGTCATGCTGCTGTGGAGGGCCTTCAAAGCTGGTTTATGTCTCCCTCAGATATTATGGGACATCTTCTCCAAGAGAAGATTCCTGGAAATGGACAACTTAACACTGATAAAAGAAAATAAATTACTAGTCTTGAGTTATAAAGTAGAATGACAGTGAGTTTTCTCACTCTTAACTAATCCCTGCCCAGTAATAAAGAGGGGTTCTTGTCCTTTCTTAAATAAATTTAATTTGTTATTCCTGTACATTTTTGCCATACTTTATTTACAAATTCTTGCCTATGAGTTATATGAGTACTAAGTAGTATTTACTTTTTACATGTGTAGCTTAAGGCCATAGGTTAAACAGAATAGATTCTATGAATTCTATGCAGCACACTTTATGATATGTGTGACCCCTTAGTATAGAAACAATATATGGTATGTTATAAGCAACATAATGTAGAATCAAGAGGTGCTTATATTTCACAATTCCATTAATGATTCAATGGACCTAGAAATGTCCAGAAGCATGCCAGGACTTCCAGAACCTTATGTAGCATCTTATGTCTTTTTCGAAGATAAGGAGGGAGTATCATAAAATATTGGCATAGTTCCTCTTCAGATAGCATAAAATCTAAATATGCCATGCACATTCTGTCAAGCAGGTATTCTCAGAGGAGATGATTTTGTCTTGGGGAGACATCTGATAATGTCTGAAGACATTTTTGATTGCTACAACAAAGAGGGTCCTAATGGCATCTAATATGTAGAGAAAAGGGTAAACATTATCTTACAATGTACAGGATAACCCCTGCAGCTCATTTATCCAGTACAAAATGTCCATTGTGTGACTGCTGAGAAACCCTGCTCTAAAACTACTAAGAAAACATATTAATAACAATAATAAAAAGGTGCTGTTTTATAGTACATGTCTTGACTATTCTTTGTAAACATTCTATTATTTATTTATATTACTATGTATAAAAATTCATATCCTAGAGAGCTTTTTGTGATTATCATACTAATAAAATCAAACTACATGGTATGCTGTCTTTAAGAAGACAACAAAATTAGGGTGTAGAAACCAAGGTATGAGATCTCAGCTCCAAAGTAAGGACTGCATGAGCTGTTAATCCCTAAGCTATCCTAAGAGAAAAAAACTCTTTCTACACAAATATACATGGAAGATTGGGGCTGCCAAGTACAATCGACAGTTCTAAGAGTGTAATGTTCAGAAACATGATTAATGTCTGTCCAAGAATGTGACATCAGGTTTTCAAAGAATACTTTTCAGCTTTCTCTTCTTAGACATTTATAGACATAGTTTGACCATTAATATATCTGCTGAATAATAATAAACTGTGGTACATATAACCTAAGTTATATGAAAAGTGAACTACTGTTCTCATCTTTATTGTTAAAAAAAAAAAAGATTAAAAGAATCTTTATCTCTTGAAAGTGTTAAGACTATCAAGATACTCTTGTGTGGCTTAGATGAAGCTCCATCTTGAGAGGATTATGGACCATGGAGGGGATCTGGATCAGGGACTTCTTCTTTAGAATTAAAGAACATCAAACGAGGCCTAGAAATAGCAGGAAAACTAATGGATATCATTGGCTATTGACAATACCTAGAACACTGCCTTCCTCATATAAGATGCTCCACAGATATTTCTCGAATAAATAAATGAAGAATGACAAATCTGATCCCTTTATCTTTTGTAAACACATAACAAAAACCAATTAAAATTCTAAACTCATCATCTAGGATGGCAATATGAGCTAGTTTCAAAGGAACTATTCTGGTAACTATGGCAGGAAAGCATACACATCTAATCCCAAAATAGAACCAAGCAAGAAAAATCAGTTCAGGCCTTATTTGGGTAATAACTGACTGGTGAAACATTCCTTTGTATCTCTTCTCACAAGCTTCCAGCTCCAATGCAAATAAAGAATTAGCTGAGGGCTGGGGGTGGAGCTCAACGGTAGAGTGACTATCATCTAATAAAATCAAACTACATGGTATGTTTCGCATGTGTGAAGTCCTGGGTTTAATTCCCAGCAACACACACACACACACACACACACACACACACACACACACAGAAAATAGCTGACACTGCCTAAGAAATGACATCAATTCTAATTATTCAATGAACCCATATACTGTCTTCTGCCACATAGACTGCCTTATGCTAATGGCAAAACAGAAGGTATCCACTCTTCAGAGTTCACAAGCCTTTCTGGGACTGGGAGGAGGAGAAGTAAGGTGGAGTTTTCAAAATGTGGACCATAGAGCACCTTTATCTATATCACCTAGGATACTTAATTCAGATTCAGGGCTCCACATCTAACTATGAAATTGGAGTTGTCTAGGGGTACTCCCAGGAATTTTCATTTAATATTGCTTGGGTGATTTTCATGCTCACTAAGGTTCTAGAAACCCTTTGTAAAGGAATAGTCTGCTCAGGAAGCATCAAAACTCTAGAATTATTAATAAAAAATTTCCCCAACAAGCTAGCTTGTACAAACTTATTTCAGCATAGGGATAGAGTAAATTATAAGAGGTGGTGGAAGATCTGACATTGAGACAGTTAACGATGAATTTAATTTCTTGCACAGTAGTCTCTGAGTTGCTTGATCCATCTTCTCTGAGACACTCTGCATTTATCAACATGTCACAGGCACCTTTTCTACAGATTACATTACCCATGTGTGATGGTTTCAGTGTGCCCCCCAAAACAATAACAACAAAAAAATAGATAAACTTTCTATATTTGCCCTGGATTAATCAATTGGTGGCTAAAATACAAATAAGTTTATATTAAAGGCTGTATTTCTAGTGTTTCATTTCAATAAGAATAGTTACTTTTCTCCAATACATTTTGAGACTTTGAAAGTTAATTTATTTTCTTTTCCCTTAGTTGTTCCATCTGAGTGGGACTGAATATTTACAATCAATATAAAGTTTGTATCCGAAGGAGCTAGAATAAAATTGTAATGAAACCAGCATATGTTATCTTAAAAAAAACCCAATTCTTAAAATTATAACAAGAATAAAAAGTAATAATCTTAGCAGGCAATTTTACTATTGATAATCTATTTTAAGAGTCCAAATAAATAAAAGTGGGTATCCTCAATCTTTAGTTTAACAATTCCTTATTGTTTTTAATGAAGTTCTCATTCTGGGTTATTTATTTCCTAAGTTAATTCTCTTGGGGATGAAGATCATTTTGTAATTCTTCTACCTGGAATGTTATTTTTTCCCCCAATTTGCTTAAATCCTCCCAATCTTAAAAACATACTGATTTACAGTAATGTTTTTTGCTATAAACTCCTTGAAAGCTAAATCCAGCTATAGCCTACTAGCTAAATACCTTCTTATTAATTACTTTTATTTCTCATCTGGTTGCTAAGACTCCAAGTGAGGTGCAAACATTTCTGTTTCTCAGATGTAAGATAGGAAGATGACTTTGGTCATTTCATTCCAAGTCTGCTTCTTAAAATGTCATGTCTCACTGTGTAGGAGCTCACCTGGGTGCTGCATGATGGTGTGTAATCATGTCCTTAGCACCTATGAACATGTGAATGTCTGTTTTCCCTAAGATCTTGCAAGCCAAATAAAAGCTATTCAAGAATCTATTCTGTTAAAGGATGCAAAATTCAAAACACAGCTGTCTGTGACCTTGGGAGACCTAACCAGAATCTGCAAACAAGCTTATGTAAGCGTACCCTGGCCAGCCTTGTACCGAAAGTCCCAACTGAAAGAGTTTGGTTTCTCATGGGAAAGAGTAAAGAGTCTTCTGGGAAGAAGCACTTCCTAGCTAAGCTCTAATGTGAAAAATAACCTTTTTCTGTATTGTGATCTTAAGTTTATATGATACAATGCCAGGCAAGAAACCATAGTAGAGATGTAAAACACTGACTAAACCTGAAGAATGTCCAGGTTGCATAAAAAGTCTTAATAAACAACTTTATTAATGACCTGAAAATCTGAGCAAACCTTGTATTAAAAAGTTCCTCAAATGGCACTACATGTAGAGATATTAGGAGAGACAGAGATGAGGCCAAATACTATAAATGGATCCATGAAGATTGGAAAAAATGGATAGTAAAGTACACCAAGTTCAGTCTGGCAAAACACAACAAAATACAAGCATCTAGGAAAAAATAATACAGAGACTGACATGAAGTGGGTGGAAGAAACCTCGAAAGCATGTCGAAAGCAACTGGATGGATATTGCAACCCACATCAGACAGGATTTTTGCAGTATTCAGAGAAATAGAGCAAAGGTCTATGTCAAGCTGCCCATGAGAAGGCCTTAGAAAAAGCTGTTAAGGTTCATATATATTTAACAACAACAACAACACACACACCCAGTTCTTGGGTCCAAGAGTGTGATCACTCAAACTTTAGCTTTGGTGGTAACTATTCTTTCAGAAAGATGAAAAGCACATGAGAGACTTTATAGGAGAAAAAAATATTTAGAGACAGGCTATATGATGAGAGATTAAAGGAATGCAACAGATAAAACTGCCAAGCAATGATAAAAAGAGGTATTTAACTCTGCTCAGAATTACTGTTTACATTTTTAAGAGTTTCCCACACAAGATAATTAAAAAATATATTTCTTAGTTATACATATGGCAGATGAAACAGTGAAATTCCAGGAAGTATCAACTCTGCACAAAGCCAAGGAGTTAAAAGAAGACTTAAGATCACAGAATTTAAGAGAGGTAGGGATCTTAGAGATGATATAGTTTCCTATCTTCAAAGTAAGATCTGAGGGTCACCTATTTCAGAATTGCCTGGAGAACTTGTTAGAAATGAAGATTTCTAGGCTCCAATTTAGGGCTCTAGGATCTTAATCCCAAGAGGGATTGATCTAAGAAGCTTGCAAAGTTTAAGGGCTTCCTTTTATAGATAAGGAAAGCCTGGGGCCCAAAGAGGTAAGTTGTCCAAGGTCATGTACCAATAGGTCCTTGTTTCTGGTTCAAAACTATTACTTCTGTGGTATAAAATCTTTCAAATTTATAAGTTGTCTTTGTAGAGCAGTTATTACCATATTGTGTGATCTTTTTCTGAGAACTTAATTCATATTTTAGATGTTACTTCATTTAATTCTTGTGTAATAAGGAGAGAAGATGAAAGAAAATAGAGAGAGAAAAAATAAATGGGTAGGAAGCAAAATGAAAAACAGACAAACTAGGAACAAGAGTAAGAAATGAGTAACCTTTGGTTAGGATGTGTAAGATCCACACACATGAAGTTAAAGCACAGTCTGAATAGAAAGCTCTTCAGTCCATTCCACTTTCTCTGCCAACATACATAGAGAAGAAAAGGCCCTACAAGTAACTGTCCCTAAAAGTAACCTGAGGTTAATGAGCAGGTTTGGCTTGATGGGTCTTGCACAAGTTTATCTTGAAAGAAGAATTAAGCAGTTTCAGGCCCTCAGTTGGGACTAATTCTGAGCCTGCCATCTTATGAACTGGTAAATGGAAATGTCCTTCCTGGAGTATCACATGAGGATGGCAGTGTAAAGATCCACTTTCCAAATACTACATGAGGATGGCAGTGTAACGATCCACTTTCCAAATACTAAGTTATTTCTAAATACAAGTGCTATGTAAAACAGAAAGAACCACATATTAACCTGTATTCAAAGAAATCTCTTATGATTTTTTAACTTTTACAGATTTATTGTTTCAATAATCCAAGAACTGCTGGCCAGAGAAATTAAGCCAAACCTCTCTTCTTCCTATCCCCATAATCTGTGTGCTGGTTTTAGAATTACATCCCCTTTTAAATACCTTGATTTATAATGGCTTTAACTTATGTCTTTAACTTTTGGATGTCAGGAAAAAGTATAATAAAGCTACTAAGAAAACAGCACTTTCAAAAGAAAGATAAATTCAAAGAACAAATTACGGTCCTTCTTAACATTGAAGCTTCCTCTCAAAATGCAAAATTTGTCTCATCATAAACCCTTCTCTCCCACAGGGTGAGAACCAGAGAGTCGCTTGTCTCTGTGTCCATTTCTGTGGCAGTAACTGCATGTTTCAGATAGTTCTTTTGTCTCATTAAAAGTCTGTTATTTGAAAAGTAACCATGTTGCATCAATATAGCTTCTTTTAACAAAAGCTGGACAGGGAGTATTTCAAGTTGGCCACTTCTGGTTCTAATGGTCTCTATCAAATTTAATCCTTGTAAGGGGAATCTGGGCTTGCCCCCAAGGCAAACCAAAACAAGGAGAACCAACATAAACCAATAAAATAAAACATGAAAAATATAGTGGTTTAAATAGCTACATAAGTACATATTTATAATAAAAAATCGTAAAAGAAAATTAAATGTTTGGCATGTATAAAAAATGAGATTTAAGGGCTGGGGATGTAGCTTGGTGGCAGAGGACTTTCCCAGCATGAGGGAGGCACTGACTTCAAACCATAAAAAAATAAAAAACAAACAAACAAACAAAAAACAATGGAGATTGAACTTCAAAAGAAAGATATATCCCCAAATCCTAGTTTTCAGAAAAAGGAAAAGGCTGATTTTCTTATAATTTGCCAAATATACTGGCTAAAAAATAAATTTGCAAAAGGATTCTGGAATATAAAAGAGTCACAGAGAAAACAGCAGGAGAAATATATATATTCAAGTTACATTTTAGAGCGGAAAAGGCCTCTGGAAAACAGATCTCAAAGAACAAGATAATACAGAGGAAGAAAGCCCCTGATTTTTAATTAAGTCACAACATCTTGTTGTTTCCAGAGTCAGGGAGCAGTTTCAGTAGCAGAAATCTTGGTCTTGTATTTGCAGAAGCCTTGGGAAAGCAGCAAAGAGCTCTCCACAGGCTGTGCCTGGAGGGCCCAGGGGGGCTTTCAGATTTAGAGCTCTGGTACTCCACTGCTGAATAAACAGCTCCGGATTCTTTAATGACAACAGCATATCAGCTCCTTTTGAGGTTACAGCACACATAAACAGGATCTGCCTCATATTTTCCAGTTGTAGAGGAAGGAGGGAGGAAAAAGGGCCCACAAACTTTTTACTGCAGTTAACTGTGGAAGATAATTTGCTTTTACTTGCATGCAAGACTGAAAAAAAGGAAGGAGAACCAGTGTGCAAAATGTCCCCAGAAAGGAAACAGGAAAACCATCACTTCCTCTGTAAGTGAGAACATTGGTGTGCAATCAAAGGGGAGAATTAATGAATGCTGAACTCTAGGGTTTTAAAAGGAAAGAGATAGAAACTTAAAAAGAGTGAGTAGGAAGGTTCTTAATAACTTCCTGGCTAGTACCCACAGAGGTATCAAATGGGAGTTTTTGGGGGCCGGGATTGTGGCTCAGTGGTAGAGCACATGCAGAGTCCTGCGTTCGATCCTCAGCACTACATAAAAATAAATGAATGGAATAAAGGTATTATGTCCAACTACAACTAAAAAAATAAAATAAAAAAAAAAAATGGGAGGTTTTGTCCAGCATGTGCCCTACTCTTTACTTAAATATTAAAGTGAGCTGGCTATCAGGTTGGTAGGCAGACCAGTAGGGCTATCTTGTAGGATCCCTTGAAGTTCAGTACTGGCACTGAAAACTTTCTGGCCTTCTTTGAGAAGTTCTAACAGGGGGCTGGGGATATAGCTCGGTGAGAAGATTTGACAAAATACAACAAATGAAGATATTTATAGAATTCCCTCTCTTATATTCTTGGCCCAAGTCCCTTATTTGGTTTGGGACTAAAGAGCTAAAGAAAAACCTTCAAGATTTGTGTTCTTGACCAAGTCCACCAGTGTCCCCATCCCCCCAATATTCCTACCCCAATATTTTTCAGAAAGTTGCAGGCAAAAGGTACTTTGTACTTTGTCTGTATTTAAATGTACACCTTAACAATGCAAAAGCTTCATTTTGCTGTCATGGGCTGGGAAACTTTATCTGTAAAGGGCTTGATAGTAAATGTTTCAGCCTTTGCAGGCCATGCAGTCTCTATCGCAAGAACTTAATTAACTTTGCTATTGTGGCACAAAGTAGTCAGACAATCCATAAGTAAATAAATATGAAGGAGTTCCAATAAAACTTTATTTAGAGTGGCAGATCAGATTTGGCCCATAGGCTATAATTTGTGAGTCTTGGTATTAATTCTTCACTGTTCTTAAAGAATAGCAGGCAGGTGCAAGAAACAATGGTTTCCATTTTATTATGAACACATACTAATTATACATTGCCTTTGATAGAAATGAAGATGTATTAATTAAATGAATGTAAATGCTTTTGAAAGTGCTACTCAAACATATGCTATCATACCTTCAGACAAAAACAGCCTCAATGTTCATTTATTCTGGTGAGATTTATAGGGACAAGTTAGAGGAAGTTGGGTAAGGAGTTTATGGGGAAGAAGACAATCATTTCTTCAACTCAAGTGGCTCATGGGTCCCTAGAGGTTGACACCCTCTATTCTTTGGCAAGCTGTCAAACATATATGATGATTCATTATCAAGTGAAGTCAAGAAGTACAAATTTAACTACCTCTGTCTAGCACATTTTCTGTATTTCTCCTGTGCTACAGTTATTTCATTTCTGGAAGGCAAGAGAGATTTTCTAATTGTTTCAAAGAAGACTATACTCACTGGGGGTAGGGTAAGGTGAGATGGTTGGTTAGCTGATAGTTGAGATGCTAGACCTGGATGACAGAATGTATGACAACTTTGTAAAGCACTGCAAGGTATGTTCAATCACTGAAGACACTGAGTCCATGAAATTGGTCCTAAGAGGAAATCAGAAACCAGTTAGGATCATAGGAAGGCGGGAAGCCAGGAAGCTGGCCAGAGGCAGCACTATCTATCCTGAGAGCCATGCTTAAGTTATTCGGAAATGCCCAGAAACAACTCGGGTAGGTGGCCATTGAGAAAATAATCTTCCATCAATTGTAGACACATTCCATTTTCAGCTGAATAATCCCTGGGTTTAGGCAGACAGAGCTGAAAGAATTGTAGTAGTCCATTTCAATGAACCTTTAGTTCAGAGCCTGGTGCCTTGCACTTTGTCCTAACTGATCCATGCAACACTCAAGATGGTGATGAGTCCAATTTGCTCATCTAGAATCTAGATAGTTCTAAGGCTAATTGGTTTGCCACAGGGATTAATGGTCCTGTAGACCTCTGCAGTAAGAGTCCAGTTTCACTCTGTGGATCAAGATATCAAATTATAAAAATGTAATTATTAGATAGAGCAGTCTTCCTAAGAACAACTGGTTAATGGGTCACTGGTTCATACCTGGGAAATAATGTAGCTGAGTGTCCCCTGAGTGTGAACTTGGAGAGCTCCAATCACCCCTTCAGATTTAAAGCTGCACAGAAATTTCCTTCAAGGAGAAAGCCAAGAGCCACAGGCAGCTGACAGGAAGAGACCAGAGAAGGAAGAAGAGGAAGGGAGATGAAATCAGGAGGGAAAGCTAGACAAGGATCATTTAGGGAGAAACTGTCTTGGTCAGAAAAGGATACTTTTGGAGCAGAGTGAGAGAAAGGCCTGAGGATGGACAGAGAAAGATCTATCAGGAGTTGGTTTCCAGCATGGGACCTGGGACATCAAAGATGGGACTTAGCTCTGACTGGAATCAACAGTATGGAAGCCCCACACCCTTGGGCTTTTATGAAGTTCCTTTATCCCCTTTTCCTTGTAAGACCTGGTGAATGTTTTGAAACAATATCCACTCTGCCTTTTTTAGGTAGGAGCCCAGCTACAGCAAGATGGAGAGGCTGCCTTAGCAGAGAACAGAGCCTTATTGAGGCAGTTCTCTTAGGCTATTGCTCTTGCCCTTTAGTTTCTTCTTGACCTACAAGTTTCTCCATCACACCCAACAAGTTGTGTAGGAAATTCAGGCTCTTAATAGATGAGTAGGTAAGAGAAAATCAGGATAAAAGCTGTTTTTTTTCCCCCTCCACTTCCTTAGCATAAATAGATAGTGGATATGTCTGTAACAGGACAAAATTATAAAACTTTACATAAAATGGAAGTTTGGGCTATCCAATCCAATAAAAACAGTAGCTTCTTTTAAAAGGCAAAACAAAACCATCTCTTTTATAAGAACTTTATTTATTTCTATATAACTGAGAAGCTTCAAGGAAACACAGAAAAGGGCAATAAAGAAGAGAAATTTTAATTTGGAAAAATCACATAGGAAGAAAATCCCAATATTGCTGATATGAAGCCTTTACTCACAGGCAATTTTTGATGGGGTTGCATTAGCATCTTACTCCAACCTCACACATTCTCTAAAATTGGCACAAGGTTAATATCTAAGTTTGATACCTTGAAATGGACTTAGACTGAAACTTAAACTGATTAGGAAAGTAAAGCAACAATATTTAAAACTTTGGTCCTAAGAAAAAGCAAATAACTCGCAATCAGTTTCGTAAAAATGCATATTAATTCATTAGAAGAAATCAAACAGTCATCTCTGATGTCTTCAACAATTTAAATTCTTCACACTTTTTAAACTATTAAGGTCATCAACTTCCCACAAAAACTTCCAAGTGAGAAACAACTGATACCTCATGCTCCCACACCTAATTTCAATCACGATTCTAGGGGAAACATTCAGGTTTTCTAACATTAATAGGATTCAGTCACATGCTCTGGCCTTAGCAAGTGTGAGCAAAGAGCATTTACTATCTATCACCCATTTGGTAATAATTATCCAAATCTATGGCTTCTTTTTCTGCATCCCTTATGGCAATGCCATGTGTGCATCAATAATAAAATGCTATTAATTTTTAATGAGTGACTTTTCTATTCAAGGATCAAAAGAGTTAAGAATTATGTTTGAAATAAGAAGGAAGCCGGATGTGGTGGGGCATGCTTGTAACCCCAGGACTCAGGAGGCTGGGGCAAGAGGAACAGAAGTTTGAGGCCAGCTTTGACAACTTAGTAAGACCCTGACTCAAATTTAAAGAATAAAAAGTGCAGGGATATAGCTAGCTCAGTAGTAGAGTGCTAATGGGTTCAACCCCTAATAATCCAAAAAAGAAAAAAAAAATCTTCTAATGTACCATAGACTTGAATTGTCCAATCAGATTTTTTTTTTTTTTTTTTAATTTACAGTTTTATCAAAATGAGCTGGGTAGCTTTAGAGTATTCACTAGACTTCATGTCCAGGGCAGACAGATATCAACTCCTTCCCTATGACAAGTCCACAATTTCTGATTATGTCTGCACAAATGGACTGCTGGCTTTCTACTCTGTCTCCCACCCAACCCCAAATTCTGAAATTTCTGGCAGAAAACAGATCTGTCAAAACAGGTTACTTGTATTTTTATTGGTTCCTCCAGACCATGACGACATTTCCTGAGAGGCAGTGCCAGGAAACTATTAATGTCTGTGAAAGAGCAGTGAAAGTTCTTATGAGCATAAACTTGTCTGGTGCCCCAGGAGACTGCAGCCTGAAGGAACCACTTGATGTTTAGACTGTGCCACTGATTCAACTGGCTGTTATATCAGAACTGCAAAAGAAAAAAAAAAAAAAAAACACTATCAGAGGAGAAGAGGAGAGACTTTCCAAAGACAAATGTCTGGAACACACAACAGGCAATTCTTTCCTTTCTCTTAACTATTTGCTTGTCTGGAGCAGAGTAGCTGAGCATTAGCTAGGCAGCTAATAGCTGGCTTAGTTGAGACTGTCACACAAACTAGGTAACTCACTCAAGTAGTTAATGGATCCTTTCCCAAGTAGTTAATGGATCCTTTCCCATGCAGGAAGGGTAATAAGACTTACATCTGGCTGAGGAGACTGTAGCCTTCCCCCAAAATGGAAGAAAGGGTCCATTCTAACATCCAGGTGCAGAAACAGAATTGCAACTTTTTAAAATGACCTCAGCAATTCTGCTAATGCTAAGAGAGCATTCTGCTAGTGCTTACTGTATGAGTGCATGACACTACTGATCTTAAAGGAAGCAGCAGCTTTACAGAAGATGTGAAACTAAATTGGACAAAACCTGTTTGAGGCACTGGACTTAAGGAGACTTTAAAGTATGTCAACTGATATATTATTAAGTGCCAAAATCATGTGGGTACTGGCTAATGTTGTAACTAGGTTTGTGGAGCAGAAAGGTAGCTCCCTGTACCTTCATATCCCTCTATTTCACAGCACCACCTGCTGGTTGAGGGGGAGAGTGAGTTAAGTTGGACTTATCTTTCTGGATACCTATGAATTCATAAAAAGAAGAAAAGCCTTTGCTCTTTCAACTCTACACAGAATACTGACAGTGTTCTCTATGGTGGAATATTAAAAAAGAATGGCACAGTTCTCTTATCTTTGCTTCTGTCCTAGCCACCCACAGCCCAGTGATGAGTGTGTCCTTCGAGATGTCCAAACAGGAAATAGGAACATTAAAACCAAGACCATAATATATGGTCCTTGCATGCTCTTCTGGGTCATCTGAATCATGATCTCTAAAAACTAGTTTCATCAGTATCTTTAATCCCACTTCTAGATGAAGTTAATTCTAGTCTCATATTTAAATCTTTGCAGGAAAACTCTTAATATATAGTCCCAATACAGTAAACACCCAAATTTTAATGCAGCTAGCAAATAATTCAATAAATCAAGGTTAAAGAATTTACTGTCATATAAAGCACTAGTTTTCATTCCTGGAATGTTAAAAAAATTAATCCATATACCTCATCAGAAACTCTTGGCTATATGTTCAAATTTGTTTCAGATTTTAGAAAAGCAAAAGGGCACTTACGTATTATATGACACTCCCAGTGGGTTCTTGGGCAACACCCACTAAGCAAACATTAATATCCCCACAGTAATATATAAGAATATTCACACTAAATGGTTAAAGACTCTAAATAGACAAATCAGTTCAGATCAGGTTTTGTAGTCAAGAGTGTCAGAGGTTCCAGTCCATGGTTGGTTGGATCTTGACAGCACAGTACATTACAGTGGGAGCACATGGTGGAGGAGGCACCTTCACCTACAGGCAATTATGAAGCAAAGAGAGACAGGAAGGGGCTGCCATTCCAATATCCCCTTTAAGGGCATATCCCCAATGACCTAACTTCCTTCTAGTAGGCTTCACTTCCTAAGGGTTCCACAGGCTGGGGACCAAGCCCTCAACACATGGGCCTTTGTGGCTCCACAAGATGCAAACTGTAGCAGTACTTGTTAGAACTTAATAAACTTGTGCTTTTGGCAGGGGGTGTTTTGGAATTCAGAATCAAGAATAAGTGATTTTGGGCCTATGCCAGCTAGTTTTGATTTAATGTGGAGGAAAAAAAAAAAAGCCAAAGCAGTGACCAGCATAAAATTCTTTAAAATTCTTGTTTGTTTGATTTTGGGTAAGTTACTTAATGGTTTGGGCCTTGGTTTTCTTCTTGGTTACAACAGGGTAAAGATGGTGGTGAGAATGACATGTGAAGACTCCAGGGTGAATGGAAGGGAACTGGTCTTCATCCCATGCCTACAGAGATCCAGCCCTATGTTAAATAAGAGTGTGATAAACAGTCTTACAGTTAAACTTTGCACGTAGCCCTTATAATTTTTGGGGGGATAAATAACTTAGAATATAATTGCTGGGCTAAGCAACACTATATTTATAACTGTTCCTCTCTCACATGCTATCTTCTTCATTTCCTATCTATCCATTCATACATCAGGGTTTGTACTAACATTGCAAAATTGCCTTAAAGGCAATTTTTACATTTCCAATATCACCTATCCTTTATCTTTGTAAATGTCATGGATGACCATCAACAGAATCTGGCAATTTACTATGGGAGAAAAGGTAGTTCTTTGATTAAATGTACATTTCACTGATTGCATGGAACATATGTAGAAATCCAAGACAATCTTCCGAAATTGAAGGAAGTAGTTATTCCTAAATGGTCATTATTAGTTGGGACTCAGGTCTATTTGACTCTAGAGATATTCCATTTCCAGATCCCCTAACTCCTACTACCATGACATTTGAATTGTGTTGTGGAGAGACCTGAAAGGTCCTTGGAATGAGGGGTCTTTAGGATATGGTGTGAAACAAGGGCATGAATGAGCTTTGATTGCATGTTCACTATACTGTACTCTTTTCTATTGAACACATATACTGTGTTCTTCTCTATTGTACTATACACACAGAGCCCTCTTGGGTGGCTACCAAAACCTCTTTGAAATGTTAGCCAAGACTTAAGGTTTGTACAGAGACCACAGTAACCATTTTAAACCACTGCAGTATATATTCATCACCTACTTGCTGTGCAGTACATAGTTTTAAAACTACTTAACCATTAAACAGTTTATTACCCAAATCAGAATACTACCAAAATTTGGGTAACTTGATGGCCTAGGTAATCTTGTAAATTCTGCATGTGCTTCCCATTCCCTAAAGTCTAAACTATAGGCGTTAAATAAGCTTGTATTTGAATATCATATCTGCAAAATTCAGATGACCTGACAGCATTTTAGATGAACTAACTCTAGGTAAGATTTCACTGGAAAATCCATCATTGTTCCCAATTACACATAATTAATGGAAGAATGGTAGTAATTCCCTCATACCTAGAGATTCGATAGACATTTTAAAAGTCATCACCTTTCTTATAAATAAAACCCTCAACAGGGTGCTTAGTTACTTTCTTTCCAAGGTATAAGTTTCTATGACTCTTACCTGACTCACAGGCAAGGCCACAATAACTCGTGAACATGTTGAGAAAAGGCTAAGAAGACAGAAAGGGGGCTGGGAATGTACCACAGTAATAGAGTACTTGCCTAGAATGAGCGAGGCCCTACACCACACAGACACACAGGCACATGTGCTTGTGTGTGCACACACACACGTCTGGGGGATCTTACAAAAAATAGAAGAGAGACCTGTAGAGTAGAAAAATGGGGTCAAGGGAGAGAGGAGGGGAGGAAAAGGAGGTACTGGGGAAGGAAATTGACCAAATTATGTTATGTGCATGTATGAATATATTACTATGAATCCCAGTACTGTGTATAATTATAATGTGCCAATAAAAATAGATAAATAAGAGAAATAACAGAAAGGGTCAGGATAATTCAGTATAAATAGGGATTCCCTAATTTAGGTCAACTGTGATCACAGAAAACTTCCTTATTTCACAAGTACAGTTTGAAAACATGGGCAAAGCTCCTTATTCCATGTGATTCTGCCCTTGAGTGTATATCTCAGTGGACCTGTGATGATTAATCTAATCACAGTTCATGCTTGCTTCTTCTGTATACAAAGTACATTTGAGCAAGAAGTCTGTGTGAGACATACATTTTCAGGTGTTTCTCTGAAGAAGAAAAACATTCTTTTCAAACAGAATATTGTGGGAGAAAACAAGGAATGACTAGCTATAGTCACACAAAAATCTTCAATTTGTGACCCAGGATTTCAGGACTTGGTCTGGTCTCTGGGTGGTTTAAGAAGCACAGCCTTCTACATTATACTTGCTTTAATCATCACCATCCACGACATTACCAAACCATTTATTTAGTCTGTTTTTAAGCTCACCACATGGCAAATAACTACCTACATAAACAAAACATTTCAGTTCTATAACAATTCTTTGCAACTGAGACCCCTGGAGAGAGAAAAAAGTATAATTGCTGTCTGAAACATATTGAATTTTCTGTAAGTGGTTCTATAAATGAGTGATTGATTCTCAAAGAGGAAGGGTTGGGGGGAAACAACCCCACAAAGTGCTAAAGGAGGCATTTCTGAATCTTATGGATAAGGTAAAGCAAAATCACGATATCCCTGTCAGTTCTAAGCTAGCAGAAAGCCCAGTCTGAATGTAGATACTGACATGTGGGCAAGTAAAAATAGGCGCAAGTCTCTTTTTAAGAATAAAAAACATGTCTCTAACTCCTCATCTCCCTGCAGCAGT
The DNA here is from genome assembly GCF_047511675.1 of Marmota flaviventris. Classification (NCBI taxonomy): domain Eukaryota; kingdom Metazoa; phylum Chordata; class Mammalia; order Rodentia; family Sciuridae; genus Marmota; species Marmota flaviventris. The sequence continues at coordinate 78,237,805 of NC_092505.1, forward strand.
GGTTCTCAAAGTTCAGTGTTCATTAGAATCATCTGGAGGACTTTTAGAAACACAGATTGCTGGGCCTACCCCCAGAGTTTCTGATTCAAAACTCCTGGTGGTATGGCTCAATAATCTCTCTATCTAACAAGTCCCCAGGGATGCAGCTTGTCCAGGAAGCACAATGTGAGCAACACTGCCTTAAAACACAGAAGATAGAATTACATAAATGGTAGCCAATCAATAAATACTTATTGATGGAACTGAATTCATATTGAAACACATTTTCTTCCCTACCTCAATGTGAATGGGATCTGACATGTTGGAGAAGTGATTAGATGTAATACGGCTGGTAGTTTCAACTGACATGTGTGTGTGTGTGTGTGTGTGTGTGAGAGAGAGAGAGAGAGAGAGAGAGAGATGAGTGTATGACTGAAACAGAGAGTAGAATCATATGTGAAGAACTGAGGAAAAATAATATTTGTACTCTCTGAGTATGTCTTTGGAGAGGCCTTGTCAAGAGTCCCTGTCAATGCTCCCCCAGCTTGATGATCACAAAACAAGGAAAACGAGCCAAGAGTTTATCTGTACCTCAGTACCACAATGGTGATGGCTTTGGGGCGCGATGACAGTGGTAAAATGACTACAGCGAGCACTTCTATAGTGAGATAGGAAGACAAATATGACAAGTGAAAAACCAAGAGAGAAACCTCAAGAAACAGTTTGCATGATTGATATAATTCCTAGCATGAGACAGCAGGGGATAGGTGGAGGAGTGTAGATGACATGTGGCTCAACATAACTAGGACTGGCTGGAATGCCCTCAGGGAAGCAGTGTGGCTTTTGGTAAAGTTACTTCTTTCTCTGATTGTTACCTGTCCTACAGCTTGGATAATAATGCCTACCATGAAGACTGGGGGTGGGTGTGGGAACTGCACTTTAGAGCAGTAGTACTCAAACTGCAGTGGGCAAAAGAGTTCCCTCTACATTCTTGTTAACATACAGCAGCTTATTAAGACGCAGGTTGCTGGGTCACACCCCAGAGATTCAGATTCATTAGGTCTGGAATGGGGCCTGAAGAGATGTAATTCTGATGCCAACACACCCAGTCTTCAGACTATAGTTTGAGTAGCACGGGGGCAACAATCCACATCCAGTTGCCATTAAATCATCACACCAAGTAGAATGCTCAATGTATATCTCAATTACATCACTTTCTATGCTCCATATTAGGCTGTAGTCATTTTGGCTCACTGTTTTCAATCCTATCAGATTTACCCTAAAGCAAGAACTGCATTGTGTTCTTCTTTATATCACACACAATGCCTAACACAGTGTTTTGCTATGCACATATGTGCTCTGTGTGTATGTAACATGTGTTGGCAGATAGATACATATTGCATAGGCAACATCAGTAATACAACTTTGTTTATTTCTTTAGATTCTTTTTAAAATTCAAACCTCGCCTTCTACCAATCTGTTTACTGTGTGAAAATCCAACTGCTGATTTCTTAAAAAATTAGCTGTTTGGCAAAATGAGTCTTATGTGGTAGATGGCAACATGGAACTCATTAGAAGTGTTCTTATGTCTGAGCACAATTTGCCAGTATGCCCTCAATGAATCTGAGGCTAACGAAAATCAGCAAGTAGAAGTCACAAATTCCATTATGATTGTAAGCATTTTCCAAGCCCTTTGCCAGAGTCTCCCTTAACTCCAGGGTCTTCTAGCCCCTTGAGAACCAAGGGGTCTTTAACTAAATTCTCTGAATCTAATATTGCCTTCTTTTATAAAATCTAAAGAATGAAAACTAGTTATACCATAAATTAAGCCAACAAGTCATAGCATATTTAATCCAGCAGAGTGCTGGCAAACATGTGTAAGTGTGTGTGTGTGGGTTCACTGGAAAAAGAAAGGCAGTGGGTCTGGTGGGCTGGTAACACACTAGTCCTTTAAGATACACAGGAAATACTCAGAGGTTTTTTCTGTTTATTAAGTTAAATGGCAATGCAGAAGCTCATGAAATGTTTACTTTGATACATCCTCCTCCTTCCCAATCCACCACATCCCAAATACATTCCCAGAAGACAACTCAGTAGTCCTAAAAACGAAAGAGCCCTTGAAATTTACAGCAACATGAAACTCAGTTTCAAAACCTCCATTCTTCTGGGATCCTTGAAATCAGAAGCAATGAAACACAAACAGAGCAAAAAAGGGGCTCTTCCACCTGCTTCTAGAGGCTCTAGAAAGTTGAGGTTTGAGAGAGAATTAGAAGCAATTTTTCCAACCTTGATGTAAACATTTAGTACTGTCAGCAATGGCTTGGGCTGAAAGTATTTTTAGAGATAGTCTTGTGGGTAATATGTGCAGAGTTTTAACATTTAGTTAAATTTGTCTCTATTCTTCAAATAACAGAACAAATCAGTTTATTTCTTTTAATTTAATTATGTCCTTTCAGAGAGAGAGAAAAATCAGATGCTTTTGAAAATTAGTGTGCCCTGTTTCTTCTGTGCCCTGAAGCCCAGAGTTTTGATTAAGTTTTATGCAGGTTGACTTCTTTTCTTGCAACCTTGCAAACTGGAAACAAACAAGCAAACAAACAAAAAAGTAGTTTACCAGTTTTTTTAAAAATATATTTAATGAAAATTGAAGTCTCTAAGTTAGAATAATCCTTAAAATACCTTCCAAAAGTCTGTCAAACTCTGGACAAGAAAGTATTTAAATCTGCACATTAGTTGCTAATTGTTCAGAATGGGTTAGAAGATTAGAAGCCTTTAAATTTTGTTTATAAAGTTTCTTTAAAAAAATAAGGAAATTCACCCAAAATAAAGTTATCATGCTTTAAATTTTAATAAGTAATAAGCTATTCAGAAAATGTAATAATTAATGCAGTAATAATAATTACACTAATATAATAATAATACAACTATTCAGATATATAGTAATAAGGCATTCAAATCCTTACTGGTTAGCTAAGATGGTTATTACATTGAGAGTTGAAATTGACTTTAAATTCTCTATTAATTTTTTTTTTTTAAACTGGGGTGGAAGGGGAAAATGAGAAGTATCAGGGGTATTTGAGAACAGTGGAACAGAGGTAGAATCCTGGGGTAAAAAGATTCTGGATGTCCAACAAAGAGTGGGTGAGGGGATTGATATCTCAGAAGAAAAGAAAACAGGGTATTGGATAGTAAAATAACAACAAAGAAATATTCAATGTAACATTTAATATAGTTCAAAGTTCTTTTCAATGACCTCCAAATTCCATCTGAGGATACCCGAGAACACCTAGAAATAGTGTCAAAAACAAATATATATTTTTGTGCTCCTTTTCTATAAATCCAAAGTCTAATTAAAAGAGATTAGATGAACTGCTCAAGGTTATAGCTAGACCCAGGTCTCATGATCTCCAGTATGTAGAAGCATCTGAGAATTGAAAGACAGTGATCCAAGCTGTAGCGAAGGAGTTTTGGACCAGAGTGGTCGTAGGGTGAATGCCAAAGAACTAGGACAGATTTTTTTCAGAATGACATTCCAGGCTGGAAGAAGACTGGATTTCTTTAAGCCTAAGACATATGACTTTTAAATTTTGAGACTTTTGAAATTAGGACACAGCTCAGAATCAATGTCAAAAGAGAGGCAGAAGTGCTGATGATGTAGCTGTGATTGTCCATGCATATGTGTGTCAGTCTGCTTCCTGTCACTATAACAAATACCTGAGAATATCAACTAACACAGAGTAAATATTTACTTTGGCTCACAGTTTTAGAGGTTCCATTCATGTTCAGTTGGCCCCACTGCTTTGGGCCTTTAGCAGTATATCATGGCAAGAGTGCACTGTGGAAAAAAACCTTTCACCTTATGGCTAGGAAGTTCCACAAACCCCTTCCAGGGCACACTCCCAATGACCCAAGGATATCCCACTAGGCCCCACCTCTTACCATTTCTACCACCTCCCAATAGTTTGGGGCCAAATGTTTACCATATGTACCTGGGGGGACACTTAAGATCCAAATCATAGCCATGTCCCAACACACAAATCTTTCCAAAGAGATGATAGTACTCTGGAGCTTGGAGATGCTGGTGTGACTGAACCCGATGTAATGGGCTGGCTGTAATGCACACAGTAGCACAGAGGACAAATGGAGAAGTGATGTATGCTAAAGCTTCAAAGGTATTAAATCATCTGTGTTAAAAGATAGAATCACCACACATAGTGGGTTTTCCAGATCTCCATGCATTGCTGGGCAAATAAGATATAGAGCAGTGGTTAAAAATGAAGGCTTTCAACTTAGAAAGAAGAAAAAGTTTGTGTAGTAGTGTTGGTTGCATGATATGAATATACTGAATGCTACTGAATTATACAGTTAAAAATTGTTAAGTGATGCATATTTTACCTTTCTAGAATCAGTCTTCTTGGGTTCAAATCTTGTTTTTGATATTTTCTAGCTAAAGCCTTTGGGTATTGTATTGTGCTATAGTTTTTGTCACCCTAAAATGTGAAGGATAATAGATTCCACCTCAGAGAGGTAGAGAGGAGTAAATGAATTAATATGTGTATTTCATGCGGGCACTGGCAAATTATAAAGGATCAGCGAGGCTAGTGGTTGTTATTGGTGTTGTAATTATTAGTGCACTTACTAGGATGGAAAACAAGTGTCTAACAACAGTTCCAGCTTCTTTTCCTTCTTTGGTGGAGATACTAATATGAAATAAAATGGTGAAAATGTGGGTAGAAAAGAAAGACTAAGTAAAACAAGAGCCTGGAAAGATTAATATCCTGCATAATCAGTCTGGAATAACTGAAACTTGCTTGTATCCACTGATTATTTAAATTCCAATCTACAAACTAAATGTTTAAGGGTCTCTACCACTTGTGAGGAAATTCAAAAGTCTATATGCTTGGTCCCCACTTAGACTGTCTCCGATTCTCCAGAGATGGGGCCAGTAACTGTCCACTGATGTCAACTGAAGTCTGTCATTACACACACACACACACACACAACACACATAGACAATGTGTGTATACCTTTTGGTACTTCAGGTTCACTGGGTGGACTGCTATATATTCTAATATCTAAAAATGAGTATCCTTTCTTCTTTTTTTTCTAACAGCATCTTTCTGCTTTGTTGTAAAGAAAGGTCACTTTCAATGTGTACATCTACCTACCACTTCATAGATACTGTCCTGAAAATTATGTTTTTTCTGAGTATGACTATTGATCAGCAATTCCAGCACTATGTGTGCTTACATGAGAATATAGTTCTGCAACTTTCCAAACCCATTTTAGAGCCATACAGGCCATTGATAGATCTATATGGCTCAAAGAGATGTCTTATTTATTTTTGAAGTGGTAGTTTTTATTCAGTGTGAAGTGGTGGCTAAGCAATTTTCCCCTTTGGTGGGGCTGCCATCCTAATTTGGTCTGATTTCATTTTCTTGTTTTGGTTTAGGTCATTGTTATACTTTGAAACTATGCTGCTAGGCCAGGGTTCCCTCTCCTCTTAGAAGAGCACCAGGAGGAAGGTATTTGGATGTGGTGTAAAGGGGCGGAAGACAAAGTTACATGGGAAGTAGGGGAAAGAGTTCTGTCAAGAGTCTCCTCATGGTTTCTCCTTGCCTGCTGCCTTATCTCCCAACATATTTTATTTTCTAAAATTGCAGACCAAAACATCCTTATGCTGGGCATGGTGGCGCATGCCTGTAATCCCAGTGCCTTGGGAGGCTGAGATAGAAGGATCACGACTTCAAAGCCAGCTTCATCAATGGCGAGGCACTAAGCAACTCAGTGAGACCCTGTCTCTAGATAAAATACAAAATCAGGCTGTGGCTTCGCTCAGTAGTCAAGTGCCCCTGAGTTCAATCCCTAGTACTCACCCTCTCCCAAAAAAATCCTTAGTAAGTGGGGCATGATGGTGCACGCCTGTAATCCCAGTGACTCAGGAGGCTGAGACAGGAGGATTGTGAGTTTAAAACCAGCCTCAGCAACTTAGGAAGACCCTAAGCAATTTGTAACACACTGTCTCAAAAAAATAAAAAGGCTGGGTGGAACTGTCTCTGGGTTCAATTCCCTGTACCAAATAAATAAATAAATAAATAAATAAAAAGAAAAAAAATCTTTAGTAGCTCCCATGACAGAAAGTAAAGCCCAACCTCTTGAGTCTGGCACTGGAGCCTGCCCCCACCAAACACGCACCTCCAGTTTGCCCACATCTTCACCACGTGCCCAGTACAGCTGAGGCCTCAAGCACCTGGAGCCCATCTTCCTCATGGCCCCAGTCCCCCTCCTCCTTTCTCTGAACCCGCTGGCAGGAACTGCCTGTGCCACTCATTAGGGCTCTTAGTCATATGGGTCACATTTTCAATTAATAATTTCATACATGTGTGATTTGCCTCACTAACCAGACCAGAACTCACCAAATTGGAGGCTCATGGGTTGAATTCAGCCCACATACATGTTTTGTTTGGCCCACATAATGTTTTTGAAGAATTTGAATTAGTTGCCAGCATTTTTTAAAAATTAGGAGATGGCACACACACAGAGTCTGGGTTTCTGACTCCTTGACAAACTGGAAGCTCTGACAATGCTGGGCCAGCATTCCAAGATGGCTCAATCAGCTGGAACTGACCCCTCAGACACAGTGTGTCCTTGGCACTTCAGCACAGTCCTGATCACTCCACTTTCTAAATCTGTGACCTATGCCTTGTCCTTAGAGAACAGGGCCTTTGTCTTCACTTCCTAGAGCACAGTGTTATCCACATAACAGATGCTTAGAGAACTCTCCCTGAAAGGCCAGAATCAAGGAAGCAGATGGAAGAAGTGATGGATCAGGGAGATGAAGATAAAAGGAAGCCATGGGTAAGAACACTAGTGAAGGTTTTTCAGTGCCTCAAAAAGGATGTGAAAAGGAAAACCTTGTTGGATTATAGGTTCAAATGACAGGAATTCATGAAGCCCTTTAAGAAAAAAAAAATTAAAAGAAGTATTGCATTTTTAAAATGATGGCTTCCCAGAAGCTAGATGACAGAAACAACCTAGATTACCTCATGAGGTTCTTCAGTTCCAAGTATATTTCACTGTGTTAACAGTGAAGTGAGTCATTCTCTTCAGTTCTTTTAAGGAAAACCGCGAAGCTTCAAGTCTTACTTTGTAATGCTGACTAGGTAAAAGAGAAATTAAAGACAGCCTTAATATCATCTCTATCTAAAAAATCTCAAAAGAAAAACACTGGAAAAGATGTATATTGCCAAGAAAGTTTCCTGAACTTGCACCAAATGCCTTCTCTGTGTTATCCAAGATGCCCCTCTGCCTTCAAATGGGAGTGAAGTTAAAAGGTCTGGAGGAACAAGGTTCTAGAATTCTACACATATCACTTAGTGATTAAAGTAAGTTAAACTTCATGGGTGACATTGTGGCTCAAGAAAAGTCTTGGCTTAACTCCATTTTCTCACAAAGCATGTTGTACAGCTTCCTCCTACTGAAAAGTCTCCGCAGTTTTACTATCTGTCCATTGCTCCTGGGTTTGAGGGTACAAAGTACACTGAGTTGGTAGTGAGCTGCTTGGGAATTTAGACAAGAAAAGAGGTGAATAGAGATTTTTCAATTTGTCCACTTTGGGAATTTGTGTTTGAACTGGAAGTCTGAGGAACCAAAGTTGAATACAGCTTTAGATCTGGGACATATCTCTAGATGATAGAACAGAGAAGAGGTCACCAATGGGAAGCTTATGGAAGCATCCAACAACAGACATTTGCCTCACTTGACTTTTTGGCAAATTTTCCCCATCTGCCTGAAGAGATGACCTAATTTTTCATTTCAAAGAATTACAACTTAAAATCATACCCACTTGTAAGCATTGGGATTGCACAAAGTTTCATTCCCTAAGTTGGGGCTCTATCACAGTTTCCAAAATCCCCTAGTTTGTTTCAGAATCCTGTGCTGTGCCATGAGAGAAGCAACAGCATATGGTGTACTGATAACAGCCTAATCTCAAGGGTTAGACGGACAGCAGTCCTGGTTTTGCTAGTCAGTGGATAGGGGACCCTAGGAAAGTCAGGCAACTTCCCTAGCCAGTTTCCTCACCTGCAAAAAGGCCATAAAAATTATACATTACCTGGATTGCTTTGAGGCATGATTAAGAGAATACACACAGAACACAGTCCAGCACTGTGCAGTCAGCTGCCAATAACTAACCATTTCATCAGAGTCTCTCATAATATTCAGAAAGATTTAGATGGTCAGGAAGGTGAAAGGCCATAAGGATCTTGGAAGAGTACATAGAAGTTGGCCTGGCATTTTGTTTACCATTGGTAATTCTAATTAAGGATGAGGTTAGTGACCTGGTCAAAAGAATGTGGGCCTGAATGATTCTGCCCAGTAGCAAGGGAGATAGGTTAAGATGCAGCCATGCTCACACCTATGCCTTCTGATCAAATGCACACGTCTATGAAACAGTAGAGCAAGCAGGGGTTGCTTTGCATGAAGCCAAACATCTCATATGGGGCCAGATCCTGTAGCCTTGGATTTCATCCAACAGAGCTAACTGGTAACAGATAACCGATGGCACATTCCCTGCTCACAGGCCAACAGACTTTCACAGGGACCTACCATAAGAACTTTAACAAGATGCAGAACACAAAATACATTTTATCATTCCCAAGAACATGTGATATTTCAGAGTTTGAAGAAACTGTAGCTACTCTGTCCAATCTCATTTATAAGTAGATTCTACAGCTGGAGAGGTCTGGGCATTAGTGGTCTTTTCTCTCGATGATGTAATGAGTATCCGAAACTGAAATGACTATGATTGAAGGAGCTCAGATCTAGAAATCAAGTCATCTTTCTTTAAGGAAACACCTCACTGCATTACTGGCTTCCTCTACAAACATTATACTCTCAGAGAACCTAGTCACAGAATATTAGAGCTATAAGAATCTTTAGAGCTACCAAGCCCCCTGGAGGGTCAAAGAAGCCTGGTGATGTGCAAAGCAAAATGTTGGCTCTGCCAGCACCAGAGCTTCTCTGGCTCCAGCTCTGGCTTTCTAGAACCATCTGCCACCCTAAGCTACTCAATAATCAGTTTTCTTTATAAAGCTATCCCAAAGTCACAGAACAAATCACTTGCCCATTTAATTTTATTTTTTAATGATGTGGAGCACACAGTTGAATGGTGGTCCAAAGCAATAAAACTTTTGTTTACAGCTACTTATTAACTCAATGTTCACTGTGTTGATTGTATCATGACACACTTGTTAATAGTAAGCAGATAAAGCCAGTAAATGCTAAAAGTACTTCTCAAGTAGCTGCTAAAATATTGATGATATCTCTATTTAACTTAACTAGAACAGGTTATGAACTTTGTTTCCTTTGTATCAGCAGGTAGTAAGCATTCAGTAGCTGTGATTCATTTACTAAATTACTGGCACAGCACTGACTTTTTTGTAAGTATGTAAATTTCAAAAAACAGCCTCCCATATAAATTTAAAAAATAGATGTGAGGTCTGAAAAATTGACAATATTTATGGGAGGATGTACTGAAGATTTGTTGGTTCATCAGCTGGACATAAGGGAAAATCCTGGAGCTGAAGGTCAGTCTAGGTTCCTGTCCAGGTCTTGCAACAATCCAGAGGCAATAACTCTTGGTATCCTAAAACCTTTCTATTAAAGATCCTTGTATACCATCTTAGCATGCATAAAGAAATGAAACCTGTTTTTCAGTGTCTTACATCTTCAACTAAATCAATCAGGATCTCCTTGTTTGAATGCCTAAGACAAACCTAGGGTTTTACACACAGGGTGTCCAAGATATAAACGATCCCAGCAAAAAAATGTAGAGATAATCTTGAAGGTAGTTATGAAAAACCTAATATTCATAGAGTGGAAGGGTAAAGTCATTTAACATAAAACAATAAAGAATGTACAATATTTAAAACATCCTGAAATATTAAGGCTAGCATTTTGTTACATAACTCTCTTTTCTAAATTACTGGAATAATCACAAAAATTATCCTTTTCTCAAGAGTGTCTGAGGACTAAAGAATTGGGAAAGGAAGAGATTAAAAAGTAAATGTGAGGGATAGGGTTGTAGCTCAGTGGTAGAAGGCTTGCCTAGCATGTGTGAGGCACTGGGTTTGGTTCTCAGCACCATAAATAAATAAATAAATAAATACAAACAAAAATTTCATTAACAACTAATAAAAATATTAAAAAAATGTAAATGTGGAAATATAACTACATAGTTATATCTAGGTGGCAAAGTTAAGGGTAATTTATATCTTTGAAGAATTTTTTTCTTTTAAATATTTATTTATTTTGTTTTAGTTGTACACAATATGTTTACTTTTTTATTTTTATGTGGTGGTGAGGATGGAACCCAGGGCCTCGCATGCTAGGTGAGTGCCCTACTGCTGAGCCACAACCATAGCCTCCTAATTTATATCTTTTATCTTTGCATTTTATGTACTTTGTATATTCTCTGCATTGAACGTGTTACTCTTATAATAAGAAAAAAAAACCAATAAACTTTAAAGGTGAAGATGGGGTCTTTAGTATTTACAAGTATGTGAGGGGAGACAAATTTGTCTTTTTCTAGCATCAGATGGTGACTGTTACAACATGATGATACGTTCTGTGAATTCGCAAAAAGAGCATGTGGCCATATGGATCATCCAGTGAATACAATTTTCCATGGGCAGGATGGGCTCTGTGTGCCAATGATTTACAGGATAATGGAGAACTAAGAGGGTGTTTAATGATGCTGAAGATTCTGAGGAGAGCTAGAAAATTCTTGTTCAGGATGTTGGGGTTAGTGCTTGAGATGACAGTTCTCTACTGAAACCCTGTAGGTACTAAAAGAAATCAATAAGAACAGGACAAGGAAATCTTGGAGACCCTGAATTGAAACAGGGGCTGGTCGGAGATGTTCTGAAGGGCCAATCCATGAGTACATTGGTAAGAATTTGAGGCAGGTCACTTCCAGAAAGGCAGTTAAAACCTGAAGTAAAAATAAAACTGGAAATGGAACCGTCTTTTGACCCAGCTATCCCACTCCTCATTCTATATCCAAAGGACTTAAAAACAGCATACTACAGGGACACAGCCACATTAATGTTTATTGCAGCACAATTCACAATTGCTAAACTGTGGAACCAACCTAGATGCCTTCAGTAGATGAATGGATAAAGAAAATGTGGTATATATACACAATGGAATATTATTCAGCAATAACAGAATAAAATCATGGTATTTGCAGGTAAATGAATGGAGTTGGAAAATTTAATGCTAAGTGAAGTTAGTCAATCCCAAAAAACCAAATGCTGAATGTCTTCTCTGATGTAAGGAGGCTAAATCATAGTGAGAATGGGAGGGGGAGCATGAGAAGATTAGAGGAACTCTAGATAGGACAAAGGGGAGGGAGGGGGCAACGGGTATAAAAAAGATGGTGGAATGAGATGGACATCATTATCCTAAGTACATGTAGGAAGACACGAATGGTGTGAATATACTTTGTATACAACCAGAGATATGAAAAACTGTGCTCTATATGTGTAATATGAATTGTAATGCATTCTGCTGTCATATATAACAAATTAGTATAAAAAATAAAAAAAAAATTGGGTATAGCATGGAAGCAAGAAGGACCAAAAGAGGTTTGTCACAGATAGGAGAGGGCATTCCAGTTTCTAGAAGGGCTTGTGCAGTGATTAATAAAATCTGAGCTTAACAAAGTAACGTGAGACTATATTCAAAATTATGTCACACTTTTGAACGCTTCCGTTCTTACATTTGAACTCAACTATTAACACAGAGATGGTGAGAGAAAGGGGATGAAGCTATGGACCCCAGAGGCACTGTATTCAAAAGATGTGCATCTTGACCTTGAGCTTAAGGATATTGGTGGAAATCTTCAAAGGAAGGGCAGTGCAGTCTAGAGTAAGGGAGACCAGTGATCTGTGCTCATTTTCTGTAGGATATTGAGTATGTTTTTTCTGAGTCACACCAGCAAGAATGTTTAGGTTGACTTCCTAAATTTTGGACCACGAGTAGACATGTCAATAGGAACCAGGCAGGTAATAACATAAATTAATTGGCCCATGGTGCAGGAAAGAGCACATGCTCTGAGAGGACAACCACTTTATAGCTCTGGCCCACTTCAGGATTGTGGGCTTCGAGTTGTTAGATCTGAGTTTTCAAGAAAAGCCAGATATCTGTTTCTTTGTGAATTCTACTATTATTAGCAAGTTATTTAATTTCTTTTGAAAAACAAAAAACATCATGAAAGTCAAAGAAAACATATCTGGGAGGAATGTGGTACCTGGATAGTCTGTGACATTTGAGCCCCTTTCAGTAAAACTGCAACTTTGGTTAAGGAAGAGATTTAAACATCAGTATAGACTATCTTGAAAGCATCTAGGTGTTGGACCTTTGGCCAGCCTTTAGAATACTAGGGAAGCTCAAGTGGTAAAAGAATCTGAGAAAATGTAGCTCTTCACAAATAGTGCCTTGGGGAGAATTTTGCACACATGTTAGTAAGCCTAATATCCAGATGTACAAAGAACAAAGTATAGAATTTGAGAAGTGTGGGCCAGAGTTAGTGCTTGAAAACACTTGGATGTAATTTACTTTGATTCTAATAGGAAGTTGCACATAAAAACTGGAGAACAAAACCTGGCCCCAAGGGGCAATTACATGAAATGATACATACTTAGCAAGTGCTATGGTTGTGACTAAAGAATTGATTAGTTAGGGTTTCTGTGGCTTTGGAAAGCCTTCCAGGTAAGAAAAATATTAACAGTGAAAACAAATATCCATACTCCAACTGGGTGGAAACTTCAAAGATGCTTTATTTGAGACAAGATGAACAGAATGCTCAAGTGTAGACCCCTAAATGCTTAGATAAGTGAGAGAATGGAGCAAGATTCTTACCCGTATATCATGTATCTACCCATTTCCCATTTATGCACTGGAAATCTGTGAATGTGAATCTATTTGAAAAAAGGGTCTTTGCAGATGTGATCAAGTTAACATGAGGTGGGCCCCAATCCAATGATTGGTGTCATTATAAGAAGACAGAGCTTTGGACACAGAGACACACTGAAAGCAGACAACTACTTAAAGAGAAAGACAGATTTTGACATTATTTTGCCATAAGCCTAGACCACTGGCAACCACCACAGGAAGACATTCCTCTAGCCTTTGGAGGAAGCATAGCCCTGACTGGCACTCTGATTTCATACTTCTGGCCTCCAAAAAAAGTCAGGGAAAACAAATTATGTTGTTACAAGCCACCCAGTTTATAGTAATTTAATAAGCTCTAGGAATCTGTCTTTTCAAGCCACGTCTGGGGTAGAAGACTTTCTATGATGATTATACAATGACTTACAATTATATCTTAAATTAGAGTAATATATAGGGTATAAGCTATAAGGGACAGGAAGCATAATCATCAGAGCATGAACACTCTTGATTCCGGAAAGAAGAAAACTGTGGAATGCTATGGTTTGAATGTGTCTCTTAAAGTTAATGTGTTGGACACTTAATCCCTAGTGCAACAATTTTGGAAGGTATTTGCTTAATGAAGTGCTGAGGTTATGAGGATTCTGTTCTCATGAATGGCTTGATGTCATCTTCTTATTCTTGCTCTTCTCCCTTTTGCCATGGGATGATACCACACAAAAGCCCTCACCAGATGCTGGCCCCTTGAGTCCAACCTCCACTGTAAGAAGTACATCTATCCTTTATAATCTACCCAGTTTCCAGATCTTTTAGTGAAACACAAACTAAAGCAAGGAGTAAAAAAGATAGGTAACCAAATGGAGAGCAGGAAAACTCTAGTGGTATTATATGTAGTATTTATGCCAGAGTGGACCTAGATTTCATTTTATTTAGGGGAAATTATACATCTCAGATTTTAAGAAATTTAATCATTCTACACAGCTTAGTTTCCTTTTTGAGAAAAAAAATAAGCCTTATAAAATAACTATAAGGCATTTTAGGATTTTTACATATCTAGATCAAATATGAATTATCTCAACATATGCAGAAGGTTTTCCTCATATAATCTATACTCAACAGGTTTACCTGAGGGTTGTCCTTCCATTTTACTTTCGTAAAAATTTAAAATAATTCTTTTAAAAACTACACTGTAGAAAGAAATATTGCATTTATTTAACCAGGGATTCTCATTGTTAACACCTTCTCCTCAGCTGGCTTCGTTCTTGCCTTCCTTCCTTTCTTTTTGGTAGGTGGAATTTGAAAGGGGGTTTCCCCTACTTCACCTTTTTAGCAGGAAGCAGCTGGATGTGATATAGATGTTCCAATTCAAATGAAAACACATGGAAGGGAATACTAAAAGAAAAAGAAAAATGGAGGCAGACCTCATGGACCATTGATGTTTTATTCAGCATCAGAGGGGCACATCTTGGGGACAAAATGGCTGTGGGCCACCATGAGCCTTAGGAGAGCCAGGTCATGGGAGGAATTTTGATGGAGGGATCATTTAGTGCAGGGTGGGAGGGCAGGTAGGTAACCATATCCAGTTCTGAACCCAGGGTCACTCTACATTTGAGCTACACCCTCAGCCCTTTTTATTTTTTATTTTGAGACAAGGTCTTGCTAAGTTGCAAAAGCTGGCCTCAAACTTGACATCCTCCTGATTCAGATTCCCAGTGACTCTATTCTTGGCCTTCTATCTTCATGTCTCAGACCCTCCTTCCTATACCAGTCTAGAATTTCTATTCTAAGCACAAGGGAGGACAGCCTTCATTAGTCTTACTTAGAAGTTCAGTTAATAAAGCCACAATTATAACACAAATGGTGCCATAATACTCATCCTCCAACTGAGTACACTCAGGGGACACACACACACACACACACACACAATCACTATCAGCACCACCTAGATGTTGGAACAAAAGCTGACCTTGCAATTTTGATGCAGAGAAGTGATTCTCTCATAAATGTGCCATTTGCTAAGAAGGAAATTGCTCTGATGGTGTATGTCTATTCATCTAAAACTCCAATAGAGTTTGTTACTACTGCCATAGCTTGTGTATGTCATACTCAATTACATGCCAAGAAAAGCTTGGGCATATCTCCTTATAAAAAGTGGGTCTCATGGTGTCTTGGCCAGCTCTGAGGAAGATCAACTCTCAGACCACTATTTATGTCCACTTATAAAATAACTACAAGGCATTTTAGGATTGTCTAACTAACACATGATAACACATGTCATAACATGTTATGGATCACTTCAGGACAAAATGGAAAGTTGTGTGTACTTCCTGTTTAACACATATAATACTTATTATTTATACTATATGCATAAAACATAGAATACATTTCACCCTATGAATACAAAATTAAACATTAATAAATGTATGTATATAAAAGTATATGTATATAAAACTTTACATAAGTTATATATTTATAATATATAAGATAAAATAGATTTTTTTTTAGAAATAAGCCACTTGTTTTTCTTATTAAACCTTAAAATAAATTATTTTCTTTTTTTTTTCAAGCTTTTGGATTAGTTTAGTTGCCTAGCATATAATGAAGTATCAAAATGAATTTAACAAAGTGCAACGAAACAGTGAAAGGTACGGAAAATAACCTCCAGTGTGAAAAGGAGAATAATGGGCCCCAGGGAACTTCCCTATCTACAACTGTTCTCCTACTTGCCCTCCTGCCCTGCTCTAAATGAGCCCACCACCAGCTGAAGGACAAAATTCCTCCTATGACCTGGCCCTGCTAAACCCTATAAAACTCAGACCCTTGTTGTTCCCCTTAAAAATGTGCCTTTCCATTGCTTAATAAAGCATCTCTGATCCCTTGAGGTCTGCCTCCTTTCTTTTTGTATTCTCTTTCATTTGCTTTCACATAGAATATGGAAAAAAATGAAAAAAGGTGGGGAGAATGTCATCTACTCAAATTTCCGATTTATGGAAAGAGTTCTATTGATCTCAACAATTATCTTTATAATAAGAATAATATTCATGTGATGATTTAAAAGAAATTTACCCTAATAAAACATTGCTTACATGTGTTTTCTCTATTGAGGGTGGGCATAAAACAGTTTACAAGAAGAGACTTTGCTGCCTAAAACATGTGAAAACAACAAATTTGGTAGACAACATTATAGAGCTACCTTTGGATCAAATTCTTACCCTAAAGACTTTCATCAAAAGGAGCCACTTCTGTGCTCCCAAAGATGTCTTAGAGGCATCTTCCAGAGTCAAAGGTGACAATTTGATAAGACTTGAGAAATTTTCAGATTTTTATAAAAAGGAAAATCATATAAATGTTTAATTTGGATCTTACCATAGTTAGGTAAATGTTTCTTTTTAGAATTAAAACATATTTAAGGGCTGGGGTTGTGGCTCAGTGGTAGAGCGATTGCCTAGCATGACATGTGACACAATGTGTTCGATCCTTAGCACCATATAAAAATAAATCAATAAAATGGAGGTTAAAAAAAAGAACACAGTTATTAAAAAAATTTAAAATCAATTTTAAGAGATCTCACATATTTATACTGAGCATTTCACATAAATCTAAAAAAGGTATGTTTTACTTTGCTATTGCACAAGATCTCTTTAAGTTGCCCATGTATTGAAAGCTGCTCAAGTAATGTTGGTAGATGCATGAACAAATAAAAACCCATTTGCTCTTTAACAATGACCTTAATAAGTTCATTCCACAGGATAAGCCAAATAATTAAAAAAGCATGCTCCTTTGCATTCAGGTCATTGAAAGTTTATGGCTAAATAAGTGATTGACTTCTAACAACCATGAAAACATCTCTAGATTTACATTCCAATCACCATGAGTACCTCAACCAACTCTTTAACTCTACTGTACTGTTTATATTTTGGAAATGAGGTATAAGTAGATTAGTAAAAAGAAGAATCCCTCCTAAAAATATGACACTTTAGTAACTTATTAATCTCCTCTACAGCACTGAGTGACTATAAAAAATAAAAAGTCCTCCCCAAATTACTCTGCCCTCTTTGGTAAGTTCTGGAAAATTGTAGGGTTTCATGGGAATGTTAGGAAAACAATAGCCTAACCTCTGATCTTTGTTGGGTCTGCTTGAATCTCAAAAGAGGCAATATATTGAGTGGAACAAGAAAATTGGTTGCTACCACAATTTATAGTTGCCACTTTTCTATAATATAAAAAAAACCTTGTGTTCCTAAAGGTATAACTTCAAACACTGAGACACACACACACACACACACACACACACACACACACAGGAAAGAGAACTATCTATCAATGTCAGAGGCAAATTTCTACAGTTCCTTCCAGTTAAATTTAGATATTAACTTTTTTTTGGCATTAAAAAATCAATACTTTTAAAAATGTTATGCTCTTTTATTCCCTGGAAGATATAATCCAGTTAGGTTTGAAAATAGACTATGGTGTATGTGGTAACTTTCATTCCATGACATAAACAAAGTGCTTTTCAACAAATGTTCAACTCTATATTTAAGCAATTAGTGTAGATCATCATGTCAAGCCTTATACAATTCTGCACAACAGATTTTCTTTCAAGAGTAAAATATAATTTAAGAAGTTGAAAGTAAATTTAACTAGGAGAAAAACCTGGGCTAGACAGGAAATTCTGGAATCCCAGTCCTTGTCCATGTATAGGAGCTGAGAGACAAAACCACCTGGACTTGATGGCTTTCTTCAGTCGAGGTATCAATAAAGGAGAAAGGGTTCCTGATTTGTGTTTTGTTCTTCCCTCTTCTTCCCTCCTCTATTTATTTATTTATTCATGTTACTGAGGATTAAACCCAGGAGCACTCTGCCCTTGGGTCAAGCTAAGATGTTTTACACTTGTGATCCTCCTGCCTCAGCCTCCCAAGTAGCTGGGATTACAGATAGGTACCACTATGCCTGACTTTGTTTTCATGCTCTAAATGACAGTAAGAATCATCTGGCACCTCCATCACCATGTGCAGTTTCTCCCTTCACACCCCACAATGGCATGTCTCACAATAACTTTGCACCCACACATAAGGCTTCAGGGTGGCCCCTGACTGAAGTGGAGTGAGCTGTCTGAGTCAGCAGCTTGTCCTGGTTAGTCTCAGCTGTAGGAAAGAGCTAGCTTTATACTTCCTTCCTGCTCTCCCCCATCCTTCCCCCAACAAATGCTTCAGGCAGCTGGCACACTTGAGTGTCCGTAGTGCCCATGGCTCTGAGGGTTAGTGGGGAGTGGAGGGCTCTGGGATGAACAAGGGATCTAACTTCACTGATTGCTTTTCTGGTAAGATAGAGACAATGGCTGGGCCTGATCTGTCCTCTTCTGTGAGGGTAGTTTAGCAGTGCTTAGATCTTACATTTTGTGGAAAGGACTGGATAAGAATGTAGGAAGATGAGGTAAGCAAAAGTGGATTTGGATGGTGGCTAGTTGGTCCATAGATCCCAGTTTACCTGAATCAGTCCCTTGTTATTGATTGAGATCCTTTTCATTCTCAAAAGCTGTGGCGACATGAAGCTAGATTTACATTGTAGGGGGGACATTTCTTCCTTTCATGAGTATACTCTGCTCACTGTAGAAAACTTAGAGATCTACCTCTACGCACTAAATACCTGCAGGACACGTCTACCGTATCATTTTGTGCCCACCCTGTCATTTTAAAACCCCAAATGCCCTCTCTCTTCTAAATGTCTTCTGAGGAGAGCAATAAGGCCTGATACAAAGCCACTGAAAGCTCTGTTAGTTAAGAAAAGAGGAAGCCAAGGCTGAGGGAGATTTGGACTCTAGGAAGGTAGTAGCTAGACAGTGGCTGAGGCACTGTTTTTCACTACAGCACACTTTGCAGCAGGACGAAACTCAGCTGTAGCCTCATGTCCAACACCTGCAGCTGAATCACTGTTGTAAAGGCACAAACTGCAGAGAAAGAATTTACATGTGATAATTCCAGTGTCTTATTTGTACCACTTAATCATTCAAGTTGGTAGCTTTATAAACCTTGTTGGTTTTAGAGGTTGTTATTATTGTTGATGTTATTATTATTACTGATAATAATATAATAGTGGTATTTTAAAAGGAAGATCTGATGCTTTAGATTTTTAAACACATAAAAAGCTTAATGAGAGATTAACAATAATTAGCAACAATAATACAAATAAACATGCTTTCTTCAAAGAAATAATTTTTTTTTGTTTTTAAAAAGTATTTAAAGGCAGTACTTTCAAACGAAGCCAATAACAACACCTTACCTTCTATGATTCTTATTAGTTCACTTCTTTAATAGGATTTAATCCTGAAATAAGTCAGGGAGGTAGGCAGAGAAAATACTGTTATTCCTATTTATTGACAAGACAATTGAATTAAAAAAAATTTAGCGTCTAAAAAATGTGGTAAGGTATATGGTCTTCAAACTTCAGGACAATATCCTTTACATTATATCTTGAAAAACCAAGTCAGGAACACTGTTGAGAGTTAATTATTGTAACTTACTTAAATGACAGGCTTTCTCCAGCATTTACAGGACATGCCTTTTCCTCTACCTAATTCCTCATGGTCATTTGTTCTGGCTTTGGGCAGCAGACCTGAACCCTGGAGAAGGGGACGGGGGTTCCTTACCAGTGCACTCACTGAGCACTGACTGTGTGCGCCCTGGCTGAGGCACTGGGGAGGCTAAGCTAACCAGACCTGGCCTTTTGCTTGAAGGGTTCAGGACATTTTGAAAGCACTCTTAGTACTGTCCTCCACGCTGTCAGTGGTGCTTCATTCTATTGCCTAGAGCAGGGATGGTCTGAGTGTGGATGGTGGATTGTGCCCAGGCCAGGGTGTTCTTGCTGTAATATCCAAAATGGCTGCACTTTTTCTAACTCTTCTCCCTGCAAAATCCTTAACAATCAATTTTAACAACCGCAAACCTTGGGGACATACAGGGAATTCTAGATTTATAAATCTTTGTATATAAAAGCTCTAGGAAAAAAACTATGCTGTGCCAGTTACAGTACTACTAGTAAACTACAAAAAGACTGTTTTCAATAACAGCTTTCAGAATTAGATGAATGAACTGATACCTTTAACGACATTGCCAATTCCCCTGTTTTAGACACATTTGAGGCAGAAGGAGTAGGCCATCTAGAATTAGGATCTTATACAACTCTGAAGTAGTTATCAGAGTCTAAATAGCTGGAATATCCTGCTCTGAGCAGTTTCAATATTCTAGAGATTAGACTGATTCATAGGGTTATCAGTGCCTTGGGAGATGTGACTGTCCTGTTACTGTACAGCCTTGGGGAAAAAAAACAAAAAAAACCAAGCCATTTTCATGTTACAGTTCCTCATTATCCCCTAGTCTCTTCATTCCCTTTCCTTAAAAAATTAATGAATAAAGTAAGCATGTGGCAAATATGTTTTCATTTTTCTACCAAGAATGCAGACTTGACAACTACTTCCCCTTCTCTTCTCTCATCCTCCCCAGCTCCACCTCCTCCCCTCCCCCAATGACCTCATCCCTGTGCAGAAAGGACACCAGCTGCAGGGAGGGTCTGCCTCCACCGAGTGGGATCATTATCATCATTAGTAATGCCAAAAGCCCAGGCGGCCTTGCCCACATGTGCTCTGCTTTACAGCTCTGTGGTCTCCCATATTCATAATAAAGCTGCTGTCTGGAAATGTAAAAGCTCTGCCTTACTAAAAATAAGGTTGTAGGAAGAACATTTAGATATTTCTTAATGAATTAATCTGCATTGGCAAGTGCAGCAGCAGTGAGAAGAACTGGCTAAGATGATGATGAACCTGAGGGTATCCTTACAAGTGATTCCAGTTTAATTGCTTTATTTAAGAAAAAAATGAAGACCCTTGATTTTTCAGGGGGAGAATAATAGGACTTTGTTTGGAAGAGGAGAGCTACATGGAAAATAATAGTTAGGGGAAAAAAAGTAACATAGTACACAATGAAAGCTAATGACTCATTTTTATAGACATATTCTTAAAGATTCATGTTCATTCCTTAAGGCATTCATGATTCTCCACTCTCCTGTCAATCAGTGCCAACTTGTTCCAGAAAATTAGGCTGAGATTTTACTACAAATAGTGATAATAACATTTTCCATATCCTGAGTGCCTTTGCTGAGCTGAATATTGAGTTATGTGTTATATACATGGCTCTCAATCCCCAAGCACAGACAGATCAATATTTCTGTTGTAAAGATGTGACAACCGAGGCTCAGAGGTGTCCTGAGCCCTCTTCCAGAGTCATACTCTCTTCCTAGGCAATCTCATCCATATTCACAGCTTTAAATATCATCTACAAGTCATTACCCAACTTACTTCTCCAGCCTAGACATATATTCTGAGCTCCAGATCTATTTTTACAATAACCTGCATGACATCTCCACTTGGATAAATCACAGCATCTCAGACCAAACATGTCCCAAACTGAACTTGGGATCTCATGCTCCCCACCTAAGGCTAGGCTCTTTTCCAAAAGTTCTCACCTCAGGAAACAGCACTGTGTTCAGAAAACTGAAATTCATCAATGACAATCTCCTATTCTGCAATGCCACCAATTCAGAGACCCAACAACTACTGTCAATCTGTATATATATCTGTCTTGGATCCATCCTCTTCTCCATTGATCATCAATCACCTGAAAAATGGCACTAACATTCTCATTGGTTTTCTGCTTGTTCTCATCTAATCTACTGTGTCACAAGTCACAACAACTGGAATAATTTAAACTCCATATGGTCACACTTTTACCCCATAAAAGTGTCTTTTAGTCAAGCATGGTGGTGCATGCCTTTAGTACCAGCTATTTGGGAGGCTGAAGCTAAAGCAGGAGGATAACTTAAGCCAGTGATTTAAGAGACCAGCCTAGGCAACACAGCAACCCCATCTTAAAAACACCAAGAAGATCAAAATCCTTCCCATTTCCCATAAGGTTTGTATAAACTGGCTCCACTATCTCTGTATCTTTCCATTTCCCTCTTATTCACTGGGCTCCAGTCTAGATCATCATCTTCACTTGGTTCCTTTTTTTGTCCCAAGTTCCTTCCTTACTTTGGGTCTCTGAACAGGTTCTCCTTCAGCCTGTGAGGCTCTTATCCTTTCTGTTTGGTTAACTCCCACCCACTCTTTGAGTCACAATTCCACTATTTTACAGAATTGTTTTCCCTGCCCTTTTGACTCAGATTCCACCCATGTTTCCTCCTATTCTTGATACTACATTTGAAATACTCAAAGTTTTATTTTATTTTATTTTTTGTACTAGGGATTGACCCCGGGGGCACTTAACCACTGAGCCACATCCCAACCCCTTTATTTTTTTATTTCGAGAGAGGGTCTCTCTAAGTTGCTTGAGGCTGTCTTTGAACTTGTGAGATCCTCCTTCCTCAGTCTCCCCAGTCACTGAGATTATAGGTTTGCACCATATAAGTTCAATGAGGGCGAAAACCATGTCTATTCTGTAAAAAACTGTATTCACTGTGCCTAGCATAATGCCTAACTCATGGAAAATGTCCAATCAATATTTGTTAAATAAATACATGAGGCAAAAAAATCTGCTCAAGGTGACAGGATTGGAACACAAATCTAAGAAAGTTTTATTCAAAAACACATCTTCCAGAGCAGAATAGTTCTTTATGAATTCAACATATTCAATCAGCTTCACACATGTATATATTTCCCAAGTCTCAAAGTGCTTTCTAACTTGGATGAATGGACGAATAGATGAATGGATTGTTAGATGATTGAAAGGAATGGAGTCTGGGAATACAGTGAGATTGGGGAGGAATCTGTCTCCTACAACATATTCGACATGACCAACATCTACTGGCCCACACTAGTAAGCAAATAGGGAAATGAGAATGTGGATGGGAGAAGAGTTCTAAGAGACTGTTGTGCTGCTAAATCCTAAACAAAATGAGATTCAAGAAACAAGGAAACATACCTTTAATGTAGCTGAAAAGAACAAATGTGGCAAGATTTTGGAAAGATGAAACAATCTTTCAAAGGGAAGAAAACTTACTGGTCATGGTTTTCTGCATACATCTCCCCTCTTTTCCTTCCATGTTTGTTGGGGGTGAATGTGGTGGGCAGGTAAGGTCCACCTTATAGGGGAAATGATAGATTATTGGAAAGATCTGAAATAAGTTTCTCTGAGCTATGAGGATTGGGGAGTAATTATTTTCAGTGTGACATCCAGGATGCTTGCTTGCTTCCATCATGACAATTCTAAAAGAATTCTCTTGGGCTGGGGATGTGGCTCAAGCGGCAGCATGCTCGCCTGGCATGCGTGCGGCCCGGGTTCGATCCTCAGCACTACATACAAAAACAAAGATGTTATGTCCGCCAAAAAATAAATAAATAAAAATTCTCTCTCTCTCTTTAAAAAAAAAAAAAGAATTCTCTGCTGGGTGGTCTGCTGCTGACCCTCAGATAGAGGGGTGCAGATATACACACAGCAGGGTTTGACCAACACAGGTTATAACAGCACAGTCTCTATCTTTGTTCTGTTCCTATATTTAATTTTTTTTTTTTTTTTTTGCTATGAAAGTGCAAAACTTCACACTTTCCATGATGGATGTAGACTTGTTACATTTGCCCTAGTTGTCAAGATCTGGGAATTTCGGCTCTCCCCCTCTTCTTCAATCCATTTCTTTCCTTGAACTGCCCTAGCTTTTCACAAGAAACACTCACTTATTAGGGACTTTAAATTTATTTCTCATGTTGCAATTTCTGTGTGGATGAAATAGAAATAGCAATTGGGTTATCAGCTGTTTGGCAAAGTAATAAAAACCAGTTCTCTATTTCTCCCTCAAGTTTTCCATTAAAGGCAGTAAAAATCTTCAGTAATTCAGTATCATTCAACATGGTTGGAATTGTTCTGATTAGTTATGTATTATATGGCCTGAACCATACATGAATTACCAATGAAAATAAAATAAACTAAGTAGTAAGCTGAAACACAACCTGAACATATCTCTTGTTCTCTCTCTTGTGAAAAGGCTAGAACCCAGGTCTCAAAGACGTGAGGCAAGTGCTCTATCAATGGTCCATCTCCCCAGTCCCAACATCTTCTTTCTTTGAAGAGTCAGAAGGTGCAGAAGGATCTTGTAGCACTCTGAGTTAGTTTTGAACATTTTATTGCATGACGGTGCTTACTGACTAGCTAATGAAGCATCATGTAACACTGACTGGTCACAGAGCCTATTGTATTTGATACTGGCTGAGTTTCTTATGAGAATACAAAAAAAAAAGTCACTTTGAGTTTGATGTTAAGTTCTGTGATTGCATAATTCTGTTTACTAGAGGAATGTTAGGAGTTTGTGGGATTTTTCTGATTTCAGTGGCTAGATTTTTTCCTCTAGTATCATAATTTTTGACCTTTTTGACTTCTTTAATATGTAATAACTATATTTAAAGACAAAATTCTGGCATTTATATTAATCTGATATTGAGAGGGACCAAGATCCTGGCCTCATGGCAAAAAAAAAAAAAAAGGAAGTGGAAGTAGATCTACTATGAATGAAGAGGAAGTGACAGGGCCCATACCACAGATGACAGAGAGAAAGGAAAGGCTGTTCTTCCTGTTGCTGAGTAGCAGGCTCTGTTTGCATTGAGTATCTTTTAGCTATCATTGTTTGTTTGTTTTTTCCAGTTTCTGGGGATGGAATCCAGGGCCTGTGCATGCTAGGCAAATGTTCTATCACTGAGCTACACCCCCAGCCCTTTATTTTGATTTTGAGACAGGGTCTTGCTAAATTGTTCAGGCTGGCCTTGAACTTGCAGTACTGCTCCCTCAGTCTCCCAAGTAGCTGAGATTACAGGCCTGTGTCACTGTGTCTGGCATTACTAAATTATAGTTAGGGTCAGCATATGATATACTTTCATCTTGAAAGGGGAAAAAATGTTGACAGAAATCAAGCTACAAAGTGAGTTTTATTTCCTCTAAATTTTACACTTTAAAATGTCCCCAGTAGGTCTAAAACCATATTATATATTCAAAAAATACTACCCTCCCCAATCCATAGCTGGGCTGGGGACACTCATCTCCCCTTTTAAAACCAAATATACACAACTAATTCTATTTTCTTGGTAAGGCAATTGTTGATTAATGAATCATCTTTCCTGTAATTTTTATTTTTTGTAGTCTTAGTTTGGCTAGGTTCCCTGGCATTCCTGTGGAGGTATGTAATGGAAAATTTGACCTCACACTTTTTGCTTTTTTGTAACATCACAAAACACTGATATAACAGGGCTACAAAAAAGTAGCTTGGAGATGAAGGGATGCACAGAAAGAAAAAGCTTAAGTGTGGAAAGGAACAAAGATACCCTAAATCATCTGTAAAGTAAATATTTAGCTTCACAGACATGAAGTTACATTTATCTTCAAGAACAGCTCATTTGTTACAGCTTAAGATGTCATAGCATTTCCATCGAAAATCTACTTTTCTAAAGATTGTAAACCAGCCATAAAAAGCCACTCTAAAAACTAACTTGGAACAGAGGCAGTCCATTTTGTAGATCTCATAACTTGTTTCAAAATGGTGAGTTGGGGTGGGGCAGGCAGCAGAAAGGTGTCAGGAAGTGATTTCTTACATTTAGCTATATCTGAACTGAAACAAAACTTTGGCAATCACCCTTCTGTGATCACGTCCAACTGTCTAAGGAAAATGTAACACGTCATACACAATCAACTTTGGTAACTGTGAAGCTTGGGACCTGGCAGTAGAGACATGTTTTAGGACAGGCCTTTCAGCAAAAAAGTCACAGTGGAATGAACAAAATCAGTTATGAAAACTGTCTTTTCTTTTTGAAATGAGACTATATTTGCTTCCCTAAAGTAAAGAAATCATTTCTTTAAATGCATAATCCAAACTTGAAGGGACATCTACCCAGCTACTGACTCTCAGCTTCTCAGTGGCCTAATGAGAAATATCTATTTAGTTGTAATGGGTAGAGTCCCACACTGCTCCCAGCACCAACCTTTCAAAACACCATAGCCCCCTGGTATAGGACATCCTAGTCAGCCCATAAAAGACATCCAAATGAGGTGTTCCCTGGCAAAAACACTGGCTTATGTGTGTACTGCCAACCCAGGCAGGACCCATGGCTGTCAGAATGCATATGTAAGGGAGTGTTCAGTTTATTAATCATCTAAATGTACTGAAAAAAGCAAAGGGGAAAGAGCAGATACAGAGAAGTCTGTATAAATCACTTCTTACTTAATTACCCAGGCTGCTGGAAAAACATGTAGATGTTTCTTGATGCTACATAAACTGTTTCCAAAATAACTATCACATCTGAGTACTCTTCCATATTAAAGTAGAATGTAATTAACTGGAACTAAACAAATGATTCTCAGGGGAAAGAGCTTTAATATACTGTTTACATAGGCTGGATAAGCAGTGTTTATTTGAATAATTTATGATTTTTTTTAAAAAAAAGAGAATAAATGTGAGAACCATGAGATATGCAAATAAGCCACAGATGATGACAGATGATTATTTTGTTTTAGAGACTATGTTACATTGTTACTTCTCACTGGCTTTGGTGGAGACAGGTAGAACAAAGAAACATGGGCGTGATTCTGTTTATCCAACTAAAAGAAGCAGGTAGACTGATAAAGCTGTTCACTACAGACAGAACAACCAGGGGGGAAAAATTGCCAAGTGCTATTTGATATCCCATTTAAAGAAATCAGTGAGATCTTAGCTGAAAAATGACTTGGTGATATGTAAAAATATCATCTCTAGGGAGGATATGCTTTTAGATTCTATTGGGTTCCAAAAAATTTCCTAGGTTTCCTTTGATTTCTGGTCTTCCCGAGATACTCTCAGTAGTCTACATATTATAAGAATCTTACACTACCAGGTTTTATTCTTCTACTTTCCATAAGGCACTAAACCCAATTAATATTGTGGTAGAACTCAGCTAAAAACAGATTTATGCTCTTGAGCTCTTTAATATTTCTATAGTAGGTAAATTGTGCATTCATTAATAGGCTAAACCCAGTGACAGAGGACACTTAAAAAAAGTTGATGAGTTTTTTGAGGCCAAGTTAATAAGTAAACTGCACTTAACTGAATTAGATAAAATGCATAATGTTTTCATCATTACAGTGAAAATAACAGTGTCTATGTGTTTCATGAACTATGACTTTAGGACAGCAATTTCCATAGCAATAAAAACACTTTCTTATTCTTTTCTATAAGCATTATGTTTAGGAGTTTTCAACAGCTATTTGTGCTGAAATTAATGAACTTGTCTCCTAACACCAAATTCTCATTTCTTTAGGCAAGCAATTTTGTGTGTATATTTTCAGAGATATTTTATACGTATGTAGGCAAATATATGTATTAATTTTTCCCTTTTATGTTTATATTAAAATTGTAACATACAATATAGACAATATACTGCACAGTTTGGATGTTGTAATATGCCTGGGAGATCTTTTCATATCAACACATAAGGAGCTTTACAGTTTGTTTATAGAACCGTAGTATTCCATAGTGGATATATCCTATTTAAGTGGTCCCTATGAATGTACATTTGGGTTATTTCTAATCTTTTGCTATTAAAAATAATGTCTGATAATTTGAAAATTAAGCCAGTTAATAACAAACTATACCTGACTGACTACGTTAGCCTGTTCCATTTCTTAACTCCAAACTCTGTGAACATAAAAATAGAAAGGAAAAAAAAAAGAGGCAAAACTACAACTTGGCTAATCAGCCTTTGGATAATTGAATATTTTATCCTTCCTTGTCATTAATAAAGCAAAATTTTTTTGAATAAGCTCAAAATAATGGACTCATTTCTTCATTACTCTTTTTATTCCTATAAAGTTACATTTTAATGAGAGAAAAGAGATAAAAAGGAAAGCCTAAGAGATTCAAAGCCAGTTGAGTGGTAGGAATAGAATTCCTAAAACTAGCTTTACATAGCTGAAAAGCTACTCAAGTGAGAAACAAATCTGAGTAGAACCTCAGTTCTTCAAATCCTAATCTGTGTGGCTGTTTATGAGGCTGGTGGTTGATTAAGTATGCATAAGGAAGGACCTGAGTTCAATCCCTAGAACGAGACGGGGGGGGAAGGAAGGAAAAGACCAAGGCAAATTTTCTTCTTTTTCTCAAGGCAAATCTTAATATATATTTTGGGACAAGTTATCATCACCATTGTTTTCTTCAAAAAATACTTAAGCACACACTTATACACAAGCCGGATGGATACAAAACTGTTACTAGTGGTAGAGATAAAACAAATGAAAGTGTGCCTCATTAGTTTACATGGGTGTGTGGGAAACTGTTTATATGTCTATCATATATATTTATCAATTTTATAATTTGAACATGTACATTGTTAAAAGGATTTCCATAGCTACTTTGTAAGAGGAAATGGTATATTTCTCAGTTTAACTTAGGGTATGATTTTCAAATTTCTATGCTAAATTAGTTTTATTTGTTTGTTTATTTTGGAGTACTGAAGATTGAATTCAGGAATGCTTTACCAGTGAGCTACATCCTCAGTCCTTTTGATTTTTTTATTTTGAGACACGGGTCTTGTTAAGTTGCTGAAGGTTTTCCTAAGTTGCTAAAGTTGGCCTCAAAACTGTGATCTTCCTGCCTCAGCCTCCCAAGTTTCCGGGATTTAAGGGGGCACCAACACACCTGGCATGAATTGGTTTTATTAAAATAAAGATAACTATTTTGTGTTTTAATCTTTGATAAAAACAACCATTTACTCGTTTGAATATGTCCCTGGGAGTTCGTGTGTTGGAAAATTAGACCCAATAACCAGGGCTGAGGTGGTAGAACCTTTCAGAGGTGATTAGGTGTTAAGAGGGATTAATAGGCTTGTCTAATGTTTATTTGCTATTAAATTAATTATGCATTTGGGGAATAAATGCCAAAGAAGTGATGTGCTTTCTCAGTAAATAACATCTCATAGCACACAACACCAGCTTGTTCTTTTGTTGGTAATGGTAACATGAACTATTTGGTGAAGGTACTACTACCAGGTTCCTCAATTCTAAAGCTACTTTTCCCCATAGTTATTGATAAGTATTATGTGGAGAGATTCTTTGAGACATGTAAATATCCCTTTTTCACTACTCTTTCTTTACTATTTTTGGTATTTATTGATACTTCTTGTCTGAATCATATAACTATGATGGCTGCAAAATGGTGATTTTCTGCTGAGCGCTGTGACTCATGCCTATAATCCCAGCAGTTCAGGAGGTTGAGGCAGGAGGATTGTGAGTTCAAAGCCAGCCTCAGCAACGGGAAGGTGCTAGCAACTCAGTGAGACCTTGTCTATTGATTATCACAATGAACTCATTCATGGATTCTTATTTTATTCAGTAAGTTACATTTTATTATTGTAATTAGTTATTTTGCTGCTCAAGTTATTCCAGATTTGGCCAGTGGGAGTCATTTCTAGGTGGCTCCTGGGTTTTCTGGACATATCCCTATCATTCTTTAAGATTTCCTAACATCCTGGTATGAAAGACATCCCAGGTTCATCTTGTTTGTCCCTCATTGGCCCTGGGGTCAGCCTTTTCTCTAACATGCCCTGATTCCCTTTAGTGGGGAATAAGATTTAGGAGCCAAGATCTAGATGTTGAAAGGGCTCAAGGCTATAGAATGTCCCTGCTTCTAGGCCCTTTCAGCAGAAAGAGCTAAGAAACTTTTCATTCTTTAAAAAGGTCTTCATAAAATTGCATTTATGGACTCATACTACTAAACATTATCACAACAGATGGATCTGATAAGATGCCTGGAAACAAGGATCATAATTCATTTATCTTTTTATTCTCAAAGCCCCCCAAAGTTCAAATCACATAATGAACAATACATAGAAATTATATGCTTGGGATTTGATTCCAAAGGATCTAGGGTGGGGAAAAGGAGTACAGATATAATAAAGGTGGCTGTGAAGCGGTGACAGCTATAAGTGCTGGTGGACACATAGGCTTTTTTTCTCTCTAAAGTTGAAAGTTTCCATAATAACAAAATAATTTAAAGGCAATCAAGAACTACTCTCTTACCTTAATGACAAAAGTTTTTGACTTTATTATGGTTTAGTTTATTGGTTTGGTGGTGTGAAAAAACATCAAAGAATTTGGATTATTAGGAAACAGAGGGCAGTATAAGGTTCCTGTTACCACCTTTCTTTTTAAAATAACTTAAGAAAAAAGAAATGCTTATAGAATGCTCATTCACCTATGAATTTAATTTTTCAATACTTTTTATTTCATGTACTTGGAAATGTTCACAGCCTTCACCATCAAACCGTTAGTTTAATTAATTAGCCCAGAAAGCACAACCTTGAAACACAATTTGGAAAATAATTTTGAATACACACATATTTATGATATCAGATCAACCCCTAAAAAGATAAAATACAATGAACAGGTCTTTAAGCTATCTGGAGGAAGTCCCCACCATTTTTCAATTTTATGAAGATGGCTTTTCCTTCAAATCCCAAGACATTTTATCATATTTAAATTAAAATATTAAAGCAGAAAATTAGAAAACTGCAGAACTTGAGATAGCCTACTCTGTGAAAAAGAACACATTAAGGAAATACATTTATATGTGTATGCCACTCACTGATGAAAGTGGACATTCTCCTGACTCTGCACCTTTAATGAAAGCCTTGGCTTATGAAGCATGCCCCTCTTCCCTTATGAAAACTGACGCTGATGTTCTTTATCAACATTATTTCTAGAAAGTCCATTTTGAATTATGAGGGTTTTTCCATCATAAATCTACTATTTAGCTCACTGCTGTACCTAAATAGTAGACATTTTCTGTCAAATTTTAAAAATATGTGTCTGCTGAGTTTTACTGATAAGGAAACAAGCTTAAGTGACCAAAAGCAATCAATTCAGATGGCAATTGAGGCCCCAAATAATTTCCTTTAGTATTCAGGCAACAGAAACAACCTTTCGGGGTTATTGGAACTAAACTACTACCTTTTACCCAACGTTGATTCAAAGGTACATTCCTTACTAAAGCCAGTGTGAAAATGCTAGTGAATTCTTTCCATTACATCTGGGCATAGTAAGAATGCCAACAATCTGCAGCCTGCACATTGTAAATAAATACAGACTAAGTAACTTCTTACTGCTGCCATGAGTGTACATTTTCTCCAGTCAATAAGTGTGCATTATACATATCTGTCTCCTGGCTGCAGCTATCCCCTTCTCCCCGCCCCACCTTCCAGAGTTCCTGAATACATTTTTGGGACAGTCTAAAAAAACCAACATTGTGATACATACAGATCAGAAAATTATCTCTTGATGGGGTCTTATGTCTACAGTCATCAGCATCCAATCTTGCCAATTTCAGTGGATGATGATGAAAATTTACTTTTTTCCTTAACTGTATTAGTGGGTCATTAATCTAACTAAAATAAAGCATGGTGAGGCGAATAATAGTAACCATGTTTCTTCAATCAAACATCCATACTGTGAGTCTGGTTGTGGTTTTAAAGAAATCTGGATTAAATAATATGCTTCACATATAAAAAGGCTGGCTAAAACCTGGATTTTGTTACTACTCACAAAAAACAGTCACTTTTGTACTATGTATTCACATTTAGAAAAAAATGAAATTGTTTCCTCTGAGACAGGTATATTGGAAACTTAGCCTTTTAATCCTAAAAATAATTCATAGAATAAAATTTAGAGAAATAAAACTGGGCTCATTCACCTTTTATTCTCATATGTTAGTTTTATTGTTTGTTGGTTTGTTTTTTTGATTCAATTCTGGTCTGTCAAAGAGGCGTTTTATTAAATTCATTAAGCTCTCCAATTTTCCTCCTATTTTAAAGCTCCCATCTTAATGTTGGCTTTCCAGGTTACTGGGTAAGAATTTGGGATACAGCAGTTGAGAGTCATTTAAAATGTCTTCATATAAGCAAGTTAACACAGAGTCCAAGTTAAGGAATCCTTGTCTTGCAGACAGTGTTTGCTGTGGAAGTTTTACAATGTTACAAACATTAGTCATGACCTTCAAGAAGATAACAGCAAACTCCAGGAACTGTGATTTTCACAGGAGATCTGGGAATGAGGGTTTCAATGGAAACTTTCCAGAGCTGCAGCTGCCGAGCTTGTGGTTTTCTCATTGGCTGCCACTTGATAGAGGTAAGGCGGGAGGAAGGATTCTTTGAGGGCAAGTTCAGACAGTGAATAGTTCAAGGCTGCAACATGCCTACAAACTGCAAGCGGTGAATGGACACACAAACCACAAATGTTAAAGGGCACACTTGGTTTTATGATGTTTTTCAAGGTTTTGAGGGTCTGAAATCATTCTTTTACAGTACCATGCTTACAGAGAGTAAAATTAACATCTATAAAATAATGCTATCCTATAGTTGAGAATAGTTTTTCCAAACTGGTTTTTGTTTGTTTTTTTGGCCACTATTTCTCATCAATGGCAATAGTGCAGTGGGAACAACATACATTTTCAGGTCAAGGGGCCATGAATCTGCATTTGGCCCTTTGCTACTTTGTGTTACCGGATCTCAGTTTCGTCTTCCACAGGAGAGTAAGATCCATCTTGTAGTTTTCATTGTAAGCAATAAACAAGAAAACATATGTTAGGTGGCAGCAGATATTAACTGCTCAAAAAATGGTTAATTTTGATCATTGTTATTATTATTAATGTTCTTGTTATAAATAACTGTACTACCATTTATGTAATCATTATGGGTGAGCTGACCTACAAAGCAACAAAAGGTGTACTGATTTACTGCCTGTAAATTATTCATACTATTTTTTCCCATATATATTTACTGGTGCATTATAATTATACAAAGTGCTGGGATTCATTGTTACCTATTCATACATGCACACAATATAACAATGCATACTATTTTTATAAGTGTTCCTTTATGGTTTTAAGTTTCCTGGTTCTTTTTAATTTAAAACATATTAATATAGCCTTTATGCCATTAATTCTGTATGGCAGAAGACATTTTCCCTGAGAGCTTTGCAGTGTTATGAAGTAGTTTCTGCTGCTTCCTCCTTGCCTCAGACAGACTTCACAATGATTCACTGATATTGAAAATCACCAGCTGCCATTCCTAATAAAATATTCTATTGGCCCTGCATACCTTATGACAGGCTCTGTGTCATATGTCCTCTTCTTGCTTCTTCTTTAAGGACAGCTAAAACTTGCCTTTCACAAATCTGAAGAGGGTTAAATCTAAATAACTGATCTGAAATTTGACTGAGTACAAACCAAGATTATCTAAAATAGAATTAAGGTTAAGTAGGCAATCATCTACTCTCCCTGAACATGCACCTGTACCAGAAATTCCTCCTACCACATTTAAAACATCCAGGTATCATGTTTTGTCTTTATGTGTCTTAACACCTATAGTCTTCCTCACATTTCATTATTTATTCCCCTAGGGGAGGGGTTAGCAAACTGTCCAGCACGCCAAATCTGCTCTGCAGTTTGTTCGTGTACAGTGTGTAAGAATGACTTTTACATTTTTACATTTTCTTTTTTTTTTTTTTTAATTTTTTATTGTTGGCTGTTCAAAACATTACATAGTTCTTGATATATCATATTTCACAATTTGATTCAAGTGGGTTATGAGCTCCCATTTTTACCCCATATACAGATTGCAGAATCACATCAGTTACACATCCATTGATTTACATATTGCCATACTAGTGTCTGTTGTATTCTGCTGTCTTTCCTATCCTCTACTATCCCCCCTCCCCTCCCCTCCCCTCCCCTCTTCTCTCTCTGCCCCCTCTACTGACATTCGACTATAGTCTTCCTCACATTTCATTATTTATTCCCCTAGGGGAGGGGTTAGCAAACTGTCCAGCACGCCAAATCTGCTCTGCAGTTTGTTCGTGTACAGTGTGTAAGAATGACTTTTACATTTTTACATTTTCAATATTTTGAAAATATTAGAAAAAATTTCATGACTTGTGAAAAAATGGAATTAAAATTCCCATGTCTATATATAAAGTTTTATTGGACCATAGCCAGGCTCATTCATTTAGCCTTTGTGAATGTTACAATGGCTGCTATGATGATAGAGTTGAGTAGTTGCTACAGAGATCATATGGCTGGCAAAGTCTTAAATATTTACTCTCTGACCCTTTGGAGAGAAAGTTTGTTGACATTGCCCTAGAAGGTTTTTCTCTTGGAAGAAGTGACGTAAGTACATGTAAGATACACTGTTTGCCCTACTCATTGCCTTTCTGTCCCAGACCCTTAGCTTTAGAAAGGAAATAGGCCTAGCCTGATGTTTCCTTGGCAGTGGAATGGGATAGTAAGAGAAGTGACAGAGGAGCTAAGAGGTATGGGTCTTGGGTCTTGTTTTGATCTTAAGTTTTTATAATGACTCTGAACAATTAAGTAATTCTTTAGACCTATAACATGACTTCTCCCAATTTGGGCTCTTAATCTCTTTTAAATTTGCATAAAGGAATCTTGCATTCACTTACTGGACCACCATGATGATATGTGAACTCCAACTACCATCTCTTCTCTTACCCACCACCCAAATCACTCCAGGATTTGTGGAAGCAAGGGGATAGGGAATTTTGGAGTCTTTCCAATGAATGGATGGATGGATGGATGAAAATTTCAAATCTATTACTTTAAATTTACAAAGATGGACCCTATAATGTGATTGCATAACTACTGTGATGAATAATTCATTCTGGACTCTACTGGAGATTGGCAAATGAAACTGAAGCACTTGCTTTCTGGAAATTCCCTATTATGAACATGCCATTTCTGTACAGTGAAAAGTTGCTGATGTTTGGGAAAATACCATCTAAGTTATAGTGGAAAAAAGATAAGATCTAAAAGTTGAACAAAAGAATGGAGGCAGGATATACAGAGATCATTTCATATTCAGAAGAGAGTAACAAATGTTTATATGTGAATACATTTTGAATCGGACTTCTTATCTCATGGATTTTATATTGTAATTTGAGTCAGTACATTTTCAACTTAACCCAAGATTAGCTATATAGTTGCTCAGTAAAGAAAACAGCTTTAAAAATCATTTACACCTTAATGAGTTTCAAATTAACCAAGCTCCTACCATACCAAGTCCTTGCTGATGGAAAGGAAAGCTGACTGACTTCATTATCACAAATCTTCCTTTTGCTAACTATATATCAATTTGTATTTGTAGAAGAAAAGCTATTAGATATTGGTCTAATGTAGAAGGTTTTATTAGCTAAGTCCAGTGATTACTCATCATTCCCAGGTTGTAGGCAGAGCCTGAAGTTTGGGCCTGTTGTTTTGGTAATACTGTATTACTAGGAAACTTAGTAAACAGGTGCTCAGTGGGAAAGAAGGTTCTGAGAAAAGACTACAATAGATGACACGTGCATGAATGAGAATGCACAAAAATTTTTCTAAGTGGGGGCAAAAATAATTACTCTGTCTCAAATATAATGAAAATTATCCAAATTCATTAAAATTAGAGTTGGAAGCCAGGTGTGGTGGTACACATATATAATTCTAGATACTCTGAAGGCTGAGGCAGGAGGAACACGAGTTTGAGGTCGGTTAGCCTTGGAGCTGAACAAGACCCGTCTTAAAAGGACTGGGGATGTAGCTCTGTAGTAAAGCACCCCTGGGTTTGAGCTCCAGTACTGGGGGAAAAATTTAGAGTTGGGAGGCTTTTAAGAAATATTGGGTCCAAGTTTCCTTCATGGAAAATTGACATGTACTTCAGGTAGTGATTGCATAGTCTTTGTCTTGTGCTGCTATAACAGAATTTCACAGATTAGGGAATTTATAAGCAATAGAAAATTATTTCTCATGGTTCTGTAGGCTGAGAAACCCAATATCAAGGTGCTAGTATCTGGCAAGGGCCTCCTTACTGTATTCTCCCATAGTGGAAGGTAGAAGGGTAAGAGAACATGGGAATGGGGAAGGGTAGGAAGGGGACTAAACTCATCCTTTTACCAGGGACTCACTGCTATAAAATAGCATGTGTCAACTTAGGAAGGCAGAGCCTTCATGACCTAATATTTCTTAAAGGTCACACCTCTCAACAGTGCTGCACTGGGGATTAAGTTTCCAACACATGAACTGTGTGGGGAAAATGCAAACCACAGCCCCCCAGCTTGGGCCCAATCCCTCACTTCTGGTAGCAGGGAGACCCTTTTCTCATCAAGCCATATTTTTTTCATTTTGGCCCAACTTCAATAAACTATAAGAGAAAAAACACCCAAGAAGAGTAGTCAAAAAAAGCTTGAGCTACAAAAGAGGAATTAAAAGTTGCATTTTCAGTCCTACCAGTAACTCTAGTTGTGTAACTCAGAGTAAGTCCTTGGTGCTCTCTGGGCCGCAGTTTTCTTTGTGTAAAACTGGGTCTCTGGTCCTTTCCTGTCCTGTTTTTCTCTATTTCTCTATTTTCATTCCACACTACAGAAATGAAAAGCAGTTGTGAGAAAGCTACAAAGAGCTATGAAGTTTTTCTTCTTCTAGTTCTCACTTATGTCACACCTGGCTTCTCCTGCATGTGTCAAGGTTTTATAAACGTCATCCTAACACTTGGCCTTTATCTCAGCTTTCCACATCACCTCAGCTTGATTGTGCTTTATATATTGAATGATCCTATGACTCAGAATCTGCCCTCTGTTACTAGATAGATCTAGCCTACTGACAGGGTAAGCCACAAAAGCCCTCTAAAATCGGTGTTCATCTTACAGAATTTTGAAGTTAAGGAAAAAAAGAAAAAACATGAGAATGTTTTACTGTCCTCATATACTAAGCAAAGTCTGTTCTACCACCCATGGAATGTGAGTAAACTGCTTAGTATTGATTCATTTTTTATAATTAGAACACAGATGCTGAAATAAACCTTGAACTCAAGGAAAATCTATGTCTTTTATAGACTCAAATTAAGCACATTTGGTATAGTCTATGAATAAACAGACTATTTTTAGAAGCAAACATTACACATTTTATTGTGATAGTGACTTGGCAAAGGTTGCAAATGCAATAGCAAAATGATTAACTATTTAGCATTTTACTTATGTAACTATAGTGAGTACAATTTAAAAAAATTGAATGTGCCTGCAAGATCTTATTTTATAGAGTAAACATCATGACTAATATCAATAGTGTTATGTAACTAAAATAAAGCTTATTTTATGTTCAAAGAAATACACTTGTTTTTAAGGTATTTAAAAATTAATTTTAATATTTTACTTCTAAATGTGAAAATAAAACATTTTCCAGCCAAATAAGTCCAAAAATATTTTTTAAGCCAAAAGAATTGTTGTTTCGGAGCTAAAATAACTGCTAACAATTGACTGACTTGCTTATAAAATATCATGAGTGTATCAGTCAGCTCATTGCTGTAACCAAAATACCTGACATAAACAAAGGAAGGAAATTTATTTTGGCTCATGGTTTCAGAGGTTTTTGCTTATGATCACCTGTCCTCATTACTTAGGGCTTGAGGTGAGGCAGAACATCATGGCAGAAGAGCATGGTGAAAGAAAACTGCTCAGCTTAGGGCAGCCAGGAAGTCGGGTGGGTGGGTTAGGGGAAAGGGCCAGGGACAAGTACAGTCCTCAAAGGCATGTCTACAGTTACCTATTTCCCCAACCATGCCCCACCTGCCTATAGTTTGTACCACCTCCTGCTAGTCCATTTAGCTATCAGCAGATTAATACCCTGTTTAGGAAGAGCCCTCAAGATCCAATCTCTCCTTTAAAGCCCCACCTCTGAATATGCTACATTGGGGAATCAAGCCTCTATCACAAAAGTTTTTTTTGGGGGGAACATTCAAGATCTAAACCATAATAATGAGGATATATTTATGTTACATTTTGGTAAGAAGGTATCTTTAAAACAATCATCACTGTAAATAATTCACCTTAAGAATTTTGAGTCTATTATAGCTGTTGTCACAGCTTATCAGAATCAATTCTTGAGAATTAAGAACTGACACTCAAGTTATCATTATGCTATTATCATTGACAAGAATCTAGAGATTTATTTTTTAACTAGATAAATTACCATAAATTCTTCATCATTAGAAATGAATTCTATTGTATCATTGTATCTTTTATCTTTGTTCTATAATTCAAAACTACTTATTGTTTCCTGGGTACATAGTATTTTAAAAAATCAAACATTCAGTAAGACTTTCTGTGATTATTAATAAAATATATTACTTCAGTCTTTGCTAAGACCTATTCTACAATATTAATGAAATTCTACTCTATTCATTAGAATGAACATTATATTTACAATGAGTAACAGAAAAACATCTTAACCCAAAGCCCAAATAGCTACCACCTCTTACCTGGGATATAAAAATAACCTCTTAAATGCTTATCTTGAATAACTAAATGAATTGCTGGATGAGGAGTGAATGAAGTCAAGTGTAGTGGCTAAGAGCAAGGCTGAAAATGATGGCCTGGGTTTATACAGTTTAGTCTTGTGACTTTAGCCAAATTATTTCAGTGTGTCTCAGTTTCCCTACCTGCAAAATGGGGATAATATCATATAACTTGATATAGTGATTTAGGAATTAACTAAAATAATCAGTATAAAGCACTTGGCATTCCATCAGGTACTAATGCTCAATAAATGTTAGCTGCTTTAGTTTTGTTATTCTTATTGGCTCTTGAATTTAGAAGTAGCCAATGTTAGATTTAATCAATATGAATGCCACCCCCAATGTTCCAGTACTCAAAAACTCTTTAACAGCTTCCCATTGAACTTAACAGTAACATCCAAACGTCTCACCAGGGCCTTTGAGATTCGGCCCTGCCTCTAACCAACATCCTTTCTAATCACTTTCCCCCTCACTTTCCACTCTAGTTTCACTTTTCTCTTTCAAAACATGAAGGTTCTTTCTGCCTGAGTTCTTTACATAAATTTTTCCCTCTGCAGTGCTCTTCCTCTTACTCTGTTATAGAAAACAAGCCAAATTTTTCAGATGTGTCCTTCCTTTGGAGATTTAGAAGTCCACTCAGGATGCTTAAATAATTCACATAACATTTTCCATATTTGAAATACCAATACATTGGGAAAAACAATGTTGAGATATAAAACAATAAGTGTCCATTGAAGTTCAGCACAGTGGAAGTGGGATACCATGTGTGCAAGCAGAGTGCAAGAACTCTTCTGTAGTTTCTTGGGATGGGTAGGCATGATGAGACATTCATAAAGTCTGTCCCTGTGTAGCACTCACTCTTCTTTTTTGACCTAAGCCAAAGAGGGATAGGCCAGGTTTGGCCCAAAGCTGAAAAACTGTTTTTAAAGATTAATTCATTTGGCAAACATTTATCGAGCACCTATAATGTAAGAGGCATATTTCTAGGTGCTAAGTATACAGCAATGAACAAATATATAAAATCATACAAAGTCCTTGCCTTTGTGGAATCTACATGCTAATGCAGATGGACAGGTAATAAAGGAAAAAAACGTAGTGCATTATATGAGGATATGTGATAGAAAAACAAAGCAGAGAAGAGAAGAGGAGGAATGTGTGTGTGCAAGCCTCACTAAGATGACATTTGAAGTGGGTGAAAGGGCATGGAGATCCTTGGAAAGAGGGGAGAACAACAGCAAAGGTCATGAATTGATGTTTGTGTGAACAGGTAGGAGGCCTCCTTGGCTGCAGAGATGAGGTCTGAGAGACTTATGGGACATCTCGGGGGACTTTAGTTTTCGGGCTGAGTGAGGTGGGAAGACTTTGGGGGGTTGTAAGAAGAGGGGCAACATGATCTGATTTATGCTTCAATAAGATCTCTGACTGTAGGGAAGAAAGCATGGAAGCAAGGAGAATACTGAGGAGGCTCCTGAAGTAATCCTGGAATGAGCTGGCAGTACAGTCTCCGTAGTAATGCAGTAAAGATCCGTAGAAGTGATCAGAGTCTGAATATATTTTGAGGGTAGAGCCAACAGGATTTCCTGATGGATTAGATGTGGGTTTTGAAAGGAAGAAAGGAGTCAAGGACAACTCCAAGGTTTCTGGCCTGAGCAAGTGGAAGAAAAGAGTTGCCAACATTTAAAATCAGGAGATTTAACTTAATAATCCAGACTTCCAGCTTCTCTCAAAAATACCAGAAGATCTAGTCCACTGCATAACTACATTTTTCACATGACAAAACTGAGCTAGAGCTAAGAAACAGCTGCTCCATGGACACAAAAGACAGTGGCCCTTTGGTTTATTAGAGTACCCCTGCTCCTTCTTGTCTCACATTTGGCCTTCTGGGTGACACACAGCTCTTTGTACCTGCCTGACTACTGCATGCAACTTGAGTTTAGGAACTCTGACCAATGTTCTCTCATATACTCACAGTAGCAAAAATACAACATAAATTTGTCCAGAAGTTTGTCTCAAAAAAGGGAATTTTGACAAAGTATTTAAAAATAGAGCATCTACTATGAATTATCATCCTAGTTTACTTCCATAGCAATTTGAAAGTAACCTGGCGCAAAAGCCCAACCTCACAGTGAAAAGGGAGGGTCCTTGAAGAAACTCCACTTGCACATATTCCAACTTCCTCAAGTCTAAATCCCAAGGCTTAAATCATAGTTTGTGTCCCTAGTGCCCAGGAGTGAAGTAGATACTGGACCACACTAGGTCCAGTACCACTTGGACTATATACACCTGGGATAAGGAGCTATAAGGCCCAGGTTAGTATCAAGGGACACTAACTCCAGCCCTGTGCAATCACCAACAAGTCTGCTGACTGACAAATTATTTTTGCTCTCTGTACTTTTGTTCCTTATCAACAAAAAACAGAGATGGTCTACGGTAGGACTTTTCAAACTCTAATATGTATATGAATATCCTGCTATAGATGGTTGTTCAGCTTTATTACATATAAATCATTGGCTTAGAATGAAGTACCTGGTAACAGTGTCTTTATGGAAAAACTGATATGTTTTCCTTCAGCAAATAAAATTAATGTGAACCCAAATATCTTGTTTCATTTTGTCTATCAGGAAGCTCAGAGCTAAATGCACTGTTTAATAAGAACAAAGCCATCTTATGTTAAGATATTTGAGTACAATATCTTTTTTCTACCTTCATATTTAAATGGTTTTGATTTTATTTTTAACTGTTCAGTTATAGGAACATTTTTGACTCTGGGCAACATCAAACCCTTCCTGAAAGTGGGTAGGGTAGGAAGGAAGCAATGAAAATAGGGAAGAAGGGCAGTGATTAAAAAAATTCTATCCAAATGGTATGAGGAAAATTAGCATTTGTGATTTGTAAAACTGATCAAAAATCGTATCATCCTGGTTGAATCCCAAAGCAGCTTTGTCTTAGAGGCCTATGCCCATTAAAAATTGCCTTTACATTGACAAAAGTAATCATTAAAAAGTATGGGGCTGTGGATTGGCCAGGAGAACAGGCCATAGACCCAGGAAAAATCTTCGATACAGCCTTTCTCTTTTAAATAACTATGGTCATTTATAGATAGAAAGGACAAATCTCCTGACCTTTGCCAACTCTCCATGATAAAGAAGGACCAATTTTCATATCAGAATTCAAAGAAGATCATATTATTTGATATAGAAGCCCTCCTTATCTGTGAGGCATATGTTCCAAGTTGCTTCATGGATGCTTGAGTGCAGAATATTGAGCCCTACGTATACTATGTTTTTCTTTGTACATACATACCTATGGTAAAGTTTAATGAATTAGGTATAGTAAGAGCTTACCAACAATGACTAATAATAAAATAGAAAAATTATAACAATGTAATACAAGCTTTCTAAAATTTGTAAATTTTTCCTGGAATTTTGCATTTAATATCTTTGGACCACGGTTGATTGTGATAACAAATCTGGAAGAGTGAAACCACAGATTAAAGAGACTACTGTAATACCAAAACTATGGGTAAAGCATATATCAAGACAGACAGTCATCAATCAAACTATACCCAGAAGCTTCCAGTACTGAATTACTGAACTACAATTCTGGCCTTATGTGTAACCCAGGAATGAGCCAATATGCTGAACACTGGAGGGTAGGAGGCCATTCTCAAATATGCCCCAGGTACTTTCTCAAACTATTCAGGAATTGTGTTTTGTTTCTAAACCTGCTTGTGCTCATTGAACTAATTACTGTGACTACATAATTGAAATATTCTGTAAACAGATTAAATAAGACAATTCATAGGAACTATTTCTTATGAAAAGTACACTAAATAGTTTGAGGAAACCTCAAAAAGACAAATGATTTAAAATAGCTATAAAGGTAGATGTAGGTTAGATGATTATAAAAGACAGGAAGGAAAACAACTTGTATAAGTCTAGGAGGATTCTTTCTAGGTCTTGATCTATAAGAGTAAAAATTTAACAAAGTTGAAATGGGAAACCATAGAAAATGCAATCATTAAGGTATAATTAATCTAAGAAAAATGTCAGTAATTGTAATCAGCAGACCAATAATAAAAGCGAGGGCCTTGGCCCTCCCAAGGCTTCTAGGGCAATGATAAAGGGAATAAGAACCATGGTAAAATGTTACAGAGGCCCTGTGCTCATTTAAAACCAAATGAAATAGGCAATAATGACACTGAATGAGCTTTCCAGAAAGTGGCTGGGGAGGGAGGGTGGATAATGAAGCTAGAATTACAGGAGAGAAGGGCAGACAGACACTACTTTTGACAATCTGGCATATACATATTTGTCAGCCAAAGAAAGAATGAATCCACTTCTGTGGAGAATCATAAGTTGGTCTCTACCAAGTTCCCAAGAAGTAAAGATTTCTTTAACTACTAGAGTTTTCCCTTTGCCTCCCGCCACTCCCCCTGCAGCTTCCTTCCCCTTTTTAAAATATGGTAAAATTACTTAATAAGTAATAGTATATGTTGAATTTACCTGCACAAGGCACACTCTAAAAGAGAACACAGATTGCTTTGGTTTCCTGAGAGTAAGACAGGCAGAGCATGAGTAGTTCTAGGTAGAAATAATAGTTTTCAACAGTGAGACCAGGCCTGTAATTTTCTGCAGCATACTATGACATCATGGTTTATATGAGGCCAACTCCATAAATCAAGCCTTACCTAATTAGAGATTCTTCTGCAGATCTACATTATTAGAGCAAATAATTAAAACAGCCTAGGCAATAATGCAAGGCAGATCTGTTTACAAAAATGTTCT
Source organism: Marmota flaviventris (assembly GCF_047511675.1). Taxonomy (NCBI): domain Eukaryota; kingdom Metazoa; phylum Chordata; class Mammalia; order Rodentia; family Sciuridae; genus Marmota; species Marmota flaviventris. The sequence continues at coordinate 78,280,903 of NC_092505.1, forward strand.
TTTTTCCCCCCAAACTTTTTAGTCTCAATACCACTTACAGATCTTTCATATTTAGTAAATTACAGACTCAGAGCATTTCTTTTAGTCTGACTTCACTTTCAAGGAATTCTTCAATTAACTTTACGTTGCTTTAAGCTGTTCATCCAACGAGAAAACAATCTGTGGTTTCTGACTCCTCTGCGTGCCAATGGCTGCCATCCATGTTTGACTTTCAGACACACTGTCTCTTGAGAGCCAGGCTCTGTTTGCATAAAACCAACCAGTTGTCATAGCATTTTGACAAGCACTATAGAAAAACAAAGAACAATATTCTGTGGTGGATAAACTGAGAGAATTACCACTGCAAGGGTGACTACATTGGGGACACACACAACATCCACACCCAACCACCTGGCCTGGCCCAGAAAGCAGCACAACTTTTATCCGTGAACTTTCCATTCTTAGGGATCGTCTCTTTACCACCAATTACCTTTTTCCCCTTACCCTCTTCTTTCGAAATGGTTAAAAGATCTACAATTCATAGACAGGTATAGCTAATCAAACAATATGCAAAAGTGCCACAGAAATCTAAAAAGCAAGAAATTGCACAGACGTTGCAATGGTTATGGTGCATCTAGTGTCAGATCTTCAGCCAAATACAGTGTAATAAAAAAGTATGAGCTCAGAGGTGGGACTTCAGTCCAAAACCTTGAATATTCTCAGTCTCTGGTATAGCACCTCAGTTAGAGAACTGAGCCTCTTGAGGCTCATTCACTGATGTTTTTAAATAAGTGCAAATAACAACTGGGCAGTGGAAAATAACCATGGGAACAAATGGTGGAAATAAATGATGATGGTTGAAGAAAAAGATCCTTAAGTTTTCTACCTATCCCAGCGGAATCAGGAAGAACAGAATCCTCTCACTTTCCTTTCCCCTGTGCTTGACCTGTTTCTGAGTGTCTCTGACCTATGCTCATCCTATGGAAACACTTGAAAAGCTAAAGAATAATACACCAAGGATGATATTTGAAGCCCTCTTTGAATACACAAGCCCAGTATGAGATACATGTGCAATTTTCCCAAAATCATGCTCAATGCTGTTTCTGTAATGGGATGTACAATTGTCGAAAGTGCAGGTCTTTCCAAAGCAATGGAATGAATCCTCTGGCAGAGTCATGCCATAACAAGCATGCAGGCAGAGCCAGAGGAATTAGAATGTACGCCCAGGCCAGGTGAAGCCCAAGGGCTGATGGGGACTTGGCACTGGCTCAGCTGAGGTTATGGAAGGAGGGAGCACCAACTGAAGCTCTGCTTGTCCTCTTTAGTACAGAACTGTTCCTGACTTCCATTGCACCTGAGTACAAAGAGCTGTAGGATTACTAACTCATTCTTATAACTATTCCTTTCCCATGGTTTTCCCTGTTTTTATTTAAAATAATAAAAAAAAAACTATCTGAATTTTATTACGCATTTTGGTTGGAAGCTACTGCAAATGCTTTGTGGAAAAAATGAGATGAGTATAATTATATCTCTGTGACTCCCCTTCCCCGCCCCATAAAAAGAAACAATGGGACCCACCATCTGGTCTATTCATTTTTCCTTCTCCATTAAGAAGGGCAGAAATTCAGAATGTATCAGATATCCTTTAACCTACAAATCACTGTTTCAATGAATTACAATCTCCTCATTAATCACTTAAGGAATCCCCAGAACTCTCTGAAGTTCCTAGAATGCAAAAGGGTTGGCAGAGAAAGGGGGGGTTCACTTTAAATTGAGGCTTTCCCTGGATATTGATTTTAGATCTTCATGTCTCTTCTTAGATTTTAAAAGAACCAGCAACAAGAACACTTGATAAAACATTTACTGTGGAGCCACAGTGCAGCTCTGGCTTCAAATTCCAGAGCTCAGGATAACTCCCTTCCTGCCTCTTTGTTCTTTCTGACACTCAGCTTCTCTGAGTCAACAAAATGTGTTGAGAATTTTTTTCTCCTATGAGGCAATTCTCAAATTCTGAGAAGGATTCCTTTTCTTTAGAAGCTTCTTGTCCAATGCTTCACATCATAAGCTTTATTTTTTGGAGTAAAGATGCTGAATTTGAACTAAAGGGTTGTGGTTGATGGTACAAAAACTGGAGTTTCCCTTTTTAACCAACTCTAAAGAATGAACTCACTATAGTATAAGGACAGTCTACAGTGTTTGATACCTTAAAAGGCAGTGACATAAGGACAACCATATCCTCTAATGTTGTACATGAAAGCAGTAAGCTGGGGAATTCTGCATTGGGATTTGAGGTGTAGGCAATCTACACACCTTGAAAAGTAAAGCACACTGGTACTAAGAAAACTTAAAATCAGTTACTATCTTCTAACAAAGTAGCTCTTACTAAGCAAATAGTAACATGTATACTGGATTGGCAATTTTTAAATTAGACTACTAAAAATACACACCTTAAGAACCTGAAGACCATTTTTAAAATGTTGTCAATTATTTTTAACTTTCAACAGGATGCGATTCCTTTTGGCAAGAGTAGACTGAATGATGCTGCCTTTCTGCCAATTTATTCATGTCTTTCAGGCCTTGGCAAAAGAAACTACCTTTTCTGTGTCTTCAGAAGAGAATGTCCAAAGCTATGCTGAGTCTTGCATGCCCTGAGCTATTTCAGATCTTCAAAGTACCCAGAGCCTTAAGAATCATTTCTGTTTCGAGGTGGTGGCATCTGTCCTCCCACCCCCCCCCCCCCCCCTTGGATTCAGTGATTGAAGAGAAAATATTTTTTGGTTACCTAGTGTAAACTTGTATAGGTTTGAACTTAGGGTTTGTATAGCTTCTGGCTAATAAACTTGTCTTCTAAGAGGCCACAGTACTAGGTTTTAAGTGAGATGCTCCAGGTTTAGGAATATCTACAAATGACTTATTGGAAGAATAGCAAAGAATTATGTGAAATCAAAAGAGAGTACGAACAATAACATAAATGCAGATACAAGGCTTTTAAAAGGTTACATCAAGGAAACAAAGACATTAAATGTAACTGAATTTTAGAAAAGGAAATTACAAGGTACATGATATGCTAGAACAGTTCTCAATTACAGTAAGGCTTTCCAGGGAATAAGAAAACTTGTATGGCTAATAAACAGGGTGATTACTGAATCAGAAATACTACTCAGAAAATAAAATTTCATATAATGTGTAGCACTCAAGCCAGTTTCCTTGTGTCACACTCCTCTGCACTGAGAGTTTAAGAGAAATTTCTCTTCTGTAGGGACACTTTTGCTTCAATAATCTTAGCATCAAATTTCAAAGACTGTAAGAATTCTAGAAGCCATATACTTGACACTGATTTTTTTTTCCTCTTTGTGGTACTGGGATTGAACTGAGTGCCTCACACATGGTAGGCAAGTAAGTCCTCTCCCACTGCTGCCCCAGCCCTAAAAATGTCTTAAAAATATTGTTCCACAAATGAATGGGAAGACCTTCATGCTCATTGATGAGAAGAATTAATATTGTTAAAACGTCTGTACTACTCATAGTGATTTGAAGATTCAATGTAAGACTTACCAAAAATTTAATAACATTTTTTTATAGAAATGAAAAAAAATTCATATGAAACCATGAAAGGCCTCAAATAACCAAAACAATCTTGAGCAAAAAGATGGAAGCATCACAACTACCTAACTTTAAAATATACTATGATGTTACACTAAGCAAAAGGGCGTAGTACTGCCATAAAATTAGACATAGACCAATGGAGAAAAATAGGGAGCCCCAAAATTATTCAACACATTTATAGCCAATTGATCTTTGCTTAAAATGCCAAGAACTCAAAATGAGGAAAGTCCAGACTCTTCAATAAATGGTGTTGGAAAAACAATACATCCACATTTCGAATGAAGTTAAACCTTTATCTCATATCATATATAAAAAACAACTCATAATGCATCAAAGACCTGAAACTATATAAGTACTAGATGAAAACATAGGTAAAAAGCTTCTTGACACTAATCTAAGTAGTGATTTATTTTTAATATGACCACACAAACACAGCTAAGAAAAAAAAAAAAAGACAAATTTAGGTGATTGCATCACCTAAAAAAGCTTATGTATAGCAAAAGAAATACTCAATAAAATGATTAAGAGACAATATGGGAAAAAAATATTTGTGAACCAAATATGTGATAAAGGTTTAATATCCAAAATAGCTAGAAAATTCAAATGCAACAGCAATAAAACCACCTGTTTACAATGGGCAAAGGAGCTGACTAAAAAGGCATTTCTCAAAAGAAGATGTTGTGCGAAGGCTATAAAGTTTTAGAAAGGAATTGTGGAGATCATCATGCAGTATGGTAACTATAGCTCAAACCAGGGATTTTAGGTTTTGGTTGCTTATTACTCAGTAGGTCAATAGCTATTTAGTGCTATACAAAGAGAAGCAGACCTCTAAGAAAAAAAAAATTGCTAGGATTCAGCTAGTGAAAACAATCCAGAACTACCAGGGAAAGTCATTTTGTTGTTATGATGTATCTATTTCTCCCCTCCCCCCCCCCGCCGCCCCAGAATCTTCAGTTTGTATTTCTGAAATTGTGTTTTTCTATTTCTTCTATCAAATAGCTGTGTTTTAAAATGAACAAATATTTTAAGACAACATATGATTCAAAAGAAAATCTTTCAAATGATAAAACATCTATACTACTCATAGTGATTTGAAGATTCAAGTAAGACTTACCAAAAATTTAATAACATTTTTTATAGAAATGAAAAAAAAATTCATATGAAACCATGAAAGGCCTCAAACATGTGTAGCAACATTTTGAGGAATATCAGATTTTCACCAAAGACCATCAGAAGTCATCACTGTAAATTTGGTTGGATTCTCTGAAGTAAACCCAATCTTTCCAATTACAAGGAAAGCTCCTGAAGTTCTAAATGGCAAAATTGATGAAAAATAGCTAAATGAGGTATAGTGATATATATATGTGTGTGTGTGTGTGTATTTATACACACACACACACACATATATAGTTGTAGATGGACAATTTATTTTATTTATTTATTTTTATGTGGTACTGAGGATCGAACTCAGTGCCTCACATATGCTAGGCAAGCACTCTACCATTAAGCTACTGAGCTACAGAGCTCCAGCCCCTCAAAAGTGCTTTTTGACATGTAAATATACTCAGTATTATGTTTTTTCCTTTGTTTCCCATACTCCCCCTATTTTGGTCTTCCAGAGAGGGTACACTACTAAGGTCAATATTGTTGGAAAACACAGATTAAGAAATAATAAAAATGACAGTTTACATTATTTGATAAAAATAGTAATACTTTACCAAATGGAAAATTCCATCAAATGAAACGTCACTTGAATCAGATGACTTACCTAAAAATAAGAAAGAGAAAGATGAGAACTTGGTATTGTATTCAACCCTTGATATATGAAAACATACGGTAGATGAATTATCCCCAAACTATACCAGATCAGGAAACACTAATTCCTTTAGAAAGGAAATGGTAAACACAGAGCCAAAGAAATGATGAAAGAAAGTGGTGTTTACATTCAAGTCACTTGGCTTTTATTTGTATTTTGGGAGGTCAGTTTTGACAATGTGGATATACATGCATTTAAGGCCGCAGTTGAACTGTGACAGAATATTCATGGCACTTTCTTTCTCAAGACCTCTGGCTACTGTCTTAAAGAGAGAGTGTCAAAAGTGCAAACTTTCAAAAACCTTCACCTTCTATGACTCAAGAAAAAGGTGCCAGTGTATCAAGTGCTACTGTAATTTCCTCTGTTGATTTTCTTTCCCCTTAACACTAGATGTTTTGACTGTTTGCTTTTTTATTTTCCAAAGTGTATAGTGATGTTCTTGAAAGGTGCCAGATTAACAACCTGGGGAAATTAAGAGCTTGCTCCGTTAAGAGAAAAGGCTCAATGTGGTGGAGGTGATGAAAGGCTTCCCTGTACTCTGCTTGCCTATGTGTGTTAGTCTCTGACCCACAGTTGCCCCAGCCCTCCAGTTTTCATGGTCCATTAGTGTCTTTAACTGCTCAGGTTGCTAACAGGGGCAGACAATCTAATTCCTGCTTTCAATGCTATCATTATTATTACTACTACTGCAAATTCTTACTTAACTTCCTCGAAAAAATTATGTGGAAATTTTTATTAGCTGACATTGTATTTCAGGATAACAGAAAAATAAACTGAATGAAGAATCTTATATTCTTGATAGTGTTGTAGGTTTGGTTAAATCCATTAATTTCTACAAACAGGAGGCAAAACTTTGAGTGTTAAGTAAAAACAGGCCTTAATAAACTCAGTCACTGCATTTAATTTGAATTCTCATTCAGAGAATTTTTCCTTTTGATTCTACTGCAGACTGTTTAATTATATTATTCATTAGCAACTATGGTAAAAGTTTTGGGGATATTGAGGCTAAGACTATCATTTCATATGAAATTTAAAAATCAGCATTGGAGAAAAATATCTCTTTCCTATACTTATAGGTGTTCCAGGTTTCTAAACTTTCCAAGCACTTTGTAATTATTGATTAATCTGTCTCATGCCCAGGAATCTATGAAAGGATTTTGCTTCAACTACATCAATGTTTAATTGTCAACACTATGCTAGTTCTCCATGCAAAATTATAAGGGCCATAGTAAGAACAATTCTCTTAGTCTGGAGTTTCTAATAGCAAGGGAATCAAGGCTAGCAAACATATGCAAAACATTAATGGGAAAATTAAGGACAACCCTGAATGCTGATGACTAACTGACCAATAATTACTTAGAAATTATTTGAAAATATCAGAGTATTAATCCCACAGTTGTTCTCAATCTTTGCCATTGTCTTTCTTATCAATGACCAAATTCTCAGCAGTTAGAGTAGATTTCCATCTTGACATAACCAGCACTTCCTGTAATTACTAATCTCCAGAAGCACTGGGGAAAGAGAACTGTAGGATATCAACAACGACAGCAAACACATGGTAACACTTAGAGGAAGGGTGCCCTGGCTTCATCTCATATTGAAATTTTGGAAATTTCAGTTTGGGAACCTTTGGCTGTTTTTTTTCTTTGCCATGCATAGGCTTTATCAAGTTAGTCCTTATGGTATTAAAACATCTGGCACCAGCTCACATCTATGCTACTGCTGGCAGGGAACCTAATTGGGAAGGAGGGGTGGAGCAGTCACCTTTATCGGAAATGACCTTAATATTATGGAAAGGCTCCTTCCTTCCCACTGCTTAAGCAGCCTTACTGAAAACCCTAAATCCTGATGTGAGAAGAGATTATCTCCAAGAGCAGTAGCAATTTATTATAATTATATTAGTATAAACATAAGAAGGTGGAAAATGTTATGCCAACTTAGAGGAGGGCAACACCCTATGTATAAGTCCCAGGCAAAGTTGTGCTGGGGGAAAGATAATACCCAACTTCTATATCCCAAAGGGAGGCCTCAGTTTCCCATACTGCAATTGAAACCTAACTACTTCGAAAATGTATAGCCAGATGCTATGCGATAAACAATGGGTGGCAGGTCACCAGAATCGGTTCTCTTCCCTAAGCGTCTAGTTCTTGCCAATTTGCTTTTGGCTCTGGGTAACTAATATATCTTTCCCAACAATACCTGTCAAGTCTATATCATAATTCTCAATAGTAGGAAGTGAAAACAACAAGACCTGTTTTGTGTATATAACACTCTAGCTTCTATCAGTGAAGCACTTGTTTGATTCAATGTACTTTAGTGGTTGGCTATGAATTGCAATTGGGGAAATATCTGTATCTTTCTGGGCCAATTCTGGGTCTCTCTACTTCAGCCATCCAAGTGAGAGTGGATGCTTGTCTCTAACTTTCTTCTTCATTGCATAATTGATCTCTTATTGGTTTAGTTTGTCTTATTGGTTTGTCTTTACTAGACATTGGCACCTTTCATGATTTGGCTTCTCTTATTACCTGTCTCTCTCTCTTTTCCTTCCTGCCTCCCTCCCTCTCTCTCTCCCTTTGTTTATGTGGTGGGAGATCTACAAACATGGATTTCTAGAATTTGATATTTTACATAAAATGGATCAATGAACCATAGCAAAAATAATTTTTTTGTGGACATGTCAATTAGGCCTTGTGCTACATGGTCATCTAGTCAAATGAAAAATTCAGACAATAAGATATTTTCAATTTGACAAACAAAAGATTTTGTAAAGGGTAGATCTGAGAGACTCCTATCACTATTATGGTCATGAAGAAAACAGAAAAAAAAATAGGCCTTTAGAGCAAAAAAATAAAAAATAAAAAAATAAAAATGACAGGTGATTTCTCCTTTTCTTCCAAGTTCATACATCTGCCAATAGGCTAATAAATGCCAAGGACACAGAAACACAGCACATCAATGAAAATTACAGGCCACAAGATGGTGTAAACCTCATGTGGAAAATACCAGCTAAGGTACTAAGTAAGCCAGGAAATACTGAAAGAGTTATGAAGATGAATATGTTCATGTTTTGGACAAAAAGTACCTAAAATAAGACCAAATAAAATACTTTTAAAACAAGTTATTTTTTATCCTTCACATGCATATTAAAGATGGTTCACTTAAAAATAGTTTGCAGTGGCTAAGTAATCAAATAACTCAAGACAATGCAGGGTTCTACCCATCAAGAATGCTTGTTTAGTTTGGCTGACATGCTGTAAGTATTAATTTGATTATCTGATTCAAAACATAGTCAGGAACATTTGCTCTTAGCTTTAGATTTCTTAAGTAGCAAATTCTAGGAGTCACATGGCAAGGGCCAAGTGCAACCCAAATTGGAATTTTCTTTCAGGAAGAGAAGACATAAGATAAACAAGCTAGATTCTCATTACTCTAAAGCTGAGTTTTAATAACATGCAATAAAAAGTGTTAAACTAAAATTTCTGGGATTTGAATGATGGTTTTTATGATTATACAGAAGAGATACTTTTTTTTTTTTTGGGTACTGGGGATTGAACTCAGGGACACTCAACCACTGGGCCACATCCCCAGCATTGTTTGTATTTTATTTAGAGACAGGGTCTCACTGAGTTGCTTAGCACCTTGCTTTTGCTGAGGCTGGCTTTGAACTCCCTATCCTCCTGTCTCAGTTTCCCAAGCCATTGGGATTACAGGCGGGCGCCACCGGGCCTGGTGAGATACTTTTTAAAAAGAGGCTCTTGAAGCAGAAAATTACAGATATTTACCTCATGAAAAGGGGTGAAAGACAGGCACAAATTTATCCTCCTGTGAGTAATGGTTATGATAATTGTGAGGAAGGAGGAAATACTGGGGCTGGCAAAAGTATTCAAAAGATGTAAAGCTGGGCTTGGTGGCTTGGGAGGCTGAGGCAGGAGGATCATGAGTTCAAAGCCAGCCTCAGCAATTTAGTGAGAACCTAAGCACATCATTAAGATCCTATTTCTAAATAAAATATTTTAAAAAGGGCTGGGATGTGGCACAGTGGTTAAGTACTCTTGAGTTCAATCCTCAGTCCAAAAAAAAAGTACCTAACTAGTCCAGTCATGAAGAACTTGTAGAAATTATTTAGGGCAATGACTTACATAGAGAGAACAATCCAAAGATACAAAAACAAAATTTAAATAAGAGCTAAAGATCAGATGAGAGCTGGGGGAAACATGAGTTGGGGTTGGTATTTCTGCGGTTTTCTTATTAGAGGCAATAAAACTGGAGTCAGTCTCTATTACTGCCATGACCTCGAGCAAAGTTTATTCAGACTTCTATGTCTAAGGACTTTCTGGCTAATGTTGGAGGGTTTCCTAGAATCATATACCCCACTGGAATGCAGTGGCCACACCTGTAATCCCTGTGACTTGGGAGGCTGAGGCAGGAGGACTCCAAGTTCCAAGCCAGCTTTAGCAACAAAGTGAGGCCCTAAGCAACTTGGTGAGACCCTGTTTCAAAACAAAATACAAAGGGCTGGGATGTGGCTCAGTGGTTAAGTACCCCTGGGTTCAAGCCCCAGTACCATAAATAAATAAATAAATAAAACCCTATTTGTTTGTTCAATTCTATTACCTTGGGGATCTACCTTGGTGATTGCTTCATTCTTCCCTCCTTTCTCTCTTTGGGAAATAATAGAAATTTTATAAGGCACAAAAACTTTTGGAATTTATAACAATCTCCTTTTCCTCATACTCAAGAGTTTTCATTACTACTGCTAACATTTTGCATGTACCTTGTATTTCAAATTTTTCATAGCTTTATAAGTTTTGTTAAAATACATATTCCTAACCTGATCATATTTTGTATAATAAAATTTAACTTTAGAATGATAAGAATTTGATCTGTCAAAAGGTTACTTCACTAGATTTTATATCAGACTCACATTTCCTAAGCCAGAGGCTTCATAAGAATTCCCAGCAATGCTAATAATATGCATATTTCATCATGGGCTCATATTTAGTAGGTCTAGGTTTGGGCCCTGGAATCTTACAGTTTTAATAAGAATCCAATGAGATTCTTATACACATATATTGGGGGCAGAGGAACCACTCTGAGATCCCATCCTAAATTGAGCTCCCTGGCTTCCCAGCTTCAACCACAGACAGCCTGTCTCCCAGTGACAGTAGTAAAGCAGTCTCTTTAGTTCACACCGAATGTTGAGCCAAAAATACTAAGTGAGCAACATGAGAAAAAGAAAATAATTGCCAATAAGACCTCACTTTCAATAATGAAATTATTGTAAGTTGCTGTACAAATACAGGAAAGAAAGGGAGGTGACCTAGTTGCAACTCCACTTCCTTGAATGAGATGAGATTTGTTATTATGAATGGGCTGGTTTTCTATTCATGAGACTGAATGTTTACTAGCCTTTTGGTTATGTCCTATATGCTATATTTTGTCAACCCCTCCTCTCCAGCCCAGTAACAGCCTTGCAGAGCTAGCTTCAATTCCCCAAACTGCAAGCAACTGAAAACCTAACTACTTAGAAAGGTAACTAAAGTGATATCCAACACTTAATGGGTGTGAGACTAAAAAGAATCTGCTAATAGATGCCAATAACTGTCCTGACTGTCTTCTCTCAATGGCCAAAACTTCCCTACCTGTGCCATAGAGAGACTCTTTGGCTTAAAAATTCAGAGTTCCTCTTGATGACATCAGTACTTCTGCTCTTAGATCTCCAAATCTTACCTTTTGGGTACTATAACCACCTAATCCCAGACTTCAGACCTCAATTCCTGTGCCATCTCTTTCTCCAAGTCTTTTTTGAGTTTCATGAAATCCTGCTGATTACTCTTGTCCTGATGTTAGATGATGGTCAATAATTATTTGCATCTTGCTTCTGACTTTGACTATGACTATTCTTTCAAAGGTTATCAGTGGGCTGGGGATGTGGCTCAACTGGTAGCGCGCTCGCCTGGCATGCGTGCGGCCCGGGTTCAATCCTCAGCACCATATACAAACAAAGATGTTGTGTCCGCCGAAAAGTAAAAAAAAATAAAAAATAAATAAATAAATATTAAAATTCTCTCTCTCTCTCTTAAAAAAAAAAGGGGGGGTTATCAGTAACTAAATCCAATGGAGTTTTCTCACTTCACATCTCACTTTTGTTAATTTTTCTTCTCTTGGTTTCAGTGCTAACACAGTTCTCTTATGGACACAATGAATACTTGATTTGCTCAGTATGAATACTTCTAGTCTTTCACAACATACAGAAAATGGAAGATATGCTTAGTTGCTAATATACAAAATATTCTGGAGCTGAAGGCAGTTTTAGTATACCTAAACAAAAATCCCCTACTTGATTATATGCAACCCAATATCATCCTGCAGGAGCTAACTTTTATTGGGGCTTAAGTTTTTAATTTTTTTTAGGGAATATGTAAGGAAAAAATAAAACTCCTCAATTTGTGTCAAAATTACCTTAACACTCCTCTAGGAAGGCCTCATGCAGGACTCTCTCAGTAAGCCCAACCCAGGTGGTTTTACCCTTGAGCCTTGGCACAGATTACTGACTTTGGGTGAATAAAAGAAAGAATGGTTATGTATAACTATAATGTACCAATAAAAAAATGTAGAAAAAAAAAGATGGAACATTTGGCTTGTGTTTAGTATACTTATTGTACAAAATAATACCACTCTGAGCAAAGCAAGATGCTTACTCTGTGAGACACACAGGAACAGACGTGAACTGAGAAAAATCAATATACATCTTCCTTCTCAGGAACACTCCCAAGTACAGACTCACTGGATATAACGTGAGGAGACTTGTCTGCACAGGTAACATTTTGACTCTTTTCTCTTCTGACATTCATTTGTTGAGCAGGTGTAGATGAACATATACAAGTTTAGCATTTCTATGATGCAACTCCACTTGAGAACTTAAGTGTTTATTGTCCAGTAAACATGCTTAGTCCTATTCTCTTTGCTTTTGGCATCACAAGACATTAGATCAAGTGTGAAGACCATAAATCAAATATGAACATCACCCTAAGAGAACTTGCAAAAACTTCTTGAGTACATAGATTAAAGACATTTGTGATAATGGAAAAAGTACTGTACTTGATATCAAGAGATAAGGATTGCAATCCCAATTCTGACATTAGCTAAGTGAGCCTCCTCTCAAATGGTACAGGCAGTAACTGCTTCACAGGGTTGCTTTGAGGTTTAAAAACGCATGTGAAAACATCTATCATAATCATGGCCCACAGTAGGCATTTGCTGCAGGTTTATTTGGTGTGAATTTGTTGATCCTAAGTTGAGAGACAAAATAGCCATGGAAGGTAAGAAAACACTGACAGAGGAAGGCACATAGTGGGTGCTATGAAAGTATGTACTGACTGAACAACTTAAGTTGATAACCAGACATCAAGCTGCTCTGGTCAATTTAAATTTGCTTGTCCTAACATTCTTTTATTTTCTTCACATGGTCATTGGTACAAAGTCCAGTTATGGCTTCATAAACATGAGCTTAATACAAAAGTGCTTCTAATCAGATCTGGCAAGAAAAGGAGAGAAACATAGGGTGAGGTAAGTGTGAGGCTATAGTGCTGAATAACAGGGATGGCAGTACCTCAGTGCATGAGTCACACAGACACCGAGTTGTACACAGCTAGAGATAATTCGCAGGTAAACGCCACATGAGCCATTACGTCATTCCTCCTCTGCCCTTTATTCATCAATCATGTCGCCTGAACTCTGATGCAATCCAGCAAGAATGTCTGATTTGCAGAAAGCAGAGAGTCTCAGAACACACACACACTCATCAGAGAAAGCAATATGAACCCCAACTGAAGTATCTGGTATTTCCTTTTGTTTAAATAACGCTGTAGAGGGGAAGTCTTATGGGTGGGATGTGCAACTATAGATTATGCCACCTGGTCTGAAGGATTAAAGGTCTATAAGACCCCTTTTCCACATCTGTACAATCCTAAGTTCTTCAAGGTCCCTCTCAGCCCTGTAATTTAATCATTAAAAATCCAGGCCAATCACACCCATACGATGGGCAGATAAGCATTTAGTTGAAACTTCAGGCACAAAATCAGCTTTATTTCTTCTTAGTTATCTAGGTCACTCAGATTTTAGGATCCCTTTATTTCACTCTGAATTACCAGGAGACTGTGTAGCTTGATACAAATCTTATAAAAGCAGGCAAGAAGTGGCAAGTAGGAACTGGTGGATCTAGAAATTGTGAATGTTAACATCTGAGGTTATAGGGATACTCTAGTCTAAACCACAGAAGCTTAAACGCAATTGTTTATCAGGGAATATAATATATTAACACTTATTTTCTGTAGAGGCAGTATTTTGAACTAAAAGGAATTGCAAAGATGCAAAAATAAATCATAGTAATTCATAGTTTAAAAGGGATGCTCTAAACTCTAATTGCAAAACAAACTCAGCAGCTTTTGCATGATTTACACAAAATATAGCAACTTGCGAGTACACACATTATTAGCTTGCCACACAAGGAAGAACTTTAATGAGTTATAGGCCTGTATACAGCAAAGAAGAGGCGCTTAGACCAGTGGGCCTCCCTCATAATGTTTTCCATCTGCAGTGGCACAGCACCTTTCCAGAGCTGGCCAACGCAAACAATCAGACACCCATCACTAGAAGATTTGTGATGGAATCTCCAGAGAGGGTGTTTCCAACAAAACTTGGGACTGGGGGAAAACAGACAAGCCCAGTGGAGATGAAAACCAAATGCCTCATGGTGCTTCCCTCATAGCTGACACTGTGTGGGGTCCCCTACCTTGCATGCTGAGCAGCTGGGGGTGGGGATTACCCCCATGCACCTGGAGCAGCATTCAAGAGGCACCCAGCCCTTTAATTGTTCAGCCAAATGATTTATGAAGCTTGGCAGCAAAGACAGGGCAGACCGGTTTAAATTCAAAGGCTCCAACCTTAGGTATTCTGAAAGCTTTGGCCACATCTCCAACAAACACTGTTCCTTTTGGGAGGGGATAAGATAGAGAAAGGGAGAAGATGTGATCTGCCTGACAGAAAGACAGGACTCAGCTAGATGGAACATGCCTCCCTATTCCCATCCCACTCCACCTTTTACCAATGTTGTGGGTGACTCTCTTCCTACCAAAAGTAATCAGATGTGTATAATTTTAGAGATGTAAAACCCCAGAATCACCATTCTTATATACTAGGCTTAATTGGTTTGTTCTGATTGATTATTGATAGTATAATTTTTTTTCATCAATTAGGATAGGGGTCAAGTCAACTTTCCAGGTAAAAGGCCAGATAATAAGCATTTTAGATTTTGTGGGTTATGTGGGCTCTGCTGCAACTACTCACCTCTGCCAACTGCAGCATAGAAAGAGCTATAGGCAACATGTAATTGAATGAGCATAATTGCATCCCAATAAAACTTTATTTATAAAAACTGGAAAAGGCTATTACATATATGTCTAAATAGCTAAACTGTGATAAAGTGAGAGGTATTGAAGGTACTACAAAACTTATCACCAGTTAACACCATTTTTAAGTCTAAGCCACATTCCAGCTAATCTAAAATTACAAACTTTCATTAAAAGGAGGTAAAATAAGACCCCATTTCAGGAAAGAGAGAGAGAGAGAGAGAGAGAGAGAGAGAGAGAGAGAGAGAGAGAATGGGTGTGGAGGAGGGAGAGGAGAGACAGACAAATACAGGGTAATTCAAAGGGAATTGAATACTTGGAAAAAACTAACATTCATGAACTAGATTATCTTATAAAATCAGTGAGCTACCCCTTACAGGTATCTTGTCCAAGACAACTACAGGCTTTAACTACACACTTATATACAACACAGTTACTGAGTAATATGCCTTCGGAAGCACTCAATTCCTTTTTAATCAACCTGTACATTATTTCTGTATACCTTATAAGATGCTTCAAATGCTAAATACTAAACCGTAAACAATAATTACTCTGGGAAAAGAGGGTTAAAATTTTCACTCTTAGCAGTATTGTTTCAATTTTTTACAAGAAATATTACTTTGTGAATTTCATTTTATATATTTTTTTTGTAAATTAGCAGTAAGGGTAGCCAATCGGTGACACTTCAGTTTATAACTATGTCTTGATTTGCATCATCTACCAAAGGCATTCTGTGACCCTTTTTGAAGTATGGCTCTTCCTCCCTTCAAACTTCCATCTGCTTTGACTCTTCCTTTCAGCTCCTTCTTCCCTCCTATGCTGTAGCCTACCAGATACATATTTTTAGCTCAATGATAAATGCAAATAAATAGGATATGATGTTCCTAGTAGCAGCGATAGATAATAAACAAGAAAACAAATAAACACATAGGCTATTTTCAGATTGTGGGAAATGCTCCTATGGGGGAAGCCCCTTTGGTCAAGTGTCTTCCTACTTAAATCAAGATCAACTGAGATTATCAACTGAGAAGGTGATAAACAGGCCAGATGTGAAGGATAAGAGGGAGGCACATGAAGTAAATTCCATGCTGAGTGTAACTTAAGTTTTCTGGTCCTGACTCTATGGCAGTGTTTTCAATCCTGATTACATATTAGGATCAACCGGAGCACTTTCAAAAAATACTGATGCCTGGGCCTCCTTGAGGGCCAATAACACTCTGAAGGTAGAGTCTGGTATTTCTCTTCTTTCTTTTCTAACCCAGGAGGAATAACCACTGTTCTAGAGTCTAGAGACATCTTTATATTAGCATGAACGAAGGCCTTCAGAGAATAGAGGGAACTGGACTATGTGTGAAACTGAACTATAAAGTTTTAGCATGGTGTGCATGTTTTGTTTTAATCTAGCATATTAACTGGCTGCATTGTTCTGAGATGTGACGAAGCCCTGGGGAGTCTCCCCTTACCATTGAGCAAGAGACCACAGAAACAACACAGATCTTTTAATTGGGACCTTTCGCCTAAGCCTCTGGCAAACTGTAAAGCAAATGAACCATCAAGTGACAGACTTCTTTGATGTGTTTAGCAAAGGGCTGACTGAAAAGGGGAGGCCCTGAGCTCCTCTCTGAAGGCTAACAGATTCTCTGAACTACAAGGAGAAGTTCCCAAGGCAGCACACTGTAAGGATATACATGTTCACATATTCCTACATCTTTGCTCACCCAACTCTAAATAAAATTGGTAATAGAAGGAAAGAAGACAAGAATCACTGGAATTGCAGTGTGCGTGGGAGGAGAGTACTAGAGATTGAACCCAGAGGCGCTTTACCACTGGGCTATGTCCCCCGCCTTGGATCACTGGAATTTGCTGATAAATTTCTAAATAGTTTTAGGCAGTTGTTGCAATTTCCTTCCATCCACCTACTCACTCAACCATCCACACATCCATCCAACATAGAGTTACTATTGCACATTTACTCTGTACTCCCCCTGTGGCACTGGGTATGTACATGGCTCCCATTCCTGTGGGAGAGACAAACTAGTGATAATCACAGGAGAATGTGATTTGTGCTGTATATGAGAGTGCCTCTCTCCTTGCTATTTTTGTATAACACACTCTCCAGTGGTGTGGAGGTTATAACTCCGTCTATAATTTTTAAAATATTTTCTCAACTACAGGTGAGGTTCTTAAAACTCAAGCATTGCCTTATTTTCTTTCCTCAAAACTCAGTGAAATTTGTGGCATAAAGCTGGTATTCAACAACTGTGAACGGAATCAATTATATGAAAGATATATGTACACAGCAGAAGTATCTCTGGAACTGGGGAAGGCTTCATAGAGTAATGATAGGAAAGCTGAATCCTAAAGAATGAGACAAAAAAATCTCGTGGTGAAGGTTTTCTCTGGATGTGTGATTGGATTTTGTCCCACAGGCCTGGAAAACTACTGAAAGTTCCTAAGCCCAGGGGAAGATAGTGTGATAGAATCCAGTTTGTAATCATCTCTTTGGAAGCAGTATGGAAAATGAATGTGAGTATGAGACAGGGATAAGTGTGGGGGCAGAGAGCTATGATATTGAATTGCCAGAAAAGATAGACTTAAAGCACTTTTGGGTGTTGAAGCAATCAGCAGCACGGGGCTGGCTGGACTTCATGGCATGTATTTGGTGTACCCATCTCACTTGTGAGTTCATCTGTCCTTCTGGTGCTTTGTTCTCCTTCACTCAGATTCTTTTCCTTTACTATCATTGTGAGAGAAAGTATTCTGTCCTGTCCCATTATGTGTTTTGCTGAGCTAATTTAAATCGTTATGAAACAAGACAGAGACATACACATTCCAGTTAATTAGATATGGTGGACAAGGGAGAGGAAAGTTTTGGCTTTCTGCAAGGATGACAGGAGAACAGTGAGGCCATTGGCCAAACCATGGGCTAGAGGAGCACAGGGCTGCTTTGGGGGAAGATAATGAGTTCCATTTGGGCATTCAAGAGGAGCTGGCCTGAAATCAACTGGAAATAATGGTTGGAGCTCACAAAGTGTGAGACAAAGGTTTGGGAATTGGTGAAGTATACCTCAAGCTGATGCCAGTTTTCTGTTGTCAAACTAGCTGTCAGAAACAAATTAATTAACACAAAAATAAAGCCCTAATCTGTAACTTTTGTGATATCTGTAGTGTAAATATTACCAACCTTGGCCAATTTTAACTACTGATTTGATGGTCACTGAACAAAGAGGAGAGGAGATGTGCACAAGTGGTTTGTAGGAGCTGGCTGCAACACACTGCTGGCTGAAGCCAAGAAGAACAAGATGATCCAGAGATGGATGACAAGCAAGAGAGCTGGGACTAAACTAACCTTAGGAACTATGCACATTTAAGAGATGAAGAGAGATGGGAGGCTACAGAAAAAACACTCGGAGGAATAGAGGAAACACAGTAGCATAAGGGATCACAGAAGCCCAGGAAGAAATAATTTCAAGACAGATAAAGTAACCTATGGTGTAAAATGTGTTGGTAAATAAACATTTAAACACATGCCAAATGGGTTAAAAGTCATCTTAAAGATGTTTTCAAGGGCTACTCTATATGTAGAAAACATAAGAAAACACTTTTAGATCTAACATAGGATGTCTAGGACAGATTTATCCTTTACAAATAGTTGTTATTTTATAAAACTAAATTATTTTTCAGATGGAAAGATCTTGTTCAGATTAAATACTCTTCCAATAGTGCACTGTGATTCTGAATTTCCACCTAAGACTAACCGTTTTTAACTTTATAGCCCAGCAAACGCCTGGAATGACCCTCCTGAAAAATCTTATTCAACTTCATCTTGAATGCTATATTTGGAAATCCTGAGCCCACATTTTTAAAGTGGATTATCTTCAGAATACATTATATTTTTACTTACATTTTAATAAGGTGTGTGTAATAAGAGGGTGACTTATGAGTTAGGTCATCAAATATTTGGTATTTAAGGGAAAGCAAGACTACATTACCTCATGCTATTCTTATCTCTTCAAAATATTCTCTAGTTTCATAGCTCCATGTACAAAGTTTTTTTTTTTTTTTTTTTTTTAACTATGAACAAATCTATTATTACTTAGGAGGTGACAGTAAGGATAACCAAAATATTCTTTTCTTCCCCACTGGAAGCACTACTTCCCTATGCCTCTTCCCCCATCTATGGGTGAAAATTACTGGTGAGTTAGGCCTGATGATTTTGAAAAAGTTCCCTTGGTACACTTCAGTGAGAACCGCTGGGGTATTAGAAAAACGAACTTGGAACACTTAAGCTCAAAACCTGCATTTGTCACTTTATAGTGACCTGTGACTCATTTTCTCAATAATACACTTCTGGGAATTAAAAAAGATAACATGTGAAATCACCTCATTTATTTCAAACAATAGGATTATTTCTTAGAACAATTTTTATTATTATTCCTAAAAATCCCTCAGGGGATATTCAGGAACTGTTCTAAAGCCTTTGGAAAGCCTCACAATTAATAAATAGGTAGATCAGTCATTTGGAATGGGCATACTAATTCTAATGAGAACATTCCTTAAATAAGTGATAGTCTGCTTATGTGTAAATGTGTGAGAATATTCTACTGTGAAACTAATGAGGATATTAACTATTTTGTTCACTTATGAGGAAAGGTGTGGGGAGGAATTTTCTTGGTCTTGCATTAAGAAAAAGATCCTGATTTTCATTGACCTCTGTCTTCATAGTAACTCCTGGACCAGATTAAGTCTGTCTTTATCATTGAGGAATATTTCTTGAGTATTCATATTTTTTTTAATTATTATCCTCATTGCAGTACTAAGGACTTTGTCCAGTGGCAGTCTACCACTCAGCTACATTCCTAGCCCCCACTCCCTTTTTTTTAGACAAATTCTTACTAAATTTGCTCAGCCTGGCCTTGAACTTGTGATGGAACTTCCTGCCTCAGCCTCTCAAGTAGCTGGGATTACCAAATACACCATTGTGTACAGCTAGCACTCATATTTTTATTTAATTCTCAAGATTCTCTGCCTTTTATTTCAAACTAAAGTTTAAGCTCCCTAAGCAAAGTGACTTTATACTTTTTGCATTTACTCTGTGTTGGTAGAGTAAACAAATATTTATTTGCTGCATAAAAATATGAAGGGAAATTGTTTGCTTGGTTCATCTTTTTTGGTGAAATTCTAGAAAGGCACTGTCTTATACAAACTTTTATTTATTTTTTTCCTTTTCCCCCACTTTGGGCACCTGATGGGGAATGGGTTTTTAACTGTGGCTGTATACCAGGGAACTTTGGAACAATACTTATGCTAGGATATCATACTCAAAATTCTGTAGCCTGGCATGGTGGCTCTGGAGGCTGAGGTAGGAGGATTGAAATTGCAAGTTCAATCCTGGCATGGTGGTTAAGCACCCCTGGTTTAATCTCTGGAACAACAACAACAACAACTTTTGACATAATTGTTTTTAAGGAACATAGGCATTGGTATTTTAAAAGGCTCTCTGGTAATTTGGAGTGCATAAAAGACATTTTTTTTAAAATAAATATTTGATTTTAAAATTGAGAGGAGATATAACCAGAGCTAAAGGCTGAACATTTCACTACTCACTCTGTTATGACTCTAGTACTTTGCAATTACCCAGTGATACAGGGTTTTCTGTGTTCTGTGAGTGGATAGGTGAGCAGATCAATGTTAGGTTCTGATGACTGAGTGATGACGTGAGTTAGTCCATTAGTTGTGGTTGTTGGTTAAAGTCTGATGTGAAAATAGGATATCTCTTTTTGGTTTTGCCTTTTTCTCTTCTTTTGACTATGCTTGTGCAATGGATCTGAATAAGAAAAAAGTGATCTGAATAAGGAATGAAGTTGACTGGGGAACCACCCAGAGTGCTGCAGCACTGATGCTTCAGAATAGATGGGGGCCATGGAAATTGGGTATTGGGTATTAGAACAGGAAGTGAGTGATGTTATTCCTGTTTGGGGGATTTTCTTGTTTGCCCCATTGTTCTAGCCCCCATCCCACATTCCATATCCACAGTCCTAGATATATGGTCAGGAGTTCCTCAGAAAGTAGAACAGAACTTAGAACTAGAGTGTTTAAAGCAGAAATCAGAGTATCTGGCTGTTAATTTCCAGAGGTTCATTTTGTGAGCTTTAGAGTCCCAAGCTTCACTTAAAAATTTATACTTAATCTATCTTTAAGAAGAGTGTAATAGGGCTGGGGCTAGGGCTTAGTGGTAGAGCGCTCGCTTGGCATGCATGAGGCATCCAGTTCCATACTCAGCACCACATAAAAATAAAATAAGGCATACAACTAAAAAAAAATTAAAAAAATAAAGTACTTTGCCCCTTTTAATTGTTAAAAAAAAAAAAAAAGAGAAGAGTGTAATAAAAATTCTCCCTTCATACAGCTCTTGCAAGGTCCAAACAAGACAATGTATGTGAACATACTCTATATATGATGAATCATTAAATCAATAAGATAGTTAACTCTTACTATTAGATAGAAGAATTTGTTAAGAAAAATCACTTCTAATTTTTCCTTTACAGTCTGTTAAAAAAAATCCACCATAAAGGTATAAACACAACTACACCACATTTCTAATAATTATATACAAAAATTTGGAAACACGAATAGTTCTCAATTGTTTAGAATTCTGAAACATGTTTTAATAGAAACCAAGGTAGAAGAAGTCAGGAGAATTAAGGTGTTTGATAGATTTAGGACAAAAATTACAAAGTGGAAGAACTGGTTCCAAGAACAGTAGACCAATGATGCCAGTTTAAGTGTCATATGCAGAAGCTAGAGAGAAATAAGAAATTTTTTTAAAAGGGGTGATATTGTAAAAATAGAAGGGAGAATAGTGTAGTACAAGAAGGAGACCCAGGAGGAGGGAGGAAGAATGAGAAAGGGGAAGAACTGTGAAATGCAATTGACCATGCTATCCTATATGCTTGTATGAATATATCACAATGAATTTCGCTTTTATGTATAACTAAAATGCACCAATTAAAAAAGATAAATCAACAGAAGGAGGATAAATAGAGTAGAGGAAGGGGGTCAGGGGAGGAAAGAGGAGAGAAGGAAGGGGGCAGTACTTAGGATTTAAATGAAGCATATTATGTTATATGCATTTATGCATATGTCAAAATGAACCCCACAATTATGTATAATTATAATGCACTAATAAAAATTTAAAGTTTATAGAATTATAGAGGTAATCCACACAAATGCACTTATTCATGTATAGAGAAAGCAAGTCAAAAGGGTTAATTTTTTTTTTGTCTGTACTACCAACTGGTATTCAAAATCAAAATCAAAATCAAAATTAAAAAATAGGGGTTTAGAAGTAAGACTAAAAAAAAATCTTTAAAACAAAGCATTTCTTATAGGAGACACAAAACTAGAAAAAATTTCAGACTTTCTTCTTTAAAATGTATGGTTTGGATTAAAATGAAAGATGCCTGAACAATTCTTTTAGTTTTTATTTATTTATTACAGAATTAAAAAACTTGTTGAGACAGAACAATAGTTAAAACAAGACTCTTCTGAAGCATGTATTGAAAGTAATGAAATTACAGTTCATCTTGCATTTTGGTGTAACAGAGTTTTACCCCCATTTTTTATTAGGAAAATAGAGCTATTTCTCTGAAACAGAAATAATAGCCTGGAATAACACTACCCTCACTATCTTTTGAAAATCCAACAGGATGAGAGATTGGCAGCTGTTTCAGAAGTATGTGCATTTTTTTTTCATATAAGTTAATGAAATGTTTACTGCTAGAGTGTTATTTTTAAGTTAACAAAAGCATTTTTGCTGACTTGCTCACTGGACATATGCATGCAATTTAAAATGGAATTTCAAAATACTTTCATTACATGCATCCAGGAAGAAAACAGCTGAGATCTCAGGACTGCGCTAAACTACTTTTGACTTTTAGTCCATAACAGAGTCTCATCAGACATGTGGCTTTCTAATTTAATCAGATCAAGGCCAGGGGTTTCAAGCTTCCTTAAAGGCTGAAATTTCTTGCACCTAAGTATTTTTTTGTATAGCCTCCCAATATTTCTTATCATCCTGATTAGATCAGTGTTTCTTTACCCTGGCACTACAGATATTATGGACCTCATCATTCTGTGTGAAGGAGGGCTGTTTAGCAACATCCCTGGTCTCTGCTTACTGTGTGCCATAATACCTTCCAACCAGAGTTGTGAGACCAAAAACATATCCAGACATTGCCAAATATCCCCTGGAGCAGCAAAAGTATCCTCAACTACTCAATAAGAACTATTCTGCTCCCACTACTTGAGACTTGAGTTCTTGGGCCCATATCCATCAGCACTTCCATTTAATCTTAGTTAACCTCTTGAAGTAATTGCTCTCATTTTGCAATTTATAATCTTGACAATCTAACATCTTAATTCTTTCTATAAAAAGACTATATATATATATATATATATATATATATATATATATATGTATATATATGTGTGTGTGTGTTATACACATATAACACACACACACACACACACACACACACACTAACCACAGACCCTCATGTGTATCCTGCAGTTCATCTAGCTACTGTGCTTTTTATTTTATTTCACTATGAATGTTTAGAAAGACTAACTTTTATTAGCAGTTCTCACACTGTGTGGTTAAAATAATCTAAGCTGGTGATATAATTTTTCTTTATTTTTAAATTTGAACAAAACTCACCAAGCATATATATAAACATGCATGTATACATAATAGTTTATATATATATATTACAATGACATGCTTTTATGACCATGGAATAGAAGGTTATACATATAATATAGCAAACTTTATAAAAGGGAACCCAATTCTGGAACACATCACATTCACTTTGCCACTCTGTTGATGAAAGCTACTTTTATATCTTATAATTACAACACATTTTGGATATCTGGTTAATATTAAAATAAAAATGATTCAAAATTTCAATTTGTCTTCCTATAAAACTTAAAACACATATGAAATAAATTTTAATAACTCAATAGCAATTTATTCTTCCATGAATACATTTCTTGCTGTTGATTTGGATTCATGCGTAATCCATCTCATGAAGTATTATTAGTATCAAAGTATTGTGATACAAATATGCTTAAGTAGCTTTAATCTCCATTAAGAATTACTCCTGGGCTGGGGATGTGGCTCAAGCGGTAGCGCGCTTGCCTGGCATGCGTGAGGCCCGGGTTTGATCCTCAGCACCACATACAAACAAAGATGTTGTGTCCGCCGAACACTAAAAAATAAATATTAAAATTCTCTCTCTCTCTAAAAAAAAAAAAGAAAAAGAATTACTCCATTAAGTTCCAGTATTCTGTATGGATATATCTATTAGGATTTTAGAAATGATTCTTAGAACTAAGCTTTTTTAAGGAATGTAACAGAAAATAAGAAGACTTAAATTTCAGACTTTACTGAGACTTATTTATCTTACTAGCCAAACAGTCCCCCCTTTTTTTTTTTCAAATTTTTTTTTTAATGAACTGTGAACTCCTGGGATGATTTTTCACTCACTTGGCTCTCTATTCCAATTAACTCATGAGCTTTACTTTCGGTACTCTGTGTTATAAAGAAAAGACATGTTAAATATGTAATTTATAACTACATATGCTCTGTGTCCTATCCCTAATGCCTTCTATCATATAAATATTTATATTTAACAAGAGCTATCTTCTTCCAACTGAATTTTTTATTCTAAGAACAATATTCACAGTTTATTTGGTCATGAAATTCCTTATTACTGTGTTCATTTGTTGTATATTAATATCCCTCTTGGTATATATGGCACCCAGATCTGAATGTGTTATTCCATATGTACACAGAATTATAAGATTATTTCAGCCTTTGTTGTGTTTACCGTGTTTTGGGACTGGTGTTTGGCAACATGGAATGTACTCAACAATGATTGCTGAATATGATCCCTGATTTTGTAATACTCTAAAATTCTCAATCTTACAGAATTCCAGGTAAAAAAAACAACAACAAAAGATCTTTTTATCCAATTACACAATTTTCTCCTTCTACACATCTGTGATCACCTCTCCAATAGTAATTAAAGTGCATGGCTAGGGAGGAGGCTTGGTGTATTTGGCAAATGTGCTCATTCTTTTTAAAAAGCATGTAGGGAAAATTAAGCATAGATCTTCTAAGAGAAGTTCCTTGGCAGTATACAGAATGACTTGTAGTGACCATGTATAGAGGACAAGTGACCATATCAGAGATTTATCAGAAAGTTAATGTGAGTGATAGAACTGCATGAATCTTTAGTTCACACACACACACAAAAAGATATACAGGGCTCATGAGCTAATGCAGACTAGCCGGTGCCTTCTGTTTCTCCTCTGTCATTATCTATCAGTAATAAAAGGTTTAATCCTAAAAATATATTATGTGGTTTTTCATTCCTGGCTCTGGATTACATGTGGAGAAGACAAAATATAACCTTTAATTTGGTATGACAGGACACCCTACATAATAAATAAATGAATTGCTACTAGTAAAATTATACCAAAAGAATGCATCTTTGGCTCCCAAACAATCACATTCCAATTACACTTTACAAAAAAAATCTGCTTAAGCCCTTTGTGATGTTTTTCCAGAAATATGGATCAATTATTTTGTATCTGAGCACTTGGTATTCTTTTATCCTGCACTTTATACATGAACATATACATGTACACACAATATTCACAAACATATATATGCATCCTTTTTCACTCTGATAAACCAATTGCAAAAGTTAAAGAGAGTAACAAATGTAACAGAACTATAAAAATCTATTAGGTAACTGATTCATATCATGTAGTATAAGACTTTTTCCTCTCCTGGCCTTCTTCCAGTCTGTTTTCTGACTAAATCTGCTCTCTCGCTTGTTTTTCCAAGTTACTCAACATTCAGAAACCATTCCATTAGATGGTCCATTCTCTTCTGCTTTCATCCTCTGATTTTACTTTTCTTGGCAACTACAGTTGAGTTATACAGAATATTGGTTTGAACAGTTGGGAATGGAGATTATAGGTAAATAACATGGTGTTTCAATTTCTTTCCATCAATACCATGGATATCTTTCTGGGTTACTTCAACACTTCAGGGAAGTTAAGAGAACACTTTCTAAGAAATTCTGCCCAAATTGTAGTGAAGGTAAGTGAGATAATGGCTATAAAAAGGCTTTCAAGCTATCTGAAAAAAAATGTCACTTTTGATTTGGCCATCATTGTATTTATTATTCCTGATGGACACAGAACAATGCCTTTCCTCATCCCCATACTGTGGGTACAGAAGCACAGTGAGTATGTGGGTACTTCAAAGATGTCTATCCCCACACATTCCCACACAGAACTGTATGCATTACTTTGATGTTAAGAGACAAAAAAATATGCTTAACACAGCTGTCTTCAGCTGCAAGCCCACATTACATGGATTTATTTATTTTTTATTGCTGCATAAATTACCATTTCATAAGGTTGGGCGGTTCAATTGTCATCAAATTTTATAAGCACATTCCTCATTTTTGAAAAATGAGAAAGGATCATTCTATGAAATGCTACATATGGCATTAACAGAGTCATACAAATGAATGGTGGTCTATTTACTCCCATGATTAAACACTTCAATGACTCAAAAATAGTTTTAGAAGTTAGCTGAATGAAACTGTGTACTTCACTCATAAATACACAGCTCCCTCTTAAATTGGTGAATGAGACATGTGGAAGCATGTTAGGCATTGAAAAAAGATATCTTGGTATAAGGAGATTAAATGTATATTTAATGTGTATGTGTACACTTACATGTAATATTAAAGAACATACTACAATATACATATCAAAATATATACTGTTTCTCTATTAAGTTTCTTAAATTTGTGATCATATTAGATTTACAGAAACTATAAGAATATTAAACTGCTGTTTCAAAAGTATAAACTTCAATTGTATATTTATAAGGACTGAAAGAATATACAATATTTGTCAGAAAAATACCATACACAAATCATTATGCATGGCTTTGTAATGTCCTCTCAGGCACCTTCCCTTGTATTTACACCTGTATGCATGTGAATAAACACCTATATGCATTTCTTCCCCTTTGGCTGTAAAGGAGAAAATATAGATGCAATTTTGAATCAGGCATATTTGGTTTAAACCCCAATTCCAACTAAACTGTACAATGTTTGAGAAGTTATCAAAACTCTGAAATTTCCACTTGTAAAATGGGGATTTGTAAGTCCATGTATTGTTGTGATGCTGGGAATACTCATGAAGACTAGCTGGGGAGGTAGGAAGCTCAGACAAGAAACTATAGCAATGTCCTGAATGCTGTGACAGAAAATAGTGACACACAAGCCTGAGAAAAGGAGGCTGAATTCTTCTTAAGTCATTTCAGGAAGGCTTCACCGAAGACGTGACATTTGAGTTTAGTCCTGAGAATGAGTAGGAATTTGTCAGGAGGCTAGGGACAAGGTTAGAACTGGGACAGAGGAAGCTGCATGATTAAGCATCTGGAGATGTCAAAGAACTGGAGTCAGCTGTCAAAGAACAGCACCTCATCCCAGAACAGGGTGCTTGTGAGGCTCAGCGACATAATGCTTGAGACAATGCTCTGACAATGTAGGGAGTACATAACCTGCCCTCCGACACATGTGAGAGGTCATTTGTCCCCCAAACCTTGGGGTCCTCTTTGCCTCCTTTCTCACCCCTGTATATTGTGAGCAAGCCCAGTATCTTTTCATTCTCATCAATCTACCAAAGTTCACATTTTTATTATTCCTCATTTGATTGAATGGATCCCAAATGTCCAGCAAACAGGGCATTGAGCCAGTACTGAAGGGTTTTAACTATCCAACTCAGACCTAGCATGATGGAAGAAAAGAAAACTATCTTGGGTGGCCCAAGCTGTTTACCTGCTAAAGAGCCAGAGATCTTGGACATGTTATTCACTCTCTCAAGCTCTTTTAGATAAGTCACACTCATAACTAATAACAATATGGAAAGGATACAAAATGAGCACTTATCAAGTGCCAGTCAGTATGCCAGCCCTGGAAATATATTGTCCTATTTGATTCTCATGACAATCTCACAAGAATTGACATATATCATGACAATGTCACTCTGGTAGATCAATTACTTCTCGAGACATACATACCCTGTTTTCCAACTTCTAAGTAATCTTTGCTTAGAACTTCTTTCCCCTAATGCTGCTGTAACAATTTCTACCCATCCATTAAGACTCAGCTAAAGGTCTTCTTCTTCAAAATAATGTCCCTGACTCCCTCAACATCTACGTCATCCTTCATAGCACTTTCTCTTTTTACAGGGCATGAGACAAATTTGATCTCATATTATTATTATTTGTGAACTCATCTTGCCTCCCCAACTAAATTGTGCCCTCTTTCAGGGCTGGGGGAGACCATGTCACACTCATCTTTATATCCCTACACTAGAGCAGTGCCATGAATATCATCATTGTTCCATAAATGTTAGCAGTCAGGATAAAAATCTGAAAGTATTTCAATTAATGATTTTCATGTTCATGTATAGAGGTACCATGTTTAACACCCATGTAATGACAGATTTAATTTTTTTTCCTTTTAAAAACATAATCATTTTCAAGTAGAATTCTCATAAAGAAAGGATTTGATCCTGTTTCTCATGAGACTCGCCTTAAGGAAAAAAGAATGGGAAAGAAAAATAAACCAT
The DNA here is from genome assembly GCF_047511675.1 of Marmota flaviventris. Lineage (NCBI taxonomy): Eukaryota > Metazoa > Chordata > Mammalia > Rodentia > Sciuridae > Marmota > Marmota flaviventris. The sequence goes on from NC_092505.1 coordinate 78,309,442, forward strand.
TTCCACTTATGAACAGCCAGACTCCAATGCTGGTTTATCAACCTTGAAATTTAGTTCCCACAAAGTTACCCATTAGAAAAGTGGACATGATATAATATCTTTGGAATATTTTCATTATGATTAATTTTGTATCTTCTAATTTTAAACCATATATTCAGCCCAGATGAGTTTTTTTATCCTTTTAGCATTGCCTAACAGATGGCCATAAATTGAGAATATAATGTAATTCTAGGTAGTCTTTCTCATTTTTAAAAATTCTTAAATGATTTCTTGGAAATAATTTGAGATTTTTTTGTTTGTTTCCATGAGGGAATTACTGAAGATGACATTTTATTTTATGAACTATTTTTAGTCTATAAATTCTGAGTGCTTTACTATTATTAAGGAATTTATAATATTTTCCAGAGGTAAGCTTTAACAATGTTTTCTTTTGAAATGTCCATTTCTTGTTTTATGTAATGAATGATTTTAGGTGAAATTATGAGGAACTTCCACACAGAATATTAATCTTAAGGAGGACCAGCTGGCATAATAATTTGCACAGGAAAATTTGGCTTATTCCTATTTGTCTTGCAGTTTTTTTCTTTCAGGTTAATGATGCCTATATTCATGTTACATGCTTTTAACTGGCTCTCTAGTAATGGTAATGGATTCCTCTTATTCCATCCATGTTTGTAAATGACTGGCTGGAATTAGGCCATAAAAATGAGTTAATTCATCCACAAAGGAACGTACCTACCAGCAATGCTGATCTCAGCAGTGTCAAACTCCTCCAAAAGATTCCATTCTCATATTTTTCTGATAAAATCAGCAAATAAAATAAGCTTGGTTATGATATTATACTATTTGTGCTACACATTTTAGGGTCTTTATGCCCCAAATCAATTCTTTTATTGTTGAATTTTATTTTATAAAGATATCAATGAAGAATTTTTATTCCTTTTATAGGCAAAATCCCATGTAAACAAATTATTTAGGAATATTTACTATTTTGTTAACATCTCTCATATTCAGTCTATATGATTCTCCACTACTGTTCTCCATAGGCCCTCATCATATTTCGTGGAAGTACTGCAATCCCTTAATTTGTTTCCTGGCCTCAGATCTCTCTACCCTCCTAATTTGTCCTACACCTAACTACTAGATGCTTTCTGAAATGTAAAGGCACGGGTGCTCTTTCCTTATCTGAATCTCTTTATTGGCTTCCTACTGTCACTGGGAAGAGGCGTAAGTGCTGCAGTATTATAGATCTTCTTCCTGTGCTATGCTGCCTGTTTCTCTAGTCCTAAAATGCAGCTGAGTGCAGCACGTGACAGGCTGCTTCATCTTTCATGCCAGTACCCATGCTATTAAATCTAGAAGTCAGGAAACAGAAACTCCAACATCTATTTATCTAAGGTGTAGAACTTCTGGCAAACATTTAATCTTAATTCTACAAGTCCAAGGTCTGGCTTCCCTGGACTCAGGTCATTGTGGCAACGTCCTAGTGGTCCCCCATTTGATCTGCAAACTCATCAGGATTGCTTCATTAACGCTTCCAAGACAGAATCTTAATAATAAAATTACTTTTAGGAGAAATTCACCAGAAATAAAAGATTCTATTAATTATTCCTATCTAGAACTGACATGGGTTTTAGTTAATTCTGAAATGCTCTTCATAACAAAGCACAATATTATAAAAATATTTTTTCATTCATTTACATGTAGATTTCCTTATTATTTGGAGGGAAAAACTTCAGCAAAAAATTTCTTATGAAAAATGGTAACCAAAAAGGAGGCACATTCTACAGAAGAAGCTGTCAAATTATGAATGAAAAGCTGCTTAAATATGTGTAGAGAATGTCTTCAATTTATGCTACTTATACTAAATGATAAGAGCAGTCTTAGAAAGAAATATGATATTTCTAAGTATGTAGTCATGTTCAATATTACCATCTCATCTTAGTGAACTTCAAGATTATAAGTCCAAACCTGTAAAATGGGGACATTTCATATGCAAAACACTTCTAGGAAAGTGTCCATTTTCTACTATTCTGTGATGTTTTCGGTCTAGGATAAACTAGCAGTTAACTGTCCAAATGAAGATGTCTGAAACTATAGAGGGAATACATGACAATATTAGACACAATGTGGCTTTCCTACTTTTCCATTCTATCATGTTCCACAAAAATAAAACAAATAGACATATGCTACGGTTAGGATATGGCTTGTCCACACCAAAACTCATGTTGAAACTTCATTCTCAATGTAGTAGTAATGGGGGTGGGGTCTTTAAAAGCATTTGGATCTTGAGGGATCCACCTTCATTAAGGGATTGATATAGTTCCCTTGAGACTGGGTTAGGTATTGTCAAATCAGATTGTTATAAAGTGAGCCTGACACCTGCCCTTGGTCTCTCTTGCACATGTGCTCCTTTTGCACACACCCAATTCCCCTTTCTACTTCCCTTCCATGATAAAAGTCAGCATGAGGTCCTCACGAGAAGCCAACTAGATGCTGGCACTATACTCTTGGGTTTCCAGAATCTTTAGCCAGAACAAACCTCTTTTCTTTATAAATTACCCAGTCTCAGGTATTTCTGTTATAACAACAGGAATCTGACTAAGACAGCCTACTATAAAAGTGCATGATTTTCAAGTTTTTTCAAGTTCTCGTCATCCTGGGTTTGATTTAATATGATACTGAATGACTAGACTTTTTTGAAATGCTGCTTTCCTAAGAAAACAAAAATAAAAGCCCTTTCCTTAACTTCTTCATTCTAGAAATATTTTTTTTCCATAAAAATTTCAACCACAAAACCATAACCATTAAAGAGTAGAATTAAAATATTATGATTTAGGGACTTCTATTCCATAGCAAAGATTCTGACTGTCACCTAATCAGCACAAATACCTCAACTGTGAACTGCAAAACTTGTGAAGTGGATAGGGAACATGTTAGAGTAAGACATGTCTTCTACTACTTAATCTTCTAGCCCTTGCTACTCAAGCCCCTTTGGCACATGGTGAGTGTTCAATGAAGAACAAAAGAAAATGTTGACAGGAGGAAGTGGAGGTAGTGGATTGATTATAACCCTGTTAATAAACATAATATCTTCATTTACTTAGAAGAAAAAATAGGGGCAAACCCAAACCCAGTCACTTTTAACAAGCACTACAGGTGCCTGGCCTTTACTATTGGACCCCCAATGGACAATCCAAGTATTTAGCTTACTAAGTTTCACCGGGTCCCCAGGGGTAATGAATGCATTTCCCACTTAATGTACAAGTGAAAAAAACAGAAGGACAGGGAGAGAGATAAAGAGAGAGAATCGTACAATAAAAAAAATCAAATTTCACACAGAATCGAGACTTCCATTATAACATTCTATCCACTAGTGTAATTCATAGTTCATGGCTAGAAACCCATACTATCTAGGTTTGAATCCTAGGTCAGCTATTTATCAGCTAAGTGATCTTACATATACCATGTTTGGTTATAATAATATAGCTACTTTATAAGACTGAGATAAGGATAAAATAATACATACATAAAATGCATGAGAATATGATCCATTATAAGTTCTATTTAAGTGTTTGTCATTTTTTCCACTAAATTAAATTAATTTTTTTTTTTTTGCTGGGGCTGGGATTGGGGTGCATATTTTAATTCACACAGATAAGTAGTTAAAAAGTGTATTTTTTAAAATCTTCAATAAAACTAATCCAAAGGCTTGAATCAGGACTAGCAAATTTTGCTTCAATGTATAACTATTTGAAATGATAAACTATTTTACTCTGCATGTTAAATGGAAATCAGGAAAAGATCAAACCATGTTAATATCACAATGTCATGATGTACCTGCTAGTCACGCCCCTATTACTGCATAACCAACTGGTGAGCAGTAAAGGCAGGTATTACTGACACCACCTAAATTTAATTGACTTCTGTGCATATGTGTAATAGTGATCTCAGCTTTTGCCATTTTACATGTGTGGTACTCAGGGCTAAATGCAGACTACACTTTTTATAATCAATGCCATGAAAACAATTAAGTTAAAAGATAATGTCAAGCAATGGCAGAAGACTTTCAGGTCTGAAAAAAGGCAAGTCAAGAGAGTTACAATGACTTTAGTTGGTAATCTTGGTTGTAATTATTTTGGTATATAGGACAATTTAGTGTGACTTATTTTTTAGTACAATCTTGAAACAGTTAAAATATCTATAAAATAAATTTTGTATCACAGGTTTTTGGAACTCCTGAAATATATCTGTAGAACAACTTATAAACCACAGGAGTAGAATTCTGATTCCACAGAAAAGTAGAGAGAGTGTGTCTGATTCACCCTAAAAAGAAGAAGAGCTGAAGACAATATGAGCCCAGACAGTTGATGTATAAGGACAAACAAATAGACTGAAATCCAACGTTCCTCTCAGGAAACATGGAACCTAAAGACTGGATTGTCTGTGGCACAGCACAAAGAAACAGATAGCAGTTAAGAAGGATTCTGCTATATATTTAAGGACTTGCTAAAGTATGACTGTAAACCAGAATGAGATTTTAGAGCTCCTGAGAGCTTCAGTCATAATGGGAATTCAAAGCCTCTCACAAACTCTTCTCTGTGCACACACATCAGGTGCTCATGAGAAAGAATGAAAGCAGAGTGGGAAACTAGAGACAAGTTCTGAGCAGGAGAGAACAGGACAGAAGAAATATTTAAGGGATAAAGGTAAGAAACCTTTTCTACAACAAAACAGACATCAAATCACAGGTCTGTGAAACCCAGGAAATCCTGCATAGGATAAATAGCAACAAAAATCATATCAAACTACTGAAACTAATAGTAAAGAAGAAATCTTGAAGGTAGCCAGGAAAAAATAAGACACAGTATATACAGAGGAATGGAGTAAGGAATTATAGCAAACTTCTTGCTGCATGCAAATTATGTAAGCCAGAAGACACCAGTGTGACATCTCTAAAATGATTATAGAAAAACCATAGGGCAAGACTTCTGGTTATTGGAGTAAAGTTTGGGTCTAGCATAGGTCTTAGTTGTAGGTTGGGGGCACTTCCCTTGCATGGTTACTATTCCTAAGCTCATAATTATCTATATATTTGTTCTGGATATGGCTTAATAATTTACCCATAACATCCAATAAATATGGACACCACTTCCCAATTCTATTCTTCATATATGGCTTCTGTGTGATTGCTTAGTTAAAGCAGGAATGAGTATATAGATCACAGTATTCTTTTGCTATCCTTAAATATACTAATAGTATGCATTTACACAACCTTACCATGCTCTGCTAAGTGCTTTATATCTATTAAAAGAAATACTATATTACTGTTTAATCACTAGCCCAAAGAGAATATGCCATCATGGACTGTTGTTTAAACTTTTTTGCTATAACTCATTACATATTTGATTTCCATATTTGAGTATCATTTTTGGAGTGACTCTGGCATGAATATATACTTAGGACTTTGCTGAAATGTCCCTTTCCTAGTCCACTCTACTTAAAAGAGAATCCTCCCATCTTCCATGTCTCTCCCAATACTGTGGTCAATTTCTACTGCTTTACTCTAGTGTCTTTTTTTTTCATGGCACTTATTATCACATGAAATATCAAATAATTATTTGCCTGTCATCAGTTTCCTGCACTGGAATGTATGACAGATGGAACTCTGTTGCTGTTGGTCACTGTTATATCTCATTGTGGATTTGTCCAATAGGGAAATTCCTTTTACTAGAGGAATCTGGTAGACTAGGGGGTGGGAAAGAGCAGCAGCAGCAGCAGGTAGAAGTTAATGCTTGCAGTGAGAAAGGTACTCACTGGGCTCACCCTAGATCAGCTGCGATGCTCAGCACAGTCCCTGGAACATTAGCAGATACTCACATTATTGATTAAAATTAATTATTATTGTTCTTACCTCACAAACATGTCTGAATAAATCTATTAGTAAGGCATTCTTTTCTGTTTTTGCAAATTCTAAAAGGTCAAATAACACGACCTTGTTTATAGAATTAGGAAGAGATGGAGCTGAATCCATCTGGGTGTGGAGGGAGACAACAGAGCCCAGGCCTGGGGTGGGAAAGAGAATACTGAAGTGTTCATTGTCTATTTCCCTGAAACTCACTTCTCACTCACTATTAGTTCATTCTACCTTCTGAGAGCCAAATTATGTTCAGTTGAATAAAATTGGATGAATTTTAATTATGTCATAAAGTGATAGATTTTCTCCTTCAAATCTGGGTATTTATTCTTGCTTTTTAACTTGTTTGACCCAATAGTGATAGCCTCAAAGCCAATAAGATTAAAAAGGGGAGGGAGACTTTACTAAAGTTACAAAGAAATATCCTGTTTTATGAGCCCTTCTAAAAACTGCAGGTCAAACCATAAAAAATCAACCTGTGCCTGAAAGTACAAACTGTATATACTGGCACCAGATTCAGCTAAGATAAAAATGACAAGTCCTTCAGTGATAAATTGTCTCTCCATATTACCCAATGGAAATATTCATATTGTCCAATACCTACAAAGCAATTAGAAGGATTGAGTTTAACTTTCAAATTAAAAGACCATTAAAATGAAGTAAAGTTCCTCAATTTGTCTCTGAAAAATATTCAGAGAGAACTGTCTTAGTCTTAAACTTAGAATGAATATAATACATAGTCTCAGATTTCCTTTCATCATAGAGCAACTCAGCCAGTTATGCTAGTTGGAACTAAAGACTGTAAGAAATAATGGTATAAAATAAAGTATAAAACTGTGGAAGATCTTTTAAAAGTCATTTATCAGTTATACATTATCTATCAAGAAGAGCTAAAATTTAGGACAACTTCCCTCCACTCATACTAAGCCCATGAAAAGTAGTATTTAACCTCTAATGTGATGCCTGCATCCATCCCAGTTTCTGCCCCCATTATTCCTACCTAAACTGGGAAAAGAATGTGCACCTAAACAGTGATTTAAGTGCAAATCTCTTTATCTCTCATTAAGTATAAAGTGTATTTACTTCTTATGGAGGTGTTCCCCCTTCCTCTTGCCCCAGCCTATTAATAACCTGGATGTGAGTCTCAATTCTGTAAGATCTGAAGGGGGAATGCTGATAAATTTCATGTAATAAAAGAAATATTGGATATCTACTAATAAAACCTGGCCATGCCACTTAAACTTTCAAAATAAGCAAGAAAAAAATGACATGAATTTCCATATGTATTTATAATTGTATATTTTCTACTTTGTATGAATATATCATTTCATATCTAGGTGACTGAATTAACAGTCATATGAGATGGCATTCACAGAATCAAGTTTTAGAAATTTTAAATCAGTTTTAGAAATTTTAAATCAGTTTTAGAAATTTGCATGTATGTGTGTATTGAACATTTTAAGTAAGAGATCAGCAGATAAAGGCTGATATTTGCATACTCACATATACAGATTATTGTTTACCTGTTGAATTATTATTAAAAATGTATTCTCAAACCAGTATTTAAAAAAATTTTTGAACCCCACTAATTCCGTAAGGGATCACAGGAGAGAAAGGGAAAAAACCCTTTCATTATCAGGTGGCCTCATTTTGCCCTTCATCTTTCTTAATAATTGTCATTCCATTCATTACTCGTATAATTCTGCACCTAATTTTGTGAATAGATAAAAGGGAAGCTTTTAGTGGCTTTTGCCCCAAATTCTCTGGCCTGTTTCTGCTCTCAGCTTTTATTGCCAAAGGCGTGAAGATCAAAAGATACTCTTTGCTGAAGTGTTTACTGCCTTGTAACATACCTTCTCATGACAAGGAGTTCATTATTTACATCTAACATAAAAGAAAAAGTTCCAAAGTAAAAGGCCTGCATCAGACAGACTTAAGTGACAATGTTCTTGCCCCACACTCATGGAAGTTCACATCATTAACATCCAGTCAATCTAAATGTCTAAAGAGCAGGAGACATATCTTAGGGAGTGGGGAAGCTCTAACTTTCTCAGGCAGTTCCCTGGCTTTAGAGAACCTTCCATCTTTCCCAACAGAGTGGTGATATGGGCTCATTTCACAAGCATAGAAAGGTTCACAACAGACCATGGAAAAATGAACCATTATTTACACTGGAAAGAATGACTGGGAACAGCTGAGCCCATCACTAGAGGGTAGAAAATGGGGCTGTGTCTCCAATTTGTTATTATTGTAACTACTAATATAGAAAAGTAAAATGGATTCCCAGTGTTTACCCAAACTGTGAAGTTTCCAATGCCACTCTAAGACATTGACTTCTTGTGGTTTCTGATATCATCAGGCTTCCTGATGAATTTGCAGTCTAATAAAGTCCTGTCAGGGCATTAGTTTTCCACATATAAATCCCTGAAATCTAACTCAACTCTGCAAATGAACAAAACTAGAATACTCTATTGGGGCAAGTTTATTTCAGCCTAGGGGAAAGCAATGACTAACTGTCTTCCCTTATTAAGTACATTAAGCTGATGAAAACATTTGTTTAAATAACATATTTCCCACACTTTGCATTTTAGTCTACACTTAATGTCTCTGCAACATTACTGTACTGTTTCTGTCAGAACCAAGTTCCTCTCAGTAGTAGTACCACTGATTCACTTATTGCTTAGCAAGATTATATTATTAATATAGCCCATTTTGTCGAATATACTCCTGATCAGTAGTTAGTTCTACTACTAACCCATATTTTCCATCAAGACTACATGTATGGAGGTTAGGAACTGAGTCTACATAATTCCACCTGTACAAGGCCCACCTAAGAAGTGTAGGTGGCTTTTTAAGATTACCTAAATTCAGAGGCCCAACGTGACCATTCATTCATTCATGCTAGGATGCTTCCTTTTATGGGAATGGTGTTGAGGGAGAAAACTGCTTTTAGCAGTTGTTGAGTCAACAGGTGTCCTAGATCCTACCGAAGACTATTCTGTAATACCACAGGGTAAAACTGTGATAAAGGCACCTGGTCTAATGCCACAACCCACAATGTAGGGTCTCTGTCCCTAAATTCTGGCACGAACTTAGATCAGAGAGAGGCAATTCTATGGCAAGGTCCACGAATGAGGGAGTAGCAGCTTTGGAAGTAAGGCAAGGAGAAGTTAAGGGTCACTGACATATTTTCAACTGCATTTTCTATGAAACCTCTTTCCTAAGTTCTACATTTTCTCCCAAGATTCCACGGTCACCTCACACCCCATATGTACTAAAGTGGATACCTCATCTCGCCTTCCAAACTTACTTCTTTCCTTGTGTGGCAATTTCAGTTACTGCTTCCAATGTCTCACTCTTTTAGACACTTAAGCCGACAATTCTTGCTGTTAAATGTCTGATGAATGTACCCCATCCTCTTTAATCAAATAGCTAGAAGCTTTGCCAAGCCCTATTTCTTTATATGGGTGGTAGCAACAGCTTTCCTAATGTTTAGAAGCGGTTTAGCAACAGCTCCCTAATGTTTAGGCTTTTCTCCTTTAATTGCATCCTCACCAACACTCATCTGTGATTTGCTTTGGCATTTTTGCTCTGAAAAACCTTTCAGTGGCTGGCTATGGCAAAGATGATAATATTTAGGTCTTTAAAATGGTAAAAGGTCCTTCCTAACTTCTGACTCCATCTCTATTCTCTATCACTATCTCTTACATACTTTATCTTTCTCACCATCCTGATTCATTTCTCATATATAAATAGATTTATCCTTTAATGAATAGTGCACTTTGCTCTTTTTAAACTCATGTAAGCCTGTATGTGTAATACCAGAATTATCTTCCCGACTTATCCACTTGCAAACTCTCACAAGGAAATCAGGAACATGCTAGGCTTCAGTCAGACAAGGAGGGAGAGAAAGTACCCTGCAGTAAGGTGGAAGAAGTTTGGAAGAGAAGGAGAACACGAATAAGCAGGGCTAAGGAAACAGAGCTTGTGATGAGATTTCAAGACTGACTAGGGAGTTGCATTCATTTTCTTATAGCATTAATCTCAGTTTATTTTACACACAAAGAGTTCAGCCCCACCTACCTCACAATACAAGCCCTGCATTCCTTACCCAGAAAGATGGCTGCCTCAGCAGCCAGAATACCTCCATAACTTATTGGATGACTCTGGGCAAATTTTCTTACTTTTGGGCTTCTGCCTCCTTAGTACAAAATGGTAACTCACTTCAGAATGTAGTTGTGAAAAATGAGTGAGTTAATAAATGCAAAGTATAAGATTGAACCACATGAAATTACCTTTTTATATGTTCTATATACACAATGGAGTTTTATTCAGCATAAAGAAAAACTATAGGAAAATGAAAGGAACTAAAGAACATTATGTTAAGCAAAGTAAGCTAAACTCAGAAGGTCAAGGGTTCATGTTTTCTCTCATAAGCAGAAGCTAGAGAGAAAAAAGGAAAAGAAAGGTGGGTGCAGATGTCATGCAAATCAAAGGAAGATCTGTAGAGGAAAGGGACCAGGACATAGGAGGCAGGGAGGGAGGTAGGAAGTGCTAGGGAGTGATATTGGTCAAATTATATTGTTATATTGTGTGCATGTATGGATATATAACAACAAATCCCATCATTATGTACAACTGCAATGCACCAATTAAAAAATGTGAAACAAAATTACCATTTCATAGATAAAAATGTTCAAATATAAGCAAATTCATATGATTCAACCAAATACTTAAAACAATAAGTTTTAACTAATACCATGCACTTAAAAAAGAGTAATTATTCTTTCTCTGAGATGCTTCCAAACCATTAGTCCTAAACACCTTTGTACCCATAATAGCCTTATTTTGAATTCTATATTATCCATCTATCTTTTTTTCATGGACATCACCTTACTAATCTGGTTCTCCTACAACATTTTTCAAGAGTCACCATCCTAGGTGCTTCAGTATCCATCTAGACAACCCATCCAATAGTCCATAAATCCTCACCTCTTCAACTCTATACTCATTCATATCCAAGGTCATACCTTGGAACTGGTCATTAAGCGGGGCTGCTTCTGATTCAATATCCAAAGATGACCATATCTCTGATCTTTCCAGTCTTCCCATGCCTTTGGCTCTCACTACCTGTGCTCTTTAATTTCAGAAAAATCATAGCTCCTTGACCCCCTCTTGGCCTCACGACTTTACCTAGTTGAACAGAGCAGCTCATGGCTGAAATCATCTTTTCACAAATCTACACTGGACCTCTGTCATCCCCCTCCTCCTCCTCCCCTCTCTTCCCCTCCTCCTCCTCCTCCCCATCCTCCTTTTTTTTAAACAAAGCCCCAATATAAGACAAATTTAAAAATGTGCTTTTTATATTTCTGTGACCCATCTGTTGAGCACAGCTCAAATATAAAATATAAATATTTTTAAAAACTCAGCTTTCAGACTGGACTGTAAATCTGCAGTCCTCAATCACAAGTAGGCCATCCACTCTGCACGACTTCCTATTCATCCCTGCTTAGCTTACTCTTATTTAACTCAGTAATGTTCCCAAACTGTTATTGCGCAGAGGACCCAAAGCCACAGCTTTCTCAGCAGATGACATCATTTTTAACTTCAATGAGACAATTATATATACATTATGTCAACCTCTTTTCTTTCCCCTTCTTGGATAGTTCTGGACTTATCCTTGTGCACTTTCTTCCAGTTCAGAGAATGAGGCACCCTCCTCCAGTTCAAGGTTCTCCTCAGCACACATGGCTCCAGTCTTCTCTTATCTCTCCCCAGACCATGCTCTATCAATTATTTCCCAAATTTTCAATGGCTCATTGCCTATTTACTCTTTCCTCTAAGCCCAGAAACCTATTAAAAATCTTTCATCATATTTTTTGATTTTTACCTTTTTTTCCCTTCTTCAACCTTCCTTCTTTTCTATCCTAAGTGACTTAAAAGAGTCTGTGCTCATTATCTGTACTTTCTCACCATTCCCATGTACTCTATAGGAAGCTATGATCTCACTTCTGCCTTGGCCACTGCACTGAATCTTCTGAGACCCCGGGGAACCCCTTTTATTTCTCTTTTGTTCTTTCTACTCTGCCTTCTAGATTCATCTTTTGTTTACCCCTTGAATGTCTGTATTCCTCAAGGCTTTGCACTTGGTGCTTTTCTCATTACGTACATGTTCCTTGTGCAGTATCATTTGCTATTGAATACCACTGACTTGGGGTGGCTCCCAATTTTGTATTTCTACCCCAGATTCTCTCCCATTCCTTGTTACATTATTTACCTGAGTAGCCTACGAAGACTTAAACCTAACATATCATTCATTCAGGTTTCTTTTTCCCTCTCAAAAATATTTCTAGGTGACCCACTCACCTAGAAATCGAACCCAGGGCCTCATACATATTAGGCAAGTGCTCTACCACTGAGCCACAACCCCAGCGCCCCCAAATGTGTACTCTTTAGCTTCATCTTACACAGGTGGCCCATATAATCTTCAGAGGGGCTGCTCTCCAAATAGTTTTTCGTATCTGACATACTTCATTTATTAGGACAACTCTGACTAAATCTGCAAACTATTTTGAAGGGTCCCTGCATAATAGCAATCATTTGTGGAAAAGTCAAAATCTTCTAAACTGAATTATTTAGCCATACACACACAATTTACAATATCTGGAAGGGTTCAGGCTTTAGGTTGAGAACAACAGGAAGGGAAGCAAGTAAGAAACTGAAGAAGAGAAGGAAAGAGAGAGGTGGATAAAGCTTTTCTTTGTGAACGAATCCAGTAACTCGTTTCCTACATTTAAGGTGGAATGCAAAGGTGTGTTAAGGTGCTGTACTTGATTACTGACACATTTTGGGAGGGTCATAACACATCATCTCTTTACAACTAGTAAAGGCTGTTTGTATAGTAGGCACTGGGGATAGAAAACTGAATAGAAATATGAACAATCACAATCTATTGAGACAATAGCTTTATACGCTAGTATGTATACATGCCATGAAGACAGAGGACAAGGCACTTGAAAAGTCATTAGGTCTGTATTTTCTTTTTTTATTTAAAAACTTGTTCTAGTAAGTTATACGTGACAGTAGAATGCACTTTGATACATCATTTATAAATGGAGTGTAATTTCTCATTCTTCTGGTTGTACATGATGTAGAATCACACCAGTCTATTTTTTCTTTTAACTTCAGATTAGATAGGCAGCATAATTTAGAATAAAGACTTACAACCTAGGGGTGACAGACTGTGTTTCACGGGCACAAAGACTGTACCCCTCCTTCCCACTGGTTGGCATACAATCATAACATCCAGTATTGTGCAGGTAAACGGTCAACAACTAGTTCTCTAGGGAAAACAAAAACAAAAACCCTCTGACTTGCAGCCTTTGCTTTTTCCATAGTGCAAATATTTCCTGAATGGTGGATTTCAAGCTCCCAACATGAAATCAATAAACATAGAGATTGGAAGAAAACAGATGTAGATGATCTCAAGAGCATAGATAAACACAAAATGTAGTAAAATAATTAAGGAGTGGTGAGTTTTAAATACTTGTCATCTCTGCTTCAAAAATAATTTATTTAATTGTAAAATGAAATGTTACATTAACTGTTTTTACAGATAAGCTCTCGAAATTCATGAAAATTTATCAGTTGCGATCCAGTAAGGGCAAGTTCCAATATATCAATGGAATCACACCTCAGGCATGCCAGGGAGCTGGGGGAGTAATCCAGATTCATACATCAAAAAGTTGTTTTTTGCGTCATTCTCTGATGTTCTCTCCCTACCCCTGCCAAACCAAGATCAGAAACAACTATTCCAAGTTGATTGTGCTCTTTCTTTTGCCCTCTTCTCTGCCTCCAATTATTTTCAGTAACTTGCATTGCCCCTCCATCAAAAAAAAAAAATAGAGACCACATAGTGTTGTGCTGAGGTGTCCCTAGGGGACCTCTTGCTTTAGCTGTCCTCTAAATGTCTTCTCTTTACCCTAATGTCCTAGTCAAGTATCACCATCTTCTCTGTGAACCATATTGAGAAACACTAGTTTAGGGAACCATTTCCTTTTGGAGCTTGACTTACACAGAGATCACTATAAGACCTTGATTCAATGAGATGTGTCAGCATGATTGGTACATAGTGGAGCTAGAAATAAGACTTAGGTTCTGGCTCAAGCTTTCTCACTAACAAGCTTTGAGCAGATCACTTACTGATCAGAACCTCACATGCCCCTGGAAAGTTATATCTATGCACTATAGGACTGGTGTCCAAGTGGTTACACAAGTGGACCAGCCTTGATCCTCTGTATGGGCCTAACCAACTTGAAACCCCCATGTCTCTAAATACCATATGACTTCTATTGGGCTAGGAGCTGTGGGGGAAACTGGAATAGGTACACATATTGTCCTTGTTCTCAAGGAACCTGTAAACCACCTACAGATAAGATCATTAAAGATAAATAAAAATAAAAAGTAAAAATAAAATCTAACTTGAGCCAAAACCCCAAATCCAATAGGTTTGAAGAATAGAAAATTATCATTTATAATACCTCAAAGGCACTTCCCCCTGAACATATAAATCTATAGTGTAAATTTGTATCCTAGAACTAGTCTGTGACTTCTCTTTTTATCTAATCATTCAGCAGAATAATCATCATGTTAAAATATTTAAACATGGGCTTAAAGATGATAAATTCATGTGAAATTAATAGATCAGCTTCATCTTGGATGTACTCAGGAGTGCTGGTTGAACCTAGTGACCATTTTTATTATGGCACATTTTAATTAAATCATTAACAAACTGATGCATGTTCAGAAAACACTGAACAAGATGCAGAAGAGTTAAGTGTCTACTCAGAAATGAAATTTAAATATCTTCCTCACTTAACATTATTAACATTCTTTGCTCTTTTCTCCTCTGCCAGATCTTATGCATCAGCCAGCCCACTCTTACTTTTGCTTCTTTTCCTAGACAGCACAGGCTCCGTGGATCATTACTTCAACTCAACTCTTACTCCTCTCTCATGTCTCAAGAAGCGCCTACCTGCACATACTCAAATGGATCAGTCAGAGGAAAAATCACATTTTCCTGAGTCAACTGTACATTTATGTTTGCAAGTTAACTAGTCTGGCCTGAAAAATTTCCCTAGAAGTAAGGGTATTTCACACTATAAAGTATATAGTTACTGGTATATAGTTACTCTAATTATTTTACCTTCTATAGGCAGGTAAGGGTATTTCATACTTATCTGGTATATAGTTACTCTAATTATTTTACCCTCTTTTTGGCAGAAGGCAGGGAGAGCAACTGAGGGTGCAGGTAGCTACAACTGCTAGTTAAAATCTAAGCCAGTTCCTGAAAGGCATCAAGAGAGCGATCTCCACACAGCTAAGCCTGTGGGTTAGGTGTGAAATGTGGATGAATACTTGTTGTATTTATGTTGGACAAAACCACACTAGTGATTGTGTAGTTGTGACCATAAAGAGAAAGCAGGATCAATGTCTCTAGATAGCTTTAATTTTGCAGACACATTTTTTTTTTTTTTTTGTCAGTAACTTAAGTCTCTCCCCATTTGTTCTTAGGGCCTGGATTCAAATTTTAGCTCTATACTTAGCCTTTTAATCTTTGGCAAATTATTTCAACTCTCTGTATTTGGGGATAACTCTTACTTCATAGAATTAATAAAGGCATTAAATTTCTTAGTATAAAAGGACTAGGTCCAGAGTGTTGTATGTATTTGTTGTTTATTATTATTAATAGAAGCTTGGGTGTAGAGGCCACCCAAAACTTTCTTTAGTCATAAGAAGTTTAAACAGTATTATCTCTTTCTCTTCTTTCTCTGAAATAGTCATGCTAATGAATGAGCCACATCTAGCTAGGACTGAACACATTCTCTAATGACAAAACATAATATGCAAAACATACTCAAACCCAAATTACCTTATATAGAAACTTACGTTGTCCATAGTTACTGTGTAACCAAAAAATAATAAATATCCATGTGATCAGGACTCCTCGCATCACATCTGACCTCAACTCCCCCCACATCAGCCCTACTTTGTGACCTAGTACTTCTGCTTCCCCCCACCTCCACTCCCTACCTCCAGTTCATACTGAACCTTCCTCTCTTCCTTGAACTCATCAAGTACACTGCTTTCATTGTCAGCCTTTCTAACAAGCTGGTGCCTCTTCTTGGAAGAATCTCCTTGCCTCATTTATCTCACTTCCTTGGGGCAACTTGTAGTACTCTTTAAAACTTCACTTATATGGGGCATCCTCCAGAAAAATTTCCTAGACATCCTCAATCCCCAAGGCTAAATCTGATAGCCTCATTATGGCCATTGCCACTCCACCAATAGTTCCTTGAGGGTAGGGACCACAGCTTGCTTTCTCCTCACTGCTACCTAGTTTCTAGCTGAATCTACAGTACAAAACAGGTTGACACACCTGGAGACTAAAAGGGGACAAGGCAAGGTCACACTCATTGACTTTAAATATCTAGAAATATCATGGAAGGGGAAAGATATTTATTTTACATAGCTTCAAAAAGAGGTACCATGACCAAGAGCTCAGGTTCTTGGGAGTCTTTTATTTTTTCAAAATAATACAACAAAGAACTTCCTTAAAGAAGCACATGAGATACTCTAGTTGATGTCTGGCTGCATGTCATGGAATTCCACAGGAGGTGGCAAAAATGACAGGGTGGTGCCTAGACTCTTTCCAGAATTAAGATTCTGTGACTAATTAAAATCTAAATTCTACTTCTGGGCATCTGATTATTCAGAAGATTATTATTTTGGATGCATAAAAAGTGGATCGAGGGTTATATTTTAATGTATACATGGGGGTCTGCCAGGCCATGGAGTACTGGGGCAAAGAAATACTCAGAGGACTTTAAACAACATAAACAAAATAATTCAACCCACAACCCAGCATTCCACAGCAGGGGACAACACCCATAAAAGGCATATCCGGATCCCCTGGAGCATTCTCCACACCACTTCTCTCATCCTGGAGGAGGCAATTTAGCTTTACAACTTTAAAGAAACTTCCCATTAGAAGTGGTTTCAACTTTAGATTTATTGCATTTTCCAAGGTTACGTCATCTGGGCTATGCAGTCCAGAGGGATTCAAGGGGCCACACTGTAAACTGTTATAATAAATATTAACGAATATCATGCCTGATAAAACCTGCAATCTGTACACATGCACGCACGCACCCACGCAAAAAGCGACTTTTCACCTTATATGGTTACTTTAAAAAATGGACTCTTTTTACATTCTACTTTGTTGGTCTGCCAGACACATAGAGTACATTTACTTTAAAAACACCAATTAAAAATATTAACAACATGAAAATATATAAACGATGGTTCAGAGCCAAGGGCACATAAACTGACATGGATTCAGACGGTAAGTAAACAGAAAATGAAAAACAGAAACTACTACATCATCTAAAAGGAAGCATGAACAATAGCCCTGAAAGTGAAAGCGACCTCCCCTCCATCCAGTACACTGACTCCCCCAGTTGAGAGGGCAAACTAAGAACTAAGGAGGCAGCAACATGATGGCAGGAGGGAGGGCTAGACAAGGGCTAAAAAGTGATTGAGGCAAGAAGACCTGCAGGAGGTGAGGAGGAGGAGGAGATGATTTCACTTCACACAGTAACCTGGGGCAGCCCCAGGGGATTTTATATTCTTGCTCAGGAATGTTGCTTCAAGTATTCAAAATCCTTGATTTTTCACCTTTGGGTAGTGACAAACTCCTGGGATACCTAACTGAGAAGCAGCTGTGGGAGGAGGGCTGGGCTGGAGTCACAGTCTTTGGATGGACATCCAAGTTCTTCCACTTGACTTCTTAGAACCTTAGTCTTCTCATCTGTAAAATGGCAATCTTTAAAGCCTACCTCATAGCATTGTTGAGAAGAAATAATTAAAACCAAGTGTGCAAATATGACTAGCTAGAAAAAGAGAAACCTTTATTGATTTTATTTGACTTCCCTCTGGTAATGGGAGGTGGAGTCACTACTTTTTTTTTTTTTTTTTTGGATGCTGAACTTAATGCAGGTCATGGTGGAGCCAATAATTAATAACATTGAGAGGTATGAGGCTGTGCATACTATAGACAACTAATTGATGAAGGAGGCAGGAAAAGAGGAAAGATGAGAAATTACTAGGCATAGCCTCCATGTTTCTTTCTGTGAGAGCAACAGAGGTATGTCCACAATGTTATCTCAACTGCACTCCTGGGAGCTAGTGATCTGAGTCTCATTCCTATCACACTAAATGAGCTTAGGGTCTGAGCCAGAGAACCACACCCAATTTTATTATTGAGTTACTGTAAAGAAATTACGTACAATCCTTTCCTTTAATTGTTCTCTACACAAATATCCAATACCTTCTGGGAGCTAATTTGATAACTGACTGGGAAGTTGCCATTGCTCTTTTGAAGTCTTTTAGAAAGTATCTTTATTATTTTGCCTCTAATGACTGTAGCAGTTTGATCTACAGATTGCTAAATTTATCAGATTGCAAAAGAAATTTTATATGTGGAAAACCAGGAAAGTCGAGAAAATTGATGATACTCATATAATGAATTAAAACTAGAAAAATTAAACAACTTAATTCCTCTTTTTCTTTAATATTTATGTAGAACATAGACAATTTAAGGTTTGAGAGAAACGAAAAATGCCTGAAAACTTATACAGTGATACTTTTTAAAATTACAATTGTATCCTAATATGCTTCTAATCCTGTTGGATTTATAATCTATTTTAAAAATTAACCGGATTTAAAAAGCACAGAAGTATTTATCAAGTCATAACAATTAGCTAGATTTTTACTCACAATAATATAATAATGCAGAGCTCATTATTTCTATTTTACAGATAAGAAAACTTGCTTAGAAATATATAATAGCTTTGGCTGACTAAGCATAAAGTTGAAACTCCTTAACATGCCATGAGATTCAGGATGGTTCTGTCTCCAGTTCATTCTGATTTCTCCCATGATCCCTCCTCTGCCTCCTCCACCACACCACTGATCTCCCAAGCTCTAGCCCCATAATCTACTGTGAAGTTCCCTGACAAGCACTGCTGGCTCATGCTCCATGCCTCATACTGCCCACTGTGTCCTCAACTCTCTTCTTCTGCACGAGCACCAGAATTCAAATCAAACTTCACTGAAGTATTTTCTGAAATGCTATCTAATTCTAATTATTGTAGACCCCAGTGACCATTTCCCTCTTGGATACCTCCTACTCTTCTGTGATACATAAAACATATCATAGTTCTTGTGGGCTCACTTTCTCTGCAAGTTCCTGAAGGGTAGGACTGAGAGCTATGTCAGTCTTCTACTGCCCTAGTTCTGTATCTACTTGGCTCTACTCAGAAAGGATAGTAAAATCAGACTCTAGGTAGCTGCTTAGTTCCCTCTTTACTTTCTATTTATTCTTTTAATTTCAAACTAAACTTCCAGCCTACTTCAAAAAATGAAAATAAGAAATAAAAAAAGAAAAATCCAAACTCATAAAGTATTGGGACTAATGAGATTTAGGGGGCAGATGGCTCAGTTTTGTAGAAGGAAGAAGGAGCAACAAGAAAACTACGGGTAGCTTAGCTTCCAATATAAGGGATGAACCACTGTGCAGAAATTTCTAGGAGGCCCTGGGGGGGGAAAATTCCAATTATATATGGAATTGAAGAAGTGATTAAAAGCATTGTTTTGTTCCTTAAAAGACTTCGGATGACATAAGCATACAGAAACATGAGAATTATATATACATATCTATATACATGTATATGAAAACACATAAAATTTATATTAACATTTCCCAAAAAAGTCACATTATTTGTGAAAAAACCAGAACATTCTGGCTCCAAATCTTGATTGGGGTGGCCTTTCCTCAACTAGATATTTTCTATTAGTGCTTAAAATGTGTGGAAATGGGAATACTTAATAGGTTCCTCCACATACAATCCATGTGGTTCATTCATTTCTCTTCTATTTTCCATACTTTTTTCACTGACTTGGTCCTTTGCTTGTACCAAAAATTCATTTGTAAATCAGAATGCACCAAGGAATATTTAAATCATTCCTCCACTTTAGACACCATTTTTGTTGTATACTAGATAAAAAATAAACTTACATAAACATAATATATTTATTCTTATACAGAAATATAAGAGAAAGGGAGGTAGAAAAAGTCACTCTGATTTCTGGCCTGTGATAGCTGGGAGAAAGAGGACACTATTGAATTGGGTTAGAGGTCTGGACAGAAATGTGAAGACTAAGAGGAGTTTCTGGGATTGGCAAATATGACAGAAGCTGGACTATTAAGTAGTAGGTGGGAAGTTAGGAGATGGATATAATGAGTTGGGGCAATGTGAAGGTGGGCAACTGGCGGGATGCTGTGAAAATGCAGATTTTTATTAGAAAATGGAATGATTGGGCATGTTATAGAGTTATAAAAAAAAGAACCAGTAGTGAGAGAAGCTATAGCTGCAAGGGGAAAGGAGTATTTGATGGGTCAAGATTCCAGAGAATTCCTATGATCCAAAGCTCAGATACAGGGAACAGACTTGGACCCAAAGAGGGGCACTTTTCAAAGACCAGGGAGAGGAAAGAAATATGTAAAGAAGAAAAGAGGTGTTGGGGTAGAGAGTGGGAAGTACTGAAGAAGAATGGTTATTTGTACAGGGCAAAAGTAGTCAGGAATAGTGAAAGGGAGGGCGTGAGGTAGAGTGGAAAAGAAAACATAAGGAATGAATACAACTGTTTTTGATAATAAGGGCCCATCTGAAACTGGAAGCTTGAAAACATGCTCTTTCAGTCTATCAGTCAATGAAAATTTACTCTGATGTATAATGTATGCTGAGCAACTCTGAAGTAGGAGTGAAGTGGGTTAAAAATCCACAGCACATGGAGGTAAACAGCATGTTAGAGGCCTGCATATGATTTATAGGAGGTCAGAGAAGAAACATTTCATCCAGGGGTTGGGTTGGATGGAGTTTCCTGGAGGGCGAGGTGCTGAAGTTTCCCATAAGTGGTGACAATGAGGACAGGTCATTGGAAATAGCATCTTACTACTCTCTAACATACACAAGTGGGAAGGTCCTTAACCATATCCTATGTGAAACTGAGCATTTCAACACAATGGTATCAAGGATCTTGACCATCAGGGCTTTAGGATGTGATTTTACAATCACCAGTGAGTCAGACAGACAAGACTAACAGAACTCTATGGCAATAGGATTTAAACAAAAATTTTCAGTTTTTAACAAGCGTCTGGTTGTGGCTGTATATATTGTTAGAATCCTCAAGCATTGCTGGGAACTATTCTGTGGAACTGACTTCCTGATTCAACTCAGGGCACTATATTCCGGTTTAATAATTACTTGTATTCTATTATCCTCTGGCGCCAACCATAAAACAAATATTTTCTTAAATGCCTTTGCTGTAAAATCAATTAACTGGACTTTGTCTCCAACTTTTCAAATATTGTAGGTATCTTATTTTTCTATGAGATACAAAGGCCTCACTGTTTATACTCCTTGTCATTAACAACTCTGAAAATCAAAGTCTTTGCTGAGTTTTGCTTATATACTCTGTTTCATCCTCTGTGACAGCACACCACTTCATTATACTGTAGAGCGGACTTGAGAGTTCTGCCCTAAGATTTCTTAATAGGAAAAACAGCACTCCATGGCTAGGATAACACAGTCATAGAATTGGAAGGGGCCTTGAAACCACTTGTGTAATCACTTAGGTGATGAAGGACAAATTACCTAGCACTCGATCTAACCCTCTGTTTTAAGTGACAGAGATACCCTTTTGTTTGCCATTAATAACACAGAATCTTTTAAGAGTCCAATAGATGATAGTGGAATAGCAAGATTTTTCTATCTGAAATAACTTTACCTTTGCTGTACTGTACTAACCATAGCTAACATTTATTGAGAGCTTATTATGTGCCAAGCATGGTGCTAAGCACTTTACAAGGATTATCTCATTTTGTCCTTACAATAATCTTAAGAGATTTGGTGCCATTATTATTCTTATTTTATGACAAGGAAATGGAGACACAGAGAAGGTGAGAGCCAACTAGAGGTTTGAGTTCCTACTGATGTGTGGCCATCATTAGGTGATCTAATGTCACTTGTCTGTGTGTGAACTGGGATACCTATCTCACGTGGCTGGATTATTATGAGAAATATTGACTGGCCCCAAGTGTATCTGGCATGAATCTGTTTTTCTCTCTTAGAGGCCGAATGGAGTTCTGGAGAAAATCTGGGCTATGCAATTAGGTGACTTAGACTCAAAGTCCAGCTCTGCTACATGTGCTTTACTCTCTGAGCCTCAATTTCTTTACCTACAAAATAGAAGACCAATTTGTACCTCACAGTTACTAAATGGATAAGTGAGATCAGCCTTCATAATGAGCTTGTACAATAGGACAATAGGCCCAATCCCCACCAATAAAATCATCTTAGAAAAGATTGGTTAGAGCCAGGCATAGTAGCTTACTGCCTGTAATACCAGCAGCTTGGGAGAGGGAGGCAGGAGAATCTTTAGCCTCAGTGAGGGCCTTAGAAACTTAGTGAGACCCAGTTTTGAAATAAAAAATAAAAAGGGCTGGGGATGTGGCTCAGTGGTTAAGCACTCCTGGGTTCAATTCCTGGTACCAAAAAATAAAAAATAAATTTAAAAAAGACTGGTTAGATAAAAATGCAGATTTAGAATTCCATTCAAAGGTAAAATGCTCCATGTGTCATGAAATAGACACAGATTAACTGGTACCTTTCTGAGACACAATTTTCATACAACTCTAACCCAGATAAAAGGATGAAAAGGTATCTGTACATAAAATAGCTCCTTCAAAACTTCTGTTCTAAAACCAGTACTTCGCACAATAGAACCTTGCTATTTACCTGATTTCTTGGTCCATGGTACAGTAGAAGCTAGAACTAGAAATTGGGTAGTAGGTAGAGGCAGGTGAGAGGAGCAAACAGACAATGCCTAGTTATAACCTGACACAGAGGAGGTAGAAAACAAAATATAAAAATATATTATTAATACTGAAAATGCTCTAAATAACACTGTCCTTAATACAAGAAAGTATTGATTATCTTAAAAATATTTTCATCAAAAAGGTTATTAAATGCACTGATAAAAAAACTGAATAAAAAAATAAAAAAATGATTATTTTAAAAAACTGCTGGCACTTAAAAGGGGAAAGCAGTGGTTCTTGGAAAATTCACCACCACAGACCACTCAGTTTAGTGACAAAAAACGAAACAATAAGATGCTTTTCTGGATTCTTTCCAAAACTATCTATAATCTATTGCCCATTTTAAGGGAATAAAGCAATGGAATTCTCTTTTCCACTATAGATCAGAAAAATAATCCAAAATATGAAGATTAAAAGTGTCCTCAAACAATTCAAATATAATCCATATGACATATTGTCTTGTGCTTCCTTTTAGGAACATTCAAGAGCAACTTAATAGTAAACCTGAGGGTTTCTGTTTTTTTCCCCTTCTCCACTCAAAACTTATAAGCCACAGATATTCTAAGGAAATCTGGAGTAGAAATAGGAAACCTACGCCCCCTCCATAGCTCTTTCCCTTTGTGTGAGTTTAAAAGCTGTACTATAAGAATTGTAGCTTAGTGTTTCCTAGCACCAAATGTTTTAATAAATGGAGAATGTAAATGATCCATTCCATGTGGCTTCTATTCCACAATGACTAAGCCAACCATGAATGAACTCCACACGGATCTGGAATTCTTTATACTGGTTCTAAGAGTTGGAAATTTCTGGGTTGGGGGTAGGATCAGCCAGAAAATTCTTTTGTTTCTTGGACTTTAAAAGACAAAATGACTGCTGAAGAACAGCTGAGGAAAATGTTTGAATTCTACAGTGTGTGTAATACTATAATTTGCTCATTATAAAACATTTTAGACATTTAGCTAAAGCCAAAATAACCCCACCGAAACTTCACTAGTTTGATTTAGGACACAACTTTGGGTTCAAATACTATGAGAGCTCAAATAGAAACTGACCCTTATTCTTCTTATTAAATCAAAGAAGAAATTACATCTGGCCTGTGTAACATCAGGACTCTCCTAGCCCCTGGTGATATCTGTGCCAAACCAATATATTTAGTTAGCAGTTTCAAAGTTGGCCCTAGGTCACATTCATAGGTTGCCTCACTATTACTTTATAACATCACCTAAAGCAGGGGTCAGCAAAATAGGGCTGTTTTTTTGGTACATAAAGTTTTTCTGGAACACAGCCACTGCTGCTCGCTTGTGTATCGTTATATGGTTTCAAGCTGGCAAGACGGAGATGAGCAGTCGTGGCAGAAACTGTATAGCCTACAAAACCTAAAATATTTACTATTTGGGTCTTTAAGAGAATGCCTGCTGAACCCTGATCTAAGGGCAACTGTTGGGCCGATTAGTCACTCAATGCACCAGGAAAAAGATCGTCATGTGGCCAAGTTCAACACTGTGGGGGCTGTGTATATGTTGAGGGGGAGATGGTGAGGCAGCAACGGTGCCAAACAAGCACTTGCTTCACTGCTACTTTCCATCTCTCTCAATTTGATATGCAACAGCTCTGTAAATATATGACCTCTTTTGGGCCATGTTCATATGATTTTGACCTAGGAGACTGGACTAGAACAAAATAAGTTCATTAGATGGTATTCAAGGCAAACTCAATTAATTTCATTCGTCAGAGTATGGATCATGTACAAAGCACCAGAGACACACTCTTAACAAAGAGACTGTCCAATATACACGGAGCTAACAGTTTAGGGGAGGAAGTAGTTCTTTAGGTAATAATATACACATAAGTAAAACTGCTACCACAATTACCAGCATAAGGAAGTGTGGCACTGTTATGAATGTACAATGGGGTTATGAAGTCAGAGAGGAGTTCTTAAGATACTGTCACTAAAGCTGAGGGCTGGGGGCTGAGTGGGAGCTATTAACTGGGTGAAGAGCAGAGGGAAGAGGCCCAAGCAGAGTGCACAGCATGGGCAATGGGCTGGGGATGGGAGGGAGAATGATGGCTCTAAGAGACCAACAGAAGGCCAGCACATTTGGAGCTGAAAGAGAAGAAGGAAGAGTACAAGGTGAAACTGTGGCCAAACCAAGCAGAGTCTTGGATCCCTACTAACAAGTTTTGAGTTATTCTAAGGTCAGAGTTAAACCCAGTAATCCCTGGGTGACAGTCCTTCTCCCTAGGGTCACTACTGTCTTTGTGATCAGTTCTTTTTCTTTCTTTTTAATCCTGACCCAAATACACAGCTCTGTTTTGAATATTCACGGAAGTCTTTATCATCATATTCAATAAGCAAGAAGCAAAAAGGAAAACATGAAAACAAAGAATTTACAATGCAGCTATCTACAAATGTACTGAATGATGTGAGTCTGCCCCAATTCTTCTTTCTGTTCCTGTAACTGAATATTGGAAATGATAAGCAGGGAGAAATATTCATATAGTCAGGTGCCCCTTCCTACTGAGAACAGCACATTTTAAGTTTCAATTGTACTATTCATGAATAGCATTTTGTAGCTAAAAGGTGAGGAAGGTGAGGAAGGTCACCAAGACATAATAGTGAAAATAGAAGATAAGACAGAGAAGTTAAAAAAAAAAATCTCAGTAACAGGACAAGTGAGCCATGTCCTAGACACTTATTAACTTTGTGACCTTGGGCAAGTTACTTAACTTTTCTAATTCTGTTTTTCCCACCTGTAAAAATGAGAATAAGCAGGCATCCATCACAGAATTTTTATGAGGATTAAATGAGATACTATAAAGGTTTCTAATATCCAAGAGAAACTCTGATATAATTTTCTTCCTTTTCTATTTCTAATGTAATGTCATGGGGCACAGGGAAACCTGAGCCAGTGGCAAAAGAAAATAGAGATAAGAAAGTAAATGTGGAAAAAGTCTTATCTGCAGCTGGCTTATCTGTAGGTGGTTCCTTGTGCGCTTTGGTCTTCTAACTTGATGGCTCAAAGTGACTAACACCTTAAAATGACCTTATCTACAATCTTCCTAAGTAGCTAGCAAAAAAAAAAAAAAAAAAAAATCAAAGGTAGAGATGTACTTTTAATTGGAAAATTAAAGGTTATTCTGGATATAATTAATGACATACTTGATAATATTTATAAACTAAAAAAATAGCAACATAACAACTCAGCCAAACATTCCCCTCTTAACACATACATATACATACACTGATGATTAGAAATGCCCTTGGTAATCCTTGTGACTAGTTTTAAGGGAAAGATTAGCAATACCAAAAGAACGAATTATTTCTACATATGAAATAAGTTTTATTCCAAATCTCAAAACTTAAATTTACTAAAAGTTAAAATTATACTTTAGCCCTAGAAACACAAAGAACCACTATTTATATTTTATTGTGCAACTCTAATGACCTTTCAGGTTCTATTTCTTTTTGTTTAGGAAATTATGTAATAAGCACCATGAACTTCTTTGTATCTCAGGCAGACATTGAATCCTTTGAAATTCGGCCACGTTAGTGCACTGAGAAGTCTAAGGTTGTTTTTTCTCTATCAACTGATCTTGATAAAAGGCACTGAGAGTGATGCAGCCTAACTAAGAAAGGAAGAGGTAGAAGTATAGACAATCATATATTCCTGGCTTCTCCAGGTGGAGAACTGAACCACGCTATGCGACTTACTTTTATGGGCTGGAAATGGGGCTCAGTTGTACAGCCTTCCTTGCCCAGCATGTATGAGACTTTGTGTTCAATTCCTAGCACTACCAAAAACAAACTAATAAAAAGACTGACCTTTTAGACAGAGCTGAAGGACAAAACCTCAGTATATTTAAATATTTAAGCAAGAAGCCAGTTTCCCATTATGGACGGTTCTATTTAAATTTAGCTTATTAAAAACTCATAATACTTTCGGTATGAGTATATAGGGCCCCCTTGTCAACTCTGAAAGCTCCCAGGGGTTCTGGGTTCACAGGCTGTGAACCATTATCACAAAGCTTATATTATGTAATGGACAAGACCATACTCTCAAGAACTGTCTTTTCATTGGTTATCTCTAGAAATACACCCACCAATCATCTATATGGAGATATTTGCAGAAGAAATACACACTTTCATAGTAAGCTGCTAGGCAGAGGATATGAAAACAGCCATGAGTGAGTCACATGCTATGGACACCAAAGTGTGTGTGGCACTTCTCAGCCTCTTGGCTCCATGACAAGAGGTTTAGCATAAGAAGTAGGGACACACGAGGGCCCCGACAGGGGGATTTCTTTTTAAAAGAAACATGGACATATAGTTTCCTTCTCTTTCATTATAAAGCCTTCCTCTGTCAACAGGCTACCCGCGTCACCCCCAGCAAAAACAGGGGTGGCCCCTAAATGCCAAAAGAATAATTGTCTGTGTTTTGCATGCTGAAATTGACTTGGCAAGCTCTCTACCTTGCAAAGAACACAAAGAGCTTAGTTTAGTCTGTGTGTAAACCCTTCACAACCATTACCCAAAACATCCAAAGCAACAGGCTCAAGGGAGAGTAATGATTCTTTGTTTCCCCCCATAATTGTAAGCTTCTGACATTCATTTATTTACTTACAGCTCCTAGCAGCAGCCACCCTCTTTGGTCAACAGGCACTCTTGGCCACCCTGAGTGCTTTCTAACAAAGGATGGGCAGAAACCCTAAGCTTGATCTATCCCCAGTACCATGAACTCTGTCTGAGACCCAGGTCTCTTCAACAGGGTTGGGAAGGGGTCTGGGTAAACTCTATCCCCTCATTGAAGAACCCAGGGAGAGTTATCTTCCTGTAGAGTTGAATGGGACTTTGAAAAAGTCTTGGTTCCTTCCCTGAACCATTCTTAAAGGAGGACATGAGGAGAAGACTTGTATCAATTTGAAGAAGCCAGGACTTGACCCAAGTGTACAGAGTGCAGCTGGAGGCATGCTACCTACACCAAGAGCTCACCCTGCTGCATGCCATTTCCTTGATCCTTCATGATTTTTGACCTAAGTAGACCTCCTACTTTATTAAAACTTGTTTCCTTGCCTAGAATGAGCTGGATATTGGAAAGCAGTGGAAGAATTTGAATTTATTCACATAGTGCTTTAATTTCAGATAAACTGAGGCATTCTTCTCCCTCCTTGCTTCTTCTTCTCTGTTCTAGTATTATTACTTCACGATGCAGCTGCCTCAATTTTTGCTGATGTAGTCAAAACTTTAACAATGACTGAGGACATGTGTCTCCCAACTATACACTGAGCCTTCCTAAGGAGAAAGAATTCAGGCAATGGAAAGTAAACTTGGGTGGGCTCTGAAGCCAGTAAGAATTCCTGCTCTTTCACTTACCAGGTCTATGGCTTGGGGCAGATGACTTAACCTCTTTAAGTTTAGGTTACTCTAGCCCATAAAGTATAGATTAATCATCGTATCTGTCTCATAGTGCTGTTGTACCAACGGAAACAAATGATATAAAATGTCTTAGCGTGGTGCCTGCAGACAGTAAGTTTTGTGTTGCTGCTGTGTTAGAGGATTTAAAAAGTCTCACTTGGTGGAAGAGATAGACCAGTGAGAGCCTGGGTGAGCATATGGCTTTCAAGCCTTTCTCATGTTGTCTAGAATAGTTTTGGCAAGTTTGGCCCAAAAGTTACTTCATGTCAAACTCTTCCAAATTGGCAGGATTATAGTTCTAACCACTTCTCTGTTGAACAACAGGCACCAGTTCTTGGCCAAAGCTAATTTCTTCAGTTTTCCAATCTTCATCTCTATTAGGCACAAAATAACACACACTCTTAAAATACGTGTTTAGCATTGACTAAAAGAATTCCTTACTACTGGTGAGTAATGTACTTTTCTCATGATGCTAAAAGGCAAAAATCTATTAGTTATCTTCTTATCTCATTTGATGTCCTAGGAGGGAAGGCATGTCTGCTGAACCAACAGATAAAATTGTATCATTAGGGCATCTCTACAGGGATGAGCTGTGAGTTCCAGTCATGTGCCAGGCAGTGGGCACAGCATTTTAAACATCTGATCTCTACCTAACCCTCCCAGGAAGGCTGTAAGACATTAAGCCCAAAAGAAATGAAGTGATTCACCCTGAACTTAACACCATGTATCTAGTGAAGCAGGTCTGTAATGTAGCTAGGCTGGCTCCTGAGTCTGTACTCTTTCTCCTACCTAGATTCTGCTGTTTCTTACTGCTTTGCTTACATTTGGAGTCTAGAAAACAGATGAAAGCTTCAGGGCACCAAAGATTTGATATGTAATATTAAAAACAAAAGCCCTGTGTGAGACACTGGGTTCCACACTCAGCACCACACCGCATAAAAATAAAGGTAGCATGTCCGTGTATAGCTAAAAAAAATTAAAATAAAATTTAAAAAACCAACAGACAAAAACCCCCCAATGCCTGAATCATAAATCCAAGTATGTAATTTTGTCAGTTACCTTATAAAGCACATTCTGAAAGTTTCATGGCTGAAATATTTTGGAAATATCTTTAAAATCCCTTCAAAAACAAAAGCTATCCCATTGTTTTAGAATCACATTTGGTCTGTTTGACCAAAGATAGTATTAGTTGACCCAAACTCCAACTTGATTCATTAGATTTGGTTCCAAGGAACTTTTCCCTATTGTGAGAAATCAAATTTTCTTTCAAAGAACCAGACTTTGCCATGGCTAAGAAATATTTCAAAGCAGACAACTCCAAAAGCAGAGTTCCAAAACTGTTCTAAGAAGTTGTGATATTGTTAAAATGAGGTCAATGCAGTTCTCTGCTCTTTGAAATCATTTTCTCTTGGCTCCTGTGACATAGCTCACTCTTATTGCTTGCTGTCTCTGCCTAACAACCAAACACCGATGCCTTCTTTGTTTTGTGGTACTGCGGATTGAACCTAGGCCCTTGACATTCTAGTTAAGCATTCTACCAACTCAGCTATATCCTCATCCCTGCACACTAATCCCACTCCACCCCACTTTTTTTTTTTAAGAGACTCATTCCTTGCTGTATGTATATACATGACTGCATGACCAATGTGATTCTGCAACCTGTACACTCAGAAAAATGAGAATTATACCCCATCTGATTCAAATGTATGATATGCCAAGATCATTGTACTGTCATGTGTAACTAATTAAAACAAAATAAACAAACAAAAAAAGAAGTACTATAGTGTCTGACATATTAAAAAATGTGAGAATCTGAACTTAACTGACTTGTCATTGTGAGGTTTCTATTTTCATGTCAGAGATGATCTTCATGAGAAACTGATAGTGTGCTTCTAATTTCCACTAGGCTAGATTAAATAAAGATCCAAAATTTAAAAAAAAGAGACTCATTCTTAAAATGTTTATGCATATAATACTAAGTTCCTGGTTTTTCCTTTTAAATCTTTTATGATAAATATTTCCAAATGTACAAAAAATAGAATATAACATAGTCCATCATCTTCAACAGCCCTCAATATTTTGCTATACTTATTTCACATCTATCCCTTTCTTTTACTTTTTTCTGGCATTTTTAAAAGTATGACCCAGGACAGCACTTCATTTCATATTTAAATACTTCATTTTGCATCTAAAGAAATAAAAGGGGGATTCTTCCACATAAACACAATGCTATTAACACACCTAGAAAAATTTACAAATTCTTAATAGTATCATATATTATCCACATTGAAATTTCCTTGATCTTCTTTTCTCCTTCTCCATGGACAATAACACCAGCTGCTATACCAAGGTAACCTTTTCTTATCTTGTTGATGACTTTCAAGATTTTGTCTAATTCATCCCTTTTTCTTTTCTGAAAAAGGTCTCAAAAATATGAAAACAATGTAATAGATAAATCAGTATGATTTTTCCAAATTCATACATTTTCATACATGTTATTAAATATTCTTTGAAATTTTGACTTTTAAAGTTACCTAATTGATCCTAGAATATGTACAGATATTTGATCCATTTAATTTTTCCCAAGTATTTGTTGAACACTTAGTATTATTTCATCTTCTCTATTATAAAGGGCCAATGATGAGCAGTTCATCTGGGTTCATGGTTTCCTTTCTATTCTCATCTTTCACTACTGAACACTTCCTGCACTCTAGCTGTAGGGGGGATATGGTATTCCCCATATATTGTATTTTTCCTTCACCTTTTTCCTGGACATATGATCTGGAAACTATTTTTCATCCTCCAAGAACCAGCTCACCTTTGAGATGGCTTCACCAGGTCCTGTTGGCAGACTTGGTTATTCCCTCTCATATGCTCCCAAAGCACTTTGTACACTGGAAATTGTTTATAGTATTTCTCAGTATTTGTATTTAGACGTGAACCTGCATTTGTACCACTAAGCTGCTGAGTTTCTCAACACCTCAGGTTTATTTATTCATTTTCCAAAAGGAATAAAATAATCCAACTCTGTCTGAATTTAAAAAACACACAAGGAATAGAAACTATCAATCACATTATCTAGAACATAACAGAAACTTTACAAGAACTAGTTTCCTTCTCTTCCCCTAAAAAGAGAAAGTGTAAATGCTTCAGAATAGAGGACTGGAAGGTAAGTTTTTAAAATTTCCCCTAGTTATAGGAAGATAATGGAGTACACCTGGGAGGCTAGGAAAGGAGAACAAGTGGCTTAGAGATCTAGTGTTGCCCAGGGGCTTTCTGCATGGCAACATTTTCTCTGCAATAGGCAACCTGTAACATTTCTTTAGATAAAATAGGAGGAAGGAAAGATGTTGTGTTGTCATATTGGGATAAAACACCTAACCTCCTCCAAAACTGTTCACCTCTACGCTCCTATTACACTGGGTTGGATTATCCAAGAGAAGGTTTAAAGGCACACAGAGTGACCTACTATTACTGAAAAGGTGGGGAAGATCGCTAGGAGACAACCAAAGTTTGTGGGAAACTTCGAGTACTCTGAATGATGCGTTTTTATCTTATAGGATTCATGACTGCCTAGAGTCTGTGAACAAGGAGCACTGCAATGGCAGCTGCAATGCAGCTGTGAGCAGAGACCCTGTTCTGGTGCTGGCTCTGGGTGTGACCATTGGTACATCAATTAACCTCATTTGACCTTGGTTATAGGCTGAGGGGAGTAGACAAAATTGGCCCCAAGGGACAAAAACAGGAGAACAGAAAGGTTAAATGACTGTCTCAATGTAACCATATTTCTAAGAAAAACCAGAGTTGGAAGAAATATATAGAGTGATGTAGTTTGAAAACTGTTAAAAGAATCAGAGCTCTGAGCTAGGACTGAGAGTATTGCATTTAAAACTAACTTGGACTATATGAAAATAATTTTTGTTTTCTGCTCTATTCCACAAAGATCTGGAAAACATTCTCAGCCCTGTTTCAACCTTAAATGAGAAAAGAATCTTTAAAGAGCCTCTGATTTGTAATGGAAAACTCAGATAAATCAGCTATTTATACTCTGAGATTTTTATATTTCTTTTTGTCCTTGCTTCAGAACACACAGCTAAGAAAAGCCATGATGTAAGTCTGCTCTATTAGACCTAATCAGCAGGCTTTTTATTCAGCAAAGAATAAAAAGAGAAGCCCAGCATCTTCTTTGATCACATCAGTTTGTGAACAAGAAACCAAAGAACTTCCAGTTAAATGGACAAAGTCAGTGTCAATTGGTGTAGCATGAGCATGGAGGGGAAGAAGAGTCAGAATTCCTACGTTTCATCTCTGGTCCAAAATTTATTAGCTAAAGTTATATAAGTCTCCTGAATCCTAAATAGGGTGAATAATTACCTGTCTGCTGATTTTATCAGCAGATATTATTACAAGCAGTCATCTGATAAGGTAGACTGGAAAAAGTCTTAATTAAGGTCCACGATTAAATTTCTGGGACAATACTTAAAATTCCAACTGACATTCAACATCAGAGGAGCTGCTAAGATCTTCCTTAAGTATATACTATCACCAATCTACTGCTTTAGTAGTGTTTAACATCTGGGAAATCATGCCCAACTCCATGCATTTATTTAAGAAAGCACCGGCCTACAGAAGAATGAGTGGGTCTTGAGGGACATCATCAAATATATGTGTTGGGGTGAGAGAGACTGAAACCAGGTGGTGTGAGAAATGGATGAAAAAAAAATTCATGTCTCATCTAGAATAAAGAATAGTCTTTTGCGTTAAAGGACTACACTTGTAGCAACAGGAGTAGCTTTGCTTGATTCAGCTCTGAAGGCAAAATCAGGATAAATGAACTGAATTTACTGGGAGATGAAATTTAGCTCCCAACAAAGAACCATTTTTAGACACTTTATATTCGCTTCTTTTTACTCTATGAATTTTTCCTAAAACTCACAATCCTTGGGAATATGGACCTGAATCATACATCCCCATTTTCTATTTCCTTGTCAGAAGCTTTGTCTATGCACTACAAGGAAAAATACCACAAAGGGAATGTTTCGAGAATTTTTACTGAAAATAGGATAAAAAGATAGAAAGACAGTTGCTAAATTAGGTTATCTGATTTTCAATTTGTCTTTTTTAGCCATCAGATAGGTTTACTGCAGTTGGCTGAGTTTAGTGTCTTCAAATGTTGGTGACTAGGGCAATAAAAGGAAACATTTTTTTATTTTTATTTTGAGAGTCCAATAAAATCCCAATAGGATTTTTTCCCCTAATCTGGCCATGCAAGCACAACCTGGCTGTTCTGCAACTGAGCACTGTTAACATCTATTTATAGCTAGTATTTTCATAGATGAATCATATTTACCATAAGTCAGTTAATATTAAAGGACCTAACCAGTTTTGCTGAGAACCCCGTAATCTTACTACATTTCTTTCCATTCCCCTCTGAGGGAACTAAATTTTAGCTTAATGATTCAATGCAGAAAATGCAAGTGGAAACATAAAACAAGCAGGAATGCTCCCTAAACTCAGCAAAATACAGAATGTTAAACACATTCAACTTAAAACCTTGGATCATTTCCATCTTTGTCCCTTGGCAACAAGTGTCCTACAGTTATTGCAGGACAGATCTGTCATTAAAACAAAACATTCAAACCTAAAATGTCCCACTAAACCAAGTTTAAATGACATAACCTTAATAAAATGTGATATGCCTAAAACAAGACTAATGATGGCCAAATAAAAAGGAGGGGTACAGTGGATGTTCAGCTCGTTTTACATATTTGAAGGGGTGTGGGAGGGTGTGGGAGAGTGGGCTAACAAATGGCCAGGGTATACAGGATCAAAAGTTTTCCAAAACCAGTGAAATTAAATGGAGATTTCAAGTTAGCCTCAGGAATCTGACGTCATTTCTCCACCTAGCACATGAGAAAGGATGTGTGTATTTGCTCTCTCAGCTTTTTGTAGGCAGCCGTGCTACCCTGAAATTGATATTAAGTTCTTAGTCCTTGATGTCTTTTATGAGAATCTCTACCCTTAAATTTACCTTTACCACACCTTTCTCTACAAATTTTTTTCATTTGACTCCAGGCTAAAATTCTTTAAGGTTAAAAATGATAATACACATGAAGCACTTAAAAGAGTGCCTGGCTTGTGAAGAGGTCTATACACAGCTACTTTAGTAGATTCTTAGTTCTCTTTTCCTAAACTGCTAACCAGTGGTTCACAGATAAATCATCGTAACCATGAGGCCACTTCTACTCAAATCCAAGCAGCTCTGCTGAGGAAAGACTGCATGATTCAGTCACCCAATAAATCCCTGATAAGATCTAAGTTGGTTGAACATGGGCACAGAGAGAAACAACAGGGACCCTGCGCTCATAGAGTGTGAACAACAAACCCATTATCAGGGGTCTTTATCTCCATCACATTTTGAAGGCTCAGAGAAGTCCAAGGCCAAAGACCTAATCATAAACACTGAGCTGTGATTTAAGATCAATTAGACTGTCTCATCTCAGACTTTCTAGTCAGTCTCCTGACATTCCAAGATGCCAGAAAAGCAGATGAGAAAGCACATTAACATTTTGGAAAAACTGTGCATTCAAATATAGTTTCTGCACATAAGTAATGGATGAAAACAAGATATCTTTACCAAATAGACCAACAGATCAAGGGTTAGGAGTTCATGAATTTACTCAGATTTTTGTATAATTTGGGGTACTCAGAGTTCAATATAGCTTGAATATGAAAATAAGGAAGCCAAATTGATATTGCTTAGTACAAAGCCTGACAGAGTAGGTGTTTCACAAATGAATACATTGGTATTAAACCAGGATTTTCCTTTTAATACAATGCTTTTTTAAAAAGAGACCTCAGTAGATATAATATGGTGATTAGTGGGCTCTGAAGATAGACTGCCTAAAGTAGGATCTGGCTTTGCTGCTTTTTAGTGGTATAACCTTTATCAAGTTATTTGATAGTCCCAAGTCTTAGTTGCCTCTTCTGTAAAGTGTGTGTATATGTGTGTAGAGGGGATCATAACAGTTTTGTGAGGATTAAATCAATTAATAAAAGGAAAGCATTTAGAACAGGTTTGTATATGGTAAGTACTGAATAAATTATTATTTTTATTTTCTTCAAATTTGAGTTTTAATTGGCTACCACAATATCATATGAAATGATCAAGATCAAAAATTATTCCTTTGGAGACTTTTCAAAGTTACTTTACACAAGCAAAATATCCCTTTATCATATCTCTTCCACAATTCAAACCTGAACACAAACAGGTATATAAAGGATAAAATGATCAAATTATATAGAATGAATTATTTTTTATATACAATATAAATAAATAAAGGTTTAAAAAATCTAACTTATCTGGCAAGGAGCTGGCTGGGGTGGTGTGTATGTTGGGGTAGATAGTGAGTAGAACAGGCCTCTATTTATATTTGGACATTTTCTGTAATTAAGGTAAGTAAATAATTGCAAATTCTACTAAGGTGTCCTCTTACATGGGCACATTCTTCCCAAGACCCATCATGATTTCAACCAGCTCAAACCCAAGAAAAATTGATGGAGGTCACTACATAGGAAAACAAAGCACGATCTACTTCTTACCACCAACTGCATGGTTTTTGTATCCATAGATACAAGACAACAGAGAATCACAATATTCTAAAGCGGGAAGTCCCAGGACCTCAGAGATCATCTAGTCATAGGCCATAACCCTGCTGTCAAGGGGTCCATTAGGGAATAAGAGTATGGTACAGATCAAGAGAAACAACCCTGGTCCTCATTCTACCCTGAATGATCTTTGGTGGGGGGCAACCTAGCCCAACACTCTCATTTTGTAAGTGACAACCCAGAGCCTGGCTAATTAAAGGCAGAGCTGGGATCATAAGCCAGATTTCCTGATTCCTGGTCTATACTCTCAAAGGCTGACCTTCTATGGCTATGATAGTTACAGATAACAATGCTTTAAGCTTTGTTACATTGACAAATATGCAGATGTTCTCCATGCAAACCTATCAGGTATTTATGCTCACAATTTATGAAAAGAAGAAATCACCTTTACTTGGTATTTTACTAAAAATAAAAGCAACTTTCCATTTCTTTCTTTTTTTTTTTTTGAGGCGGGTAACCTAAAAATCTCAAACCACTGTGTCTGTTACTATACTTTTCTACCCAGTCTGCACCCCTGTGCCAAGCACAGATGCATTAAAAATTTGCCAAGAGAAACAATGAAGTCACTGATAATACAAAGCAAGAGAGTATCATGAAATTCATGTCTTTGTTTTCTTCCTCTCCATACTTAATTACCTCTCATTACCGATTATTTTGTGGTTGTTGGCAGAAGGGCAAGGAAATTCCACCACCAAAAACATGTGGAGACACACACACTCAGCAGACCAGGAGTCTGCACACGATGGTTCTGTGTGAGAACCATCCAATGAGAGTGGTGCTTCATTAATCAGCAAGAATGTTGCTATTACCTCCAGTCCCCGAAGAGAATTGGTGGGCTCAGAGAAATTCTAATCACTTTACAGGCCATTCCTTTTTTACCATTTATAAATATCATCACTAGTAAATGACCTATGCTCTCTTGGCAGATTTCACCTAACCCACTTGAAGAGTGAGGTAAGAGAAGGTAGCATGTATGCAGAACTCTATTCAGTTTTCTGCAGCAGCTCAGGGTTGCTTACAAACTACCCTGCTAATAAAAGTTTACATTATCTTGGTATTGTGGAAGGCACACCTTGTATAAAACTGATGGGGCTGGGCGATGAGGTGCATGCTTGTAATCCCAGGGGATTGGGAGGTTGAGGCAGGAGGATCATGAGTTCAAAGCCAGCCTCAGCAACATCGAGGTGCTAAGCAACTCAATAAGTCCCTGTCTCTAAATAAAATACAAAACTATGCTGGGGATGTGGCTCCCTGATTGAGTGGCCCTGAGTTCAATCCCTAATACCAAAACAAAAGAAAACTGGTTGAGCAAGAGAATCCTTTCTGATTAGCAGCAGAATACAAGTTAATTCTTATCAGTAGGCTGTTGTTCTCCAAAGGATATGTGATAAGAGAAAAACATAGGAGGGATCATAGAAGTCCTTTAAACGAACAAACAAAAAACCTTATATCTTCAGGAAACTAAAAGAAGTAAAGAACTAAATATATTTTATTACTCCTTATTTATTTTATTTTTTCCTGTAGTACTGGGGATTAATCCAGGGGTGCTCTACCGCCAAGCTATGTCCCTAGCCCTTTTTATTTTTTATTTTGATCAGGGTTTTGCTAAATTGTCCAGGCTGACCTTGAATTTGGAATCCTCCTGCCTGGGTCTCAAAAGTTGCTGGGATTACAGGTGTGTGCCACCACACCCAGCTATATTTTATCACTCTTTTTCACTTGACTTTTATTAGATTTTCAAAAAATTCTGAATCTGTAGGTGTGGTGGACTTTTTCAAAGATGGCTGCATTTAATTCCTTTCATTCCACTGCAATGTGACCTTGGAGCTCTTTCCATCTACAAGTAGAGTCTTTCCCCACCACTGTTGAATCTGCACTGGCTTAGTGATATTCTTTCACTATAAAATGAGACATTGTTGGAATGTCCCGAGACTCTTAGGTCTAGCTACTGGAGGTTAAGAATCCACTGGGAGCACAGCTGAGGCCCAAGTAGTGCAACAAGTGTACAGGTCAGTATGACAAAGAGTGCATTTTAGGCCACCCCACCCAGTAGAGATGCAAGATGGCTGAAGCTGCAGTATGAGCCACAGAATTTTGAGTCAGTGTTGCCATTATCACCGTTTTAGAGTAGTTTGTTAAATGGAAATGTATGTCTGAGACAGAAGGCCACATAGTAGAAGGAGCCAGTCACCCTGTTGAACACCCATTATGAATGGGTCAGATACACCCCTGGAGAATAGAAATAAAAAATATTAGGGGGAGGGGTCTGTCTCTGTGATAAGAGCACATAGCATACATGAAGCCATGGATTTAATTATTCACAGCTAAATAAATTTTTTTAAAAAAAGAAAGACAAAAGAAACAGATGGTCCTGTCCTTCATGTGCAAACACAGGAACAGATTCATTTTTTACCTGTTTTTAGTATATCCAAATTAGGGAAGAGCCAGTGACTACTGCTCCAGGTCACTGTTCATTTGTATTGCACTTATTTATAAATATTCTCTTCAGTAGGGTTATCACCATTTTTTTCCCAGATGGTATCTGCATGTCTTGGGCAATTTAGCATACTGGTTTTAGGGCATGATTTCTAAAGTATGGGTTCAGGAATCAGGTTACCTAGATTTGAATCATTCAAATCCCAGTTTTGCCACTTATTAGCTATGCAACACAACCTTCAGAAATTGCCTGTGTTTTTGTTTCTTCCATTCAGTAAGTTATCTGTGCTTCTACTTCTTCACTGTAAAATGGAGATAATACTTTTCTATACTTTGCTGTGAATCCTGAATGAGTTAATACATGTAAGATACTTAGAAGAGTGCCTGGTACAGTAAATGCTAGCTATTGTTACAATTATCGCTGCTGCCACCACCATCTTTCTATTCCCAGTGCCTAAAAGAGTAAATAAATTAGTGTGATGGAGACGAATGAGAAAGAACATTAATTATGATGACAACACATTATGTGACTTGTCAAAATTTTGAAAAGTGAAAATTTTGGATGCTATTAACAAATAAAACATGTAAATAATAAACATATAAGACAATAAACACCTTCAACTTCTATTTTCATAACCTGATTGTTAAGGTGAGGATATAAAGAATTCTCAGGGCAAAATTAATACTACAGTTATTTCCTTAAGAACTATCTTTTAGTTGTAATGTTTCCCCTAGTGAAAGTCATTAGAACATAGGCTTACTCCATATCCACTGGAAGCACAGAGATTTATGTAGATTTCCAATAATACGCAGACTCACAAATCCATCCCATTTAAATATACTATTGGTAATCTATGCTAAAAGAAAGTGGCAAGAATCATATCTCACAGGGGAAAAGGCATCCTACAAATCACCTGCCAATCCCCTTCACTTCACAGATCAGGACCATGAACCCAGGGATGGTCAGCCCTTCTGGCTGGCTATGAAGTCCTCATGGTCTCTTTAGTACATTGTGCCTCAGTATCCCACTACTCAGTATCCCACTATTCAGGAGGTCTCAAGTGGTGCCAGTAAGCTAGGTGAGAATCACTTCTTAAACAGAACACCCAGGCAAAGGCAGTCTTTTTTATTTTTGTAATTTTTTTTCCTTGTAGCCATAGCTCACATAGATCAATGAGGTAATTTTTTCCCTTCTTGAAAAAAATTTTCTAATGCATAAAGATATAGTTAAGAAAAGCTTGATATAAAATCTTGGGAGATTAAAATAAAGTTCATAATAATATTAATAATAAAATCTAATATTTATTGAAGTCTAATAATAATAATAAAAGCTAATGCTTATTGTGTTCCAAGCACATTATAAGCATGTTAACTTACTGAATACTCATAGCAACCTTACCTTAGGTTATGAGCATACTAGCATTGTCATCCCCGTTTTATAGATGAGAAAACTGAGGCACAGTGTACTAAATAAGTTTTCAAGGTTTTATATTTGGTAACAATGCAGGAATTTGACTTTGGCAGTGTGATTCTAGTCTAGTGAGTTATACTGTTTTATATTACCACTGCATGTTCTCTCTCATGTGTGGAGGCTAAAAGAAAATTGAGCTGAATGTAGACTAGGAATTATAGTAGTTGTGCAAAGCATGGAGAGTGGATCCAGGGAGGCTGTATTTGATCGTGCATTCTATATGACTATGTGGAAATATCACATTGAACCCTATTAATATGTACAACTAATGTGTGTTAGTCAAAAAGAGAAAAGAAAAAACTGATAACTTTTACTAAATTAAAACTTAAAATTTCTGTAAGTTTTAATAACATAAAAGATTTAAAGTAAAAATATAACCTACCTACTAGGAAAGACAAGAGCTGAACATAATCAACAAATTAGTAATCTGAGTATGTAATAGCTTCCTACAAATCCAAAAGAATAAAACAACACAGGAGAAAAATGGGCAAAGACCACTAACATACTATCAAAAATTATAAATTTATGAAGTACCAATGAAGACAATGGAGCATTGAGAACTCTCACACTTTGTCCCTTTGGGACAGCAATAATGTCTAGTTGTTGAGTGGGATTTTCCAGAGTTCAGAAATCCCATTGCTGTGCCCTAAACACTGTTCTCAGGATAAATACTCGTACACAAGGTGAAAAATGTTTAAGAATGTCTTTCTCTAATACTGAGAAAAAGTAATGTATTTCAAGATCTATCAATAATAAGATGGATAAGTAAATGGTGGACTATTCATATAATGAAATACTACACAGCAATCAAAATATATGAACTACAGTAAAATGGAACAAGGAAGAATTTTTATAATACAGGATTTAAAAGGCAAGTTTCAGAAAGTATTTAAAAGCATTAAAAAGTATAAAACATGCTCAGGAATGATAAACACCAAGTTCAAGGTGGTGACTATTTCTGGAGTGGACGGGAAGAGAATGGTTCCAAAGAGCTATTCAGGGGTTTTTGACTGCATTTATAATACATTACTTATAAAAATTATTATATATATATATATGTGTGTGTGTGAGTGTGTGTGTGTGTGTGTGTGTGTGTGCGCGCACACGTTTGTGTGTATAGTAAATTAGTAAAATTTGATAAATTTGCATGGTAGCATGTAAGCAGTGGTTCATTATATTTTATATAGTATTCTGTATGCTTGAGTTTTTCATATTTTTAAAGAAATATTATTACAAACTAAAAGTAAGCTACCAGTGATGATAAAAGATTCATGATGTGTGGGGGGGAAAAGCAAAATTAATAAACTGCTTAGATATAATTAGAGTCTACTCTAAGTTTAAATGATGTTTTCTTTATTAGTCAGAAACTTCAAAAGTAAAATGAAACAATTTTTCTATTATAAATTAACTTGGATAATTATACAATATGAAACTGTTGTGGCCCTCAAATATCTATGGTTAAATACTATAAGCAGTAGTGTCTCTGCTTTTGGACATGAAGTTCCTAAATTTGACTTACCCAAGGATAGAGTCTGAATTTTATCAGAATATTAGGAACACTGCCAGGAACCAAGCCTTCATTCCTTTAATACTAAACTTTGCTTTTACAACAAAATAATCCGAAGTATTCTGTATTAATAATTGACACTTCTATCCTAATGCACCAAAGACTAAAATATTAACAAAACAAACAAAATGAACACACACACACATAACACCTCAAACCAAACCACTTTAAAAAGAAATACTACAATGTGAATCTAAAGGCAAAACAGCAAGTTTATCATTTTACGGTTATGTCAAGCATGTCTCCAAGTAAGCATTTAGGCCATGGTTGGAGATATGACCTGGGTCCTTGTGGTGGAATGTTTGGTGGATGAAGTTCAAACACAGTCTGTTTACCTCTGGACATAAGTGGCCTTAATCAAAGCAGAAGATGTTTTTAAAATGTTGACTTTAAAAGCAGAAGTGTAAATAAGACTGTGATTTATGATTCTGCTAATAACTCTCTGCTGTAGAGATCAGAAAGACCAACTTTTTGGCTGTGTAAATGTAACAAGAATGCAGACTTGTTAAAACAGTAATAGGTACTCTTATAAAACTCTACTTCCATTAAGAGTTACAAATTATCTTCTCTCCTTCTAGGCCTTAAACAATGCGTTCCAGAAGCACTAACCCTGAGGGCTCAGCCCCAAAACAATTTCCAAGACACAGTAAAGACCAGAATTTCCAGAACATGAAGCACAAACAGCAAGACAAAGACTCCACCATTGAGTTGGATGAAATTCTTCCATGTCCCAAGTCAGAGAAGCCACACAATGGCAATGGCCACCAAGCAGACGATCTTTCAAGAGATGACCTGTTATTTCTTCTCAGCATTCTAGAGGGAGAACTGCAGGTCAGCTGGCTAGGAGTGATCCCTGGCATGATTCCTGGGGAAAGCTGGTTGTGAATTTGGTCTGCATGGTGCCACAGAAATAGGTATCTGTGGTTAGTACTTGTGTGTACGTGGAAG
This sequence comes from Marmota flaviventris, assembly GCF_047511675.1. Taxonomy (NCBI): domain Eukaryota; kingdom Metazoa; phylum Chordata; class Mammalia; order Rodentia; family Sciuridae; genus Marmota; species Marmota flaviventris. The sequence goes on from NC_092505.1 coordinate 78,351,861, forward strand.
CAAAGCATAAATACACATACACAGAATTCTCTTCTGCCAACTCCAAGAGCAATTAACCACATCTAAAAGGGGTGTCATTATGACATATAATTGGCATACATGTTGTGAAAAGTTACATCCTCTGTCTGTTCTGCCCACTCACTTCATCACACAGTATTGGTAACCATGCTGCTAGATGACTTCTGGATTGGTTTAAATAATAATAGGAGCTTTGCACCTGATGTGAACTTGTTCCTAGACTGGCCATGGCATAATTACCTTTTAATTTATATAAAAATCGAAAAACAGCTAGCTACACATATTGGAGAATCTTATTTCCTACTCCCTAAAACACTATCCCTCAAAGGACTGCCATTTAGGTTATCTGCTTGTCAAACACAATAAGAAAATACAGTTCCCCAATGTTGTACAGCGATGACTTTTTAAAATATTGTTAGCATGTAATTAGACTGTAAGAAGGATGAAGGGACGTAGTTTTGTTACCTTTTCCAAAAGGTCTTATAACCAAATCTGATTTATTTATATTTGAAACTGAAGAAAAATCACTATTAACTTTCACAAGGGATCATTTGCTGAGACTGCTGGTAGATGAAGTAGGCTTTTTGAAATATCTTTTGTTCCTACAGGCTCGAGATGAAGTCATTGGTATTTTAAAGGCCGAAAAAATGGACTTGGCTTTGCTGGAAGCTCAGTATGGGTTTGTTACTCCGAAAAAGGTGTTGGAAGCTCTCCAGAGAGATGCTTTTCAAGCAAAATCGATTCCTTGGCAGGAGGACATCTATGAGAAACCAATGAATGAGGTATGCACCACATCAGGGTGGGTCCCGGGAGGAAGGCAAAGCTCAACAGTCAGTCAAGCACTGGGTCTGTAAGGAGGCAGCACCTGTAACTCCCTTCCAGTTCTTTGAGGTCAACCAGACTTCCAGCCAACCTTCCTTCTTTCTTTCCTTCCTTCCTGGTACTGGGGATTGAGGTACTTTACCACTGAACTACACCTCCAGTCCTTTATATTTTTTGAGACAGGGTCTTGCTAAATTGCTGAGGTTCTCTCTAAGTTGCTGAGTTGGCCTTGAACTAGGGATCCTCCCGCCTCAGCTTCCCAAATTCCTGAGATTATAGGTGTACACTACCATGCCCAGCCTATAGTTTTACTTTCTAATGCATTGAAAATGTACGTAAAGTAGAGAAATACTATTAATTTCTTGGGAGAAAGAGATGAATAATAGGATGCTTCTACTAGGTTGGTTTCTTGATATCAGACTGAAACATAATAAATGCAAGAATTCCTCCTTTTCTCATATGTATGTGTGTGGTGCATGCTCATGCACTCCCACCCTATGCCCCCCAAGGGCCTGTACTTCTTTTAGGTACTTGATGGCTACCAAAAATAAAATTAAAAAAATAGAAAAGTTCAGCCATGGGGATTAATTTCTTTGAAAACACTGAAATTATGTCATAAAAATTTGGGGCAAGAAAATGATCTGAACTGCCCAAGAAACAGTTTTTAAAAGTATAGACATTAGATATATACTCTCTTTTTCCTTCAAAAGTTTAATGATAGGGAAGACCTCTCCCCAGCCAAATGTGCCTAACTATTACAATGGCAAAGGTGAGCAGCCCCAATATGGCCATCACTGCACAAGATGAAGGACTTCTTGCTCTCTCCTTATTGACATTTCTGAAACTCTTTGGCATCCTTGTTTTATTTTTCTATTTTTCCTCTGAGACATCAATGGAACATTTCATAATTTTTCATTTTTATAAAAAGGAAACAGCAAAGAGTATGAGTTAAGGCTGGAGTGACTGAAAGTAAGTTTTGGACAAATTTCTTCCACATAAGCTCTGGCATTCTACCTCAGGAGTGACCTCTAATGTCCTTGCTATTATTGTGTTGGGTGTCTCATGAGAGAAGACTACCATCTTGCCAAGTTGTAAAGGAGTTTGGTCATGTGAATCTGCTTCTCTGAGGGGTGAGGATAAGACCACCCAGAGTCTGTTGACTTGTGCCTTAATCCAAATTTTAAACAAAAGGAGCCGAGGCCGCACGCAAGTCAACAATGTTAAAACTGTATCTTGGCGCTTCACATACTGACTGTGAAACAATATTAGGCACAAAGCCCTCAACCTGTAAGAACTCAAGTGAAAATAAGTGACCAGTAAATGTACCCCTAACGGAAATCCACAAAGGGCATAACTGTCAAGACTTCAGTGTAAAATGAAATTGACTGATTCAAATTTATGTCAAGATTAGTTCGATATTGGAAATACTCTGTCTCAACACAAATGCTTGCAATATTTAACTGTAATTTGTTCCCCAGTTTCTGTGCCTGCAATAAAAATACAACTCTCTCTCTATATATATATTTGCAGTTGGACACAATACCTTTATTTTATTTATTTATTTTTATGTGGTACTGAGGCTCGAACCCAGGGGCTCATTTGTACTAGGCAAGGGCTCTACCACTGAGCCACAACCTCAGCCGCAAATACAACTCAGCAGATGATCAAACTGAACATGAGAGACGATTATCACCATTCAGAGTGAGGATGAAACAACTAATGGCTTTCAGGAAGGTTTGCACTGGCAGCATGGAGTTGATAATTATACCTTCTCTTCTAGATGTGGAGGCAATGAGAAACTACTTATTTTTCAGATTCCAGTGTTTACAAGGGAAATTAGGTTTCAGTACAGTCAAGGAAGAAGAAGGGATATTTTGAAATTAATAGCGTATTTGTTTACTTTTGATAGACTAAAAAGATCAAACAATTTCTCTGCTCTCTCAGATTAGCTTATCCCTACCCGTATATTCAGGGTTAATTTAAAACAATAAAAACAAAAACAAAACAAAATGAAAGGATAAGGACAATCTACAAAGAGACAAGAAAAAAGAACAAAGAGAACCAAAATCATAGCACAGAAAGAAGACCAAGCCCAAATCAGGGTGGTCTGTGACTTGGGGTGTGTTAAAAAAAAAAAGGTCATCATTAATTTCTAAACAGATATTAAGCAGATAAGGGCAAAAAGACAGAAAACTTCTCTGTGTTTGATTCCCTATGGCCATAGAAGGATAACCAAAAATCCAACCTAATGGGATATACTATGCTTTCTTCATCCCTGGCAACTAGTTGGATTTTATCATGGGATGGGGGTAGGACATCATATCAGGTGGCTGAACTGATAAGCTGGGAGTTTGTCATTGCACAGGAAACACTAGGAAGCCATCTTTTCAATTTTTCTGTATCTGATGATCCCTGAAATGACTTATGAGTCTTCCTGTTTTCTTCCCAAGTTTCACTCAATCTCCAACTGGGAATATATAAAAAAGGAGGAGAATCATTCTCTGATTGTCCTTTTGTACTTAATGATATGCCATGTGTACTGCTCCTAATGATTGCATGTGTTTAGCTTATCTTCCTAGTGAGAGTGTACGCACTTAAGTTCAATTTCTCTTGCATTCTCCATGGCAACTATCATAGTACCAGGAACTTATGTCAGAATAGGTATTTAAAACACTGGTTTCTTTGTAAAAATTGTGGCACTAGAACTGATCTTGTGAACAATCTACTTCCCACCACTCACACTGTATATGAAGATCCTGAAGGCTGGAGTGACTGAAATAGTCATGTGGCTTGGCCAAACTCACATCTACTCAGGGAGCATCAGGTCCATCATTTGATCTGTCAGGAATGAGGAACAGACTGAAGTGAAAACCATTGGCCTGTTTTCTGAGAGGCATTCTAAACATGAAGAAATGAAGTCAGAGAATAAAACTTCTAATACAGGCTAAAACATCTTCAGAAACAGTAACACTTTTATTTGGAAGCTTTCTCTCTGCATCTGATATAATCATGAGCTGCCTGGTGGTTCCACTGAACAGCATGTAGTAAATTCAAACCACTCTTTTGAGAATCATGGAATGTGACAGAAGCAAAACCCAGAGAACTAGGCATTGATACAAGGAGAAAACAATGCTACTTAAGGATTGAACAGGAAAGGAAAAGTTTTGGTGAAAATTGATGAAGGAGAAAAGGTTTCTAGGTTTCAGCACTGCGTAAAAGCAGAGTGATTTCTAAGTCCAGGGTGGCTAAAAGTTGGGTGAGGAAAGTGTTGGAATGGAAATGGGGCTGAAATGGCAGCGGGTGCAGAAGGTAAAGGGCCTTCGGTCTTCCATAGGAGAAAAACTAATCCCACTGTTGCAAGATCAGATTGGTAATGAAAAGAAATGACAGAAAGAGGCTGTAGGAAGGAACACCACTTATTTGGACATATACTAAATAAAAGGAACTGATTCTTTCCAGCCTTTCTTGTGACGGATTAAATTAATTTTTTTTTTTCTAAATCAGTTGGTAACTTCCCTAAATTGAAGCTCATCTTTTCATTTTTTACTTTCAAATTCTAAAAGCAATTGATTTGAATTTCCCTAACAATGCATTATAAAGTTTGGGCAACTGTAAGATAGGATTTTGAGAGGGCTGTAGTGGCTTGAGACCACAACAAATGAATATCATTTCCCTGTTCAAAAATGATCATCAGTTAACAGTGCCTCTGCCAGCAGACAATACAACTTAGCAGTTCTAGCATCCACAAAAGGACTGGCATTTAAAAATCATCAACAATTGCATAATAAAATATTTTTCAAAATTACATAAACCCATATTAGAAAGTTAAACAACCAGCTTAAGCATTTAAAGGTCCAAGAGAAATCACTGGGATGCTGGGGTTGTGGCTCAGAGGTAGAGTGCTCACCTAGCATGTGTGAGGCACTGGGTTTGATCCTCAGCACCACATAAAAATATTGTTTACAAAAAGAAGAACTCAAATTTGCCCTATTTGCTGATGATATGATTCTATACCTTGAAGATCCTAAAAGTTCCACCAGAAAATACCTAGAACTAGTAAATGAATTCAGCAAAGTAGCAGGATATAAAATCAACACCCATATATCAAAGGCATTTCTGTATATCAGTGACAAATTCTCAGAAAGGGAAATGAGGAAAACTACCCCATTCTCAATAGCCTCAAAAAAAAAAAAAAAAAAAAAAAACGAACCAAAAAACACTTTAGAATCAACTTAATGAAAGAGGTGAAAGATCCAAATAATGAAAATTATAGAATCCTAAAGAAAGAAATCAAAGAAGACCCTAGAAAATAGAAAGATCTACCTTGCTTTTGGATAAAGAAAATTAATATTATCAAAATGACCATACTTCCAAAAGCACTATACAGATTTCATGCAATTCTGATCAAATTCCAATGACATTCCTCATAGAAATAGAAAAAGCAATCATAAAATTCATCTGGAAAAATAAGAGACCCAGAATAGCTAAAACAATCCTTAGCAGAAAGAGTAAAGCAGGTGGCATCACTGTACCAGATCTTAAACTATACAACTGAGCAATAGTAACAAAAACAGCATGGTATTGGCACCAAAACAGACTGGTAGACCAACGGTACTGAATACAGGACACAGAGACTAACTCACAAAACTACAATTATCTCATATTAGACAAAGGTGCCAAGAACATGCATTGGAGAAAAGACAGCCTCTTCAACAAATGGTGCTGGGAAAACTGGAAATCCACATGCAACAAAATGAGATTAAACCCCTATCTCTCACCATGCACAAAACTCAACTCAAGGGCTGGAGATGTGGCTCAAGCGGTAGCGCGCTCGCCTGGCATGCGTGCGGCCCGGGTTTGATCCTCAGCACCACATACAAACAAAGATGTTGTGTCTGCCGAGAACTAAAAAAGAAATAAATATTAAAATCACTCTCTCTCTCTCTCTCTAAAATGAGTGTAAAGGGGTTTCTGTATTCAGTATCTTTAAAAAAAAAAAAAAAAAAAACTCAACTCAAAATGGATCAAGGACTTAGGAATACAATCAGAGACCCTACATCTAACAGAAGAAAAAGTAGGCCCTAATCTCCATCATGTGGGATTAGGCCCCAACTTCCTTAATAAGACTCCTGTGGCACAAGAATTAAAATCAAGAATCAATAAATGGGATGGACTCAAACTAAAACGCTTCTTCTCAGTAAAAGAAATAATCTGTGAGGTGAATAGAGAGCCTACATCTTGGGAGCAAATCTTTACTCCTCACACATCAGATAGAGCACTAATCACTAGGGTATATAAAGAACTCAAAAAGCTAAACACCAAACAAAAAACCCAAATAACTCAATCAATAAATGGGCCAAGGACCTGAACAGACACTTCTCAGAAGATGATGTACAATCAATCAACAAATACATGAAAAAATGCTCATCATCTCTAGCAATTAGAGAAATGCAAATCAAAACCACTCTAAGATTTCATCTCACTGCAGTCAGAATAGCAGCTATTATGAAGACAAACAACAATAAGTGTAGGCGAGGGTATGGGGAAAAAAGTACACTCATACTTGCTGGTGGGACTGCAAATTGGTGCAGCCAATATGGAAAGCAATATGGAGATTTCTTGGAAAATTGGGAATGGAACCACCATTTGATCCAGCTATCCCTCTCCTCAGTCTATACTCAAAACTTAAAAACAGCATACTACAGGGACACAGCCACATCAATGTTTATAGCAGCACAATTCACAATAGCTAAATGTGGAACCAACCTAGATGCCCTTCAGTAGATGAATGGAAAAAACATGTGGCATCTATACACAATGGAATATTACTCAGCAATAAAAGAGAATAAAATCATGGCATTTGCAGGTTAATGGATGGAGTTAGAGAAGATAATGCTAAGTGAAGTTAGCCAATCCCAAAAAACCAAATGCCGAATGTTTTCTTTGATATAAGGAGGCTGATTCATAATGGGATAGGGAACAGGAGCATGGGAGGAATAGATGAACTCTAGATAGGGCAGAGGGGTTGGAGGGGAAGGAGGGAGCATGGGGTAATTAATGATGGTGGAATGTGATGATTATTACTATCCAAAGAACATGTACGAAGACATAAATTGATGTGAGTATACTATGTATACAACCAGAGATAAGAAAAATTGTGCTCTATATATGTAATAAGAATGGTAATGCATTCTGCTGTCATATATAAATAAAAAATTTACTTAAAAATATTGTATCCACCTATAATTAAAAAATAAATTTAAAAAAATGCAAAAAAAAAAAAAAAAAAGAAGAAGAAATCATTGGGTTCTACATGCTGGGACACACATTTTCATAATTCTATTCATTTGTATTTCTCGTCAAGTACATAGCTTTTGGGATGCCCACTTAATATCCTAAAAATGCTATATGGCTGTAAAGTCATGCTGAGTAACAAATTTTCTATCTTTTACAATAAAGGCAAAGGGCAAGTAACATACCAGTTACAGCATCTAATGCTTAATCTAGAAATCCCATGCTTTCAAAACCATGATCTTAATCATTAAGATCCTGAGCCACTTTTGCTCTAGGTGTTCTCCTTCTTTTCTTCCTTTCTTTCTTGATTTCCTTACCCAATTATTTTGTTTTCACTCTGTAAACATATACTAAAGGGTGCTTATATGAAGCATGGTACTCTGGATGCTAAGATTTTAGGAAATAGTGGATATAGACTGTATCCTTGGGGAGTTAATCATCTAGTAGGGAAGACAAACATAAATCAGGTGCAGGGTGATCATTTTATAACAAAGACATAAGTATGGTGCTATGAAAACTAGAAAGGACTTGGTACTTACATTTGGTCACACACATACTACACACCAACGCAGATGAATTATCTATATATCTATTTTAATGAAAATACTTTGATGCATAATAAAAACAAAACAGACCACGGGATCCAAGAGATATACACTGGCAGACAATATTGGGGGTAGGCCGGGGCAGAAGAGATCAGCCAGGGCAACTGCAGAATCAAACAGTGTACAAGGATTCTCTCTCAATCATTAAAATCTCTGGGGAGAGAAGCAAGGGTGTCAGAAAAGGGACACGAAGAAAGCATTCTGATATCCACAGAGATACAGATTATTCTCCCTGGAAATTTTGGTGACAATAAAAAATTTTGGTGACAATAAAAAAACATTTGTGTTAAAAAATGTATCAACAAAAAAGTATCAATTAACATGAGTAATGATAAAAACTAAACCATGAGATCAAAAACTTACCACTGAAATTAGTCAAAATAGACACTTATAAAAGAATGAAAGATGGCAGTATTGTAGTTAACAGGTTATAAATGCATTTTCTTTTGTAGTTGGACAAAGTCGTGGAAAAACATAAAGAATCTCACAGACGAATCTTGGAACAACTTTTAATGGTAGAAAAATCCCACAGGCAAACCATATTGCAGTTGGAGGAAGAAAAAAGAAAACATAAAGAATATATGGTGAAGAGTGATGAATTCATAAGCTTACTAGAACAGGAATGTGAAAGGTAAGGCTGTTTTGGATGAAACAATGACCCATTCTGCAAACTATGACTAACTTGTTACTATAGGATAGACACTGTCCCAGGTGTTGGGGATAGAAGCATGAATATGCCACAGCCTCTGTTCTCAAAGATCTCATGGTCCAATGCAAGGAAAAAAAGGACATGGTTAAAGATATTATCAATGCAACACAAGAATCACCAGTCACGATCAAAACTATGGAAGCAATACATTGGGCACCTAACTATGCAAGGGATTACCCTGGTGAAGCTGTACAGAGAAGGCATAGGAGTCTAGTCCTTAGGCAAACAAAATAGGAAACTATATTCAAGGCAAGTGTAATGGCACAGAGGTGAGAAGAGAGCATGAATGCTGAGGGAACGCAGGCTTTCCATATGGCTACAGCATTGGTGGGAGTACAGGATGAGAAAAAGAAGGGCTAGCCATAAGCAGTTGGACTACATACTGTTGGCAAGACAGAACCAGCGAAAACCTGAGAGGAAAACGAGACAATCAGCCATGCTTCTTAAATAACTATTATAGTAACATGGGAAAGACTGGAAGAGTTTTAGGTTGGAGGATGGAAGCCCACTTAGGAAGTAAAACCCAGATAAGGAAGATGAGGGAGTATAAATAAGATATATTATGATGTACAGTCAACAGGAATAAGTGACTGGAGAGACGAGCAGGGACACAGGGAGTCATTTAGAAGGACTCTGGTTATTCACCAAGACATGAAATATGGCAAAGCTTTTTGTTGTTAAAGGATTTTGACTGGGGCAAAGGTTTTATTTAAGGAGAGGCGGGCAAGAGGAGTCCTATTTTAGACCTCAGTGTATCCCAATATCTAGTGAAAAGAATAAAGACAATCCATAGTCAGAATACAGGTCTGGAAAAGGATGGGCTGTGATGTGGATTTGCAGTGGGTGACAGCTGAAGCTATGAGAGGTAATGCTGGGAAGGGAACCCTGGGATACATCAGTGCATGGCAGTTTTTCAGAGGAAAGGGGGTCAAGAAAGGAAGCTGAGAAAGAATGGCAAACAGCTGAAAGAAATGATAAAGAAGGTAATAAAACATAGCCAAGGGAGACTTTCACAAAATGGGGAACAACTGAATATTATCAAATCATACAAAAAGGGATGAGAAATGTCCCAGGTTTTGGCAACAAGATACTGAAAAGCTTAATGAGCCATTTTAAAAAGCAGGAAGGGCAGAAGCCAAATTATAATTCTTTGAAGAATAAGTAAGAAATGAGAATTTAGAAGCTTAAATATGTAAACCAGTATTTATTTATTTATTTTGTAAGACAGTGTTTTTTTATTTTTAAATACCTTTATTTATTTGTTTATTTTTATGTGATGCTGGGGACCGAATCCAGTGCCTCACACATACTAGGCAAGCGTTCTATCACACTGAGTCACAACCCCAGCCATATAAGACAGTATTTTAAGAAGCTTGGTTGCAAAACAGGGAGTTTGGTTGATAAACATTTTATAACCATGTGTAGAAAGAAGGTTATTTTGTTCTGATTTGATGCTCAATTCTGAATCAACTTTGAAAGTATGAGCATCTATTTTAAACTGAAAGGACAATTATCTCTCTCTCTCTCTCTTTTTTTTTTTTGGTACCAGGGATTGAACCCAGGGGTGCTTAAACACTAAGCCATATCCCCAGCCCTTTTTAATATTTTACTTACAGACAGAGTCTCACTGAGTTGCTTAGTACCTTGCTAAGTTGCTGAGGCAATCCTTGCTCCTGACCCTTGGGATTACAGTTGTATGCACCATGCCTAGTTTATCTCTCTCTCTCTCTCTCTTTTTTTTTTTTTGTTGGGGGTGGGTACCAGGGATTGAATTCAGGGGTACTTAAGGAGGAAAAAAACAAACAAACACAACATACCTATGAGCTCTCCTTTCTGAAACACTAGTAATCAACTGCTTTATTCAAAAGTTTCAATTCATATTTTAGCTAGGTAGCTGAAGATATAACAATATGTAGGCTATTGGCAAACTTTCATTTCTTTTCAGTGTATTTCATGGTAGACACTTGCTCAGAGTGCCAGAGAATCCATAATCCAGTCCTTTTTTTTTTTCTCTAGGAGTTTGTTTTTTGCTCATTACACACAAGGCAGGGGGTGAATGGGAAGGAAATCCTTGTTAACTTGTCCCTTATGAACTCTGTGGAAATATCTACAGAGGCAGATTAAAGGAGGATGAGAAATCTGGCACCATGGGAAGATTATAGACTCAAAGATTATAATATGATTTGTTATTCAATGAGACAATGTTATATTAAATATTATTTTGAACCCCTGTGGTTTGGCACTAGTGGCCTCATTTGGCCTCGATACTTATTTGGCACCAACTTGCTGAACATAGACACTTCTTTCATCTTTCATTATTGTGAACATTTACTGACCATAGTCAGAGTGTTGCCTGCCCCTGGAATAAAGCAGCACAGGCTGTCTCTGCCAGGGGTTTTACCACACAAGAAAGCAAGAGAAAGATGATATGTCATGAGCTTTGTAATGTTTTGAACAACCAATAAAAAATAAAATAAAAAAAATAAAAGTCTTCTTATCCCCCCCCCCCAAAAAAAGCAAGAGGTACGGAGTTAGGGTGGCAATGTGAAGGGCTGTGGGTACAGTTCTGATATTTACTGCTGTATCTCTCCTATCTTTTGGAGGAAGGCTGGGAAGCATATCCAGAAGTAATACTGTAACCCTGGGAAGCAGATTGCAATGATTACATAAATCAAGAGACCAAAGAGAAATAATACTGAGAAACTGGAACCAAAGATCAGTGGGAATAAAGGCAATGGGAAGGAAGAATCGATATATTAAGAATGGTATTTCTACATGTATCAAAGCAGTTAAAGAATTTAAGAGATCCTTTTTTTTTTTTTTTTTTGGTTTTATAGGATATAAATTTTGTCCTAAAGAATAATTAAACTGACTATGCCAATACCAAGAAATAGGAAAAAGTGAATAGAGACTGTTCAGCTGTTCCAGATGATAAAAGAATACTCACCTTTTTCCTTTTGCCAGGAACAGCTTCCCGATGGAACTCTTTGGGTGTGAGAATGTTAAACCTATTCTCAACTTACATGAAGCACCAATAGTTCTTCCTCTGCTTGTCCTTTACAATATCACAATTTCCATATCTTGGCACTGTTGGCGTATTCATATCCACCCTCCCTGATCCCATTTTTTTTCTGTAGGGAGCCTACAGGCCTTGTGAGGCATAACTGGTTTCCACCTGCTTTAAGGTTTCGTGTATCAAAGCATGAATTACACACCACTAATCAAGTGGGCAGTGGAGGAAACTAATTATTTCAAGCAAATACATTCAGAGAAGGTGCTTACACACAACAGTGAAATACCAGTGATGTGTCTCATTTTCAGATGACAGGGCAGAAAACACTGTCAGTAAATACTTTGGTGGGAGTACTTTCTCTCTAACTCACAACCACCCCTCATAAAATCAGGACTAGCTCATCCTATAGGGTCAAAGAATATTGTTTACTTCCTTTAGAGCAAAGTCATATGAACCACTCCCTAATTAGGAGATACTTGTTTTACCTAGGCAAAATGAAAGATATCATAACTCCTATAAAGAAAGATCAAGTGAGGGTAGCTACAAAGAACTATTTGATTGAAGCTCTGAAAAAACACTGTGAGTGAGGGGTTAGCACTCATATTTTAAGTGTTGGTTAATATCTACAAAGAAGTAAAATAAAAATTAAGAAATACATGACTGAGGATAGTTAATGAGACCTTAAAGGATGTAATAATGGATTTCAAATTAAGGCTCAATTTCTGTTTTCTTTGGAGAATTCGTTTTATGTGGAAAACCCTAAAGGAGCCTGATGTCACATATTGAGTTCAGGCCAAAATGTTTGCCAAGTGATGTCGCTGTCGTAATCAGTAAGCAATTGGCTTTCCCACTGAGGGCGGTGGGGGCAGGGATAGGCTTAGGAAAGTCTGTTCCAAGTCTGTTAATGTAAAGTTTCCTTAGCTGTAATCTGTGCAGTTTGGTTTGTCCATATGGTGATATCACAGCCATGTTTCATGGCAATACTTTGTTCACTGACCAGTTACACTACGTAGATATGTGTCACTGATGACCTGAATTATATACTTGGCTAGATTACAAGTAGAGTCTATGAGAAAGGTTTTACACAAAAGCAATGCCAGTAATTTTTGGCCTTTCTAGTTGGCTTCACAGGAAAGCCAAAATAAAAATCACTTTTAGTCAGTATAATTTTGCAAAATTTTCCCATAAGTGAAATGCCAGTTTTGCCTCTACTTATATCAAGAACTATGTAATGTTTTGAACAGCCAACAATAAAAAATTAAAAAAAAAAAAAAAAAAAAAAAAAGCTTGCAGATTTTTTTTCTTTTTTCTTTTTTTTTTTTTTAAGCTTCAATGGGCTAAAAACCTGTGAAGGAACAGAAAGATCTTTCCTTTTGAAACCATACATTCTTTTTAGAATATTAAAACACACCATATATAACAACTATATATACTACTGTATTTCTGGCCTTGGAATAACCACTAAGGTAGAAAACAAATATTATTGTGGCAACTCTGCATAAAAATGTGGCTTCAACTGTGGATTTTAAAAAGTCTTAAGTTAGCTTTCATAATATCTTGGCCAAGTAGACTAACACTGATACTCCAGTTTTACAAATAAAGGAGTTTAAATGGTAGCTACATAGTGAGGAAGGAGTCATAGCAGAATGAATTTCTTGCTCCTGTCTTGCCCAGATTGACTAGATAGACAATTATATAGGGAGCATAGGGATCTTTGGAGGAAAGTCAACAGGGCCCAGTTTTAAGCCTGTTGCTTTGCCTACATCCTGAGCATGTTCTCTGTTGGTAGGTTTTGGAAAAGTCCTTTTGGCTGAAGCAACTTTACAAAGATTTCCATCATGGACCCTTTTCTACTATGACAAGCCTATTTTACAGACTGGCATCAGGCAAGAGGACTAAAACATGGCTTGAGCCCCATTTAATCCTACTGTTTAGTGGGTGTGTTAAACTTCTTTCGAAGACTTCTCTCAAAAAACTTCAAATCTGTCCTCTAGAGGCTTTGATATTCCCTTAAAATACATAAATGAATAAATGTATTAATTATCTGCTTTTTTTGTTTAACTAGTTAGTACTGCTTTCCATTCATTGATTCAATGATTCATTTAAAAACAATAATTCATTAGGGCTACGATTTTGGCTCAGTGGAAGAGCACTTTCCTACCACATGTAAGGCACTGGGTTCAATCCTCAGCACCACATAAAAATAAATAAATAAAATAAAGGTATTGCCAGGCATGGTGATGCACCGCCAATAATCAATCCCAGAGGCTCAGGAGGCTGAGGCAGGAGGATCCTGAGTTCAAAGCCAGCCTTACAAAAGCGAGGTGCTAAGCAACTCAGTAAGACCCTGTCTCTAAATAAAACATAAAATAGGGCTGGGGGTGTGGCTCAGTGGTTAAGTACCCCTGAGTTCAATCCCTGGTACTAAAATAAAATAAAATAAAGGTATTGTGTCCATCTACAGTAATAATAATAATAATAATAATAATAATAATAATAATGAAATGCCTGCTATAAGCTAGGTCCTGCACTAGAGAGTGGGTAAAAAAAAGTAGATATGATCTTCGCCTATATAAAACCCCAAGTAGTATTGTGTAAAACAGAGACACTACTGCAGGTTTCAAGACTTGAGAGTGATGCTTCTAAGGCTACTATGAGATCATAAGAGAACTACTATGGTAAACTAATGCTCATGAGGAGAAGCAATTCAGGAGAAATCAATAAACACAGTAAACTAGATAGAGTACTTTACTGGAGAATTCAGTAACTCAAAACTATTGTCATTAGGATTTCTAGTTTCTTTGGTTTTAAATTGTAGTTTTCAAGAATATTCCATAAAGCAAAACACATTGAGGACAATGCTTTAAAGTCTTCTTTTTAGAAATAATATGTGAAAAGCCAGCAGTTTTAAATTTCATGCACACTAAACTATTGTTGTAGAATACATTGTACTCAAATGCAATCATTTCCTTTCAGTATTCTGGCAAGGAGTTATTTGTATTACATATTCTTGAGACTACGTCTTGCAAAGAGTGAAATGGATGCCAGATCTCCATTTGACCTTTGTCATGGGGATTCAATTCTTGGTTAGGACAAAATGGAGACCCACCACAAACACATATTTTGGTAGTATATTCTATACAGAATTACAACACTATCAGACTGGTGTTTATGTACCACACCCTAGACCTAGCACAGGACCTAGGCAGGGATAAGAGATTAAGTACCTCATGTAAGGCACAAAAAACCATTCAGGACTATAAACCATGATTTAACTTTCAACAGATGCCACAAAACCATATCCCTGTAACTGCACAATTCAGTGGTTTCTATATAGTACCACTTAGTAACAGAAGTCAAATGTGGACACAGTGATGATGCTATTTGATTGCTTTTCCTTCCCAGAGAGCTGAATTAACTTTTACAAATATTTTTTTGTATGTATTTGGTTATATTACAGTTAGTGAATTTATTACCTTCAAAAAATACTAGGAATGTTTAAAAACAGTCTATAAGAAATAGCTTAGTGAAGGATGAAACAGGAGCTTAGAGATGGGGGACTCAGATCTGCAGGTGTAGCTGTTAAGTAACTTTGGGAAAATTCCATTTCTTAATCTTGTTTCACTGTATGTAAAACAAGGCAGGCTATATGATTTGCATATCTCTTTCAGATCTAACAATCTGTAATTATGTGATTGCCATGACTGGGGTGCCTTTAATTTGCATTATCTAAAGATATCAGTGAGAATGACAATGCCTCTAATTCAAATCAAAACCTGTATTCTTAAAGGACATCTAGATAATGATATAACCTAGTGTTCCTCAAATCCCACATATCCAAAATTGAACCTAATAGGATCTTTGCAAATCTAGGTCCACTCATAATCTTTCTATTTCTATTAATGCCACCAAAATGAATCAATATATCAGATAATTGCCAAAAATATGAAATCTCACAATCCACAATTTAAGCTAGAAAAGACCTAGCAATCTAGAACAATGCTCTGATTTCTTAAATTGAGAAAAGTGAGGCCCACCAAGACGCAGACAAGAAATATCCAAATCTTGCTGCTAAATAGTTGTAAAGCCAGACCAAAAGTCAGGTCTCCTTGTAACAGATTCAATGCCATTCCCCTAATGTCATCATTAAGAGGCACTCAAACTTTGGGCTTGGTGTTCTGAGAGGTCCAGAAGAAGTAAACAACTATAATACAGTTGAAAAGACCTCCATAAAATAATCTGCAGACAATTCAGGCAGAACTTGGGTGTTTATTCTATATAACATAAGTGTACAGATACCAATGTTGCAACATTATGAAAGGTCAGGTAAAAGGAGACTAAGATATTTATTATCCAACAGCCAGTATAGCATTAAGCAAATAAAGGACATACAGTAAGTACTGGATAAACATATCTACTAACTGGCTCATAGCCACTAGCTTAACAGCTCTATAAAACATGAAGCCAAAGACTCAATGTGGAAAGACAATCTCAAACTTTTTTTCCATGTGGACTATAAAATATAAAGAGGAAGAAGAGACATTAAGCCATATCAAAATGGAAATTATTGCCTCATAAATGGAAATCAAGGTGGAACATTAGAATTAAACTGTATTCTGAATTTGCAACTATAAGGTAAACTTTCCTGGCAAGAGCAATAATCCCTAGTTAAAAAGATGAAGCCAAATAACTTTGGCCAGCCATGAGGATAGAAATGACCAGCATAAGTGATGAGCAAATATCACTGCACAGAAAGGCCTTATAGAAGGATATAGACTTCAGAGGTTGAAGCATAGATTTGCGTTAGGACAATAAAGTTTAGAAGCATGGTACCATCCTCTTATCTGATCTTGCAAGCTACCTGACCTTAAATAAGGTACATTTAATCCCTTTAAGTCTCAAGTTTCCCCAACTGTTAAAATATGATACAGACCACATAGGTTCTTGTGATTACTATATTATGTGATGCACAGAAAGTGCTAAGCATGGCAACTGGCACAAAGAAATACTCAGTAAGCATTACTATTGTATTGGTCAGGAATTTCTAGAGAAACATGGCTTACATGATAATAAAGGCTAAGCAGTCACAAGATCTTCCAATTACAAACTAAGGACCTAGGAAAGCAAGTGATGTAATTCAAACACATGAGAGCTAATAGCAGATTTTAGTCTAGGTCTGAAGGCCCAAGAACCAGTAGTCCAGAAGCAAGTGAAGATTAATGGCCCAGTTCAATCATTAAAATGGAGTTGATTCAATCTTCCTCCACCTTTTTGTTCCTTTATGACCCTCAACAAGTTGGATGATGCCCACCCACCCTGGGGAGGGCCACATGCTTTAAATGGTCTACCAATTCAAATACTGATCTCTTCCGGAAACACCTTCAAGGATACTCTCAGAAATTTGTTTAATTAGTTATCTGGGCATCCCAAGGCACAGCCAAGTTGACACATAAAATTAATCATCCCAAACATCTTTCTTCAAAGTAGTTCATTTATGTACTCTGTGCAATGTCCCTGAACATTTTGTAGATTATCAAGAAAACATTTAATTCTACTTCATACTGGACACTAAGATGTGACAATATGAGTTTTCAAGGGGCATACCAAATATGTGAGACAAGGACAGAAAAACAAGTAAGTGCCATGGGTCAATGACAACAAAGAATACAGAAGAAGCACAAATGAGAACTCATTCTCAAGTCATGGTTGTATTTTATTTTCTTCAGTGAATGTACTAATGATCTAACATGGCATAACACTGAGCTGGGTATGATGGTACTCAATGAACTTTCTTTTTGAAAATCACTGAGATTTATTTTCTCATTTTTAGAAGTCATCCTGTTAGATAAGCAGAAATGGAAGTGTGATGGTATTATGAAGAACATAGCTTATCACATGGGTAAAATCAAGACTTACCCAATATGATAGTTTTTAAGTATACCAAAACACTCCAAGGCTCTGTTAGCCTACCACTGATTGCAAGATTCAGCCCCGACACAAATCCCATCTTAAGTCCCATCTTCTTTTCTAAAATTATTGCAAAGCAAATTTTTACCCCTCACACATCAGATAGAGCACTAATCTATAGGGTATATAAAGACTCAAAAAGCTAAGCACCAAAAAAACCAAATAACCCAATCAACAAATGGGCCAAGGACCTGAACAGACACTTCTCAGAAAAGGATATACAGTCAATCAACAAATATATGAAAAAATGTTCATCATCTCTAGCAATTAGAGAAATGCAAATCAAAACTACTCTAAGATTTCATTTCACTCCAGTCAGAATGGCAGCTATTATGCATACAAATAACAATAAGCGTTGGCGAGGATATGGGGAAAAAGGTACACTCATACATTGCTGGTGAGACTGCAAATTGGTGCAGCTAATATGGAAAGCAGTATGGAGAGTCCTCGGAACGGAATCACCATTTGACCCAGCTATCCCTCTCCTCGGTCTATACCCAAAGGACTTAAAAACAGCATAATACAGGGACACAGCCACATGAATGTTTATAGCAGCACAATTCACAATAGCTAAACTGTGGAACCAACCTAGGTACACTTCAGTGGATGAAAGGATAAAAAAAATGTGGTATCTATACACAATGGAATATTACTAAGCAATAAAAAAGAATAAAATCATGGCATTTGCAGGCAAATGGATGATGTTGGAGAAGATAGTGCCAAGTGAAGTCAGCCAATACCCTCAAAAAACAAATGCCGAATGTTTTCTCTTATATAAGGAGGCTGACTCACAGCGGGGTAGGGACGGGGAGTATGGATGAGTTCTAGATAGGGCAGAGGGATGGAAGGGAAAGGAAGGGGGCAGGGGATTAACAAGGATGGTGGAATGTGATAGACATCATTATCCAAAGTACATGTATGAAGACACGAATGGGTGTCAACAGACTTTATATACAAAAGAGATATGAAACATTGTGCTGTATAAGTGTAATAAGAATTTTAATGCATTCCGCTGTCATTAATTTTTTTTAAAAAAACAATAAAAAATAAAGTTATTGTAAAAAATCAAATATTTCCACTTTAAAGTAAATGGAATTAAAAATATTTTTTAATTGTATTTATTTTATTTATTTATTTTTATGTGGTGCGGAGGATTGAACCAGGGGCCCCTCATGCACCAGGCGAGTGCTCTTCTGCTAAGCCACAACCGCAACCCCAAATGGACTTTTTGTTTGTTTATTTATTTTTGTTTTGTTCATAGCTCCTGCCACAGGGCCAAGAACATGGGAGGAGTACAATAAGCAGGTTTTGGAATAAGTGAATTAAATAAATGTAGTCAAAGTTGCTCCATCTTAATCTACTGTTTTCTAATAATCTTTTATCATAAGTCAGCTCCTGGATTAGTTCCCTTTAATTAGCATGGCTGTGGGAGAATGGGATATAAGAAAAGTCAGTTTTGATGGGGAAAGGAGAATAAGTTTGAGAGTCTAGAGACTGTCGCAGAGAAGGCAGCTGGATTAAGGGACTAAAGGAAAGGATAATCCTAAAAGGGGATTTTAAAGTTAAAAATATTGGAAACATTGACCACAAAAAACAAGAACTAAAAATAACTCTCAATTCATATTTTGTACAGTATTTGTAACCTTTCTTTTTTCACTAATAAAAATACAAAAGACATTTTCCTAAATCAACTACTCCTCTCCTCTAAAGAGTAATTTTTAAGTAGATGAATACTTCCATATCGTGTGCTATATTATAATTTATTTAACAGATTCCCTATTGTGGACATTTAGCTTCCTCCCAAATTTTCAATATTGTAAAGAACATTATGATAAATAACCTCATACTCTAGTTAACTTTAACATCTTCCTCATTGCTGCCTTAGAATAAATTCTTACATATGAAATTGCTGAGTCAAAAGATATAAGCAATTTAAAGATTTTGAAACCTGCAGCTAAACTGCCCCTGCCCCAAAATACAGATATTTATACCATTATTAACAATAAAGGACACATTATCCTTCAAAGGAATCAGAGAAATCTCAAAATTGAATATTTACCAGTAGTGCCCTTAGTGGGGACCAAACATAAGGGGCAACTAAAAAGAAAGAACATACCTCTATGGGCACAAATTTATCATTTACTTTCTGTCAAATTACTCCCCACTCTAAACAGATTTGTTGATTAATCAAAACTCCAGCTAGTAAAAACTCTCTGGTCATTCTACATCCATAATTTCAAACATGAGAGCCTTCAGTCATTGGGACAGCATTCTTGTCATGTGGTTATTTGTGGAGTTGCAGATGGAGAACACCAATAGCTTCTTCACCTAGGAAAATCCAGTTTCTTATTCTCACAATTCCTTTGAAGGCTAAGATATTTATGAATAAACAAAGTGAAAAGAAAAGAATAACAAAAATGTTGAAGGGGACAAAATTAGTCCTTATTTTTGTCTATGATGAAGTCTAAGTGAGGCACACCTTAGTATCAAAAACAATAAATCATATACAATCTCATCCTGAAGAACCTCTAGACAGCAGGGACTGAATTTCGTTCCTCACTAGAAGAGTTTAACCTTGAAACATGCCTGTCTGTTCCTTTCAATAGCCTATTTCCCATAGGCCCCCACACTGATTAAATTTTGTTTGCTAAGGAAACATGTGGGACAGTCACTTGGTTCCCACTTAGAAACCTCAGTAATCTAAGTAGATTTGTGGTCTTATAACAAACTTTTCTTACAGCATAGCTGAGTCCTTGCAATCTGCCAAATCATGCAAAAGGATCCAAAGACTGCTAGTTAGTTTCTTTGGACATCAGACATACCACACAAGGATTGGGGACTAAGTGGGGAGGCAGTGAAGGAACACACACACACACACACACAGAGTACACAGAGATAATTCAGATGAAACTACATTATCAAATGCTTCAAAAACAAGCAGACCGAATTCATATACAAGGAAATGGTAGAGACTATGACAAACTAATGCTCAAGCTCACCAGCCAGCCTTCTAGATGATTACTTCAGTTTCACCAATAAATAAAAAACCAGTCACATGATGCAGTCAATTAAAAAATGAAGTCAGGCTTAAGGAATCCAGCTTTGTAGATCAGGGGTGTATGGTGAGAAATGAGGCAAATATTCTTTGGAATCTGTAACAGAAGATGTATGCTAAATAAGAAAGACAAGCACTAAGGGGCAGCCCGTGCACAGGGTGAGACAGCACAGACCATTACTAGGAACCCCCATGAAGGGATATCTCATTTTTAAATCTATATATATTGATGTATACTCAACAAAGTGTTATATTTAATTAATAAATAAATGTATGTCTTTCTGTAGACATAGTCTACTAACATGAACACTATAATTAGTAACAGCAGTTATAGGGACTTCAAAGGAGTCATAGATTTTAGTGGAGACTCTCCTTAGCAGTCCTCTGCCCTTTGAAGGCAAGATGTGTTATTCTGTATCTGTGCTTCTACCTGTTTTCATATTGATCCATAGTGGTGAACTTCTACCCTTGTTATATTTCTCAATACATATATAAACATCAGGTTTCTTCAAATTGAACAGATACACACATAAAAATTACCCATAATCCCACTGCCTGGAATTGACACAAAAATGATAAAATGTCATCACAAGGTTGCAACCAGTAAAATCAATATTTTGAGAATCTATAAGACAAAACCCTGGTTCCTTTAACAAATAATGTACAAGGAAAAAATACAGAGAAAGGGGCTGGGGCTGTAGCTCAGAGGCAGAGCACTTTCCTAGCTGTGTGAGGCACTGGGTTTCATCCTTAGCACCACATAAAAATGAAACAAATAAAATAAAGGCATGCTATCCATGTACAACTACAAATTTAAAAAAAAAAAAAAAACACAGGAAAAATCCATGTTAAAATAAATTTAGATATTTCCAAAAAATGTAATACATACTCTTATTTGAATCTTAATTCAAAGACAGTGTTGAGAGAGACAGAAGGAAAGAAATTTAAATGCTGTCCAGGATATTTGATAGTAAGGAATTATTCCTAATATTCTGTATGTTAATAGTAATGTGGTTGTATATTTAAAAAGAGCCATTATCCTTTAGAGATACATTCTGCAAATATTTTTAAGTAAAATAATATGACATTTTGGATTTTCTTCAAAATTATCGGGAGTTAGGAGCACAGAATGGTACAGAACAAAGTTGATAACTACTGAAGATGCATGAGGGGCACACGGAAATTTATTATACTATTATCTCTCCTTTATAAATAAATAATGAATACACACTAACACATAAAATAGTTAGATTATTTAAGTGAACAGTATAAAATAAACATTAGCATCTCTTCTTACTCCCTAAAAGTAACTCATAGTGAGTGGTTTCTTCTATATTGTTCTAAAAAGTTATGTTGTATGCATATGCCAACAATTCATGAAGAAGGTCATACTATATTTTTCCTAGTCTTTTTTTTAAGTGGTTGTATATTATTCCATTTTATAAGTGCAATTTGTTTATCCAAGCCCTTTCTGGACCTCATAGTGCATCCTGCCCTTCCCCTGTCCCTGCCATTAAACAGTGAACTGACTCAGTAACTTCAAAATACTTCTTGATTTCAACTTTCCTTCAAATAGGTTAATCATTGGTAACTTTGCATTTTTGTTTATTTTAAATAATAATTAAAATACTAGAAAAGAAGCCTATATTATAAACCCTGAAAATATCATGTAAACTGGATGGGCATTGCACAGGCATATAACTATGCCCTGTTGGAAAGAATCAAGCCTCTGAGAATCCCTGCAATAAATTGCTCTATTTAACTTTTGAATCTAGGAATGTTAAAAAAAAAAAAAAAAAAAAAAAAAGACTGCATGGGTACAAGGGCAATAATACTGGGAGATACTTCCAGAATCAGGTCCACAACAATCTTCATCCATGTGCTTCTCAGGACCCTTCCCAGAGATCTTCTGATCTAGCAATTCAGGACTTTAAAAGCAACAGAAGTAGAGATTTAATCCAAGAGTGGCAGTTCTTGCAGTTCAAATGAAATCTGAATCTTTCTATAGCAGTAACCTGATGAAGAAAAACAACAACAAAACCCCAGAAGAATTACAGGTAGCTGGGCCAACATACATTTTTCTCAGTTTCTCAAATACAAATACAAGGAATGCTGTTTATTTAAACAGGGCACTAGCAATGAGGTGAAGAGATTTATGAGCATGATTTGTCAACTCCATATTGTCCCTAGATAGTCCCTGAAGAAATAGAAAAATAGCAAAATGAAAGGTAAAACCATTAAGGGCTTGTGAGTCATTGCCATCTATGAGGACTTTCTTCTTTCAGAGAAAATGATATGCTTTTTTCTTTCCTTAACTACTTGAAATTTTGTAATGAGACTATAAATCTTAACAGAGTAGTTTTAACATATGCTAACATAGCCTATAGGTGAAAAAAAAGGTTTCTCTTAATACAAAATTAAAATAGATGATGTATGCACATAAAATATATAAAATCAGAAAAACTTAAATTCCGACACAGATAAAATAGTGTCTATTTCTTTTAATAGTGACCTGAACTCTGCTAAGAAGACATACCAGTCTGTTCCTTTTTATCCTTGAAAAGAGCTATGCAGTTAACCTTTTTTAAAGAATACTGCTGTCTTTGGTTGTCCTTTGAGTTTGGCTCTAAATTTGTTGGGCAACACTTAGGAAAAAAAAATAACATGAGTTCTATGTTCATGTTTCCATCTGTAAAATGGGTATAAATATGCTTGATATCTACTGCCTTCCATGAGAGCTATTAGAGAAAAATATATGGAACCAGTAGGGCAGAGAATTTGAGATCTATGGAGTGAGAGTGAAACATAAGCCCAGAAAAATGTTTACTTACATATGAAGATAATATTGGTAATAACAGAGTATTACATTTTATCACTTCAAGGGCTAACTACTAATTCTTTCCAGATTACCTTTAAAATCTATTTCCTTGAAAAATGGCAAGTGATATAAGATATAATAATATACATCTACCACCTCACTTAGCACCAAACTGAAGATATATATTTGTTTACTTTGAAAGCTCTTAATGATAAGAAGATGCAATAGAGAAATGAAACCTTCACCTCTAAAAGCTCATAGAACCCTGTTTTTGTTGCATTAGTCTTGCCAAGAGAATTCTGAATGTGTTTGCACTCTATGGGTTGACAGGGTGAGTCAGTCTGTCTCAAACCGGTTTTCTAACCAGAAAACTGAGAAGCTTGATGACACATTTAGGTAAACATGCTAACTGGATGAAGTTATTTAAATTTTTATAGCTATTTAATCCTCTCTAAGCCTTTGAAATCCATACAGGTTTTTAGACTAGATTTATATTCATATGAGTCAAAGAGTAGAAATTATATGTAAACCAACTCTATTGAGAATTCCATGGGTTCCAGATAACTATTACCTAATACTTGAAAGAGCAACGAGGGTAAACTAACCCAAACTAAAGCCTTCACCTATTAACTGATCAGCCTTATTTTTAATTAAAATTTCAACTCTAAATAAATGTTTCTTGAGCAAAGAACTGAAATTTATCATTCATTCAGGTCAAATGATGACAGCTCTTGTTGACAATGATAAATGAACTATATATGTGAAGGGTTCACTCCAGTGAAAGAACAGGAAAGGGGCCACAGACCATGACTCTCATCACCTACTCTCCAGGCAATCTAAGAATTCAATAAGTAGCTGAATGCAAATGGAAAAAATGTGGCAAAATATACACTAAAGTTATCTAAATTAACTAGAATTGATAGCAACTGTAAGAATTAACTCAAACTTGCAAGGTGATGGACTATTAACCTACACAAATGGAAGGCATGACTCATGAATTAAAAGGTTATGCATTTCTTTTTTAATACACTACTATTAGTCAGATTATTACTTCTTTATGCAAAGAGGGCTCTCTGGTGAATCTACCCATTCTCTTACCCTGGAGAGTTTCTGCTTCACCTAAAAGAAACCTTGCTCCTGCTATGAATAAATATTTCTGTTCCAAAATTTGATTTTTTTATTATTCATTGTTACCCTATTAGAGAAAAATATAGGGAACCAGTAGGGCAGAGGATTTGAGATCTATGGAGTGAGAAACCTATGGCACAAGAGAGTGGCTCTAAAATACTTTTGAAACCATGACTCTTTACCCACTATGCCCTTCCTTCTGCCCTAAAGGTTTCATCTTACTCCTCCATGAATATACAACACACACACACACACACACACACATACACACACACACACACACATCAAGTCAGTTTTGTTTTGTAGGTGGCACCTATAAGGAATTAATTTTATGAGAAACCAGAACTAGGTGGCTGTCTGTATTTCTTTCACTTGGGGTCTCAACTGCCAAATTATGATCTTTTAACAATCTACTTGTTAAAAATGCTATCTTTGAACATTTGGTTCTTATTTTTTTAGTTCTTTCTTTATTATAAGTCTATTCACACACTCATAGTAACCGTTATCCAATAATTGTTTTTTATTTTAAGTATGGTATGGCTAACTGGTAAATTATTCGTGAAGAGTAACTAGGGTTAGGCTAATCTCACATATAATTTTAAACCCTTGAGGCTAATTAAGAACCTCATTAAGAGAAAAAAACCACACAAGACACAAATGATCTTTTTGTGGGTAGAGATGGTAGATCCTAATTTGTATATTCTATACAAAAATAACATAAATGGTCTTTTTGTGGGTAGAGATGGTAGATCCTAATTTGTATATTCTATACAAAAATAACAACAACAAAAAAACCCTTATAAAGAACTTGATAGTTACATTTTACTGAATGTTTAAAATCAAACACTATGTTAGTGTCTGAGATGGATTACTTCATTTAATCCTCAAAGTAAGCTTTTAAAGTAGGTATTATTATATTCACATAATATTCAAATAATTATACTGAAACTCAAAGACACTAAATAACTTTTCCAAGGTCAAACTAAAATAAATGTAGAGGAAAATTAAAATTCAGATTTATCTGACACCCAAATCTGAGCTTTTAACCCTCTTCTGCCAGGGGTACCCAAACCTAAGTGACCATCATAATTTGCCAAGGGAAATATTTAAAAGTGCAGATTTCTGGGGCCAAATTTAAACATACTGAATCAGATCTCTAATTGTGGCATTTGGAGGTAGGAGGTAGGAACACAATGGCATCTCAAATATGGTTCAAATGTTCTTTTCAGATGCCAAGAGAACATAAGTGAAGCCAGTTGTCACATAGTTGTCTAAGTCAAATCATCTGCCTCAAATAGAAAATAGCAGCTCCTATTCCACATCAACCTCTTCTTACCATATAGCAGTCAAAAAGGTCCTGTTTGCCGAAAGTCAAATGAGGTCATGGTCACACTATGTCAGCAATTAGTATGGGCTGCATTGTAGAAGATGAAAGTGATACAGCACAACAAATTTGCTGATTCAGAACTGCTATGTCAGAACCTCACCAGTAGAGAAAGCACAGAACCAGTGTGGACAGAGCTCAAATTCTCTGCTATACTTGCATGACCAGATCAATATTTGTTAATG
Organism: Marmota flaviventris; assembly: GCF_047511675.1. Lineage (NCBI taxonomy): Eukaryota > Metazoa > Chordata > Mammalia > Rodentia > Sciuridae > Marmota > Marmota flaviventris. Next base: position 78,377,859 of record NC_092505.1, read on the forward strand.
TTTGATATAAAGTTTCTGCTCCTAAAAAATTCACATACTATCCAGTTCACTTATTCATTCATTTCAAAATTCTGACTATCTCCCATGTGCAAGGCACTAGACCACACACAGGACCTCTGCCCTCAAAAGCAAAAAAGTATTCAGGTGGTAGAAAACAAAGTCATTACTGATGGGGGATCAGTCAGGGCTCCATGGAAAAAGTAACATTTGAGCTGTACCTTGAAAGACAGGAACAAGTTCAAACAAGTTCAAAAGAAGAGAAAAGAAAACAGACAGCATCACAGGTGGACTTGATAGCATAAGAGAAGGAGATTAATACAAAAAGCAACATCAAACTCAAGAAGTAGAGCGAGTATGATTTGGGTTAAGTATAGGTAATGTGGAAAAACAGCATAAGTTATGGTTTCACTGATGGGTTCAGAGAACTGAGAGCTGTGGGTATCAAATTAAAGGGGTAGTAGTAGGCAGTTAAGATACATTTCAGTGGTGCAAAGATAACATGACAAAGTACTAAGAGCACAAGATGTCAGAAGATCTGAGTTGAAGGAAAGCTGCGGCTATTTACTGAGTCTATATATTTGTTAGAGAAAAGTCTAAGGACTGAAACAAAGAGTTCTTCAAATAGGTTTATTTAGCTTTGAATACATTCCAATTATATAAATAAGTCTTAAATGACCAAAACTTATTTAAATAAACTGAAATACTATTTAAATAAAGGAGTTCTTCTTCATGAGATCATTCACAGCTGTCTTCACCCACTTGACCAAAGCTGAAGCTCTACTATTATCTCTGTTACAGTGCCTGGGCGGGGTAGGGAGGGTGAGGGGAAAGGGCAAAGTGCATAAAATGTGTCTTGCTTTCAAGTTGGAGATGATTATCTCTTCTCCTCATATTTCACTGATCTAATCTAAATCCACAGCTACTTCTCATACAGGAAAAGCTAGAAATGTCTGGCTGGGCAGCCATATGCCCAGCAGGAAGGGGGATGTTTTAAGGATAACTTCATCAGTAACCATCTTAGTGCAAACCACTCGACCTCAATCTTATCTTCAAGATCTTGAGGAAGGTTGAAATATTTTGAAAAGGACACAAAAATCATTTATCATAAGATTGAAAACATGAACTTTATTAAAATTAATAAGTTCTATTAATTAAAATACAACAATAACAGGATGAAAAAGATAAGCCACCGATCTGGGAAGATATCTGTATAGATATAATGAACCAAAGATTCACATTCAGAATAAAGGATTTTTTTTTTCAAAGAAATAACAATAATAAGACCCATGACCTAATATTTAAACAGTAAAGACTTGAAAAGGCACTTCATGAAAGGATATCCAAATAAGCATGTGAAAAGGGATTGAACATTATTAATCATCACAGAAATGTAAATTAAAACTACAATGAAATACCACTATAGTCCTACTAGAAAAGCTAAATCCAAAGGACATTACTACATATAGATGAGGAAATGGAACAATTAGAACTTACATACATTTCTGAGAGCAATGTAAATTCCATTTATATCAAGTCACATTTCCATTATAAGGCTCTACTGTCATTGAATCCAAACTAGACTAATTAATCTATAATAACAGAGGTTAAGATGATGGTTACCTCTCTCCTAGAAGGAAAGTGGATATCACCTGGAAGCTGTCATAAAAAGGCCTGATGCAGAGCTGGAAATATTCTATATTTTTATCTGCATGGAAATTATACATGTATATACATACATAAAAATCCATCAATCTATACTAAATATAAATCAGACCTCAATAAAAGAGAACCATCAAGAAATAATGATTATGTTGGAAGTTGCGGTATGTTACATATTCTGAAGATGGAAGAATCAAAATTGACTGGACTCAGCAACTGTCATGAGCACTGGTGACAAGACTGGTCCTAAAAACAGAAAATTGGAAAGCCAGGCAAGGCAAAGGAGTGTGGCTTTCAATTGTTCTGCTTGAGGAACTGATGCAACACATCTAGGAGCAAGAATGCATGTGGCACTAGACAGAACACAGGCAAACAGTGGCTAAAGATAAAGGTTCAGCATAGAGAGGGAAGATAAAACAGTAGTAGATGTGAGTATCAAGAAGCAAGTAAAATAGAAAGCAAAGGGCTAGATATGGTCCTGGTAAATGCCTACATCAGGAGGGTCAGAAGTAGAGGATAAACTATCAAGAAAGGTAGAAAAGAAGAGGTCTATGATATGGAAAGAATTTGGAGAGGCCAATGTTTTGGGAAGCCAAAGGGAGAATCTCAAGTAGTGGGAAGCCAACTGTGTTAGCTGGTATGGAGAAGGAACACAGGATAAAGCCAAAGTGAAGCCTGCTGGATCTGATGATGATGTCACCAATCACCTAAGAGAACAGTTTCACCAGAATGGCAGGCACTGACACCAGACTTCAACCCTGAGAGGGTGGTGAGGATGTGAATACAGAGAATGTGGTAATGCTCTTTCAAGAGGTCTGCCAGGGGACTGGGGCTGGGGCTGAGCGGTAGCACATTTGCCTGGCATGCATGAGGCACTGGGTTGATTCTCAGCACTGCATATAAATAAATAAAATAAAGGTCTATCAACAACTAATATATATGTATACACACACACACACATACACACATATATATTTATATACACACACACACATACATATATATGAAAGAGGTCTGCCAGGATTTGGAAGAAAAGACAGAGGCTGGTCACTTGTAGGAACAGTGAGATTGAGGGAAAAGAGCCAACTGAAACTGAAGATACTGGAATGAGACAAGACAAATAGAGCCAAGTTCTGGAGAAGACAAGAGGTGTGTGTGGGAGTCAAGGAGGAAGCAGTTGCTACAGACAGCATTAAAACAAGACAGAGTTAAAACAAGCATGGATCTAAAGTTGACTGAGAAGCAATAACCAGTCATAAAAAAAAAATTCTAAAAAGTACAAAAAAAAAAAACAAAAAGAAAGAAAGAAAAATTAAAGCCTTCTAGGGTTTGGAATAGGAAGATGTCAAACTAGTAAAAAATATTGTTTGGAAGGCTCTTTTACTTCCTATTCATGGAGTACCGTATTTTAAAGGAGCACATTAAACATAATTTTTAAAGTCCCTATTTTAATTTTGTCATTCAAAAATGCCAGTGCTAATAACTTTGCCTTGATGAAAACTAAATATACTTTTACCAGGCAGGTTCTACCACTTCAAGTGATTATAAATATTTGACTGGAAAGCAATGTTTTTCTCTCCCTACTGAAAGATCTAGTCCAAGATTAGGAACAAAAACACTAGCAAATGATGGAAATAACAAAATAAGCACCTTCTAATGGCAAAACAGTCTGGTGTTTGGCCCCAACAGCCCTTTGTTTATATTGAGAATAAAACCACACACTTATCATTAAAAGCAACAATAACAAAAACATTCGCCACATTCACTGCTGCCAGAAATGTAAAGTGCTTGTCTGAAAGCTGGGCAGCACAAAGCAGGTAAGCAGAATGTGGCACAATCAGATTCTGAAGTAGGAGCATTTGCTTGGAAAAACAAGATGCATATCTCAGTAGTTAGTTTCCTGGCCAAAGATCTTGCTTAATTCAATTAGCTTGGACTTGTTTCTATTACTTGAAGCAACACTTTTCTATAACCAAATGAAGAATTTTTCATTTAGGACAAATTAGTACAAGTAAATGAAGCACCAGAGGTTGATAGCTTTATCATTTTTTTTCAGCTTGAGAAACAAGAAAAGAGCATTGAGATTTTTTGTATGAAGCATCTTAGTAAAAACAGAAACACTTTTTTTTGGGTTAAGTCACTGATCCAACCAACCAGGGTCTCATCTTCCATAGTGGCTGGAAAGGACACTGTGTATAGGAGCCTGTGAAGATGCAAGCATATTTTAGATTCATTCACAAACCAAAATTCTTCTACTAATTTTTCATCCCCATCCAACCAGTAAGGCTAATGCTTTAAATTATGCTCATGTGTATACACGTACACACTCATGCATTCACACATGAACACACACAATGCTTACTGTATGCCAACTGTTTTAAGTGCTTTTCTTAACAACCCTATGAAATAGGTACTTTTATTAGCAATGTTTTTAAGATAAAGAAACTGAGACCTGAGAAGATAACTAATCTGCTTAAGGACACAGGGCTAGAAATGGGTAGGAAAGGGAACTGAAACCAGCAGTGTAACCATTTATTCATATCCTTACTCATGAGGCGATACTGTTCTTTGAGTAAAAGCACTTTGTTTAAGCCTCTGATTCTAATTCTAGGTACAAGTGAACCACAGTGTGCTGCTTGCAACAATACTTGTTATTCTACAGATTTTAATAAGACCCATTTCCATTTCCATCTAAATTTGAGACTATCTGCCCATGGAAGTCACCTCTTTCCATTTTGTTTGTACTGTGTGAACCTCCAAGCACCATTAAACCTCTTCTAGGACACATAACTAGAATGGAAAAAATACGTGGATATGATTTATTTTTAATCACAGGCTAGTGATTTGTTGTGAATCTCTTCCTGCAAGCATTCTGTTGACTCATTAACCCTTTTCATTGTCCAATTTCTCCTGATAACAAAGGATTATAATCTAAGTTTTCTTCCCTGAATCAAAATGATAATTTTCAGACACAGTTTTAATTACTACCATTTTTCAACTTACAATGGGCTAAAAATTAAATACCTCTATGGATCAGGATAACTTCCTGACAGCCACAGGAGTATCCAAAGGTATTTCATTTTTGTCTACCTTTTCCATGTCCTCTCATGGAAATGCAGCTGAGAAACTTATGCATATAAAAAAAAATGAGTAAATGACTATGAGGAGAATATCTGCTCAATACAATTCAACAAATTTATGTTAAGAATCTATTTTATCTATTTTTTTCCTTGGTGCTGGTTATTGTGCCTTTTTAAATGTCTAATCTAACATCAGAAATACCCCTGTTACTTGGGTCAGTGAACTCAAGTCAATCATTTAAATATTTTGTTCTTTAAAAAATGGTAGAGTGATTGTTATTTGACCTCACATATCATAAAGTACTGGCAGACAAATCAAAGGAAATTAATGAAAAAGCTAACCTGTGTTTTCTTGTTTATTGGCATATTTACTTATTAGAAGCACATATTTTGTATCTACTTTGTGTAAAATATTATGTTGAGCTCACAAGATATGTGGTATTTGTTAAATAGAAACAAATATATGTATCTTGAGAGAGAGAGAGAGAGAGAGAGAGAGAGAGAGAGAATATGTGTGTGTGCACGTGTGTGTGCATAAGACTGTTCTTAAGCTTTTTGGAATCCCTGCTATTTATCAACAAGATACTGTAGAGAAAAATACCTTATCCATTAGGTACATCCTGTCCAGAGTTTAACAAAGGAAAAAAATTACTTGGCTCAGAGTCTAGTTACACAAATTGTTTATGTAAAGAAACTGAGCTTTGTTTGACTGTTTACCTTCAGAATACACATTGCTGATATTTAAGCAGCATAAACTGAACAGTTACCACTGTCAGTGCAAATCACAGGTTTTCATGTATGGTAAGTTTCCCCAGTGAACATTTGGCTAATAGCCAAACAAAAGCACATAATTTAAAACACTCAATCAAGTTTCATTCTGAGGCATTTTGTTTAGTGTTTAATAGCTTCTCCAGGGACAGGAAAATTACAAAAGCGCATTGTTTTGACATGAGCTAAAATGAGTCATCACTCCTCACTACATTTTTGAGGATTTGGCATTAATCTTCAGAGACAATGAACCATAAACATTTGTAATAAATATCAATTTTCCTAAACTGTTTAGGAAAATCAGGCTACTCTTCTCATTGTAGCACCAAGAAAGTATCCCTAAAGAAAGGTACTGTCCTATTCCAACATGTAGATATTTGTTTTTCTAAACAACACCTTATTGAACATTTTTTATGACCATCTAATACCCAATCCTTAAAGCCTGCTAAAACTTACTGGATTGATTTGTTTTTAAAATACAAGTTAACAATATATAGAGTTCAACCCTTTGGTAAATTAGAAACCCAAGGCCATTCATTATTTCTACCCAGTATTCTGTGTATATCTTCATAATTCCCAACAAAAAGTACACAAGTTTCACTTCCTGAATGCACTAGGGTCTAGATCTCACTACCTCTACACCCACCACTTCAGAGCCTACCAAAGGCAATTTCATTTTCCTTATGCTAGTGATAGTAAAACTTAGCTGCATATTAGAAATGCCATAGTAATCTTTAAAAATCCTGATGTCCAGGGCTCACTGATCAAATTGAAATCTCTGAGACTTAAGAATTAATACTAACAAGAGCTTCCAAGTTAATTTCCATACGTGGCACAGTTTGAGTAATGGTGATTGTGTGTGTGTGTGTGTGTGTGTGAGAGAGAGAGAGAGAGAGAGAGAGAGAGAGATAACAGAAAGAGGTAGGGTTGTACAATAATCAGTGCATTCAGTACTTTAAAAAGTTCTGATGAGCATGTGCATCAAGTAGAGGAGGAAAACCCTGTCTAAATAAGTGTTATGAAATTCCAGCTTAATTATAATATAGAGTTAAAAGCATGGCTTCTGGAGTCGAATTTCCTGGGGTTAAATCCTGCTTTTTTATGACCACTCAGATACTCAGTTTATCTATTCAATGGGATAATAATAGCACTTATAGATTGCTGTAAAGATTAAATGAATGGGGGAAGGAAGATGGCGGCGAGGGGAGTGCATTGCCCCCGTGTGCTGCTTCACTGTGTGGGAGTATGACAAGTCAGGACGGCTAAAGGATATCTTGTTAGGAATTTCCAGCAATAGTGGGGTGCTCCGGAACCTGGAGGAAGGATTTCCATCGCACGAGGATCAGCTACGGGGACTCAAACGAGAGAGGTTTGTCGCACGGAGGGTAACACTGCTTATTCAGCAAATCGCCCCGCGGCTAGAATCTGCAGCGTGCGCTGGGATAGAGACGCAGGGTTACAGCGCTGCAGTTTCTGCCAGCCGCGCAAGCACCATACTCAGGGCTGAATTCTGGGTTCGAGACGGGGGAAGGAAGCGGTCCATCTCGGTTCTCCACACCGGTCAGACCACAGAGGAGGCCAGCAGCCACCATGTTGGTAAACTGACGTCACCACCCCTGTTTTCGACTGACCGCAGCTCATTCAGCCATAGAACAGGTAATTTCAGGCTGCAATTCGCCTGCGGCTTGCAGACAGATTGCTAGGGCTCAGCGCCTGGGTGCTTCTTAGAACCTGATCTTATCAGAGTGAATACCGAGCGCGGGGCGGCCGAGTTCCGGCTCCCGGAACTGAGCCCGCGGGGACTGCTTCTTGGAGCTTACATTTATAGGAGCTTACACCGAGCACGGAGTGGCCGAGTTCCGGCTCCCGGAACTTCCCTGGCCCGGGGCTAGGAGCCCGCGGAAACTGCTTCTCGGTCCGGGTCCTGCTGAGGGCCGGTCAGGACTCACCCGTTGCTTTGGTTGCCCGGCAAGGGGAACGAAATGCTGCCATTCGCATAGGATACCAACATGGCAGAGATCTGACGTCTGCAGAAAGCGGCGGAGGAGGGAACTTCATCAATACCAGTGGTGACATAAGCAGTTGGTCTCCTGGTAGGGGGGGTGAGGCACAGTCACCCGAGTCTCCTCAATTTGTCGTCGAGCCAGAGGGAAGGAGCCGGGCCGCCGCCAGCGCCCGGAGCAGGCCCAGCGGCTCGCCAGCGTGGTGACCGCGTGACCCCAATTGGAGAGGGGGCGGAGCGGAGCCGCCACCCGCAACCGCAAGGTGGGCAGACCCGCGACCCAGTGGTACATGGGTGTGGTAGGAGGGGCAGGGCAGAGCCGCGGTTCGCGCTTGCAAGGTAAACAGACCTGTGTCAGCCTGGCGGGTCAGGCCCAGTGGCCTGCCAGTGTGATACACACGTCACCCCAACTGGAGTAGGGGCAGAGCAGATCCTTCTCCCACGCCCGGATCAGGCCCTGCCGGTGTGGTGGTCACGTGACCCCAATTGGAGTGGGGGCGGAGCGGAACCGCCACCCGTGCCCGCAGGGTGAGCAGACCAGTGATCAACCTGCAGATCAGGCCAAGGGGTCTGCAGGCGTGGTAGGAGGGGCAGGGCAGATCCGCCGCCCGCGCCTCCAAGGTAGGCAGACCTACAACAGACCGGCGGATCAGGCCCAGGAGCCTGCCGGCGTGGTACAAACACCACCCTAATTGGAGTAGTGGCAGAGCAGAGTCGCCGCCCGTGCCAGGAACAGGCCCAGCGTCCTGCAGGCGGGGTAGCCACGACACCATAATTGGAGTAGGGGCAGAGCAGAGCCTCCACCCGTGCCTGAAAGGTGGGCAGATCTGCGACCGACCAGCGGGACAGGCCCAGTGGCCTGCCGGTACGACAGACACGTCACCCCATTTGCAGTAGGAGCAGAGTAGAGCCGCCGCCCGCGCCTGCAGGGTAGGCAAACCTACAACCGACCGGCGGATCAGGCCCGGTGGCCTGCCGGCGTGGTACACTCGTCACCCCAATTGGAGTAGGGGCAGAACAGAGCCGCCGCCAGCTCCCAGAACAGGCCCAGTGACCTGCCGGCGTGGTAGCCACGACACCCCAATTGGAATAAGGAGAGAGCAGAGCCGCCGCCCGCACCTGCAGGAAAGATACGCAAGCAGTATGAAAAGACAAGGAAAGAAAGGACCACAAGCAATGCAGGTCAACGCAACTTTAGAAGAGGTAACAGCTGCAGCAGATGGAATGTCAGATAAAGAATTCAGGATATACATGCTTCAGATGATCTGGAGTATCAAGGAAGACATTAAACAGCAAAATCAGACAATGAAAGATCACTTCGACGACGAATTACGCAAACAAATCCAGGAAGCAAAGGATCAACTATACAGGGAGATAGAGGTTATAAAAAACAAACAAACAGAAATCCTAGAAATGCAGGAAGCAATAAACCAACTTAAAAACTCAATGGAGAATACTACCAGCAGAGTAGAACACTTAGAAGATAGAACATCAGACAATGAAGACAAAGTATTTCAACTGGAAAAGAACATAGACAGCTCAGCAAGACTGTTAAGAAACCATGAGCAGAACATCCAAGAAATATGGGATAACATTAAGAGACCAAACTTAAGAGTCATTGGGATACAGGAAGGTACAGAGCTCCAAACCAAAGGAATGAGAAGTCTATTCAATGAAATAATACAAGAAAACTTCCCAGACTTGAAGAATGAGACAGAACCCCAAATCCTAGAAGCCTACAGGATGCCGAATGTGCAAAATCATAAGAGATCCACACCTAGACACATTATAATGAAGATGCCCAACATACAGAATAAGGATAGAATTTTAAAAGCTACAAGAGAAAGGAAGCAGATTACATTTAGGGGTAAGCCAATCAGGATAACAGCTGATCTGTCAACACAGACTCTGAAAGCTAGAAGATCCTGGAATAACATATTTCAAACACTGAAAGAAAATGGGTTCCAACCAAGAATTGTGTATCCAGCGAAATTAAGCTTCAGGATGGAGGATGAAATTAAAACCTTCCACGATAAACAAAAGTTTAAAGAATTCGCAGCTAGAAAACCATCTCTTCAAAACATCCTCGCCAAAGCATTACAGGAAGAGGAAATGGAAAATAACAATGAAAACCAACAGTGGGAGGTAGGACAGTAAAGGGGGGGGGAATAATCAAAGAGGAAAACAAACCATGTTTAGTAACAGAAATAAACAAACATGGCTGGAAGAACAACTCATATCTCAATAATAACCCTAAATGTTAATGGCTTAAACTCACCAATTAAGAGACACAGGCTAGTAGAATGGATCACAAAACAAGACCCAACAATATGCTGCCTACAGGAGACGCATTTGATAGGAAAAGACATACATAGGCTGAAGGTGAAAGGTTGGGAAAAATCATATCACTCATATGGACTTCGGAAACAAGCAGGAGTGTCCATACTCATATCAAATAAAATAGATTTCAAGCCAAAGTTAATCAAAAGAGATAAAGAGGGACACTACATACTGCTTAAGGGAACCATACACCAACAAGACATAACAATCATAAATATTTATGCTCCAAACAATGGTGCAGCTATGTTCGTCAAACAAACTCTTCTCAAGTTCAAGAGTCTAATAGATCACCATACCATAATCATGGGAGACTTCAACACACCTCTCTCGCCACTGGACAGATCTTCCAAACAAAAGTTGAATAAGGAAACTATAGAACTCAATAACACTATTAATAACCTAGACCTAATTGACATATATAGAATATACCACCCAACATCAAGCAGTTACACTTTTTTCTCAGCAGCACATGGATCCTTCTCAAAAATAGATCATATATTATGTCACAGGGCAACTCTTAGACAATATAAAGGAGTAGAGATAATACCATGCATCTTATCTGATCATAATGGAATGAAACTGAAAATCAACGATAAAAGAAGGAAGGAAAAAGCATACATCACTTGGAGAATGAACAATAGGTTACTGAATGATCAATGGGTTATAGAAGACATCAAGAAGGAAATTAAAAAATTCTTAGAGATAAATGAAAACACAGACACAACATATCGGAATCTATGGGACACATTGAAAGCAGTTCTAAGAGGAAAATTCATTGCTTGGAGTTCATTCCTTAAAAAAAGAAAAAACCAACAAATAAATGATCTCATACTTCATCTCAAAATCCTTGAAAAAGAAGAGCAAAACAACAGCAAAAGAAGTAGAAGGCAAGAAATAATTAAAATCAGAGCTGAAATTAATGAAATCGAAACAAAAGAAACAATTGAAAAAATTGACAAAACTAAAAGTTGGTTCTTTGAAAAAATAAACAAAATCGACAGACCCTTAGCCATGCTAGCGAAGAGAAGAAGAGAGAGAACTCAAATTACTAGCATACAGGATGAAAAAGGCAATATCACAACAGACACTTCAGAAATACAGAAGATAATCAAAAACTATTTTGAATCCTTATACTCCAACAAATTAGAAGATAGTGAAGGCATCCATAAATTTCTTAAGTCATATGATCTGCCCAGATTGAGTCAGGAGGATATAGAAAACCTAAACAGATCAATATCAATTGAGGAAATAGAAGAAACCATAAAAAGACTACCAACTAAGAAAAGCCCAGGTCCAGATGGGTATACAGCAGAATTTTACAAAACCTTTAAAGAAGAACTAATACCAATACTTTTCAAGCTACTTCAGGAAATAGAAAAGGAGGGAGAACTTCCAAATTCATTCTATGAGGCCAACATCACCCTGATACCTAAACCAGACAAAGACACTTCAAAGAAAGAAAACTACAGACCAATATCTCTAATGAACCTAGATGCAAAAATCCTCAATAAAATTCTGGCGAATCGGATACAAAAACATATCAAAAAAATTGTGCACCATGATCAAGTAGGATTCATCCCTGGGATGCAAGGCTGGTTCAATATATGGAAATCAATAAATGTTATTCACCACATCAATAGACTTAAAAATAAGAACCATATGATCATCTCGATAGATGCGGAAAAAGCATTCGACAAAGTACAGCATCCCTTTATGTTCAAAACTCTAGAAAAACTAGGGATAACAGGAACATACCTCAATATTGTAAAAGCAATCTATGCTAAGCCTCAGGCTAGCATCATTCTGAATGGAGAAAAACTGAAGGCATTCCCTCTAAAATCTGGAACTAGACAGGGATGCCCTCTCTCTCCACTTCTGTTCAACATAGTTCTCGAAACACTGGCCAGAGCAATTAGACAGACGAAAGAAATTAAAGGCATAAAGATAGGAAAAGAAGAACTTAAATTATCACTATTTGCAGATGATACGATTCTATACCTAGCAGACCCAAAAGGCTCTACAAAGAAACTATTAGAGCTAATAAATGAATTCAGCAAAGTGGCAGGATATAAAATCAACACGCATAAATCAAAGGCATTCCTGTATATCAGCGACAAATCCTCTGAAATGGAAATGAGGACAACCACTCCATTCAAAATATCTTCAAAAAAAATAAAATACTTGGGAATCAACCTAACAAAAGAGGTGAAAGACTTATACAATGAAAACTACAGAACCCTAAAGAGAGAAATAGAAGAAGATCTTAGAAGATGGAAAAATATACCCTGTTCATGGATAGGCAGAACTAACATCATCAAAATGGCGATATTACCAAAAGTTCTCTATAGGTTTAATGCAATGCCAATCAAAATCCCAACGGCATTTCTTGTAGAAATAGAGAAAGCAATCATGAAATTCATATGGAAAAATAAACGACCCAGAATAGCAAAAACAATGCTAAGCAGGAAGTGTGAATCAGGCGGTATAGCGATACCAGACTTCAAACTATACTACAGAGCAATAGTAACAAAAACAGCATGGTACTGGTACCAAAACAGGCGGGTGGACCAATGGTACAGAATAGAGGACACAGAAACCAATCCACAAAACTACAACTATCTTATATTTGATAAAGGGGCTAAAAGCATGCAATGGAGGAAGGATAGCATCTTCAACAAATGGTGCTGGGAAAACTGGAAATCCATATGCAACAAAATGAAACTGAATCCCTTTCTCTCACCATGCACAAAAGTGAATTCAAAATGGATCAAGGAGCTTGATATCAAATCAGAGACGCGCCGTCTGATAGAAGAAAAAGTTGGCTACAATCTACAGTTGGTGGGGTCGGGCTCCAAATTCCTCAATAGGACACCCATAGCACAAAAGTTAATAACTAGAATCAACAAATGGGACTTACTCAAACTAAAAAGTTTTTTCTCAGCAAAAGAAACAATAAGAGAGGTAAATAGGGAGCCTACACCCTGGGAACAAATCTTTACTCCTCACACTTCAGATAGAGCCCTAATATCCAGAGTATACAAAGAACTCAAAAAATTAGACAATAAGAAAACAAACAACCCAATCAACAAATGGGCCAAGGACCTGAACAGACACTTCTCAGAGGAGGACATACAGTCAATCAACAAGTACATGAAAAAATGCTCAACATCTCTAGCTGTCAGAGAAATGCAAATCAAAACCACCCTAAGATACCATCTCACTCCAGTAAGATTGGCAGCCATTAGGAAGTCAAACAACAACAAGTGCTGGCGAGGATGTGGGGAAAAGGGTACACTTGTACATTGCTGGTGGGACTGCAGATTGGTGCAGCCAATTTGGAAAGCAGTATGGAGATTTCTTGGAAAGCTGGGAATGGAGCCACCATTTGACCCAGCTATTCCCCTTCTTGGTCTATTCCCTAAAGACCTAAAAAGAGCATGCTACAGGGACACTGCTACATCGATGTTCATAGCAGCACAGTTCACAATAGCAAGACTGTGGAACCAACCTAGATGCCCTTCAATAGACGAATGGATAAAAAAAATGTGGCATTTATACACAATGGAGTATTACTCTGCATTAAAAAAATGACAAAATCATAGAATTTGCAGGGAAATGGATGGCATTAGAGCAGATTATTCTAAGTGAAGCTAGCCAATCCCTAAAAAACAAATGCCAAATGTCTTCTTTGATATAAGGAGAGTAACTAAGAACAGTGTAGGGACGAAGAACAGGAGAAGAAGATTAACATTTAACAGGGATGAGAGGTGGGAGGGAAAGGGAGAGAGAAGGAAAATTGCATGGTAATGGAAGGAGACCCTCAGGGTTATACAGTGGAGGAGGTAGAAAGAGAGGAGGGGAGGGGAGGGGAGAGGTGGGGAGGGGGGAGAGTGGAGGATGGGAAAGGCAGTGGAGCAC